>NW_022145596.1:13995661-15247095 GCF_000002235.5 Strongylocentrotus purpuratus
AAGAAATGCAATATTTGTCGTTAGAAATATAACGGAGAGAGCAGAGGAAATGCAAAAGGATGTGCACATGTGTTTTATTGATTATTCCAAGGCTTTTGATAAAGCATAACATGCAGAACTTTTTGAATAGCTGAAAAAGTTTGATATATAGGAAAGATCTAAGACTGCTACAAATTCAATATTGGAATCAGTTTGCATGCATCAGGGTAGAGGAGAGTGTAGTGAATATATTAATATCAGACGGGGAGTCAGACAGGGTTGTGTTATGTCGCCGGACCTGTTCAATATGTATAGTGAATTGGAGGCTGAAAATGGGATACAAGTGGGTGGCCATTCAATCACAAATATTAGATATGCTGAAGACACTGTTTTATTTTCTGAATCAGAGAAAGATCTCCAGAGACTCCTGAATGTAGTTGTAAAAGAAAGTGAGAGAATGGGACTAGAGATCACACTATACCAAGACAAAGTACCTGGTGGTCTCCAAGAAGAGCAGTCCAAAATGTAACTTGAAACTGAAAGAACAGATTATTAAACAAGTCTTTTCATTTAACTACCTCGGCAGCATGATCACCGAGGATGCCAGATGTGAGACAGAGAGATCAAGAGAAGGATAGCTCTCGCTAAATCTGCATTTTCAAAGTTAGGCAATATTCTGACAAATCGAACAATGAGTATAGACCAGAATAAGAGTATTGCATTGTTACATCTACCAGTAGTACTGATGTATGGTAGTGAAGCATGGACTTTAGCTTCTGATACTAAAAGCGTTTGGAAAGTTGCGAAATGTGGTTTTAAGAAGAATGATGAAAATCCCCCGGACTGACAAAGTTAGTTATGAGGACGTTCTTACACGAGCTGGAGTGCAAGGGAAAATGATACGTGAGATGTTGATTAGGCAGTTGAAGTCATGGTTCACATTACACATAAAGAAAGTCTAGAGAATCTTGCTTTGACAGGGAAATTGTGGGAAGGAGTAGGGAAGAAGGAGGATACTTTGGATGGACAGTCTGCAAAAATTGTTGGAAGAGAGAGGAGTGAAAGAACTGGGAGTGGTACTAACACAGAAGGCTAGGAGCCGAGGGTTGTGGAACAGCATGATCGCCAAAGTCAAACGATATGGCACTTAGAGAGAGAGAGAGAGATGATGAGTGATGATGAGATTAAGATGATGACAATGTTGATGATGATGATGATATGGTGGTGGTAGTGAATGTGTACTAAAGGAAAGATTGTCAGGGAAATGCAACTTAAACATTCAGCGATCTTGATAAATATTAATGCTTATTCAGAAAAGGGGAAATTATGAAACAATTATTACGTTGGACACACATTCGTTCTTAATTTTGTTGTTGTTCAATTTAATGATTTGGTGTTTGCTTATGTTAAAGGTATAATTGAATATCATGACATAATTATGTCTATCATTTTTAATTTTCGTTGTATATTCTTTCTATACGATGGGAATAATAAACAAACAAACTATTTCAGAGGAGATAATTATAAAGAGATTGAATCCATTAATGTTCTGTTCAACTATATTGGAAGTTGAAGTTGAAACAAACCTTTTTGGCTAGCTTTATCAATTCATGCTGGAGTCCACGGTCTAGAGGATAAAAAGAAAATATCATAATGGATTTATCAAATAATTAAAATCGTTATCATATATTTGGGGGTAGAAAAATGTTGTCTAACCCACCGCATGATAGTTCAAACGTAATCTTGAATCTTGTTATTTGATAATTACATGAATCAATATTTTATATTCCTTGTCTATACATCACCGGCCATTATTATGATTTACAGGAACGTAATGCAAACAATTATGTTCTGTTGTCTAAATTATATATATATAATAATATATATATATATATATTATAACACAAAAACAAGAAAGATGAACAAAAGGAATGCTACCCATAAGGTTCTATATATTTCTAAAATCAGTAAAAATGAATATTTCGTCAAGAAACTCTACCCCGAATAAACTCTGCACTGCATTATGGGCTAGGTGTTATGGGGTTCCCGAGTTATAAGGCAGAGCAACATTAATGTAGCGCGGGGGGATATCTGTGATATGGTTGACAAAGAGTTAAAGAAGTTGGCATTGGCGTAACCTGGTTGGGGTGGGGGGGGGGGGCTTAGAACTAGGAGTGAAGGTTATTTTGAATATAAAATAAATTCATACCTCTGTAGGCTGGCTTCACATAACAGCAGTGTAGAAAACATGCCCGACCAGCGATGTAATTATATGGAAAGGAAAGGAAGGCGCATCCGATAACTTCTCTCTTGCATTCTGTCTCATCTATAACCTCGGTGAGAAGCGCCGAAAAGTGCCCAAGGTTGAAATGATTTATGAAATCTGTGGGAAATAGATTGGTTTTAACATAATACGTATATTCACACCATTCATGATACTTCAATCGATAGCTTCAATGACAAATTCGGCCCCTGGGCACCACCATTTTGGGGCATCGCCTTTGACTTGGAACGCCGAAAATATGTTATACATTATTAATGAGTCATTACTTCAAAATTCTCTGAAATTGGCGCCAAATTGACGCAAATTTAAGATCCAAATTACATGTATATT
The DNA here is from genome assembly GCF_000002235.5 of Strongylocentrotus purpuratus. NCBI lineage: Eukaryota > Metazoa > Echinodermata > Echinoidea > Camarodonta > Strongylocentrotidae > Strongylocentrotus > Strongylocentrotus purpuratus. Next base: position 13,998,255 of record NW_022145596.1, read on the forward strand.
TAGTTATTTACCATTAAAAATTGTCAACGAAAAAAAAAACAAAAATCCTTTGAAAAGAAGTTAATTTTGATCAAAACGTTACCCCAAATCGTTGTGATTGGCGTTTAGCGTATAGGAGTTTATCTTAATCCTGACTAAAAGTATGCACCAAATTGCATTGATCCAGTTAACAACAATATTTCAAGAAATTTTAGTATCATAAGGACCGACATTTTAAAATACCCTCCAAATATATCAAGTTATTTTGATTTTTGAAATGATTTTATTTTGGGAGTGAAATGGATGTTATCTTGTCGAAGGGACTTGTTATTAAATCAATAAAGGCTGCTGAGATGTGTGAAATCACAATATGGACATGATTTGCACAAGCAGACGATGTCCCATGACATCTCACACATTTTCAGCGTCTGTGTTTTCATCTTCTCTTGAGTTCTTTCTCTTACTTCACTACCGTCAGGCTAAATGTATAATCTATTGCCTCACTCTAAACCCCGCGCATAGTTTTATTTTGATGCCAAATGCGTCGATACAAAAATAAAGGAATCTGTCGCTTGTAAACAAAAAAAACGCCATCGTATATTCAGCTGCGCACACCGCGGTATGTTCGGCGGTTCAAGAGGGAACAAATGCCGTCCTCAATATCATTCCGGAGGTTTTCGATTTGTAAGTTTGATTTCTTTGATTGTTAATTAACCCCTATCCTGTGTATTTACATAAAAAATATTTTAGTTATCATAATCGGTTTCATATCCCCTTTTGAAGGGTTTGAAATGCCATCACATTTATAAACACTAAACTCATTATAATTTGACCAATAATAGCTTTGCAGTTTATGTTCATTCTTTATGGGATGTCGTCTGCTTGGGCAGTATTGGTCATATTTTGACGTCATTAAAACATCGTTATTTGTCTGGCAAATCTCTCGTATATCCCAGCTGCTATGGAGGTGGTTGTATTTTTATTTTTATAAATCACCCGATATGTAGTTGACCTAAAAACTTGTACGATGGCCATCTACTTACCAGTTTCTAGTGATTTAGTTGACATATTATTTGCGATTGTCTTTGAATTTCCACCTTAAAGGTATATACCACTTCTGGTCATGCGATTGCATTGTAAAAGAAACGTTGTGGAATCGAACAGAAAAGGTTGATCATCTAGTATATAAGTATTGGTGTGTACTGCAAGATTCTGTAATCATCAAAAAATGATAAGAAATTTAGACCAGTCTTGGTAAAGTTACATGCACTGTACACAGAAAGATGTATATGGGACTACGCGCTATCTATCTAGTCCGGATAGATATAATAATTTACAAAATATATCAATTAGTAGGCGGTTTTCCGGCAAAATTTGTATCATCACGTATTAGTCATATTCTTTCACATGATTGGTAATGAGAGCTTCCATTTCATTTTTAAGGGGGCGTTTCCGAAACTGGTATATACCTTTAAAGCCTATCAAATTCACGCACTCTGTTACATAATTTACCTTGAATGCAATATGTACGATCAAGGATATTATTTTCTCTTGTTGATTATACTGACGCTCGAACTTACTTTGTTGTGAATTCGTGAATTCGTCTCCCAAGTCCTGTTCGATGACGTACTCATAGAGGATATCGTACAGGGTTGATTCATCGGTTGATGTTGCTAGACGACTTTCAAATCGACCCATTTTCAATCCGTAAATTAATGAATAAGGCCCTTGACCATAATTATGCACTGCTGAAACATGTTGTAAGTTCCTATGCACGTGAATATGAAAGGCTTCATTGTACTACCAATGTTGACAGGTACAAAGTCCTCGTTGCATTTCCTGTCTATTGTCACCCTCCCCCATTGTGTATTTATCTGCACCATTAACTTTTCTTCACATCGTGCCGTTATAGATTTAGATGCTTTTGTGTGTTATACTTTATGTTTAACAATTCATCAACTCATCCCTCGCTTAGTTATAGGGACATTGGGACCTCTTTTCTGGTTAAGATTCAAATGATTTTATTTTTCTTGCAAAACACAATACAATGAAATTGCAATGTTATATTACACAAAAATATATAATGAAACAAGACAAATATCATAGTAATGGCACGGGAAAAGAGGAACTATTAGAAGCAGAGCTTGTTGAGGTCTTAGCTCATCAGAGGCTGTTTTACAATACGTCTTGAAAAACAAAGTTTACATAGAAAATTGAAAACAAATATGTAACAATAAAGAAATTATGAGTTTAGGGAAGGAGACAACAAAAAATATATTGAAAAAATGAAAAAATGGTGAAAAATGAAGAAGGCAGAAAGGAGAGAAAGGTAGATAAGACAAAATGTATGCTTGCAAAAGCTCTAAGAAGAGGAGGTTAGATCAGCAGAAAGAGGGAGAAAGAGATTGAGCCGAGAGTCAAACAAACCGAGATTCATGTATACCGACGTGTTAACAATGCAGATGACCGGCGAAGACACATGAACATTAATGTGTTTAAATAATATTACTGTTCCGCTTTTTAAAATAAATGTGTATAGATTGGTACTTTTTTTGTATAGATCTGTGAGGTTGCAGTGCGAAAAATTACATCTTATTAAGAGGAAAAAAAAACCAATCCTGTAAGCACATTCTCATAACGGAGACTTAACAGTCTTTTGATTAGTAACATTATTATGTCTTAATGTGAGGAAGCGTAGTGTGTGAGCTTTGGGGGAAATTGCTCTTAGTCGCTTGAAATTAGAGGCTCGTTTAATGATGAGAGGAAAGGGAAAACATATCGAAAGGGACAAGACACTTATTAAAAAAGAAAAGGAGCACGTGTCAAAGACAAGCCTGAGATACAGGGGCGTCAATCTTTTTTTTTTTATGGGGGGGGGGGGTGGGGCGCAATGGAGTAAATGGTTATTTGTAAGTTTTTGCCTATTGGCCGTGCAGATGTTGCTATGCACATTATATGGGTTTGGCCAAAATGCATACAATATTCGACTTTCATAGTCTCATATTGCTAAATTGACCACACCGCCCCTTTTGTTGATATCAAGTAATCATTATAACGCTTTTTTCAATTTTAAAATGCATTATTTATCATTTATTTATCTATTTCACATGATGAACAAAAAACACAAAGGGTATTTAAATGACGATCCACTCTGTTCTTTTATAAACGCTGTAATGACAAATTATGTAAACTGTAAAAAGAAAAGAAAATACAGACAAGGAACACTTTTCAAATTGACAATAAAACGAGAACATGTACTAGAAAATAAATCAGAGCAGCTTCAAGTAGATATTCATTGATTTTAAAAACTAACTTTATTTTCATTATTGCAAAGGTAAAAATTTGATTCGACAAGGTTATCAAAATTCAATGCTTGGAAACATTCGAAGTAATTTGTTTGTTTTATTTCCGAAAATCATCATAAAAAAACAAAAACACAATATAACAAAATCAAAGACTTATATAACAATGATAGAATGATAAAACGGTTGGATAGTCCATTGCTTATTACAAAACACTTAAATACAGCCCCGGCATAGCACCTGAAGAGCTCTCCGAACGTTGCTGAGATGTATGAGATCACAGGATGGACATGATTTGCATGGGGGGGGGGGGGTTGGGGTGAACCCCCCCCCCTCATTTGTTTTTATGTGTGGGTTTTGGAGGAACCCCCACCCTCATTTTTTTTTTAATTAAAAAAAAATTTATGCCAATGAGTGACCTAAAAAAGGTGACCTTACCCCCCCCCCCCCCCAACGGAACGTCGATCGGTCAAATTTTCAAATTTCGGGACAAAAAAAAATGTCCTCTTACCAGTTTCTAGATAGATGGCGCTATAGAAATGCCTATTATTATTATTTTATTATTATACATTAATTTACATTTTGTGATTTTTTTTAATTTCCACTTTAACTTATGCAACACGTGCAATTAAAGTCATACAAAAGAAGCAAAATATCAGAGCAATGTGAAGTTCGATCCCTTTTTTGAACTACATTTTGGACGTTGAATTTCACCGTGTGGATCACGAAGACTTGAGAAGAAATTTGGTAAATATCCTACATCATACAACAATGGAGGTGATGACATTTTTTGTTTGGTATCCAACTTTCTATTCACTTAAGAAAGTTGCAATACATGTTATTTTTTCTCCCACCCCACCCCCCCCCCCCCCCCCCCAAGAAGAAGAAGAAGAAGAATAGTCATACAGGTACCTTGAAAGAAGAAAAAAATCAGCATAGTTTGGAAAGAATGTATAAGACAAAGAAGTTGTCTGAACATTGCGAGGAAAATGATTTTGTAACAGAATTCTTTCTGTAACATAAAAGCTGTTACAATTTTTTTTGTAGGAATTATTTTACATATGGCTCCGTTTATTTCACAACGCCCCCTATCGTCAGAGCATGATCAGAGTCAGCAGCCTAACATGTTAGCCTATGGACGTTTTTTTTAAAAATCGTTAAAAATTCATTTTTTTGTTTAAACGAAAAGCACATCCACCCCGACGTACGTTATCACTAGCTCTTTCATTGAAGCCCTCATGTCTCATTGACTTTTGAAAGTTCACCCACCGTAATTTTTCAAAATAGGTTGCAAGCTCGTCATTGCCTATAATACACATGTGAAACAAGTCTAACTTTGGACTCAGTTTACCAAGCGATTTGAAGATTATAGGTCGAGCACACGAAACATAAAAAGCATGAATTATCATAGATCACTTCTGCCTATTTCATTATGTCCATTTCGTCCAACCCCCCCCCCCCCCACCGTAATTTTTCCATTTAGTAAAAGCAAACATTTTGCCGAGTTTAGCAAACACATGAATATTCATGAACGGTCAGACAATACAGCCTTTTAGTACGTAACGTATAATGAATGGGAATGGGCGATGATCCGTTCAGGAGGTAGAGGTCAGTGGTTTGTGCCGGCAATGTTCACGCGAGCGAAAATGAGACAATCGGAGCAATATGCAACAAAATTAAGTTTGTTCGAGACAAAATAATTTCGCTCTAGGCAAAATGTATTTTGTTCTAGATTTCAATTTGTTACGGTCGTGTTTAACCCATGCTTTGTTGTGTCGACATAATTATAGCTGGTCGATGAGCGAATAATCATAACGTTTATTAGCACTTCTGCACAACATACGTCCACACACGCACATTACACAGTTCAAGTAAACTCAAGTCAATTAAATTTTTTGAAACAAAATCCTCAATTTGTTATTATCTTTAATATACAAGGACATACAGAAAATAGCAAAATAAGGTACAGATTGAAAATCATCCAGCTGCACTATACAAATATCAATATACATGTAAATTAAAAAGTTGATATATAGACCCCGAAAAGGAGAAGTAAATACAAAATGAATTATTGAAAAATTCATCACGTATGCAAATCATAAGGGCAAAACAGAGGTAGAAGCACATTAGTCACACACTCCTTCTTTCATCTTTCACAAGGTGTCTTATCTCTTTATTTTACTCTCATCCCTTATTCTTACATTCGTATTTATTTGCTCCATGCACGTGTGTGCTTCTGCGTTTTAAACCTGTATTTGCACACTTATTTGACTAGTGGTTGAATTTCATAATTTGCAATAAGCAAGTTTAATATGCCTTTGCTTTCATTCTCAGTAAATTACGAGTGGCAGCCATGTTTGAAATAAAAGTGGAATCATGAGCCGAAAACAAGCTTATTCATGGACCCGCAAAGACGGGCCAATAAAATCAACTCTATCGGTTGAAGTGTCGTTAATGGCTCACTCAATTGACTCCTAATATAAGGGTAGAGGGTTTGAGCACATAATTATAATTTATAAAGTATAGAAAACATAGAAATGTCAGAGGCAGGTGATTACCAAGCAACTGCTGCTAAAATAACCGTTCCTTATTCGGCCCAATAATATTGTAGCTATTTTCTTTGTTCTCTTCTCTCTGTCTCTCTTTTTGTGGCAAAACCTTATTTTATATTGTTTAAGAGTTATATGGCTTTGCTTAATTTCCAATTATTGTCGCAAAAACAATGGAAACTTTGGATTTGATAGCTACCTTCATCGTTAATTCCTTGCTGCTTAAGATAAAGGGGAATAGATTTTGATTAAGAATCTACACGAGATCTTTGAACCTTCTATGATCGAAATTAAAATTTAATCTACCAGTGATATGTGCTTGCAATATCTTGTTACCTGAGTAAGTATGATGTTACGTTATGTTTTGATTGAGTCATGTTAATACCCTTGAGTGATTTGAAGAGTGATTGTGATACGATGTTTTCAGTCATAATCATGAAGATGAATCCGTCACCATTGCGATCCTTGCAAATCTGTAAAATAGAAAAGAAAAGAAAAAACAAACGAGGAAAAGATCCGTCATGGCCGAATGGTGCATCGGATGAAGAACAAAAAGATCTGTTTAAATGGGTTCTTCGAAATGATTAACATGAGATCACATGCATACAAATTACTTTAATAATTGAAAGCATATAACATTATACAAATTGTTCTGGAAACTCTTTTAAATATCGATTGATTATGAAATTCCAAGAATAGTTGATAAAAAAATCACTGGATTCGAACGCGAGACCCTTGTTTAGAATGCTAACCCTATTATGGCGACTGGCTGTAGGGATATCGGCGACATCAAATTAAATTAAAAATTTAAATTTAAATTTAAATCTTCAAACTTCGATTGGAAATTTCTTTGACGGGGCAGGTGAGTTTTTTAAACTTTAAAAAGCAGAATGCTTCGGCTGGATCCAAGCGAATGCTTTGAGAATATTGTTTGGGTTAGATTAGAAATAAGTGTAATAAACGAAAGAAACAACAAATTCCCCCGCTTAAACAGCAATGTAGTGTTGGTCTTTTACAAAAAACGCAATTCAGTCTTGCGATAGCGAGGATGGTTTTATGACTTTTAAAAAATCCTTCAATTAATCTAGTAGCTGACTCTTACCTGTAGTGCTGCTTGGACTAATGCCTTACCCAATCCTTTTCCTGGAAAATATATGAAGCATAGGAAAGAATCAAGACGATATGGACATTTTATTTCGTAATTTCTAATAAACAAACATAAACAATATTCCAGAATTTATTCATCTTTACAAATAGGTAAAACAAAACACAAAACAAGTAATATTAATTAAAAGCACTTGCTTGATTCATTCACGTAACACACGAATGACTAAAGAAGCAGAACAAACTAACACACACTAGACTAGATTTAAACACTAATGAACATTCATGAAATTAGCATTCACACAATATTAGAGATGTTGCACATATTGTAGCATAAATCATTACGTGTGATTAACAGTATTTATATAACGAATAATTTGGCAAATCTTAATCTCAAATAAATTTTCTATTTTCAATTTTTTTCTTCTTCTCGACGGCTTCATTTCTTTTCAAGAATGTTTTCTTCTTTGAACCAGAAAAGCCAATTACACTGAACATACTGAAATGACACATCTTACGGGGGGGGGGGGGTTACATGGTACATCTTGGAAGGAAAGATGGTTGGTAAAAGGGTAAGAGGAAGACGGCAAACTGGGATTGCGTCAGACTTGATAGGTGACAGAATGAAGAAGAGGGCTAAAGATAGAGAGGGATGGGGAAAGAACTACTGATGACTCTGGTTTGTGGACCTGCCTTTGGCAGAATACATGAGAGAAGAATGAGAAGAGACGGCTTTATACCTTTATGACCTGGTTCGATATAGAGTCCTTGTAGGTAATATGTATTTCCTTTCAATGCATGATACATCTTTGAATATTGTACACATCCGATGATATCATGGATGACGGTGTCCTCATGGTCGTCAACACGACGCCGATGTTCTAAAATGACTGTTCCGTACAGGGCTTCATCCACTCCGCCATCGCTTACAAATTCTGGGGGGGGGGGGGGGTACAAGATATACGGAAGTTATGTTAAAATTTCTTATATACACATGTAAAAAGAACGAACCAAATAGTGAATGCTACTTTTGTCATGTATTAATCTCGGGCACATGTTACTCTAGTCAACCAAATAAACTGATGAACGCAGTTTACATTTACTTTTTCCACTGAAGTTAATTCTGGGGACAGCAATGAGAGCTCGGTTCCTGATGAGACAACTATAGTAGAAAGTTCATGATCGAAATTATCACCTAGTCGGCCTCCGGCCTCGTGATCTTTGGTCCCGCGGACCTATATACTAAACAGCTGTTCACAAAAGGCCCAAAACTGCAGTCCTATGTGGACCTTATAAATAGATGTTCATAAAAGGCCCGAACACTGCGGTCATGTGGACCTTCTAAACACTGTTAGAAGGTCCGAAACGCACACGTTAGTCCAACCACATATTATCAGCTATGCTGGCATCTTCGGGTAGCAGGAGAGCTTAGAAAATGATTTTTTAGACGCTGCATAAGTATCAAATATGATCTACTAAGTCGGATAAAGAAAAGGGCCTATTTTTTATTACATGCATGCATTCTTCCGCGTAATTCAAAGGTATATCATTTTATTTTCATTAATTACTAGCCAATTTTACTGTCTTGCTTGTCTCTTGCCTTTGCCTCTAGCAGCTTACCTTCTTTGGTATTCGATACAAACTCCTCCACTTTTTCATACTCAATCAGCTTTTCACATAAAGCGTATACGTCATCTAGGTCTTCAGGTGTCCCTTCACGAATCACATAATCGTCATCCTGAAAAGTAAATGAGAACAGAAAGTAAGAACATGTGAGATTTAAGTGAGAGATAGTATAATCGAGAGAGTTATACAGAGTTATTAAGAAAGAGAGAGAAGGAGGGGGGAAGGGGAGAGTGCATATCCGTCAATCAATGATGCTCATGGCGCTGAGACATTATTACCCTGGATTTGAACCCCGTACCTTGTGATCTACAGTCCACTGACTTACCACTAGACCACAACATTTAAACGAAGGGAGAGAAGAGAGTGGCCTTATGGGGAAAATAGTTCACAATAAAGCGAGCATTGAAATGGAAATCGGCTAAACAATAATTATTAACGATGTAATGTTTTATGGATGTACTATGTAGGTATGTTTTATGTGGTTAAAAAGTACAATGATGTCAAATATGTATCATTTAATATAATCTACATGAAGTAATTTACCGAAAACTCTGGTATAGTCGAGTGATTCTGCATCTCCCAGAAATCACCAGGACCTGACGGCATGGTGGTCATATTGATCCCTCCTTCAGCTTCCAAGGCTGATTCGAATGTACCGTCTTTCCCACATACAGTCATCACGCTGGCGCGGGTTCCTTTATCTACAGAAACCTAGAATCAAAGGCATAGCCGCGATTGTAACAGAACCATGAACACGCAAAATATAGTTGACAGACGCAAATATGAGATTCATCATCACTCATTACCTAGCCTTGGTTCTAGACATTTTTAAAATCGGCCAAAGTGAATATTTTGCCAAGACTCTCTACCCCGAATAAACTCTGAACTAGGCTGAAGGGGGTATCTCACTGAGCAACGAATGCTTGCTAAAGTAGCGAATTTGGGGTTTCGAAAGGGATCGTAAAACATTGCAGAATGTTCGTAAAAGGTTGCAAGAAGGTTCGCAAACAGTTCAAATCGTTGCAAACTGTTTTTCTTTACGAATTTATCTTTCCGCAAACAGTTGCAAGCGTTTACAAAGCAGTCGCAAGCCTTTGCAAACGATTGTAAGACGGTGTCGCTGAAGTTCTTTTTGATTCGCCAATGCTAGCGACCACGTGACCATAATTATAGTTCCTATATAAAATCGACCCATTGAGTATAAAGAGTTAGCAAAAGGTCCCAAACATTTACAAATAGTGGCAAAGAATTGGCAAATATTTACTAATCTTTCGTCAGAAAAGTTGGCAAATCCAAAATTCGAACGTTCGTAAGCGTTCGCCGCTCAGTTAGATACACCCTTTTATAATCGCACTACGAAAATTATATCGAAAAACAACATATTCTGATGATCTACATGTACATTAATGTGATGGAAAATTTGGTTAAGAATTCGCACTTGGGAAGGGATCTTGGTCTAATGAAAAACGGTGGTTCTGTGAAGGGAAATTAAGAAAGAATATCATAGTACATGTACAAACGAATCGTTTGTACATGAAACGATTACTCGTTAAAAGAGTGTAGTACAGTGCACGACATTGGTCTTAATGTCTTACCATAAATATATGAAGAGTCATATAATAAACAAACAAACTATCTCAAAGGAGATAATTATAAAGTGATTGAATCCTTTAATGTTCTGTTCAACTATATCGGAAGTTGAACTTGTAACAAACCTTTTTGGCTAGCTTTATCAATTCAGGCTGGAGCCCATGGTCTGGAAGGTTAAAAAAAATATCATAATGGATTTATCAAGTGGTAAACATCGTTATCATAATTTATTTGGGAGTAGAAAAATGTTGTCTAACCCACCGCATGAGAGTTCAAACGTCATCTTGAATCTTGTTATTTGATAATTACATGAATCAATATTTTATATTCCTTGTCTATACATCACCGGCCATTATTATGATTTACAGGAACGTAATGTAAACAATCTATTATTTCTGTTGTCCAATTTATATATATATTATATATACACAAAAACAAGAAAGACGAACAAAAGTAAGGAATGCTACCAATAAGGTTCTATATATTTCTAAAATCAGTCAAAATGAATATTTCGTCAACATACTCTACCCCGAAAAAACTCTGCACTGCATGGGCTAGGTGTTATGGGTCCCCGAGTTGAGGCAGTTGAGGGATATGCATGGTGGACAAAGAGTTAAAGAAGTTAGCATTGGCGTAACCTGGATGGGGTTGGGGGGGGGGGGGGCTTAGAAGTAGGATTGAAGGTTATTTTGAATATAAAATAGATCCATACCTCTGAAGGCTGGCTTCACATAACAGCAGTGTAGAAAACATGCCCGACCAGCAATGTAATTATATGGAAAGGAAAGGAAGGCGCATCCAATAACTTCTCTCTTGCATTCTGTCTCATCTATAACCTCGGTGAGAAGCGCCGAAAAGTGCCCAAGGTTGAAATGATTTATAAAATCTGTTGGAAAATAGAATGGTTTTAACATAATACGTATATTCACACCATTCATGATACTTCAATGACAAATTCGGCCCCTGGGCACCACCATTTTGGGCCCTCCGTGAGGGGGGGGGGGCATCGCTTTTGCCTTGGGACGCCGAAAATGTGTTATACATGCATTAATGACACATTACTTTAAAATTCTCTGAACTCTGAGATCCAAATTACATGTATATTTAGTTATTTACCATTAAAAATTGTCAATGAAAAACATAAATCCTTTGAAAAGAAGTTAATTTTGATCAAAATGTGACCCTAAATCGTGCGATTGGTGTTTAAACGGGCTTTAGCGTACTTATGCACCAAATTGCATTGATCCAGTTAACAAAAATATTTAAAAATTACGCCACTGGTCCTACATTTCGGTGCTCATGTTAGTATCATAAGGACCGACATTTTAAAATACCCTCGAAATATATCAAGTTATGTTGATTTTTTAAATGATTTTATTTTGGGAGTGAAATGGATGTTATCTTGTCGTAGGGACTTGTTATTAAATCAATAAAGGCCTATGGAAAACGGCTAGCTAGCCCGGCTATCGAAAAAACGTCAATGTAAGTAGGGTATATTAATCACTGAAACAAAATAAAATAATGAATCCTTATATCAACTGATATCTGCTGCAAAACTGGTTTGACAAAATAATGGAAGAAAATTGCATGGTCTCCCAGGTCGAAAATCCCATAGAAACCATTAGAGAAAACCAGTACAGATTTTTAATGGTTTCTACTGGTCAATTCTCTACTGGTTTCAATATGGAAAGTGGCGCTTTTTCCATTAAAAACCAGTAGAAAAAAATCGTACTGGAACCAGCAGAAGACCAGTAGAAGACCAGTAGAACAACCTAACGGAACCATTAGGAGACCAGTAGGAATCCCAACTGGAACCATTAGGAGACCAGTAGGAAACAAGTAGAAATCCCCACTGGAACCAGTAGAAGACCAGTAGGAATCGATACAAAAACCATTAGGAGACCAGTAGAAAAGAAGTGCTGGAACCATTAGACCAGTAAAAAAGAAGTCCTGGAACCATTAGGAGACCAGTAGGAATCCGTACAGAAACCATTAGGGGACCAGTAGAAGACCAGTAGAAAACCCTAATGGAACCATTAGGAGACCAGTAGGAATCCCAACTGGGACCATTAGGAGACCAGTAGGAATCCGTACAGAAACCATTAGGGGACCAGTAGAAGACCAGTAGAAAACCCTAATGGAACCATTAGGAGACCAGTAGGAATCCCAACTGGGACCATTTGGAGACCAGTGGAAAAGAAGTAGGAATCCCCAATGGAACCATTAGGAGACCAGTAGAAAACAAGTAGGAATCCCCAATTGAACCATAGCATTGGTTACATTACATGGTTGACATTGTTTTGATCAGTTGAAATTATACTACCTCAATGCACTTCCAACACAGTACTCTTCACAAAATCTGCCAGCCCTTGTTTGTTTTTTGTTTTTACTTTGAAAGAGCATGCTGGTCTGCAAAGAAGACACGAAAATGACAAGAGCTGGCATGAAGTTCGCTTCCAACACAATTAACCATTTTCTTGAGGTTCAGCCACTTCTCTCGCAAAGATCTGTTAACAAAAGACATCACAATCCTGTTGGTTCATCTTTATCATATTTAACACTTAACAGTGTATCCTTTTATTATCTGTCAGAATATCATACATCATATAGTGATTACAATTACATGAACGTTTAACAGCTTAAATAAAAAAGGATTTTTTTTTTTTTTTTTTTTTTTTTTACACATTTCAACAACAAAAGAAGACACACAAAAAACTGTTAAATTGTGTAATTATTGTCTAAAAGTTATGGCCAGTTTTAACAGAGAGAAATCAATCTTGAAAATTTGGAGTAGATGTTTAAAAGAGTAGGTTTGGCAATTTACAAGTTTTCTTACGGTAAGTATCATGAGTAGAAACAATGAGCATGCATTTTTGATGAGAAATTTCTTTTGTAATTTTCCACCATAGAGAATAAGTTCACTTGCACAAATTTAAGTACTTTATTCATGCATTTCAATTTGGAGAATAATTCACAAATGATAACTCAAAGCATGATTTTTACCTGTAGATTGTCAAAGTATATGTAAAGGATTGATATAAAGTTGCAGCAATTGGAAATGAAATATTGTGTACTACATAATATAAGCCTACTACATTCACAAGCAAAAGAAAATCATTCACGGCCTTATTATTTTGACAAGTGATGTGATATTATGGTAACTAAAGAGTGTGCTGTTCATCAATAAATGTAACTTGATAGTACAATGTATTATGACAAATTTCAATTTCCTCCTGACATTTGATAAACAAATGAAATATGGTCCATATTTTAAAAGGTTTGAATTTAGAAATGAAATAGATTTCATAATTACGAAAAATAAATAGGGTGCGTAATTCTGGAATCGAAAAAGGGGCGTTAATAACGATATTAAAATAGGGTTAATATTTCCGCAAATGAAATGGTATTATTTTGAATATAAAATAGGATTCATTATATTGACGGTTCGTAATTCCAAAAAGGATAAAGGGTTCTATTTGCATTTTCAGAATAATAAACTTTTGGAAGTATATTGAGCCCTATTTAATTTTCGGAATTATGAACCATATTCCATTTTTGGAATTATGAATCCTAGTTCATTTTCAGAATTAAGAACCCTACTTCATTTGTAGAATTATGAATCCTTGAACATATAAAATTATGAACCCTCAGAAACGACATAACAGTTCAAAGATTTCCCATTCATATGAATACATGTAGGCCATTGTCGTATTGTAATTATCAAATTTAATGAATAGGTCCTCGTTAAGTGCCTCATTACCAATTATTAAATTCACCTTTTACCAATAAATGTATTTAAATAGTCAGAATGCAAATTGAATACATTATGTGTTGCCCTACCTAACAACACATGTTTGCATTTCGCATTCTGACTATCGAAATACCATTATTCTTAACAGGTGAACGAAATAATTTGTTCCGCGGCACTTTGATTTGGTTTTATAACGAAAATTGCCTCATCACATTATGTTACATAGGGCTTACCCTTTACACTTTTTAAAGAGAAATCCAACCTTAACAGACAACTATACTTTTAAAAAATACCACATTAAATCTGACACAAAATAAGGTGGTTATGGATTGTTGAAAGCTGTGATCACTAAACCTATGGGCATTTTAAATTGGCTGAATCGGTAATGTACGTCACTATGATGAGCTGCAGGACTACTTTCCCATTTATTTCAAGACACAATTTTTTTAATTTTTTGGCGGTTCACGTGCCATTCCTTAACAAGTCTTAAGTGCTTAAGATTGGAATAGATTTGTATTGCATTTACCTCACTCAATTTTTCTCTATTACCAATATATATAATTTGCCACAGGTTTTTGGAATTGACATTTCGATACGAAGGGGGTGGGGGTGAGCACGAGACTGATCTACTACATACGCATTATGAAACAGGTCTACGTCATAAATAGTAATAACAAATATACGCAAATACCAAGATCTTTTCCCCAAAGGGTAAAAATGTAGGCCTACATGTATGTTTGTAAACCCTGTAATTCATCAAAATGGCAAGTGACATGAATGGGCATTTCAGTTCTACAGCTAAGCTATTCAGGTTCGTGGCTATAACTCACTCCCCCCCCCCCCCCCCATCTCTCTCTCCCTCTCTCTGTATCTCTATAATGAAGGGGAAAGTAACCTCTATGTGTGTAGACCTCATTTTGGAAATATTCCTCTTCAGCTGGGACTCATGGTTTAGATTTTGGGTAGAATCTCCTGTATAAGGCAAGTGCTGCTTGATCCAGGGTACATGCACGCAAAGAATTCTAATGCATCAATAGAGCAAAAAGAAAGGAAAACAAGTTAAGAAAAACGTTTATACATTTTAAAACTAGAACGTAAACAATGAATTAAATAATAAATTCTGTCTGAAAAGTACTAAATAAAATAATCTCTCATTGCTTACAAACATAATATAAACATGCCTTTGCATTTTAAAAGTTTGTTGGCAATGCAAACATGATTCAGGATTTGTTTGTAAATAATTATCAATACAATTCTAGTTTGGTGATAAAAGAAGAATCAAAGCTCCATTGCTGAGGAGGGAAAAGAACACTGTTCGAAACTCACAAAATATGGTCGGTTATTGCAACATACCTGCAGGTTTTAGTGATCTGAAATTAATTGAATTATATATATATGAAACTCATTTTATTCGAATGAAATGAATAATTCTTGATGTCTAATTAATCAGTGTCATGATCATGGAAGAATGAAAAATATATGTACAGAAATAATACAAGTACATCTGCCCAATTACCGATAAAGGCTTCAAATGTGTCATGAGGCTGCTACGCTGCTGAATGCTGATCCAGAAGGTTGAGAGAAAGTAGCATTTTCTGCATGGTCTCACGTCAATATACTGTTGCCACAATGTGTTTGAATCCACTGTTTGGCGAAAGATGTCAACAGATGCCTACAATTAATAAGAAAATAAATAAAGTTAAAACAAATTGAACGGTTGACGCACGTGCAACACACATTCATGTAGGCCTACTTTAATCTTCTTACTTCGTACAGCCTGTGGGTAAAGAATTTTGTTTACCATTTACGGTTCTAGCCGTTTATTTCCAGATAAGGGCTTCTGTATATATTGTGCGAACACACCATAAATAGATTAAAGCCCCCTCCCCCGCTTGTCTCGAAATTAGGGTGCGTTGAGAACGGAGTACCGCCTTAACACACCCTTTTCGGGATAAGCACGGGGGGTGAGTTATAGCCACGAACCTGAATAGCTGAATGTAAGGTGCGTTGACTAGTGCGTTCGGTGCGAAAGGGTGCGTTGACTAGTGTTTTAAATCAGTAGTTTAAAACAGAATTTAAGGAATATAAGTCGTTTAAGTCGTTTAAATTGAAATACATGTAATCAAAATTTAAAAAAGACGAGAAAATTATATAAAATTAAAACTACTGTAGTCTTGCAGATCAGGCGTTTATGCTTCTCATGCAGCACTTTATTTATTTTAAAAAAGAATAAAGCACTCAATTCTCAAAATTGACATGGTTTACAGCAGAGTTAAAGTGACTCGGTAACATTGCCTCAGATTCTGAAACAAAATCCTGGATTAAGCTCATGCTGCAATCATAATTATAGGCATAAACCTTTAGGTCAGTAAAAAATCCCATGACGTTTAATACAAGCCAATCGCCTGTCTGATTATCAAGATTATGATTGGAATTCGAAATTTCAAAAAACCGTTTTCCCCAACGGTTTTATAACACTACAGTCTATTGGGAAAAATGAGTATAGTAAAACCGGTCACTCAAAAGTCAAAGATTTTTACTTTTTGAGGCACTTCATCATTCATGATCATTTTGAAGCGAAATTTTTCAGGGCTTCAATATTACACCATATCACTGACACAGTGCATGATACGTAGGGCCATGCATCTCAGATTTAACATTGTTAAACGATGCCTTTAAAGCCATGTGTAGGTGAATGCACAAACTTTGCTTTGAATGATGATTCCATCAAGATCTAACATGAAAATAGATAGATGGGACAATACAATACATTTCTCATCTTGGCGGCAGGCGTTGAAAGCACTCCTACTTCTACTAGTTCACAATCATACATTACTACGTTTCAAAACAGAAAACAGTTACTGCACATATTGCAAATAAATTAGGTAAATCTAAAACTTACCCATATTGAAGAATAGCAGGGGAAAACAAAGTAATAAAAGGATTTGTCTCTGCTCTGGCTCCTGTAGCTGTTGATAGGAATGGCTGTCTTGCTGTCTTGTGTGTGTCTCATACGGCATGCATGGCAGCTGGCTGGTTGTACGCACACACTGCATGCCTTGACACACAGTACAGTGCTATAGTGTAGCACAGAGGGATGCCATGCTGTATGTACCCGTTCAAAAAAGGCGGGAGTCGCATTTGCATTTGGGGGTTTTGGGGCTTGTAGTCTTGATCAATATTGCAGACCTTATAGGGCATGTCAAGATGTTGCACAATCTGTAAAATAAAACTATTAATATAATGACTAATGCAATTTGAGAGTTTTTCACCCCTAGCTGTTTTGGGCTTAAATAAAAAAAAAAGTTAGATTGATCAAGAGGCGGTGCTAGAATGATCATATACTGGTTTCAGAACCACTGAGCTCGATATATCTGCTGGTTTGTAAAGGTTTCTAATGGTTTGACTTAGAATGTTTACACCCATGTTAAAACCATTAGATCTATTGGATTCTACTGGTCTTCAAAACCATTAGGCTCTACTGGTTTGTAAAGGTTTATATAATGGTTTGACTTAGGATTTTTTCACCCATGTTCAAACCATTAGATCTTCCTGGTTTCTATTGGTTTCTACGGGTCTTCAAAACCATTAGGCTCTACTGGTTTGCAAAGGTTTCTAATGGTTTGACTTAGGATTTTTTTCACCCATGTTCAAACCATTAGATCTTAATGGTTTCTATTGGTTTCTACGGGTCTTCAAAACCATTAGGCTCTACTGGTTTGTTAAGGTTTCTAATGGTTTGACTAAGGATTTTTTCACTCATGTTCAAACCATTAGATCTTAATGGTTTCTATCGGTTTCTACTGGTCTTCAAAACTATTAGGCTCTACTGGTTTGTTAAGGTTTCTAATGGTTTGACTTAGGATTTTTACACCCATGTTCAAACCATTAGATCTTCCTGGTTTCTATTGGTTTCTACGGGAGAAGATAGGTACCCCTATATAGGAAGTGTTAATTGGCATTTCCGGTTAATTAGTTAATCCTTCCGGTTAATTAGTTAATCCTTCCGGTGACTTCCGGTAAACAATAGGGGAAAGTTAATGAGTTAATTGGGGTGTCCTTCCGGCGGAAGTTACGTAATGAGGGTACATCCCCTGGAGGAAGTTCTTTTGTTTACATCATTCATTCATTCATGGAGAGGTGGAGGATGGACGTGTGTAGGGTACGAGGGACAAGGACCAAATGACCAAACAATGGGGCCACCCGGCATGTATGTTGAATGTGTGTGTTACCGACCAATGAGAATGCGAGGATTTTTTTAGAAAGGAAGTGACCCAAAGTTGGTACTTGTTTGTGATTGGACGAGAGAAAATGGTGAACCTATGGGCAAGTATCATATGACATCTAACTGTCGTTGAGTCAACATCGCTTTGTTTTTGTTGTAATACTGGCCAGATTCTATAATGTACCATGATTTCTACATGTGATTTAATGCACAAGCTTCGGGCATGTACATGCCTGGAAGAAGTATCGAGTTTTCGTGAGGAATATTATGAAGACCTTGAACCAGAACAACATGCTTTGGTATTTGCAAGGTCATCCTACTTTTTGAGTTTGCAGGACTTGGAAGATGGTAAGTGCTAATCATATTTATTTATTTATTTTCATATTCATAATTGAATAATTTTGTAGTGTTACCATATCGGGTTTGCATCTGGAATTCAAGAAGGAGATTAAGCATCGAAAATCCATAATAGGCAACGATGTGACATAATGAGTGTTTTTTTTTGTTCAATGCAAATTAAATAATGATTGATATCTCCATTTGAAACATAAACTCACGTGTAAGCAAAAAAAAAAAAAAGATTTATAAAGTATTATAAAGTATACGTTCAAATTATAAATTTAATTAAATTATTCAATTATACTTGTAGGGATTACCGATGATGATTTAGTGGATGTGTTCGTCGAGAACCAACAGCCCCCTCTCCCCCTAGCAACGCAGCACCAGCAAGGTCTTCCACATGACGCAGCTACTCCATGGCAACCAAATTTTGATGACGGTTAGTGTATACTTCATTTATATATACATCAATGCAAAGGATCATTGGATGAATGTTCATTTTTTTTTTTTCATGTATGAAGACAACACAATACATTGTAGCGGTTGAATGAAACTTTTTATCCGTTCTTATATATCTTCTTTTTTTTTTTTTTTCTTTTTTTTATCTCGTAGGCATTTCCGATGACCATTTAATGGAGATGGACATCAATACAAATAAGCCATGTGACGCAACATCAGTACCTGGCCCCTCTAACCGCCAACCAGCAGCAACAGCAGTGGCTGGACCCTCCCGCCATCCAGCATCAGCAGTGGCCGGACCCTCCCGACAACCACCAGCAGTGGCTGGACCTTCCCGTCAACCAAGAGCAGTGGCCGGACCCTCCCGACAACCACCATCAGTAGCCGGACCCTCCCACAGTCAACCAAGAGCAGCAGCAGTAGCCGGACCCTCGTCTTTTCATGTTGGGGGATCTAAGAAACGTGTTGTAGATGCACCGCCTGCAAGAGAACCCAATCTCCCTACTCATCACGTGACCAAAGTGAGTCAAAAACATGTACGCAAATACAATGCTAATGTAACTGATTACACCGTTTCTTTCCAACCCATAGAAAATAACGGTCCCATGATAGAAATGATGCCACGCGTAAATGAGATGTTTGAAAATATCATTGAAGAGATGGTTGAGGGGGTAAATGATAGAGATTTTGTTAGGATTGTTTTCATTTCCCCACAATTAGATAGACCCGTTAGTATGCCATTTGTAAGGAGGGATCAAATGAATCACGAAGCATTTGCAACCAAACTTGAGAATACTATTCAATCGAATGATAAGGTAAGCTTGGACGAAACAGTCTCTTTCAACATATTACACATGGCTATGCCAAATGGTGGTGGTTCCAATGTGAAGTGCTTAACCATCGAAGAGACATTGTCCAGAAAAAGATGCATCATCAGGATGAAGAATAAAGATAACATGTGTTGTCCAAGGGCTATCGTAACTGGCATTGCCCGGATTGAAAAACACCCTAATTTTGAGTCGATCAAACGTGGTTACAAACAGCAAAGGGAATATGCCATTGAGCTGTATAAACAGGCCAAACTTCCAGAAAATACCAAATGTGGCATCGAAGAGATTAAACTCTTCGAAAAGACGGAATTCATGGCCGGTTTCAGGGTGGTGGTTGTTTCAAAAGAGCACTTAAACTTCATTACGTATGCTGGCCCCGAAGACAGGCAGCATACCATTTATCTGTATGTTCATGACAATCACTTTGATCTCATTACATCAATGGCCGCCTTCTACAACAAGTCATATTTTTGCCACGAGTGTTTGGTAGGATACGACAAGAAACTCAGACACGACTGCATTTTCCGC
Source organism: Strongylocentrotus purpuratus (assembly GCF_000002235.5). Classification (NCBI taxonomy): domain Eukaryota; kingdom Metazoa; phylum Echinodermata; class Echinoidea; order Camarodonta; family Strongylocentrotidae; genus Strongylocentrotus; species Strongylocentrotus purpuratus. The sequence goes on from NW_022145596.1 coordinate 14,018,537, forward strand.
TGCAAACTTTGCAAGGGAGATGACTGCCCCGCCTCCAATGACCCCGATTCCTACAAATGCATTAGCACCTGACTTGATGTACAAAGAGCATTAGCGCCTTTACACCTTCTTATTTTGTTTTCTTTAAACAAAAAAAACTTTTTTATCATTACGTTTTTTTCTTTTTTCTTTTAAAAGTTTCATAATATTATTATTATTTTTTTTTTTTTTTTTTTTTTTTTTTTTTTTTTTTTTTTTTTTTTTTTTTGGTAGATCATTTTGCACGAACCGATCATTTTTTTGTCCACTTTGAAGACTTGATTCTTTAAAGATGTCATTTCTTTTTCTTTAAAAAAGGTGTATAACATTTTCTTTATTAGATAATTTTGCACGAACCGATCTTTTTTGTTTCCACTTTGAAGACTTGATGCAAACAAAAAAGTGTTTACGCCTGTACGCTTTTTTTCTTAATTTATATTAACATTTTTTTTTGTGTGTGTGTGTGTGTTAACTTTCTGTCAAGATGATATTTCTTTATCTTTAAAAAAGTTTTATAACTTTTTCTTTACTGATAAGTTTGCACGAACCGATCTTTTTTTCCACTTTAAAGACTTGATGCAAAAAAGTCTTAACGCCTGTACGCTTTTTTAATTTGTTTTAACATTTGTTTTTTGTTTTTTGTTTAAATTTCTGTCAAGATGTTATTTCTTTATCTTTAAAAAAGTTTTAAAACTTTTTCTTTAAAAGATAATTTTGCACGAACCGATCTTTTTTTTTCTCCACTTTGAAGACTTCATGCAAAAAGATGTTAACGCCTGTACGCTTTTTTAATTTGTTTTAACATTTCATTTTTTTTGTGGTTGGTCATTTTGCACGAACGGATCATTTTTTTTTCCACTTTGATTCTCTCAAGACATTATTTCTTTTTCTTTTAAATAAGTTTTATACTTTTTTTTTTTTTAAAGATCATTGTTGCACGAACCAATCTTTTTTTTTCCTTCCACTTTGAAGATTAGATAGAAAAAAAAAGTGTTAACGCCTGTACGCTTTTTTACAAATTTGTTTTAAATTGTTTTGATTTAACTTTCTGTCAAGACGTTATTTCTTTTTCTTTATAAGATTATTTTGCAAAACTCGATCATTCCCCCCCCCCCCCACCCCTTTGAAGACTTGATGTACAAAAAAGCATCAACGTCTGTACACTTTCTTTATTCTTATTTTTATTTTTTTAAACTTTCTGTCATTACGTTATTCTTTTCTTTAACATTTTGTATAATTTGTTGGATCATTTTGTACGAATCGATATGTTTAACCCTATTTAAAGACTTGATGCAAAAAAGTATTAATACCTGTACATTTTCTTACTTTATTTAATTTTTTTTTACTTTACGTCAAGGGCGTTATTCCTTGTTTCTATACAGACTCGACATGAATTTTTCTCTCGTAATAATGTACAAGTTCCGACAAGATTGAGAACAACTTTTATATGGTTGCATGTTTAAGAAACGATTTGTATATATATATTTTTTTTTGTCAATTTTTTTTTTAATGCACTGGACGGCCCTTTCAATATCGAATAATGATCTTCCAAGGGGGCCCTGTCTTTATAGTTCAAATGCATTTATAATGAAAAAAACATATTATATAAATTATAATACAATAGAAACAAGAATAAAGTACAAAAACATTCAAAACTAAGATTTAGAACAATGACACAGCATAACTCCCCAAAAAAGGTTTACAAAATATGACAATACTGTCATACAATATCAATATAAATATGAATCAAAAGACAGAAATCGTTTCTCAGAGGGCATTCACAATACTTATCTGTTCATATTACATCTTCAATGATAATAAAGATAATTTACTTGTACGTAAATCAGGCGATAGGGTACTCCACATGAGTGAACCTTAGTAGTGAAGGGATCTTGTAAAACAATCAGTTGTAGGTCTTGTGATTAAGAGTAGGGAATGTTCCGCATGTCTCGTATAAATGAACACTGGTACAAAATTCTCGGAATAATAATTGTTTTCAGCTCCAAAGGTATACATTTTGTTGTGTGTGGATTATATGCATATTATAGACAAAATGTGGTACTCCATTCTCCGACAAACCGATTGCCAAGAATTTTCAGATAACATAAAAAAAACATGAGGTGTAGAAATCTGCGTTAAATACAAGTCTTGCATAGTTGGGGTTTGAAATGTTTGAACTCTTGTTATGTTACATATTGCACCCGGCACCTCGCCACAGTATTTTCACAGTAGTTAATGTACGATTTACAAAAGAAAAGAGAAGAATATTATTATAGGTCATTAATAAAACACGTTTGGGACAAGAGATATCGATTGTGTCTGATAAAACCAATAGTTATTGGCAATGCAGTACATGATCTATAAATGCGACATTTCCAAAGTAGGGAAGACTTAATGATCAATACAAGTCCTGATTTATATTCGTGTTTCACTTGTTCGAGAAATGATGATATTACTGCTTCAAAGGCTGTAAAATCAGATCAATGCAGATTGTTACTAATATTCGATATTCTAGCAAGTAGTAACTGTTTGCTTCGGCAGTTTAGATGACAAGGGGGTGGGGGGTATCAATGATGATGATTATTACAAGTGGAATCTCGAAGGATAATAACATTTGAAGTAGATTGTAAAGGTTTTTTTTTCTCCTTTAAATTGGAGTTCTGCTTTAGAATAGAAGTCAGTTGAAGAACTAGGTGTTCGATAAACAATAGCAATTAAACGAAATTGTGGATATTTAAATCTTCCTTCAAACCTTAACATTTCAAGGTTCTCATGTTTTAAATCATGTTTGCAGTTGTAAATCAAATTCTAATTTCTAGTTAATATAACAAACAACAACACTACCTGATATATTGTTATCTTTTCTTACAAGATTGTAACTACTTAAATCAAGCTCAGAATCAAGGCTTCTTGCAAGTCAAGTTTATCAAAAGGATTGTTAAACAAATGGTTTATGTGGTTAAATTCCCATCTAGTGCTATGTATATGTAAGTGAGCTATTGTAAAAAAAAACCTTTCTATCAAAATCCAGATTTCCCGGCGAAACATTTTATTTTAGTTTGTTTAGTTTATCATTATCATAAAACAACAAGAATATCTACAGCATCATGTGAGTTAAAAGGCATATATTCCTTCACCATTAACCATACACTACTATCATCACGAGCCGCGACATGAAGGTAGCCATGATTCATTGATAGTGTTGCGTTGATGAAACAAATGATCTAATTGACTGTTGCTTGTGGAATACCGTATTGTGATAATGTCAAAAACGTTGTGATTGGATAAGTATCTCGAGTCAAGTGATACAAATGTATTTATGTTTTTCTCCGTTTTTCAAATAATGCGCGAGTTTTGTGCTTGTACGACTTTCAGGGAACGTTATCAGATATATATTTTTTTTAAACAATATCATGTAAAAAACAACAACATGTAGTTCCTTGAGATGGGTCACGAAAGTAAACAAGTTTCGGCGAGTGGACACTTTTCGCGAATCGTAGACTCATCGCGCCGATCTAGACTGCGGTGAGATGGGTCACATCTCGCACGTTGTTTCATCAACGCAACACTATCAATGAATCATGGCTACCTTCATGTCGCGGATCGTGATGATAGTAGTGTATGGTTAATGGTGAAGGAATATATGCCTTTTAACTCACATGATGCTGTAGATATTCTTGTTGTTTTATGATAATGATAAACTAAACAAACTAAAATAAAATGTTTCGCCGGGAAATCTGGATTTTGATAGAAAGGTTTTTTTTTACAATAGCTCACTTACATATACATAGCACTAGATGGGAATTTAACCACATAAACCATTTGTTTAACAATCCTTTTGATAAACTTGACTTGCAAGAAGCCTTGATTCTGAGCTTGATTTAAGTAGTTACAATCTTGTAAGAAAAGATAACAATATATCAGGTAGTGTTGTTGCTTGTTATATTAACTAGAAATTAGAATTTGATTTACAACTGCAAACATGATTTAAAACATGAGAACCTTGAAATGTTAAGGTTTGAAGGAAGATTTAAATATCCACAATTTCGTTTAATTGCTATTGTTTATCGAACACCTAGTTCTTCAACTGACTTCTATTCTAAAGCAGAACTCCAATTTAAAGGAGAAAAAAAACCTTTACAATCTACTTCAAATGTTATTATCCTTCGAGATTCCACTTGTAATAATCATCATCATTGATACCCCCACCCCCTTGTCATCTAAACTGCCGAAGCAAACAGTTACTACTTGCTAGAATATCGAATATTAGTAACAATCTGCATTGATCTGATTTTACAGCCTTTGAAGCAGTAATATCATCATTTCTCGAACAAGTGAAACACGAATATAAATCAGGACTTGTATTGATCATTAAGTCTTCCCTACTTTGGAAATGTCGCATTTATAGATCATGTACTGCATTGCCAATAACTATTGGTTTTATCAGACACAATCGATATCTCTTGTCCCAAACGTGTTTTATTAATGACCTATAATAATATTCTTCTCTTTTCTTTTGTAAATCGTACATTAACTACTGTGAAAATACTGTGGCGAGGTGCCGGGTGCAATATGTAACATAACAAGAGTTCAAACATTTCAAACCCCAACTATGCAAGACTTGTATTTAATGCAGATTTCTACACCTCATGTTTTTTTTATGTTATCTGAAAATTCTTGGCAATCGGTTTGTCGGAGAATGGAGTACCACATTTTGTCTATAATATGCATATAATCCACACACAACAAAATGTATACCTTTGGAGCTGAAAACAATTATTATTCCGAGAATTTTGTACCAGTGTTCATTTATACGAGACATGCGGAACATTCCCTACTCTTAATCACAAGACCTACAACTGATTGTTTTACAAGATCCCTTCACTACTAAGGTTCACTCATGTGGAGTACCCTATCGCCTGATTTACGTACAAGTAAATTATCTTTATTATCATTGAAGATGTAATATGAACAGATAAGTATTGTGAATGCCCTCTGAGAAACGATTTCTGTCTTTTGATTCATATTTATATTGATATTGTATGACAGTATTGTCATATTTTGTAAACCTTTTTTGGGGAGTTATGCTGTGTCATTGTTCTAAATCTTAGTTTTGAATGTTTTTGTACTTTATTCTTGTTTCTATTGTATTATAATTTATATAATATGTTTTTTTCATTATAAATGCATTTGAACTATAAAGACAGGGCCCCCTTGGAAGATCATTATTCGATATTGAAAGGGCCGTCCAGTGCATTTAAAAAAAAATTGACAAAAAAAAATATATATATACAAATCGTTTCTTAAACATGCAACCATATAAAAGTTGTTCTCAATCTTGTCGGAACTTGTACATTATTACGAGAGAAAAATTCATGTCGAGTCTGTATAGAAACAAGGAATAACGCCCTTGACGTAAAGTAAAAAAAAATTAAATAAAGTAAGAAAATGTACAGGTATTAATACTTTTTTGCATCAAGTCTTTAAATAGGGTTAAACATATCGATTCGTACAAAATGATCCAACAAATTATACAAAATGTTAAAGAAAAGAATAACGTAATGACAGAAAGTTTAAAAAAATAAAAATAAGAATAAAGAAAGTGTACAGACGTTGATGCTTTTTTGTACATCAAGTCTTCAAAGGGGTGGGGGGGGGGGGGGGAATGATCGAGTTTTGCAAAATAATCTTATAAAGAAAAAGAAATAACGTCTTGACAGAAAGTTAAATCAAAACAATTTAAAACAAATTTGTAAAAAAGCGTACAGGCGTTAACACTTTTTTTTTCTATCTAATCTTCAAAGTGGAAGGAAAAAAAAAGATTGGTTCGTGCAACAATGATCTTTAAAAAAAAAAAAAAAGTATAAAACTTATTTAAAAGAAAAAGAAATAATGTCTTGAGAGAATCAAAGTGGAAAAAAAAATGATCCGTTCGTGCAAAATGACCAACCACAAAAAAAAAAATGAAATGTTAAAACAAATTAAAAAAGCGTACAGGCGTTAACATCTTTTTGCATGAAGTCTTCAAAGTGGAAAAAAAAAAGATCGGTTCGTGCAAAATTATCTTTTAAAGAAAAAAGTTTTAAAACTTTTTTTAAAGATAAAGAAATAACATCTTGACAGAAATTTAAACAAAAAAAACAAAAAACAAATGTTAAAACAAATTAAAAAAGCGTACAGGCGTTAAGACTTTTTTGCATCAAGTCTTTAAAGTGGAAAAAAAGATCGGTTCGTGCAAACTTATCAGTAAAGAAAAAGTTATAAAACTTTTTTAAAGATAAAGAAATATCATCTTGACAGAAAGTTAACACACACACACACACAAAAAAAAATGTTAATATAAATTAAGAAAAAAAGCGTACAGGCGTAAACACTTTTTTGTTTGCATCAAGTCTTCAAAGTGGAAACAAAAAAAGATCGGTTCGTGCAAAATTATCTAATAAAGAAAATGTTATACACCTTTTTTAAAGAAAAAGAAATGACATCTTTAAAGAATCAAGTCTTCAAAGTGGACAAAAAAATGATCGGTTCGTGCAAAATGATCTACCAAAAAAAAAAAAAAAAATAAAAAAAAATAATAATATTATGAAACTTTTAAAAGAAAAAAGAAAAAACGTAATGATAAAAAAGTTTTTTTTGTTTAAAGAAAACAAAATAAGAAGGTGTAAAGGCGCTAATGCTCTTTGTACATCAAGTCAGGTGCTAATGCATTTGTAGGAATCGGGGTCATTGGAGGCGGGGCAGTCATCTCCCTTGCAAAGTTTGCAGCGGAAAATGCAGTCGTGTCTGAGTTTCTTGTCGTATCCTACCAAACACTCGTGGCAAAAATATGACTTGTTGTAGAAGGCGGCCATTGATGTAATGAGATCAAAGTGATTGTCATGAACATACAGATAAATGGTATGCTGCCTGTCTTCGGGGCCAGCATACGTAATGAAGTTTAAGTGCTCTTTTGAAACAACCACCACCCTGAAACCGGCCATGAATTCCGTCTTTTCGAAGAGTTTAATCTCTTCGATGCCACATTTGGTATTTTCTGGAAGTTTGGCCTGTTTATACAGCTCAATGGCATATTCCCTTTGCTGTTTGTAACCACGTTTGATCGACTCAAAATTAGGGTGTTTTTCAATCCGGGCAATGCCAGTTACGATAGCCCTTGGACAACACATGTTATCTTTATTCTTCATCCTGATGATGCATCTTTTTCTGGACAATGTCTCTTCGATGGTTAAGCACTTCACATTGGAACCACCACCATTTGGCATAGCCATGTGTAATATGTTGAAAGAGACTGTTTCGTCCAAGCTTACCTTATCATTCGATTGAATAGTATTCTCAAGTTTGGTTGCAAATGCTTCGTGATTCATTTGATCCCTCCTTACAAATGGCATACTAACGGGTCTATCTAATTGTGGGGAATTGAAAACAATCCTAACAAAATCTCTATCATTTACCCCCTCAACCATCTCTTCAATGATATTTTTCAAACATCTCATTTACGCGTGGCATCATTTCTATCATGGGACCGTTATTTTCTATGGGTTGGAAAGAAACGGTGTAATCAGTTACATTAGCATTGTATTTGCGTACATGTTTTTGACTCACTTTGGTCACGTGATGAGTAGGGAGATTGGGTTCTCTTGCAGGCGGTGCATCTACAACACGTTTCTTAGATCCCCCAACATGAAAAGACGAGGGTCCGGCTACTGCTGCTGCTCTTGGTTGACTGTGGGAGGGTCCGGCTACTGATGGTGGTTGTCGGGAGGGTCCGGCCACTGCTCTTGGTTGACGGGAAGGTCCAGCCACTGCTGGTGGTTGTCGGGAGGGTCCGGCCACTGCTGATGCTGGATGGCGGGAGGGTCCAGCCACTGCTGTTGCTGCTGGTTGGCGGTTAGAGGGGCCAGGTACTGATGTTGCGTCACATGGCTTATTTGTATTGATGTCCATCTCCATTAAATGGTCATCGGAAATGCCTATGAGATTTAAAAAAAAAAAAAAAAAAAAAAAAAAAAAAAAAAAAGATATATAACAACGGATAAAAAGTTTCATTCAACCGCTACAATGTATTGTGTTGTCTTCATACATGAAAAAAAAAAATGAACATTCATCCAATGATCCTTTGCATTGATGTATATATAAATGAAGTATACACTAACCGTCATCAAAATTTGGTTGCCATGGAGTAGCTGCGTCATGTGGAAGACCTTGCTGGTGCTGCGTTGCTAGGGGGAGAGGGGGCTGTTGGTTCTCGACGAACACATCCACTAAATCATCATCGGTAATCCCTACAAGTATAATTGAATAATTTAATTAAATTTATAATTTGAACGTATACTTTATAATACTTTATAAATCTTTTTTTTTTTTTGCTTACACGTGAGTTTATGTTTCAAATGGAGATATCAATCATTATTTAATTTGCATTGAACAAAAAAAAACACTCATTATGTCACATCGTTGCCTATTATGGATTTTTCGATGCTTAATCTCCTTCTTGAATTCCAGATGCAAACCCGATATGGTAACACTACAAAATTATTCAATTATGAATATGAAAATAAATAAATAAATATGATTAGCACTTACCATCTTCCAAGTCCTGCAAACTCAAAAAGTAGGATGACCTTGCAAATACCAAAGCATGTTGTTCTGGTTCAAGGTCTTCATAATATTCCTCACGAAAACTCGATACTTCTTCCAGGCATGTACATGCCCGAAGCTTGTGCATTAAATCACATGTAGAAATCATGGTACATTATAGAATCTGGCCAGTATTACAACAAAAACAAAGCGATGTTGACTCAACGACAGTTAGATGTCATATGATACTTGCCCATAGGTTCACCATTTTCTCTCGTCCAATCACAAACAAGTACCAACTTTGGGTCACTTCCTTTCTAAAAAAATCCTCGCATTCTCATTGGTCGGTAACATACACATTCAACATACATGCCGGGTGGCCCATTGTTTGGTCATTTGGTCCTTGTCCCTCGTACCCTACACACGTCCATCCTCCACCTCTCCATGAATGAATGAATGATGTAAACAAAAGAACTTCCTCCAGGGGATGTACCCTCATTACGTAACTTCCGCCGGAAGGACACCCCAATTAACTCATTAACACTACCCTATTGTTTACCGGAAGTCACCGGAAGGATTAACTAATTAACCGGAAGGATTAACTAATTAACCGGAAATGCCAATTAACACTTCCTATATAGGGGTACCTATCTTCTTACGGGTCTTCAAAACCATTAGGCTCTACTGGTTTGTAAAGGTTTCTAATGGTTTGACTTAGGATTTTTTCACTCATGTTCAAACCATTAGATCTTAATGGTTTCTATTGGTTTCTACTGGTCTTCAAAACCATTAGGCTCTACTGGTTTGTTAAGGTTTCTAATGGTTTGACTTATGATTTTTTCACTCATGTTCAAACCATTAGATCTTAATGGTTTCTATTGGTTTCAACTGGTTTTTAAAACAATTAGGCTCTACTGGTTTGTTAAGGATTCTAATGGTTTGACTTAGGATTTTTACACCCATGTTCAAACCATTAGATCTTAATGGTTTCTATTGGTTTCTACTGGTCTTCAAACCATTAGAGTCTACTGGTTTGTAAAGGTTTATACTGGTTTTACTTCACAGTTCCTCCTGAAACCATTATGACTCTACTGGTTTCTGGAAAACCAGTATAACCATTAGAATGTCTCTACTGGTTTCTACTGGTTTCTACTGGAATTTCGACCTGGGCTGAAAACCCGCCGGGGCTTTGCCACTGGACCCCACTCCTTATAACGCTTCGCTCTACTTGGACACTCAGATTTCAGTGTCCCCCAAACATAATGATTGACGCCCCTGCTTACAGGGAATAATGATTGCAACTGGACGAACTTTGATCAAAGCATTTTTGTTAAAGGTATAGACCAGTTCTGCGATTGTATTGTGAAAGAACGTTGTGGAATCGATCAGAAAAGGTTGATCATCTAGCATATAAGTATTGGCGTGTACTGCAAGGTTCTGGAATCATCAACATGATAAGAAATTTAGGCCAGTTTTGGTAAAATCACAAGCACTGTACACAGAAAGATGTATATGGGATTACGCGGTATTTATCCAGTCCGGATGGATATAATAATTTACCAAATATATCAATTAGTAGGCGGTTTTCCGGCAAAATTTGTATCATCACGTATTAGTCATATTCTTTCACATGATTGGTAATAAGAGCTTCCATTTCATTTTTAAGGGGGCGTTTCCGAAACTGGTATATACCTCTGTTACATAATTTACCTTGAATGCAATATGTACGATCAAGGATATTATTTTCTCTTGTTGATTATACTGACGCTCGAACTTACTTTGTTGTGAATTCGTGAATTCTTCTCCCAAGTTCTGTTCGATGACGTACTCATAGAGGATATCGTACAGGGTTGATTCATCGGTTGATGTTGCTAGACGACTTTCAAATCGACCCATTTTCAATCCGTAAATTAATGAATAAGGCCCTCGACCATAATTATGCACTGCTAAAACATGTTGTAAGTTCCTATGCACGTGAATATGAAAGGCTTCGTTGTACTACCAACGTTGACAGGTACAAAGTCCTCGTTGTATTTCCTGTCTATTGTTACCCTCCCCATTGTGTATTTTTCTGCACCATTGACTTGTCTTCACATCGTGCTGTTATAGATTTAGATGCTTTGTGTGTTATACTTATTGTTTTACAATTCATGAGCTCATCCCTCGCTTAATTATAGGGACATTGGGACCTCTTTTTAACTCAAGATTCAAATGATTTTATTTTTCTTGCAAAACATAATACAATGAAATTGCAATGTTATATTACACAAAATATATAATGAAACAAGACAAATATCATAGTAATGGCACGGGAAAAGAGGAACTATTAGAAGCAGAGCTTGTTGAGGTCTTAGCTCATCAGAGGCTGTTTTACAATACGTCTTGAAAAACAAAGTTTACATAGAAAATTGAAAACAAATATGTAACAATAAAGAAATTATGAGTTTAGGGAAGGAGACAACAAAAAATGTATTGAAAAAATGAAAAAATTGTGAAAAATGAAGAAGGCAGAAAGGAGAGAAAGGTAGATAAGACAAAATGTATGCTTGCAAAAGCTCTAAGAAGAGGAGGTTATATCAGGGACTTGTTAGGACTTGTTAGTTGACAAGGACTGGAATCTTGATGTATTCCCTTTGAACCCATGCTCCACCCCGACACTGCAGAATGTTATCCCAACTAATCCAAATTACTGCCGCTCGAGCGCAAGCGCTCGTAAATTTCTTCGAAGCAAATGACAGGCGAGGTCACAAATAACTCACTGCGCATGCGCCCTCGCTTAGCACAGGAAATAAAAATGGCAACAGTGTGTGCTGCTAAGTCTAAGGTTCAGTCCCAAAGCCAGGCCGAAGATTGGGTTTTTTACCTGAAAGATTGGGAAATTGAGAGTTGGGAAACAAGTATGTATCTGTGGATTTCCTGCTACGGAAAACTTAATTCAATGTGGTGGTGAAAATTGTCCGATTGTGTGGTATCACCGCCAATGTGCAGGCAAAGAGGTAACGGAAATTCACACAAAGTCTCCCCAAGCTGAGCGGCCGGTCGCGCTCTCGTCAGTGCTAGCTAGATACGACCTGGAGATGCGACTTCTGTGTGAAACCTCATCACACGAATAGATCTACAATATCGACCGACGGTAGAAAGTCCGAACTTTGTACATATACATGAAAACAAAATCTATACTAACCAGATCTGAGTTACTGAACTCTTAAGTAGCTGAAAGATCTAGTTTGTAGACTATAAACTCCCTTGTCAATAATTGTAACAAACAACGTTATCGCTCCTGGCCCGGCCCACATACCCACAACCCTGCATGCTGCAGCTACGTACATGGTCATCACAAATAATATCGTTTTTTTTGTTGTTGTTGTAATAGCAATCAGTCAAGCTCAAGAACCGACGAGTATAATTACCAACGCCTTTCTTTTAAATATTAATTTCCTTCTTTCCAGGCGCGTACGCAGGGGGGGGGGGGGGGGGGGGGGGGGGGAGGGGGTTAAAAAAAAAGAAAAAAACTCAAGGGGGGGGGGGGGTTTCACAAAAAACATATACATACAAAAAAACTGAAACTGAGGGGTTACCCCCCCCCCCTCCAGTTTTTTTTATGTATGTTTTTTTGTGAAAACCACCACCCCCATTTGAGTTTTTTCTTCTTTTTTAAAAATCCTAATGGATGACCTAAAATTTGACCTTAAACCCCCCCCCCCCCCCCCCCCCCCCCCCAACGGAACAGAAGGTCGATCGGTCAAATTTTGAAATTTCGGGACCCAAAAATAAATGAAATGTGCCCTCTTATCCCCCCCCCCCCCCGCTTTATATTCAGCGGCCTGGCTGAGTCGTTGCGAAAATTCTTTGGCCCGATTTCAAAATGTTAACCCCCCCCCCCCCCCCCCTTGAAAAAATCCTGCGTACGCCACTGCTTCTTTCTCTCTTTTTTCAATATAAAAATTATATAGGACCTAACGTGGATAAGCAGTATACACAATTATTTTCTTTTTTTTTCTCCCCTTTCCAATCGTATCCAGTTTAATTTTAATAACCAAAACAAGGAATTAAAACTAAAAGAAACCAAATAAAACAAAACAAACATGATCGTAAAGGCAATCCAGTCTAATTGAAATGGTCATTCTTTATTTATATCTATGATTCTTCATTAAAAATTGCAAAATCATATAGATCTAGATTTTAGACTCTACTCTCAAGATTCTATATGATTTTGTGAATTTTGATAAAGAATTTTAGTGGCATGGTTTTACTTTTTTGGGAAACCAATAAACTATCTATCTAGATCAGCAAGAAAACAATTATACAAAACAGGGGAACCCTGCACTTTACTGGCATGACGTCACTAGCTTAGTAATGATGTCCCGTCGAAAATGCAAAGTTTCGAGATCTTTGACCAACTTCAGAGTCATGCCACAAAAAAACACGCAAAAATACGCATATGGGACTGGTATCAGTTTAAAGTTTACAATCTCCTCTTTCCTTCTAAATATATAAAAATATGCACATCATAGCGCAAGGTTGAGTAAATGTCCTTCAATATTCATATTCATATCGTCCAAAGAAATCATAACTGTCCGTGTAACTTGGCTATATCTGGTCGGAATTTGACGGTTCGAAAGCGTAGGACTTCCTTGTTTATCGACTCATTGGAATACAACTACTGCGCATATGATATGCGCAGGATGAGTGAATGCGCAGCCAGAAGGTGTTAGAGATCGAATCTAGTGTATTGCCAAAAACAGTGGAAGGATGACAAGGATGCCAAAATCGGCGGGGTGGAGCATCGGACTTCAAAGCACTGCCAAACCCAGCCTTATCGCTCTGATTTCCGACCCAGCGCTCATTGTTGCGTAACTTTCATAGCCTCCGGGTATCGAGCGGCTGTCTGAGCGTTGCTTATCAGGAGTTTGGGGGATCAATTGCAGCAAACTAAGCTTGCTTAATACCCCTGGAAGGTCGTAAAATAAAGAATCCAGTCCTTGTATCCCAAGTCCCTGGTTATATCAGCAGAAAGAGGGAGAAAGAGATTGAGCCGAGAGTCAAACAAACCGAGATTCATGTATACCGACGTGTTAACAATGCAGATGACCGGCGAAGACACATGGACATTAATGTGTTTAAACAATATTACTGTTCCGCTTTTTAAAATAAATGTGTATAGATTGGTACTTTTTTTGTATAGATCTGTGAGGTTGCAGTGCGAAAAATTACATCTTATTAAGAGGAAAAAAAAAACAATCCTGTAAGCACATTCTCATAACGGAGACTTAACAGTCTTTTGATTAGTAACATTATTATGTCTTAATGTGAGGAAGCGTAGTGTGTGAGCTTTGGGGGAAATTGCTCTTAGTCGCTTGAAATTAGAGGCTCGTTTAATGATGAGAGGAAAGGGAAAACATATCGAAAGGGACAAGACACTTATTAAAAAAGAAAAGGAGCACGTGTCGAAGACAAGCCTGAGATACAGGGGCGTCAATCTTTTTTTTTTTATGTGGGGGGGGGGGGTGGGGCGCAATGGAGTAAATGGTTATTTGTAAGTTTTTGCCTATTGGCCGTGCAGATGTTGCTATGCACATTATATGGGTTTGGCCAAAATGCATACAATATTCGACTTTCATAGTCTCATATTGCTAAATTGACCACACCGCCTCTTTTGTTGATATCAAGTAATCATTATAACGCTTTTTTCAATTTTAAAATGCATTATTTATCATTTATTTATCTATTTCACATGATGAACAAAAAACACAAAGGGTATTTAAATGACGATCCACTCTGTTCTTTTATAAACGCTGTAATGACAACTTATGTAAACTGTAAAAAGAAAAGAAAATACAGACAAGGAACACTTTTCAAATTGACAATAAAACGAGAACACGTACTAGAAAATGAATCAGAGCAGCTTCAAGTAGATATTCATTGATTTTAAAAACTAACTTTATTTTCCTTATTGCAAAGGTAAAAATTTGATTCGACAAGGTTATCAAAATTCAATGCTTGGAAACATTCGAAGTAATTTGTTTGTTTTATTTCCGAAAATCATCATAAAAAAAACAAAAACACAATATAACAAAATCAAAGACTTATATAACAATGATAGAATGATAAAACGGTTGGATAGTCCATTGCTTATTACAAAACACTTAAATACAGCCCCGGCATAGCACCTGAAGAGCTCTCCGAACGTTGCTGAGATGTATGAGATCACAGGATGGACATGATTTGCATGGGGGGGGGGGGGTTGGAGTACCCCCCCCCCTCATTTGTTTTTATGTGTGGGTTTTGGAGGAACCCCCACCCTTATTTTTTTTTAATTAAAAAAAAAATTATGCCAATGAGTGACCTAAAAAAGGTGACCTTACCCCCCCCCCCCCCCCCCCCCCCCAACGGAACGTCGATCGGTCAAATTTTCAAATTTCGGGACAAAAAAAAATGTCCTTACCAGTTTCTAGATAGATGGCGCTATAGAAATGCCTATTATTTTTATTTTATTATTATACATTAATTGACATTTTTGTGATTTTTTTTTAAATTTCCACTTTAACTTATGCAACACGTGCAATTAAAGTCATACAAAAGAAGCAAAATATCAGAGCAATGTGAAGTTCGATCCCTTTTTTGAACTACATTTTGGACGTTGAATTTCACCGTGTGGATCACGAAGACTTGAGATGAAATTTGGTAAATATCCTACATCATACAACAATGGAGGTGATGACATTTTTTGTTTGGTATCCAACTTTCTATTCACTTAAGAAAGTTGCAATACATGTTATTTTTTCTCCCACCCCACCCCACCCCCTCCCCCAAGAAGAAGAAGAAGAAGAATAGTCATACAATAGGTACCTTGAAAGAAGAAAAAAATCAGCATAGTTTGGAAAGAATGTATAAGACAAAGAAGTTGTCTGAACATTGTGAGGAAAATGATTTTGTAACAGAATTCTTTCTGTAACATAAAAGCTGTTACAATTTTTTTTGTAGGAATTATTTTACAACAAAATTAAGTTTGTTCGAGACAAAATAATTTCGCTCTAGGCAGAATGATTTTATATCGAACGTCATGATTTTGTCCAACTTTTTTTGTAACAAAATGTATTTTGTTCTAGATTTCAATTTGTTACGGTCGTGTTTAACCCATGCTTTGTTGTGTCGACATATAGCTGGTCGATGAGCGAATAATCATAACGTTTATTAGCACTTCTGCACACGATACGTCCACACACGCACATTACACAGTTCAAGTAAACTCAAGTCAATTAAATTTTTTGAAACAAAATCCTCAATTTTGTATTATCTTTAATATACAAGGACATACAGAAAATAGCAAAATAAGGTACAGATTGAAAATCATCCAGCTGCACTATACAAATATCAATATACATGTAAATTAAAAAGTTGATATATAGACCCCGAAAAGGAGAAGTAAATACAAAATGAATTATTGAAAAATTCATCACGTATGCAAATCATAAGGGCAAAACAGAGGTAGAAGCACATTAGTCATACACTCCTTCTTTCATCTTTCACAAGGTGTCTTATCTCTTTATTTTACTCTCATCCCTTATTCTTACATTCATATTTATTTGCTCCATGCACGTGTGTGCTTCTGCGTTTTAAACCTGTATTTGCACACTTATTTGACTAGTGGTTGAATTTCATAATTTGCAATAAGCAAGTGTAATATGCCTTTGCTTTCATTCTCAGTAAATTACGAGTGACAGTCATGTTTGAAATAAAAGTGGAATCGTGAGCCGAAAACAAGCTTATTCATGGACCCGCAAAGACGGGACAAGATCTCAAAGAGTTTGAAGGGAAAAAATAACTCTATCGGTTGAAGTGTCGTAAATGGCTCACTCATTGACTCCTAATCTAAGGGTAGAGGGTTTGAGCACATAATTATAAAGTATAGAACACATAGAAATGTCAGAGGCAGGTGATTACCAAGCAACTGCTGCTAAAATGACCGTTCCTTATTCGGCCCAATAATATTGTAGCTATTTTCTTTGTTCTCTTCTCTCTGTCTCTCTTTTTGTGGCAAAACCTTTAAGTTATTTTATATTGTTTAAGAGTTATATGGCTTTGCTTAATTTCCAATTATTGTCGCAAAAACAATGGAAACTTTGGATTTGATAGCTACCTTCATCGTTAATTCCTTGCTGCTAAAGATAAAGGGGAATAGATTTTGATTAAGAATCTACACGAGATCTTTGAACCTTCTATGATCGAAATTAAAATTTAATCTACCAGCGATGTGTGCTTGCAATATCTTGTTACCTGAGTAAGTAAGTTGTTACGTTATGTTTTGATTGAGTCATGTTAATACCCTTGAGTGATTTGAAGAGTGATTGTGATACGATGTTTTCAGTCATAATCATGAAGATGAATCCGTCACCATTGCGATCCTTGCAAATCTGTAAAATAGAAAAGAAAAGAAAAAACAAACGAGGAAAAGATCCGTCATGGCCGAATGGTGCATCGGATGAAGAACAAAAAGATCTGTTTAAATGGGTTCTTCGAAATGATTAACATGAGATCACATGCATACAAATTACTTTTATAATTGAAAGCATATAACATTATACAAATTGTTCTGGAAACTCTTTTAAATATCGATTGATTATGAAATTCCAAGAATAGTTGATAAAAAAAATCACTGGATTCGAACGCGAGACCCTTGTTTAGAATGCTAACCCTATTATGGCGACTGGCTGTAGGGATATCGGCGACATCAAATTAAATTAAAAATTAAAATTAAATTTAAATCTTCAAACTTCGATTGGAAATTTCATTGACGGGGCAGGTGAGTTTTTTAAACTTTAAAAAGCAGAATGCTTCGGCTGGATCCAAGCGAATGCTTTGAGAATATTTTTTGGGTCAGATTAGAAATAAGTGTAATAAACGAAAGAAACAACAAATTCCCCCGCTTAAACAGCAATGTAGTATTGGTCTTTTACAAAAAACGCAATTCAGTCTTGCGATAGCGAGGATGGTTTTATGACTTTTAAAAAATCCTTCAATTAATCTAGTAGCTGACTCTTACCTGCAGTGCTGCTTGGACTAATGCCTTACCCAATCCTTTTCCTGGAAAATATATGAAGCATAGGAAAGAATCAAGACGATATGGACATTTTATTTCGTAATTTCTAATAAACAAACATAAACAATATTCCAGAATTTATTAATCTTTACAAATAGGTAAAACAAAACACACAAAAAGTAATATTAATTAAAAGCACTTGCTTGATTCATTCACGTAACACACGAATGGCTAAAGAAGCAGAACAAACTAACACACACTAGACTAGATTTAAACACTAATGAACATTCATGAAATTAGCATTCACACAATTAAAGATGTTGCACATATTGTAGCATAAATCATTACGTGTGATTAACAGTATTTATATAACGAATAATTTGGAAAATCTCAATCTCAAATAAATTTTCTATTTTCAATTTTTTCTTCTTCTCGACGGCTTCATTTCTTTTCAAGAATGTTTTCTTCTTTGAACCAGAAAAGCCAATTACACTGAACATACTGGAATGACACATCTTACGGGGGGGGGGGGGTAACATAGTACATCTTGGAAGGAAAGATGGTTGGTAAAAGGGTAAGAGGAAGACGGCAAACTGGGATTGCGTCAGACTTGATAGGTGACAGAATGAAGAAGAGGGCTAAAGATAGAGAGGGATGGGGAAAGAACTACTGATGACTCTGGTTTGTGGACCTGCCTTTGGCAGAATACATGAGAGAAGAATGAGAAGAGACGGCTTTATACCTTTATGACCTGGTTCGATATAGAGTCCTTGTAGGTAATATGTATTTCCTTTCAATGCATGATACATCTTTGAATATTGTACACATCCGATGATATCATGGATGACGATGTCCTCATGGTCGTCAACACGACGCCGATGTTCTAAAATGACTGTTCCGTACAGGGCTTCATCCACTCCGCCGTCGCTTACAAATTCTGGGGGGGGGGGTACAAGATATACGGAAGTTATGTTAAAATTTCTTAGTTTACATTTACTTTTTCCACTGATGTTATTTCTGGGGCCATGACAGCAATGAGAGCTCGGTTCCTGATGAGACAACTATAGTAGAAAGTTCATGATCGAAATTATCACCTAGTCGGCCTCCGGCCTCGTGATCTTTGGTCCCGCGGACCTATACATACTAAACAGCTGTTCACAAAAGGCCCAAAACTGCAGTCCTATGTGGACCTTATAAATAGATGTTCATAAAAGGCCCGAACACTGCGGTCCTGTGGACCTTCTAAACACTGTTAGAAGGTCCGAAACGCACACGTTAGTCCAACCACATATTATCAGCTATGCTGGCATCTTCGGGTAGCAGGAGAGCTTAGAAAATGATTTTTTAGACGCTGCATGAGTATCAAATATGATCTACTAAGTCGGATAAAGAAAAGGGCCTATTTTTTATTACATGCATGCATTCTTCCGCGTGATTCAAAGGTATATCATTTTATTTTCATTAATTACTAGCCAATTTTACTGTTTTGCTTGTCTCTTGCCTTTGCCTCTAGCAGCTTACCTTCTTTGGTAAGCGATACAAACTCCTCCACTTTTTCATACTCAATCAGCTTTTCACATAAAGCGTATACGTCATCTAGGTCTTCAGGTGTCCCTTCACGAATCACATAATCGTCATCCTGAAAAATAAATGAGAACAGAAAGTAAGAACATTTGAGATTTAAGTGAGAGATAGTATAATCGAGAGAGTTATAGAGAATTATTAAGAAATAGAGAGAGAAGGAGGGGAAGGGGAGAATGATATCCGTCAATCAATGATGCTCATGGCGCTGAGACATTATTACCCTGGATTTGAACCCCGTACCTTGTGATCTACAGTCCACTGACTTACCACTAGACCACAACATTTAAACGAAGGGAGAGAAGAGTGTGGCCTTATGGGGGAAATGGTTCACAATAAAGCGAGCATTGAAAAGGAAATCGGCTAAATTATTATTAACAATGTAACAAAATATCACATGTACTTTATGGATGTATGTAGGTATGTTTTATGTGGTTAAAAAGTACAATGATGTCAAATGTGTATCATTTATAATCTACATGAAGTAATTTACCGAAAACTCTGGTGTTGTCGAGTGATTCTGCATCTCCCAGTAATTACTTGGACTGGACGGCATGGTTGTCATATTGATCGCACCTTCAGCTTCCAAGGCTGATTCGAATGTACCGTCTTTCCCACATACAGTCATCACGCTGGTACGGACTCCTTTATCTACAGAAACCTAGAATCAAAGACATAGCCGCGATTGTAACAGAATCATGAACACGCAGAATATAGTTGACAGACGCAAATATGAGATTCATCATCACTCATTATTGTTAAATGTAATGCCGAGCCTCGGTTCTAGACATTTTTGAAATCGGCCACAGTGAATATTTTGCCAAGACACTCTATACCCCGAATAAGCTCTGTACTATGGGCTGAGGGGTATCCTGAGCGGCGAATGCTTGCGAACGTAGCGAATTTGGGGTTTCGCCAGGGTTCGTAAAAGGTTGCAAAAGCTTCGTTGAAGGTTGCAAGAAAGTTCGCAAACAGTTCAAATTCTTGCAAACTGTTTTTCTTCACGAATTTATCTTCCCGCAAACAGTTGCAAGCGTTTGCAAAGCAGTCGCAAGCATTTGCAAACGGTTGTATATAAGACGGTGTCGCTGAACTTCTTTTTGATTCGCCAATGCTAGCGACCACGTGACCATATAGTTCCTATATAAAATCGACCCATTGAGTACCAGGAGTTAGCAAAAGGTCACAAACATTCACAAATAGTGGCAAAGTATTGGCAAATAGTTACTAATCTTTCGTCAGAAAAGTGGGCAAATCCAAAATTCGAACGTTCGTAAGCATTCGCCGCTCAGTCACCCTTTTATAATCGCACTACGAAAATTGTATCGAAAACAAAAAATTCTGATGATCTACATGTACATTAATGTGATGGAAAATTTGGTTAAGAATTCGCACTTGGGAAGGGATCTTGGTCTAATAAAAAACGGTGGTTCTGTGAAGGGAAATTAAGAAAGAATATCATAGTACATGTACAAACGAATTGTTTGTACATGAAACGATTACTCGTTAAAAGAGTGTAGTACAGTGCACG
This sequence comes from Strongylocentrotus purpuratus, assembly GCF_000002235.5. NCBI lineage: Eukaryota > Metazoa > Echinodermata > Echinoidea > Camarodonta > Strongylocentrotidae > Strongylocentrotus > Strongylocentrotus purpuratus. The sequence goes on from NW_022145596.1 coordinate 14,039,287, forward strand.
ACATTGGTCTTAATGTCTTACCATAAACATCTGAAGAGTCATACAATAAACAAACAAACTATCTCAAAGGAGATATTTATAAATTGATTGAATCCTTTAATGTTCTGTTCAACTATATCGGAAGTTGAACTTGAAACAAACCTTTCTGGCTAGCTTTATCAATTCATGCTGGAGCCCATGGTCTGGAAGGTTAAACAAAATATCATAATGGATTTATCAAGTGGTAAACATCGTTATCATATATTTATTTTGGGGTAGAAAAATGTTGTCTAACCCACCGCATGAGAGTTCAAACGTCATCTTGAATCTTGTTATTTTTATTTTACATGAATCAATATTTTATATTCCATGTCAACATTGCCGGCCATTATTATGATTTACAGGAACGTAATGTAAACAATCTGTTATGTTCTTTTGTCTAAATTATATATAATAATATATATATATATTATATACACAAAAACAAGAAAGATGAACTAAAGTAAGGAATGCTACCCATAAGGTTCTATATATTTCTAAAACCAGTAAAAATTAATAATTCGTCAAAAAACTCTACCCTAAATAAACTCTGCGATGCATATGGGCTAGGTGTTGGGGGTCCCGAGTTGAGGCAGTGCAACATTAATGTGTCGTGGGGAGAGATATGTGTGGTGGACAAAGAGTTAAAGAAGTTGGCATTGGCGTCACCTGGATGGGGGGGGGGGGGGGCTTAGAACAAGGATTGAAGATTATTTTGAATATAAAATAGATCCATACCTCTGAAGGCTGGCTTCACATAACAGCAGTGTATGAAACTTCTTCTACCAACGATGTAATTATATAGAAAGGAAAGGAAGGTGCATCCGATAACTTCTCTCTTGCATTCTGTCTCATCTATAACCTCGGTGAGAAGCGCCGAAAAGTGCCCAAGGTTGAAATGATTTATGAAATCTGTTGGGAAATAGAATGGTTTTAACATAATACGTATATTCACACCATTCATGATACTTCAATGACAAATTCGGCCCCTGGGCACCAACATTTTGAGCCCTCCGTGAGGGGGGGGGGGGCATCGCTTTTGCCTTGGGACGCCGAAAATGTGTCATACATGCATTAATGAGTCATTACTTCAAAATTCTCTGATCTCTGAGATCCAAATTACATGTATATTTAGTTATTTACCATTAAAAATTGTCAATGAAAAACATAAATCCTTTGAAAAGAAGTTAATTTTGATCAAAATGTGACCCCAAATCGTGCGATTGGTGTTTAAACGGGCTTTAGCGTACTTAAAGTATGCACCAAATTGCATTGATCCAGTTAACAAAAATATTTAAAAATTACGCCACTGGTCCTACATTTCGGTGCTCAAGAAATGTTAGTATCATAAGGACCGACATTCTAAAATACCCTCGAAATATATCAAGTTATGTTGATTTTTTAAATGATTTTATTTTGGGAGTGAAATGGATGTTATTTTGTCGTAGGGACTTGTTATTAAATCAATAAAGGCCTATGGAAAACGGCTAGCTAGCCCGGCTATCGAAAAAAACTTCAATGTAAGTAGGGTATATTATATCACTGAAACAAGATAAAATAATGAATCCTTATATCAACTGATATTTGCTGCAAAACTGGTTTGACAGAATAATGGAAGAAAATTGCATGGTCTGAAAACCCGCCGGGGCTTTGCCACTGGACCCCACTCCTTATAACGCTTCGCTCTACTTGGACACTCAGATTTCAGTGTCCCCCAAACATATAAAACGGATTGACGCCCCTGCTTACAGGGAATAATGATTGCAACTGGACGAACTTTGATCAAAGCATTTTTGTTAAAGGTATAGACCAGTTCTGCGATTGCATTGTGAAAGAACGTTGTGGAATCGATCAGAAAAGGTTGATCATCTAGCATATAAGTATTGGTGTGTACTGCAAGGTTCTGGAATCATCAAAATGATAAGAAATTTAGGCCAGTTTTGGTAAAGTCACAAGCACTGTACACAGAAAGATGTATATGGGATTACGCGGTATTTATCCAGTCCGGATAGATATAATAATTTACCAAATATATCAATTAGTAGGCGGTTTTCCGGCAACATTTGTATCATCACGTATTAGTCATATTCTTTCACATGATTGGTAATAAGAGCTTCCATTTCATTTTTTAAGGGGGCGTTTCCGAAACTGGTATATACCTTTAAAGTCTATCAAATTCACGCACTCTGTTACATAATTTACCTTGAATGCAATATGTACGACCAAAGACATTATTTTCTCTTGTTGATTATACTGACGCTTGAACTTACTTTGTTGTGAATTCGTGAATTCTTCTCCCAAGTCCTGCTCGACGACGTACTACTCATAGAGGAGATCGTACAGGGTTGATTCATCGGTTGATGTTGCTAGACGACTTTCAAATCGACCCATTTTCAATCCGTTAAAGTAATGAATCAAGCCCTCGACCACTCCTTAAACATGTTGTAAGTTCCTATGCACGTGAATATGAAAGGCTTCGTTGTACTACCAATGTCGACCAGGTACAAAGTCCTCGTTGCCTTTCCTGTCTATTGTTTCCCTCCCCATTGTCTTCACATCGTGCTGTTACAGATGTAGATGCTTTTGTGTGTTATACGGATAGTTGAGTTCTGTTTTCAGACCGCAAATGCCTTCAAAGTGCATGTTTATTGATCTTATTCTCATTTATGACAATTCTGGTACCCTTTTAGAACCCAAAATTGCTATGAAGGTAATTTTAGACCCCAAAATGTGTGAAATTTAGCCAATACGAGCATACCAATTCAGCTCCACATTAAAAAAAACACGGTGACCGTTAATTAATTATTTGATTAAAAATAACGATACATGGGCCGGCTGATTTTGCGTAATAATAAGCAAAACGAAAATGCCAACAAAAAAGCCAACATCGGCAATGGCTGAAATACGACGTAAAAGGCGTTATTTCGTTTTTTTCAACGGTTTTATTTCAAATTTTTCAAAATATCTAATATTTGTTGTGGTACACAAGTATTAGAAATCGTTATATTTCAGCTGTCTCTGAACCGATTTTGATCAAACAAAGATGATTTTGTCATTTAAATATTATTTTCTTTCAAATTTGACACTCAGTTTTTCATTATCTCACAAAAAATTATTTTGCGCAGCGCCCTCTGCAACAGAACTCAACTATCCCTTTAATGTTTTACAATTCATGAACTCATCCCTCGCTTAGTTATAAAGACATTGGGACCTCTTTTTAACTCAAGATTCAAATGATTTTATTTTTCTTGCAAAACATAATACAATGAAATTGCAATGTTATATTACACAAAAATATATAATGAAACAAGACAAATATACTAGTAATGGCACGGGAAAAGAGGAAGTAATTTATTAGAAGCAGAGCTTGTTGAGGTCTTAGCTCCTCAGAGGATGTTTTACAATTATACGTCTTGAAAACAAAGTAATCATCGAAAATCGATTAGTAAAAAAGTATGTAACAATGAAGAAGTTATGTATTTAGGGAAGGAGATTTTTTTTAATATTAAAAAAGGAAAAATTGGTGAAAACTAGAAGAAGGCAAAAAGGAAAGAAAGATATAGATAAGAAAATGAATGGTTGCAAAAACTCTAAGAAGAGGGGGTGAGATCATGCAGCAGAAAGAGGAAGATAGAGATTGAGTCGAGAGTCAAACAAACCGAGATTCATGTATACCGACGTGTCAACAATAGTTGAACAATACAGATGACCGGCGTCGAATGATGATCAGGGGGTAATTATGGGAAGGAAAAGGGGAACTTATAAGAAGGAAAAAGAGCATTTATTAGAAAGGGAAAAGGGGCATGTGTCAAATAAAAAGGGCAGTTATTAGAGGTGAAAAGGGACACTCATCCGAGATGAAAAGAGCACTTACCAGGAGGGGGAGTGGCACTTGTCAAAGTAAAATGAGTATCTCTCAGATTTGATTAGGGGCAATTATCGAAGGTGAAAGGGGCACTTGTCTTAAGTGAAAAGGAGTAACTTCTCGTACCTGAAATGGTCATTTACCAGAGATAATGGAGAAAAAAACATAAGGGTATTTAAATGACGATCCACTCTGTTCTTTTTTAAAAGCTGTAATGACAACTATGTAAACTTTAAAAAAAAATACAGAACACAGGAACACTTTTCAAATTGAAAATAAAACGAGAACACGTACTACAAAATAAATCAGAGCAACTTAACTTATGCAACACGTGCAATTAAAGTCATACAACAGAAGCAAAATATCAGAGCAATGTGAAGTTCGATCCCTTTTCGAACTACATTTTGGACGTTGAATTTCACCGTGTGGATCACGAAGACTTGAGAATGTACGGATGAGGTTTGGAACTTCGTAAACAAGGATAGAAATCTCAATAAAAATTGAAAAATACATAGGCTTTGGGGATTGAATTATGTATGCGTATTTTGAGACGGTCCCTGCACGATGTGTCGGTCATAATGGAATTTCATACAGGTGTCATTACTGGTATGCACACCAGCGGACCAGCCCGATATTAACATTAATGAAATTCATGTTATTTGCAGCCTATTCATAGTCGCGTGGCTGTAAGATTCTTGTGTATATTTCACTTTTCTGGCCTTGTAAGCCACGCCTATTTTGAGAGGGTAGAAGCACGTGCTCCCTTGTTCTTGAATGACGTCCACGTGGAGGCAGTTTCATGACTCTGGTTGAGGAAAGTGATTTGATTGGCTTAAGATAAGACATGTGATAATCGTTGAGCGACTCTGGGTATAAAGGAAAATGAATTTCATTGGCTAACAGTAAAACACGTAATAATCAAGGTGAAGAAGATTGAAGCTGATTGATTACTAGTCCTGATTAAGGGTATACAATCAGGGGCGGATGTACGGGGGTTAGGGAGTTTAACCGCTCCCCCCCCCCCTAATTGGCTGCCAAGTGAAAACATGATGTGCATAGAAAAATGCCATCATATTGTGTTCAGACACACACAATGTTAGTAGATATTAGTAGATGCCAGGAAAACATCACTTATGGGGGTTCAAAATAGCATCAACAAAAATTCGCCTCGCCGCTACGCGGCTCGTGGACGATGCTCCATATCACATTTGCGTTACCCCCCCCCCCCCCCCCCGCTTAGCAAAAAGCTAGATCCGCCCCTGACAATAGTATAAAATGGGGCATTGGTATGTCTCTTCCCATCAACTGACCACGTGTTGGCTGTTCACAAAAGACAGTGGTATGTCCTCACCCACTGAGTACATTATTGCATTAGCATTGCATGTTTTCATATAATAGCCCATTGAAACCCTTCTTTTCATGGTGTTGCTTGGGGATTTCTGACAAAGCAACTGCTTACAATGTATTTGAATTTTGTGATGGCATTGTATAAAAACAGGCAATGCTATTATGAGCAGGCGGTCACTTGATGTGAAGGGACATACCAATATATTTATTTCATCTAGCTGGCTGATGAATGCCTGGCATGATGATGTCACAAAAGTCAATTGCTTTTGGAGGGTCTCCTTAGGGGTGGAGCTTAGCAGGTAGAACAAAAGTAATAGAAAAATGATATAAAATATAGAGTAAAGTACCCGGTAATCGGTCAGCTCCGGTTTTCGGCCAATTGGTTGGATACATGGTAAAATCACTTTAAAATACATCGCATAATAGCATAACACATATCCCACACATACCATACCATGCCAGTGTCACTGAAGAACCACATTTGCAATGAAAAATATATCCTAAAATATCACATTTTAGCGATGTAATCGGCGGTCCCGCTACCCAAATCTGAAAAATCGAGTTTCTTACGCGTGTATGTAAGAAATATGGGTACCATAAAATGAGCTTTATTTCAAGTATTTTTCAGATATAGAGCCCGATTTTGTGCTGGTCGCAAGCTCAAAAGTATCTCATCGCATGTATTAAATCAATGCAGCCGCACACCGCGACGCACACACGATATGTCCGTCTAATTCAGATTCCAACTTCCGATCACCGCTGTGCCTGTATTCGGTCAGGCGAGCACCCGGGAGCTCCGGCGTGGGATACCTGCTCCGCCCGCGTGTGCTATACATCAGCGCAGAAACGCACGGCGCGCGCGAGCGCTTCCGATTGACTTTGTACATGCGGCCGTAAACTGAAACGCTCGGCCGATAACCGGCTCCAAAACAGTGAAAATTGAAATGAATATTGTCATGGCAATTCGTGATTTTTTTTGGGGATTCTTTTTTTGTTTAAATAATAATAATATTTGCTTCATGATTTGAACAAGAAATGATAATAAATAGGAAGTAAAGAGTCCAATAAATAGGATTTTGTCTTAAGTGGCCGAAAACCGGGTACTTTACCACAAAAAGTCAAAAGATATCTGATGTACACATTATTACAGGTAAACAAAAGTCAACATGAATTTTTGATTTAGTCATCCTTTGATAGCGTTTAATACCGCGCTGTCTACACTACTGATTGTTAAATGACTTTTATTATTATCTTTCAAAATTGATTAAGTTCGTCACTTGATGGATTTAAAAAAAATATTGACTCGTAATCTCTACGGAGAGGGGGCGCTAGACCAGTAAAATATAAAGATGAGGGTTTTAAACACGAGATTTTGAACTTAGTACAAAAGGATAGACAATTTAACTAACACAACAAAAACAGGTAGGCTTCGGGTATTAAATTATGTATGCGCTTATTTGTTTATAGAGCCAGGCGATTTTCACTTATTTTGAGACGGTCCCTGCTCGAAATGTCAGTCATAATGGAATTTCATACAGGTGTCCGTATTGGTATGCAAACCAGCCCGATATTAACATTAATGGAATTCATGTAATTTGCAGCCTATTCATAGTCGCGTGGCTTATGTATATTTCTTGTTGGGTTCCGGACATATTTCTGGCCTTGTAAGACACGCCTATTTTGAGAGGCTAAAAGCACGTGCTCTTTTGTTCTTGAACAATTTGGATTGACGTCCTCGGGAGGCAGTTTTGTGACTATGGTTGAGGATAGAATTTCATTGGCTAAAGTTAAGACACGTGACCAATCAAGGTACAGAAGATTGAAACTGATAACATCAGGGAAGGTGATTGGGTTATGTGTCATCATTTATTTACTTTAGGTCGTACCCTTTAGCTAGGCTTTATATTTCGTCGTTCTCGTCGAAGTCGTCATTGAAGTCATTGTCGAAATCATCCTTAAAGTCAAGTTTTGTCAGCCTGGGGACCAATTCAGTTTATACGATGATGTTTCGTCATTCTCGGGGAGCCGACATTTTGTTAAAATGTTTGCGTTCGGGTAAGTCATGAGACAATCCGGGGACAATCAGCCCGGAAAACACTTAATAGGGGGGAGGGGTCGATCGTTTCTTACCGCATCATTTGCTACTCTCAAGGAATTTGGAACTACTTTATTTGCAAGAGAGAGACTGTTCTGGTTTCTGAAATCACAGAGAATTGAAATTAAGTTGATTTCTGATGAAGATTGCGGACGAGAGTAAATCTATTTTTTTTAATGAATTTAATTTTTATCTTTTATTTTGTTATTCCTCAGTAGGCCGTGTGGTCATCACAATTTTGGGAAAAGCAATTTTCTCTGCGAGACATTTATAATTAGATTTGAGAGCTGATGTACTTTCGGAGTGTTTTCTTTCAATACTTCCTTTCAGTTTCTAATGCTTATCTGAATTTAAAAAAAAAAATCTTAACAGATTCCTGAATGTTAGAATTTATAAAGAATTTGATAACCTAAATTTACCCCATTTTCCCTACATTTTCCCCCTCATTTTTTCTCTTTTTAGGGGGGGGGGGGGGGATGGGGGGGGGGGGGGGTCAATCAGTGTTTGTAAAGCCCCCCCCCCCCCCCCCGAATAGTTAGAAATCTTCAATTAATAATTGGGCAACTGTCATATCGTAGACATATTTGGGTAATCATGGCTCTTAAAAAAAAGGCTATATCATAATTAATACAATGAAATTGAATGCACACATATTTGTTGCCTCGTTACATATATAATTCCATCAACTTCCTACGGTTACGACTAATTGTATTTCAATAGTCAGAAATCGAGTTGCATTCATAAAGTATTGTTAGGTAGGATAAGCCACAATGTTTGTCTAACCTGGCAACATCTATGCCATGTGCGTTCTGACAATTTGAATATAATTATTCGTGACGAGTGAATGTAATGATATAGCTCGTCTCTAGGCATAACATGCATGAGTTTGGAATAATTTTGAAATTTGTCTATTTGATTTAATTTGATTTATTTATTTCAGTTTGATTTTCTTTTCTCTTTTGCAGTTTTACAAATATATAACAAACAAAACATTGCAAATTTTACACATTTCAAAAGAATATAATAAAGAGTAAAGTAAGGCTGGCTGTAAATTGCTTATCTGTTGTGTGTGTCTAATGATAGATTATTGCATCCACCTGTTATTTCAATAATCAGAATAGAACACTACACATTATATACAGGTATTATGAGGTCGGACAAACCATTGAGTTTGTCTGACCTAGCAACAACCCTTATAACATGCATTCTACCATATTCTGTAATATATAACAAGATTGACGTTGACGTTTGTTGGCATTATGTTTGCTTTCCAGATTTTTCTGTTCGCCCAAGAAAAATGCTGTAAGATTTGGTCTATCGACACCCCCCCCCCCCCCCACATTAAGCTGACATCCAGGGGCAGCTTGTATCTGAGGCGTTCAGTTTGGTAAGTTCAGTTTGTGAGATATATTATTCCTCCTTAGTCTTTGTCAATAGATCTGCAAAATGATCTAGAAGATAGCATCAGATAGGTTAAGGCGTTTAAGTAGCATATTTCAAGGGGGGCAATGCACTCCTGACAAATTTTCGACGAAGACCAGAAACTAGTACCTGACTCTTCAATTAGTTGAGAAAACTATTGATTGATAAATTACTGTTAAATTCTCGTATATCGTAGGCATTTCTCAGTCTTACAGTTCTAGATTATGAAGCCAGATGGCATTGGGTTCACGTACATCCAAGTAGGTAAAGCCTGATAAAGAAAACTGTAATTCAAAATAAACTATGAATTTACACGATACCCATGATACTTATCTTGAGAACCATTCTATCAAAACAAAATGTCACCAATTCTTTTTCTGGCAATTAATATCATATCGAAATCTATCTCAAAAATTTACAAACAGTAAGAGAGGGGAAGGAGAAAAAAAGCACTGCTTTACCCTCTCCTTTCAAAGTTTGTGGAATCACAGCGCTTGCCCTCCCCCGAGAATGAGCGGTTTTCTTTCTCCACCATTCATTAAAATGCTTATTTATAACGCCCCAATTTACAAATTCCTGGGGAACACCCCCTCCTACACCCCAGCTCCCTCACAAAGTGCCCCCTAACTTTTGAGAGCCTGTTGACATCATTGTAAAAGACCGGTTAACTAACATATTCAAAATGTTATGCATACTTAATAAACAAACGTTATTTTTGACAACTTGAAAGCTTGCCCGACAAAGCAACAAGTAATGTATGCAGACTGCTGGATTCCAAGTATAACTCGTCACTATAGGTCCCCAGGAAAGAAACGTCCATACGTTTGAATGTGTTAGAAAATCTTTCTATGAAATATAAACATTTAATTTTCGACAAAATATTAGATTAATTGTATTGGCTCTTATTATATTTTCATGCCATGCATACAGGTACTGGATGTTACCGCAATAATGGTTATTATCATTAGAAATGGACTTGAAGCAACTTGGCGACACTAGCCTGTATTAAGTCGAGACACTGGACTTTTTTGTGACTGCATTCAACCAACTTCGGAATCCAACTATCATCACTTCGGCATAACTATAATTATCAACTTTGAACTGGATAGAAGGACTGAGTGTGATTATCATTTCGATTGGATTTTCTACAACGATTTGATTTTTCTGGAACACAATTCGACATTTAGGACACAGGATCATTCTGGGAGTCAACCGACTTTTAATTCCAACTATCATCTGCAGTATCAAGTTCGAGTTCGAAGGTCCATTTTCACTGTAGGAACAGGACCTCCAAGTTAATAAACAGCTTCAAATTAAATCGCTTATTTTGCCAATTTTCAAACATGTATAGATCTCCAAGAGGACATTTCGACGCGTGCTTCAGAATCCGACATAATTATATCGACAGATATGAAAACGGATGGTAATAAGATTCGAACTAATGAACCATTCTTTCAAATATCATCATTGACTGAGGAAAGCATAATCAGAATCTTTTACTGAACTCGCCAAAGCCATATGTCGGCCCGACTGATTCGAACCTTGCACAAGGTTTGTTGATTGGTCTGTGCCGCGCAGAAAGGCTTTCAAGATAAAATGCAAACTTTAACGATTTCTACTACCAAAAACAGGATATGGAATTATATAATATTGGACCTGAATCGACCATCGCCTGAGGAATTCGATTGGATCATATTTATTGAGTGTGCAAGGAAATATTTTTGGATGGAAAGTCAATCATTTGGATTATAACCCTGCCTGCTTTAACCGAAGAATGCTGAGACTGAACCAGTAGATGTCGAGGTTAGTGAAGGTTGTCTGTAGAGAATTCAGCAATATCACTTGTGATCTTAATGGAGCTCTAAAATTCAATGAGATGGGTCAGGATTGGTTTGAGCTTGGTCAAATCTAAACGTTAGGACAACATTGATACACATAGGCCCCTTAATTAATATAAAAGTAGTGTAAGGGCCTAGTTTTAATCTATCCTAACCCATCTCAGAAAATGGCAGGGTTCCATATCACGAAGATTGTTGGGTTGGAAATTGACAACCTATAAACTTCCTAATAGTTTGCGAACACGTTTTTCCGACATCGAAATAGAGGCAACGATCTTCAATCGAATGGTACTTGTGTCAAAAGAATCATCCATCAAAATTCAACAAAGATAAGTCAAGGTTCTCTTCTTTGGTAAGATATTATTGCATCTCCTTTTTTTAATTGGAAATATTACATTATGTATACTCTTACCTTGATATTTGATTTCAAGCTGATTGTATTAATATATAGCCTAGGTATGTACATTACCATAGTCGGCATTGATTTGAGATTTCGTGAAATAAACATTTTAGACTAAATGAATATTATTTTTAGATTAGTGTTATAAAATAATGTTACATAGCATTGATTTGCATTATCAAATTGACCAAAAAAATAAATCGGAAATCGTAGACTCGTGTCTCTCCTGGCTGTAATAATAATGCAAATCAATGTCTAGGCTATATGATACTGTACCGATATCAATGGATTTGTGTAGAGTATTATTGCACAATAAAAGTAAGGCAGGGATAATATGCTATGCTCAATTATGCTATTATGCTATGTTTACAATGCTTTTAATATATAACTTATGGAATTTATTCAAAATATATAATCAAAATACTACGATTGAAAATATATTTCAAAGATATAATCGTAATATTTAAATTCTAGCATTAGAAATTCATAATTTATGATTGATATTTGATAAATGATAATATGAATAAGCATAGATCTATAATAGGAAATTTAGAGTATTTTGTAGATACATTAGACATGAGCAATATGCTTAATGACTGATTTGGTAATTGATAATCGATATTACGTCGAAGCAGGATAGAAGTATGAAAAGTCATTTTGTAGAGATAACAAATATATTTGGCAAGCTATTAGAAATATTTAATGCCTTTAAATTCCGATGTGATACACGGATACGGCAATTGAAAACCAAGGGAAGTAGACAGCCTTAGAGCTACCAACAAAGTGCCCAAGAAATAGAAAGAGGTAGTTTTAGTTATTTTTGCTTAATTTAATATATTGTAGGATTGATATCGGTACAGTATTGTATCAACTGCAGAATATACCACGCATCACTATAGAATACGTTAGTTCCAAGGTTAGCTTCCCTCCTGGTTAGAGTCATAGGGTTAGGACGAGGATAAGGATTAGTATTAGGGTTAGGATAAGGGTTATTTGTGTAGTGGGGTATTCTGCAGTTGTTCCAAGCAATATTTTATCAAACAAAAATATTTGCAAGTCAAAAAATAATTCAAAGAAAATCATTTTTTTATCGGGATTGTTGAAGTTAAATCAAAAGGTCATACCTTCAATGAACGGTTGACCTTAACCCTGACAGAGATCAACACCTTAGGAGTCCCACCCCGTGTGTTTTGTTTTCAGATCTCCGTATCGGATATTAAGTCTCGCCGAAAATTATTGTTTTCAGATCTCCGTATCGGCTACAAAGTCTCTCCACTAATTATTGTTTTCAGATCTCCGTATCGGCAGCAAAGTCCCGCCAATGATTATGGTTTTCAGATCTCCGTATCGGCAACAAAGTCACGCCAATGATTATTGTTTTCAGATCTCCGTATCGGCAACAAAGTATCGCAAATGATTATTTTTTCAGATCTCCGTATCAGCTACAAAGTCTTACCAATAATTATTGTTTTCAGATCTCCGTATCGGCAACAAAGTCTCTCCAATGATTATTGTTTTCAGATCTCCGTATCGGCAACAAAGTCACGCCAATGATTATTGTTTTTAGATCTCCGTCTCGGCAACAAAGTCACGCCAATGATTATTGTTTCAGATCTCCGTTACGGCAACAAAGTATCAGCAATAATTATTGTTTTCAGATCTCCGTATCGGTAACGAAGTATCAGCAATAATTATTGTTTTCAGATCTCCGTATCGGCAACATAGTCTCTCCAATAATTATTGTTTTCAGATCTCCGTAGCGGCAACAAAGTCTCTCCACTTATTATTGTTTTCAGATCTCTGTATGTGCAACAAAGTCACGCCAATTATTTTTGTTTTCAGATCTCTGTATCGGCAGCAAAACCACGCCAATAATTATTGTTTTGAGATCTCCGTATCGGCAACAAAGTATCAGCAATACTTATTGTTTTCAGATCTCCGTATCGACAACAAAGTCACGCCAATGATTATTGTTTTCAGATCTCCGTATCGGCAACAAAACCACGCCAATAATTATTGTTTTTAAATTTCTCCGTATCGGCAACAAATTCTCTCCAGTAATTATTGTTTTCAGATCTCCGTATCGACAACAAAGTCCCGCCAATGATTATTGTTTTCAGATCTCCGTATCGGCAACAAAACCACGCCAAAAGTTATTGTTTTGAGATCTCCGTATCGGCTACAAAGTCTCATCAAGAATTATTGTTTTCAGATCTCCGTATTGGTAACAAAGTGTCAGCAATAATTATTGTTTTCAGATCTCCGTTTATCGGCAACAAAGTCACGCCAATGATTATTGTTTTCAGATCTCCGTATCGGCAACTAAGCCACGCCAATGAGTATATATTGTTTTCAGATCTCCGTATCGGCAACAAAGTCACGACAATGATTATTATTTTCAGATCTCCGTATCGTCAACAAAGTATCAGCAATAATTATTGTTTTCAGATATCCGTATCGGCAACAAAGTCTCTCCAATGATTATTGTTTTCAGATCTCCGTATCGGCAACTAAGCCACGCCAATGATTATTGTTTTCAGATCTCCGTATCGGCAACAAAGTATCAGCAATAATTATTGTTTTCAGATATCCGTATCGGCAACAAAGTCTCTCCAATGATTATTGTTTTCAGATCTCCGTATTGGCAACACAGTCACGCCAATGATTATTGTTTTTAGATCTGCGTCTCGGCAACAAAGTCACGCCAATTATTATTGTTTTCAGATCTCCGTATCGGTAACAAAGTATCAGCAATAAATATTGTTTTCAGATCTCCTTATCGGTAAAAATTATCAGCAATAATTATTGTTTTCAGATCTCCGTATCGGCAACAAAGTCTCTCCACTAATTATTGTTTTCAGATCTCCGTATCGGCAACAAAACCACGCCAAAAGTTATTGTTTTCAGATCTCCGTATCGGCAACAAAACCACGCCAATAATTATTGTTTTGAGATCTCCGTATCGGCAACAAAGTCTCTCCACTAATTATTGTTTTCAGATCTCCGTATCGGCAACAAAGTCACGCCAAAGATTATTGTTTTCAGGTCTCCGTATCGGCAACAAAGTATCACCAATGATTACTGTTTTCAGATCTCCATATCTGCCATTCAAGATGAACATTTATACATGTTCGTACATAGGTAAGTATCACAAGGTAAGTAATGACAAATTTATTAAAATTTTATCGTGAAAAATTAAAATGAAAATAAAACCAATTTCATGTGTCAAAGTTAATTTACAAAAAAAGGGGGAAATACGATTACAGAATCAATACATTTTGGATGTTTGTTGTATATCACGACTTGTTTGAATATATAGAGTTATCAAAAGTTATATAATATATTGTTAACATATATTATTTAACCGCAGAGGACAGTCTAGTGATCTGCCTGAAACTACAATGAATAGTTCAGTGAAAAGATGTAATATGAAGGAAGGAAAGTATGTTAAAATAAAAGGCTACGAATTAGAAAGAAATATACAAAAGCAGTGATTGGAATGAGAAACAGGGCCAAATAATTATAACTAAATGGAAAGAATGATACTTTTTAAAAGTAGGAAATGCAGTTTGGTTGGTATGTAAACAAATAAACAAATAACTATAGAATGCGATGCAGTTTCAGAGAGAGTTATCATTTTACAGGTGGAAGGAAGAGGAGAGGAGAAGACGTTCTGATCGCGCCATATGCGATTTACGACCACGATGACGATTCATTGATGCAGTGATAATGGCGGAGTACTAATTTATTTAATTTGATTAGGGGGGGGGGCAATATATATTTTGCCCATAGCGACCTAAACAGAATAAGTCAATTGTAACTCGAATTCTGTTTTCAGATTAAGTCAACGTGTGTAAATATGATTAGCCTTTGTTTTTAGCTCTGTATATACATTTTGATAATTATTTAATTATGCTTTTAATGATGAACCTTCGGAATAACAAACATTAAATTTCGGAATTATGAATCTGCAGAAAAAGGACATGATAGCAAGATAGAGTGGAATATTTTGTAGCCTCTCTTTTCAACCAAAAGATTTGGAATAGAGGAATGGTGCTGAAATCGAGATTTCTAATTCCGTTTCGAGAGCTTTCATTCTAGCTCTTTCCTATAATTACTGTTATAGCCGCAGAATGAACACGTATTCAAAATGCATTGCAATTTTCAATTTTACCAGGGGTACGACAACAATGAAGCGAGGTAACAGGTAACGACCACGACGGCTACTAAGTCACGACTACGATGGTGGTGAGCAAGCGATTACGAGACTGATAGCGCCCACGGTGGTAACCAGGTATATAATAGAGCAAGATTATGGGGAAATAAATGTTCTTATCCAAATAAAGAAATTTGATGAAAATTATCATAAAAGAGGAATACAGTTACGTTTTATAATTTGAAGCCCGCATTTTGAGACCTATTAAAAAATGTTGTCCTGACTTTTACTATCTACACTGCTATTTCCGCAAATTTTCTATTTCCTAATTCTAATATTTTCATAGTTGTATTCCAAAGGCTGGTGATATTAAAACTACGCTCTCTTCAAAGTAGTGCTTAATAAACTTCACTTTATTAATGCAGGCCTTTAATCCATGATTGGCAAAATATTGTAGCCGTTAGGTCACCATTCTCCCCCAGTAAAGATTATAAAAGTGTTTATTCGTTTAAATTGTCAGCGAGGGAAGAAGGGCGGCGACCAGCCTCGCTACCAGGGTGATGGCAACCAGAGCAATGAACAAGATGGAGCCGACCAGGGCGACGGCATGGACGGCAACCGGAGTTTGACCACGGTGAAGACGACCGAGCCGGAGAAGACGTCCAGAGGGACGGCGACCAGCAGGGTGATAGCTACGGAGATATAGTAAGTATTAATGATATTATGATGCAGTGATTATGAGTCCCCTGTTTTTTGTCTTTTTAATTATAATTTGATATCCTCCTCGTTGGCAACTCTTCTGACATAGTTTAATTTCAAATAATATTTAAACAATTATCTTTGTTAAGTTTCATGCATGTCCACGTCGTGTGCAACACGCATAATGGGTAGATGACCAGTTGATGTGTTCATCCGATGTCTGTTCATTTGCGTTGTCTTGTTGTGGGCTTTGATTATACTTATAACTTATAATAGCTTTGCCATTAAATGACATTTTAAATTGTTCTGTCTTTTACTGTTTCAAGCATATTATTACACGTAAATGGGGACGTATTTGAATCTTAGTGGTGTGTTTCGCGTTTTTCTTTATCTGGATGATATTCTACTGCACAAATGACAGTGATGATAATCTGGTATCTCTTTTTTTCTCCCATCATTTTATGTACAGCAAGATGATACACCCTTTGTCTCTTCGCTGCTAAGAAGACGACGAGTTAACTGTCATCTTAGATGCCTCGCAGAGATACAACTTAAGTCTTCAGATTGAACTTTAAAAAAAATTAAAAACACGACGTTGCAAGGTAAAGCTGATTGTTATGCAAACATGAGCTACAAGCTAGATGACATCCATGTCAATGACAGCTGCTCGTCATCAAAAAAAATATCAGGACTTTGACGCCCACTCATGAACAAAGGAGAAGCCAAAAATGGAAATGAATTTGAAAGAAAACTTTGAATCTTGCTCAACCAAGTTAACGTCATAAACTGTTGCATGAAAGAGGATTGTGCATAATTTATTTACAATGATGTATATCTTATCTAAAAATTCTAGACGTCGGAGGCAGTATTAATTGAGAGAGAATAACATTGTACTATGTGATTTATATATTGCACTCTGCATAGATGCATTACATTATTTAAATATTTTGTTAACAATTTAGTACTGATACTAATTTTACGCAGACTATCCGAATTGCTTATCCGTATGCCATGGTTATGAGATGTATAATTACTATTGCCTTGTAAGTTGCATTTTTCTATGACATGTTTTAATCAACAGCGCTGCTAACTATAATACTGCTGTTGCTGCCAACTAATACTGATGCTGCTGTTAACTGATACTGCTGCTGATAACTAATACTGCTGCTGCTGCTAACTAATACTGCTGCTGCTGCTAACTAATACTGCTGCTGCTAACTAATGCTGCTGCTGCTGCTGTAAACTAATACTGCTGCTGCTGCTAATGCTGCTGCTGCTGCTAACTTATGCTGCTGCTAACTAATACTGCTGCTGCTGTTTAACTAATACTGCTGCTGCTAACTACTGCTGCTGTTAACTAATACTGCTGCTGCTAACTAATGCTGCTGCTGCTGCTAACTTATGCTGCTGCTAACTAATACTGCTGCTGCTGCTAACTTATGCTGCTGCTAACTAATACTGATGCTGCTGTTAACTGATACTGCTGCTGATAACTAATACTGCTGTTGCTGCTAACTAATACTGCTGCTGCTAACTAATGCTGCTGCTGCTGCTGCTAACTAATACTGCTGCTGCTGCTGCTAACTAATACTGCTGCTGCTAACTACTGCTGCTGTTAACTAATACTGCTGCTGCTGCTAATGCTGCTGCTGCTGCTAACTTATGCTGCTGCTAACTAATACTGCTGCTGCTGTTTAACTAATACTGCTGCTGCTAACTACTGCTGCTGTTAACTAATACTGCTGCTGCTAACTAATGCTGCTGCTGCTGCTAACTAATACTGCTGCTGCTAACTACTGCTGCTGTTAACTAATACTGCTGCTGCTGCTTTTTTTTTTTTTTTTGGTCTCGAAATTTGGAAATTTGACATTTTGCTCCGTTGGGGGGGGGGGGGTAAGGTCACCTTTTTTAGGTCGGCCATGGGAATAATTTTTTTTTTAATAATTAAAAAAAAAAAAAAAAAAAAAAAAAATCCAAAAAGGGGGGGGGGGGGTTTTAGGTTTTTTTTAGGGGGGTTTACACACAAAAAATTTCAAAAAGGGGGGGGGGGGGTTTAACCCCCAAACACCCCCACCCCCCCCCCCCCCCCCCCCCCCCCCCCCCCTGCGTACGCGCCTGGCTGCTGCTAACTACTGCTGCTGTTAACTAATACTGCTGCTGCTGCTAATGCTGCTGCTAACTAATACTGCTGCTGCTGTTTAACTAATACTGCTGCTGCTAACTAATGCTGCTCCTGCTGCTAACTAATACTGCTGCTGCTAACTACTGCTGCTGTTAACTAATACTGCTGCTGCTGCTAATGCTGCTGCTGCTGCTAACTTATGCTGCTAATACTAATACTGCTGCTGCTGTTTAACTAATACTGCTGCTGCTGCTAACTAATACTGCTGCTGCTAACTAATACTGCTGCTGCTTACTAATGCTGCTGCTGCTTACTAATACTGTTGCTGTTAACTAATACTGCTGCTGCTAACTAATACTGCTGCTGCTGTTAACTAATACTGCTGCTGCTAACTAATACTGCTGCTAACTAATACTGCTGCTGCTGCTAACTAATACTGCTGCTGCTGCTAACTAATACTGCTGCTGCTGCTAACTAATACTGCTGCTGCTGCTAACTAATAATGCTGCTGCTGCTAACTAATACTGCTGCTGTTGCTAACTAATAATGCTGTTACTGCTGCTAACTAATATTATTGTAACAAAGGGTTCTCGGTGATTTGTGTATTGTAATTATTTGCCTTTTTTACAAATATAAGCGTAACCATATTAACTATATATATAATATGTTCCCCTTATCCGAAACATGATACAGTTACTACTTTAAACACCATAATATTCTTATTTAATGTATGTGTCTCTGTTGTATGTGTTGTACAGTTGATTTTACAGTTTATACCTTTTCAATCTTGATATTTCATTGATCTTATCCTTTTGTATCGCTAAAACTACTATGTGTCTGTTTCTATGGTATTCTACTCGTTCAATAAAATTTTGAAGTAAATCGAGTACATAAGTGAAACTATGTTTAATATCAGATTTACATTTAATATTGTCTTGACTGTTTCGTGTTATTGATCCAATACAAGGTTATAATATGTGCCAATGCACACCAAATGTCTATTTCTGTGTACATAAATGATATATATATTGTATTGTCAGGGTTAAGAGGAGAGTATATTGAGTCTACTTAAGGCCGATTGGGCTAAAAGTCTACGAGACCCCAAAGTTCCTATATTTTGAAGGGTCATGAGCCTAAAAAGTTGGTCTCGTAAAGTTATTTATGGTCTCGTGGACTTTCCGTCACGTCTCTATCGAAATTAAATTGCAGATAAATATTTTGGAGTATAATGTTTTTATGTATGGTAATTTCGAAGTCTGTGAATTCTCTGTTTTCAAAATTATGTGTGTTGATAACATTTTTGTATGTGTAAACAATCGTTATTACCAATATGATGTGATCCATAACATTTCGTTTAAATGCTATATCAAATGGTTTTATATGAAGTCAAATTACGTGTGTTTTATCGGTATAGATCAGATGAGCCCTTGTCATTGGAATACTGTTTTAGGTTATCAGTCTTCTTTGTGTAGGTCCTATGTCGTACTAAATGTGGTATTGATTCATTTTCTGGATAAACATGAAATATCGCTTATAATAGAGTGGAATTTAAAAGAGCACTGGCAGTAACTATTAAAAGGCGCAATCATGACACTGCTAAGTGACATATGATTTTACAATTGTTATTGTTATACGATGCCTATAATGTGTTTTTCAAATAGACGTATAATTATCGTGTTTAAAGACAAAAATGTATTAAAATAAAGGATAAATGTTTCACACTCTCATTTATAGACTCACGATTTGTCTTATGATTCTGTCCTAAATTGAATTTTACTGGTGCACAAGATATTGTCGAATAAACACACAAAGTGTTACGGTGGTATAATCACAAAAGATTTTCACAATTTTGTTTTATAGATCTGGGAAACGGAAAATATCAAAGCTATCCTAACCAAAACGTTGCCTTCCAGTCCCAATATTAACTCAGAAGTGCTTTATTCACTTTAACTCAAATTCGCCTCTTCATGTGAACAAAATTGTCCATGCTCTATCAATGCAAAAAAAATAAAACCCAATTTTAGGGGCGTCTGACCGTGTACACTGAAACTTGAAAGTGCTTTCTTTTGACAAAGTTCGTTGCAAGGTCTAAGCTGAGGGTGAAATTGATCCGACTTGGGGTCTGTTCGGTCGGGAGGGGGGAGGGGGGGGGGGGCTCTGTGGGCCGACAACCTTTTTCTCCCACTTACCATAGTAATACTATAAGCAGGGATTTGTAGTTCATGGCCTAACTAAGTAAAGGGTCGAAAGGGGTTTTAGTAAGGCTCTTGGCTCTAGAGGATGGAAGAGATTGGAGAAAATTATAGAGAGTAAAAAATAGCATGGAGAGAGGTGGAGGAAATAGAAAAACAGAGATGGAGAGAGAGAGAGAGAGAGAGAGGGGGGGGGGGACTTGAGAGCTGGGCTTTACAACCACAGTCATTTCAACACAATCCCCCCCCCCCTCATTGGCCCCTATTTTCCGTTTTGAAGGAAAAAAAAATCATAGACATATTGTGCTTTAGACCTCTTCACCTCATATTAACAACAACAACAATATAACTGGCTGAATTGAGAAAAAACATGATTATTGCGCTTTCCCGCCAAAATATTTGATTTAATTAAACAATCGACCGAGTTTCTAATCATACTTGACTTTATTGATTCATTGGATGTATTCATATTGTATTGGATCCATGTTTAGAACTGTCAAAATATTTCTCCCTCTCTCTCTGTCTGTGTGTCTCTTTCTCTCTCTTTCTTTCTCTCTCTCTCTCTCTCTCTCTCTCTCTCTCCTTTTCCTCTTTTCTTTTTTTACCTTCTCTTCTTGTTCTTTTCTCCTTTATACTTTTGCCCCCCTTCCCGTGTTGGCCGCCGAAAAAAGGGGGTGGCCGATTTAGCCCCTAGCTGTATCTGCCACTAAATACACGAGGCTAAAGAAGAAAAAATCACTCAATTACAACGCCATTGTGTTCAAACATAATTCTGCTTGAAGGTTACAAATACACTCATCGTTTCTATAAATTGGGTTGTCAAAGTGAATAACTGGTATTGGTTGTTTATTTGACAATGACAATTATCATTAAATATTTACTCAGACAATATTCAGTCCATAATAAAAGAAAAATGAAGTCAAGAGGGATAAATTAATATTATTTGTCATACTCGTGCTGGACAAAGGTTTCAGTCGTGTTTCATTAGGGACTTTTAGATTTGCATGGACTGATTCGTGTGACGTCCATTCAAGGCAGTGCATTAAAAGGACGTCGACTGTAGCAATCCACGTTGTCGTTGTGCAAATCTAAAAGTCCCTATTATTGTTCTCAGAGACAGATTCGGCTATTGAAAGGGCGCCATCACGATTATACAAGCTACGAAGATTCATGTTCTTCTGGGAGTCATACGGGGTTTCATTGGATAGCTTGGTTCATAAACATGATAAACTTCATGTATCCTATTCTCAATGGTTTTTGTGAAAATGGCAATACCATGTTTACATCTGTCAAATAGCACATATAGCGCCTTTTGAAACGTTTTTGTTAGTTTATCACCCAAATGACAAATATCTTCCCTTCGAAGTATGATAGCGTCTCCTTATGCAAGGTCCAGAGTTGTGCAGTCATATTATGGCTGAACATAAGTGGGTCTAGTGTAGCCACTTTAACAGATATATATCATCTTTAAACAAATCTTGGTGTTACGTTTGCATTCTGTATGCACATCTTAACTCGCTGGGTTAGCAAATTAATTCGCTGCTCGTTCAGATATGACGCGGCAAAACCTCGGGGGATTTGTTGTTTTATGATGACGTAAAGTGTAATGAGCATCACATTATTTTATTTTTTTGTATCATAATAACCCGAGACGTTTAAATATATTATTCTGCCTTCTAATGGATCCGTAAAACACAGCGAAGCTTGAAGACCAGCCAAACAAAAAAAGGCTCAGAAAAAGATTCCATGGCATTTTGAGGTAATATGCATGGTATCCATGCTAAAATCTTGCAAAAATTAAGGAATACGATAGGCGTGGGTGTCATGCGCACATTTTACTAAAAATTACATTTTTGGCACATAAATCAAAAGAATGTCAAAATTCAAGATATCTATTTTAAACCAATTGTGTTTCATCCAAAAAAGGAGTTTTCGATCGATATAATCCTTATTTTGAGTTTGAAGTTATAAACCTGCATACATTTGAAAGTTGGTTATTACAAAATATTGATGTGATTATCTACGAATATGGGTTATAAAAACTACCTATTTTGCAAAGTTTTTTTAACACACCATAAATCTGTCCATTGGAACACCCTTTTTCATTAAAATATATGCCGTCATGCTACACACAGAAAGAAAAAAATAAGATAATGTGATGAACAAAATCTTTCATGTTATTCGAAATGTCCAGTAAACCGCCATATCTGAACGAGGCTTTTTTGTTTACCTAAATTGTAGATTTTGCATGTTATTTAGAGATCCAATAAGGCCTATGTGACGTAGTTAATAGGTAGAGATAAGGGAGGGCATTGGGAACTTGAGGGGGGCGCACGTCTCTTGGGCTATTGGGTGGATGAAATGTATGTTTTCCCTTTGTTTAAAAGATTATTGAGAATGATCATACACTTTTGAATTTTAATCAATACAACTGCATGTATTTTAATAAGAATTTGTAAATTTACAAGGCCGTCGAGGGTTTTGTGAGAGGGGGCCGTCTTTTCCAAGTCCCATCCCACCCCTAGTGAGCTGTCTCTCCCCTTCAAACTTATGAGAAGAAATAAATAGATGCCATCAAGCCCTCACGTACATTTACAATCTTTTCTCATTAAAAGCTTGAATATGTTATGCCTAAAAAAAAAAAATCTTGTTTCCATGTTTGATCTCATTATACAAGCGTGAAATTGTTTTGCTTAATTGAATAGAATCTCGTTTCCATATTTGATTTCAAAACATAATGCTTACATGGAAAGGGGCTTTGCGTAATGGATTCGTCTGTCGCCAAACTATCTCCGGCAAATAATATTTCCAGGGTGATTAGTTTTATTTTTTGACATGCTCTTTTATAATTTGAGCGTGCGAAGCCTCGATCTATAGGCCCATGCAGGCGCGGATCCAGGGGGGGCAAGCGGGCCTTGGCCCCCCCCCCCCCCCCCCCCCGCAAAAAAAAAAAAAAAAAAGAGAGAGAGAAGGAAAGAAGGCAAAGGGAAAGAGGAGAGAAAGGGGGGAAAAGGAAGAAGAAAAGAAAAGAGGGAAGAAGTAGATCGGGGGAGGGCAAAAGGACTTGCCTCCCAGGCTGTTGCCCCCCCCCCCCCCCAATCAAAAAATAAAAGAGAAGGAAGGAAAGGGAAAGAAAAAAGGAAAAGAGGAGATACAGGGAAGGAAAAAAGAGGAAGAAGAAAAGAAAAAAAAGGGTATATCAGTTGCAATTTTACCGCCAACAACTTGTGAATTGGGGGGGGGGGGGGGTGGGCAAAAGGAAGGAAGAGAACGTAGGAAAAAAACTGAATTTAAACAAAGATTAAGAGTCGATAACGACACAACTAATTCTTCTTACTTAAATCATTGGTCTGGAAACAATTATTTGCCCATTGTTGTGTATTGTATTACATTTCACTATCAATGAATTCACATTGTAATGCAATTTTCAAGTTTCCCAGGCTTATTTAGGAGAACAGAAGATTGATATTGTTAAGTTGTACGATAACATCACTCAGTTTGATTTGATTGGAGATATATCTCATTAAAAACAGAGTAAAGGCTATACAGTATCAAACAAACCTATACCATTAAACTTCAAGCTCACTCACACATGATTTATTGCGACACTTTCAAGGCTACTTATTATTTCAAGTTCATGGTTATACAAAGGGCAACAGCTTCAATATTAAACGTAATTAAATCATTGGTCTGGAAAATGTTAATGCCCATTGTTGTATATTATACAACATTTTCCATAACGATGAATATACATTGTATGATGCAATTTTCCGGGAAAACCATACTTGTCATTACTGTTATATTTGTTATATGATACTAAAGCAAATCGTTTCGCTTATCGATAAGATAAATCAATGTGAAGTACGTGTCAAATAATGAAATCATTACGTGCTATTTTTAACGGGACTAGACATTTGAAATGTATAAAAAATGTATACACTATTGACAGCAAGCAAGTGTTTTAAACAAAGAATTCAGAAATTGAACAACATTGCACATTTTAGTCTACACAGCATGCTCTACACCCTTAGTTGGACTGTAAACAGTTGTCTTCTTAAGTCTTCCATATAAATATAAATTTAAAGGAGGTCAATAATCATTATGAAAACACCACTCTCGTTAGGTTGACACATCATATTGTGCACACATGTAACAATGTGATAATATTTTTTCTTTGAGGGGGGGGGGGGGGACGGGAGGAGGGCAATCAAAAAAGTGACTGATATGTGAACATTAATATTGATAGGTCGCTTCACAAAAGGGGCATACATAGTCCTTTTTTGTGAATAGTTTTTTGAGCAAAACACAAAATAGGTGGAGCCAACGTCCACACAGGTCACATCGCACCCATGGAGGTTTTGGCCCGAATTTACAAAGGAGATTTGTTCACAAATCTAGGTTTATGTGCTTCATAATTTTTTTTTTATGACGCGTTTCGATGCGTTTCAGACCAAGGTTTAGACAAACCTTTGTCTGAAACGCGTCATATAATTATGACGCACATAAACAGGTTTGTTTACAAACCTCCTTTGTGAATTCGGGCCTTTGTGTCTGTGTCCTTCCCTGACTTTTCACACGACACATTTTTTTCCCCATGTCTTTTGCGAGATGCCCCACATTCCGAGAATTTATTCTCTTGGACACAGCTAGAGCGTTCTGCAATTGAAAGCGAAATGTGGGAGTCAGGGGCGGCGATCCCGGGGGTAGGACGGGGTACACGTCTTCCCTCAATTTTCTGAGGGGGATCGTCCCCCATGGATAATTTGAAAAAGTGCACACCAACAAAATGTATAGCAAATACTGACTAAAGACTGCAACACGCTTTAAGGCTCTGGTGGGCCAAGAGTACAGCGTTTAGACTACACTCTTATTTCCACGGCGTCAAATTTCACTCTAAACGGCGTCAGCTGGGAGTCAACTCTATTCCTAGTTAAAGTGACACGGATTCCGAATCAATTTGACTCGGATTGTGTGGCATCAGCTGAGAATTGACTCAATTCAGAGTCAAGATGACTCCTTTTCCGTGTCACTTTAACTAGGAATAGAGTTGACTCCCAGCTGACGCCATTTAGAGTGAAATTTGACGCTGTGGAAATAAGAGTGTAATAGAAATGCTAAAATCTTCTCGCTCGGTCGCTACGCTCCTTCGCATAATATCCTAAAAATATACAAGTAAATATTGTAGAAAGTATGTATTCTGTTGGTATCACGTATGTACAGTTTATACTGTATGTTAACAAGATTAAAAGTTATAGAAATAGATCAGTGTTCCAAAAATGAATATTCAGCTTGCTCTTTTAAGAAGTCCCTTCCTGCTCAGTACTTACTAAAATTTACCTAGTAAATATTTACAACCCTTCGAACTGCACACTGGGAGGGGGGGGGGGGGGGTTAAATTAAGACAAGGATTAAGAGTATAGAGAACGGTACAACGAATCGTCTTCTATCTCTAATGATTTAATGAAACGTCAAAGCTTCCGCGCTTCGCGGAGGGGGGGCTGAATTAAGACAAGGATTAAGAGTCGAGAACGGTACAACGAATCGTTTTCTTTCGTCAATGATTTAATGAAACGTAAAAGTTTCCGCGCTTCGCGCGGGAGGGGAAAATTGCATTCAAACGAGGATAATTTTCGAGAACGCTATAACGAGTCGTCTTCTTTCACTAATAGTTTAATGAAACTTCAAAGCTTCCGCGCTGCGCGGAGGGGGGGGGGCTGAATTTAGACAAGGACTAAGAGTCGAGAACGGTACAACGAATTGTCTTCTTTCTCTCATACTTTAATGAAACGTCATATGTAGCTTTCGCGCTTTGCGTAGGAGGGAGGGGGAAACTCGCCCCTCCCTACATCCCCTTGCATTACGTCACTGCTGGTCACCATTACGTAACAATATGTGACCTGCTATGGCAAAACCCAACACTTCATGGTAAAAATAAAAATTGAGTTCTTGGTATCATTGGAAAGAGTAAAGTATGACCTTTAAGATGATACCTCATTTAAAAAAATTGATTGAAA
Source organism: Strongylocentrotus purpuratus (assembly GCF_000002235.5). Classification (NCBI taxonomy): domain Eukaryota; kingdom Metazoa; phylum Echinodermata; class Echinoidea; order Camarodonta; family Strongylocentrotidae; genus Strongylocentrotus; species Strongylocentrotus purpuratus. Next base: position 14,065,455 of record NW_022145596.1, read on the forward strand.
TTTGACAAAGTTATTGTGATTTTTGTGATTTCAATCACCGGAAGTTGATTATGAGATATTGAGGTTTAAAGTTAAGAATTTGGTTCAATTTTCACACAAAAAACATGCATACATTCACTTCATAGCAACGGCATCAACCAAACAAGCTAAAGTCTTGTTATTTTACAGGCATACTAGACACATACCCAACTTACATTTCTGTTAAAACCATTAGATTTGGAAAAATATTAATAAAGTTATGATAATTTTTAAAAACAATAGAAAACAAAAGAATTTCAAAGTTTTTGTTATACTAGGCAAAGTTGATGGGAAAACGATTCCACGGTTTATTATGTTTCATCAGTACAGAATTTGTTCTTGTACACAAAATAGTAGCAGGTTACATCAATGTTGCAATAATAAAATGTAATAGTGCATTTTCTTAAAATTTATGCTTAATAATAGGCCTATTACAAAACCAGATGTAATAAAAATGATTTAAAAAAAATATATTAAAAATAAGATTGCAATAAAGTGAAATAACGAATTGCGTTGAACTTGAAACCCGTCAGAATCTATTTTTCAAATGATAATTACTGGAACAAATAAAGCGAGTTCAAAATGATTGATATTTTGTCATATTTAATAAAGGCTATGATATAAAGCATTAGTCTTAATCAAGACTATTTGAGAAAAAAAAAGATATCGTGTAAGTCACTCGACAACAGATAACCTATAATACATGTATTGTAAAAATATCCTGGTTCATTTAGGAATGTACAATAAAGTAACAGTTGAGACCATTTGACAGAGCTGTTGTCTTCTTGAGATAGAGATTAATAATGCAAAAATATTAATTTCAGTCAATCAGTATCAGATATAAAATATATTCTTTCATTATCAAAGTAAAGAAAAAACAATAACGAATCCCATAACAAATGCAATCTGACTAGTGACTACACTAATCATAAACTATTATGCATTAGTGCCCAAGAATTAATGATGAACAGTTTCGAATCTCTTGAGTTATCTTGTTTCATACAAAATTCACAGCCGAAGAGATCAATAGTATGTACATAGGATAAGACATGCCAAAGATGTGGCACTTTCTTTGTGTACGGAAATACGAAGGGCCAGGTTGTTGGGGGTCAACTGGATAATGCACTTGCTGTGCAAAGTCGAATCTGTAATGAAAAAACTACAGGCTTGGAGTTCGCAGTCTTCTTCCCTAGCTTCTTGATGGAGAGCTCTATCGCGACTGCCTGTAAGGCTTGACAGGCTGTCCTGTAGAAGATGCTCCTCCTGCCTCCTGAGTGCCTCTGTCTTCTGTTCTTTAGGAACATTGACCTGCAGACATGAGGGAAAAAGCAAAACGAAACAAAAATCTCCTGATTAGTCAAATTTTCGCATCTACTATTTTTCTTTACAAAGTAAATATTTTTTGTTACACTACAATAGTAGATCATTCTCAAATGGAAAACACCAGCTCACAATAAAGTAAAAGTTGGTTGACTTGGAAGAAGAAAAGAGTAAATGTATTGTAGCAAATTTCATTTCATTAAAACACTTGAAATTTGGACAGAGCTTTGCAACGTTTTCCTAAGGATCTCAATTATAATATTTATTATGCTTGGTACAGTTTAGTGGTGAAGTATTTTTTTTAAAGCATACGTTAGGGTCTATTGATTAATGCTGCAAAATAGGAGAAAATATAATTAGCTTAGAATAAATGTAAGTATATTTTGCATTAAACTGCAGCTTGTACATAAACATCCAGTCCTTAGACATTATTATAAAGAAATACAAGTAAATAGTGACAGATCCAATTATACCTTATGGACTCTTGTTCGGCTACAGAGAATTGTTTGATACAGCGTCTTCGATTGAAGATACGGCAGTTGCATTTATTCACGCGGTCCTTCAGCGGTTCCAGATCAAGATCTACATGTATTTGTTGGGCCAGATTTGTAGCTGCTGCCGCCTCCTCCTCGTCATCAATGACAGGACCCGGTCCCAGTATGACGCTTTCATTGTCACTTGACAAATCCATAGGCTCCTCTGCATGCATCTGCCTCATCGACCCAATCGCTTTCATCGCCGCTTTCATCGCCGCTTTCACATGGCTCTGCTGGTCATGGACCTGCCTCCTCGAACTCATCAGACTCTGTTAAGTATAATTATAAAATAGAGATTCAAAAACTAATATCAACAAGTAGTCTAGACTCCGCAGAGATTTTTGTATAGGTATGAGATGCTTCATAAATCATAATCTAATTTAATAATAAATTTTAATTTAAATAATAGTGCACTTAAAATGTCTAATCTAGCTTTTGTTGCTCGAACATTTTGGCGAAACAAGTCTTTAATAAATAATATGGGCGTAGACCTAACTAAGTAACTTGAATACCTTTTTAATAATGATAATATTAATAAACCTACCAGAATCAGAGTCGGAGCTAGGAGACGAAGGAGTTCCTCTCTCGCCCGCGGCCGGGGGCTCGGCCCGGTCGGGTTCGCGAAGTAGTCAGCCAGGTGTTCGGTCAAGCCATGCACGGCATACCGCACGCCGATGCATCATTCAACAAAGAAGCGACGGTTTTATCCGTTAAATTCCTCTTTTTCCTCGACATTGTTCTAGCCACTCGATGAATACACGTATTTTACTTGATATATGAAACTCTAGCTCATTAAAAACAAACTTCTGAACAAGTTTTCGAAGAAAAAAGCTGGTGTTTCGATGCGAGAATTTGACCGCTGAGCAATCACAACAACAAGGCAAATGACGTCATGTGCGAATATTGGCGAATCAAGTGTCTGGATTTGGATCACGTGGCTGGCAACAGGCATTTGTTTACGGCCTGCTTGACAGCTCATCGAAATGATGTCATCTTTCATGGCATTTTTCATTGGGCAATTTTATTTAGGACCGCCCAATATAACCATATTTGGAATAACCGATCCTTACTCGTTATTTTCGTACCAAATACGTCAGGGATCGACTCAAACGTGGTCAACTGAGAGGGAAAACAACAAGCGATGAATCGCGAACTTTCCCTTCTTTTGACCGCATTGTTTCAACTAATTTCACTGGACAATGGAGCACATGATTAGATACAAAATATAATTAAAAATACTTCTAGATCGTTTTTTGAGTTCATTTTTTCTCTAAATCAATTTATAAAAAATAGACTTTCTGATCATGCAAAAATCTCAGTTGATCCCTAAATTCGAAATTTCATGTTCAAACGGGCCTACAGCACAATGGGATTTGCCGAGAAGCGTCGGGTTTTGCCGTAGCGGGTCACATATTTGGCTCGCATAATTTCAAATTTGGGCCCCCCCCCCCCTAAGAAATCCTGGATCCGCGCCTGGGCCCATGCATGTGAACGTGATTAGTCCGACCACTGCAATAAATTACTATTAAAATGTAATGTCACTATTAAAATTAATCCCACCCCACCCGGGCCAATATCCAAACATCCTATACCCCAACATACATCCCTAACCCGGCAAACCCCAATCCTGACCCAAAACCAAACCCATATTCCCAAGCTCCAACCCGGGGCTCAATTACCCCAACCCTCAACCCTGGCTCCCCTCCCCAACCTCCAACCCCCAACCTCATTCTCCCCGCCCCAACTCCCAACGCCAAGGGCTAAACCGGGGGGGGGGGATCACCCATTATAAAACCCTCAATGCACCAACCCCGCGCAGGCTCCCAAACCCAACCTCCAAGACCCAACCCTCTATCCCAACCAAGGCCCCAACCACAATCTCCACTCCCACCCCCACCCCATCACCCCCAACACCCCCCTCAACACCCCCAACACCCCCAACACCCCCCTACACCCCCAACACCCCCTACATCCCCAACACCCCCAACACCCCAACACCCCCAACACCCCAACACCCCCAACACCCCCAACACCCCCAACACCCCCAACACCCCCAACACCCCAACACCCCCAATCCAGTTGAACCATCATTTTTAAGGTATTACAAAGTTTTGGTATTGGGTCATGAATTTGGTTCAAAACATATTGGAAACATAATTATGCGTTCCTACAATATTCATTGATCGTTGTCGCGGTTGAAATCGAGTCTAAAGTTATGAAATTATAAATAATAAACTCTTTATGTTGTATAGCTCCCTCTCAAGGTGAAGATATTAATTTAGCTATGAAACGATGTTTCTTGACTAAAATCGACCGATTAGCTATTCCCGTTTGGAAATGATATATCACAACTACATATTCTGAGACTTTCATGGTCGCAGCTACCATTGTACGGCCATAGACGCTATTTGAAATTTATCAAAATTTACCGGGAGCACCGGTAAATTTTTATATTCCATTTTTCTCGAAAACAGAAGTGTTTTAGGGGCTAATTTTTTTAGTGCTTATAATATATCCACAGGGGCATCCAAATATATCAAAATTGTAAAGATTCACTCAGGCGCGTACGCAGGATTTTTTCAAGGGGGGGGGGTTTAACATTTTAAATCAGCCCGAAAATTTCGCATCGACTCAGCCAGCCGCTGAATAAGCGGGGGGGGGGGGGGGGGGGAAGAGAACACTTTTTTTTTTTTTTTTTGGTCTCGAAATTTCAAAATTTGACATTTTGCTCCGTTGGGGGGGGGGGGGTAAGGTCACCTTTTTTAGGTCAGCCATGGGATTTAAAAAAAAAAATATTATTATTTAAAAAAAAAAAAAAACAAAGGGGGGGGGGCGGGTTTTCGTTTTTTTTTAGGGGGGGTTATACACATAAAAATACCAAATGGAGGGGGGTTTAACCCCCCCCCCCCCCCCCTGCGTACGCGCCTGGATTCACTATCCACCCAACTTTCAAAATTTCCCAAAAAAGCGAATCCGTCGACACCACCAGCAGGTTGGTACCGGTAGCGGTACACCAGGGTATGTGAGTTAAAGTCTCACCTCCCTTTGCTCGCAAAGTGGGTGTAGTGAAATCTGCGAGATCGAGAGCACGACTGGCTGCAACAAGCTCTGGCGGCCGCTGTGGAACGGCGGGGCACGCAGGTCGTAATCGTGTAGTAGGTTCATTATAATGATACAGCCTAGCCTGGAAGACGAGCGCTTCGAAACCGAGTTGTTCTTGCTTTAAATGGTGGCAGACTCATCTGTAAGACACTGCACTTGACAGTGCTGGAATCTCATTGATTGTTAGATCATCGCCGCAGGTAAGATCTTAATTTGTTCATTGATTTATCATTTCCTGAAAATATACGTGTCCTAAGCTAAGCTACGGATGGTGTAGAGTAAACATGGTTGGCAAATTGAAGTGTAGCCCCATGTCTTTATTCTTATGTAGGGGTAAATCGATATCAGCAACATATGATATGTATCACTATCATATTGATAAACATTTCATTAATGATATTTAGATTACATTGCTTTCGAGCTTCATGTACTTGTGCTTCAACACAGAATATACACTTGTCCAATAGTAATTTAATATTTAAATTTTAGTTGTTTTTGGATGATTGAATATTTGTTGCGTCTATTCGAATTCTAACTTTTTTTAAAACACTAAATAGCAGTGATTTTATCATTTTGAATATGGTGGTATTGATGAATCAGAATAAGACACATTAACTTGTGAATTATTAATGATGAGAAAAAGAATGGTTTATTTCAGTTTCTTTAAAAAAAAAGTCTCCTTTGATGTTCTTTACTTTCAGATGATGATAACCGATGTTGTAGAGTAAACTTCATCTGCATCTGTGACCTTTTTCAATCTGGAAACATGCAGGATTGAGGAACCGTTTTATGTTGGTGAAAAGTTTGTAATCAGTGTTCAAAAGACGAAGAGACAATGTAGACTTGCAAGGCTGGATATCTGTCATAGAAATTTGTGATTAAATTGCTTCATTATCCTGCTATCGAGTCATTCACTATCGAGGAACAATCTGCATAATTGGTGTGATTTTAGGTGACTTCTAAAAAAAAAGGATTCTCCAAAAAATCACTGAAATTGAATGAAAACAATAGGCCTATTTTTTCATCTTGCAAATTCAGTCTTGGAGCAGTTGGATAATTTTAATCAAGAGCATCTTGTAAATTTTCTTGGTAGTGGTCCTCTGAAAAAAAATCTAAACTCCGGATTCCAGAATTCACAGCAAGAATAAGGAAGGAACATCCACTTTTTAGCATTGGAATGAGCTTGAGTGAACTTGGAGACAGCTAGATTTCATCATGAACATTTTTAGGATTCGAACCCGACGGGCACTCCGTTTTATCATATTATTTATATTTGTGTGTATATTGCTGTATGCCCTGTTAAGCTCAAAGCCAGCCAGTAATAACGAGGAACATAATCTTCCAAGACTGAATGAGGGCGACTCGCACTTAAAATTCAATGCTGCTGGTGACCAAAATGGACATCGGAAAGAAGATATTGGAAGACATTTTGAAGATGTAAGTAGTCCTTTTTTTTACCTTTCACAACCATAACCACGGTATGTAATTTCAGTATAATGTATCATCCCTATTTTCTTTTGTCATCACTGCACTGCAGTCGCTGTGATCCTACAAGTACATGCATCATCACTACAATATGTACTTGTAACAATGTACACTGTCATAAGAAACATATTCATCTTCACACATGTAATTGCTATCGTGATCATCTTCATTATCACCATATACATGTTTCATCACCATCACAATCATCACCATCATTATCATTCATCATCCTTGTATTCGTCATCATCATCTTCATCATTTTATCACCATCCTTGCCATCATCACTGTCAGTCATATTACCTTAATTATTATTATCAAAATCATCATCATCACCTCATTGCATCATTATCATTATTGTGGTCATGATCTTAAACCTTCATCATCATTATCAGCACAGTATGAATGATGTCTTATACTTATTTAATTAGCCACTTTCTATTTCAAGTTGTTAATTTCACACAAATAAAAATGATTCATTTCATTATCAGTTTGATAACATGATATTTTCACAATAATGAACATAAATAGATGAATAGATTATGAAGCACATGGGGAGGATGAAGATGAAAAAAGGTCATTGGGCACTGTTTACTGAAGGTAAATTTTTGATACATGTACTGTAGCCATCAGCTTCAGATAATCAAATGCATGATATTGAACATTTCTCCAGTAGTCCAGTGTACAACATGCATCTAAATAAAGTGAAATTTATAAGCAACATGTACAGGTTGTACATTGTACATTATGTGGGACCCCCCCCCCCCCCCCCCCCCCAAAAAAAAAAAAAAAAAAAAAAATCCTATGGGAATTGATCGATCCTGTTTCAATCTATCAAGTGTCATATCACCTACATGTACTTACAACCAACTGAGCAAGTAGAACATTCTTGTATGCTGCTTGGAGAAAAAGCTGTACATGTGTACACTACACACAAATCAGTGTTGGGAGTGGACTTGGGTATGAAATATACAATGTACAGTGTACAACTTGGCCTGCATGGACACATCTTATTATGTGGGCTATAGTGGCAGATTAATACTTGATGAAAGATGTGCATGCTGCCTTTGCCAAGATGAGTGCACATGTATGTACATTGTCTGTTTAAACAAGAGTTTATAATAAAATCCCTGATCATAGAGCAGTAATTACATGTACAAGTGCTCCTGCTTGTACATACATGTACTTGTGTAAGTACTGTACATGTATGTGTAAAGCCCATCATCCTGCATCCCAACTTTGAAAGAAATGGGAATTGTAGAAGATATGAATTTTCTGAATTTATCTAAACAAACATCGCCCTTCTGATTTACCTTCTAAATAATGATGAGAATGAAAACGACCTGAATTTTAATGCGTCAAACTCTAAGTTTTAGTTGGAAGAAAACAAATCAACCAACTTACATGTAGTACTTAAATGCCAGTTAAGTTTAATTAAAATCCTTTTATTTTAGGATTACGCCTTTAATCTGTAAGTCCAGAAGTGGTTGTGCAGCATACAAATATTTATGCAACACATTTTGGGATTGGAAGCAAATTATTTTATTTAATCAGCTACAAGAACAAATCTGAACAGATGTTCCTAGATTTTCAGGAAGTACAACAAAATCAATATTGATCAATAAACTTATATTACAGAAACTGCAATCTAGTTCAGGCCATCAATTTTAAAATGTGATCTTGGGTGTTCAGAACGTTGGATCTCATCTTTTGAGGTACCGGTATTGCAATGTAGGCCACTTTTGTAATGTAACCACATTTATACCTACATGTTCATGACTACATATACATGTACATTAAAGTGCCTCAATACAAATTATTTCATTCACCTGTATGAATAATTGTAATTTAATAATAATAGTCAGAGTGCCAATTGCATGTATTGTTTTAATGTTTGTCCTACTTAGCAACAGCTATTGTATTTGTATGCAATTTGAATTTATTTGTAACAGGTGAATGAAATAATTTGTATAAGGCGCGTCACAAAAGCATATTATTCATGAATTTGGTTGCATCAACAAAGATTACCTATTGTAGAGCACAGTTTATCATAAATTTTGCATTTTTAAAACAAAAGAATGCTTGACAATTCTCAAGAAACACTACAGTACATGTACCTCCTTTGTTATTTATCCATTAAAAAACTAAATGAAGGTGTCATACATGTACATGTAGGTATGTGTTTTTCTGATAATTATTTGTATTTTATCCTCAGCTTTCAAGCATTATAACACCTAAAATGTATTACAAGACATTATTTAGACAACAATTGTTGATTTTTAGATAATAACATGAGTGACGAATTAGCTCTTTTAAAAATATTCTTTACATTTACTGATACGCAGAATATAATTCTTCCTTAACATTGCTTGCCCTTGAACCCCTCAAAAAGTATTCTTCCTGATCAAATGATGACAATTCAATTTAAATACCTGGGCCAATGGGCCATCATCCATGACAGTAACAAATAGTGTTGAGTGACATTGTCATGTTTTGCATGCCATCCTAGATTGAAAGCAGAATCAACGCATCCAAATATCCTGTGAGCTAAGATCAACCCCTAATCCCTGTCTGCATTAATGGATTAGTAGTGGTAATGTAATACCTTTGTCTGTTAGCTTGTTAAGAGGAGATGCATGTGCAAAGAAAGTGGGGAAGAAGTAATCAATGATTTCCAGAAAGAGAGGTTTGGTGACAGCGCTGATCACATGGGTTCTGTGGATACTTACACCCATGGGAATGTGTCATGGAGTATTTTTCTGTTCTTGTTGTTCAAATTTAAAAAAAAAATGTACATGAATTGTCCTTAAGCTTCCATGTCACAAACGTACAGCCCTGGAAAAAAAATCATTAGAAAACCTCTATTTGGCGACAAAGATGGAGTGATGACTCCACTATTTGTGAAACTTGGACAAAATTATTATGAAGACCTAATTCATGATGAATGCACTACTACTCCTTTATTCAATAATGTACATGTACAGTATACATGTAGGTCAACTACCCCTATGATAATTACCCCCAGGACAATTCTCTTACAAGCCTACATGTACTTTTGTACCATCGCTGTATTAGCAATACTGCCTACACATGGCAATGTACCGTAATTGGATATCCCCAGTGATTCAGAACGATTGGTGTCTGATTACAAGGGGGGAAGTGTTGAATTTCACAAGATCATATGTACGTGTGTACATAAATACAGATATATCAAAATTAATCCCATGTAATCCAGGGGCAGTACTATTCGGGAAGGGGGGGGGGTTGGGTTAAGTGAATGGCATTTGTTTTTAAATTTTATAGCCCTAATTTCTCTGATACGTACTACTACGCATGTGTTCTGTGCTTCACTATTATACTGTAAGTACAGTAGGTCATACATGTACCTATAAAGTTCATTTGCTGCCAATAAAGACTGGTTTTCACTATTGTATGGGGGCAATAAATTCTCCACCAACACTGTATGTCCAAAGTTTCAACTACTGTATGTTGGCCTTCCTAGTTCCAGTAAGTTCCTACATTGTAAATGCTTACTTTGTAATAAATTACCCACAACTAATAAACATGTACATGTACATGTACATATGCAAATGTTTATTTTGCCAATGTCTACAATCCTGTAATTGAAAATGATTTTTTGGGGTTTTTTTTTTTTTTTTTTTTAGCTGCTGCTGCTGGTCATACAGTACATTGTACATGTAGTCAACTATTAAAAAGTAATCCGTACACACATTTTTGTAATAAAGAGGTAAAAATATTTACATTTTTATTAATTCATTTATTCATCATTTAAAAAATACCTTTTATTTATTCATTTGTAAAAATCTTGTTATGCATTCGTTTAGTCATTCATCAAAGAATATATTTATTTATTAATTAGTTATTTTTTTAAATTCATTTTAATATATTTTATTTCTATTTTGTTTTGTGGCTGCAGTCTCTACAATTTACAGATCAAGTAGACCTACACTGTGTAATAGTATTGTCAATCTGGTTTTTATTTTCATTATCTAGAACCGGGAGGCTGTGAATGACCCTGTAAACTTTGCAGCCGGTGAGAGCGAGCTCAAGAGAATATTCTGGCATGATGTCAAAGCTATGGATAATGACATGCTAAGAACTGGTAAGTTTTAGTTAACCCTGTAAGTTGGGGCTCCTGATCGGATCGGAAGATCAGAGCGACACCCTCGCACGTACATGTATGACGGGTATGGGAATATCGATTCTGTTTAATGATGAAAATTTCAAGTTTTGGGCTATCAAATGCTCAAAAAAATTTAATGGCTGGAATTATTTTGTCATTTGGAGTTGTTGTAGACCATGTTTGTTGATATTTGGTGCCTTTTCATGACTTTGAAATTAGTAATATTGGTCTAAGAGCAGAGGCAAAACATGCGGGCCGCCATCTTGGATTATAATGTAGATATGCATTAATTTTTTGAGCATTTGATAGCCAAAAACTTAAAAAATTTTGTCATTAAAAAAAAAAAATTCTGCTGATTTTTTTCCAATCATTTCAATTGATCGGCGATCGGAAATTATTATTCGATCACCCCTGATCAGATCGGTATCGGCGGCCGATCCAATGATCGTTTACAGGGTTACATTTACCTATCCATCAATCGTCATGGCAACCATTGTACACTATCTGTAATGACAAGGAGGAATTCTTTAATGAGATTTTATATTCATCTTTGCACACATGTATCCTTCAACGTGCCACTGTACTGTTTATTTTAATTTTTATTTAAGCTGTATACAGATGTAATTAGTATTTAAAAGGCAATCTACAAAATACAAGCCTAGCTTTTTACTAGATTCCCTTAATATATATTTCACTACAAATATTTTCGTCTAATTTCAGTTTAAAGGGATCCGGTAACTCTGTCTCAGATTTTGAAACAAAATTCTGGATTTAGCTCATTATCCAATGATAATTATAAACCTTTAGGTCAGTCAGGAACCCCATGACTTTTACAAGCTGATCGCCTGTCTGATTATCAAGATATTTATTATTGGAATTACAAATTTTGAAAACTGTTTGCCAAACGGTTTTCAAAACACTACAGTCTATTGGGGAAAAAGGGGTATGGTAAAACTGGTCACTCAAAGATTTTTACTTTTTTGAGGCACTTCTTTATCATTTTGAAGCGCAATTTTTTGAGGGCTTCAATATTACACCATATCACAGACACTGATAACACGTAGGACCGTGTATCTCAGTGTTAACATTGTTAAACGATCCCTTTAAATACCATACAAATTACAATGTATTTATATCTTTGTATGTTATACATGTAGGCCTACATGTATTAACTGTATTATTACTTTCATGGCTTGATATCATTGCATGTAATTTGTATACTTTTTGAAAGATTGATTTTCTTCATTCCTATTGTTTAGTGCTTATGTACACAGTACATGTACATGTACATTACATGCTCATTGTAACGACTGTTAACGTGAAATATGAACTAAACTAAACTCAAACTGAAACTAGACTTTAATTTGTCACTTTGACGAATTAGGTGATACGTATGCTCATGATTCACATAATGAAGAATGCATTTTCACGATGTCATATTGCTATATAAAATGCTTCTCCCATTATGATCTATCCATATGTCAAGTTTCTACTGTTTAGCCTTGATCATTATGGATGTATGAAGATATATTGAGAAAATTTGACCATTGACCCTAATTAACATAATGAGGCCTACACATACACATTACATATTCCATGGTAAGAATGAAGTAAGCGAGGGAAAATGAAGGCAATGACAAACAAGTGAGAGAAAGAATATGGCCGGGTTCAAATAAAGTTTCCGTTAAATCAGACCCAGTACTGAGGATCTTTTTAAGTGCCATGTTTTCGTTATTTGACGGCTTTTGACGCTACATAGAAATGCCGTCTTTTGTCACCAAATATTGTTCAAATAGCATTGTAGAGACGATGAACACTAATGCAAAGTCGTAAGCCATGAGAATGTCAATTTCTATCTCATTCTGCTAAATAACCCGAAGTCCCGAACAATAGAATCAACCAAGTGGAATCAACTGTTCCACGAATTTATCATGAGTTCTGAAATTTCAATTTGTTACTGCACGTCATAATAGTATTAAAGAGCAGCAAAGGCGAACGATTGTCGCTAAAATTCAGAAATTGTTGCTTAGATTGCTTAAATTACCATGAGACATCAGGCTTCATAGAACTATGATCGACACACATGATATTGTTTTGAAAACAGTCTGAAAAATTGGAGGTAGAATGAATAAGAGATAATGTGGTCATGTTAACAAGTGCATTATGTCCATGTTAATCCCCTAGTTCCAAAATCATGATTGTATTCTCTATTTATTTCTCCTATATAATTTATTTCAATTTAAAATAGAAATTCTAATGTTCTTTCTTTTGGCTTGATAATATTTCACCAACGAATTGACATTTTTGGTAGACATCTTGGATGTATCATAGCAATAAATTCTTGGCACATGACGCATGGTGTATACGATAATAATGATAAGAAAAAGAAGCATACAAATAACTATAAGAATAATAACAATAACACATACTTATTATAATAATGATTATAATTACGATATTTACTATAATAATAAATATAACAATGACAATAATGATTATTATGATACTGCTGATATTACTACAACTACAACTACAACTACTAAGAAGAAGTAAATGAAGAAAAAGGGGTAGGAGAAGAATCATTTCAGCGATATTAGTGAGTATATTCTCAATGATTAAGGCATACACGTGCATACACTTTACATATTCCGTGGTAAGAATGAAGAAAGCGAGGTAAATTGAAGGAAATGACAAACGAGAGCGACAGAGAGAGAGAGAGACAGAATATGGCAGGGTTCAAATTAAGTTTCCTTTAAATCAGACCCAGTACTGAGAATCTTTTTATGTGCCATGTTTTCGTTATTTGACGGCTTTTGACGCTACATAGAAATGCCGTCTTTTGTCACCAAATATTGTTCAAATAGCATTGTAGAGACGAAGAACAATGATGCAAAGTCGTAAGCCATGAGAATGTCAATTTCTATCTCGTTCTGCTAAATAACCCGAACAATAGAATCAACCAAGTGGAATCAACTGTTAAACGAATTTATCATGAGTTCTGAAATTTCAATTTGTTACTGCACGTCATAATAGTATTAAAGAGCAGCAAAGGCGAACGATTGTCGCTAAAATTCAGAAATTGTTGCTTAGATTGCTTAAATTACCATGAGACATCAAGCTTCATAGAACTATGATCGACAAACATGATATTGTTTTGAAAACAGTCTGAAAAATTGGAGGTAGAATGAATAAGAGATAATGTGGTCATGTAAACAAGTGCATTATGTCCATGTTAATCCCCTAGTTCCAAAGATCATGATTGTATTCTCTATTTATTTCTCCTATATAATTTATTTCAATTTAAAGTAGAAATTCTAATGTTTCTTCTTTTGGCTTGATTATTTCAGCAACAAATTGACATTTTTGGTAGACATCTTGGATGTATCATAGCAATAAATTCTTGGCACATGACGTATTGTGTATACGATAATTATGATCAGAAGAAAAAGCATACAAATAACTATAAGAATGATAATAAAAAATAAGCTTTATAATAATGATTATAATTACGATATTTACTATAATTATAAATATAACAATGATTATTATGATACTGCTGCTATTACTACTCCAACTACTACTACTAGGAAGTAGAAGATGAAGAAGAACGGGGAGGAGGAGAATTGTTTCAGCGAAATTAGTGGATATATTCTCTATATAATTATGATTGAGGCATACACTCAAATTTAAATTATAATCAAACAGGCATCTGAAGTTTTTAGATGCTTACTATTTGCTTCATGTTGTTGAGAATCACCCCCAGGTGGATCGCACCCTGCTTCCCTGAATCAACAAACAAACTTTGAGAAAAGATTTTGTCTCCCTTTAATTCAAAGTCGTTTTACAAACTTTTGACCATCGAATAATACCCGCATTCATTCAGGCTAATTGTTTATCGTGTATTTTGTAGAAAGATACAAACCCTCGGGTAATTTAAATAACGTTGGAAATTTGGAATTGAATTGGGGCCTTGAGCAAAGAATACACGTTAAGATGACCAAAAGTGCGAGGTAGTTTCCACTGCCCGTGGGATCATAAAATATGTCATCTAAATCGTTTGCCTGTAGGTCTGGAGTATCAAAGGTCGATAAATTTAAGATCAGACCTGCGAAGGGTCATTTTATCCAATTTTGATCTGACAAATTTAAAGCATAAAAAAAATCAAAAGCAGTAAGAGAAAAGACATCTCCAAGTCTCCAGAGGTAAGACAATTAATGACGAGCACAATTGAAGACCAATCTAAGACGCGTTTATAGTGACGGCAGACTTCTGTGGGACGTTTCAAATTGTACTGCGATCATTTGAGTTCGATCGTCATCACAAGTGCATGTAAAAACTGAAGTTTGATTTGGACTCGTCGTCTTTGACCACAAACTTCGTCATGATCCCGTCAACAAAATGGAAAATAAATGTCACAAGTAATTAAAAAAAATAACCTCAGCAACAACACAATAATTTTTTTTGAGAAATTCGAATAAAGATGAACGATATATGGTCCAACGTGCATTGTCATTAATTACTTAATCAATTAAAATTAAAAGTTTTGACTTGAACGAGCAATATGATGATATCGGAAAATCCGATAAGCCAAAAAGATGTATGGAATAATATATACAACTCATACTTAATCCACTTATTAAAAGAAATTGGATTATCCGGGCACTTATAGAAATCTTGAGATATCCTGCAAACAAAATCGAGGAAGAATAATAGGAAGAATAAAAATCTTGACGAAATCAAAAGGTGATACGTAGACTTCGTACGTATCACCTAATGATGATTCCTTCAAAACTTGCAATTTCAACTTTCGATTGAAAATTCTGATATGATCCCAACATCTGATTGAAAAACAAAGTTTTATAGCCCATGGTCTCAGCTATAACATACCCAAATTTGGGAAAAAACAGAGCACAAATAAGATAGATAGTGCTCAAAGATGAATGTCATGTTGATTCATGATGTGAACAAAATTCACCTTCCATAGACATAACACGCAAATGACGAAAATTCTGACATGTGGCCTTTAGTCGAATTTTGTACTATGATGAAGTCATATCAAAATTTAGAAGGAAATCAATGAATATTGAGAGCAATACACACATTTTTTCATAAATATAATGACGTCATAATAAGCATTTTTGTATTTTGACTTCCAAGGCCATTATGATGACGTCAAGATGTACTTAATGGCCAAATGAGATATGAAATCATATCTCCGACTCATACCCTATCTAAATATGAAATACAAATTGGCAGTCCTTATTCATCCCAATGGACTTTTTATAGGCATGTTTTTGCCCATATCGTCCCTATTTTCACGAAGTGACGGTAGTGAGGAAAATCGTAACGCAAAGTGAATGCAAATATTGATCTTAATCATGATAATTATGAATGAGAAATTCCTTTCCGTTATGAAGATATGATCATAAGTTGATTTTCACAAAATGGCGCCTGGATGACGTCATGATAACTTTGAGTCTTTCAAAAGTCACGCAGTTTTAAGTTAGACTAAGATCTGTCATTATTGAAAGTTTCATGACAATGGCTTTATTCAGTCTTGAGATATCCTGCGACCAAAATCGAGGAAGAATAAAAAGAAAAATCTTGACGAAATCAAAAGGTGATACGTAGACTTTGTACGTATCACCTAACTAGTACAATAATAGTGATATGACACCGAGCGTCTAAGATGTGAAGTGGAAAATACATACAGCTATCGTAAGCCTGTGGAGATAGAGTTTGACCAGTTGACAGTACATGTTTAGATCTGGCAGTGTCTCATCAGTTCATTTAATAATTGGCACTGCCATATTAGAGTGAGGTACAAAGAATGAAGGAGTAGCATATCCTGCTGTGATTCCTGTCATATAAGACGTGTGTGTGTGTGTGTGTGTGTGGGGGGGAGGGGTGTCTGATGTGACTGTACAGGATTTTATATTTATTTTATTCTCATATGGAAGCCAAAATGATAAAGAGTGTAGTCTTCGAGATTAAATTTTCCTTTTAAGCTCTCTGGAGGCAAAATTAGACAAGATGAAATATGTGATTATTTAAATTTGTGGTTAAATACCACAAAGCTGCTATAATGGAGAGAGGAATTAGAGGAAACCGAGAGTTTCAGGAAAAAAGAATTAAATAAATGAGGAGATATTCTGGAATATGTTTAGTACTGAAGATTATGGAGTAGATGTGTGACTGTAGGAAATGAGCAGGTTTTATCAAGTTTAATCAAGTTCATTGTATGATACAGTTGGTGAAATATCAGAGAGACTGATCAGTTAAAGTTCAAGATTTATCTTTGAAAAAAGAAGAAGATATTTAGGTTACCGGTATTGAATGTCCAATTCAAAAGGAATATTAAAGTAAAGTATAGTAAAATATGAAATTGACATCTCTTGATTCAGTCATAGTTGATGGGTTGTTTCGGGAGGGTAATGTAAGTTTAACTTACTCCAGAGCTGAAAAAACTGAGAACAAAGACAACACCACTAATTAAATACCCATAAGATATTGAATGTGATACACAAATAAAGGAAATAATATCAAATTGACAACTCTTTCGTTGTTCATTGATACATGTATAGGTCCTGGTGAGAGGGGGATGGCTCTCAAGCTTAGAGGGGGTTGTAACATGTACTTGTATGAGAGGGAAATGAGAGTTAAACTTACTCTAGAGCTTAAAAAGACTAAGAATAATAATTAATTAATCTTGATAAAGATAACAACACTAATTAAATGTCACTAAATTTAACTGTTTGGTGTTTCATGTGTAGGTCCTGGTGAGAGGGGCGTGGCAGTCAAGCTTACTCCAGAGATGAAGAAAACAGAGAAGAAAGACACCAGTGCCAACGGGTTCAACGAAAGGGTCAGTGACATGATCTCAATGGACAGAGCACTTCCAGACATCAGAAACCCAAGGTTTGTAGTTCTTAGCAAACAATGCCTAATCGGTGCCTGTTGGTCCCCAATAATCCTCTTTTTCTTATGTTAATTGAGAGCTGATTTGATGAGATAACCACCTGTCAGATGGTCTAATCCCTCCTGGCCAAACTAGTGCAGATATGCTTTAAACAATGTCTTTGAAAATTCTTTTCTGAGATCATTTTGTGTGCTCTCTACCTCGTAATAGGCCAGTTTCGTAATGTATTCAGAGACCTTTAAATCGCATTACGTAATCGGAGGGTCGGACAAGCAGAACTCGCGGTGCGTAGCAGACTACACTTTGCGTGCATACCATACATGACTGTGTTCGCCCAGGTGTGATTGTATCGTTTGTTTTTGCCATTTTGAGAGAGAGAGAGTGAAGAAAAAGGAGGCAGTTTCAAACTTGAATAATAAATATCTTTGAGATGTGATTTTGTTCTTCATACATTTGATCTTTAAAATCGCTGAGTCTTAGGCAAGAATAATAGAAAAGCATTGCTGGTACAGAACTAGTGATTCACATCTTGCAGCTAAACCTGTTCGGCCAAGTCCCCGGTACAGGCACCGCACGATACCCCCTCAAAAAGAAGAAAAACGAGGTCGATGATACAAGCGACATTGGCTTGAAAGCCAGTGATGAAACAGAAAGCGAAGCACCAAAATATAAGTTAGCTAGCCGATATCGGTAATTTCCATTCAATTTTGCATTTACCTTAGCTTGAATCTGAGTACAAATTTGGACGTAGAAATGAAAGAAGTGATGAACTATTTTCCACTCGTTCGCACACACAGTCACCTCTGCTTGCAGAAGCGTGCGCGCGTACCACGTGTTCGTGTTCGTGTAGGCGCGATTCACATTTTCAAAATGAAAACAATTTTACGGATTAAAAAATGTTTGTGAAACGCCTCGATACGGATTATTTCAAGGCGGACAAGAAACGGCTAACGAGAAGCAAGCACTGACCGCAGAATCAATATTATTAACAAAAGCAACGAGAAATAATTAAAATAAAGGTAACTATAAGGTCTTTGTTAATAAAATAATATTTATGAAATAATATCGTCCGATGACAGAGAGCTAGAATTAGAATGATGAATAATGATAAACAAATAATTTTGAACGGCAAAAATGAAGAAAAACAATGAACAAGCAAAAAGAATGATAGAGCAATGGAAAAAGGGAATAATAAAAGTAATAATAAAAAACCTTATGATGGCAAGGAAGAAGAATCAGGATGATGAATAATTTTATTGTTTAGAATAAGATTAGGAATTAAGTTTGATTTTCATAAAATAAAAGTTAATAGTATTAGACTGCAATTATGCCGGACCTTCGTTATTCAACTTCAAGAAGAAATTATTATTATTTTAAAAAAAAACATTTAAAAATAAAATTGTTATTACATTTTCTATTAGATCTAGTCTAGACTTCTACTTTTTATTTGTTTATTATTTATATATTTTTTCTTTTTGTTCAAGTTGGTATGTTCTGTCTTTTTGCGTCGGTTGGACCTGTATAATCTAGTCACAAGTCGCTATCATGAGCTGAGCTGCCGAGAGCTAACTAGAGGGGGGATTGTACTCGAGCCTCTCCAGGCCACATAATCTATGGCCATCGGGAAATATCAATCGAAGTCTTCAAAACTCTTAAAAGCCTTCAGTTTTCGACGATCATAAATGCATGGTCCGCCATATTCTCTACTAGATAATTGAATACGTCATAGGTCCCAAAGTCAGGAATATCGTCAAACTTAAGGGAGGTATATATGTAACTAGTTCACTTAACGAAAATCCTGCCCGTTGTAATTTCCCCATACAGTCACGTCTACCGAGTGACACGGACCCCGTAGGTCAGGGGCTACGGGCAGGCTAGTCCGCTACTGCGGACGCTAATTTAACGAGTCTTTTCTCGGGTGTATACCGTAGTCGAAACTCCTCTTTTTCTTAGAAATTATTGCAGCTGCCTGAAACTCAGCTTGATGAATGGCAAGTTGGAAGATATTTCCGGCCAAAACAGAAATTCATATATACACTGTATACACGCAGTTTTGATAGAAAGATATGAATGCAATTTCACGGCAAGAACCGACAGTCTAATACACAATGCACAGATTCAAAACGGTGATTTGACAAAGCTTGTCGGGCTTGGTTACAGTAACCGCGCATTACGTAACCGCCGAAACTGGCCTATTGGTCTGGTGTTAATAAGTAAAAAAATATGACAAGAGTATTCATTGGATAGAGCATTTTGATACCAGAAGTGATAGAAACTAAATGCTGAATTCATATTTTATTTTGAGATCCAATATAGTGGACTCATTCTGGTAATGCAGGTCTCAATTGGCAGGGCACTATCTGACATCAGCAACCTAACGTGTTTTTTCTATTGTACAACCAAATCAGAAACACACATTCAGTTGGTGATACATGTATCATATTATTAGAAGTCGATGAGAATCATGCTGATTCTTTCAACTCTTATAGATGTACATAAATCAAACCCGGACACATTTGAAAGCATTTAAAATTGTTTTGATCAATTGTAGAGGCATGAGAATATTCTCACTTTCCCAAGAGCTGCAATGACATTTGTTGAATTATTTTTCAGAAATATGAAAACCATCAATTATATTGATAGGTGTAATAAAAGACAATAAAACAGTCGTAAAAGCTGTAATGAATACTCAATTGAGATCTAGAATGTATTTGGAAGAGGTATTTCATAATGATAAGTAATTGCTTTATGGTTGTCATATTAATGTCAGGACAGAACATAAATCCTTGGGTTAGAAGTCGAGCCTAGCCTTCAATGTCAAGGTCTGTCTGTTTTAGACAGCAATGAAATGTTACCCTCTCCATCAATCAACTTAATGAATTAAGTTTCGCTTGTCTAATTGCAGATGATATATAGTCCAATAAATGTCTGGTTGTGTAGCTCGTAAAGATCAAAGCAAACAATGTGTACTTGAGATATGCTCTTCACCCTACAACCCATGATCATGTGGAGTGTTTATTATTATTTTCACTCTCTCTCCATCAAATATACTCAATTCTATGATTATGTACTTTGACAGCTTTGAAAAAGAACTGTACGCAGATTTATACTGCAGAATATGATACAAAAAAGACCCTGTGCAAGAATTGAATTGAATTGATATATTTCCACATTCTCGATTGTATACAGAAAACAGAAAATGACAATAGATAAATGTTGAAACACAAAGTTGAAAGATTAATGTGTTGCATAGTTAAAGAGAAAAGCAGGCGTAAGTTATAAAAAAGTAAAGTTAAGTATAGGGGCCATTCTTTAATGCATGGTTGTGTAAATACTCAATTGAAACAACTATTTTGATGTGGAATCACATGTTTATTCTCTCTCTCTCATTCTCTCTCTCTCTCTCTCTCTCTCTCTTTCTCATCTCTAGGTGTAAGGAAATCACATATCTGGCCAAGCTGCCCAACGTCAGTGTCATCATCCCGTTCCACAACGAAGCCCTTTCCACCCTGAAGCGAACCGTCCACAGCATCTTCAACCGCTCACCACCAGAACTCATCCATGAGATAATCTTAGTTGATGATTTCAGTGACAGGGGTAAGTTATACAATCCTCTATGTTATAACCCTTCCAGAAACGTAATACCATGTATAAGGTCAAAGCCAGTTTAGGCTCGTTTTGAAGGGAGAGAAGTGAAGGAGTGTTATTTCTTCTTCCTCCTCTCTTCTCTTTGTCTTCCTTCTCCTGTTTTCTGTCTCCATCTCTCTCTCTCTCTCTCTCTCTCTCTCTCTTTCTCTCCTTCTCTATTTTTCTCTCTCTATTTCTCTCTCTCTCTCCCTCTCTCTCTCTCTCTCTCTCTCTCTCTCTCTCTCTGTTTGTCTCATCCTATACATGTAGCTGATAATGAGAGTAGCAGAGAAAAGCCACACAATCTCAAATTAGCCTTGCATCATGTACCGTATACAAGTTAATAAATCCAATATCGACTTATGGTGGAGAGAGAGAAACAAGAAGTGGAGGAAAATTTTTTTTTCTCTCTCCAATCCTCTTTGTCTCTAATCTGCTCATTAGCACACATTTATAAGATCATGAATGATTAGCCTGTCAGAAATGTAATATGGTGTATAAGGTCAAAGCCAATTTGGAATACTTAAGAAAGAGTCGGTAGAAGAGCACCATATACCATGTACAAGTTGAAATCCAAATATCAACTTACGGTTGGAGAGAAAAGTGGAGGAATGTTAATTCTTTCTCTCCAATCCATTCTCTCTGGCTTGCCTCTCCACTTTGTCTCTAACCCGCTCATCGGCACACCTCATTCATAAGATCATGAATGATTAGCCTGTCGGAAATGTAATAAGGTGCATAAGTTCAAAGCCAATTTGGAATACTCAATGAAGAAATGGTATTAATTTAAGAGAGGAGAGCCAGTAAATTTTTCATGCCAAAAAAATTACCCTTTCTGGCTTTCCACTTTGTTGAAGGCAAGCTGCTTCGTATATTGTGTATTATATTGAATGATTTTCAACTACGGTATAATCAAGTAGGCTTTATATAATACATTACATAATGAGTTTTCAAGAGTTGATTTTTACTTATTACTGACCTGTATAAATATGTGTATCATCACTTTGCTTTATTTTTCACTTTTTGATGGAAAGTTTTATGAAGTTAGAAACTCTTTTTCTGATGTAGGGGGTAGAATTTTTTGTATACAAATACAAACCTTTGTTAATATCTTCATCATCTCGAGATTACCAAATAGCTCGCTTTTTCTGATTTGGGAAATAATCCCGAAGTTACAAATCGCGTCTTCATTAGCTCGAGACTAGACCTTGAAACTCGATCATGAGAAATTAGCTCAAGATGTTTTGCTCAGCGTTGGCGCATAGTGCGAGTCTTCGGTCTGGTGAAGACGCACCGGATAAGTAGCAGGATATTTGGCTGATATCTCGAGCTAGTGAAGACGGGCCTAATGTAAGCATACAAAATGTCCCATACTGCATGTGGTTTCCAATATTTAAGTTAACAAAAATATGAATTCCACCCTCACATAGCATTCATAATCATGGGCCAGAAGCTCTTATGAAATTGCATGTGGTATGCATCAATTGTTTTCCTTTATTGATTATTATGTGTAAGTGGAAAAATGCACACACAAAATTAGATTAAAGAAATACTTTCTGCACCATATGCTATCGTTATTCATTTCATCCAACCATGAAAGCAAACAAGATTGCCGTCTTGGATCAGCTAATTGCTGTTTTCATAGAATCCAGTATTTTTTAATTTAATTTAGTCATACATAATATCCAGAGTCTGGTGGGAGCGCACATTATATCATAATGTGAAATGCTCCATACTGTTCAAGATTATTAGTACTTTCATTAATATTATTATTATTATTATTGGATTTTAAATGGATGCTTGGATCTACAACCTGTTTCAATTTTGTTACAAAATATCTGGTGTTGAAAGCCATAAGAACATGAGTTAACTCTATTTTGGTTCTGAAAAGAAACAACCTACTCTCTAGGAATATTATATGAAAATAGGATGTTTTGTAAGCTCTTTGCATAATATTGCTGATCTAATTTGCATAATAAAAGCATTTCTGCAGAGCAAGCAACATAAAATCTTGCAAACTGTGTTTATAATGCCTAGTGGGGACAATAGGCCTGTCCTCATTAGCTCGAGATTGCCAAATATCCCGCTATTTGAACTATCCCGATCGCAAATTATCTAGTTAATTTGCGTCTTCATCAGCCCAAAGTTGCAATTAGCAGGATATTTGGTTGAGATAATCATCCCAAGATATCTTCGGCTAGTTTGCAAAATATCGTGCTATTTGGCAAAATATCGGAACTAGCGGGCTATTTGGCAATCTCAAGCTGATGAATACAGGCTTGTGTACCCTCTTCCCCTCAATGGTCGATGTAGTCATTAAGTACAAGGCCTTGCATAATACATGCGAGATGAGCTTTTTTATCTGGGCCAGAACCCATAAACCATCCATAAGTAAAGTAGTAAACACAGTCTGTGTCACTGCAAGTGCGAAGTTAAAAGTGGCGATAGATCGGAAGCCATTATTTCAAGTCATGCCGTAATGATATGCAAGTTCACTGCAGATGTCAAATTTGACTTTTTTTTTATTTTCATGTTGGGGGGGGGGTGGAGGTATTAATTTGTTTCAGTCTATTAATTTTGTTTTAGTTTATTAATTGATTAGCAGAGTAATTTTATCTCAATAGTCAGTTCATATGGGGATCAGCTGTTTTAGAGTTCCCTGCCCCCGGTGGTGTTACTTTGTATACAAAGGTGTAGTGCATGACCCTTTGAAAACAAATTTAAAAATTACGCCCTATTTTGCACAATATAATATACTCTCTAACATTTCATACCAAATATGACTCCTTTTTTGCATGAAAATTGGTACAAAGTAGGCTTTTCACAGTAAATCTATTTTTGGCTTAAATTAAGTACAATCACAAAATACAATGTTTTTGTTTAAAACTATGTACCTATGGTACACATTTACATGATTGCAAACTTTGCGAAGATCATGAAAATGTGACCTTTCTTTATGAAATTTTGTACTCTTTCTAAAGCATACCCGTTTTTCAAATCCAAAACAAAAGAATATACATATTTTTTTCAAATCCATGGAGATCCCCCAAATTACAACTTTGTACATACAAATCCTCACTATCATGCAGACACTCTGCTCTCCCCTCTTTCTTTCTTTCTCTCTCTCTCTCTCTCTCTCTCTCTCTCTTATTCTTTGTCTTCTCAATCTGTTTTCCTTCTTCTCCTCTGTTTCATTCTTTTTTTTGTATATCTCTCTATATATATTTCTCTTTGATGTTTTTCTCTTTGTTGTTTTTCTCTTCCTTCTCTTACTCTCCTCCCTTTCTCCATCCTTGCCTCTCTGTCTTTCCTTTTCTCTTCTTTTCCCTTCCATCGTATTTCAACCCTCTCCGCAGTAGAGTAAATGAGCACAAACAAATCTGCATCCCACCAGGTGGCATAATGGGCAATACAAAAGTATGATTTACAAAAAAGTGAGAAAAACCCCCAGAAAATTATGTCATTTCAGCAACATTTTTAAATCACTGGTACTGAATTAGAAATAAACCATGTTTGAATTTTTTTTTTTTTTTTTTTTTTTTTTTTGGGGGGGGGAGGCAATTGCCCCGTAGACCCCCCTCCTCCCCAATCAGTACGCCAGTGCCTCTCCCTTTCTGATTTTGTCATTTTCTTTATTATGCATCTTAAATTTGATATGCATCAATCAATATAATTTCCCAGCTATAACAGATGTTCAAGTGTAAATAAATCTTTGATATTTACAATGTAATCACCCTTTTTTAATTTGTAGTGTAGGCCTACCTTTGTGTAACATCCCATATTACACAAAATCAGTGTTGTAGGCTGTTCTTATTTCAGCCTGGATAAACAGAAAAAAATTGATTTTATGCCAGGGCAAACAAGGAGAATATTGCACTGGTGCTCTTGTTTGTTTTACAAGTACATGTGGTTTCACACTGATATTTTCCTAGCACTTCTTCTACATGTATGTGTCATGAATTATACATGCATCTGTGTCTATGATAAGATCTACAAAGTTATATCTGGACTACATGTTTGCACTTTTATTATTTATTCACCTTTTTGACAAAACAAACAGCACATTTCAGAGCTTTTCTTTTTAATCATATGTGGATAAAATGGTCTTTCATCTCGAGGCATTTATAGAATATCCCTGATATTACTTGCAAAAAAAAAAATCAATATTTCAAAATGTTAACATTATTAACTCATAACAAAATATCCTCACTTAAAATTTGATTTGATTATGATTTGATTAAAGATAAGATACATGTAGCGTGTAGACTAAATTCTGAGAGAGAGATAAATCCTTCTCAAAATGTAAAAGGTCATTACTAAATGAGGTTGCCAACAAAAATAGACAGTTTTCATTTTGAATCATTGTATTTGGTTTCACATTGTTTAAGCTCATGTTAGTGTATGAGTAATGACACTTTGATTGACCAAGAATTTGCCACACAGCGTGAGATTATCAGTTAGTATCAGATCTGCATTATGACACACTCTATGTCATCTTGTTTGTTGTAAAAGTTCTTGAATTTCAGGAAATTTCCATTTTTTTCTTTCTATTGTCATCCGAAACTCCCTTTGTTAGTTCTGATTAATGGATTATTTGATAGCCCTAATGGGCTTACTTGAACTATGGCTGAGCAAAAGAGAAAATAAGTGAGTATTATTCACTCAGATTGAATCAAGTGATACAATCTCAGAACAAGGCAGGAGCGTGAATAGCTAGGATTAATGATGGCATGTAGTTTCGACTGAAGGAGGGGTTTTAATCAAACAATCGACATCCAGGGCAGCGTGTCACAAAACCATTATAAGTACAAGTTCACCAACAACTTGTTTTTACATGTACGGTCTTGGTGATACTTTATTGCCATTTTCCTTGCCCACATATGCTCTTTGTCCCTTTAACAAACTGAATATGACCAATTAGAATGTTGTTATTATTCATTCATTTATATATTTACTTTTTGCAGGTGTGACAATGTAGTTAAATTCGTCAAGTACTATGCCAGAGATAAATTAGACTGGAGTCTACAGAAAATGTATGATATCTTAGAATTAACTTGTATCCAATGGTTGAAATGATCTTGATGTCATCATTAAAAGTGTATTGTACGATTGTACCAATATGTATACATGTACATGTATATGGCATGGTACTCAGTAAATATAAAGCAATCTATGTATTGTCTTCATGGAATTCCTACCCATTGTAAGCTCTCATCAGCTATTGAAATCCAATAATAGACTTGGATATTGGTTCACTTTCAAGCAATATAATTTTCCTGTGTATTCCAGCAACTGTGCCAAGGGCATCAAATTAATAATTTCCTCCCTGAGTTATCTGGTCTCCCTTGAGGGTTTGATCCAGGTAGGGCCTGTTAGGGCTTCCCCCAAAAGAACCCCTCAGAGTTCGTCATCATTTATAGTTTAGGACAAGTTCATTTGAATGTGACTGCATGAGAAACATGTTTAAAGATAAAGTTTGAGTTTTGGTTGGTCAAGTGGTTTGCATGGTGAGAGAACCTGACTGGAAACCATTAAGAAAGGTTGATTTTTTAGTATGTATGAATTGGTATATACAGTCAAACCTGCTTTAGCGACCACCTGTATAGAAAGACCATATTCCCCCCCCCCTTGAAAATGGTTTCTCATTGAAACATGTACTAAAAGAACATGAACATAAAGACCACCTGCACATAAAGACCACTCACCTATAAAGACCACTTTTCTTTTCATCCTTAGGTGGTCTTTATGAAAAGTTTTCACTGAATATACTGTTAGACTTTGGAAATTGGAATCATCAAAATGACGGGAAAGTTACTCAGTTTTGCTGAAAGTCTTGCACTGCACACAAAGGGCATATGGGACTACACACGCATGTGAGATAACTGTGTGGTTCAAACAACTTAATTTTTGCAGATAGTCCTTTTCAGGGGACATTTTTGCTATATGATTATTCTCCCAAATAGACATTATAAAGAAAACGAGGAAACTCACATTTTTTCTTCACATTTCCCAGACCTCAACCTTCTCTCTAAGGAGTAGAGTTTCTATCATTTCACATTGTCTAGGTTTGGTTTGACATGAGATAATGTATTTGATGGGTCAGGAAATTAGATACTGTATATTTAGACCGTGCTCGAATGCTCCCTGTCATCTCCAAATTGTTATAATTGGGTTTACAAGTGCATCATGCATACAGTGTATGTACATGGATGTACAACTTTCTACGGTGTAATGAAATATCTGTCAGAAACTTAACCCAAAAAAAAGGAATATAAAGTAAAGGCCATGGGGGGGGGGGGGGGGGGAGGGGAGTTCAATTTATAATGTTAGATACATATGTAACAGAATGTCCCCATTGAATATTTCTTTTGGAGCTCATGTCTGTGACTTAGGAGTCTGTTGGTGGTAAGTCTATGGTTGTAGGAATGAATGTTTAGTTCACAGGATTGACATTTGCAGAAACTTCACAGGAATTTTTTTTTTTTAAAGAGGCAATTTTTATCGCGTGAGGTTGATTCCCTCGAAAAGTGCTGCGATCTCGATTGTGTTTGTTACCAGTTTTGTCTATTGATATACTAATGATTAAAAAAGTGAGAATAACCCTAGGCTATACTGACGATTGTATGGAAAATCCAGGAATCTTGTCCTGCAATGCTTTTGAGACAATCATTAATCCTTGTGCTCTTTGTTTTATATCTTCCTGCAGCTTATTTGAAAGGCCCTCTGGACGACTACATGTCCGCTTTCCCGAAGGTCAAGATCATCCGCCTGGAGAAGAGAGAAGGTCTGATCAGGACCAGACTGTTGGGTGCCGGCCCAGCCACTGGAGATGTTGTACTCTTCCTTGACTCTCACTGCGAGGCCAACTATAACTGGCTGCCACCATTGCTAGGTGAGTGTTAAAGCCCCACTGTACTACTTGTAGCTACTTGCTCCCTCTATATAGAAAACAATGCCTAAGCGGTGCCCGTTGGTCCCCACATGATCCCCTTTTTCTTAGTTGATTGAGAGCTGATTTGATGAGATAACCACCTGTCAGTGACCACCTAGGGAGGGCTAATCCCTCCCGGCCAAACTAGTGCAGATAGGCTCTAAAGATCCATAGTAGTGGGCTTTTAATGGGGAATTCAACACTATTCGGGTGTTTACCCAATAACAGGTGTTGTCAATCATCATGATGTATTGATACCAAAAGGCCTTACCGGTATGTGTAATGCCCTGCATTTTCCACCAATCACCCCATATGGAAATTCATTATCTTTACATTTAATTCCCTCACCCAAAGACTCTCTGGGAGACTAGAGTTCATTTCTTAATGGGACTACGGGTTTGCTGTGCAAACTTGTCCCAGCCCCCCCACTCCGAGAACGGACGGACCCCATGTGTGTTGCCAAAATGTCCTTTTCGTAACAAAAGAAAAAGGTCGACCCGTATTGACTTTACACACTGGACTTTTGCTGAAAAGGGGGGGTGCTGAAAAAGGCTCGTATACAAAAGAAAAAGGTCGAGCCGTATTGACTTTACACACCGGACTTTTGCTGAAAAGGGGGGGTCGGTTGGAACACGCATATGCGTACCCTAAATAACACTGAGTGGGGGGGCCGGGAAACTTGTACACCCATTATTGGTACAATATATTTCCACCCTCTCTCTGTCTGGTTTCTGTGAATTATTTCCTGCTGCACATCAAAACTAACTACCATCTTCCTTTAAAGTACTTGAAGATGTAGCCTTTGTGGTTTCTGAACAGTAATATACATGTAAGTTACTGGTTGCTTCATGAGGCAACCTTCCTGGTACTAAGTATGAATTTAGCTCTAGCATCGATTAAGCTTTTATTCGGAATGGTACGCTTGACAACATCTTACAATTTTTACTATTATGATTCACAATTGTTTAATCAAAATTTTGTCACCATGAACTACTGCTTATGATGTAGAAACACAAGACACTCTAGAATTTTAAAAATTTAAGAAATTTGCTCTCAAAATATATACGTTTAGCAAAAGGAAAGTGAGTATACATATCATGTTGACCTTTACAGCAAAAATATCAGTCATTGACCTTTAGAGCTAAAGGCCTGAATTCACAAAGAAGGTTTAAATTTATCCCATGGTTTAAATCTTCATTTACATAACCCATGGTCTAAAATTAGCGCAAAATAAGCGCGACACAGTCAGAGGTCCAATATTAGACTCGCGCAATTTTTAACCATGGGTTATGTTAATGAGGGTTTAAACGTCCTTTGTGAATTTGGGCAAAAGAGTGTATGTATTGCATAGGTGTTAAAGATCTGGAACATGATACATTGCACATGATCCCGCCTTCCTGCCGCCAAATAGAATCAGGGCACGTTCATGCTTGATTTTGACGGCCAGAATCAGGCATCTGTTACGCGTTTAGTTTAAAACACGGTTGCGTCTTAGCTCACTTTTGTAGAATCACCGAAAAACGGCGATCACGATCGCCGATCGTAAACTCACAAAAAGATGCGTTTACAATTTGTAAACGCGTTTAAATGGGGTCAACGCACTGACCTCTAGTGGGTCTACGTAGCATGCACAGTGAAGGTTTGCGAATCCAGCTGGAAGACCAATTAAGGCCACACACGGAGAATTGCCTGGGGAGCCAGAGAAGTAAGCATGAACACTACATCGTGGAACTGCGATCACGATGAGCGTTTACGATGAGCGTTTCAGATCGCTCATTCTGCCTTCAAAATTTAAGCATGAACGCAGCCTCAGATGCACTGTACACAGAGAGTTAGACAGACATTGAGGCATCAAGTATTCATGGCCAGAATCGGAGTATGAAATGGATGTTATTATGGAGGTACACTGGAGAATATGCATCCAATTTGGTCCTAATTGGAGAACTTGAACGATAGCATTGGCCCTGCCGCGTAATTGATGACCTTGTCAGTGTCATGAGCCAGATGTAATTCCCTTCCCATTAGATGTTAAGTAGAGAGGTGGAAAATTTGCGACCGTTTATCTGGAGGATTGGTACCAATTTGGAAGAGGAAGAGGTATGAAAACCACGGCCCCTCCAATCAGTAGCATGGGGGCAATCAGAGGAACATTGAACACTTCCCCCCCCCCCCCCCGGTACTCTGTACTATATGTGACATCAGGTATATTCGTTTAATTCCTTATTGCATCATAACCACTAGAACCATAATTTTACTTGGAATCTATTTATATTGATGTACCCTCGACTCTGAGAGTTATTTGCCTTCCTACATGCGTCTAATTCTAATTACCACTGTGTGTGTGTGTGTGTGAATGAACATGTATGTGTTGTTTTGAATGGAATATTTGATGCATTAAAGCCTACCTCGTGTATGTTTGCCGGTTGAGTGGTTAAAAGAGCTTCATTAGTTACCCCATAAATAGTCAGCACTTCCCGTTTTCTGCGTGCACAAGGACAATAGCCCCGGCCCCCCCACTCAGTGTTATTTAGGGTACGCATATGCTCGTACCCTCTTTTTGAAAGCACCCCCTATCTGAGGACTGCCAACATTTCCGAACCCCCCTTTCGCGGGCTTTTCGCGGGCTTTTCCTGCCTTGGAGACCCCCCTAAATCAGGAAAAATGCTCAATGTACCCCCCTAAATTCGGAATAATTTCTCAGGAGTCCAAAGAGATGAGAGAGAAAAAGAAAGTCACCCCCTTTTTAAAGAAATCTCCGGGTGAAAAGTCAAATACACCCCCTTTTTTTAAAATCTCGGGCCGGACTTTGTCGCACAAAAAGTACCCCTTTACCGGACATTTTGGCAACACGCATGCGGTCATTCCGACCTCTGAGTGGGGGGGCCGGGACAATAGCATTACACCGACCGCTTTTGTATGTGTGTGCAGGGAATTGTGTCACACAAAAAAAAATTGTGCTGTACAAAGGAGAGCAGAAATTTGTTAAGAGACACACATAAAAACCAGTTGTTGTAATGTATATGCCTGCACAATTATGAATTAATGCATATTTCATTCACCTCATTATCATTTCTATCAGACTATCCAGTGCCTTTAATAGCCACATACACCATGGCCTCTACGGCCAAATACTGTAGTGGTGATAGCAAGAATTATGAAAAAAAATGTAAGGTACATTTGCAATGAGGTACTCCATGTGTTTTATCTTTGCAAATAATGTTGCAAGTCATAGTTTGGTATGGTGCAGGCAGCAGAGTTTTCAAGGTACTGTCCGTTGAGATGCTGCAATATTTGCTCTATCAAAGTTGTAGGGTAAGGGCTGCAAAGAGGCTTTAAGGTAGGTTTAGGGTTCGGGTTAGGGGTTGGTTAATGTTTGGTCAAAGAATGAAGCAAAGAATTTGGTTAGTGTAGGGTAATGACCACAAAGCAAGTGTTGCCCAAGGATGTGTCGTACAAGCATCCACGTGA
The DNA here is from genome assembly GCF_000002235.5 of Strongylocentrotus purpuratus. Lineage (NCBI taxonomy): Eukaryota > Metazoa > Echinodermata > Echinoidea > Camarodonta > Strongylocentrotidae > Strongylocentrotus > Strongylocentrotus purpuratus. The sequence goes on from NW_022145596.1 coordinate 14,097,002, forward strand.
AGAGGCCTGAGTATAACCACTTCTGCATGGAGATGTTGTCTTCAAGTGAGGTGTGCAGTGTAGGTGTGAGAACTGTCAGTGATCATCTTAGAGTCAGAAGATGATTTGTTTGTATCGATGGCAGAACCTGTGATGAGTGTTTGTGTAACCCTCTTTGTGTTTGCAAAACAACCTAGACAGGGGGCTGGGAATGTTTTTGTAGAGAGTCTGAGTTTTCCATTTGAGATCCATCTTGCCAGAAGCATAATTTGGGGTTGTCAGTCCGTCCCGCCTGTTGTCTCAATATTTGTATAAATGTCTAGGGCATGAACTTCATGCTTATACTAGCAGTATAAGCCAACATAGAGGATGAAATGAATATTGAGGATATATTTTTTTATCTTTTTCTGTTCTATCTCTTTGTTCTATCTATCATACATCTTCCCTCGTTTGTGTTTTCATTTGTAATTCCTCTCCTTCATTTTCTTGTCTAGAAGGACACTCTCTTAAGGATGGTACTTACCTGAAGATTGTTCATTTTGGACTCCAGAATTTCTATAGCAAACATATTCCAACTCATGACAAGTATTAAAAGGATAGAGGAAATATCAACACTGAATTTGCGATAACTTCCTTAATAATTAATGTAAAATGCAACTGGCATTTTATCAAATTCCCATATGCTTCAAGGATATCTTGAAATGGAGGTACAGTTTGACATCTTCATCAAAGCAATTGACATGTACACCCTGGTGTAATTGGTAAGGTGTGCCTCAGTTTCACCTCAAATACCTACGCTTCACACCTACAGCTTACAATTCAACCCACACCACGCAGGTGCATAGCAGGTAGTGGCAAGAAAGCGGTTTAGACGTGTCAATGTGACATCTCAAAGGTGTGATATAAATGTATGTATGAATCCCATCTTAGCTTGGCCGCATCCTACAGTATGTAGGGAAATATTAGTTCCTTGTTTTATACTTTTTGAGCAAGTTCAGAAGTGACAAACGCAGCATTTTTGTTTCCTCCATAACTGCTTGGCTTGTTCTTTGTTGTTCTTCTTCTCCCTTTTCTCCTTCTTCTCCTTCTTCTTCTTCTTCTTCTTCTTCTTCTTCTTCTTCTTCTTCTTCTTCTTCTGCTTTGTCTTTCTCATCATTCTCCTCCTCCTACTTCTCCTTCTACTACTACTACTTCTCCTTTCTCTTCAGCATTTTCGTTTCCTCCATGTGATTAAGTAAACTAACGGCTTGGCTTGTTCTTTTTTGTTTTTCTTCTTTCTCTATTTCTTCTTCCTCTTCTTCTTCTCCTACCTCCTCCTCCTTCCTCCTTCTACTACTACTACTACTACTACTTCTTCTTCTTCCTCCTCCTCCTCCTCCTCCTCCTCCTCTTCTACTACTTCTTCTACTTCTTTCTATTGATCCTCTTCTTTTCCTCCTCCTCCTCCTTTAGAGTTTATGGTGATGAGAAAAAAAATTAAGATATTTTGGACCATGCCTCTATACCCTAGGTATCAAGTCATAATCTCTGGCACAGAATGCAAAACAGCTTGGAATAAGATAGTGCCCATAATAAAGGATTCATCTTTCTCTCACAGGAGCCATAATTCTCACTCGGTCTGTAGTTGCATAGCCTGTTCATACTAGAGGAAAAAAACATCATTTTAAAAACGTTTATGGTGAAAGGTGTGTTTACACTGGATAGCATCATATGAAGATGCATGTATATAAAAAAGGAGTCACTTTTGAAGGGGTCAGTTGACACGACAGCAGGTCATTAATCAGCTCATGCCAATGATAAGCCCGCCCAGTTATGTAATTGTTTTTATGATGCGATGTTCAGACAAGAACTGGACCCTGATTATTAATTTTCTTTTTTTGTGTGCCGTTGTTCAAAAGTTGGAAACGTTTGTTTCACTAGTGACGTTTCTTCATACACTGTTCGGACCAGAACAAAAAGTAATCATATAGCAACAAATAAAACGATTTCCTGTATGGCGATTCAATGAATTCTGTAAGTCTGACAGTTTCAGTTTCATCCTCTTGTCTTGCCTGGTTTCTGGATCATGTGATCGAGATCTGTGTCTCTCTTTTCATTCCTCCATTTTTCTAGAACGAATGCAACTTCATACAGAAGATGGCAATGCAATATTTCCCATGATAGGTAGTAGTACTTTTAGTAGTTTCCCAATGGTATGATCTTGAAATGTTGTGCCCCTTTCCACTTGTTGACGATGTATTTTTCTTTCACTCTGTCTCTCTCTCCTCTTTCACACCCTCTCTCTCTCTCCCACCCCTCATTCCATCTCCTCCCTCCCCCTCCCCCTCTCTCTCTTTGTTTCTCTGTCTCCACACCCTTCATCTCGCTCTCTTCATCTAAACACCTCCATAACCCGTCCCTCTCATCTTCCTTTACTTTCATCTCTCACTCCTTTCCCCTTCCCTGTCCCTTCCTTCCGTCTTCATCTCCCCTTTTTCTTGTTCTTCTTTCCCTCTCTCTATTCTTCTTTCCCACGCACCTTCTCCCCCGTTTCCTTTCTCATCCAACCTCCACTCTACCTTTCTTTTCCCTCCTCTGTTTCTCTCTTCTTCTTTCTTTCTTTCTTTCTCTCTCTCCCTCTCTCTCTCTCTCCCTCCCTCCCTCCCTCCCTCCCTCCCTCTCTCTCTCTCACGCCCTCTCCCTCTCTCTCTCTCTCTCTCTCTCTCTCACGCCCTCTCTCTCTCTCGCCCTCTCTCTCTCTCTCACGCCCTCTCATGCTCTCTCTCTCACCCCCTTTCACTCTCTCTCTCTCTCTTAGTTCCTGGGCTACTACTCCTTTTTCTTTGATCCCAGTCACCCTCTTTTTATTTCGTTCAATCGGATGTCCCATATGGAAGCTATCTAGAGCAATCATAAGGTGCATGCTTGATTTAATAGGCATTAATAACTTAATTACCAAGTTCCCTGGATATGCCTTACAAGGCCATACATATATGTCCCAGGGTTGCTCACCAAGAAAACCCCATGATATTTTACTTTCTTAGCAGTCCGGGTACATTAACAGATTCTACATCATCATCATCGTAATGTTGTAGAAAGTCATTACGCTCTTCGAAAAAGGAATATAATATTAGCATGATATTTGTCATTTCTTTCTACAGCCTTTCTGTAAGGATTTGTGTTTCTTTTTCAACTTCCTTTTCAGGCCTATTTCCTCTCTTACACCTGCCTTTACTTCTGTCTCTGACTCATTCTGATAGACATGTAATCTGTTCCATTTATGAATATATTTTTATTCTCTAAAAATATCTCTATTTCCAGAGAGAAAATCAAGCTCCTTACATCTTCCTTTATTTAAAACAGACCAAGGAAAGTTTTCTGTTTCGTTTGTTGGAAGTAATTTTTGGAATATGCTTCCTACTGATCTAAGAATTGAGAGATCAAGAACCTCTTTTCGTAAAAAAAATTACAAAATTACTCTTAAGTGAAAACCACGAATCATAACCTCATAACTATATAGTTGTATATAGTAACCAGTCTCATTTTAATATTATACACAAATCTTATATAAGATTTGGAAACCCATCATGTATTTTTAAATTAACTTTATTTTAGGCTTTAGATAATGAGAGTCAGACCCTCCCCCTCCCCCTCTCTCTCTTTGTTTCTCTGTCTCCACACCCTTCATCTCGCTCTCTTCATCTAAACACCTCCATAACCCGTCCCTCTCATCTTCCTTTACTTTCATCTCTCACTCCTTTCCCCTTCCCTGTCCCTTCCTTCCGTCTTCATCTCCCCTTTTTCTTGTTCTTCTTTCCCTCTCTCTATTCTTCTTTCCCACGCACCTTCTCCCCCGTTTCCTTTCTCATCCAACCTCCACTCTACCTTTCTTTTCCCTCCTCTGTTTCTCTCTTCTTCTTTCTTTCTTTCTTTCTCTCTCTCCCTCTCTCTCTCTCTCCCTCCCTCCCTCCCTCCCTCCCTCCCTCTCTCTCTCTCACGCCCTCTCCCTCTCTCTCTCTCTCTCTCTCTCTCTCACGCCCTCTCTCTCTCTCGCCCTCTCTCTCTCTCTCACGCCCTCTCATGCTCTCTCTCTCACCCCCTTTCACTCTCTCTCTCTCTCTTAGTTCCTGGGCTACTACTCCTTTTTCTTTGATCCCAGTCACCCTCTTTTTATTTCGTTCAATCGGATGTCCCATATGGAAGCTATCTAGAGCAATCATAAGGTGCATGCTTGATTTAATAGGCATTAATAACTTAATTACCAAGTTCCCTGGATATGCCTTACAAGGCCATACATATATGTCCCAGGGTTGCTCACCAAGAAAACCCCATGATATTTTACTTTCTTAGCAGTCCGGGTACATTAACAGATTCTACATCATCATCATCGTAATGTTGTAGAAAGTCATTACGCTCTTCGAAAAAGGAATATAATATTAGCATGATATTTGTCATTTCTTTCTACAGCCTTTCTGTAAGGATTTGTGTTTCTTTTTCAACTTCCTTTTCAGGCCTATTTCCTCTCTTACACCTGCCTTTACTTCTGTCTCTGACTCATTCTGATAGACATGTAATCTGTTCCATTTATGAATATATTTTTATTCTCTAAAAATATCTCTATTTCCAGAGAGAAAATCAAGCTCCTTACATCTTCCTTTATTTAAAACAGACCAAGGAAAGTTTTCTGTTTCGTTTGTTGGAAGTAATTTTTGGAATATGCTTCCTACTGATCTAAGAATTGAGAGATCAAGAACCTCTTTTCGTAAAAAAAATTACAAAATTACTCTTAAGTGAAAACCACGAATCATAACCTCATAACTATATAGTTGTATATAGTAACCAGTCTCATTTTAATATTATACACAAATCTTATATAAGATTTGGAAACCCATCATGTATTTTTAAATTAACTTTATTTTAGGCTTTAGATAATGAGAGTCAGACTCGACTAGCACATGTGCTATTTTTGACTCTATTTTACCATCGATCACAAAATCATTGTAAATAGTCATTTATTGTTTTACTCTTGAAGCAAAGTTTACTTTATATTTGTCATAATGTACATGTATATCGCTGTAGAACATGTATTTTTTATAATTCATGTCATGCATTTATGTTATATTGACATTGTCATTGTACATTTATCTTTTGTTTCAATGTTTTCAATGGTGGTGAATAAATAAATTCAATTCAATTCAATTCAATTCAATATATCGATTCCTCTTCTCCATACTTAGCTTTTAATTTTCCTCTCATTTCGACACTGAACTACTGCAAGCATGCATAGTTAAGAGATCACTCCTTCTCTTATCCCTCATGCAGTAATGATCACACTATCTTGGTGTTAGTCCCAGGTGTATCATTATGGTGTAATGTTTCCTTCAGCCAGCCAACCGTAGAATTGATCTGTCTCAACTTTTCAACCTCTCCCATTACTATTGCTACAACTCCTCCTCATATCACTTTCTTTTTCCCACCAGGTTGGTGGGGCAATAGCCCGTCTTCACTATCTCGAGATTGCCAAATATCCAGCTATTTGAACTATCCCGATCGCAAACTATCTAGCTAATTGCGTCTTCATTAGAACGAAGTAGCAAATTAGCTGGATAGTTGGTCGGGATAATATCCCAAGATATCTTGGTCTAGTTTGCAAAATATCCCACTATTTCCGAACTAGCGGGATAGTTTGCGACAGTCTTCATTAGACCGAAGTACGGAGTCAAATATCCCGATCCCATCATGCACCGCTGAGCCGTATAGATCGCATGTGCGTGCGCTAGTACAACTAGTTAACACGGTGAACCAGAAATCGTTGTGCATGATGGGATCGGGATATTTGACTCCGTACTTCGGTCTAATGAAGACTGTCGCAAACTATCCCGCTAGTTCGGAAATAGTGGGATATTTTGCAAACTAGACCGAGATATCTTGGGATATTATCCCAACCAACTATCCAGCTAATTTGCTACTTCGTTCTAATGAAGACGCAATTAGCTAGATAGTTTGCGATCGGGATAGTTCAAATAGCTGGATATTTGGCAATCTCGAGATAGTGCAGACACGCCTAATGAGTATTTGCTAAAGGCATTAGGCCATCTGTCTGCCATCCATATTCATTTTTAAGAGCCTTTCTCTTTTTATAATCACCTTTACAGTACGGGTAATGGTATACAAATACATGTACATGTTAAATTCTTGACAAGTCTTGTTTAATTTGAAACGAAATCAGTGGATTTGTTAGTAGGCACCAGTATTTGACTGAAAAGGAATTATGCATTACTCTTTTTTGTGCTGTAATATTATCTATCACATGAAATATTCATGTGTATTTCAGACATGCAGAAAGCGATAAATCAATATTCTCATGGTACCATGCAGGGATTGAATTGTTCAATCTTTGATGTCTTGTACAACACTTGAAATAGACACCGGAGGAATCTTATCCATGTATGCCCGCACTTGCTCCACAAGGAATAGTGCGCTCTGGGAAATAGGACGGTGAAGGAAATAAATCAAACGAACATCTCTATCGTACAGACAGTCGTCTGTACCTTAATTTCTCATGCGCTGTAACTCTCGAGCACCCTTCACGCTTCTCTCACGCCCCATGTTTAATCAAGCAGTCTTGATCGGCTCGAGGTGAATGCTAATGACTCTGTTCATTAATGTTTATCCGTGGAAACTAGAGGCTCTCTTTGAACTGCACTCAGTATTTCATCACCAGAGAGTGTTACAGTTTAATAGAGTTACAGTGTGATACTGAGTCCATGGAGAGAAATGAAAAGATTAAAGGCAATGTAAATTATTTTATTCATATTCATATCGAATCACGCAACCTCAAATACTGGGAGTTAACAGTGAATTCTAAAAATAAACTCTCCCACGATGAAGCTCCCTATTATTTTGAGCCAAATATCCTACTACAGACCATGAATATTAATCAGTAAGAGTTACAAGGACTAGGATTAAGGTTTGCATGTCTTTGCCATTGACCAGAAATGGCTGACCAGAAATGGCTGACCAGAAATGGCATGTTGGGTTCTTGGCCTCCCAGCAAATGTTGCATGTTCAATTTCTTCATGATTTGAAATTGTGACGTTGACAAACACTTGTTGGGTGAAAATCATCTCTGTCTGAATAGCCAGTGGTCCGTGAAATGAAAGTCCCCTTGTATCTTCTAGACAAACATATGGTCTGTTTGGAGCCAGATTGGTGTTAACTCTGTGTTTAAGTACAATGCCCTGACTCCAAACAGACGATATTTCTTTCCCTCCTTATCCCTTAAATGCTTTCGCTCTCTCTCCCTCTCTTTCTCCCTTTCTCCCCTTTGATCTAATTGTGCCATCTTTCTCTGTATCTATGTTTGTTGGTTCCTTCTTTCTTTCTCTAAATTCACTCTTTCTGTTTCTAGTTTTGTTCTCTCTCTATCTTTTGCTCTCTCTCCCACTCCTACCCACCCCCTCTTCCTTTTCCTTCACGATTTCTGTTTCTAATGTATATGTGTAACTATGCCCTTGTCTTAAATCTTATTTCTCTTTCTCCCTCTCTTCTGCTCATTTATTCTTGTCACTATTTTCTTTTCTTTCCTTTCCTTATATTTCTCTCCTTTTCTTATATTTCTCTCCTTTTCTTATATTTCTCTCATCCTGTTTCTCCCTATGTCTTTCTCTCTCTGTCTTTCTATCTCTCTCTTCTCTCCCTTCCCCCCTCTCCCCCACCATCCCCCTCTCCATCCCTCTCACCCTCTCCCTCCCTCCCTCCCTCTCTCTCTCTCTCTCTCTCTCTCTCTCTCTCTCTCTCTCTCTCTCTTTCCTACCCATCTCTTCTCCCCGCAGTGCATGTCAATGATGCTCTCATGATTTCCCTGTTAAATATTTACATCGAGCTATCCCTCTGATAGATCACCCATACTCTATGGATAGGGTCATTCAGTGCTCTTGATATTTCAAAAGATCATTACCTTTGGAAAGGATACACATTATATTCATCCAGTCAAACTTTTTTTCTTTCAAGTATAAATTAAAAACGATTAAGTGGATGATTTTCTCTGTCTATTTTATTAACTTAAATTGTTAATTGTTTGTAATTATTATTAATATTTTGTTGCCAATGTCTTTTCTCGTATAAGATTTGTTTCTATCTTTTTTTTTTTTTTGGGGGGGGGGGGGGGGTTAGTTTGGCTAAAATAGATGTAAAGTCTAATAGTCTTTGTAGATATCAGTGATTTATAATATTACATTGCCTGTTATTACGTTTAGAAGTGAACTTAATATTATGTTTTAGATAAAGATCACATTTACTGACCTGTAGAACCCATTGCCTCCAGTCATTGTCACACATTGTGTATGGCTGATAACTGCCTGATGTCTGTTTGACCGATTATTAATGTTTTTTTTATACATTTTGCAATATTCAGATTATTTCTGTCCAAATTCTAACAGGAAGGTTCGCTCTGAATCATTTGCAAATCGGGTACCCAACGGTATCTGACCAGAATTAATGTGTTATGCATCATATTTTATCCGTTCCGTCCAATTTTCGACACTCTGTAGAAAGGATCACTCTGAATGGCCGACTCATCATTTTCCCTATGATATTTGACCAATAATCTATCTAATATTTTATCTGTATCTGTCTAATTTTAATCCCCTATAGAAAAGATAGCCTTGGATCGTCCACACAACATGTGCCCAATAATATATGACCAGTAATTGATGTGCTATACATCATATTTTGTCCATTTCCGCCCAGATTGTATTTCCTGACAGAACGGTCGCTCTGAATTGCCATCTTGCAATGCATCATGCCACCTTCTGTGTCCAAATATACCTGACCACTCTGACCAGTGATTGATGCTGCATACATTTCTAACATATTTATCTGTTTCTGTCCACATTATATTCCCCTCCACAGAACGCATCGCTCTTAATCGGCGACGTATCGTGTGTCCGATGATTGATGTGATCAGTAACGAGGACTTCCACTACGAGTCTCAGGCAGGTGATGTGATGAGGGGGGCATTCGACTGGGAGCTGTACTATAAACGCATCCCCATCAGCGAGGCGGAGAACAAGAGGCGGAGTCATGAGAGTGATCCTTTCAGGTGAGAATGGAGGGGTAACTTAAAGGGCAAACCAACCTTTGTACTAAGTTGATTTGTATGAAAGCAGAAAAATAACAAAAACAGAATGTCAAAAGTTTGAAATGAATCGGGCCAATAGTAAGGAAGTTATGAATGTTTAAAATTTGAGATCAATAAATCTATGTGAATCTCAAATTGGTAGTTCGGCCAGTGGATTGTGACGTGGATAACTCCCATTTGCCGTGTACAAAAATATCATTAATAAAAGTTCCTACTCCCTTGGGGCACTACCCAAAATATATTATAGATAGCATATTATTATAGGTCCTCTAAAAATACTAGACCCTTCTGAGCAATGAATTTTTGAAAAATTTAAATTTAAGTTATTTTATATGTTGAACAGATGGGAAAGTAGTTCTTATATTTAGTCAGATTTAATTGAAACTTTCATCTGTTTGCTTCTCTGATTTTTTATGCTCTCTTTTAGAGTAGTTGTCTATTTGGGTCGGATTTCCCTTTAAAGAAATTAGATTAATGAGACAGGAAAAAGGGATACATAAAGAATAAACCGCTTAGGTAAGATGGGAGGGGTGATGATGATGTGGTGAAGGGTGCCATCGACTAAGAGCTGTACTGTGAACTGGAGAATAAGTGAGATGAAAAACAAGGTATAATCTTGAGAGTGAAGGGAGAGGTTTTGTTAGGGAAAGGGTTAGTGGTAGAAGGAAGATGTACAAGATATTGAGTTTTTAATGTGGAAGAAATACAAAGAAATCACAAAGGTGCCTTATTTGTGCATGCAGTGATAACATGGCTCTATGATTGCAAAAGTTCATAAATATCTCATTCTTTATTTTACTCTTCCTAATCTTTGGTTCCCCCATATTTTGCAGCAGTTATTCTAATGAATCTAATGAATTATGTGTCGGGCTGGATTGTCCCTTCAATCCATTCCCCTTTAATAATATTGACATTATACATTCTAAAGGACTAATCATACAGATAGATGCTACTAAAAATTGGACTAATGTAGAGAATTGCAAATTTGTATTCACAAGGTCTCTCCTATCATTGGATGTTGACTGGGGAATCTCCTAATGGCATCACATCAATTTTACATTATCTCATGACTCTTTAATGCATGCTTCATCGAAGAGAGTCAGAGAGGGCTCAAATATATAGGTCAATATTTAATGGACATGTGCTTTTCTCATTCTAGGGCATTTGAAAATGACTCCCAAACCTATCCTAACCAATTAAGGTCAACATTGGCTTATATCTCATAACCCTTTTGGCTGTACTATCCTCTTCATGCTCATGTCACCTTGTACCCAAGTCAACAACTTAGACTCCTACTATCTTCATAAGCACATGAATTAGAAAATAGACCTTCTAAATCATGAAAAATGTTCTGTTGGAAGGCAAGTGACATACTTTATTGGGAAAAGAAATTGAAAGGCTTTTTTTTCTTCCTCTCTCCCAGTCTTCATCTAGGCTTCCAGCCCTACATACATTTTGCACCTCATCTGTATGAATAAATGATAACCCTCCAAACAGTAGCATTTACCTTTGGTGCCATATACCATGTCAGCCCAACAAGGCTCTCCCTCATACCCAGTGGCGGATTTAGAATTCTTTAGTAGGGAGGATGGAGGCACAAGTCCCACAAATTGTATCATAAGCAAAAAAAGGGGGGAGTCATCAAGTTTTTCTTAGGCGTGCCATTTTACACAATTCAGTGACAAGCAAAAACAAAATGTTTATCTGCTCATGCTTCTTCTTTTCTTTCTTTCTACTTGATGTCCCTTCTCCTTCTTCTTTTCTTTTTGTAAGGGGGGGGGGGTGCACATGCCCCAATGCCCCCTTGGATCTGCCTTTGATAGCTTCTGTCCATGCTTCATACATTATACCATGATTCTTTAATGCCTGTTTTATCTGTCACAGCAGGGAGATCCAGAGAGCTGTAGTTTGAATTATTGAGGGATCGTTGATCTGGCAATCGACCTTTTGTCTTCGGACTGTTACTTGGCAAAATTACTATGTGACAATCTTGTGACTTTTTAATGTGATCTGGGGGGTATATTTTATTGTTCGACATATATTTGTTGATATAGAGAGTGGGAAAGTTAGTTGAATATATCGGTATATATGAATGGATATATGATTGAATGGTTGGTTGGAAGGCATGTTTAGAATACAGATTATGTTTCAGAAGTTTGGCTAAATCTATTGGGGGACAGATCTTACATGTCCGTGAAACATGCATGAAACATGCATGAAACTAACAAGTGATTAGAGATGTAATGGGTGCTCACTGCTGTAACCCCCTGAAGTTACCTGTCGAAAAGAAAATGGAAGGAAAAGCCGATTTCTGGTTATTTTGGAATCCGGCTCGAAAAGCAAAAATTTTGGACATTTTGAAATCAGATTAGAATTAGATACAAATTCTATACTAGGCCCAAAATTTGTACAGTTGTTGGAAGTTTTGTGCTGGCAGTCCACGTTGTATGCCCCATGAGGGAATCTTCCCTGTAGGGAGATTTTCACACGTATGGCCGATGAAAGGGACATTTTGCTGGCCGTTTGATGCCTTGGTGTATGCCATGGAGTAACCTCAGACTTTGACATGAGCGTGGTGAAAAAGAGTCAATAATGCATCAGCCTCTGTCCAGGAATCCCTTAAAACAATTCCCTGTGCTATGAAAGAGGGGAGGGGGAGGGGGAGACAGATAGAGACAGACAGAGAGAGACAGAAAGAGGAAGAGAGAGAGAGAAGGAGAGAGTGAGAAACAGAGGAAGACGTGAAGTGCATGTAGAAGTAAGAGTTTGTAAGTGTTGCCGCTCTACATTATTTAAAGCGTTACACTCATTGTGACTTCTTGTCGACTTTAGAAATTGAGAGGACCATGTTTAATGCAAGCTTCCAGGAATTGGACATGTCACCTGTCTTACACACCTTTTCTTTCATTTGACCTGAAGTGCTTCTTTTTCCTCTTTTTTTTCTTTTTTGTTCAACACTTCTTATACACCTCCAAACTTCAATCAATTTTTTAAATTTTGGATCCATTATTGAAAACTTAGAATTTATAGACAATTGAGATAGATGTCTTCCTTGTGAACCTTGCAAACCTGTATTTTATTTTAGGAAGAATAAAAAACACTTTGTTGTTAAATTTGACTTGAAATACCTTGCTTGAGACCATAATTTGCAATATATGTACCCACTCTAAATAAGGAACAAGGAAGAAACTTTTTCAACCCCAATAAATCTTAGAATATATCCTTTCTGTGGCAAGGTTTTGTCACCAACAGTAGGGGTGGATTAAAATAAAAATTCTGATAATGATACCAGTTTCTCCTTCAGCAATAACACTGTTCATCTTTTCATCATCTAGGACACCCATCATGGCTGGTGGCTTGTTTGCAGTAGACAGGAAGTACTTCATGGAGGAGTTGGGTGGCTATGATGAGGGACTGGAGATATGGGGAGGAGAACAGTATGATTTGTCTTTCAAGGTAGGTCTCTAGAGGCACTTATCTACTAATATCTTGGCAGGGCATTAATCTACATTTGCCACTCCATACACAGGAGAGAAATGGGGACCTGGTGGGATGACAAAAGCCTTTGTGTTTTTCAAATAGTAATTGCCATATGCCCTCACGGTGACCATACCGTAGGAATACTCCCCAGGAAGTGGAGATGGTGCATGAATGAATTCGATGACTGGGTAATAGTATCTGTAAAGCGCTTAGAGACAGTATTTTGTTTTACGCTATATAAATCCAAATTATTTTTGGTAGAGCAAGAAGGGCATTGGCTCGTATACTGTAACTTGAGCTAAAGTCCTTCTGGCTCCATACAGACAAGTTCTGATTGATTCAAATTTCTTGCAGCTTTCAATCAATCACAACTCTATGGCATAGATATAAGAGATTCTAAGTTTAAGATTGATTGCAGGACTTGCTTTTTATTTAGATCAATCACAACTGTTTAACAGAAGCTCAGCGTGTCTTATTGAGAACACTTTAGTGAGCATAGAATTCTCTTGGAAGTGCACGATGAGTATTGCTAATAAGATTTGAGCTTTGTTAGTTTCTTTATACTTCTAAAATGCAGAATATTGATTATATCTGTGTGAAATTTTATCTGTTGAAATTAATCACAAAATGTATTAAAGTTACCAAATATTCATATGCAATTATATATTTTTTGATCTGAAATTTACTTTATTCTTTCTTTACAATGAAAATTTTCAAATGAAAATTTGAAACTTACAAAATGTTGAGGCAGGCATGCATTGAAAACAAAGATAAACAAATCTTTTCTTCATTGTTACTGTGTTTCTGACAGTTCACAGCTTTAATATTAGTCATTTATACCCAGAATTTGTTCTTTATCTTTTTTTCCTTCTTGCAGGTTTGGATGTGTGGGGGTGAAATGGAGGAGATACCGTGTTCGCGGGTCGGACACATCTACCGAAAATTTATGTCTTACACGGTGCCTGGAGGCGCAGGTGTGATCAATAAAGTGAGTCTGATGGAATTGATTAATCAAGTGTGAACTCTTTCCTCAATCTGTTCTCGGAGTCTGGCTTGTTCAAGCGGAGAATAAGTAATTCACCCTTTCTGGCTGAAAATGACTTTGACAGATCCTGGATAATGAAGACTTGACAACTACCAACATATCTCATTTTATTGAGAGAGTGGGGAAATTATTCTAAGCTAACAGTTTGGGTAATTTGTTTTTATTGTATTTGGGAAAGGAGGTGTGGAGTGTTCAGAGTGGAAGCGCAGCTGTTCAGTGATTGAAGGGGAATCACTGCATGTTTATCCTTGTGGAACTGATTTTTAAAATTTCTATACAAATATTTTTTTTTTGAAGGTATACTGTAAGTAACCCAGGGGATTTGTATGATGTAATTCTTTATATTTGTTTTGGTATACATTATGTCCTGAGTTTCCCACATTTCATGTTTGATCTGAAGACTGGAAATATACAAGTTTGTGGAAACTTTTTTTTTTCCTTTTTTCATGTTTACTTTAATTGAAGTATTACAAATACAAATTCTGGTTAATGAGTGTAAACAAATAAACATTGGTAAATTATAATTATACTTGTTGATAAGAGTCGAAATCTTTCAATCTTTTCCCCAGAATCTTTTACGAGTGGTTGAAGTGTGGATGGACGAGTGGGGCAAGTACTTCTACGAGCGTCGGCCGTACCTGAAGGGGCAAGACTACGGCGACATCAGCAAGCAGCTCGCCCTGCGGGAGAGGCTCCAGTGTAAAAACTTCACCTGGTTCCTGACTGAGGTGGCGCCAGATATCCTCCAGTACTATCCTCCCGTGGAGCCGGAGGGCGGAGCTAAGGGTCACGTAAGTCTGAACACATCTCAAAAGCTTGATTCTAACAACTGTACAATCGGAAGCACGATACCTTGGAGTAGATCAGTTTTTTTTAGTGGTGATGGTTATTTTACCTGACTGCTAAGAAAGCATAAATGCTTGTAAGTAAGCTACCAGATGGCCGATGGCTTTAGGTCCTCTCTGAGGGACCTGGTAATGAGGATTAATGCCTTACCAAAGGGCACTAGCGCATCGACTTGGTTTCGAACCCGGGTTGCCGGATCACAAGACCACTGCTCTACTAACTGAGCTATCGCGCCTGCTCCTTAGTTTTAGAACATGTACAAATATCCACAGATCTTTTAAACATAGAAGAGACCCACTCTGCATTTTAGAATCATTCCAAAAGTGTACTAGGTACTCTACGAATAGCTTTTGTTCCCCCTTTAATATGTATATCATGGAATGCTCTGTTGGTGCATTAATTGATAATGATTACATAACTTTCATGAGCATGTATCCATTTTTTTCTCATTGGATCTCTCTCTTATATTTTGATTTGTGCCATTGCTATACTTGAAAATTAATCCATACTTTAGTAAATTTCTGCTTTCATTTATAAGATCGAGATATATAAATCTGCTTCATTTTGTTTTGTAGTCATTTAGTTCTCATCCAGCAATGAATTTCATGTTTATCTATCTAATTTCTTTTTATTTGTCATTACTATATTTTTGTGTGTGCCATTTGTCTGTGGGATCCAGAGTGTTTCATTCAATGTTGTTATTTCTTTCTTTCTTTCTTATTTTCTCTTTGTTATTTAATGTGGACTTTAAATAAACAGGAAATGTTAGATAATTATTTATATCAAGGAAACTATGGAAGCGTGAGCATACACTCTCCTTACTACATGCATGTGCCTCTATCCCTTGCTAAACCTCCCTACTTCTGTCCAGGAATGCAGTTTGGATTGCCAGTGCAATTTTGATCATCTTGGGGAAAGTTTTCTTTGCAAAAATCGGAAGAGATAGGCACAAACATCTAAGGCACAAACGAGATACACTCCTCATGTGAAAAATTTAAAAATATTTTCCTGTTGACAATTTCAAACTTAATAATACAAATAATAATAATAGTAGTAGTGATAAGTTCTTCTATAGTGCATTTCAGGGCGGTAGACCCTCACAGTGCTCTTCACAATGCTCTTTACAATCAGTGCTAACACTTATAAAAAAAGATAAGTTTTAAAGGCTTTTTTGAAGACTTCAACGTCATGTGCATGTTGAGTAGTAAACACAAAATATCAAACACTGAAGTGTAATCTGCACGTCTGAAAGGGATCACAATTATGTGCCTTTGTCAATTAAGAAGGATTGAAGAGATATATATATCATGTGGAGGATGCAACCAAATGTTTGGAACAACAAAGATTGCATGTATCTCAGCATTTGCTACTATTTTTCTGCATCATGTTCCATTTCGTTTATTTTTACTTCTCTTCTTTTTCCAAGAGGGGGGGGGGGGGGGAGATGGTCTTTAAAATCGATGGTGGTTTTTTTATGAAGCGACAAATCTGTCATGTATATCATTGTATGGATTCTTCGGTTCATAATAGTGATGACAAATTCCAAGTACAGTCAAACCTATCTATAGTGACCACCCAAGAGAAACACAAAAAGTGATCTTTGTAGACAGGTTCCTTTAGTACATGTTTCAATGAGAAACCATTGGCATGGGAAACAAAAAATGTGGTCTTTGTCGACAGGTGGTCACTAAAGCAGGTTTGACTGTACTATGAATTGTTAAAACAGGTAACATCATGGTAACATCATTAGTATCATTTAAACTAAATTTGTTATTCTCTTTTATGTTTGCTACATTTCTACAGATAACACATACGAGTACAGGAAAGTGCCTGACGTTATCACAGGGTGGTAAAGATGAGCTTCGGGTACAGGAATGCAACCCTAGATCCATGAAACAGGGAGGTTCTCAGGTAAGACCCAGGGGCCATATCCAATTCAGTGTGTAGATCTTGTCAGTATTTTAAATGACATTTTACGTGGCTAAGTAACATGTCTTAACTTTTATTTAGATCTCACTTAATAATAAATTAGAATAATATTGGATATTTATAAAGCCCACATATCCACCATGCATTGTGCTCAAGGCGCTCCCAAGTACATGTATTACCCCCGGCTCTGCTAGGCAGCTGATTTTGGCGCTCACAGCATTCAAGGAATTGCTTCCTACCGGTACGCATTTAACACCTGGGTGGAGAGTGGCAAATGTAGATTAATATCTTGCCAAAGGACATTAGTGCCGTGGCAGGACTCGAACCGCGGACCCTGTGATCCACTAGACCTCAACACCTCTACAACACCTCTAGCATCTTACTTTAGTGAGCCAACTTTAAGGCATAATACTTACTGGAAAGCATTGTGATGTCTGATAGTCAATCCAAAATATCCAATTAATTAATATCGGTCAATGATTGAATCATAATTTGCAATGCTCAAAACTTCCATGCTCCAAAAAGTGCCTTCTTGAACGTTTGTTAACTTTATGTTGAAGTTCCTGCATCCTTATTTTGAATGCGCAGAAGAGCTATTGCCTTGAAAACATTTTTTTTTCTCAATCAACGATAAACAAGACAGACAACAGAGCGATGTACTTACATCTCTTCAGGAGGTGTTGTGGTTTATTCGTTTGACTCTCAATCCAAGTGTTGTGAGTTTGCATCCCAGTCTGGTGCTAATGTCCTTTGGCGAGACATCAATCCACATTTGCCACTCTCCACCCAGGTGTTGAATGTGTACCCTGTAGGATGCGAAAGTCATAGTTACTGTATGCGTAGCATTGTGAGCATATTTAAAATGGCGCCTGGCTGGTATGTTCCTTCGGGAGTGAAAAATGTGCATACCTGTGTGGGCAAGCCTGAATCTGATGACTGGGGTAATCATATACAGTCAAACTTGTCTATAGCAACCGCCCAAGGGAAACACAACAAGTGGCCTTTGTATACAGGTTCCTTTAGTTCATGTTTCAATGAGAAACCGTTTTCGAGGGAAACAAAAGCTGTGGTCTTTGTAGACAGGTTGTCACTAAAGCGGGTTTGACTGTATCTGTAAAGTGCATTATAGAGACACTGTTGATGTTTCAAGTACTTTATAAATCCAGAAAATCATATTATTATCATTATTATTATCTTCTCCGACAGTTTTGGGAGTTGACTTGGCATGATGATTTCAGGCCATCATCAAAGAGTCGGAAACAGTGCGTAGACTTCCCCTACGGAAGGGAGGGAGCGGAACCTATTCTTTATCCGTGTCACCATGGAGGGGGCAATCAGCTCTGGGTCTATGATGAGGTGAGTCGGAGACCAGTTCACGGTTAGCACACGTGCCAAATGACCTCGAATATCCACAGATCTTCAAAACATGAAGAGGCCCCACTTTGTATATTTGGAAATAATCACTCCTACAGTGATGGAGGTGCTACATAGATAGCCTTTATTTCCCCCTTTTCAAAGACTACTTCCTCCTGTGTATCATGGAGTGCACTGCTTGTGCATAAATGAATAATGATTACGTAACTTTCATTAGCATGTATCCAGTATTTTGTCTCCGTGTATTTCACAATGTGGTCTGCAATGACCTTTATCTGCTCATGCTCAGACTGCAACTGTGAACTGGCTTATTGTAATGATATATTTTGATAATAATGCTAATAATGATAGTAGCAATAGTATTGATACTGATGATATTGATGATAATGAAAGTGATAGTTATAGTGATGGTAATGATAATGATGATGATAATGATAACGATAATGACAAAAGGTTTTAATAGTTAATAATGTCTGTGAATGTCATTGGACATATATGAATGAAAGCTTAGGTAATATGAAGCTTAAACAATGTAGAACATTATATTTAATAGCTCGACATTCCTAATAATGTGGTTCTACCTCTCTGTAATAGAATTATGATTTTCAACAAATGTGCATTTTGTCTTCCAACATCTTTTTATGCCTCTACATTTCACTAAGCTATCATATTAAGTTTGTTTTGCATTCTCCAGCTCCAATTGACCAAAGATGTACATTGTACCATAGCAACTATTCAGACTAGCTTTAATGTAGACTGATTATATCTAAATTCAGATTCACTACGATTAATCAATATTTATTTTGATTTCAAGGAAATTATGTAGCACTCGTCCCGTTTATTGAGTAAATATATCTAGATTTTAAAATATTTACACTAAGTATGGGATGTTAATAATTGTTTGTTTTTTCATTTTCAATAAATCAGGGACGTCATATCATCTATCATCCGGTCTCGCATCTGTGTCTGTCTGCAGCAGGTGACAAAGCAGTGATGACTCATTGCGTTGAGGACAAACAGGATCTGAAGTGGACCTGGGCCCAACCAAACTCCAAGAAGTTAAATGAACTAGTTAAAAAACATGCAATCTTTTGATGAAAGATTGAAAATATTAAGTGCCAATATTATTTGTTTGAACGTGTGATTTTTGTTAACGAATGTGTTCTTGTCTCTGTAGTCAAGATTTTATGTTAAAGATAAAGTTGTTCGAAATGAGATTAAACAATTTTTTTT
Source organism: Strongylocentrotus purpuratus (assembly GCF_000002235.5). Classification (NCBI taxonomy): domain Eukaryota; kingdom Metazoa; phylum Echinodermata; class Echinoidea; order Camarodonta; family Strongylocentrotidae; genus Strongylocentrotus; species Strongylocentrotus purpuratus. Next base: position 14,116,009 of record NW_022145596.1, read on the forward strand.
GTCTGATACATAAAAAAGGCTTGTTGTCCATTCCCTCTAAAGCTTTATGCTTTTTGTGGTATTTCATGCTTTAATTGTAAAAGTAAAATGAATGTTGATGATAAACACAAAATTGGCTTATGAAAGCATGTTTATGATATTTTTAAAAAGTTCTTATCATCGAAGTGGCAAATTGATTGCAATAAAAGACTAAATAGGTGCCAGTTTTGTAACTTTTGATGATATACTTTCAAATCAACAATGAACAGTAGATTTAATAAAGGATATGTTTAGAGCTATGCCTTGGACAGATATATCAGTACTTTCATACTTTTATTTCAGAGCATATTATGTTGTAGTATTTTAAGAGTAATTGTAATATTTGGATAGTGATAGATTCCATCTTAGATTCATACCAGTATGAAATGATGTAGCACAGTTCCATTAATGTATAGAAACCATAATTTCTTTTAATAACTCTTCATGAATTATTTTATGTGGAATTACTTAATAATTGATATTTTACATTTTGTTCATTCATATAAGTATCCTGCGTGTTTGTCATTTTCATCAATACTATACTTGCTGAAATGTTTCTTTAATACGAGCATTACTAATATATTTAATTGTACATTTTTACATAAGACTAAGATATTGAATATTATAACTATGAAGAGATAAAGAAAAAAAGAACTTCACAACAATATTTTTATATTGCATACTATATTTTCTCTAGTATGCTGTGCAAGTAAAATGGCTTCAATTATAGTTTTCCATACGTCCATTGATGGAGCTTAGAATTGAAGTAGTGTCTCTCAACTTAAGGAAATAGAAGGAAAAGTTTTGTTGTGTAAGTCTGTTAAATTTTTAGTATGACTCTGTAGCCAAAGTAAATTGGCTACAAAAATGTTCATGCAAGTACCCCTATCAAAAGTTATAGGAATAATATACATGGCATTGTACTATTAAAAACATCTTCCCAGTAAAAAGGGAAAATGTTATGTTTTTTAATGAAAATGTGTTAAAAGTGGTATACAAGCATCTAGTGGACTTAAAGCTGTAAGTCCTCTCTGAGGGACTTGGTAATTGAGGATTGATGCCTTACCAAAGGGCATTAGCACATCAACTTGGGTTTTGAACCCAGGACCCACTGCTCTACCACAGAACCATTACCCCGCCTCTACCCTTTTATGTTTGTTTTAATATTTTCACAAGGAGACATTTATTCTTTGTAGAGTTGCCACAGAGCAAGGGGTGAATTTTTACTTTGCGATATTCCTGTTACGTGTTTTTTCTTGATAATATCTATTCCCTAGCTTCCATTACTATCAATACAATACTGACAACTGAGCCATGTCTTTTCAATGGAAATAATCTTTCACAGTGTATGATATGTGTCAAGTGCCTTTACACAGCTTTTGTATTTGATGTGATATAACTCAAAGTAGATGCAAGAAACTTGTGTTGTATTTGATGTTTGTGCTCTTAGAAACAAAAGTTAATTGATGAAACATAATATGTAGAGAGAGGTGAAAATGTGTATTTCCATTTCTTTTTCATTTACTGTTCAAATGAGTGAGCCAGCATTATCACCTGCTCAGAGCTAGAAGGGCATTAAAGAGAAGGTTGAGTTCTGGGAAGAGGTGAAAAATAATTTGTGAGCATTACTCATTCTTATTATGCAAGTGTGGAAGAACATCGGTTAAGACATGTTCCCTGAAAAGCATGGCTCTTCAAATGCCTTCATATTCTAAATATGCATGTAACATCGTAAAAATCGGGGGCCGGCTTTTTACGCCACGTGTTCGTGTAGTCCCATATACATCTTTCTGTGCAAGTGTTTGTAACTTTACCAAGACTTGGCCAAATTTCTTATCATTTTGACGATTCAGGAACCTTGCAGTACACACCAATACTTATATGCTAGATGATCAACCTTTTCTGGTCGGTTCCACACCGTTTCTTTCACAATGCGATCGCATGACCAGAACTCAATTTCATCTTTAAGTCATAAATGGAGATGAAACCGTTTCTAAAAGGTTCAACATTTTGTCAAGTCTCTTCACTCTGTATTTTGATTGAGACTTGCTTGTTACTATATTAAATTATGTGTTTAGTTATGATGATTTAGCTACTTCCTATCAGTACTACTGTGTCATTAGTAGTAGAAATTAACCAAGAATAGATTTGTATTGTTTTCCTATGTTTTCTTTGATTTTTATGAAACTATGAAATTTCTTTACCTATTTTATCTTTGAATTTTATGAAATGCTCTTAAATATTTTTTTCTTCAAATCTGAATTGCATTAAATCCAAAGACAAAGATGCCTATATGAAAGAATAGCATTCCATTAGTTGATTTTCAAAACCATTTAGGCATTTCCTTCAGAAATTATGGAAAAGAGTCTATTGTAAATGTTGGCACTTTTTTTAATTGGCAATAAGGAGATGAGATTTGGGATTTGTTATAGCCTTTAACAAGGCATGTTATCTACATTTGCCTCTCTTAACCCATGTTTTCCTGTATGCTGCACACACTGAATATTACAGCTAGTATTAAGCTCAAGTGTAATAATGAAGAGGACTTGCTCTCTTCGAGCAGTCTTCAGGTTTATTTATTGTGCTTTCTTTTTTTTCTCATCTCTTTTTGTAGTAAATACAGCTCATATATTATCAAAGCTTGTTTTTAATATTTAGCACAATGTAGAGAGAGAAAAGTATATCATGAAGAGGAATTGCTTTCTTCGAGCAGTCCTCAATTATTTTTTAAGGGCTTTCTTTTTTCTCATCTCTTTTTGTGGTAAAAAAATACAGCTCATGATATATTATCTGGTTTTCAATATTTAGACAGAGAGAGGTTTAAGTTTTGATTGAGAGTGTGCATATCAGTACATTTTGAGTACTGTTTCCTTAATTCCAACTTTTACTGGTGCAAAATATTTATTATGTGGATTCATGGATTGTACCAGAGGTTTTTTGTAATGACTTAGGAAAGTAAGAGAGCTTAAATTAGATTTAAGGCACTTGGGACAATCAAAGAAAGATTAAAATGGAAACATCAATAAAATTACAATGTCTATTTTTTGTAGTAAAAGTAGAGATTTACCATGATACATCATGTCTATAAAAGGACAAACATGGGTTATACAAATGGAGATATATATTATACATGTATATTTGTTTCCATCTATTCAATGTTATTCGTTCAATCAGTATACGATTCCAAAAAAGTATGATATTTTTTTGTATGAAAAGTTGAACAAACTGTCAGCTCAGGTTGGTCATGTGATGTAGAAATATGTAATTATATTTACATACTGGTATTTATAATACGTTATAATGAACTGTTTCAGAGCACTTGTGTCGCCATATATGTTAATTTGTTCATCCATTGGAATTCTTCTGATGGTTTTTGTTGCATATCATTCCAGTACAGGAAAAGGCAAAATTTCTTCACACAAATCTGTTATTTTTTTGTCTGTTTGGAACCAGAAGGGCACTAAATACAGAAATTTAACACAAATTTAATGCCGTTCTGGCTCTGAACAGCTGATTTGGAATTTCAAATGTGACATTTTTAATAATGAAAAAAATCTTTAATTCTATTTCTAATTCTTGCCACGAGCGATTTACAGAGCTATTATAGAATCATTGCATCCGGAAGTGATGTACATGTAGTATTATTTGTCTTCCCTCCAGTTTAGTTTCACAAACAGATTAATTGATTTCTACAGATTCCTGTTCTGAAACAGATCAATGATAAATTACGACAGTGGTTAAAAATGGATTGCTAGAATTCAGCCATGGTGGTGGATCCAGGATTTTGAAGAAGAAGAGGGGGGGGGGGGGGGGAAGGATCAATGTGCTTCTTTGCCATGTAACACTGCATTCAAGCCCATTAGGAGTTGACATATATAGAAAGAATATCTGTTTGGTAGCCAGAAGTGTGTATACTCATATCCTGACTTTAACACAGAGATAACACCCCTTTGGCTCTGAGTGCAAAACATGCAAGTGCTTTTGCATTTCACCACAAAGTTGAAGGGGGGGAGGGGGGGGGGGGAGGTATTTACCTCCTAACACCCCCTGGATTTACCCCTGCAGTGACATGCATAGTTCATTCAGTATTGAGTCCACACCGGTCCAGTCGCACATTCTAAAGCGTGCAATAACTAATAGTGTCAAATGATAGCTGGCAGGCGAGACCATAATCCAGAGGTATTGAATGTTGTAGGTAAGGAACTGTTGAATATGAACTTTCAGGGCAGTATTTGCAGAACGGAGGATTTTTTTTTTTTTTTTTTTTTTTTTTTTGGGGGGGGGGGGGGGGAGTAGTGAAAAAATACCACTTTTTTACCTGTAACCTTTTAGTATTAAATAGAAAGCTACACAAAGTTGAGTTCATCTTGTAGATGCATAGATGTCGGAACCCAAATAATGCATTGTTTTATGTGGGTTTTTTTTTCTTCTTTTCTCATATTCATTTTAAAACATATAGAATTTTGTATAGTGCATTATATACTTACTTTATGTCCAATTTTCATGGTCTGAATTGTATTTTTCAGTTCTGTGTCAAATGTAGCTTTGCAATCAAAACAGCTCTCACTATTTCTGTCTTCTTCTGTTGTAGTATATGAAGACTGATTTTCACTGTGAATTTGCCTTTATAGATTATTGAATAAAATTGTGTTTATGAAGTAATATCATTCCATCATGAAGTAATAAATGTATATTTGAAGAAAACGTGTGTTTATGTATTTTTTCTTCTGTGAAAATGTGTTAATTTCAGTCCCTCCCCAAACTAGGAGAGAGAGAGAGAGAGACGGGGAGAGAGAGAGAGAGAGAGAGACGGGGAGAATAGAGAGAGAGAGAGACGGGGAGAGAGAGACGGGGAGAGAGACGGGGGAGAGAGAGAGACGGGGAGAGAGACGGAGAGAGGCGGAGAGAGAGAGAGAGACGGGGAGAGAGAGAGACGGAGAGAGAGAGAGAGAGACGGAGAGAGAGAGAGAGAGACGGGGAGAGAGACGGGGAGAGAGACGGGGGGAGAGAGAGACATTTCTCTCCGTCCGTCTCTCTCCCCGTCTCTCTCTCTCCCCGTCTCTCTCTCTCTCTCTCTCCGTCTCTCTCTCCCCGTCTCTCTCCCCCTCTCTCTCTCTCCCCCCGTCTCTCTCCCCCTCTCTCTCCCCCGTCTCTCTCCCCGTCTCTCTCTCTCTCTCCCCGTCTCTCTCTCTCTCCGCCTCTCTCCGTCTCTCTCCGCCTCTCTCCGTCTCTCTCCCCGTCTCTCTCTCCCCGTCTCTCTCTCCCCGTCTCTCTCTCTCTCTCCCCGTCTCTCTCTCTATTCTCCCCGTCTCTCTCTCTCTCTCCGTCTCTCTCTCCCCGTCTCTCTCTCTCTCTCTCCCCCTCCCTGTCTCCTCTCCCCGTCTCTCTCTCCTCGTCTCTCTCTCTCTCTCCCCGTCTCTCTCTCTCTCTCTCTCTCCGTCTCTCTCTCCCCGTCTCTCTCTCCTCGTCTCTCTCTCTCTCTCCCCGTCTCTCTCTCTCTCTCTCTCTCCGTCTCTCTCTCCCCGTCTCTCTCTCCCCGTCTCTCTCTCTCTCTCCCCGTCTCTCTCTCTCCCCGTCTCTCTCTCCCCCGTCTCTCTCTCCCCGTCTCTCTCTCCCCGTCTCTCTCTCCCCGTCTCTCTCTCTCCCCCCGTCTCTCTCTCCCCACCAAATGAATTATATGGACTCGCAACATATTTTTACTTTATCAAATGTTAGTAATTTTTGAAAGACATTGAATAGTATAATTGCACATAAAACCTTGTGTAGAAAATCACTTAGGAAAACAGAACAAACGTCTTTGAATAGCATCAAATAATAATAATGAAACATTTCATACTAATTTGTATAGTTTTTTTGCTTCACAATTCATGGTCAGTATCATTTATAATTCAACACCATTTCAACACCAGGCACTCATCCCTAAATAAAAATAAATCAACAAAAGATAACGTATAAGTGTCGTGGTCTAGCGGATATGTCATCGGACTGTGGATCACATGGTTGTGCGGTTCGAGTCCCAACATGACACCAATGTCCTTGGGCAAGACATTAATCTACATTTTGCCACTCTCCGCCCAGGTGAAGTAAATGGGTACCCGGTAGGAAGAAATTCCTTGAATGCTTTAGTGCCTTATTATGGTAGCTGCGCTATGTAAATTGACCTATTATTATTATCATTATTATAAAACATATTTTCATGGACTTTGGTTGCCGCATTAAGTGTTGCAAATCTTTGTGTCATACATAATAGCACAAGATTAGGCAAGGTTTTGAACAATCTTAGTAATAATGTCAGTAGGTTCTGGCAAGAGATTTCATTTAAGTACACCACTCCTTCAGAAAGCACAAACTTCCAAGAAAATTTAAAAAGCATCAATCTATTCTATCCGTATGTATTTTATATCTTACTTTTTATTTATCTAATATATATTTATATCTATCTACTGATGCTTTTCGTTATCTCCTTGGTTGTACAGGTCTCTTATCCAGCTTCTTTCTGTATATCTCTTTGATGACTCTGTTCTTGTATGTTGCCCATGTTCTGGCTTCTTCTAAAACCTCCCTGGTAAAGTCAACGGAAGGGTAGTCCACAGCCTGCAATGTAAATACAATAACCACAAGAAAATGCATTTTTCTATTTGATATGATAATGGTCAAGTAAAGTTATCGCTGAACAACCAGGGGCGGATCTAGCTTTTTGCTCAGGGGGGGGTTGACCAATAATGACGATGCGGAGCATCGTCCACGAGCCGCAAAGCGGCGAGCCGATTTTTTTGGGGTGTTTATTTGAACCCCGTAAGTGATGTTTTCCTGGCATCTATTAACACAATGGAGACCATAAAAAGCAGTGCATGATAACGTCTTTTTAAATCAAGTAAAAGTTAAATACACAGTTATATCCAGAGTTATCATGTGTTTGGTTAAGTTACCAGATGAGTTGAATATCTTCTCACAATATTTGCACTTGAAAGGGTTTCTCTCCAGCGTGCGTTCTTTTTTCTTTTTTTTTTTTCTTTTTTTTTTTCTTTTTTTTTTTCCTTTTTTTTTTTTTTTTTTTAATGTGGGGATTTTGGGGATGAGAATCGGCAACGCTGGCCTAGCTTGTCACTTCAGCGGTGGCCCGTGTCCTCAAAAAATCTGATGGGGGGGGGGGGGGCAAGGGACTCTGTGACATTTGTTCGCCCAACCCCCCCCCCCCCCCCCCAAAAGAAATAATAATAATAATAATAATAATAATAATAATAATAATAATAATAATAATAATAATACATAGAAATAGAATAAAATAAAATTACAAGTTTAAAAAAAAAGATAAGATTTAAAAAAATGGTCCCCGGATTTTTTTTTTTGGGGGGGGTTGCAACCCCCCAACCCCCCCCTCTAGATCCGCTTCTGACAACATAGAACATTCTCAGCACTAGATCATTGGGAGCCATCGCACATTCAAGAACAGTAGCATAATATAGTATTGAACATAAATCTTTTTGCTCTGATATGTACCTTTAAGCAGTAGACATGTCTTGGTAAGATTACTTAAAATTGGAAGGAAGAAGAGTGCAATAGGAATATAGATATGACAAGAAAGAACCAGAGAGAGACATGGAAGTAGAAAGAGAGAGAAAGAGAAAGAGAGAGAAAGAGAAAGAGGGGAGAATGGAAGGTACATAGTGAAGGAGAATGGCTTCATATCTTCATTAGATCAACGCCATTGACAACAGTGTATGGCTATTACGAGTTCTACTCTCACTCTCTCTGTAGTACAGCAGTTGTTTTGTACTACATTTTGTACAATGTAAGAAAAGAATCAACAAAACAGCCTCATTTAATGCAGTTTCAACCATAATATTACATCATAAAGTTAATGAAATGGGAGTATCAGTATAGTTATGAAAAGCAGTAAAACTATCGTATCATTAAATTCCGATCAAGTAGCTCAAGAGATTTACTAACATAATTATGAACTGTTGACATACTATACTAACGTTGTTGAAGCAACCTTCTATTGTGATTCCTATCACCACAACCAGTCAAGTACAAACAGATTATCATGCAGTGCAACATCTTTACTCTCACGTCAAATACCTGCTCAAATTCTTACCAATTTACTGGCTGTTTTCAAGGTTGTGGAAGTAACATCGCTTGCGAAGAGTCGTTTTGATACGAGTATGACCTCAGCTCCGTCACTGATCAGACACAGCTTAGCCTCGGGCTGGGTCCCCGGGAGAAGTGACTCGATGCCCTGGTAAAAACAAAACAAGTTCAGAGTTATAAAAATTATGGTGTGGACAAACAAAAATAGTTTACATGAATTATGATCTGTAGAACAGAAGTTGCTATGTTTTTAATTGTATATACTCGCTGCATTCAATCTCATGTTAACTTGACAAGTGATTTCTTTCTTAAGAAGATAAATATTCTCTTTTCTTCATCTGCTTCATCGAAGAGGATGTAAAACAAGACTTTTCTTCAGTCAGTCAATCTCCTATCATTATCTAAAAGTGCTTTAAAAGGCTTCTGCTTTTACAATGCTTGAATATATATATATATATAAAATGGCATGCATCATGAGGGCCTGTATACTGGGGCTTGTGCACCAATACACAAGGGACATGTTACGAGTTTTCTGAGGTACACAAAGGTACCCACATTTAAAGAAAATGGTCAAAACAGATTTGATTTCATTTGATTTGATTTATTTATTTCTGTTTGATTTTCTTTTTCTTTTGCATTTTTAAAAATATATAACAAAAAAACATTGCAAATTTTACACATTTCAAAAGGATATAATGTTGAATAAAGTAACTAATCGAAAACAACAAATATAAAGAGGCGAGAGTTAAAGAATAAATTATTGCAACCAGTATACTCACAAATGCCATTCCTGCTTTCAAGGTTGCCAGTCTCGCGAATGTCGTCTTTATCTTATTGGATGGAGCATAATCGATTGGATTCTTATCTTCCTGATTATATCAGAAAAAGGGGAATAAAAAAGGAGAAATGCAATTATAATATCATCGACTGAAAAGGAGTACTTTTAACGAAAAATCTATAACACAACGTTGCAGGTTCCACTAATTTGGCACGCCTTCAAATTGATGATAATGTATAAAGCATTTCTAAACTTCTTCAACCGATATCTGAAAACATATCTTAAACAATTTTTCTTCATCTATCTTTAGACTAAGGGAAAGGACTCTGTGTACTCTGGAAAAGCACTTAATAAATTCAATTGTTATTGTTGTTAATGATCACAAAACAGCAGCTATTTGCTGATAGATGTTAGAAAAGTGGCATGACTACAGACAGTAGAGTATAGAAAGTGAGAAAAAGTACCTCTTTTTGCGAAAGAGCGTTCGCAGACACCGTAAGTCTTTTCCATGTTCTTTGTACTGCCACGGATTTACTCTCAGCTACACGGAAAAAAGAACAGAACAAAAACAATATGATAACAGTACCAACTGAAGGAAATAATATCCAGAGTAAGGTCTAACGTTTGTTTAAAGTATATGCCAATTCATAAAGGAATTGATATCATGATAAAAATTATCACCAACTAAAAGAATACATTTATTAAGAATAAGGTTTTAAAGCTTTGTTGATAATAATGAGTAAGTTAATGAATTAAGGAATAATACTTAATTATACCCATTGAAGAAGTACAATATTGAGTTTAAGTTTAAAAACTTTGTACTTAGTATTCCAACTTATACAAGAATATGATTACACCCTGACCATTAACATTATGCTAATTACATGAATGGTTTCCATTAAATTCGTTATATCAATTTATATTGTGCTACGGCGTAGAATCACTGGACTCCACACGAAATAGATACTGAAAAAGTTCATCGGTGCCAGTTACAACCGGTACTGTCACAATATCGTATAATTTCGTGATAATTATTATGTGTCCTTGTGACATTATGCATCATTGTGAGATTACTAATATAACAGGACTGAAAGCTACAATCTGAAACGAGAGTCTCCTTCGCCATCCAATCTGCTTTTCCCTACACCATTTTATAAACAGTTATCGTATGAACTCAAGACAGAACATCCTGGATAATTATCTTCAAAGGGGTCACAAAGGGGTCACAGAGGTCAGCCAAGACTCATGGGACGATGATGACGAGATTAGTTATCACAACATGCACATGATTGAAAACTAGAACGTACTTTGTACGTCTTTTTTCCTCGTTGTGATCATTTGATCATCTTGTAGGAGATATTTGGGTGATTCCATGTGAACAGATTTCCTGTCTTCAAGATAATCATTGGTAGCATCCTTTAGAAAAATGATAAAAAGGAAGGATTATCAGTGATATCAAAACTGTAGTAGAAAATTATCAGAATGATAAAGCAAGTTGACGAGAAGGGGGTACTTTTATTCTTTCACAGGGCACCAACAAATCCATCAATTACGATGCTAAACGAGAAATTTGCACAATTATTTTCATCGTCATCGTCATTATATCCCCACCGCATCACCGTTATCATTATTGTCGTCACTATTATCATCACCCTTACCAGCATCATTATCACCATCATCCTCATCATCATCATGGACATCAATTATAAAAATCGATATGAACAACGCTATAAAATGTCATAATGAAATGCATTTTCTCTTTATTTTGGGACTTTTTTGTCCTCCCTTACAATGTTTCAGATCTGAGCCAATTAAAACTGAAAGACATACAATGAAGAACACACAGCTATTTTAAAGTTAATTTTGTCATTCCAACGAAAGAATATCAAACAAGTAATCAGTCGTTTAAATTGATAACATCTCATTTGCTTGAAAGAAATTATTATTAAGATACTCCCTTTTGCAGAACTCTCATAAATTGGTGTCTTTCTTACCTCGACATTTATAGCGTTCATGGAGAAGAATGTCTTCTCTTTTTTCTCTGGCGGGTAGAGTTTATTTCTCGCGGCTGCTGACCGACTCCGACGCTTCCCGGCAGACAGAACAGCCACTGTTACAAAGTGTGGGAAGAAAGAAAACAATTGCATTTAACCATTAAATGTTGGTTCAAGGAATGAGACATTTTTATTTCCATTATCAGTATTGTATCTATAAATTGAGAGGAGGACAAAATTCACTGAGGCCTTTGGGAATGATTCAATGTAATGGTAGCCCTGTCGTGATATGGAACTATATTGTGGTCCTGGGTCTTGAAAGGGATAGGGTGAGGATAATGGTGAGATGGGGTGATGTATATCGGCTTCACCCTGTGTGCTAAGTGCGCCACGCATTAATCATAAATATGTTCTATCTTAGCTTAAAGTGACTTGGTAACATTGTTGAAGGTTAATGAAAAAAATTGCTTAATTTTTGTATAAAATGTTATAATACGTATTATATTCCCTCTAGTGTACTAACCCTCTGACATGCAAAAAATCCTGAAAAAAATCTCAAACCACGAAGATATCTATGGTTTTCTTTGAAGGCGTCGATGTACGACACCCTCTACCAGTGATTAAAATGGTCCCTGATATTCAGAAAATGGTGATCGTTATTGTGCTACCTGATTTGTTTATATTTTTGTAATAAATTGAAATTCAATTGAATTCATTGTGACACATCTTATCATGATGTTGACTTACTGCTTCGTTTAATGGCTGCATCTTTCTTCCAGCTCTCATCGTGCATGAAATACCTGTCAGGTAGCTGTCCTTTCTTGTGAAGAGGCTTCATTTCTCGAATTTCAGCTACTACTGTACATTTACCCTGTACAGAAAAATATATAATAATGTTAATCATTATAAATAGCAGTTCACTACTTGAGGTTCATATGCATTGTAGGCCACTTGGCAAAGGATAAAGAAGAAAAACAGATATGTATTATTTTTAAAATGCATCATTGAAAATTTTTCGTTCGTTCAAGAAAAATCCATTTTTGATAGCCAAGAGTAGCGAATGATATCATAACAGGTTTATATTCAAGCTTCCGTTTTAAGAAGAGTCAGATATTGGTTGATTGCTTGATAAAAAACAAATTTTGATTTTTTTTTTGTTTACCTCTTTGACGACGTAGATGTACTCGCTTGCCATTATGTCCTCAGTGATAACTGTGCCTGGCCTATTAATTGAAAGAAAAATCAATACAGTTATCGAATAATATATTGTAATACTATATTTTTTGCATTTAATCTCTCCATATTATGTAGATCAACGAAATGGGATAGACAATGTGCTATTGAAATTGACCTTGGGTTGTCATACTTCGAACGCCTTTGCAATTATATCGTATGTATTCATCCACCTTCACCTAGCTCTTCTTCGGTTTCTTCATTATCGTGTCTTGTGCGTTTTGACCGAAATATATTAACACTTAAGACAATAAAATGACAGGGTTGGTTTTAAAAACTTACTTGAAGAATTTGGTATAGATGGCTTTGGGTTGTTTCCTAAGCGTCTCTTGAGTAGCTGAGATGTATATATCATGGGCGTGGCAAAACTCGATCAGTTCATCACGCTTCTGTTCCAAGGGACGCTTAATGATGTTATCAAAATCCTACCAAGAAAGAAAACATATAAAAAAATTAATTCGATATAACATTACGATATTGATTCCACTTTTATTCAATTATTATGTTATCTATTGACTGTTGTTTTGGGAGAGGATTATTGAATCTGGTTGCAGGAAAGCTGAAAATGGCAATTTAGTAAAGGCTCTCGTGTGACAACATTAAAATCTTGTGGTTTTGAAAGCAAGAGAGGCAGAACAAATTGAAGCATTTTACAAGTATTATGGACAGTTGTTATGAATTAATATCAAAGCTTTTGCTACCGTGCATTCTCAATTAGAAAATAATGTTCAAACCTGCATTTATTCCCATTTGATTTAAACATTTTAATCATCGATTACTAGGACTGATTAATATGTGAAGAAGTACTTACGTCTCCATTGATAAGAAGTACCTCCACTTCATCCTTGCATACAACGCTAGCAGAACGTACTGTGTTATGCAGAAGGCTATATTCCTATTTACAAACAACATATTTATTTATACATTTTAGAGATTTCGATGTGTTCAGCTGTATACGATTAACTTGTTCTTTCTTCAGAAGATAATATCTAAAGTGTTTTAACACTATAGATAATTATTCATGTCATAATGCATTAACAAATAATGATTGTATAATTATTGTAAGATAATCAATATTTTAGATTATGAATGATCGTCATTTTCCTTTCCCTTTATGCATATTTATAATTTCGTTATAATCATTACTTATAATAATTATTACCACCATCGTCATAATGAATCATATGCTAGACCCACATCAAAATCACCATGGTCACCACCACCACCACCATCATCATCATCACCATCAATCATCATAACCATTATCATCATGGTCACCACCACCACCACCACCTCCAATATCATCATCATCATCACAATGGTCACAACCACAACAACCACCACCACCACCACCACCACCACCACCACCACCACCACCACCACCACCAAAGGAAAAGAATGGACGGAATGTAATACTTACTCCAAATGATTCTCCCGACGTCAACTGCGTGATCGTCCTGACAAACGTCTCCCCATTCCGTGGGTCGGTCTCCTTCTGATTCACCAGGCATGTGCCAGAGAGGACGATGTAGAAACCAGAGGCTACGTGACCTTCCTTCAGCACTATCCTCCTGGGCTCGAACCTAAGATCAAACACGATCATTGTATTTCCTTAGATCAGCAAAACATATTAACTAACAAAATAATTTGGTGTCGATGAAGATGAAGATTGATGTCGATCAAGGATTCTACACAAACTTTCAGTGGCGGATACAGGATTACCTTCCAAGAGAACACAGCCACTGACTAGCAAGAACAAAGTCGTTGTGTAAATTGTTTTTCTTTTTTGTATTGAAGGTATGCCAGATTCCCTACAAGGGGCAAGTGCCCCCCCCCCCGAATCCGCCAATGTAAAAGACCCAGACTACCCTATTATATTAAGACCATTGCACTACCCCCGAACAACATCACATCATTGATACCTGTACATTATGTATAAATGTTTATTATTTTCAATGCATGACTATGCATGACTTTCTATGTTTGATTGTTTCTGTTTTTTGTTTTCTGTCGGCCCAAAATTATTTATTGACTTTGTCTTTTGTATGAATGTATGATTGTGTATTCATATACAACCATGTAAATAACGCGAATTTCCATTGTAAAAGGGACAATAACTATGAACCATATGAATGAACTTTATATAATCGGAAAAGAATACCAAACGTTGTTGATCTAATATTTTGTAGACTTGTAAGAAAAGATGCTTCATGTTTACCTCAAGTACTCCATGTACTTGACGAGTGCGACCTGTGTCTCCGGCTGATATTCGGCGAAAGCTTTGTTCTTCCTCAAGAGAGCCATGACCTAGAAATAACAATCATCATAAATCATTAGAATTTAAAAGTATATACTAGATTGTTTTAACGAAAAATTATATTTTATTGTTGAAGCATATTATGATATACCCAGACACTGTTATTCCGGACGTGTTGTGAATCCGAACAGTAAAGTGATTTCAAACGGCAACTTGAAGAACTTTACAAACAATATTTCATAAATCTTCTAAGATTTTGTTGAACAATATCATAAAGGACAAGTATATTTGAAAAATATGTTTCGTTCAATCCGATGGTAAAAGAAAAGACTTTATGGTTTGTTAAGACAGTGTCCGGAAACCCAACCCCTATCATAACTAAGGCATATAAGGGTAGGATGACGGTATGACCCAGGAAGACTCCATAAGGAATTAAAGAAGAGAACTATGGTGCCGAAAAAAACAAATAAGAACAATAGAAACAGATAAGGAGGGAAATAATATAGACAGGTAGATACGAAAGTTAACCATAAAGTTTGATAAACATTTATAATAATCCTCTGAATGATAAGAATACAGTTAGACATGGCTGATCGTTATTTCTAAAAGAGAAGACTTTATGGTTTGTTAAGACAGTGTCCGGAAACCCAACCCCTATCATAACTAAGGCATATAAGGGTAGGATGACGGTATGACCCAGGAAGACTCCATAAGGAATTAAAGAAGAGAACTATGGTGCCGACAAAAACAAATAAGAACAATAGAAACAGATAAGGAGGGAAATAATATAGACAGGTAGATACGAAAGTTAACCATAAAGTTTGATAAACATTTATAATAATCCTCTGAATAATAAGAATACAGTTAGACATGGCTGATCGTTATTTCTAAAAGAGAAGACTTTATGGTTTGTTAAGACAGTGTCCGGAAACCCAACCCCTATCATAACTAAGGCATATAAGGGTAGGATGACGGTATGACCCAGGAAGACTCCATAAGGAATTAAAGAAGAGAACTAAGGTGCCGACAAAAACAAATAAGAACAGTAGAAACAGATAAGGAGGGAAATAATATAGACAGGTAGATACGAAAGTTAACCATAAAGTATTGATACAAATATATAATAATCCTCTGAATAATAAGAATACAGTTAGACATAGCTGATCGTTATTTCTTTAAAATATTGATAAAAATGTCGAGAAATCGGAAAAACTCACCACTTCAATGTCTGCTCGCGTCCTCTGTTCTGGTCTTAGAGAAAGAATCATCTTCAACTTCTCCGATCCTCTCGTCTGCACAAAAAATAAGATTTTGTATTTAATGAGAGAAATGTAGGTGTATCATACGGTGTATATTTTTATGGCTATCTCATGCTAGATTTAGTCACATCTATTCTGCTAAAAATCACTTCATTACCAGCCTTCATGTACTTGACTGATCTCTGAGAAGTGACTAACTTTTGTTTTTAAGTGGCCCAAACGTTGTGGAGCGGTGTGTGCAGCGCTTTGTATAACCGCAAGGAAAGGGTGCTATATCAAATATATTTTTGATTGATTGATTGATTAAGAAATTATATTTGATCTATATCTAATCTTACAAATAAATTCATGGCTGATGGATACTAATTGATAGGCAAAATCACCTCCCCCCCCCCCCCCCCCCCTCACCCAACCCCCTATACGCTCTTCTCTCTCCGTCACTTACACAATGTGTGTTTTTTTTTTTTTTCCTTTGTTAGCTTCGCATCCTCCCTAAAATGGTTTAATGTAATCGTGTATAATTATGACCAAATCACAAGCATGTCAGATCGTCATACCGCGAGAAAAATAATTACTTTCCTGAAGAATTCACAAAACCGTAAAAAGTACGAATCGCCGACATCCCATTGAAACGCGTGTTAGTTTCAACCTATATGCGTTTCAATAGGATGTCGTCGAATTAGTATTTGACGCTTTCGTGAAACACTGCCATTAAAGGTAAAGACCAGTTATGGTCATGCGATTGCATTGTGAAAGAAACGTTGTGGAATCGATCAGAAAAGGTTGATCATCTATAGCATCTGGCATCTGCAAGGTTCTGGAATCATCAAAATGATAAGAAATTTGGCCCATTCTTCGTAAAGTTACAAGCACTATAAACAGAAAGATGTATATGGGACTACCCTATATCTCTCACAGTCCATGAGAGAAACAAATTTACCAAATATATGAATTAGTAATGAGAGCTTCCATTTCATTTTTTGAAATTGGGGCGTTTCCAATACTGGTCTTTACCTTTAATGTCAAAAGCTTTACGAGATTTTTGTTTTGTCTTACCACCCTGAGTTTGGAGAACATGATTAGATCGAAGGCTAGATTCTGTTCTAGATCAGCTCTCATATTGAGATGCATCTCATGAAGGGACCATTGTTTCGTTGCTTCGTCTTTCACGTAACTGTCGGTAGATAGAAAGGATTCGATGATGATTATATCAGGATGGTGGTGATGATTTATAATTTTGCAAATACCTGTATTAGTCTTGCCATGAATTCTGACTGAGCTACACATTCAATATCACCGTCTATGAAAATGACGCCAGGTACTGCTTACATCGTGATATGGAGTACAAGATAATTGTAGATAATTTGATTATCCAAGACATTACAAAATTCAATTAAATATCGAAATTTAAACAATCTCGTTCCTCTTGAAGAATGCTTTGAATATTTGATATGAATACTAAACAAAGCGGCGTGACGCCACTGTGCGATTTTGATTCGAATCGGCTTTTCCTCTTATATAGGAGAGCTTGCAATACCCTGAAACTACGATTTTAGTACCAACATGATTTTATATGCGTGAATGTTCATATCAAATAATATCGTAATGTCTTCTAAAGTGGGGCTGTAGTCAGATCGTACAGTGTACGATGGGCTTTAGAAAAATTAAATATAATTTGAATGTAATTTGAATGTTACCTTTTCATTGAGAGACAAATCCCGGCTATGACTCGAACTGTTTTACAAACCCGGCGAAACTTTTCTCTCGCCTGTAACCATTTCAGAAAGAAAGAGAGGGAGAGAGAGAGAGAGAGAGAGAGAGGTAAATGTTAGAGTTAATGTGACGCATTTCGGCTACATAATATTTTTCGAATTGACTAAAAGGTCATTAGGTAAAAAAAATATATAACTTGTCTCTCTCTTAATACTGAACTTAGCACCCCATTTTACATTCTTACCTTGATTTCATGTCGACCATAGGTCTATATTTAGCAAAGTAAGCTGTGCTTTATTAATCTTCAATCAAAATAGTGAACATTACTCATTTTTACAATTAACATGATATAGGAGGGATACAGCGTAAACATGAAGTTTGAAATGATTGCAGCACTCGATTAAACTATTATTAATTAAACTAAACTAAACTAAACTAAACTAACAGCCTATAATTATGACATGGCGCTGATGAAGATGAAGAAGAGATAGGTTATCCTAGTAGATTCTTGCACTGGTCAAACATTTCGCTGTAACAATACAAGGCAACTATCTCAGCGATCGCTTAATCCTACTAAGATCCGTATTATTTTGCGTTCTGAAAGATCTTGTATGCTTAATAGACTAACAAAAAACTAACAGTTAGTGAGTCACATGGCATGAAATGTGCTTTAAATGCAAAATACCAATGTTATTCTAACTTAAGTAATAGGCGTAATTGTAGATGTGTCGCAAAAGTCATTTTTGCACAAAAGTATACAATGAATTCCCTCCTTCTAATAACATAGATTATGATGATTAATTCACAATAATTGATTACATACAGATTTTATTTCAGAGTCCGAACTCTGACATAATATATATATTTCGAATCTGAATCTGGATCTGAATGTAGTACCAATTCTCGGTATTTTGGATGTATCGATATTACTGCTGATTATGACACACATTGATCATAATCATATTGGTATCAATCACTCATTTATCGGATGAAAACTAAATGAGCCCTTTATTAAACCCCAGAAAGAAATATTACGAGATATATACCAAGTAAATATTTTGACGTCCATGCAGTATCCAACACTTGCTCAAAATAAATTGTGAAAATCATATACTTTATAGCTTCTGGACCATTTACAAATTGAGTGTCGATCGGAATGTTTAAGGAATAGACAACAGAATCGTTGGTTCCAAACAAAGTTTCCACAGAGAAATGTTTAAAAGACAATTAATTCGACCAGAAAACACCTGTTTTTTCCAAAAGAGTTGTTACATGACTTATTCTTTTGTTAATGATAATTCAAATTCTTGGCAAAAGTATGATGGTTTTGTAATTATGTGACTTGATTTATATTATTGTATCATTGAATGTAAACCATGTATAATTAATAAATCCTCTGATGAGGCAAAGAAGAAAACATATTGGTAACAATGATTTCAGATTTTTCGCCGAAATGATACACCTGTTGTCGTAATATTGATTTTGGCAACAGTAATGTTTGGCAACAATAAAGTTACAGCATTTATGCAGTTCCACTAAAGTTTTTGTTTTTGCCTTATTTCTATCACCGCCATGCAGATCTCCAGCTCCGAAAAACTCACCCCTTCTACCGGTCTCGCCCCAAACTTCCAGATGATATAGTCACTTTGAGATACCGCATTTCTCCTTCTACCAACTGGTCTTGTATTACAATCTTCCCCACTCCATCCTTTAAAAATGGGATGCATTGATTTACCAGTTCCGCCTCGCGAACGGCGGTTCTTTCTAACATCTCTTTCCAAATCCACGGATTCACATGGCAAATCGGGCGAAATCATCGTCAGTCAGATTTCCTCATTACTTGAGAAACTTGGCCAAGAACTTGACGAAAGATTAGGAATGCAGTGCGTCTTTCCAAATTGAGAGCTTGAAACTTTCCAAACAAAATCATGAAGGAATTGAATATTGTTGTACTCATGAACATCTAAGGGCGTCCGTTTCCCCCAAACGAAACATAGATTGTGATATCAAGAGTGACGGGTGGCAAGCTCATGGGGCAGCGGGTGGCGACCTGGTTAATTCAAATACAATGGCAATCCATACCTCATTTAAAAATCAAGGTTCTATCATTATTTTGAATAAAAATATTGATCAGAAATTCTCCCGAGTCGAAGAACCGCGTCCGAAAGTTAGTGAAAGGGTCTCATCAAAAGCTGCTCTCGCATAAATAATGTCAACGACATCCTCAAAAATAGTTGTTAAAGTATATAAATACGGCGACAAGACAAAACTCATTGAAAATCCAGTCTTCACAAGTCCAACCTGAACAACACCAAATCGTTGTCTTCTCTACCATCGACATTCCTCATAATACCGTCAAATGTGACAAATCAGAACTCATATGGGTTCGTCTAGACAAAGAAATAGTCATCACTGTTTCACCGAAATCAAATATAAGCACCAATAATAGGCTAAATGACCTTTTGCAGTCCCTGGTTTCCTGGAAACGGAATCATCTTAGCGAACATCATGACATCTTAATTGGTACTGTACTTGACTATTCTTGGTAAACCTTCGGACCGTCTTGTCCAGCAAAGTCCGGACAGGAATCGTAATGACCACTGACTGCAGATTATGTAAATAAAACTGTTTGGAGACAGTCTAAATAAATATCAGGCTTATTTTTCAGACCTCGAAAAAAAAAGGTCGTTCCCTACGAATGGTAGATAACTTTTGGTCTGTTTATCAGGTGATTATCAGGTTGCCTAATATCTCCTTGGTTGAACCAGTTTTAATCTTGATTTTTTTTTTCCGACACACAGTAAGTTCCCCCATTTAATACCGCTTTTAAGTGATAGAGCAAAGGGTCGACAATCTTTGGATCCGCCTCCTTTTGGAGTTTCATTGTAAATGAATTTTGATTTGTCTCTTTTTGGCTTCTGATTCTACATCATGATACTTAAAAAATATATCATAAAACACCTTAAATGATAATTTTAGATTATAATTTTCAGTGGGATAATAATATATAATAATAATTGACACATTTGAGGAAGTCTGTAAAAATGACTATTTTTGCAAATGAGAGAGAGAGAGAGAGATAGAATTTGTATCACTGCTTGCCTTTTAAATATTTGATTTTAAATCCAGCATACGATGCTGGAATTATAAATCTCGCTCGATATTAGAAGTACATGTACAACACAATGAAACAATACTACATAATAGTTACAAGGCTTTACAAGCTTTAAAAAAAAATGTACAATGTGTAATGATCACTTACCGTTTCTGCCGGCCGATTAAAGCGAGTATTCTGATGAAGGATAAAGAAAAGAAGGATAAGTGAACAAAATTATTAATTATATTTATCAATTGACTGGGGGTGATTATCAGGGGGTGGTTATCCGGGGGTGGATGTCCAGGGGGTAGGTGTCCGGATACGGTATAAAACACCTTGATCGTAGCCACTCATTGGCCTCATCGATTCCGTCATGGTCGAGAATCGCAAGACTCTAACACGTGTGATGCGAAGTATATTTAGGGCAATTAACAGAGAAAACCACAGAGCGTATTCATGGACTTATTCTCTAAGAGGCTGTTCACACCGCAATGAGATAGCGCGGTCTATCGTAGCACCCCTTTTTTCTAGCGCGCGCTGGACGGCGCTATCTCTCGTGGACCACCCCCAAGAGGTGCTCCAGTGGCACGCCGTTTTGGCTCGCCGTGGCTCGCTGTTGGGCGGACCGAAACGACGTTATACCTTCCACACCGCAGAGATAGCGCGGTCTAGCGCGCGCTATCTCTGCCGGTGTGAACAGCCTCTTAGTTCCCTCAGAACAATAGGTTATCGGAGAGAAAATCGAACCGAGAAGGGACGCTCCATGTAAGAAGAAAATAGAAAATGACCCGGATCGATAATGACGAGAGTGAAACTCTGCGAGGAATCTATTCATTGTATAGAATTGTCTGAAGACAAAGTGTTGATCTAAATAAGATAAACTTTGACAGGTATGGGTCAATATATTTCTATTCAGCATTCTTTTACCCCGCCATTGTCAAACTATAGTACACTGGGTCTGTTTGCGGTACGCTGTCAATACGGGCTTTTGAATGGGTACCAAGATAAGTGACAAAGATTGGTATACCCCTCAAAAATACTTACGTAAACTTTTGTCGACTATATGAAATCATCTATTATTATGTTGACATTAGTGTGGACATTAATTCACTGTAACCAGAACAGTGTATGCAGTGTATTGCAACAGGGGCGTAGCGTAATTCCAGTCAGGGGGTGTCTTACTCCCGGCACAGGAGATAAACAGTTGCTGAATCAAAACAATGTCTTTATAGAGAGCAGTAACTTTTCTTCCCCATCTATACTCTCCATCCTTCTCTATCTCTCTCTCTATCTCTCTCTCTCTCTCTCTCTCTCTCTTTCTATGTCCCACTCTCTCTCTCTCTCTCTCTCTCTCTCTCTCTCTCTCTCTCTCTCTCTTTCTCTCTTCATCCCCTTCTTATTAATAATAAATAACTTCCATTCCCAGTGTTGCCTTAAAAACAATTTTCCTACAATGGCCAAGAAAGCACCCAGCCCCCATGGAATAACACGTAACTGTGTCTAGTTTTCGATTTAATTACCCTTTTGGGAATACAAACAATCGACGCAAACCATTCTCAAATGTGTCTTCATTCGCGTCATCATGTTACAAAATCGATTCGCTTTATTGTGACATCTCACGTCACGAATGTTGTCTGACTATGTTGAAGAAATAAGTGATACCCCCACGCAGATGAAAGGAAGACACTAATACCTGAACAATAGATTGAGAGAATGTTTTTTTATGGAACGGGAGAAAGATGAGAATGTACAGCTTCTGAAAGGACGGTTTCCTGCTTTCCAATTCTCACTAGAAAAAAAATCTTCCGCAGATCAGAAATGTACGATGCATTGCGCCTCAATATAATATAATAAAATATATACTTGATTATCTCCATTCTTATCATGAAAATTGTCCTAATTTGCCCTTAAGCAATCTTTCAGAGCGATAGACAGCATTACCCCCTTATCTAATATCTTAATAATTATATGTCAACAAATTCAAAGCTATAATACATGCATTAACCTATTCGGGAGTTGTGTCGTCTCGCATTGTCCACGCCAAAGGGACCGCCCCCCCCCCACCCCCGATCTCTATGACGAAACCAAGGGCGAAGCAGTCGAACATGCACTGTTATTCAGCTTTCTCAGTCTCCCTTCCGGAGATACAAGATATACAAGCAAGATACAAGATATTTCATTTGGTCTTTGCAAACAAGTTACATAGAAATTCGGTTTCCACTGGCTTTATAGTAATATTCAAGAAAACACATAATTACAAGAAATAAATACGTCACGAATATAGAAATAGATGACATATTACGGAACAAACACAGCAAAAGATAATGAATCGACAAAAGTGGTCATTGGTACTTCAAATCGTGAGTTTCAGAATTACGCCTTGGTCATTTGTATTTCAAATCAAAATAGTTTCAGTATTAATTAATTTCCGACGCAGAAGTTCAACGTTTAACCTATGAGTTGAATGTTTGAACAGAGTCGGGAACAAATGAATATCTGAATGGTGAAAGGCGGGTTGGGGTGGGGTGGGGCGAAGTCGGATCCCAGAACGATTAAATGAATAAAATAAATGAAGTGGATGGGTATTGTCTTTCACGATTGCACAGACCTTATCAACAATTTGCTTAGTACGATTACACTCGACAGAAGCTAATTCCACCCCTATTATGCGCTGTGCTAATTTACGTGGCCTTTCCAATCAGCAGAGAAGAAAAAGACAGAGAAGAAGAAGAAGAAGGAGAAGAAGAAGAAGAAGAAGGAGAAGAAGGAGAAGAAGGAGAAGAAAGAGAAGAAGGAGGAGAAGAAGAAGGAGAAGAAAGAGAAGAAAGAGGAGAAGAAGAAGAAGAAGAAGAAGAAGGTAAGAGGAGGAGAAGAAAGAGGAGGAGAGGGATGAGGAGGAGTAGAAGGATGAGGAGGATAAGAAGAAGACGACGACGACGAAGAAGAAGAAGAAGAAAAGGGAGAAAAAGTAGAAGAATTTATGAATATATTTATCGCTTTCGATAATATTGGTCGAAAGTTTTGCTAGGCTTACATGGATTTTTAACTGAATAGATGGATTCGAAGAGATCGTAGAAATGATTAATCGCGTACTAATTGGGAACAACTTTAGAATACCCCACCACAAAGATTGACCAAACGTTCGTAGGGTACCAAATACTTCACCAATGAAGCTAAATCTCAAGACTTAAAAATGTCTAGGTAACACTAAACCTTATCATAATCCTAACTCTAACCTTAACCCTAACCCTAGGTCTTCAACGTTTATGTACATTAACCCCATTGGTGGGGTATTCTAAAGTTAAGCCCTTTTGATGATTAACAAAACAAAGAACCAACGTTTGATTTTTTTTTAAAACTCTACATTGTGATTTAACTTACCCTATATTGGGACAACTTTCTCAACCTCTCTTTCCGCGCTCGACGAGCGAGCGACTCTCCGTGGTGCGAAGCCGATGACGAACTCCTCCCATCGTTAGACGCAGAGCTAAGACTCCGTTCACGACCACCGCTTAGTCCTCCATGCGAGACGGCTGTCATCATAGTCACGTCGAAAACGCTCTGTTTACGACACTGGTCGTCATCAGCTTTGCTGGAATTATCATGTTGTGGCTCCTCCTCTGGTTCAATGATCTTCGTCGGAACTGCGACCTGGGCGTCGCCATTTGTTTTCTCGACATCGTTTAGGTTCTCATCGACTTCTACTTTCTTGGGATGATCTTCACTAGTCACATGCATTCGGGGTTTTGTGGTTAAAGTTGGAACTCGTCTTCCATCTCTTTTGTCATCTTCGGCATCTGTAGCTGCGGCATCTGTAGCTGCAGCATCCCCCGTCCAACCATTGTTTTTGGTATCAATGTCATTGTCCTTCCCGTCTCCCTTTGTCTGACCCTCCGTGGTCCGTGTCTCTTGGCTAACATTTTGGTCTTTACCCACAATAATCTCTTCGACATCGCTATCAATAGTAGAATTTCTTCTCCTCGACAAGGAGGATGACGTCCGTCTGCCCAGTCGACTACCGGGACGACTGCTACCAGGTCGACTCCCCAGTGGGACACTTTCGGGCCGCTTTATCACGTAGCCGTATTTTTCCCGATCTGGAGATCGATGACGCCGAGCGACAGGGCTTGATTTCGGTCTACCTTGACGATATTTAGCCATCTGTCTTTCTCTCTGTGTCGATGTCATCGTGTGACCTGTTGTTTGAGGTCGAACCCATGGTTTTCGGTACTGATTAATGACACCAATTCGATCATCCCGAGGGGTGCAAACTCTACTCCCGGGTCTCGACTCTCCATGATTATTAAAATGCTCCTCCTGCTTCATGGCATGCTCGTCCAACTTCTCGACGTCCCTTTCGTCAACCGCTGGCACTGTTGACGTCGATGGAGGCCTTGCATTAGATCCAGGGGCAGATCCTCGACTCGAAGGTGGACGATGTGAAACATTCCCTGAATATTTCTTGTGAAAACTTGACTGCTCCATCACTCAAGCACAAGAGATATAGGTTTTCGTAAAAATCATGGTCATCACTTGCTAGTTGTTAAGGTTTACTTTAAACCACTCAAATTTGAACGACTGTACATGTAAAAGCGTCAATGTAACAACGTTATCATTTCCTGTTCAGTCGCATCTGAATACACACACTAAACATGATAAACGAACTCCAAAGTCCAAGAAGATTTTTTCGTATTGGTTTCCGAGCAGTCCCGAGACGCAAAGTCCCAAACATTGACCAAGTTATTGAGATCTTTTAGGCTATTCCTTCCAATGCCATATAACAAATCAAACGCTTAGCAGTGGATAGCGGAAAACGGGATGATACATTAATTCCGTATTGAAGAAGATAGTTTAGCGATGGTGTCACTGTGTCCAGCCTTCAATTCCTTCATTCCAACAACTGATTAATGCCCTTCGAACGGAGGTGAATTTTAGTCCAAATGTAACGGGGGCACCATGCAGAAAGAATTGGCATATTTACCGTTCGCTCATTAAATGTTCTTTCCACACGTTTATCTGTTGACACGGAGTTGTCTTTATGACTCCTTCACTTTATGGGATTCCAGTAGCATGTGGTAGAGCTATAGTAGATGGTCCGCCGGGCTCTCTTTATCGATATCTTCTCTAGCGTATCACTGCGCTTTTATAATGAGAGGGTTAAATTCCTTTATTACATGGTGCACCCGTCCCCTTTTATTCAAAAGAACCAATTCCGATGGATTGTATTCGACTGATATGCTCCGAATGATTTGAAATGGGCGCACTTTGTTCTGTTGCCCGGGTGATGGGTCTATCAATTGCATGTAGCGGTACTGCGTTGGTCTATCATGTACGAAGTTCATCTAATGTTGAACTGGATGTTTGCCAGCAGGTGATTCGTAACAACGCGGTGTTGACTCGGTCAACCATTTTCCGTTTGAAAAAAGAAATGATATATGAATTTGGAAAGATAATTGAATTATGATTTGGGGTAATGGCTGGACGCTTTTTAAAAAAGTTTTTGTGACAAGTATATAAATATAAAATTAGACCTTTATATAAAAGATGGATCAATGATATCAAGATTTAGTCATAACCAAACATACACTACTATCGTTAGTTTTGTTCAAGCTCTTGGTGTATTCCTGATTTTTTTTTTCTCGATGTAAATGTATGCTATCATTGCTATGTATTTCTATTTTCTGTTATCTATCTGTCCATTTCGCCATCTACCATTTTTTTGTTCATTCGTTCGTTAACTGTCTCGTCTTTTCCCTTTAATTGCGCCTACTGATTTACCTAAGGACTGATTCCACACAGTGTACATTGTTTTCTTAATTTAAAAAAAGAATAGATTTATTAATTAAACTTTGTTGACGAAATCACCGAAGTCAAGATCCACCATCTCGTCATTTAAAAAATGCATTGCACAGTTCTGTTCTGTTCATGCTGCAGATGTACAGATCATGCTACATAAAGGAAAGACAATGTCACAGTGTATCTCGTCTTCTAGCTCCGACGAAAGTTTTGAAGGGGTCACACCCACTTTCTAGCCAACGCCCTCGATGCTGTCATCATGTCTTCTCGCTTCACGAAGATCAACATGACGGAACTAAACACCGTCGCGTCATCTTTCTTATAATCGCTAAGTTGCAGTGACAATAGACATCAAACAATTTCAACTCCAATTTACTAACCACAGTTTCTGAATGAGCGATTCAAAATGCTGTAAGATTTTACAAGCAATGACTTTGCTACAACAAGTCCATCAATATTTTGCTATCAGCAAGGCTTGATTAATCAATATTTCTTCAGCCGCTTTGTTTTTGTCGCCATGATTTTAATCAACAACATTATGTTCACAAGAAAGGAATCGATAACCTTTGACACATAACACAATTATGGTGTCACGCATGTAGATGAATCAACGAACCGAGATGCCTTGTTTACCCCCAAGATGTTAATCTAGCACGCTCCATTTCGAACTTGAATTCTACTGTTAATCGATTTATCCTATATTTCAACAATAACGCATTAAACATGATAAGTAGGTACAAAATACATAATCAATTATCAAACCATTTGACTCAATACGAAAGTACGTGTACCAAAATAATAATTTGTTTACGAATATGATTTTACCTTAAGATAATTTCATATATATTTCTATATTCTATATTCAGTTTTCTATATTCTATATACAATTTTCTTTCTTCTATATTTTCTATATTATATATTATTTTTTCTCCACTCCTCCGTACTACATAGTAAACATAATTATATTTCATGTTCATTGAATTGAATTGGTGAAAAAAATACAATTATGTTCATTGAACCGAATACTCTTACGAGTAATTATTAATTTAAAGGGCAAGTCCACTCCAAAAATAATTTACTTTCAATAGAAGCAGAACAAATCAGACAAGACAATCAAAAAAAGTTTGATAAAGTAGGAAAAAGTGGTAAAGGGTACGGTGAGAAGAAAAAAAACTAGATTTTAGAGAAGAGATATTGAAGGTCAATGCTACAGAAAGGGATTACAGTCGCCTTCAAAATAATAGACCCCCAAAGCCATATTTACCCTAGCACATTAACCGAAGATACGATCGTGAAGACTGTCGAGAAATTAACTTGAGGACAATTTCAGTACCATTTCGCCTGTACATAAATCACTTTCGAATTACTTTATATTATGTAATACTGTTGTGCCTGTTTGGATTACGTAATGTGTGTCATTGTCATGGTAGTACATTTCAGTAGGTGGTGCACAATAAGGGAGTTTACAGATACAATCTGCGCATGGGCAGATAAAGGTCATTTGTACCAAATAGGTAAAACCCACCAGAGATGAATACTGAATATAGCTCATGAAAGTTATGTAACATTATTCATTTATGCACCAACGGTACATTCTAAGATGCGCAGGTGGAAGTATTCTTTTCAAGAGGGCAAACAAAAGGTATTCATGAAGCACATCTAGGACTTTGGCAGTTATTATTCTAAGATGCTCAACGTGGAACTTCTCCATGTGTAAAATATCTGTGGATATTTGGGGTCATTTGTACCATGTGCTATCTGTTAACTTCCTTATACTGAACTTGCCTTTGGTTGATTTTTTTCGAAAGTCTGTGCGATCGTGTTATATGTTTTTTTTTAAATTATCGTTTTGAGACGGAATAACACATTCTTACCATTATAAAAGTATATTTATTTTCCACCTCCCTAACTGGAAAGTTGATATTTGGGCTAGAGGCGTCAGCCCCTGAAATGTGCAAATACGCCTATAAAATAAATCGATGGGCATGCCAAACTTTCAGCAACATACTCTGTTTGTAAAATAAATGAACAGATAAAATAACAATTATGTAGTAATGAAATTGTCATTTAGAATATCACTTTTGTAAATGTGCGTATCCCGAAAAGTCGTAAGATTACAACACAACTCGGTGTAACATCATCTTTATGAATCGAAAGATACATCTATTTCAAAACGCCTCTCCCACGATTACAATTACACTATATTTAACTTTTTAAAAATGAGGGGAAAAGCACCCCGCAACAATGATGGACATGAAAATCACAGTAACAATAATATTAAGTGACCTTTGAATTCCGGGATATTCCGTTGCATGACATGTAATCGTGATCTTTAACATGATTGGGAGTTAAGTATTGTTTATTCAAGTCCATGATTTAAACTGTTATCATGAAACAATTCATAGATAAAGATGATATCAGCGAATATTACATTGTTGCAGTGCTGTGCAAATATGAATAGTCTATTTATATTAGCTGCATGTCTCCGACGCCTGTCTCTCTTTTTGCAATCACACTTTTATTACAAAACGTGATATTCTCTCTCTGTTTTTTTTAACGATCTTCCTCTCCTTTACTCGTTTGTCACCACACGCTGGAGATCGTATCGGAACGTTTGCTTTTTACATACATGTAAAAGTTCTCTCTGTAAAAAAAAAAATGAGACTGCCCAGGTTTGTAATGATAATTAATTAAAAGATTTACGGCTAGAACAAAATGGCTCATTTCGACTTTCCAGAAATTATCAGTTCTCATTTTCAAGACGGGGGAGGGGGTGGGGGGGGGGTACAAAATGGCCTGCTCTTTGTGTCGCCATCCCTCCCCATCTCTGTATCTCCCTCTGTCGACAAACATCTCCAAAGTGTATAACATAATTATATATATCATTATATCTTAGGCCATGGGAGGTGGAGGTGTTTCTTCAACCTGATATCTGCCGGGGATTGGAGGGGGGGGGGGCAACCAAAGGGGCGGGGTCAAACACAATATTGGAGGGTGTAGTTGACGACTAAGGGCAGCGTCAGCTCGCTGCGCCAGTCATCAGTATACGTCTCTGCCGAGTGACACACCCCCTCCTCTCCTTAAAAAGTCTTCCAACAAATCTCTCTCCCCCCCCCCCTCTCTCTCTTTCTTCGCCCATCTAACTTTACACCAATTTACAATATGTTTACGATGTGTTGCGTGTATTACATTATCGACTTTATAATATTGAATTGTAATAGACCATGAGCCTGCATATACTAGTTAAGCGTGCATGCAGGCAAAAGTGGCAATATGTGAATTATCACAAATTATTCGCAAATAATTAGCATTATAACGCACTGCATATTTGTTTAGCATTGGAGAAAAAAAATTAAAAGCCCGGTACTGCGGTTGTTTAGATAATTTTGCCTTAATACTACTAATGCGTTACAGAGATAACTTCCTTATATGACATAATTATCAGCTTTGAAAAGTTGATAAGAAATCATTTTAGTTTACATACAGTTAAAGGTGTCGCATTTTATCTCTTTTTTATCGGATGATTATCAGTAATATTTCATTTGAG
Organism: Strongylocentrotus purpuratus; assembly: GCF_000002235.5. NCBI lineage: Eukaryota > Metazoa > Echinodermata > Echinoidea > Camarodonta > Strongylocentrotidae > Strongylocentrotus > Strongylocentrotus purpuratus. Next base: position 14,145,792 of record NW_022145596.1, read on the forward strand.
AGACGGATGTAATTTCTTATCAGGCCATAAAGTCGTTACTTTTCGATAATCAAAATAGATTTACAACGAGGCTACATACATCAATTGAAATATTGCGAAATAAATAACACCTAGAATGGGATATAGAGACTAAGAAGTAAAAACAAGTAAGAGATGAAGGGAAAGGAAAAGCGAATTCAAGGGGAAGGGGTGTAAGAGAGGGAGGGGGAGAGAGTGTCGAGGAAAGGTGGGAAAGCAGCGATAGACAGAGAGAGAGAGAGAGAGAGAGAGAGAGAGGGAGAGAGAAAGAGAGAGAGAGAGAAAAAGAATAAAAAGACAAAAACTCAAAACATAAACAAACAGTCCTCTTAGACGACTAAAAGTGAGCGACAGCGCGACAAAATAACAATATCATCACTAATTTTATCCAATAAATCAAACGGCCATTTGAGTAGTATATATTCAATCTCATAATAATAATAAAATTAACATTTTACCTTATCATTTCTGTGTCCACTCCTCATGATTGAAATGTACAGTACAGTACAGTCTTCTCAATATTCCAATCCTCTAAAATGCTTTATACATGTACATGTAGTTGGATATTCAAGGGTAAGCGTTGTATTATCTACTCCCAATAATTTATTTGACAAGACATCTCCTTTTCAATCGTCATTGTTTATGACAAATCAATGATGCGGTTCTTCTTTTGTTTAGAATGTAACTGCAGTGATCCATGTAAACATTAGGACAATTAGCTACAATATAAAAGAATCATCTTCTGTATAGGTTTTTTCAAGGTGAAACAGAGTTTTGCTTCGAACAACACCTTCTGTTCGTTATGACATCAGAGCAGCGTTTCAAGAAATAATCATAAGTTCACCGACATATCATTTTGAAACGCGTGTTGTTGGTCAACTTTTTCTTATGACGGTTTTGTGAAACGATGCCCCGGGCCCAGTCTTACAAAGAGTTGATATTGATCGCAACTTATTTGCGATTGATATCAATCGCAACTCATGTACATAATAGATAGGTGACTGCAAACTTGCGATTGGTCGGAGGACTTGCGATTGATTAGGATCAATCGCAACTCGTTTGTAAGACGGGGCCCTGGTTCCCATTAATTTCGATGTCATAACTCTAATTTTCAACTTTATGGGAGAAACACATTTTTGTGTTTTATTCTATCATCACATTATTCAATAAAGGTACACTTTAACATTTCTTTTATCATCATAAAACCTTTGGTAGGATAAGTCCTAATTCTGTTTCCATGAAATATGAATTTACGGATAACAACTAAATTATTCATACCCTTACCCAGAGTTTTGTAATTTTTTCAGTATGATTGTGCAAAATTGATTTGTCAGGATTTCTTTTTCTTGGCAATGTGATATTATAATAATATTGATTTAAAATAATAATAGTGGCTACATATAGCGCACAGGTCCACCTTTCGGTGCTCATGATGCTCAGAGAAAAGTACATGTAACAGACATAAGAAAGAAAAAACGAAAAACAAAATTCGAAATTCTCCTAACCATAGTAAATTAGAATATTGCAATATTTACAACGAAAGAAGCTTATATCTAAACGTATTCAATAAAGGACCTAATTCAACTAGTCCACCTTTCTTACGAACTAATTAAAAAAAAACATCAAATTTACAAGGGGTATGAATAATTTAGTTGTTATCTGTATATGGCTTACCTTAAAAACCACTATAGCAATAGCTGTTATGACCATAGCAGGATGTGAAAGTAAATCAACAAAGGAAACTGCAGTAACTCTCTTTCACTCTCTCCCCTCCTCTCTCTCTCTCTCTCTCTCTCCCTCCCTACACTTACGTGTATGTATAATTTTCAATAGTAATTTATAAAATCAATCACATTCAAATAATCATATACTTGATGTGCTAGTGTGTGTGTATACAACTTGTAATGAAAATTGGTATATCACTTGTTATGAAAACAATATGTCAATTAACTTGTATTAAAGGGCATCTCTGTTATGTTAAGGGGCACTATGAACATGACGGACAAAGAAAGAGGACAAGATATACAGTTCCTCATTCTACCCTCAACAATTGCTGTGGTAGACAAAGGAATATCCCTTCACTGCTATTATGTAAAAATGTGTAGAACAGGTGAATATGCATGTGACACCTGTTCTACACATTTTTACATAATAGCAGTGAAGGGATGTTCCTTTGTCTACCACAGCAATTGTTGAGGGTAGAATGAGGAACTGTATATTTTGTCCTCTTTCTTTGTCCGTCATGTTCATAGTGGGGGTGAAACAAGAAAGAGTAGCTACAATAATGAAATACCCAAACAATGTACAGAAATACATCAATGTCACATAAAATGTAATATTTATTGTAAATATATTAAATAAAAAATAAAAAATCATGATCCCCATATACATTTATGTGAACTACAACATATTTACTATCCCGTGCTAACAGGCTAAGTACCGTATTGAATACATCTATATACAACAACACACAATTTTACATCAGACACTTTAAGAGATACACAATGAGGAATTTACAACTTCATGTACTATTCAAATTCACATAAGGCATTGAGAATATGGAAATCAATGTAAGAAATTATTTTACACATACATGTAATATACTTGGCAAGTAGCCTCTTAGTATTTGACTTTTATATAAATAGTTTATCATTTTTCATGATTTAACTGAAAAAAATTACTCTATATTAGTGCATCCACACAAAAAACATTAATATTAATCTAACTTGGATGCTGGTGTGAAGAAATAAGATTCTTAGGGGGGAAATATGAAATTTATATTATCAATATAAAGAAAACAATCAGTGGATAGTGAGGCAATGACATCACAGACTCATGAGTGAGTTGCCAATTTGTCTTGAGATTTTCAAAGTTTTTCATGTCATCAAAAATTCATAACTTTCTTATTGGCTATCAGATTTTGCTCAAACTTTTTTGGTTGATTGGTTTGTCTGATTTTTCTGCTTCTATTGAAAGTAAGTTATTTTTGGAGTGGACTTGCCCTTTAACCAACTTTCTTGACCAACCCCATCCTTATCAAACTGCCCCCTTACTTTGTTGCTTCTGTCTATAATATTGAAGAACAAAAAAATACAAATAAATAACCTATACAATGCATTGCAATGACTTTCATGATCTTAATGATGAAGGAGATTGGGACAAAAATGAACTTGCTTTTCAATTAGTATTTTTGATAGTTTGAACTAATTAAAGTCTACAGTAATACATCTTAAAAAGGGATTGTAGGCAAAATACTTGAAATATTTGAATAACCTCCATGGTTTAAAAAAAATGTTTAAATATTTGTACATGTTTTTGATTTTTCTCCCAATTTCTCTGAAACAAAATTAGAAACCAATATTTCATATGATAATAGCATACATGGGTTTAAAAAGAGAAACATTACAAAATAGAAACTACAAACTTATATATTCCTTCAAAAGGTTATTTCAGATATATTGCAACTTTTTATGACATGCGACAGTTATAAATCTTACATAATTATATAATTTAGTAACCAACAAAAAAAGAAAACTCTAAATTTGCCACTTCTCTACTAAACACTAATTGATCACAAAAGAAAATTCTTCACACACAATTCATAGGCTCTCCACCTTCAACCAACATTCCAAAACAAAATCACCTTTTTCAAATACATAATCGTCATTTATAGTTATACGGTATTTAACCACAACAAGTACAATGTTAAATTTTGCTAGTACTGAATCACGAATCAATAAAACTTGTGGACACAATTTTTGTCCAACGTTTAGAATTTATGCAGATTATTCCTGTTTTGTATCATTTTCATTTGTCAGCGTTCTACGACATTCATTACAAGCTCACTACAGTTATCTTTTAATTTCTCACTACATAAGCTTCTTCACAATGATGCCTGATATATCTCAGGGTTACATTCAAATAAAAATGAAAGTTAAACCAAAATAAAACCATATTCTATGGGTTATAGAGTTACTCCATAATCTCATTCAAATTCACAGAATTTGTTAAAATGTGTTTTCTGTGCTTCTCTACAAGTCTTTGACCAAACAGATAACTATTCTTTTTGAAATTATTGATTTAAAAGCCTTTTGGATCCTTTTAAAGCTATTGAAAGATAATGCAATCATCATTTGGCCTTGCCCGTTTCAGAATTCCATGTTCTGGCTTTCTCAAATCCGTTCCTAGCTGTGCGGTAGTCTGAGATGGCCTGCTGTATTTCATCCTCAGTATTCATCACAAAAGGGCCTGTCACAATACAGGAAAAAAATGTAACATTCACATTTGCATTACCATAAACAAAATAATAATAAGAAGAAATATTGAATTTATGAAGTGCCTTTTCACAAGATACAAAGAGCATAAAACTGAAATAAAAATAAACATTAGAATATTTGAACATTATTATAAAAAAAAATAATGCAACAATCAAAGATGTGTGAAAATCAAAAAAATTCATACAATTAAAACTTTAGAGCTATTAAACATTTGAACTTAGATTTTGATAGATAACTAGAAAACAATAAAGTTCATGTTGGTATGGTCATACAAAATCTGATTTAAACTGCTCAATAGGCATCAAATGAGAAATTGTACATTAGGAAACTTTTTTATATCATTTGAGCTTTTTAGGAAATGATCAACATCAATTTTTGGTTAATGCTTTTTTCCGGTAGGTGATTCTAACACAGAAACACAAGAGGCAATGTTTTTTTCCCCCCTACAATGTATTGAATTACAGTTGTTTTCTCCAAATCTTAAGATTTAGGCACAATTTTATGGATTTAAGTTTACCTTCGGATGATGTTTAAGTGACTGTTCATTATTTTTGAAATATTTCTTACCATACTGGACAACAGGCTCATTGATGGGGGTCCCAGAGATCAGCACAAAATGGCACGGTTCACTTCCCTGTAAAACATTATAACACAAATATTAACTAGATGGAACTTCGACTGCGCGCAGTCGAAAATGATGCCTCCGTCATAGAGCAATTTTACAAACCAAAACAGAAGAAATTTTTCAAATTCAAGTTCAATTGTAATCCATTAAGAGGTTCTCAGAATATCGTGATTACAAGCAATTTCTCATATACATATATGACCCTTTGATCTTTGACCTGATGACCCTAAAATCTACTCAGTTCATTGGCTCTGCAAGATGTCCTGAGTTAAATAGTAATCCATCTGTCAGTTCTAATGAGAATGCGTTCACAAGTTATTTTTGGATACATAATGAGCCCATGACCTTTGACCTCATGACCCATGAATCTACTCAGTTCATTGGCTCTGCAAGATACATACATGATCGAAATTTGGCAGGAATCCATCAATCTGTTCTAATGAGAATGCGATCACAAGCTATTTTTGCATACATAATGAGCCCTGTGACCTTTGACCTTTGACCTCGTGACCCCAAAATCTATTCAGTTCATCGGCTCTGCAAGATACATACATGACTAAAGTTTGGCAGGAATCCATCGATCGGTTCTTGAGATAATGCGATCACGAGCTCTTTTTGCATACCTAATGAGCCCTGTGACCTGTGACCTTTGACCTTGTGACCCCAAAATCTAATCAGTTCATCGGCTCTGCAAGATACATACAAGACCAAAGTTTGGCAGGAATCCATCAATCGGTTCTTCAGATAACGCGATCACGAGCTGTTTTTGCATACATAATGAGCCCTGTGACCTTTGACCTTTGACCTCGTGACCCCAAAATCTAATCAGTTCATCGGCTCTGCAAGTAACATACATGACCAAAGTTTGGCAGGAATCCATCAATCGGTTCTTCAGATAACGCGATCACGAGAACGGGACGTACGGACGGACGGACGTACGGACGTACGGACGTACGGACGTACGGACGGACGGACGGACAACCCGAAAACATAATGCCTCCGGCTACTTCGTAACGGAGGCATAAAAACACTCTGCATTTCATAGTGCTTAATACATTGATGATGTCTCTAAGCGCTTTACAGATCTATTATTATTACCCCGGTCATCGGATTCAGGCTTGCCCGGACACAATGTATGCACATTCCATCCACGCATCATTTTACAGACGCTCTCAATACTGAGCTTACTACATTAACGTTCGCATCCTACCGGGTACCCATTTAAAACCTGGGTGGAGAGTGGTAAATGTAGATTAACATCTTGCAAAAGAACGTTAGTGCTGGGCTGGGATTTGAACCCTGTACCTTGTGATCTACAGTCCGGCAACTTATCCACTAGACCAGAACTTATCTAAATGTAACATTATAATAGTTGAATCGAAATCAATCAAACACATTTGATTGAAAGACTTACAGTATTCTCCACCTCCAGGAAGTCTCCATCGGACAGAACGAGAGTGTTATGTGGCTCCCCTTCTTTCTTGTCTTCTCCAGTTCCTGTTAAACAACAGTTAAAATTCTCTTATTTGGGTACCTTTATCCAATGAAATAACACTCTATTAATATAGTGAGGGGTGGTAGATCTCAATCATCCATACAAACTGCACTAAAATACACAATATTGTTTACATAACTCTCCAGTAGTACCTATCCATACCTCTTTCCTGTTTTTTTCCCCTTTTATTTCTTTAATAGACCAAGACGTTTACAACTCAATTGTTCCAAAAAACAAATTATATATCCATTTATCCTGTACATCAACTATCAATCAAACAGGAAAAAGAGAAAAAATGAAATCCAACAATATTAGCTTTACTTAAAACACAAAAATCAGTCACTGGTGCAGTTCAGCGAATTTAGTGTGAGTTTAAGGGTTCCTTTGCCTAAAGAAGGGATTTTCTTGTATCAGAAATTTTACTGCAAAACAGGCTAACACTAGACTTTTCTTTTATTTGTTGGGTGTATTGCATTTTGTCTTTGCCTTCTCCACTTCTTCTCTTTCTTTGTTTCCCTTGCCCTTTGATTGGGGGGGGGGGCACATGCCCCCTTGCTCCCTGTATAGCTATGCCACTGCAAGCCATGCATCAAGAGTTTGAGATACCATATGATCAGATTATCAGACTTACCAAACTGAGCCTTTCCCGATAAGATGTATACAAAGGCTGTGTTTCCTTTAATGACGGGCTGTCTCAGCTTGGCTCCACTTTCAAATGTGAAATCAAGGTAGGCAGTGGGAGTCCTAGTTCGTACCTCGGCCTACAATTTGATAGCAATAAAAAGTGTGACTATGACTGCATACCTCGGCACTTTTCACAGCAAAAATTAGGAATACAGTTTATTTTGTATACAATTCACACATAATATTTTAGTAAAAGAGAGGAAGTCTAGGGTTCAAAACAGTAGCTTGAAGACCAAAAATTGGAATCATTCCTCCAAAATAGGAATGATTTGCAACTATGTGACTACATACAAGTCTAGGAGGAGGTGAACAAAAAATGAAAGAGGATCAATATGAGAACCTGTTATGAAAGTCTGTATTATAACAAAAAAAGACTCTGTTTTTGCTTTTAAGTCAAATATCACATAATATTGTCTGTTCAAAGCAAGAAGGGCATTAACTGCGTTAACATCCTTCTGTCTCCAAACAGATGCTATGATATAATGCTCTTGTGTCCCTCCAAAGAGCTTTGGAATTTATCACCCTGGCTTTTCTAGCTCCTGCATCCATTATCATTAGACAGTGCATATTCAAGGAGAAATCCTACACAGTTCCCATTCACCTTTTACATACCTTTTTTCCTAGCGCCTCCCCAGCAATGACTTTCACCGAGACACCATCCTTCTTTCCGAGAGGAATATTCTTTGCTTGGAGTTCTTGGTATTCTGGTTCCACCATCTTGAATTCTTTGGCCAGATTGACCCACAGCTGAAGACCATGGGACGTATCCTTCCCATTGGGCATCTCAGAGTGGACAATTCCTCGGCCAGCGGTCATCCACTATGGTGAAATAAAATAGTGCTTATAACCTATCTTGACTGCTGCCATAGCAACAAACTGCACAAATCTAACAAGTGAAAAACATGAAAGCAACAAATACTTTTTAAATGAAACTCATGCTCCTTCATTCTCTTTTTCATGTTTACATTTTCTCTAAATCATGACCTGAATTAGGTGAGAAAAAAATAGCACTCTGCAGAATAAATGAACCATACCTGAAGATCTCCGGGATACATGACTCCTTTGTGACCTGCGAAGTCCTCATGTGTTCCTGACCCTGATAACAAGTACGTCACCTGACGGCATTCAATCACAGAACAAAAAAGGAGAGATATTGAAGGATAAATTTTAACAAATCAAGCCTTTTTGTCTTCAACTCATCAGAGTAAAGGGCGTGATGAGATGTAATGATAAACATGCTATCTCTTTAATGCCTTAATTTCTTCCTTATAATCGATTAAGTGGGGTTTCTTTCATGAGGGATGCAAATAAAAGCAATAACAACAAACATAATAAAGATGAATCTAGCATAGTAAACTGAATAGTCTCTCTATACACTTGAAAGGAACTATAAACTGTACTTACTAGGCAACAAGGAGATTATTTATTTTAGTCTCATCCTGTTATGGTCTCCTGTTCCTAGATAGTTCCTATTTAGCGTTTAAGTAAGTTGTTGCACTGCTCTATTGCGCTGCTATGTTGCAGCATCAACAGTAAAACAAATTGTGATGTACATTTATACTGTGTGACACTACTTTTACAACTCACTGTTTCAAAGCCTCGATGTGGATGATCGGGAAAGCCAGCAGGAGCTGCAACTCGGAATTCATCAAGCAACAGGAAAGGGTCCAGGTTACGCAGCTGTAGGAAATGAGAGAAAAACTTCTAGTTTACACAATTGTTTTAAAAGGAGATGATTTTCAAATGCAACTCTTTGTAAGACGGGGCCCAGATGACAAACACAACCCTATATACTTGGTACTTGAAATGTTTTGACATTGTTTGACTGAGGAATGGGGGCGGGGGGGGGGGGGGGGGGAGGTAGATTTTTACAGAAGCAAAAATTCTCTTTAAAAGATGAAATGTGAGATTTTGTGTCTTTGACAATAAAATTAACTCACATGAATAATGCAATTGGTGTCAAACTCCTTATAAAATCACAGCTAAACCATGCTTTTTTTGCAAATTATCCATCAACCAACTCTGAAGAAAATAATGTTATATACCATTCATATAAACTGAAGCAGACATTATGTGAATACTGAATAGGATCTTGATAATCATGGTGAAGAATCCCTTTTGCATCACATTCTGAAAATGCCAAACAACTTAATATTTTCATGGTACTGGTAAGTATAGTCTTATGTTGTGTATCCGGACAGTTGATTTAAAACAGCAATTTGAAGAAGTTTACAAGCAATATTTCATAGATCTTCTAATATTATAAAGGGCAAATATTCATGATGGTTAGTGCTCTTTGATGAATATTTTCTGATAAATTTGAAGGCAAAAGAGAAGTGATTTTGTTTGTTGAGTGTCCATCCGGACATCCAACCTCCCCATCATACCTCTTGCCTGCCAATGCTACGTCTGACTCTGGCCCCTACGCCCTCTGACTGCTCAACACTTAAGACGGACTTGATCACATTCCTTGGTACCCCTTCATCAGCCATCTTGTTGGCAGTGATGTTTCCTGATGCAAAGTGGAATTGGGTAGTTGAAGTGGTGAGTGGGATGATTGAAGCCTTGTCCTTGTTTTCTGTACAGTACACTGCTGCAACGGATATTACCAGAAGACGTAGTAGAAAATATCGCATTGCAGGATCTCACACTGATGTGGGTTGCTGATTTGAAAAGGAAAATTATTTTTTTATTTGATTATTGCTTGAAGATGACAAAATGGTGTCCCTTTGGCTTTGGCTGAAAGAATTACCCTCTAACTTTAAAATGAATTTGGTGCTAAAACGTTGAAGTTGTGTTTCCTTGGGGGCTGAAGGAACCTTCCAACTTTGCAAAGGATTAATTGTCGAAAGGACGTTGTTGTTCTTTGAAATTGGCACCTTGACAAAGTGATGTCCTGTGTGCCAGCGCCAGCTGTTGAAACTGCACTGTGAAAGGAGAAGGAAATCGGTCTTTGCACTTTTTTGTCTTGTAAATTATGAATTCTAGGTTTGTATTTTTTAAAGAATTTATGGATTTATGGAATGAAAAATTGCCGAATAGATTTTATATGATTCTATTATCTATAATACAGTCGCTTATACGGCACGGAACAGCGCGGGTACCGCAACATAGCTAGGCCGCCAGACCCGGCGGGGCAGGTCATACCGGTCGACTGTACGCAGCACTGCTGGATCGAATCAATTAAGCTCAGTCTAACGTAAATTTCTCCTTAACTCTTCAAAAACTGACTTCAAGTCATTCACCATTACTCTAAACTATCGGCGAGCCCATACAAAGTATGATACAACATGCAGTTGAAATTCTATGAATGCAATAACTGTTAACATACCTTTGTCTTGTTGAATATCGCTGAGTCATTCCGAACATGATGCACCGATAGCAACAACAAACCCTGGAGCGGCCACGCCCACATGCCGCTCAGACATCCATGGGGGTGGGGGGGGGGGGGGACAAAAGAGGTTCGTAGTTGCAGACATATCCTCCTATAGCTCCTCTTAACGAAATAGATCCATTGCTTCATCAAGAACTTGGCAATAGCGATATCTTTACATAATTCATTGGAAAAAAGGCCGGGCTGCATATATGCAAGCTACAAATTTAGGTGTCCGTTTGCCTGACTAGTCCGCCTGCACGACGTTGTTCCCTCAGCTCTATTAGTTGATGCACTAGCGGATTTCATAGAGGCAGTCGTCTACTGCACAACCCGTTTTGCAGACTAAGTTGAAGGGGGTGGGGGTACATATAGGCCAACTTATCCCAACACATGCATACACTATACACCATAGTAAACGTCCATGAATCCGCCCTCCCCAAAATACTAATATATTGTACCTCATTTTAGAAAGAATATATAGAGCCATTAATTAGATTATATTAATGGCTCTGAATTGAGCAATCCGGCCATATTCTTTTTAACTATTGTTTGTTTATGTTTATGAATATATATTTTTTAAACGGAAAGTAAAACCAATCCATACCAGATACAAAAACGGAACCCTTTTTTATTCCTTCTCTGAGGTTCTCTGATGTACCGGCTATACATGTACAAATCAATCCTACATCTGAAAATTCTGTCAGGACTTAGTTGTAGGATACCCCCCCCCCCCCCCCATTATAGACCTACTTTTTTTTTCTTCATGAAAATCTAGTTTATTTACAACTTTATCACTATATGAAATAATAATTTGTTAATAAAAACAAGAATAAACGTAGAAATACATTGTGTTTGTATATAGCAAAGGTCTATGAAACAAGGATAAAAACTAAACTGAGTAATACTAACAAAAATTGGCTTCATATTCATACAATTGCCATCACTAGAAAGTCTATATAGACCCTAGGGCTAGGCCTATTAAAAAACACGATTGCAAAGGCTTTAAAACGGTTAACAATTGGCAATGTATGAAGAATTTTGTTATAAGTACTATTATTAATTAGGCCTATTTACATTATAATTATCATTAACAATTCATCATTATCATCATCATCATCATCATCATCATCATCATCATCATCATCATCATCATCATCATCATCATCATCGGCCTCTATCCCCCTCCTCCCCATTCCTCCGGCCGCGCACCGCGCTCTCACAACGTATCCCCCCAGCCCCCCCCCCCCCACCCACCCGTGATTGTTGTCGCTCAAACCAATCTCACGTAGAGGTAGAGTCTAGATCTAGCTACATTTTTAATCAGTTCCATGATAAAATGGCATTAAACAAGCAAGCTCTTTTGAAGAATACAAGTAGACTACCGCCAATGCCTCCAAGAGGTGTACCCACGGGAAGGTATGTGGTGTAAGACTTATTTGTAGTGGAAACATAAGTAGAAATTAAGGCGAAAATCGGCTTAAAATTTTGGGGTGTCCCACATGCTCAAAATCATGTTAGTAGATCTATATTAAAATTGATTGAAATTCTTTTGAATGCCCTAATGTTTACCTTACTTATTGAATCAGTGTGTAAGTTGTATATGAATACCCTTTAATTTTCTGATTTCAACTTTAGAATTTGGTCTTTATCTTTGCCTGCCCTTGGCTTTGACTTTGCTTTGGCCTTTGGAAGTTTGGGGTCATTTTTTTTCTTGTAGGCCAAGCGCCTATTCACTTGTAGACCGAATTTTCCGTCTCTTTCGTTCGTTAGCCTCTTATTGGGGTAGGGTCGGCTCTCTCTTTAGAGACGGAAGCCGTTTATACACATGTCCTTGCTAACGCCACGGCCAGTTCTGGTCGTAGCGTTTTGCCCCCAAAATCCCCCAAAATGTCATTTTACCTCGAGCATGTTATATTGTAAATTAGGCCTAGGCTATAATAAATCAGTTCCACTTACCAACTTGACTGAAATAATCAGTTTAATAGTCCCTTTTTAGGAAATTATGGGTCAAAATCGGAATCCATGTTGAAAAAGATTTTCAAAATGGATTTCGATTTTGACCCATAATTTCCTAAAAAGGGACTATTAAACTGATTATTTCAGTCAAGTTGGTAAGTGGAACTGATTTATTATAGCCTAGGCCTAATTTACAATATAACAATGCTCGAGGTAAAATGACATTTTGGGGGATTTTGGGGGCAAAACGCTACGACCAGAACTGGCCGTGGCGTTAGCAAGGACATGTGTATAAACGGCTTCCGTCTCTAAAGAGAGAGCCGACCCTACCCCAATAAGAGGCTAACGAACGAAAGAGACGGACAATTCGGTCTAATTCACTTGCACTTTGTTGTTTGTCTATGAAATCCATCGTTCTAAAGTTAAAATCAGAAAATTAAAGGGTATCCACATAAAGCTTACACATTGATTCAATAAGTAAGGAACAAGTTGGTCATATTAAATTAAACTCAAAACAATTAGCTAAGCTAAGGTCAGGAGTCCATAAACATTGGTAGACCTCTAACTAGAAGTGAAACTGATCATTTACTCATTAAAGCCTCGGGACATTTATTATTTGAGCCTTTGAATTCATCTCTTATAATTTCTTTATTTACTTATAGGCCTTCAAATGGGAAACCTCATGGATTTGGAGCAAGAAAACGAGACTTCACACCCTTGCCTTGGAGCAACTACTTTGACAGCTTTGAAGATGTAGCACTCAACAGTGATGATATATCCTTTTCAAAAACAATAATTATATGCCATGCCAGCAGGCCAGGCAAAAGAGAGCCTCTCCTTTAGTTTTGCCATAGTTTTATGTGAGAAGCTGCAAGACAACCAAAAACAAAACTCCTGGAAGATTGAATTTCATGTCTCTATGTTCAGGCTGTTTCTCAGGAAACCTGCAATAGTTTGAAGAGTCAATACCCAAAATGCATTATTTTTGATGAACTAAGATGTAATTCACTTAAATTAAATATACAGTTCAAATGAAATGAAATAATATAATAAAATGAAATATATATTAAAGGAAGTAAACTATCCTTGACTACATTCTGCACATTTTTAGAGTTTACAAGAAAGGTAGCGAGGGTCCTGTGGTCTTCTTTCTTCATGGGGGTGGACATTCAGCTCTTTCATGGGCTTTGCTCGCAGTAAGTTTATTACATTTTTCCAAATAATCAATATTAAAGGGAGGATTGCATTCTTTAAAGTCCATATCCCGCATCAAGGCTTGAAAATCAATTTTTGGAGATGTTAGTGCACACTTAAAAATTTAATATAATTTATTTACTTCAAAATCTGATGCTATAGTTTGAAGAACGTTCAAGCATACAAACAAACAAACAAACAAACAAACAACAGACTAAACAAACAAACATTATTCACAGTGTGTGAAATATTTAGTGCACTTGAATATGACATGGATGTAAGATAGTTAGATTTGAAAAAGCATAAATAAATACGGAACTTCTGATATAGAATTAAATTAATTTGATTTCATTAAATTTAATATAGTAGTCATAAATCTTTTGTTCAAGGAGTTTGGGGGCTTAATTTATTTCTTCTTCATGGTTGGGAGTTTAAAAGGATACTAGATAATGCTCTTTTGGAAGTGTAACATGCATTTGATTTTGTCATTGTTGATTGATTGTAACCATAGCAACAGTTGTCTGGCATGGTGAAATGTAGAGTGGTTGCCATGGATATGAGAGGACATGGAGATACCTGTACATCTCATTCTGAGGACCTCTCTGCTGATACTCTTGCCAAGTGAGTATTTATTGAGACCATCAGGCCTAACATTAGGCCTTAAAAAAAAGATGTTGTATTGCCCTTTAGGTGCCAAAACATTGGTCGGTCAGTCGAATTAAAAAAAAAAAATTAAACCTTTTTTTTTGCTCCCTCTTTGGGCTAATATTTCTTAGTTTTGAAAGCTTTAATACTTATTTTTTTATTCATTAAACATTTTTTCTTTCTAGAAAAACGGTAAATAATTTTTTATTTTTTTTAAAAGCCGACCCTAGATTTCAAGATTTTAGGGTCAGTTGCAAAGGGCAATACAATATTGATAGGTTATTGATTTAATCAATTGCATGATCATAATGTTTGTATAATTCCTTTAGACTTACAGTAGCGATAGCAGTCTGACTGTTAGGTGTATAATTACAAATATGACAGCAACACCATTTTTTAGTCTTTTGTAGATATGTGGAGCCAAACCTAAAATTGAAAAAGAGATATATGGAGTCAATCAATGGAGAAACAGTGTGAAAACAAAACAAAACACAAGAATGCATTCTTTTTTCAGTGATGAAGAATCAGATGAACACCTTTCAGATCTATATTAATTTTTCACTTTGTGTTTTGTGTATTTTCCCCAGTGATATTGGTGCTGTGATAGCCAAGATGTATCCAGGCGATGACGGCCAACCAATCATCTTAGTAGGGCATAGTATGGGTGGAGCCATCGCTATTCATACAGCCGTCAAGTTTCTTGTTCCATCTCTACTGGGTCTAGTGGTCATCGATGTTGTGGAAGGTAAAATCTAAGTAACCGCTCCCTTATTCATACTGTACTGCAGGGGCCGTTGCGTAAGACTTAGCATTGATGGTAACTTCCATGGAAACCTTGATGTGATTGGCTGTTGTGTAATGTTGCCATGATAGCAAAGTTACCATAAGTGGTACATTTATACAACGGGCCATGGTATATGTACATGCAATGAAAGTTGAAAGGTTTTGTAAATAATATTATACAAGAAATTCTGACTTTTTGACTGTCCTCAATGTGGACTTTTTATAATCACTAAGTACCATCTCTCCTCGTCCTTATGTACCTTATCAAAATGTTTTAAATCATTATATTTATAATTAATCTTTTCCTTCAACGTAATGATATTTCTCTTTTGTAGGTACAGCGATGGATGCCCTTCAGTCTATGCAGAGCTTTCTTAGAGGCAGGCCGAAGCAGTTCAAATCCCTGGAATATGCAATAGAATGGGCGTACGTAAACTATACCATCATATCTGAACACTACCTTTATAATATTCCCTCAGTAAATTCTTAACATATTGAAATATCAAAATGTCTGTTTACAGCTTTGACTTTCACCAACTTGTGATTCGAGTTGGGAGGGGGGGGGGGCACCAAAGTATAGTGATGCATTCTCATGACTGTACACATTTTCTTATTGATGGACACTCTTATTGCTTAGGTCGCTTTGGAAAGGTACTGATACTTATATCTTATATCTGCTGATTAGATTTCATTGATGATAACTTTATACCCATGCAAGGTATTGTGAAAATAAGTTTAGGATCAAGAGACAGGTTATTAATCTTTTTCATTATATATCGCAATGGAAAGTAGAAGCAACTATTATTGAGAAGTTGTTATCTTACATTTTTTGTTCTCCCTTTTCATTTGCAGAGTTAAGACAGGTCAAATCAGGAATGTAGAATCTGCAAGAGTTTCCATGCTTGGTCAAGTTAAACCGTAAGTTCAGTAAACTTTCCTACAGTTACAGAACAGAATTTTATATTATATCTGGGAAAGGTATGTATCATAATGGGAACTGGAGCTAGCTCACTGTGCAGGTTATACTATATAATAGTTGATCAGAAAAAGGTCATATTGCATAGTTGCATTGATGAACACATAATTAAATTTTATGGTATCATTCAATTGGCCCTTATGAATTTGTACAGGTAATCCCTGTCTTAGTAGTCATTGCTCAATCTTTATAATAGCAAGAACAAACCGAATAATTGAATGAATTTTTTGACAAATATATCATTGTAGGTCCTTGAGTCACCCACAGCAGGCGCAATGGCTCAGTGGTAGAGCAGTGGTCTTCTAACCGAGAGGTCCCAGGTTCGAAACGTTAGTGTCTTTTTGGTAAGGCATTGATCCTCATTACCAAGGAGAGAACTTTATAAAGCCATCAGTCCCCTGATTGCTTACGTACAAGCATACACATGCTTTAATAGCAGTTAGATAATACAAACAAACAAAGTTATTTCCAATTCTCTTTCTATCACTTGTAAACCAAGATGTTCAGAAATAGAAGACTCTAAAGCAACATCCACAGAAGCCGGTGCACCAGTACCGAGTGTGTCTATAACTGATGTCATTACAGAGGAGGAAGAATCAAGTGAGTCAGTGCCTCAGAGTTCAACTCAAGCTACCGCTTCTGCATCCTCTTCAAGCCAGGTACATGGCTACTTTCTTTTAATCTGGCAAAGGCCTTTTCATTCTCAAAAATATTAAATGATATACATTACTTAAGAATTGTCAAAATTGAAAGGGCTGATCTTATATTTGATGGTCATTGAATCATATACGCTTTAGCCAAAAGCTTGAGGAGCTATTTAAAGCCTATCTGCACTAGTTTGGCCAGGAGGGATTAGACTTCCCTGTATGGTCACTGACAGGTGGTTATCTCATCAAATCAGCTCTCAATTAACATAAGAAAAACACATCATGGGGACCAATGGTCACCGCTTAGGCATTGTTTGATATATAGAGGGCGCAAGTAGATACAAGTAGTGCAGTCCGGCTTTAACAGAAACCGTATAGTAAATATAGAGGTGTCACTTTGGATTATTCCCTTTTAATGATATACGGTAAGGTATTAGAAAACTAATTGATTCTTCTTATGTTTGTTGATTTCAGGAAAGCCAGACCCCCTATAAATGGAGGATAGATCTTGGTAAAACAGAACATTACTGGGAAGGTGAGTATGTGAGAAACTTAAAAAACTCCCTTTATCGCCATTTTATTATGAAAATTGATTGCAAATCAGTATCCCTTTATTATTTCATGATATTTAAGCTATATTTCATATCTTTAAATGAATTCAAAGATGAAATCAAAATGTGTATGCAACATTTTTACTATTTTCATGTTCAAGTGTTCTTTTCCATTATCCACTGCTTTTCCTTTCCTCATAAAAATGTCAGTTTTGAAAAAAATCACTACCAATGCAATGTTGGAAGGAAATAATCATATACCTGGGGCAGTATTTAATTCAGTACATAGTAATATTAATTCAGTATTTTACTTGATAACATGTCTTAAATCTTATTCAGAACATCTGAGCACATCTAAATACTTACTGATCATCATTGTGACGACACATTGTCAATCCCAAACGATGCGCGATTAACGCATCGCATTAAATGCGCATGCGCACTAATATAATTGTGCGCAGCTTATGATGATGATGCGTGTGAAAACCATACGCCTGCCAATCAAGGCCTCCAAAACAATTGGCTTTAATCTGCTAGGGAACTGTATCAAAGTATTTTATCTAAGTCGAGAACTAAGTGAAATACTTGTATTTTTGACATAAGTATTGCATTGAATACCGGCCCTGGTCATGAAATTACCCATTGTATCATTGTCTTATAGGCTGGTTCAAAGGAATGTCAAATCTCTTCCTGTCCTGCAATGTTCCCAAGATGCTGATATTAGCTGGTGAGTCAAACTTGATTTTATGCTAGCTTCAAATACCATAGTCAAACTTTTTTAGCATAGCTAAGGATCATAACTAATGTAAATGAAACATGAATATAATAGCTTGGTTTGCATATTTGTATGCATCCTAAAGATTGAGAGATACAGTTGATGACTACCGGTAAGCTGAAATATTTTATTTAAAAAGATTAGTGATTTAAAAAAAGAAGCTGTAGTGGATATTCACTCTTATAAACATCCTGGAAGAAAAAAAATCATTTTAATTCAATACATTCATCGCAATAAACTATTGTGTAAAAGCATTTAATTCTGCAGATATATCTGAAAACTGACCTCTTCTGTTAATAACATAATTGTAAAGGATATTTGAACATGTGTATGGAAAATGGGATATATAAATACATAATCATTATAATTATTATTATATGACTAACTGAAACATGCCTTTTTTAAATTTATTTATTTGTTGAGGCTGGGGTGGGGCTTATGCTTATCCTATTAAACACCATGAAATATCTGTATTTTGTGATAGGTGTGGACAGACTGGACAAAGACTTGACCATTGGTCAGATGCAGGGCAAGTTTCAGATGCAGGTCTTACCTCAGTGCGGTCATGCAGTGCATGAAGACCAGCCACATAAGGTACTTGATTTCCTCTTCTCCCCAAATTTGAGTGTAGACGAGTGACCACTTGTCAAAATGGAGAGTAAGAGATATTTTCTGCTACCTGATATTAATATCGATATTAATAATGATAATATTGCAATTTAATATGCAGCACATGTACTAAATAAATATCTTCTACTGTGTTTCACCCGGAAATGCTTGTGCATTACTTAGAGCATTCAGCCAATTATTTGAAGTTTTCTGAAGAAGAAAAAAAAGGTGGGTCTTCTGAAAAGGTTTGAAGACAGTGGCAGATTGGGCTTTTTGTAACGGTGTATTATAAATACTCTGAACCGAATTAACACTGATCTTTTATTTTGTGACTGGAAGTACATTCTATAGCAGCAAATTCTTTGCAAAATGCCTGTATCAGTTGGACTCCTCATGTTTTGAACTGCATATTTTAGTTTACAAATTTATTATGTTTTTTTTTATAGGTTGCTGATGCTCTAGCTACGTTTATAACTAGGCACAAATTTGCAGAGGCCATCGGTGCATTCGAAAAGTGAGTATACAACATCAGCACCTTCTTAGACCTACCCCCTGCACCCGCTGTGGCAAGACGTGTGTCTATCCTGCATAGGGCTTGTCAGTCACCAGCGGGCTTGCATAGACTGAGCAATATCTTCTTAAATCTTTGTTTGCGAAGAAAAGCCAATCAATCAATCAATAATGTACTTTCATTTGATCTTCAATCTTGAATTTTTTCAACCCAAAAGCTTTGTTGATAGCTGTTCAGTGTGGACAGGTCTGAGTGTGGAGTAATGGGGATAGTTTACTTATACACGAGTAAAAAGAGTGACATATTGTATATTGTTCATAATGGTTTGTTGCAATTAGTAATATCAAATGAGATATTACCTGGTGCTAGCATGTTTATTTGGTCCTCGTCAATTTGAAGGTTTTGGGGATAAATATTGATCTTTTGGATGGAAGAAAGTAGCTGCAGTGAACAGATTATATGACATTTAGTTATTAACCTTGGACTTCAGATGACTATAGCCATCCAAAGTCATGAAGTGAATTTAGTGTTTTGATATATCTATTTAAAAAGAAAAGCTTTATTTCTTCTTGAAATTAAAAGAAAGTTTATGAATTGCAAGGTTTGACAATTACCTATCTGTGATACATATTTATAAAATCAAGACGATTTCAATTACATGAAATATAGAATATAATCTTCAAATCATTCAATTCATACCAAAGAAAATCATGTTTCACTTGTAACCTTTCTTATTTATCTAACAGACCTTCCCCTTGCTGTTGATGGTGGTCTTTTGGGACATGAATCCAAATGGGTGATACCTCTGACAAGGAAACGCTGTGATCTTGTTCTAAAGTGAAAGGAGTTTCTATAATTTCTTGGTACAAGACTATGAGAAACAGAGAGTACCGTCGCCGATGTAACCAAAAGCAGTTTCTGGTATCCCACATAGACTATGCATGGAGGACGGTATAGAGGACAAATAGCAGTTGCTCCTTATCTCCAGAAGCTACTGCAGAATTAGACAGATATAATCGTCTGGTATGGGTCATTCTTAAATACAACTGACTTTTGTGTATAGAGTCAGTCAGAGGAGCCAGAGGTAATCTCAGCGGAACCACTGCCGATATCAGAGACTGAAACTTTTGGTCTACTGCAGAATGTGCTTTGGTTTGAGTGGTACTGGTACATGGCTCTCTGGTTTGAAGTGAACCAATATTCCTGCTCGGATTTTCTTTTGAGAATTTTGCTTAGAAGCTGGATGTCAGATAGATATATATGCAAATGCAGATGTGTTAGTATTTTTGTGTAGATAATAAGCCAGTTTATATTTGCAGTCTGAGCATGAGCAGATAAAGGTCATTGCAGACGAAACTGTGAAACACACAGAGACGGTGCACTTCATGATACACAGGTGGAAGTATTCATTCAAAAGGGGAAACAGGCTATTTATGTAGTACCTCCATCGCTGTACAAAGTGGGACCTCTTCATGTTTTGAAGATCTGTGGATATTCGGGGTCATGTTTTGAAGATCTGTGGACATTCGGGGTCATTTGGGACATGTGCTAACCGTGAACTGGTCTATTGCCTTTGCAATGATGCATGAAAAAAGTAGAATGAGGCTCATTTATGATTGGAATCTTTCTTCCAGCAATGGTAGAGAAGGTTCAGTTTGTTTTAAAGTTGTGAGGAGTCGGTTCATATCTTGCTCTGTTAGTATTGCTACTCCTCAGAGTGTTCCAAGGCTTTTATCTTCCGAGCTGAATTCTTCTAAAGAAAAAAATGGTGGTTTCTTAAATCAGTGGTACTTTCTACTCAAGAAAACAATTGTAAGAAAAGCCGTCTCCACACAATAAGCATAACTTGGGTCCTTACCAAAATGTGAATGTTTTTTTGAAACGTTCAAATGTCACTTCTCTTTTGTACAATTTTCCTTTGGCTTATTGAAAGATCCGAAAGGAGATTGGTTAAAATATTGTATTTCCAGTGCGATTGCAGTGTATTCCTTTTAAAGTGTAGAATATGCATGTTATCTGTTTGGAATACTTTTCTTGTGTGTTAGAAATCAGAGGTAGGTTAATGTTCTCCAGCCAGGAATGAACAACAGTGTATTATGATTATTATGATGGTGAAACTTGAAGAGAAGATATATTGATAGCTCAACTATCATAATTATTCTTTAAATGGCAAAATTCATTACATTCTCTTCATAAGAAGCAACTAGATGTTGACTTACACCATAATCCATAGGCACTGTTTGTGACAATATAAGTTTGAAGTCAGAAAATATCAGTCAAAATTAATGAAAGAAGGTTACATGCTACATTGCTAAAAGAAGCGCAGCGGGCAGTTAAGTAATTTGTGTCCGCATTAAATCTAAATTATGATCATTTGAAAGTGTCTATCTTAATGTCTAATTCTATTCTCTTAATAAAGAGGCAGCTAGATGTTGACTTAACATCATAATCAATAGGCACTGTTTGTGAAGATATAAGTTTGAAGTCTGAACATCAGCCACAATTAATAAAAAAACATGCTACATCGATAAAAAAAGCGCAGCGGGCAGTTATTAAGTAATTTGTGTTGAAATATCATTGTAGGCTTCTAAAACATATAATGTAAAGTCTTATGTTTTTTTCTAATATGTATTTAAGTTGCATTAATTCAAATACGCCTTAAAAAGTCTGAAATACAATGTTTAAAGAAAAAATATTTTTGGGGAAACTGCATGAAGTTTGTATTAGACTTTTTTGAAAGTATGCTCTGCATTAAATCTAAATTTTGATCATTTGAAATTGTCTATCTTAATACTGTCCAAAGACATTCGTTAATGTTTAATATTATGTACATCATTTATGTTATTTATATTTCTTTTGTTATGTATAACAGCATTATTTATAGCATTGATGAGACAAATGAAAATACATGTATAATACAAATGAATCAGATAACAATTATCTTGATTTTATTCAATAAAATCTTATCTCTTCAAATATAAGTGTGTACATTACATAAACGTACTCTGAATGACTTTAAGCACAGTTCGTTTCCACAGAGTAAAATCTCACAATGTATTGTCTGCTTTTATAGAGCCAAAAGGATATGAAGTCCTGTACTATACTTCCTATACATCCATCTGGCTCTATCAAGAGACGGTATAACAGTATTCAAGCTTTTTAGGGTGATCGAGTCGACACAAGCCAAGATCACAGATTTTTTTTTTTAATGATACATTTTTTTTCTTTTTGACTTTTTGACTCTTTATTCTGTACAGAGAAATGATTAATGACCTCATAATCAGATTCATATTTTTACTGGTCCAAATGACACTGATAGCCTTTCTTCATGCAATATAGTAGGCAATCATGGCAGGAATAATATGCCACTTTTAGTGGCCGATACACTATACATTGCAAACAATCCTCACATCGGAAACATCACACATATATGATTCAAGGCACAGAATTAGCAAAAACACATGATTTAGTGACCATTATTTAAAACATACATCAATTTCGTTACTGAATACTTGTAGGGACATGATAATGATACCGTGTGATTGATTTGAAGGTGTTATTGTCTGGAGTTAAAATGTATGAATTCCTCTTTATTTTGCAGTTCTCAAAATACTTATAACCCATTCAATACAATCTGTCATTTTATGACTTGCAGATCACACACATGGGTTAAAAGAAGAGAACTTGTATTGCTTGATAATCCTTCTGTTTTCCAAAATTAAGGATTGTACAGGGTAAATTTCTAGTAACATTATCCTTTCAACAAGACACAAAATGTACAAGTACAAGTGAACATTCAAAAAGAAGACAAACACAAAATGACTGCAAATAAAGAGGGGAGTGAAATAAATTGTTGATGGTGTAGTTAGAATGAAAGAAGTGGAGATACAGGAGCAAAGGAAGAGAAAAGGGGGTTGGAAAATGTCCTTTGAAGGTCTTGTCTTTAACATATTCCAACCACATGTTAAACTACAACAATGCCCTACAACGTGTTCATTTTAAGTTTTTTTTCAGTTTTACTGCAAAGTTTACAAGGCTTTGGTCACTTCCATAAGAAACAAAACCCTTGATAATACTGAAGAAGACACCCGGTGTGCTCAGTTACATGGTAATTCTCTGCAATTATATTTCGTATAACTCTATAATATTCTAATTTGCTTGAATGTTTGATGGGATTCAGCTCTCTTCTGATTGGTGGAGGTTGAAGAGCTTGGCCAGCTCACTGACGTCCTCGTGTTCCTGACCATCCTTGAGCACCTAAAATAAGAGAAAGAATAATAATAATGATAATAATATGTCTTGTTTACCCAAGGTAAGGTTGCATCATCAGTATTAATACTGTTCTCCCCGAGGGCCCTGCCATTATGCAAGAACTAACAAATGTTTCATAAGGGTCACTTGAAAGTTGATGTTAAGAAGTATGAAATGGTCAATTATCAATATTATATTGATATTTAGTATGTAACTCCAAAATGAGATTCAATATCTTTGCAAAACCACATACATCTAGCCCCAAAGATCCATTATTTCTTTAAGTTCTAATGATCATACAGTGCGAGGAATATTAGTTTGTTGGTTTGCTTGTTTTCATGACTGCTAAGAAAGCATGTGTTTTCTCGCAAGTAAGCGACCAGGGGACTGATGGCTATAAATCCTCTCTGAGTGACTTGGTAATGAGGATTAATGCCTTGCCAAAGGGCACTAGCGCATCAAATTGGTTTCGAATCCGGGACCTCCCAATTACAAGACCACTGCTCTACCTATGAGCTCTCAAGTGAGTCTTGATTATCACACTTTCTTCATATGGAACTCTCTCTCTCTCTCTATCTCTCTCTCGTTCTCATGAGGTAAACTGACAAATGGCTTTACAGTATATCCCTACCTTTCTTGCAATGGGCATCTTGTTGAAGATGTTCCACAACAACATGCCAACTACCACCTTGTCCTTCATGTAGAATACGACACCCTTTCCGTAATCCTCGGAGGTAGTCGGACTCGCAGCAGGTGATGGAGTGGTCTCTACTGCAGCCTGCGGAACAAGAAAGAGAAAAGGAGAGAGAGAGAGAAAAAGAGAGACAAGAGGGGGGGGGGGGGAGGGTAGGAGTGATATTAATATAATGGGCAAAGAGAGACAGAAATGGACAGAGAGAGTGATGAGAAAATGGAAGAGTAGAACATGGTGAGTACATTTATTATAAGAAAGTAAATATTTTCATTGTTCAATTTAAACCGAACAAACAAGGTATGATAGACCATTAGCTAATAATCACTAGAATGTGGTTGGGTATGTCTGCTTCTCAAAAGAAACATGTACTGTATATTGGAATTTCATAGGGCACATAAGATCTCTTAGCCTTGTATAAAAAATCGACGATCTAGCCTCTAAGTGGAAACACACGTGAAGAAATAATAATCTTTGGTCATGTTTACAATATAGTATTTAAGCTTGAAAAAGAATGTCTGAAGATGAGGGTATAGTAATATTGATATTTACCTGTTCTGTTTCTGAGCGGATTCCCTCTCCTGTCGCTTCTACGACTGCTTTGGGTGTATCCTCAGCTGTAGCCTTAGCAAACACACCATAGGTTGGTAGACTGGAATCAACGATACCGATGGCTTCATACCCAACATTTGGGCCTAAATCACTCCTGAAATTTAAAAAAAGGACAAAGATATGTTTGTAATAAACTTTCCTTTCCTTTTAAAAGCAAATGTTTTTCAGGATTTGAATTTTGTACTACACTGTAAAATAGCTTGTTCATGATTCGTAAAACACAAAGAGATACTCTATATAATGAATCATAACATTTGTATACCACAGGAGATAGTTTGCACCAAACTCTACAATGAAAGAACAAAACAAAAAATAGAAGTTCATTTACAAAAACATAAACACACACACACAAATTTGATTACCAGTACACAGTATTCAAGTTTATTAGAGCTTGTTTAACATACAAACTGTGGTTCCAATAAACACGCTACACAATCTCTAAAAAAGAAGAAATGTGAGGGTAATGTGTTCTGTGTGTTTTACATTCTATATGAGCTGGTTGAAAAAAGCCCTTACACAAGAAAACTGTTATAAATGAATCGTTCAATTCAGTTCTTGAAAGTAAGATCTCACCAAAACATAGATTGATGCCAGTAGGGTTTCGCAGCTCCAGTCATGTTCTCTCCGGCCAGCCTTCCACTCACTACAGCATGGTCGTGATGCTCTACACGGCGACGCCCAAGCTTGATGTCATAGAAGCATGATGCATCACCAGCCTATCAAATGAGTACAAGAGACTACTCTTAAAGCCTGTCTGCACTAGTTTGGCCAGGAGGGATTAGACCACCCAGCGTGGTCACTGACAGGTGGCTATGTCATCAACTCAGCTCACAATTAACATAAGAAAAAGAGGATCATGGGGGACCAACGGGTACCGCTTCGGCATTGTTGGCTATATAGAGCGTGCAAGTAGCTATAAGTAGTGCAGTGGGGCTTTAAAGGGATAGTCTTCCCTTTCTTCTTAACTATTCAATTATACATCAAATTCAGTTAAATGCGTTGACAGGAAACAGCCTATGCTAGTAGGATAGGAAGAATTAATTTTTTATCAACACTAAATTGGGTTGATTTGTTCTCCGCCAGCTGGAAGCAGAATAATTTCATATGAGAAATTCTGCAAGTACCAGGTAAAAAAAATATTAAAAATTGCTCAATTCTTTCTTTTTTCACAAGATACAAATATTTTATATTTCAGGGCATTGGGAAAGACCAGTACAGAATTTGACCTGCATTATGTGTGTCATAACAGTAGTTAACTTTATGCTAAATTTGTGAGAAAAAAAATGTATATTATAGAGGGCAAATAACTCATTATTTGTAGTTGCTTTTTTATGATAAAAGAGCTGCTAAACTGTAATCCATACAAGTATGGATTAGAATAATAAAGTTATTACTATTGGATTCAAATTCACTAAAACATTGGATATCCTTTACAGCTCTAATCAATGTTGTTTCTAGCATCCACAAATAAAAATGTTTGGAAGCCAGAGATTGAGTATAATTAGAAAATGATTTCAGCCCTGGCCGGTATTTCATGTTGGCGTCTCATATGACACCAGCAGAAAGAAGGCTGCTCCACTCACCACCCACACGTCTCTACGGGCCTCTAATTCAGCATTGACCCTGAAACCTCCAAACTTCTCATCGACCTCTAGCCCCGAGCTTGCCGCAAGGTTAACGTTGGGTTCCAGTCCTACTGCTACCACCACATGGTCCGCTTGGACCTAATATCAAATGAAATTAATAATAATAGGAAAATTCACATTTAAATTCATAGGTACTAAAGAATTACCATTATCTCACAACTTTCAAGAGGTGTTTGAAACCACATTTTTTCTAATCTGTTGCAATATTCCTCTCTGTTTGTAATTAATATAAGCTTTGTATGATAATGTTCTCTTTCCTTGTTTGCTTGTAATTACCATACTTCTTGTATATGCCCTGTGTATCTAATGAAAAGGTGCTTTATGAATGTAATATTATTACATGTATTATATATACCATAAGTGACATGACTTGTAACAGACAGTCAAAGTAGAACAGAGCAGCGTAGTATTAAAACAAGAAAACAAACTCATATTTATTCAAATAAAAAATGAAAACACTTCAAATTTCTTTCTAGGAAATCAAGCTGGAACACAATTGAATGAAATAAAATATAAACAAAACTAGTTCACTTCTAACTGTCAAACAGGGTTTAATTTCCAGCTGTTATGAAAGACTTATTAAAGATTCCACACAATTATATATTATATTTATAGAAAGAACCAGAGATAGAAGTAGATGGAAAGCCTTTATTGCCAATGTCTGGAAAAGAACAAGACACTAAACAAGCAAGGAAGCAATATATTTCATGTATATTTGCAGCGAGAAATATGTCGTCTTGTCTGCAAGATAGACTTTGAACCATACGATCAATATACTGTTCAAAACTTCTCAGGGAGATGTGAGTTGGTCAGCTCTCTGTCTACGCCAACAAACTGGCTCAGGCAACCCTGGTTCGAAACTGAGTCACGTCTTTTGGATGGTGACGTTAAAGGTCGGTCCCCTAACGTAAACAATCATATCTGATTGATACACGTCTGTAAAAGACACAGAGGCAAGTTACAAAAAACAATTTGATGAGCCTACCTTATCACCATTACTGAATTGGAGTTCTACTTGCTTGGATTTCCCATTGAAGGAGACATTCTTCAGAAACATGTCTGAATGAACCTCAACACCCTCTGAGATAGAGAAATCAAAAAAACAATCAGAGAATACAGTTATCAACTAAATTATTCATACCCCAATACCAAGTTAAGTATGTGAAAAATTGATGCGTCCTCATTAACGTTTCTTGAGAATGCGACACATTATAGCTCACATCTAAAAATATTCAACAAAGGCCCTAATTCAACCAGTCCCCCTTTCATTCTTGATTTACAATCTACAAAATAAAACATCAAATTTACAAGGGGTATGAATAGTTTAGTTGTTTAATAACTATATCTATAAAATCTTAGAAACCCTATGCAAAGAAACCAACTTAAAGGAACAAAATCCTTGTTATTTACAACTAAATAGTACGAATGACAAGTCACAGCCTTTGTAAAAAGGTTATATTTTCCCATTTCATCACTAGGAATCTGCTTCTCCTCTATCGAGAACGGATAGCTGATAGAAACAGAAAATAAAGAAGGTGAAGTTAAATCAAAAATCATAACATGACTTATTGATCAAAGCAACAGTTCACTGAATGAGCTAAATGTTCATTTGATTCTTTGCTCAGTAGCTGTGTCAAGTACATTGACATCCCAGTACGTGACATCAAGGTATTTCAATTTTTTTGTAAACAGAACTATGAGGGCACAAGTACAGATGCAGAAAGTCTATGAGACTACTCCTTCTCACTTACCATTTGATACTTTATCTGTGGCCCATTTGCTGAGGTACTCCGGTAGAACTCTGCCCATGTTGCCTACATTAGAAGAAAATATATTTTTAAAAATGAAGAGAATCCTTTATATCACATAGTAAGCCTCACAATCGAGTGAAAATACAACGTGATCCTGGGACATACTTTCACACAAGTAAATTTCATATTGGGGCTGCACAATATTTTCACAACTTGTGATTGGTTGTAATAATTAATTGTCCTGCTATTTGAGTATGTTCTTTCTAACTTATGTTCCTTAATCTTAGTCAGATACTTTTATGTGATTCCATTTTTGAGGTATTTGTTTCGCAAGTTTGCCTTGAGCATCAGATTTCAAATGGATTCGGCACCTTACAAATGCTCTTAATCATTATTATTATAAGCAACAAAAAACAAAAAACAATAGCATTGTCTTACCTGCTTCAGGGAAGAATTGCATGACTTTCATTCCAGTATCTTTCCCTGAAAGAAAAGAAAGAAAAGAAATAAATATTGCTCTCGGAATAAAACTGTACCATTGGTATATTAAGACAGAAAACAA
Source organism: Strongylocentrotus purpuratus (assembly GCF_000002235.5). NCBI lineage: Eukaryota > Metazoa > Echinodermata > Echinoidea > Camarodonta > Strongylocentrotidae > Strongylocentrotus > Strongylocentrotus purpuratus. Next base: position 14,174,427 of record NW_022145596.1, read on the forward strand.
CTGCGACATCGAAATTTGTAAAAGTGCTCAATTTTAATAGAAGTATTGGGCCAATGTTTATGAAAAGATTTTTTAAGGCTTTCACTTGGAATTCCATTTTACAATCATATACCATCCAAGCATCAAACAACAACATTTATGAAAACCTCATTTTATAAATTTCTACAACCTCTATGTATTATCATTGTTCACCTTAAACAAAGAACATCTTCCTTCTCCAAGTGTAAAAAACAAATAAAATCTTTAATTTATTAGTTAAAACTGTACAAGTAGGCAAAAAACTAACATATTCAAATATTACCTCTGAACTACATTCTCAGCACTCTGCTATATGTACAGCATGCATTGACTGTTTCAAGGAGCTTTCAACGAATGAAAACAATAAAGTTACCTCTTTTGCCGAGAGCACATGCCAGTTCGCTGCCCAGGAATCCGCCTCCAATGATAGCCACAGATTTGGCATCCTGGGTCGCTTTATCTAAGGATTTGAAGTCCTTGATCTAACACAAAAGACAAAAAACAATAATACAGTCAAACTCGCTCTAGTGACCACCTGTCTACAAAGACCACCTGCCTATAAAGGCCACTTTTCTTGTCTCTCTTTGGTGGTCTTTATAGACAGGTTTCACTGTACCCTTGTTTTGAGATTATGATTTAGGTTTACACATACAGTATTAACAACTAAATTATTCATACCCTTACAAAGTTTTGTAATTTTTTAAGTAAGAGAAAAATTGATTTGTCCTTGTTCATGTTTCTTGAGACTGTGACATATTAAATATTACATCTATAAGAAGTACTCAACAAATGGCCTAATTCAACCAGTCCACCTTTTATTCTTGAGTTATAAAAAAAAACACCTCCAAACCCCATCAAATTTACAAGGGGTGTGAATAATTTAGTTGTTAACTGTTACTTTGTAGTTGTTGTGTGTGATAGAAAAGCTACCCTATGGTTTCTAAGCCTTGGGCAAAAGTATTTACTCACAATAATATCACATATTGTTAACCAATTTCATCAATTAACTATTGCAACTGATGCTTTGGCAGGTTTGCTACAGATGATCTTCCATGAGCAAATGGGCCTATATCCTTAGATCAATAAGGGACAGGTTTTGTCATTCTTATCAACTTTTTATAGAAACTTGGAGGTGATGATGAGTGCATCTCTTTGTGGTCTTTAACCACAATAATGAAGACATGTTGTTGTATTAAACACAACTCACTTAAGCGGGCATCTATACTACATCTCCTTCTTGACAATTCCATTTTCATATTCAGGTAAAATGCCTTTGCACTGTACCTGAATCATATTTTTAGTGGTCTTTAACAGTTACAGCAAAGTACAGTACTGCATTCTTTTTACAGTCAAACACGCTTTTAATAGCGACCACCTGTATACAAAGATAACCTGCATATAAAGACCACTTTTCTTGAGCGGTCTTTATATTCAGGTTTCACTGTATCTGCCAAGGATTGAAATGATGCTTTCATGACTTTCAAAATATCCTCCATGAATCGTATACTTGTTAAAAAAAACAGGATTTGTATTTATAGATGATACTCACATTTCTGAAGAGTGTTGTCCTCTCCGTGACCTCTGACCCAGCCTCTTCTATTGACCTGAGATTCCTTGGAACACCACCTAACAGTGAAAAGGTTGTTTGGTAAGTTGACATACAGGCATTCAAATATTTGTCTTTGAAGACATATACACTGTAAACTTGGCTGTATTAGATGAAAGAGGCTGTGGAACAATAACCTATGTTGGTTGGTTTGTTTTACCTAACTGCTAAGAAAGCATGTGTATGCTTGTAAGTATGGGCTGTAAGTCCTCTCCAAAGGACTTGGTAATGAGGATTGACAGCACATTTGCTTTCCAGAATTTCCAACTCAAAACTACAGAAGCAGAAACCGGTATATGAATTGCAAAGTTTGTGCAGTACAAACAAGACAAAGAATTCAAACATAGTCATTTGTAGACTAAGCAGCAAAGTAAGAATCAAATTCCCCTCTTTTACCTGTAGCAATAAGGCACTTGTCAAAGGAGATGACAGATCCATCCTCCAAAGTTGCTTGCTTCTTCTGCACATTGAGTCCTTTGACCTGTAACAAGTTAAAATATAGAAATCAAATAACCAAAATATCATCAGTTAAAATTTAGTTTAAATTCAATTTCATCGTGATAGAGATCAAGTAATCAAAATATTATCATTTAAAGTTGAGTTTAAATTAAATTTGTGTATGTGATCAGAGCACCAGGACTGAGATGTAGAACACTTCTACAAGTTATATATCTGTTCTATATTTATGTTTGAATAAATAACTAAATGAATAAGTATCCAATGAAGACCAATCTGCACAATTAGTTAATGAATATAAACATTCAAAATTAAATAAGCACCATTCAAACTAACATAACCATATCAAATTCAAACAAATGGACATGCCTTGTTTATCAATTATGCTTCCTTAACATTTTGTTCTTACAGTGCACTTTACAACAAGATAACTTTGAATGTTAGGCTTCCTGGGAGTAATTTCAATTTTTTTGTTTTGGCTTGCACCCAGTAAATAAAGATCACCTGCTTGATCGTGTAATTGAAAATAACTTTGAACCTTGAATTTACCTTGTGCCCTTTGAGTACTGCGACTCCTCCATTCTCCTTTGTTGGTAGTTCAGATGGCTTGCAGTAAAAAGCATCCGGCTCAAAGAAAATGCTAATGAGGAAAAGAAAATCAGATTACAAACAAAACGTAAATTTGTCTTCATAAGTTTGAGTACTGATGTAAATTTCTGCCCTCACTATTTTTAATTTAACTAGTCATTTAAGTGAAACTTTAGTAAAAGGCTTATTTGATTTCTTGGTAGAATGAACGCCAGCAAGTAAGTAAATTGTCCAATTGATGCATGCTCCATCAAGCGTAGTTAAGCAAAGAGAAGCCAAGAACAACAAAATTAACTAGATGGAATTTTGACTGCGCGCAGTCGAAAATGATGCCTCCGCCATAGAGCAATTTAAACAAGTTTGGAGTTTAAATCTCCAGTGGTTCTTGAGATATCATGATAACAATCTCAATGTATGGAATTTCATAAGTTAACCTCTGTGACCCTTGACCTTTGACCTACGTGCTCCAAAATCTAATCAGATTGTCTTCCTATGGTGATACACACTATCATTAAGTTTGAAGTTTAAATCTCCAGTGGTTCTTGAGATATTATGATATGGTGATACATACTATCATTAAGTTTGAAGTGAAAATTCTCCAGTGGTTCTTGAGATATCGCGATAACGATCTCAATGTATGGAATTTCATAAGTTGACCTCTGTGACCCTTGACCTTTGACCTACGTGCTCCAAAATCTAATCAGTTTGTCTTCCTATGGTGATACACACTATCATTAAGTTTGAAGTTTAAATCTCCAGTGGTTCTTGAGATATTATGATAACAATCTCAATGTATGGAATTTCATAAGTTGACCTCTGTGACCCTTGACCTTTGACCTACGTGCTCCAAAATCTAATTATATCGTCTTCCTATGGTGATACATACTATCCTTAAGTTTGAAGTTTTTACATCTCCAGTGGTTCTTGAGATATCATAACAATCTCAATGTATGGAATTTCATAAGTTGACCTCTATGACCCTTGACCTTTGACCTACGTGCTCCAAAATGTAATCAGATTGTTTTCCTATAGTGATACACACTATCACTAAGTTTGAAGTTTAAATCTCCAGTGGTTCTTGAGATATCATGATAACAATCTCAATGTATGGAATTTCATAAGTTGACCTCTGTGACCCTTGACCTTTGACATACGTGCTCCAAAATCTAATCAGATCGTCTTCCTATGGTGATACATACTATCCTTAAGTTTGAAGTTTAAATCTCAAATGGTTCTTGAGATATCGCGCTAACAAACTCAATACAAGGAATTTCATAAGTTGACCTCTGTGACCTGTGACCTTTGACCTACGTACTCCAAAATCTAGTCAGATCGTCTTCCTATGGTGATAAATACTATTCCAGAGTCTTAAGTTTAAATCTTAAATGGTTCTTGAGATATTGTGATAACGGTCAAACGGGACGGACGTACGGACGGACAACCCGAAAACATGATGCCTCCGGCACCACCTTCGGTGGCGGAGGCATAAAAAGCAGTGGCCTATACCCCAGTGACAGTGACCAATTAAAGACAACTACACCTCTTTATCGTATGACCGACCCACCTCTTTTCTTTTCCGTTCCACTGCTTGAACCTGAGGTTTTCGACACCTTCTTTGTCATCACTGAACCAGAGTTCTTTTGAGAGGGGTGGTCTCATATAAGGTGTGGCTTCCTCATCTCCAACGACTAAGACCTTGAGATAGGCAGAATGAAAATAAAAATACATGTATTAAATAATATATTTTTCATCTTAGCATTGTAGTATAAAACTTACAGTATTGAACAAAAACTGATTGGCCAGTACTTTGGAAGCAGGCTATATAAAAGCCTGGTTTTCAAGCAAGACGAAGTGTGTCACATTTTTCTACTAATTTTTTTACCAATGCCAAGTATCAACTAACCTCTGATCCTGTACAAAAATAACACAGATTTATCAACTAAAATAAAAATACAAAACACCACTACCCATAACTCATTTTCATTCTTGAGACATAATTCACTTTCAGTCGTTAATTTGTATAAAAACTTGTATCAGTTGCCTGTTAAGCCCATCCATGCATGTGTGGCGAATACTGCCACAGAATTGAAGTATTGCACAATATATTTGGATTTAAAGTATGGTTTTGTTTTCTTCTTATGCACCATTATTGTAAAGTTTATTCCTATGGAAGCTACTTAATGCCATTTCAACAAAGAAACAAAGCATTTCAATTCAAAACTACTATCTTGGAGTTCATTTATGACAACTGTTCAAAAACTTGTTGACACAAAAAGGGCAAAAATCATATGTGCCAACCCCTACGTGTTAGCTAGCAGAGATTGAGATTGATAGTAATCCACTTACCTTTGCCTTGGGATCGTTGGCTCTGATAGCCCTGAGGGCAGCAAATGATGCAGTCCCGGCTCCAATCAAGAGGTATGTGGCATGCTCAGGGATCTCTGGTAGGACGACAGGTGGTGGTACATCAGCAGGGGATGCTATGGTGGAAAAGAAATATAAAATACAAGTATTATAGTTGTAGTCTCTCTCGAAGTCGTCATAGCGGATAAAAAGACATTTCGTAGGGGAAAAAAAATTCGCCAGCCGACCGACATTATACATTTCACAGACTTCAAATTTCTGCGTTAATATAGTACACAGGGATCGTGCAAGAATACCGACACAGCTGACCCGACACGGCAATATTTCTATGCATATCTTTCTTGCTCCTTGGTCTTGACGAGATGCTTACTTGCTTAAGTTGCTTAGCTTAATTAGTCGGGTCAACTGCCCGAGCTGTGATGGCCTTCCACACATTCCTGTCCAGCATGGCTGCTTTTATCTCTGACAGTTCAAGTCCCGTATCCTTCTTGAGTAGGTCTGTATAGGTAAGATGAGGTCTTTCAGGTTTCTTCTTCCCGTGTTTAGGTTTCCAGAGTAAAAGCCGAGATATTGGTTCATTGATGTTCCTACAGCCGTGGCCTGCAAAACGTAGTCTTCTTTCCCTGATCTTTTCTGATACTTTTGGTAGATTCCCGTATAGCTCCTTATTTGTCATATGCTGGCTCCAGTGCACGTTGAATGCTGTCCTAAGAAGTCTGGTGTAGCAACCATCTAATTCTTTTGCCAACTTTGTTGTAACTGCCAATGCTTCGCAGCCGTAAAGCAGCACAGATTCAACTGTAGCAACAAACAAACGTTGTTTGAACTGCCTGGGAAGAGAAGATTTCCAGATTCTTCCAAGCTTGCTACACGCTCTCCATGCTGCTGCCTTACGAGCTTTCACATCTTTTTCTGTGCTCACCATCAGTGCTCCCAGGTACTTGAAATCAGGGACATTCTCCAACTGAAATTCATCATTTGTTTTTATAGTGATGATCCCCCTGTGATTGAATGACATGAACTTGGTTTTGCCTGAATTCATCCGGAGCCCGACCTTGCCTACCGATGTCTCCACCCTGCTCAGGAGTTTTTGGGCTTGCTCTAATTCCTCAGATAGCAGGGCTATGTCATCGGCAAAATCTAGGTCTGTTATGATTTCCGGACCAACTCTCCTACTTCTCCTTCTTTCTAGTTGGAATCCAAGTTCTTCTTCATGGCCGTCTATAGCTGCTCGCAAGGCATAATCGAGGACTATTACAAATAGGTAAGGTGCAAGCGTGTCACCTTGGCAAGATGACTCCACCCAACGACCCCCCCCTCTCTCTCATACTCCCACCCCCTCCTCTCTCATGCTCTTACCCCCTCTCTCTCCTCCCTTTCACCCCCTGTTCTTTTGTTTCATTTTCTCCTCTTTCCTTTTTTTCTTTCCTAATGGTAGCGCAATTTTACCGACAATATCCCGATAGGTGGGGGGGGGGGGGAAGGGTGTCGCACCCCCCCCCTTAGCGATGCCCCCTACTGCAACCACGTTAACGTTGCCATTTTTGTCTGTAAGTGCCAAAATTGGTACATAATTTTTTTTTTCTGTCCAAAATTTTTCGTTTTTGTTTAAAATTGTGTTTTTTTACTTAAAAACATTACATGCGGGTGAATATTTTTACTGTTGTATTTGATGTTTTTGTTCATAACAAAACATGCAAAATCAATATCATATTTTTTCCAGTATAGCTAGTTTCATGGATAAAATTTGAATTTTGAGAATAAAAAAACATGCTTAAAGATATAAATGTTCCTTTACCTAAGAATTTAAACTGTTTCATTAAATGTATCAATTTACGATATGATAGCTAAAGAAAAACACAAGTTATTGTTTCCTTCACCAAACAGGGAAGTAAAATCTAAGACCCGACAGGCTTAAAAAAAGTGAACTGGGGTTTAGATAGAGTGGAGAAGAAAGCAGAGAGGGCATGTGGCTCCCCACCCCACCCCCATTCAATTATAATGTCTAATGCGCCAATTTTTATTTTTGAATAAATAATTTTTGACGTTTGCCATGTGGCTCCCTCTGCCCCCTCCTCCCCCCCCCCCCCCTCCTCCAAGGGGGAAAGCACCTACCCTTCCCCCAGAGAAATTAATAATTTCACAAAAATTCAACAAAATGAAAAGTCAATATTTTGCTCCAAAAATCTACCTGGAGTCTACATCTATTTGGGCATGCACCAAGCCAAAAGTGAGCATGATGCCTCCACCTCCTCCACCTCCCCATCTTGCAACCCTCTGTGTAGTTAGTTCCATTCTTCTTTTAATGTGATTTCACAACAGATCTAGATAGAAATACTAAGCAAACAGAACACACATCGCAATAAAAAGTCACAGAAGCAATTTACAGTTTTGTTTCATTTTAATAGCATTTAATATTCTCTTCTCATTTGTTTTTATTTATTTCTTTTCATACACATTTTTTAGATTGCCGCATCGATTTCAATCATGGCTCCTGCACCTCCTCTGAAGATTCAGCTCCGGCCTAGAGCTCAACTTTAACTAAAGACGAGAAGAAGATACAAATTTAATCATTTTATCATTATACCTCTTGTATGACTATTTTTTAAAATCATTTATCTACTGATCAATAGGTGAAATATATTTCAGATGACATTTGATGTAGTCTGTCATGTTTCAATGAGTAAGATGATAGTTACTCTAATATCATACCAATGTTACTCGGACATGATGTCCATGTAACATTGGTAACTCCTCTGTTGAGGTGCATATAGTTATAAATCTTGCAGGTTTCCTATCATTTGTGACATCTAATTAAATGTTTCATGCTGCAATTGATTAGCACTTTTCTTAGAATGTAGCCAAGATATTATAGGTAAGAGAAAAGATTACCCTTTAGATTAAAAAAACATGATCTGAAAATATCATTTTAATGTTTGCCACACACAAAAAAAGTGGAGTACACACTGACACAGTTTCAGATCAGAAAATAAATGAGCAAGCAAAAAAAGATGTCCATGTAACGTTGGTATTTTGTTGTGTGTGTTTTTTTCATGTTAAATGAAAGTGTGATAAAGGAATACACACAATCGCAACTGAATTTATTGAAGGATTGGTGTCAGAAACGGGATATAACAATTAAAGAATTATTCACCAACTTTGAATTTTGCAACTTCATGTCACAATTTTTACCCAACCCCATGGAATTACCATGGAAAGACATTGAAAATCAATTTTTCAAGTTGAAAAATGAGACCAACATGTTTTATGTTTTAAGAATTACATTATCAAGGCCCACAATCAGTACCAGATACATATGACATACATACCACTTTACCAATGCATGAAGGTTTCTGGAATATAAATAATTTACATCTACTGGTAGTATGATACACATGTACTGCAGTAGATAAAACAATAATAAAACATGGACAAAGGTTATTTCACATGAAAGGGTGATATGGTGGTCATGGTATACACAGACAGACAGTGTTCCACAGGTTATGACATCATCTGAAATAGAGATAACGTCAGATCTAAAGAAATAGAAGATCAAAGGTGATATTAGATGACAAAACATGGACAAAAGGTTATTTCACAAGAAAGGGTGAAATGTTGGTCATAAAACACACAGACAGTATTCCATAGGTTATGACAGCATCTGAATTAGAGATTACATCAGATCTAAAGAAATGGAAGATCAAAGGTGATATTAGATAGAGAAATCATGTGCTGTAAGGGTAAGAATACAAAATGAATAAAATGAGAAGAAAGAAATAAGGGGGAAAAATGTTATGTTTAGTGTTGATATACATCTACTTTGAAAGAGACACACACCAACAAGAAAAGGTGTAAGTATGGAAAAAGTTATAAAGCAGAAGCCACTGTTAGCAATCAATGTAAACATAAATACCCATGTGAGTAAAAAATAATAAAATATGTCATTAGGTCATGAAAGTTAGGAAGAGAGCTTTGTTGTGAGACAGCAATGTACCCAAGGACACCATTAGCAGATGAGGTATTAGAGCGAATGGAAAGCCAGGAGATAGCGTGCAGAGAATTAAGATGACAAGACATGTGAAGCAGTGATGTTATCCTCCCCATTGACGACCTACCATCCTCAACAACCACTGCTGGAGTTTCTCCTGCTGGAGTTTCTACAGCTGGAGTTTCTTCAGCTAAAGGCTTCTCAGTACTAGCAACTGATTCTTCTGTGCTAGCAACAGCTTCAGCTGTGCTAGGAACTTCTTCAGCTGTGCTAGGAACTGCTTCAGGTGTGCTGGGAACTTCTTCAGGTGTGCTAGGAACTTCTTCAACTGTGCTAGGAACTACTTCAGCTGTACTAGGAACTGCTTCAGGTGTGCTTGGAACTTCTTCAGCTGTGCTGGGAACTTCTTCAACTGTGCTGGGAACAACTTCAGCCGTGCTAGGAACTACTTCTTCAGCTGTGCTAGGAACTTCTTCAGGTGTGCTGGGAACTTCTTCTTCGGTGCTAGGAACTGCTTCTTCTGTGCTAGGAACTACGTCAGCTGAGCTGGAAACTGGCTCATCTAAATCAAAATTTGCATTGGCAAGCAGAATATATTTTTGTTTGCAGAGAGCATAAAAAAGCAACAGAGCAGGACTAAAGTGATTAAAAATCTTCCTAAATAATTTCAATTTGAGAAAAAATCTTTAGAAAGGATGAAAAGCATCCAAATGGATGTTTCCATCTCGGTGCAAAAGCAAAGCAAAGCAAAGCAAAGTTACTACCATTATAAAAGAACAAGCATTCCTACATATTTGTTTTCTTCTTAATTTTAATTAATGCTATAAACAGTGACTGGAATGTATGTCCAAATTAATGTAATGGGAAGCAGAAGAGCATGCGTTCTGAATAGACAGTAAAAAATTGAAGGTGATCACTCCTGGTGAAGACATACCCTCTGACACAGCAACTTGTACAGGTTCTACAGCTACAGGTTCCTCAGAGCTAGAAACTGGTTCATCTAAACCAAGACATGCAGACAGAGGCAAGCAGCATTTATTTTTGTTTGCAGATGATTTTTTTTTTTTAAAGCAATTAAGCAGGCTTTATAGTCGAGGTCACAAAGTTAAATGGTTTATGAGATCAAATAAATCACTGAGTTCCTCCATGGCTTGTAGTCGCAACAAATATTCAATAGATCAAGGTTCAATTCAAGCACATGTTTAATGTCAATTAAGCACAACCCATTCTGATTTTACAAAAATGAGATATTGATTACCGGTAAACAGATTTAAAATTATTTGTGCAGTAAAGTTGGGAAAAAGGGCATTTTTTTCAGGAAATAAAAACAAGCATTTATATAGAAGGAACACCAGCATAAGGTAAAATAATCACAAAATCACAGGCATCCAAATAGTTATGTATTCATGTTGACGACAATACTACATTTCCTACACATTTTGGATAGAAAGCCTAAGATTTCAAACATATTTAAGGTATGAAAAGATGTTTCTGGCAATATCGACGTACCCTCTGCAACAGCCACTTCTACAGTTTCCTCTGCTACAGGCACCACAGGGCTAGAATCAGGTTTATCTAAACCAAAAACATGCATAGGTAAGGAAATGAAAATAAATTTGTGTTGTTTGCAAGAGGAAATTCAACAAAGCGATAAAGATAAATCAAAAGCAATTTTTAAAAAGAGTATAACACACACATATGGAAGTGAGCCATTTGCTTTTATTGATGCCAAGCAAATATTGATGTCTAATATTCAACAGTTTGTTTGTTCTAATACACACGTGGAGGTCAGCAAAATAGCATACAATTATGTTTACATAACAAACTGGAGTGTAAACAATAGAGGCTATTTTCTTAATGCATTCTACTTCTAAAATGCTTTCGCGAGCAACATTGAGCTTTACAACTTTGAAGCTTGTCACAGGTTCTTCTGACATAGTATAAACTCGAGTGTGCAGTCTGCAATCTGACTTTTGAAGTAAAGTAATTAAAAACAGTTTATGATTGATCAGTTGGAGAAGAAGCATCTGTACATTTGCATGCATTAATAAGAATGGTCTATTGCAATGACAAGACAATACCTTGTTTCTTTTCACGTCGCTTTTTACAAAGAACACCTTGAGGCACTCAACAGAATTGATAACCACACATGACCTACCTTTCCCTGCTGGTGCTGTATCAGCCGGAGCAGCCTCGGTACTGGCTGCTGCAGATCCGGTGGGAGCAAAACTGACATTGGTTCTCTTAGGCTCGCCACCCCATGTTACTAAACCCTGGGTTTGAACCTGCAAAACAAAGAGAAAAAACCCAAAGGATTATAATAACAATCATGTTTATATTAAATACTTCTTTAGTGCTCATATCTGGCACATATGCTCCCGCTATGCTACTGATTTCAGTGCTCACAGCATTCAAGAAATTCCTTCTGGTAACAACTTAACAACTGGTTGAGGTGTGGCAAATGTAGAATAATGTCTTGCAAAAGAACAGTAGTTTACACTCAAAGGCTTGAACCATCAACCTTCCCACCTCCAGTCAAGTGCTTTAACTGCTGACTAAGATACCCTGAAATACCTTAATCAAATTACTGCTAATTTTCATTTAAAGTTCAGGTCAATGGTTATAACAGATTACCCTAACACACTGAAATATCACATTTGTTCACAGAAAGACAGATTGTTACTTTGCTACTGATTTTGAAATGCATACTCACATAAGTAGCTGAGGCAACGACAGCAGCAGCTCCACCAATGACCCAGTACAGTCCGTTCTTACCGACTCCTTCAGTGCTAATGTGAGCCATCGTTCTGGAAGTGTTGGCTTGCAGCACCTTATTACGTGGCAGGGCCCCTGGAGTTTTGGAGAGAGAGAAAGAGAGAAAACCAAATTACAGATCAAACCATTGATTGTTCGAAAATCGTGTTTAAAATAAGCCATCAGACTGACAGTTTGAGGGAAAATTGTTTCAAATTCAAGAACAGTCCAACCATATCGTAAATCGTTTGACTGATTTTTCATTTTGTTTCATCAAGTTTATGATGACTATTTAAAATGCCTATTGAAATTACAATAAACCCCTGTTTAATATTAATAACTAGATAGATATTTCACCAAATCTGACTTAGTTATCTTGTTGATTCATAGAAAGGAAAGCAGGATTGTCAGGATTTGTGTGTTTGTGTGTGATGGGACTATATTCTAGTATTTTAGTAATAGATTAATATTTCTTGACTTTTTCCACTCCAGCAAGGCATAAATTCAATGCTAATGCGTATTGACCTCTAGTGCTGTACTTGCTGAGAGGCAGCAATTGCACAAATATCACACATTGCACAGTAATGCACACGATGAATATGAAGTGGCTCATCGTCAAGTTTGACAGCAGACTCACAATTTGAATTTTCAAAGTATGCTTTGATTGCTTTCTAACATCGGTAAGTTGAAAAAATTGTATTTTACTGCTATTTAGGTGTCATCAATTCAATTGTCACTGATTTTGAGTGAACTCAGTTGACCGAGTTTTGTACAGTGGTGTTTGAAATATTGAGAATCAATGGAGGTTGTCTTGACAGTTTTTAATACACAGCCAGGATCACACCTAGCTGCATTACTATCCTGGCTGTGTATTAAAAGTTGTGCAATTGATTCTCAACATTTCAAACACCACTGTACGAAACTCAACTGATTTCACTAAAAATGGGTATTTTAGTTACGATTGACGACATCTAAATAGCAGTAAAATACAATTTTGTTCAACTTTCCGATGTAAGAAAGAATAGACCTAGATCTAATTCAAATTGTGAGTCTACTGTCAAACTTGCCGACAGACGCATCGGCATGATTGTGTGCATTTGTGTTTTGTGGGTATATTGACTATTCATGTATTCAAATGCTGCCTAAAAGTATTAACACGTATAGACCGAAAGCTTCAGTCTCTCTAATCGTCGGTTGTTCCACTGAGACTACGTCTTGCTCCACTAGACCTCCGATTATTGGGGAATGACAACAAATGTCAGTTTTATTAAAGAAATGACCCAAATCAGATGGTTATTGCTGTCTAAGCTATGTGTGACCTTTTCCACTTCAGCACTTCAAAAGTAACTTAAGTCTTAAACTTGTCTGTGATATTTTTGTCGTTTCTTTTGCCCAACTTTGATGTAGACTACACTTACCTTAGTTTTAGCTCATTTCTGACTGGTAGAGAGTTAATAACATGAAAAAAAATTAAGACCAACACTAGAATTGTTCTTGAGTGGGCCCCCAAAAAGAAGCCCAAAGCCAAAAGGACTTTTCAAATTACACACATATTCTCTTACGAATGGGACTAGCTTGCTCTGACTCTCTCCACAATAGTCAATACCAATGCCGGTAATGCATGTCATTCTCTTCAATGGTGTATTTAAATATTGTTCTTACCATTTGGAAGCCTTGCTTTCCTGCAAGATGTGGAAATACTCCTTGAATAGGGTCTTAAGCCCTGCAATGCAGCTCGACATCGATACATTTTTGAGGAGTCTGGGGAAAACGTGAAGTCACTCGATCGCCGGTAAACTGATAAAGGGTCAAAGGTGAGCTTTCTCGTCACGTACGTAAAAATGCAAGGGCTAAGGGGAAGGGGGGGGGGGGTTGATAGTGGTGGACTAGCTGACTTGTTTAATTCTAATTTTTGAGTATCCTTCCCTGGCCGCAAGAGGGTATGGTGAATATCAGGAAAAGAGAGATATAAGACCAATGTTAATTAAAGCCCTGTCTCTCTATTTCCACCTTGTATTTCTCTCTCGATCTCCATCTCCCTTAATTGCCATCCCTATCTCTCTCTCTTTCTCTTTCTTCCCTCTAAATCTCTTTTTGTTTTCTTTTAAAGCCTTCCCGTACTTTGTATAATGATTATCATTGTGCTGATGTGTAAACAGATCCATTCATTTCATTCACTTTTGATGATCAAGTTATAAATTCTGTATCAATAAAACAATCAAACAGACAGCAAAAAAAATAATTTTGCTTACAATATGTCAGTTCGTTTATTCTTCATGAAAAAGAGCACCAAATAAACAAAAAAGAAATACTTTTCCACATATGTTTACATTCAGAGTTTATATAATTATGTTTTGAATTACCCACACAGTTTCATTCAAATTATTCAAATGTCGGTGGGAACTTTGAATGGACCGAGGTAGACAATAATCACAAGTAGTTATTAGTAGACAGATCAGATGGTGCAACTTCTTTAGTTTTTTATTTGTGAGTCATGAACTGCATGTGTCTTTGTTTTCTATAATTTTAATGTTTATTCCTAAAATTTACCCCAAACAAGTAATAAACCAGAACCACAAACAATAAAATAGCTTGTTCTCTTTAAAAAAAAAAATTCCTGGGATCAAACAGCTTTGATATCTTAGTATTTGTAGGCTTAAAATTCAAAAATTTAGTGTGTACCTAAACCAATAAATAAAGTGATATTTTCAAGTGTGAACACTGATATCAAAGGTACACTATTAGGGCTACCAAGAAAAATTAGGTCAAGATATAGATTTCTATAAGTCATTGTGGTATTATAAACATAGATGTATCATGCCATATCTGAAACATATCCCATAGGAAAGTGAAAAGTATGCCGCAGACCTGCCTCAGACCTGCCGCAGACTTTTAGTCTGCGGCAAAGAGTATGCCGAAGTATGCGGCAGAAAGAAATTTTGCTGCAGACTTGCCGCATACCAGTATGCCACAGGAACAGTCTGCGGCAGATCTGCGGCAGGATGAAATTTTGCTGCAGACTTGCCGCATACTAGTATGCCACAGGAACAGTCTGCGGCAGATCAGCGGCAGGATGAAACTTTGCTCCAGACTTGCCGCATACTAGTATGCCACAGGAACAGTCTGCGGCAGATCTGCGGCAGGATGAAATTTTGCTGCAGACTTGCCGCATACTAGTATGCCACAGGAACAGTCTGCGGCAGATCTGCGGCAGGATGAAATTTTGTTCCAGACTTGCCACATACTAGTATGCCACAGGAACAGTCTGCGGCAGATCTGCGGCAGGGCGAAACTTTGCTCCAGACTTGCCGCATACCAGTACGCCACAGGAACAGTCTGCGGCAGGTCTGCCACAGGAAATCCCATTAAAGTCTAATAGGGCCAATTGAAACCAATCATCTCATGCATATTCATTATTACTTTACACGTGTGACAGAAAAATACATTTATCATGATTTGTTAAGCAAATTAAGACAATGCACATCATTTTTGTGATTTCTATTTTCCTTTTGCCATTATTAACCAATAGATTATTTTGTCTGATCATGTTACAATTACATTCACGTTTAAGCAATAGATATATTGATTACTAACCAAGAAACAATATACATATTTAGTATATATATGTGTACGAGCCTGTGTCACTTTAAATGTTACTATTGAATACACTTCAAATGATCAATGTGATGAAGTTAATACAATTGAGAATGGAATATACCTAATTGGTAATATCGATATATATTGGTATTACCTAATTGGTAATATCGATATTGCCAATAGTGATTATGAAGTATCAATCAGTTTATCACTGGTTCTTCTACATGCATACTTTATTGCCACATACTGGATATGAAAGAGTATGCGGCAGGTCTGAAGCAGGTCTATATGAGATATGAATATTCATGACGAAGAGTCTGCGGCAGGTCTGCAGCAAGTCTGCCGCATACTCTTTCAGTATGATGAAAGAGTATGCGGCAGGTCTGCAGCAAGTCTGCAGCAAGTCTGCGGCAGACTCTTCATCATACTGAAAGTGTATGCGGCAAGTCTGCGGCAGACCTGCCGCATACTCTTTCAGTATGATGAAAGAGTATGCGGCAGGTCTGCAGCAAGTCTGCAGCAAGTCTGCGGCAGACCTGCCGCAGACTCTTCATCATACTGAAAGAGTATGCGGCAAGTCTGCAGCATGTCTGCGGCAGACCTGCCGCAGACTCTTCATCATACTGAAAGAGTATGCGGCAAGTCTGCGGCAAGTCTGCGGCAAAACTAATTTGCATGTGAAAAAGATGACTGTCTGCGGCAGGTCTGCTGCAGATCTGCGGCAAGTCTGCCGCAGGAGTATGCGGCAGGCTCATTTCTTTCCTATGGGATACCTTTGCTTAACATTCAAATAAACGTCTTTAAATGAATTGGTGAGACAAAAGCAGGCGCGGATCCAGGATTTCTTAGGGGAGGGGGCCCAACTTTTTTTTTTTTTTTGCTCCCGAAAATTTGAAAATCGCGCCGGCCGAAAAGTCGCTCAGTGGGGGGGGGGGGGGGGGGGGGGGGGGGGGGGAGGGGGGAGGGGGGGGTACAGAGCACAATTTTTTTTTTTTTTGCTCCCGTAAATTTGAAAAACGCGCCGGCCAAAAATTCGCTCAGTGGGGGGGGGGGGGGGGGGGGGGTGGTGAGCACATTTTTTTTTTTTTTTGATCCTCAAAAAAATTTCAATTTGCACCCCCCCTTGAGCGCCAGGGGGGGGGCCCAACCCCCAAAAAGGTAAAAATCACGTGATTTTACATGATTTTTTTCTCAAGGGGGGGGGGGGGGCCCGGGCCCCCCCCTGGATCCGCCACTGGACAAAAGGAACATTGATTTGAATAGAAAATATATTGTGCTCTATGACCTTTAGTCATAAACATTCTGCAAAGCATAAAGAATATTTCATAGTACAAAGTTGACAAAAAAAGACTTCAGTTAGTTGAAGTCTAGGGCATCAGAACCTATGACTGTAAAGTTTCACACATGATACCTGAAGGATATATTTTAAACACTCACCAAGTTTCATGGGTTTGCACAAGTCTGCAAAAAGGACTTACTGCCTTTAAGAGTAAAAATTGTGAGCTTAAAATTTACTTTATTGTTGTTGTTGTTGCTGTTATCAATTTTGTTAAAGCGACATAAATATCTTTCCATGGGAATAAGCTTCACCACGCAACCTTGAGGCAGGTACCTATTTTTGTTAGAGGAAAAAAAACAACTAAAGTGCTTCATAGTAGAAAGGCATCGTTGGAGCTCTGTGGTATGCTGGTGAAGGCTCTTGACTATCATATAGGGGTTCTGGGTTTAAATCCTTGCTCGGTCTTATACAGCCTTGGACAATGTGTTTTACCCATGTTTGTCCCTCTCCACATATTTATTGGGTACCTAGCTGTGCTAGGGTAATAACAATTGATCACCCACAGCAGGCAAGAGCTACATAGTGCGATAATAAAAACACTGACACTTGAACATTGCCTCCTAACCATACTAACTTTTCTGTGCCCTCAATTTCTTACAAGAGCATATTATCTCTTTGTATTCCCGTCATGCATAGAACAAAAGGAAAGAAAATATCTGTTTCTTACATTGTCTGTTTGGAGCCAAAGCCGCTCTAATGGGGTCACTTTTTCACAAAAAATCCCTAAACAAATGTCCCACTTTAACAAAAATACCATTACAAATGGATCTGTTTTATCAAAATTTGAAAAATGGGTTTTTTTTTGGATAAAAATACCCCAAAATGCCCCCTAATGGATAGGGGTTTTAGAGGCTTGATCGGCACACCCCCTTCCAAACCAACTCTGAGTATCCCCCCGGGTAACCCGTTGACCACTGAATTCTCTAATTCCAATAGGCTTAATACGGGGACCACCTGGCAGAGGGTTAACTGGCTTGTGGCTCAAAACAGACATGATATAAACACGTAAATAAATCAATTTGAATGCAGCATAAATAACACATTTATGGTGGAAACTACTTTTCATGCATAAATATAGAAATATAATGTATATACATACTGAAGGTGCGTTCTGAGGACATAAATTTTTCTTGAAATTTTCTGGCATGTTCTGCAAGTATCGTAAGGATGAGTTTCAGCCTTTTATTTTTTTTATGGTAATTTATGTTTGTATGTTTCAAATACTGGCATGAGTTTGACAAATAAGACTCTGCTCAAATTAACAGTGATCCCATAATGAATATGATGTATTGAAATCTTATGGATGATAAACAAGGATGAATTTTCTGATTTCTCATAGGTTTAATTTTACTACAAGTACAACTTAGGAGCAGTACATTACCACTGGTTGATGTGCTTTAGGTCATGCAGTCCCTGAACCTGATATTTTCATTGCTGAATTCAAAATCAATACTACAGATATAAAGCTTTCAAATACTGCTTTCACACATTGAATACGATTTACCTTAGAAATAAATTGCACTTTGGTGCACATGTGCATAATGATTTTCAAAACAACAATCCTTGTCAGATAGAATACTGCATGGTAACATCTATACCATAATGCCTTCACTTTTCAAACAATCTTATTAGGGAGATGATTTCTTGACGAATCATCCATTTTGGAAGTTTATTGATTCTCCATCTTAATACATTCATACACAAAGGAATATCTATCATATATGTGCAAAGCCAAAAATATATTATCCAGTAGCTCATGTACTGTTCTAAGTGCACTGAAGCTGAATGAAATATATCTATTTAGTGCTTCTTTCTAACAAAAAAGTAGAAGAGATTGACATTATGATCAAATTCCTTGAAGGCACTTGCTAGTCTCTCTCTCTCTCTCTCTTTCTCTCTCGTCCTCTCTTTCTCTATCTCTCTGACTCTCTCTGACTCTCTCTCTTGTTCTCTCTTTCTCTCCACTTCTCATTTCAATTCCTCCATCTGTTATCTCTTTCTCTCCACTTCTCATTTCAATTCCTCCATCTGTTATCTTTTTCTCTCCACTTCTCATTTCAATTCCTCCATCTGTTATCTTTTTCTCTCCACTTCTCATTTCAATTCCTCCATCTGTTATCTCTTTCTCTCCACTTCTCATTTCAATTCCTCCATCTGTTATCTCTTTCTCTCCACTTCTCATTTTAATTCCTCCATCTGTTATCTATGAGAAGATGAAATATTGCATATATCCTGAAGTCTTGAGCTGAGGCTAGCTTTGTCGGAGTCAGCGGAGCTGTGAATCTGATGTCTGCCTAGAGATGCTACATACATCTTCTTGTAGCGGCCTTCGTCTTGAGGACTGCATCGCAAGAACAAAAGCAAAAGATGAGGATAGAATGCAAAGATGAAACAAATAGAGATAGAAAGACAGACAAACAGAAAGTTAGAGAGACAGAGACAAGGAATGAGAGATAGAGACATTCATACAGATTTATAGAAAGAAAGACAGAGATCAGGATTTGTTGAACGATAGAAAAGGGAAACATATAATGAAGGGAGGAGATCAAAAGTATAGGAACAAAAGATAGGGAGAGAGAGAGACAGACAGAGACAGAGACAGGGAGAAGAAGAGAAGGAGAGAATGAGAGACAGATAGAGAGAGAGAGAGAGAGAGAGAGAGAGAGAGAGAGAGGGGGGGGGGGACATTAATAATTACACAATCAAATATATCAAGTGAATGCTTCTGCATATATGTTTCAAGGAAAAGTCTGAACTTCTGTAAAATGTATGCATTAAAATAATAAGTACTCGATAACATCCAAGGCAACAAAACCCATGCAATTATGTAAAACACCCTTGTTCCTAATAGTATGGCCAAGATTACATTGCTTCATGTATTCTCTCTGTATTATAGAGCAGCAAATAATAAAATTACTTTAGACAGTGCTTTTGACATTCATACATGTTCTACCAAACTGAAGTATTCCTATCAATACTAGCTATTACTCACCTCTGCTTGCCACCACTCATGAACTTGACCAGATGAAGCAGGACATACTGGAGACGACTCTCAAAGATGGTCAGCAGTCTCTTGACCTCATCCACTTCTGACTTGGTACCGGCTGCCACGTCCTCCTCCCCTACCGTCCCTTCAACGGCTCCATCATCATTGCCACCGCTGGCTCCTCCTACTGCTCCTTGTGCTTCAGCTCCGGCTCCCTCTCGTGCAGGATCTCCATCAGCTCCAGCTCCCTCCCGTGCAGGGTCTCCATCAGCTCCATGGCCCTGTTCTTCCATTGTTTTACTTCCGTCCGTCTCTTTCTCAGAGGTCGCATCTTCAGCAGTCGTTGCCTGTTCTTGACCCACATCGAGCCGCCTTACATCGGACGAACCATCACCGTGTCTCTCAGTAGACAGCCTGACATCAAGCTTCACATCTTCTACAGATTCATCACTCCCCTTAGGTTGTTTTTGTTTTACATCATCCCTACAGCTTCCGCTATCTTGCTTCCTCTGCCCTGTTCTAGGAAAATCTTGTTTGTTATCGCCTTTCATGGCTTTCTGATGTCTGCGTCCTCCTGCGTCTCCTTCGTTGGAAGCCACAATATCCTTCTTACTCAAGTCTTCTGTATCTGCAGTCTTTGCTACTATCTTGTAGCTCAGTTTTTCCAGCTGATGGATAACAGAACTGCAATCCAGAATGATGCCAAGCGCGCTTTCTAATGTCTTCACTTTGGGTCCTTTTCCTGTTTGATCTGTTAAATAAAGTAATAACCGTATCCATGAGTTAGTAACTTCTCGCTAATTAAAGCCTTGATTTTTTGATTTTGTTATTCTCATTGAAATGGAAGGGTATGGAAGTTTAATTTTTGCCTAGAATGCTCACATATATAAATGCACTACAGAAATATGCCTCGGAAACTCAGTTGGGAACAACTGATCCTTTTGTAAATCTTATTAAATATATGTATTCCTTGAAAATTCACATTTAAAGAAAGGTTAAGGACAGTGAACCATTAACAAATAATAATAACCATGAATGTTCAAAGATGGGAATATTTTTTTCTTTATTTTTTATTATTTTTTACAAAACTGTTAATTAAAACCTGTTATGGGTATAAGAAGAGACTCTTACTTTCAAACTGATGTTCTAGCAATGCCACCCTCTCCAGCTCCACTCTCAGTAGTTCCACAGGGCGATCCATTTCCTTGAAGAGTTTAACAGCCTTGGTGTAGTGAAGCTCAGCCAGCGTTTTAGTGTGCTTCTTCTTCATGTGGGAGGACTGGAAGAGAGAGTGAGAGAGAGAGAGAGAGAGAGAGAGAGAGAGAGAGAGTGACAGACAGACAGACATAAAGACAGAGAGGGAGAGGAGAGAGAGAGAGAGAGAGAGAGAGAGAGAGAGAGAGAGAGGGAGAGTAACATCAATGTCTTGAAAAAAAATTGGAGGCCTGTGTAAGTTCAACTGTACATACAGATATTGATAACTCATTCATCACTTCATCACTGTCACAAATCAAAAGTTACAATATAAATTAATATAAGAAATTAAAAATAACAACAATAAAAAAGACAAAAGACAAAGAGAGAATTGAGGAGGCTTTCCCAACTAACCTGATTTCTGATTGAGTTGTGGTACATGGATGCCAGTCTATGATGGATAGTAGCTGCCCTGTACTGGTAGAGAGGTTGTCTGCTGGATGATGTCTCCTCTGTGTCACACAGAGTCAATGCTTTGCTCATGAATTCCAACACATCCTTCTCAACCTAAAATACAAAGTAGGAAATAACGTTATTGCCTGTATGTGACAAGACTGTAACCATGTAGCAAGGGACTTCACTATAGAGTGGGGAGGGGAGGGGATTAAGGTATGATATTCCCCATTCAAAATGTCCGTCAGCAAATCAGAAATTTTATTAGTATTAGTGGTGAGTACTTAGAATTAACAATGTATTTTCTTTGCTTTTTATGTTTCTTTGTTTATTTTTATTTTTTTGCCAAATCATGCTATCAAAGATGGAAGAACTAAACTCCAATGGACAACAATCTGTTGACCTTATCAGATATTACAATGACTATTTAGAGCAAAATACATTTTCATAACATAATCATGTAATGTAGGAACATTTCGCAAATAGTTTCCAATAAAACCAGCAGTCTCCTTTTCCTAACCATTTCTCGCTCACATATGACATTGTAATCTGCCACATTTCTTTAAAAAAGCCTAAATTTATCAATTCACTTATCTATCTGTTATAAGACACAAAAATGTGCAGAGGGGTATGCTTGAAAAAATAATAATGATAATTAGATAAATTTATAAGCACAGCTACTTTACAAATATACTCTACTGCGCTGAAAAAAGTTGCATTGGTAAACCATGGCAGTTAACCGAGCCATATTTGCAGGGCTTAATTCATCCATGTTACCTCTGCAAGATTGGAGGTGGATACTGGAGGCTGATCCTGCAACAGACACGCCATGTTGAAATAAGTCGAGCACAGCTCCCACGTGATGGAATCCCACAATGCAACATGGCCGCTCTTGTTCCCCAGGATGTGAAGACCCCTGGCATAACACTCCGCCGCCTGTGAGGGGTTGGATAATCATGAAAGAAATCCATACAGCAAAATTTAATACAAAATAAATTTTCATTTCATTTCATTTAATTTCATTTTATTTCATTCGTCATAATGAACATACATGATTAAAACATTGATATTTACAGATAAGTAAAGTACATACAAATAACATAACGAAAGACAAACATAAAATACAAATATATATACGAATGAGGAACCAGCAAGAAAGAACATTTAAGTCTTGTATGGGGCTGGTCCCTAGCGACAATTTTAACCTATAACACTTAACACCTAACACCTAACAACTAACACCTAACATCTAACACCTGATTGCATATATAAAAACTAAAAATAAATACTACTCACAAAAACGTAATTGTTTGTATCTTCTTTTAAATGTATTCAGAGTTGGGCTTGATTTAACGTTATAATAACTGTGAGATCTCTATAAAGTAATAATGATAATGGATCAGAGTGAAGTGCTGTATAGAGCAAAGTAAAAATTGAATTGGCTTCGATTATAAAAACACAGTGGTATGGAGGGGCTGGCTAGAACAGTTTTACACTTAACACTGTGAACTGAAGAGAGAGCATACATTTACTGAAGAAAACAAGATCATTTTTAAAAAATAAATATGCTGCATATACTTTGTTTTAATCCACTGTTATTATACATACACAATTTTAAAATGGTAATTAAATTAATTGAATAAAATCAATTGAATTTAAATGAACATATCGAGGGTTCAGTGACACAAAGACAATATTTTGCCAAAATGAGTATTTGATATCAAAATGTTCAGAAAAATGTGGGCTTTCCAGGAAACACAAAGACTTAACTCCACCTAACACCCCATTGAAGTCAATGGCTAGTGAAACATAGACTTAACTCCTTAAGGCCCAAGTGCTCAGTGACACATAAACCCCTTTTTCTCAAAATGGCCAAAATGGAGTTACGTCTTCGTGTCACTGACCCCTCGATATGACATACCTTCAGATAATAATGTTTCTCCTTGGTACTGAACTCTGCATCTGGTCCCATGCTACCCCCGGAAGCATAGCTCTGGGCGCAGAGTCTCATCAGACGACCCATGTTGCAATTGAGAAGAGCCACGTTGGTAGAATCGGAAACCTCCTCAAAGGACTTCACACCGGTGTCAAAACAACGGTAACTCCCCTTCCACAGCTCCTGCTCAAACGTACTGGGCATCGATTCTGAACAGGAGTATAGAGAATACACATGCTTGTTCACACACCAATCTAATTTCATACCATTCTATACAAATGTGATAATGTTTTATGAAGTAAATATGTTTTCTAAACCTACCAATTATACCACGTATCTATAATAATATGTTAAGTTGTATGTACAATGTGAGCAAAGCAAATTTCCATTGGACAAGGAAATGAAGTTGAATTTCAAAGAGATAGAAAATTATATCCCTTTTGTTCACACATACGGTATGTCAACTACACTGTAATCCATTCTATTCTCTGCCAGGTAAAATTGGGTATTTTTCCAGGCATGTTTTTTTTTACATATTAATTCTGAATGAGAGTACAGAGAAGTTGCTCATTTGGTCTCAAATGAAGCTAATCTCATACATTTCCTTATTAATCGTTTTTAATCTTCACAGGAAATCTAAACAGGAAAACAACTAAGGTTGATAAACTGAATATTCCCTGAACCTCAATGCAACTACATGTACCTATGTAATAATTTTGTCTGGTTCCACAACAATATTATATACACAAGCTTCAGGCTTTCAGGTGCAGTGCTATAAAGGTAATACTGAAGTGTTTACATGAACATACAATGAAACCTGCTTTAGTGACCATACATATATCAAGACCACCTGCCTATAAAGACCACATTTTGGTTTCCCTTGAATATGGTTTCTCTTTGAAACTTGTACTAAAGGAACCTGTACATAAAGGCCAACTACTTATAAAGACCACTTTCATTGGCTCTCCTTGGGCGGTCTTTATAGACAGGTTTTTGCTGTACTTGCAAACGTTGTATATCTGTATTTCTCACCTTTGACGGAAGCCAGATTAGCAGCAGTGTTCATGAAGAAGACACCAAGCTCATTGCAAGCATTGCCGAGCTTTTGACCGACACCCCTCTTGAATGCTTTGGCCTTCTTCACCTCATCACCCAGACAAGCTTTATAACACTTGATGCTGCATTCCAAACAGTCTTCAGTATCTGTTTGAAATTCAGTTGCCCACTCATACTCTATATCAGGGAGATATAAGAAATATCAAAACTACTTCAATTTTTTTATACAAATTTCAACTAAAAGAAAAAATTAAGTGAAACAAAGAAAGCATGGCAGTAGATTTTACTTATCAACATTTACAAAGGTAGTCAGAAAACAAAAACTAATTAAACTGATAGTGTCATTGGTTCCATGAATATTTTGAAGTTCACAGACAATCTGATTTACTTAAATTTGAATATATTTAAATTCTTTTGGGAAATGAAATTTAAAAAACAAGTTTCAAAACAGGTACATGATCAATACCACTATCTTAATCATTAGAGTGCCAAGCTGATCAAATTTTTTTTTTCCCTTCTAGTTCCCTTTTTCTTTTCTTTTTATGTATAACTTTTCATATTTTAAAGAAAGAAATGTTTTCATATTGTATAAATTGTGCCGCTGGATTAGCTAGAAAACAGACTTCCAGGATTTTCTTTTCATGTGTGTATACTACAGTCAAGTTAATAAGACAAAGATTCAAGTATCAACTCCAAAATATGTGACATTAACATTATCCTCCTATGTGAGAGTATGAATCTTTTAATCTTTATTTCAAAGACTACAATGGCAAAAAAATTACATGCAGGTGGCAGGGGTCGTAGTGCCGGGGTGGCAGTTGTGAGGGAGTTTTCTCTGGGGGTGGTAGCGCATGCAACAAAGGGTAGATGAAGTTTGTCCTAGAAGCTACAAAAAGGGGTGTGGCAGCGGTGTGAAAGGGGTGTGGCAGGGGTGTGGCAGTGGTGCATACCATGGGATGTCTGCTGGATGATAGCCGTCTCTAGGATGAAGGTATCCATCTCTGAGATGTTCTGGTAGTCTTCGTGATGAAGATGCTGGTTGCTAGGGTCATGGGTCAGAAGGAGATAGGAATCGCCGCACATCATCAGAACATTGTACACGTTAGTCTCTCCACCGTGGGTCGACCTGCTGGCATCTAAATTTACAAGCGAAATATAAATAGATCAAAGGAAACACTACTCCTTATGCTAAAAATATACAGTCCATATCTGGGCCCTGTTTCATAAAACTTGTTATCAATAACAAGTTACAATAACTGTTTAAGCTACTAAAATCGAGGTGTTTGATTGGTTGGCCCTGTTTTGGCAGGCCCTGTTTCGTAAAAATTGTTATCGGTAACAAATTCTAAATATCTATGACAAATTTGCTCTCAGCCAATCAAATGCCACGATTTCAGGAGCTTATGCCAGTCATTGTAATTTGTTATTGATAATAAGTTTTATGAAACATGGTCTAGATGCAATAGATTCTAAATGGTTTCAGGTGTACTGTGGGTAATAACAGACGGTGTGGGCTCTGTTCCTGTGCATCTCAAGTATTTAACCTGTTGTATGAAACTATACTGTTAGATCAAGTACTAAAAACATGTGTTTCAGGTTCTTACCTAGGAATAAGGGAATAAGAAAGAGACCACAGAGATGGGACTGGGGTGGCAAAATGAGAGAGATACATAAAGAACCACAGAGAAGGATACAGTGAGATAAGAATGAAGATCTTGAGCGAGAGATATAGAAAGAGTAAGAGACAGAAGGGTAGCAAAAGGAAAATGAAAATTAACATTTGATACAATAAACCTCAGAACTTCATTACACAAGTGCATCAATTTTGTTAACTTACTGTGGCATTTGATAGCCAGCTGTGCCATAAGAAGCGCCCTGCCATGTTTATGCTCCTCCCATGCCAACGCAGTCAGTATGCAGTAGGCCTGATAAGCCTTCTCCAGCAGACGCAGACCCGATGTCTCCTGCCAGGAACCTGGAGGGAACGGTTTCTCCTTGGCCACTGCCTTGCTCCTGCTGCCTGGTGAGCGGTCAGACTCCACCAGGTCACTGCACTGTTCAACTCCAGCGGGTCCATCCTTCAGCTGCAGTTGGTCACTTGGAATTCCTGTTGATGATGTCTCGCAACTATCTTCATCCCTTGCTTTCGATTCATCTGCAGACTGAGAATACACTTGGTTTGAATCTCCTCCTCTGCCAATATCCATCTCTTGAACCAATGTCTCCAAGGATCTCTCAGTGTCCTTTCTATCCGCATACCTTTGGACTGACCCACCTACATCCTTGACATCATGTGCAACATCTCCTCCTACGAACAGGCTACCCTGACCCAAGTCCTGCTTCATAGTCCCATCTGCCCCACGAGCAGAGCTTTGTTCACCTTTCTCCCTTCCTGAAATGCTACTTGGCGATTGTTGATCTGCTGTTCGTGGTTCTGCTTTTCGTGGATCTGCTGCTCGTGGTTTGTCCCGGAGTGGGATGGCTTTGCTGGTAGGCAGGGGGCTACGGTCGGGTGTCGAAGGGGGTAAAGACAGTGACATAGCGGCATGGGAAGGTGGTGATGCTGGTGCTGGGTGTGCGCCGGTTGCAGTCTCGGGGATGCTGCTCTTTATCGCTTTTAAACCTGAAAGAAGGAAGAGCATGCAAGTGATTATCAATAATAATAATCTCATATCTGTAATCATACAGTGCTTAATATGAAATACTGTTTCGAAGCGCTTTACAGATATTATTACCTCGGTCATTCATGCACAATGTGCACCTTCTCCACTCCCTGGGGAGTGTTTCTACCTTAGGGTCAACCTGTTAAAATAAGATTTGTTCTTGTATCAATAGTTTTGATTCATGCATGACAGTCAGCTCAAAAATCTAATACCTGAACACAACATAGATCATCCTGACATTTGTTATTACACTGACTAGCATAATTTGACATTTTACCCAACAAATAAAATAAAAAGGAAGATTTTAAAAACAAACTTTATTTCACTCACATCAGCAACATATTCCAAAATCTGCCTGGCCTTCTCCGCCTTTGATGCATCCAATGATTTGACCTTTGACCTCTTATTGTCAATGTCTTTGCATTTCCAGGTCTTGCTGCTAGGGACCGTAAGATTCTTGATGCTGATTGGTGGGAGGACAATCTCTGGCCTCTTTGCCTGGTCGTCATCGACTGCATCGTTGGTTTCGTCCTCCACGTCGCTGCTGGTTGTCGAGCTCCCTGCGAATTTAGAAGTGAAGATTAGTTAATATACAAATAATACACAGCAGTGGGGGCATTAGTAAGAATTACCCACACAAGGTACCTTTGGAACAGTCTAACACGCCCGAGGCGACAGCCGAGGTTGTTTGGACTGTGGGTAATTTTACTAATGCTCAAATGAAGTGATGTGTTTTATTTGTTTTATAAAATGATGTTTTATTTGTTTTATAAAATGATGTTTTATTTGTTTTATAAAATGATGTGTTATAATATGATTTTACTAATGACCGGTCATTAGTATTTACTAATTTCTGGTCAGCATCAAAATTACATGTTAGGGAAAATAAATGCCTGGTCACGTGAACACTCTCAACCAATCATTTGATTAGGATCTGCTTCATCATCTTATAACAGTCACTAAACCTTCCTCGATCACAATACACAGCCTAGGCCAATTAAACAATCTGGGCTGTATACTGGGCAGGTACATGTACAAAGACCCTGTATTGTTAATTGTCCTCTTTTATGAATTAAACAACCACAGTGACACATGTTTGTATTTAATTTAACCAATATCATTTAAGAGTCAATGTTTTATTTGTGCATGTGGAATATTTGAAGATGGAAGAACCAGTGAATTATTTCCCTTAGGACTCTGATTAGGCAATAGAAAAGAAAACATACAATACTGCTTTGTCATCATAACCATCTTTTTTTAATTATGTCAGATATTTTTGACGGAGGCAAGGCCAACAGTAAGGAGAACAACAAAGGATGAACTAAATATATAGTAATGGTTTGGACAATACATTTTATTATATATTTTAATCATTACCGTTCCAAGCCGAGTCTGAACCATCATCATCTCCCGTGTTGCCATGGCGACTCTGCCTGGATTCTTCCATGAACATCCGACAGAGGATAAAGTTGGCTTGGGCCACAATCTGTAACAAAAAGACAGATCACTGCGATTCAATTTGAGGATACGATTAAAGGTATTGGGTAACTTTGCCTGACATCCCCAAACAAAATTATTGCTTTAGTCCATGCTGCAATCATAATTATAGGTCAGGCAGGAATCCCATGACATTTACAAGCCAATCGGTTGTTTGGTTATCAAGATATTTATGATTGAAAATTTAAATATGAAAACCGTTATGTTTATTTCAACATTTCAACATTATGTACTGGAGTTCAAGTTTGAAATTAAGAATACTATCAACAACAAAAAAGAGAAAAAGGAGAGGAGAAAGAGGAAACGTGAAAGGCTAGCAAGGATAATATTTTAAACAGTCTTACCTCTAAATGTTGATCTCTGCATTGAGCCAGTAAATAAAGGCACTTATTCAGAAGGTACACAATGATATGCTTGTTCCTATTGCATGAGAGAGAGAAAAAAAAAGACTAAATGATCATTCTGTTTTTGGTATAGATCATATAACACTGTGATATAACATCAAAATGCACTTTCAAAGAGCTACAGCTTTAGCTATGGCAACTATCTAATGCAGCACATTACAAAATTGTCATAGAAATCCTAACTCATAAACATTATCATTGTCTAATTTCATTTTCAACTGAATTTTATTTCACTCATGAAAACAAGACAACCAGACATATGATTACGTTGAAACATGTACATCAAGAAAACAACAGGATGTTATATTGTTGTTCTGGGGGTGTTTAGCTAAAAATGGATTTCCTAGGGGTTTGTTATTTCACCTGACTGCTAAGAAAGCATGTGTATGCTTGTAAGTAAGTAACCAGAGGACCGACGGCTTTAGGTCCACTCCGAGGGACCTGGTAACAAAGATAAATGCCTTACCAAAGGGCACTAGTGCACTGACTGGGTTTTGAACCCTGGACCTCCCGGTTACAAGACCACTGCTCGACCACTGAGCCATCGCACCTCCCCAAGGGTAAAAAGCGAGTTTTTGCTCGGCGACACAAGTGCTGACTACGGGGTACTTAAATGAGCTCGCCACCCGGTACTAGCTCGACTCCCGACGCAAATACGGCTGAATATCGTCGTAGGTTTGGATGCTACATGGATATTTTTGCTCTGAGTGCGACCCCCCGGTAAGATTAGCATTGTAGAAGGCCACGTCGCCGGTTGCGAAAACTCGCTAATATGATTGGTCAGGTGATTAACTCACTTGGCAGATATCGTGTCAGCCTGGGCCATGTTGTGGGCAACACGATAAAGCAGCATGGCTACCGGGACAACAAAGGGGTTGTCCCACGGGCATTCTGGGTGCTCGGTCATCAGGCTACTCAGGTCATACAGCTTGACCACATCATCGTTCTTGCCTAGGAGGAGAGATAGATGGTGAGAAAGAAAGATTTGTTGATGGATGTTTAGAAAGATAGATAAAAAACGGTTGGATAGAATGGATGGAAGCTTTGATGATTGGACATATGGATGGATGGAAGGGCGGAAAAATGGTTTAAGGGATGGTCGGAGGGATGGAGGATTGGATGGAGGGATAGATGGAGGGATGGATAGATAGATGGAGGGATGGATAAAAGGATCAAAGAATGGACAGGTGGATAGATTGAAGGTTAGGTTAGAAAGATGGGTAGATGAACATTGGAAAGATGGTTGGAGGGACAGATGGAAAGACGGTTGGAGGGATGGATGGAGGGATGGATGGATTGAAGATCAATGATTAAACATAAATTGAATGTTGGAAAGAGGGTGGATGGAAAGATAGATGGATTGAAGATCAATGATTAAACATAAATTGAAGGTTGGAAAGAGGGTGGATGGAAAGATAGATGGATTGAAGATCAATGATTAAACATAAATTGAAGGTTGGAAAGAGGGTGGATGGAAAGATAGATGGATTGAAGATCAATGATTAAACATAAATTGAAGGTTGGAAAGAGAAACGGATGGAGATGGATTAATGGATTAATTGTGGAAGGAAGGGTGGATAGAAGGATGCGAGGATGGGTAGATAGATACATGGAAGGAAGTGGGTGGGTGGGTAAACGGATGAATGGGATAATATAGGAAGGAAAAAGGATTGAAAGGGCGTTTTTCAATTAAGATTGAAGTAAACATAGAAGGGAGAAAGAAAATAAGTGAAACAAATATTTAAGACAGGAAATTAGACAGAACAAAGGAAGATTTGGGAGAGAGAACATAAATGTAAGAGATGGAAGGAGACAAAATTAAAAATGGAAAAGGATAAGTTTCAAAGGGTTAAAGAGAAGGATGAAGAAAGCTATATTTATTGTACAAGGAAGACATATAAAAACACAGCACGAGTCCCCTAGCAATGGCCTCGTCATGGTAATGCCCAATATAGATGCATGTCCTTCCTCATCTGGAAAACCTCTTGTATTTTCCTCAAATAGTTCTATAAAAAATCTGGTTTCATATAAACAATCCTTGATTCTATGACTATTACTGTGGTATTTGGATTCTAAGTTTGGTATAAAATATTGAAGCTTTCTTCCTTCCTAAAACACAAATATCAGTGTACATGGTGGAAGTTATCTAAATAGCAACAATTTTAACAATGAATAATAGAAATTAACCTGCAGCAGTTCAGAGTGCTCCAAAGGTCTCAATGAATTAAGCTTTTCCTTCTCTCATTTGCAAAACTTTTTTTTTCTTCCACTCTTTCCTGGTTTTCCTCCCCAATATGTATTTAAAATGAAACAGTGTAAATGAAGAATTACACCCCCCCCCCCCCCAAAAAAAAAAAAAAAAAAAAAAATCAACAAGAAATTGTTACAAAATAATTGTAATTATATATTTTACTCTGCATTGCAGAAGTAAAGACTTCCGTAGATATTTTTTATTGGGCCACTCTTAAGTCTTATTCATTAACCTAATGAATGGCACAATGTACTGCACAACAGAAATGGACTCAAATTTTCCTATGATTTTTGCATTTTCTGCTCGATATGAATGTCAGATCAAGCATCTTGGATTTAAAGATAAAAAGCAAAAATAAAACATCATTTAAAGATGACACTACACTGCTATGGGTTATCCCTTATACCTTATTTACGTATTTAAGTATAAAAACTACTTATACATACCCTTAAACAGCCAATACGTATGGCCCTCCTTGGTGCAGTTACTATTGATGAAGGAGAGGATGTTCTGAGCAATATCCTTCACAACCTGAAAGTCATTGTCAAGGTCATCAAGATTTAATACATCGTAAATACATACAAGAATATAGAAATCTGAACAAACATTGTCTTCATTGTTTAGGTTGTAAACAATGATAAGAATTTTAATGTACTCTTTTAGTCAAAATAAAAGCTGAATCAGCTTCAAATCGTAGACAATTGCACTACTGGACCCAGTCTTATAAGAAATTGCGATTAATTGGAACTTTTTTGCGATTGATATCAATCGCAACTATGTACATAAAAGATATGAGACTGCAAACTTGCATCTAATAGGAGGACTCGCGACTGATTTGGATCAATCGCAACTCTTTAAAAGACGGGCTTTGGTCTGCCATCACTACAATTTTGAGCCAATCTAGCCTCTATCATGTAACTATTCAGATCATTCGTTTATGTTTGAATGATCATATCAAATGCTACTGAAAATGATTAAAAATTGGATCGTAGTCAGATAACATTGATAGATAAAACTGTTTTCTATTTGTGTTTCATGAAACATGGTTTTGTTTGCCATGTCTCGCTGGAATCATTCTGAGCTGATAAACACATTTCCTTTTTGGTTCCCTTCATCTACACCTTATTCATAACTCTATCTTTGACTATCCATCTTATTATCAATCTAATATTGGCCTCTTTCATTGGGTATTTTGAACACCTTAAAAATAGAATAATTGTCAAACACAACTGCTTTTATAATAGTTTATCGATATTTGGTTTTTATCATATCATGTTATGATTATTTTTTTTCATATATGTATTCTATTTTATTACAAGTTATACCTTTTCCAATAAATAATTTTTTCAAATTCTTTAGCATGACCAAAGGCTATGTGGAAAAATCACAGGCATAAATCACGAGAGGGGAGGGAAGTGGGGGGGGGGGGGGTGGCCCTTACAACTATACCCCACTTTTCAATGAAAAAATAAATAAAAGAAAAAGAAATATATCAAACCTTACACCCATATTCATTTTTAGTCATGTATGTGTTCATGCAAGAAATCTCTGCTGCTAATTGTGGTCATCCCACACCCCTCCCTAAAAAAAACTCCTGTGAAGAGATATATGCCACTAGGGAATGTCTCCAATCAAGTAAAACAATCAAGTCATCAACAAGGAGAGGTTCCGATGATGAAACAGTTCAACACAGAAAATAATAGAAATAACGAGAATCTAATCCTCTTGGTACGTCAGTAACGAAGCCACTGCTGACGTCGTTAATGACTCAAGAACCAGGAAAACATGCTCTTAGCGGCACTAGGGCACAAGGGGGTGATTCGCTCTGGGCACGTGTGCCCTGTTTACATGGAGGCAAAGGAAACCCCTCAATGAGGCGAGTCTCAGAAAAATAAAATCCTTGATTTCTACAAACAACTTGTCTTGGAGACACGTTTCCATCAGCATCTTTGTTACAAATCTTACAAATTGTCTTTGATCGACTTCTGTACATGGGTATAAGCTCTATGATCATGCAAGGTTGCATGAAGACTTAAAAGAAGCAAAAATGCGTATTCAAGTACAATGAGGATTAACTGCACAATTAGCATGGCAACACATACGTATTTCTTGTCCATGGCAGATTAAAAGCTCATTTGTGACGTACAATTTGTCACCGTTATTGTGAACCTAACGAATCCCTACAGTAATATAAATAACGCGTTTCATAAAAACCGCCAACGAATTGGTAAAATTTTCTCATTAAAAAAAATTGATGACCTCGTATTGTATTGTATTTATTTTCCAATCATATTAAAAAGACAAATAACATATGACATAAAACGAAATGAAACATAACAGAATTAAAAAAAAAAAAATTACATGTGTATATAGATTGCTTAAAAATGATTGGCTGGATTGCCCGTTCAGTGTCATAAAAATATATGACACTGTTCTTCCTGGGGGTCCAGGTACAATTAAAAGAAACATTACGTAAATAGAAATTTTAAAAATAATGCACAAGCTGCTGAGTATAACACTTGCATGTCCTCTTTCGTGTTAACCAATGAAACAAAACAATTAAAAGCAAGAAAAGGCTATACATTTACAATTGCTGAGATTTGCGGATAATTAACCCGCTATGCGCGAATCAGTAAGAGGAACGACTGCAAGAAAGAGAGATAGAGAGAGAGAGAGAGAGAGAGAGAAAGGGAGAAAGAGAAATGGAGAAGAACTCTCTTGCAAAGCGTGTGGAAGGCACATGTAACGCCTGGCGCGTCCGGGGAAAGAAATCAAAGCAATTGAATAGGTGAATGAACAAGTACAAAATATGCTACCTTATTCACGGATCCCGGACGCGCCCAGCATAACACCATGTAATTCCAAACCCCACGCGAGAGACCCGCCCACTATGTTGTCTAATTCTCTATCCGACAATCGATCCTCAACTATAAACGTCAATAAACGATTTTCCCTATGAGGCCAAAATTTATACACACGCCATCATCAAACGCTAATTAAAAATGCCATACGCACACCTGACAACAAACTATCGCACCCCAATAGAAGGTACGCAGTGCTTGTTGCCAGCCGGGACAAGTTAAAAAGCTTATCCCAGCTAGCAACGCAAATGAATGCAATTCGCATTCCGACCATTGTGATGCGGCCGCTCGCTATCAGGTGATTACATAGCTTGTCCTAGGGCAGGCATGAGTAAACTTGACCACAAGAGGAAAACGGTGTATTGCCGCGTACCAAGCAAAACAAACCCACAAATTTGAGCATTCAGCCATCGTGCAGTAGAAAGAAAGACGAGGCAAAAAATACCATACACTTTCGGGCTAAACGAAAGAAAAAGCATCAATAGTTTCAAACAGCAGCTTGATTTACACAATTATGTTTACATACACAAGTAGAACTTAAATACATGTCTACCCTAATTACTAGTAATGTGTCCCCCCCCCCCCCCCCCCCCCCCCACAGCTAAGTGTAACTTCTGGCAAGGCATAATACCACTGAAAGTCTAGGCAAGATCAATGAATGGCAGATAGTTCTTTGCAAAAAACACTTAAGCTGTTGGAGAGTTTAATATTGTTAGGTAAGCCGTTAAATTCTCGCGAGCCTCTATATAAAAACATTCTCCGACAGCTCTCGGATTTCGGTTTGGGTAGAGCTAAATTTCCCCGGGATCTCAACCCGTATAAATAATTATTATAATTAAAACGATCCTTCAAATAAGAAGGGGCAAGATTGTGTAATGATTTGTACACCATCGTGAGCAGGTGTGACTTTCGTCTAGATTGTAATAAGGACCACCCCAATCTTCCGTGAATTTCGTTGTTAGAAATATGATCATAGGGGTTTACACTTAAAAGAAGGGGCAAGATTGTGTAATGATTTGTACACCATCGTGAGCAGGTGTGACTTTCGTCTAGATTGTAATAAGGACCACCCCAATCTTCCATGAATTTCGTTGTTAGAAATATGATCATAGGGGTTTACACTTAAAATGATTCGACCTGCTCTATTTTGTAATTTTTGGAGTCGGTCAACATGTTTCTTGCTAGCGGAATCATAAACAATATCAGCATAATCAAACAGGGGTAAAATTATTGAATTGTAAACTAACTTTAATTGAGTTTGAGGTAAACAATGGCGGAGTCGGGCAAGATAGTTAACTGTTTTTCCAATTTTCTTACACATTTCATCAATATGAATATCCCATTTTAAACGAGGATCGAGCTGCATACCAAGGTATTTAACCACGTTTTTCTGTGTAATAGCTTTGCCAGAAATTTGAACATTAAAAATATTATATTTTGATAACATATAACTTGATCCAAATAACATGCTAATAGTTTTCTCAACATTAAGGCTAAGTTTGTTCTGACATAGCCAATTGTGAACATTGTTTAAATCAATATTTAGGATTCTTTGAATATTACAGACATTTTTATCGGAAAAATATAGCACAGTGTCATCTGCATAAAGATGAATGTTACAATGTTTTACTCTGTTAACCAAATCATTTATATAAATCGTAAAAAGCAGCGGCCCGAGGGTTGACCCTTGAGGAATTCCATAATCGACATCTAAAATGTTTGAAGAAGTAGAGTTCAAACAAGTAAAAATTTGACGGTTGCATAAATAAGTACGAAACCAGTGTAACACGTTGTCAGTAACTCCCAATGACTCGAGTTTGTTTAAAAGAATATTTACGTCAACAGTATCAAAAGCCTTTTTAAGGTCAATGAAAACCGCTCCAGTGTATAAACCTTTGTCCATGGATTCTAACCATTCATCGGTAACCTTCAATAGAGAAGTCATAGTTGAATTATTTCTAATGAAGAAAACAAAGTATCATATTTAATCAAATCAAATGACAAGGAACTGTGAATATATACAGCCACTCCCCCACCATGTCGGTTTCTGTCTTTTCGAACAAGGTGAAAATCATCAATATCAAGTTCACTATGGAAAACTGAGTCATCAAGGAAAGTTTCATTTAACGCTAATATATGAACTTGATTGTTATGCAAAAACGATTTAATCTCTTCAAGATTTCGATAAAGACTGCGAATATTAAGATGGGCCAATTTAATTCCCTTACTTTTAAAACAATCGTATTGCACTGAACAAAAATTATCACATGAACTCTTATCCTTGACTATGTCGTCTTCACATGGTAAGTTGACTGTATTATCACAGCTCTTGTCAATTGATGGTAAATGAGTAAAAAGACACTTCGTACATTGCCAATCTATGAAATGATGTGTTACATCATCATATAAAGCATTGCTTATGAATTCACATTTTGTATGAGCCCACTGATTGCAAAGTGTACATTGTAAAGCCCTTTGCTTACATGTTACATTAACAGAGCATTTAGAACAAGGGTACTGCCTAACCATTTAGCCCCTTATAAAAGTATAATACAGAAATATATGGAAAATACAAAGTTTATATACGGAATAAATTAGGCATGTACAAATACCAATATTGATATTTGTTAGTATGAAGTGTAAAAATTGAGAAAATTAACAATGTCTAACTTGAGAGTTAAAAGGTTCAATGAGACTGAACAAGTTCGGAAAGGACTGATTTAGACTTATAAAGATCTAACCTCATTAACAGCATGTGTACTCACAATATATCCATTTCAGTGCGATTTTGATTTGTCAAGTGACATGACGCGAGAAAACTCTGTGTCTCTTGTAATTGATACTCGGACTCCGTCTGCATTTCTCGCGTATATTTTACCGTTTTCTGTCCAGGCTCTGGTTACGAAGCTGAGTTTCTTTACTTTCCAGAATAATTTATTTCTTTTCCTTGTAAGGTTCTCGTTGATGAAAATGCGATCTTCATCCTTGCTGAACTTGAGTTTGAATCTTGCACGATAGAGAGCTTCGCGAGCTCGATGGTTGGCAAATTTCACAATGATGTTCCGTGGTCTGGGTTTTGTCGAGGTCGATGTCGATGTTGAAGTGGGCGGCTGTGCAAGGCGATGACTCCTGTCGATGTCGCTCGCGGTCACCGTCACTCCTAGCTTTTTGTTGCAGATGTCCATAATAATCCCGTCGGTGTTCTCTTTCTCCGACTCGCTGATACCGTTGAAGATAAGACAGTTCCGCCTGGAGTACTGCTCTGCTTCGTCCAGGTTTGACTCCATTTCATGAATTTGTGACTGCAATTGGGAAATCTGGTCGTTCAGCGACGAAGAATCGAAGTTGATGGAATCCACTATGTCATCACGAATCGATTGACCAATTTCCTTCATGAGGGTTGACTTGATGGACGACACTAAATTCGTAACAAAATCCATATCTGAAAGAAGTTCATGCAAAGCCTTCTTGATGGCTTCAGCTAGGTTGTCACTAGTATTACTATTATTATTAGAGTTGTTTGACGGCGGCAAGAAAATGGCTGACGGTGAATTCAGTGCAGAACTGAGTGCAGAAGGGGTGCCTCGGCCGTTCACTCTCGCCGTGCCTTTGCGTGTAGCGTTTATAGACAATGGGGTCGGAATGTGAGGAGTCTGTTGTTTACGGGAGTTTGAATTTGCCGGGCTATTGAATGCTGGCGTGCCCGGGCTGCTGTGGGGTGTGCCGTGGCTATGCACACGTTTGGTCTTCGTAGGTCTGTGTTTCTTCGACATGGCGCTCCCTGATCCAAAAATATGGCAAGGCAATTTGCAATATGATGATAAAAATCAGGGCACACACTCACAAACTCGTGCAAGCTAAAATCTGTTTGAAACCGCTAACAAGAACATGCTGAATTTGGTCAAAAATAAGGTAGAACAGAGAAGAATCAAAAAGTACGTCCGTCCATCGTTAGCACAGCTAACAGCTATCTAGACACATGGATGATCTTTCATCCTACGTGTATGGGGTTAGCGTGACTCAGGAAACCTCTCAAAGAGAGTCACACAGCATGTCAGAGATCCATTTCAATAAACAACTAGATTGGAATATGAAAATCAAGCCTCCACCTCCATCTTACAAATAATTCATGGCCTTTTCACTGGATGCTGCATGAGAACATTCAATTTGACCCTTCAATTTATGATCACCTGTGTTTGTATCAAATGTTTTCTTAATAAGATGGTAATGCAATACAGTTCATTTTTCAAATTCAAAGCCTTCCCAGTTTGTTGTTTCATTTACATTTATCAAGTACAACATAACTTCATGAATATTAATGAGTTTTCCTCTGGATATGGAGGCAGCCATGCATCTCCCATGCATCCCCAACGGTCCCTTTACCTAACTATGATCATAAACATCAGTACAACGTTGACAGTGAATATCATGGACAACTTTTAATAGGTTGAAAGCGAAAATATGAAACGAATTTGTAATCAATCTGACATTAGCCAGGATATTAGTCTTCTAGTTTTCTTTTTTGAAAGTGGAACATTTGATCAGAAAGCGTTTAATCGCAACTCTTTAAAAGACAGGCCTTGGTCTGCCATCACTACAATTCGGAGCCAATTTAGGCTTTCCGCCTCTAAGTTTTCTTTTTTGAAAGTGGAACATTTGATCAGAAAGCGATAGGGGAGGCTGAATTGAAATGAAAGATAGCAAGTCAGAAAAATAATAATGAATAGGTATTAAAGATTAAATTTAAACACAGAATTAGAAAGAATATAGAAACCATAAACATCTGAGGGGAGGGCACCTCTACTCTTAAAGAGGAATTTAAATCTAATATTTAGTCGGTTTTACTAAAAGTAAAAAAATGAGAGAAACAAATTAGTGAAAGTTTGAGCAATATCCAATAGAAAATGAGAAAGTTATGAATTTTTGCAGTCGTCATCATTGAAACACAAATTGGCAACACTGGGTTGTATACAAAAATTCTATTTACAAAAACCATATTTAGGGTGAATGTATGTTTGAAAATTTTCTTAAGGGAAAATATGACATTTTGAAGTTTTTTAGTACAGAGGGAATAGGAGGGGAGATCGCAAGATATGTCACGGAGTTGCCAATTTGTGTTTGATTGATCGTACATTAAAAAATT
The DNA here is from genome assembly GCF_000002235.5 of Strongylocentrotus purpuratus. Lineage (NCBI taxonomy): Eukaryota > Metazoa > Echinodermata > Echinoidea > Camarodonta > Strongylocentrotidae > Strongylocentrotus > Strongylocentrotus purpuratus. Next base: position 14,213,581 of record NW_022145596.1, read on the forward strand.
CATAACCTTTTAATTTAAATAGGTTTTTAGGTCAAACTTTCATTGACCTGTTTTTCTCATTTATTCCATTTCTGTTAAAACCAACTATCTAAATATCAGGGCCGTCTTCCCCTTTAAAAGCACAACAGTTTTTTTAATTAGCATCGCTTCTATGGCCTCTGGGTGGGATATTTCGAGAGGGGCAGTGAGTGAGGCATCACAACAAAATGTTGTATGACTTCTGGATAATACAAGAACGGTTAACACATGGGAATATAGAAGAAAAGAAAAAACATGGGAGCGCAGTATTTGAAAAAACTATGATTTTATATAATGTTACCTTTTGTGAGAACTGGGCATTTTCCAGCTTGGGAATTTCTTCCGTTTTGATGAGTTCATATTTCTGTACGAATCCGTCAAGATGGTAGCACATGACGAGCTCTGGCACATTACACATGAGATTATCCAACCAGTAATCTAATCCAGTCAGCACGTTTATCGGACTCTGGGTATCTCTGAAAGGAAAAATATTATAGAGGACAAAATTCTTACTACAACATGCATGCTCCCCAGGGAGTGGAAAATGTGCACACATTGTGTGCGGGTAAGCCTGAATCCGATGACCGGGGTAATAATATATCTGTAAAGCACTTAGGCACATCGTTGGATCGGTGTATTGAGCGCTATATAAAAAAACGGATTATTATTATTATTATTATGAAGCATATAGAGTCGCTGTTCATTTTATATGACACAAACTATACTTCATGCCACGTTAAAGATTCTTACAAACATCTGTTTTTCTTCCTTATTAACAGGTGTCTACTATTTCCTTGTAAAACAAGACAGAAAAAGCTTTAATCACATAGCATATAAACAAGGTGTTTCAATAAAAATAAAAAAACTACCTTGAAATGAAATGAAATTGATTTGAATGATTAAATTGAATCCATACCACAAACATGGTACCCTTGTAGGCATCCAAGAAACAATGAAAATGAGAAAGAAGTGTGTAAATGGCGGATGAGCTCTATGTATTCCTATAAAAAATAAAAAAAATTAATGATAAGAACTATGGGCAACAATTATGATTGGAGGGCCCTCAGGGAGAACAGTTTTAATACTGATGAGGCTACCCTGGGTAAACAAGACATTTGTTATTATTATAATAATAATAAAACACACCATTAATTAGGCACTTAAAGACGAAGTTGAGTTCTGGTCATGCGATTGCATTGTGAAAGAAACGGTGTGGAACTGACCAGAAAAGGTTGATCATCTAGCATATAAGAATTTGTGTGTATTGCAAGGTTCTGGAATCATCAAAATGATAAGAAATTTGGCCAAGTCTTGGTAAAGTTACAAACACTGTACACAGAAAGATGTATATGGGACTTCACGAACATGTGGCCTAAAAAGCCGGCCCCCCCCCCCCCCCCCGATTTTTACGATGTTACATGTACATGCATATTTAGAATATGAAGGCATTTGAAGAGCCATGCTTTTCAGGAAACATGTCTTATCTGATGTTCTTCCACACTTGCATAATAAGAATGAGTAACGCTCACAAATTATTTTTCACCTCTTCCCAGAACTCAACCTTCTCTTTTATATGGTTGTTTCTAAGCGCACCATTTGTCTGTCTACAAATTACCAACCAAAACTTATAATGAACACACAAATTATAAATCTGTTCTTTTATTTTATATTATATTATCATTATTGTAACTTTAAACATCAATCATTTCTAAGTGTATATGAAGGGAAATCTAATAAAAAAAGTAGAAATTTAAGTGAACAGTTTACCTTAATCTTAGACTGACTGCGGGGTATGTTGTACCACCAAAGATGGGTAGATCGGTACCAATCAACATCCGTATGTCTTCAAACTGCCAGATGACTTGACGAGCAAACTGACTTACATCATCCTACAGTGAAAGAAAATCTGATTCAGTGGCCATTCCTATACAGACCAACTTTTTTTATGGATCCCAGCATCATTGACAAGATGAAGATATAAATGTAACATGAACTTAAAGATAATGCGTACATAAAAGACCACCATCAGGTAAAGATTGAGTTTATTGCTTCTCTTTGGTGGTTAGCTGTCAATATTAACCCCTTCGTCTTCAATAATAGCACAACGCTTAGAAACAATCTTAGGCGCTATATAAATGCTACTTTTTAAAATTATTATTACTATGATTTTTATTATTATTATTATTATTATTATCATAATTGTTATTACTATTATTATCATCATAATTATTACTTTTATTATCATCATTACTATCATTATCATTATTACTATCATCATCGTTGTCGTCATCATCATCATCATCAACTTAAACAAAAATATCAATGAGCCCCACAGTGATTGATATACCTGTATAACTCTGTCTTCAATTGTCGCATTATCATATCCAGTATTAAATACATGGACATCATTATCATTGCTCAGAACCATCCTTAACTTTTTTTAAACGCAACAGAAAGTTTGGTCACACACGTATATATCAAGATTCACATGTACATTTACCTCTGGTGGCGCTGGGAGCTGCTGCAGTGCTTTGGCTAACTCAGGGATCTGACCTTCCTCCGTCTCCTCAATGTTGTACCCTGGTCCCAAGCTAAATGTAGCGTCATAAATAAAACAAAGAAAATACAGTCAAACCTGCTTTAGTGACCACCTGTATGGAAAGACCACCTGTCTATAAAGACAGCAATTTTTTTCTCCCTTGAACTGTGTTTCTCATTGAAACATGTGTTATAGGAACCTGTATGTGAAGACCACCTGCTCTTAAAGACTGCTTTTGTCGTCTCCTTTGAGTGGTCTTTATACACAGGTTTCACTGTACCATATAATAAGTAAGACACACAGGCTGATCTACATACTGGTATTGAGAGAAATTGCACATCCACCCCCCCCCCCCCCCAGTCCTCTTATAATACAAAATAACATGTGCTATTTTCATCATACTACCAAGAAATCATGACCATTTCTGCCCCCCCCCTCCCCCTTTGATGAGCAAACCTGACTGAATCCTGCTTTTAATAAATTCTTCAGGAAGCTTATAAATTTCAGGTATAAATAATTTGTCTATAGGATTGTCAAAATTACGAAAAGAAAATTTTGAAATCCAAAACTTCTCAAATCATTCAAAATATTACAAAGACTGACAATTATTACCAGAGACAATTAAACGATTCTGTGTAAACGATACACAAATCTGACCTAAAACTGACCCTAAATCCTATGGTTGTCACCCTAAAGTTAAGCAGCTTAACATTAATGTCTTGATATCAAGATATCAAAGATAGAGAAATGGATATAAAGATGAATTTCTTACATTCTAGCACAAAACAAACAACAAATGTGATGTCAACACCTATTATTAGAATTGTAAGAAATGTTCTTACTGGTCTGAATTCAGAACAGTCCGATATGCAAAATGATCATTTTTAAATTAATATACCGTAAAAATCCATACATACTATTTCTTACAAAGAAGATTATCCTAAAGTCAAAACTAAATCTTATAATTGTCATACATGAAACTGAGTTGGTACAGTAGTACCTAAATCTAATAAATTTCTTAATGAAATCATATAGTTGTGAGTATACATTTAAATCTAACAAATTGTAACAATGTATAATATATTTAAGTCATTTCCTCTTTTAAAGTCATTTCATTCATTTACTCTTATGAAATAGTCAGGATGCACAATTCATAATTTTCTATTGATAGCTATATGTATTTTCATTACCAATGAATACGTGAAAGGCAGGCCGGAAGGGTGAATTAAAAATCAGATCATGTCTTTTCAAAGAGCCGGGAGGACATTAAATCTTTATGCCCTTCTAGCCTTTCCTAATTTTAGAAACCTTTCCAGGAATGATCTAAGGAAAATAGACAAGTACCCTGTAAGCAATGAACTAGAAACAATGTAATTACCTCAAAATAGAAAGTTCGTCCAAGGTTTAGAGTTTAGTGCACTTATATCAAATTAATCTAAGTAAGCAGAGGAATTCACAGAAAGAAAATAGTATAGTATTAATGACTGCTTTGAGAGAAATAGCTGTTTTTATACGCTCAAGGGAGGGTTAGAATTGTGCTATTGCCCGAGGCGTGCCGAGGGCAATAGCCCAATTGTAACCGTATAAAAACAACTATTTCTCGAATATTAAAGCAGTCATTAATACTTTTATATGCCAAAAAAAAAGAGTCAACTTATGACACCACCTTGGCCTTTATCTAGTTTATCTGCACGGTTGTTTTTTTATGAGTGTATCTTTGAGAGTAGACTAAAAAATAAAAAATAAAACATAAAAAACTTTTGTCGAAGATGGGATTCGATCTCTTGCGCACCAACGATGATGCGAGCAAAATCACCGCCTGAGACCGCTCGGCCATCGCGCACTATTACCAATTATGGCAGTTTTCTCTGATATATAGATTAAAATGGATTGAAAACGGCTTCGCGTGATGGAAAGTTCGCGGCAGCTCCATAAACGGGCCCTTCTTTTACTTTTGCAATGCATTGGCACGAACTTAGATCAAGATCTATTGGCAGATGTTGTTTTTGGAAGTTTATTTTTCGTCTTTATGTCAACAATGCAAGATGAAATTGTCGGTAAGATCGATCGAGATTCAATTGTATTGAAATTACCGACCGATTCATCGCACACGTACGGTATCCTCGATCGCTCAGACCATTTTTTAACATGTCAACCTATGGGTATTTCACCAATACTGAAATATTTTCCCGGTAACCATGGTTACTGGGATTTTAGAACTATTTTTTAGAACTATTACATGGGTTTGGAATTTTACCGGGAATTTTACAGGAATAGTTAAAGTTTATGAATGCAATTTCGACCAATCAGATGGCTGGATTTCTTAAGTGAGGTACTGTATATAATACTTTATAGCAAAGTCATATTTTTGTTCTGTCTTCCTTCAAACATCTTGGTCTTGTGTGTTTTTCTTAACAACAGCTATAACTGTTGACATTTAAGTATGAATCTAAGTATCTTTTTACCTTTTTTCCCCTCTCTTTTTTCTTCTTCTCACTCTCACTCTCTCTCTCTCTCTCCCTCTCTCTTTCTTTCTCTCTCTCTTTCTTTCCCTCTCTCTCTTTCTTTCCCTCTCTCTCGTTCCATCTCCCTCTCTAGTTGATTTTTGTTTGTTGTTGTTGCAGTTATTACTACTATTATTACTATTATTATTATTATTATTATTATTATTATTATCATTATCATTATCATTATCATTATCATTATTATTATTATTATTATTATTATTATTATTATTATTATTATTATCATTATCATTATTATTATTATTATTATTATTATTATTATTATTATTATTATTATTATTATTATTATTATTATTATCATTATTATTATTATTATCATTATTATTATTATTATTATTATTATTATTATTATTATTATTGTCATCATTATTGATATCAATATCATTATTATCAATATTATTGATATCAATAACATTATCATCAATAGTAGTAAAAGTAGTAGTAATAGTAGTAATATAAGTAGTAGTAGTAGTAGTAGTAGTAGTAGTATAGTAGTAGTAGTATAGTAGTAGTAGTAGTAGTAGTAGTAGTAGTAGTAGTAGTAGTATCATCATAATTATTGATTTATTAAAAAAAATATCATTCTGATTAATAATAATAGTAATAGTGCATATAGCATCATGCTACATGTACATCTTTATGCAATTCTAAAGGACTTTGGATGATATTTAATTCTACCACAACCTCTTCAGGAAAGGGAGGGCATCATTTACATCATATCCTAGAAAAATTGAATTCATTTTGCAAGAGTTGTTTGCTACTTAGTCTTAGTCTTATTCTATTTGACCTTCCCTCACCTTCTTAAAGAAATAAAGGACATCATGGTGAGCCTGATAACCTAAAAAGTGTAATTACATCACACAAGTCAAGACAAAGTTAATCCATGGCATAGATTTGGTTCACTAAGCTTTAATTAGGAACATACTCATTGGTACAAGTGCTTCAAGTGAAACCAATCAAGGCATTTGAAGTTGTATTTTCAATTGATAATTATTATCACCAGAAGGTACAGATTGTTAAGAAAGTACTTGATTTATTAAAGCATGTAGAAGGTGATCGTGAATACATGCCGACCTTAATGAGAGAAATGGGGAACTGCTCTAGCTGGATGCAACATTAAAATCAGTTGTACAAACCTATGTGCTAACTTGATCCTTAACTGAAAGTCAATAATGGTACTATACAGTAGGCTTGGGGGTGCACCATGTGAGAGAGAGGGAGGATTGAGGAGTCCTGAAATGGTACTGCGATTACTATCCCATATGTTTTTAATTGTAAAAATGATAGTGATTGAAATACCAATAAATCTAAAAGCTAGAATGCTAGAAAGAGCATAATGATAAAATGATTAGATTGTTGATTAGTATTTAAAAGAGAAATTTAACTCATTTATATGAATTTTTAGAGCACTTTCATTACACATGACAAAAATTCGATGAAAATTTCTATCAGGACACAACGTACATGTACTCGACCATGTGTATGTCCTTACTTGTTTACTTAATCAGAACACTGGTAACTAATATTTTTCAAATAAATGGAGCTCTTCAAAATTAATTAATACTGCTAACAGGCCTGGGATTAACATTTTCCATGTTTTGCATGTTTTCAACCAATATCACTCTAAAGAGATAGGGGAAACCATGAGGCAAGTACACCTATATAGTGCATATTAAAAAGAAGTGTATCCAAACTATGGTAGCTTCTAATTAAAAAACCATAACCAAAGTGACCTTGAATCTTATTTCGTGGTAAAGGATAACTAATTTCCTGTCTAATGATAACCTATTAATAATTGTGCTTGCCAAGGATGACTGAGCAGCTGGCTTTTCAAACAGTATTGGTAAAATCCTCATATTCCAAGTTTAGGCTGAAGCAAGGAATGCGGATCAAAAGCCAAGATACGTTGCATCATTTTAGACCAGGAAGCACTTAAGTAGGGAAGCACGAGGCATCATCGAACATTCAAAAGGATTTAAGACCAAAGAAGAACATGCATATGACCTGACCCATATTCGTTCCACCAGCCCATGCCCAAACTCGGTGCAAGTCAATTTTGTCAACACTTTTTAAAGACCCTGGGGCCGTTTCTCAAAACCGTCATAAGTCTAACTTCTTGGACATCCCATTGAAACGTGTATTATAGAATTAAGACACGTTTCTATAGGATGTCCACAAACTTAGACATATGACGGTTTCGAGAAACTGGCCCCTGGTGTTTAATCACCTGTGGCAGAAATATTATGAATAGGATATCATTGGACAGAAAACAGGTTACTCTTCATCCTGAAATAGATTTCAAAGTCATATAGGTTATGAATTTTTAATTAGGAGCTACCAAAGTACGGTGAACCCTTTTGTTGTTACCCACTTTATCAATCCTACACCCAGGTGATACCAAATGAATCATACCAATAATAAAACATATTAGAAGTGAAGTATTGTTTTTACCTGTGATAAAGGAACTTGGAGAGGAGATTTGACGTCTGTCTATTCTCTGAGGTCTTATGCTGGCTCTGAAACTTGTTCTCGCCGTCATTCTGAACCAGTCTCATGAACACATCCTTTAACCATTTCTGCTCCGACTGATCAGTCATCAAAGAATTAAAAGAATACAAGTGATGGATAGGATATTACATGATGGAGAAAACACGGGGATGTGAAAGGGTCAATCATCAAAAAGAAAATATTGTTCTTACTGGTTACCTTTAATATTCATTACCGGTAATGCCTTTAGATTGGGTTAGACATTTCCTCTAGATATATCACTGATTTGTTTATCCAAACTAATCATAAGTAATGTGGAAGGACCATTCATTGAAGAGAGAACAGGAGGATGTGAATGATCATTTCTTAAAGACATAAAACAGGTTGATGTGAACGGAATAATATAACATTTTAAAAAGGGATACCATTAATGTGATGTCATGTGCATGGAAGATGGATGCACAGATAACAGGTACATATTTCAATAAGAACACATTCCAAAGTTTGTAACCGTTCTTTTGTCAACATCTAAGCAACTCATTTCAGATTCTGCATCACGCACATTGTTAACAGGTATATTATTACTTAGTACTAATACAACTGAAACTCAAAGGTTGAGAGATCTGGAAGGGGAAACGTGTCTGTGTCTGTGCCTGTGCCCTTGGGCCATGCACATGACATGGACATTAATGTTTCATAAACGAAAACACATGGTAATGTGAGGATCTATAATGCATCTATGACAAAAGTCGATGAAAAAAGTTTCCGTAACACCAATGACCCTGAACTACCTATAACATTACCTTTCTTCCAGGCTTTTGAAAAATTTCCTTCTTTAAATGAGATTATTTTCAGTGAAATTAGGATTTTGAAAGAAGGCTGCCACCTCTATCTCTCTCCAAGCAGAGCTTGTATTGGAATTATGGTTTGAACTAAACTTCTACATTCAATACTTAAACACCTCTGTATTAAAGATAAAGGGGAAAACTTCCATAGGCTGGGAGCAAGGCTAACAAGGCTACCAGTGGCTGTGTCCCTCATTTTGTAATTGAAATCATAAAAAATTACGAGGTGGGTTCATGTACCTGCAATTTTGCAACATTTTTGTTGATATGTAGAAGAAACTATACAAATACAGCCCTCCCTCGTAAATTGACAATGCTTTTGGTCTTCTACATGTGTATACTTTTCATAACCAAGGAAAATACCAATGTGCTTTTCATACATCAAACTGTAGAGAAATGAACCCACGTCAACTCAACTTTAGTCATTATTCAGTGACATGTCAACATTTGCCATATTGCAAGATAAGCAAGGGGAGGAGGAGAAGAGGAGTTCAAATTCAAAGTATTCAAATATTCATAAAACTGTATTTATGTTTCTTTATCTCTGTCTCTCTGTCTCTCTCTGTCTCTTTCTATCTCTGTCTCTGTCTCTCTCTATGCCTGTCTCTCTCTCTATATATATACTGTATACATATATATATATATATATATATATATATATATATATATATATATATATATATATATATATATATATATATATATCTCTTTCACTCTTTCTTCTTCACTCGCCTATTTTGCAATGAACAATGATTAAGTGGGTTACTTTGTGAAAAAAAGGTTTTCGATAACTGTCAGTCATCTCCCAGATATTTCCAAAGATTCAACTTTCATTATAATTGTTTAGGTTTAATGAACCTCTTCTGTTAGACATCATTTAGATGCTGGTAGAGATCAAGTTTCTGGTATGAATCGACTTTGTTTACCTGTAAGGTATTATTTACCAAGTAGAATAGAGCCAGAAGGGCATAGCTCATATAGCATTCCAAAGAGTTAGAACCCTTCTCAATATGCTTGGAGGATCAAGTTGCAGTGGGAAAAGGGGCTTTCTTCCCTGTCAGACATTCTCAAGATGCTGGTAGAGATCAAGTTAGTGTTAAATGGGCTTTGGTCCCCCATAAGACTCCCCTTATACCATATGTTGAGAGTCAAAAGGGCGTTAATTTTGTTTGTACATAGAATTGGTACTCTTCTGACCCTCAACAGACAAGATGTTTGTACAAAAGTAGAGATCAAGTTTAAGGTGTGAACAGGGGTACTGCTTACCTGTTAGGCATTTGTAATAGATGCTTCTAGAGATCATGTCGACATTATGGAGATTGTTCTGTTTACATGTGATGTAGAGATCGATTTTGTGGTATGAACAGAAGCTTCGCTTACCTGTGAGGCATCCCTTAGGTGCTTATAGAGATCGAGTTTATCCAGAAGAAGAGTTTTTCCGATACGATGGACCGCCAAGCTGACCTGGTCGTTACTAAAGGGGATCTTCAGCAACTTTTTGATGTTCTGAATAAAGAAATTGAATTTCATGTGAAGAAGAAATGCATCTGTGTGAGTCTGTATCTACTTTGTTAGTTTCATATTATAAGGCAAAGTGAAACCAGGGTAAAAATAAGTAGTATAGGCTAACATATGATTGAGAAGGTAACTGGGGAGTGATATCTCAGAAATTCATTTCTCCATATCAATCATTTATCAACACATGAGTAGGTGGAATGGAGGAATGATAAACATGTATAGAAAAGAAATTGTATGAAATGAAAGAATATGGATGGAGGGAGGGAAAGAATATGGATGGAGGGAGGGAAAGAAAAAGAGAAAGCAACAGAAAGGAGAAATGGAGAGAGACACAGATGAGGGAGAAATGAGATAAAAAGACATCCAAGGGCAAAAATGGGAAACTGAGAGAAAGAAAAAGAGATTACAAGAGAGAGCAAGAGAGAGAGAGAGAGAGAGAGAGAGAGAGGGAGAGAGAGAAAGAAAGAGAAATAACAGCAATAAATTGATTACCGGTAAAAAAGGAAGAAATTTCTTGAAATTACAAATTTAAATAGCAAGAATAGACAAATTGAGAAAACAAATTTTCAAATACAGACTGATTTTAACACAATTCAGTCAATTCACATATAATTCAGAAAAAAGAAATATCATGATTAGTGCTGTAACATCACGGATATCTCCAATTCCGTTTAACCGCCAGTCAAAACCGGACGGTTTTCGGTTAAACGGTTAAAAAAATATTAAAAATAATATTTTTTTTTTTTGGAAAAGCGGGAAAGACTTTCATTCAACTGCAAGGTGCATTTGAAGGTGCCGATTTGTGCTTGTGAACTTGTCACAAATAATAGTAACAATGTCGTTTTCAGAAGAATGTGTAAGATCATAAATGTAAATTAAAAACAGTAGAGGACCTAAGATAGAACCTTGTGGTACGCCGTGTGTAAAAGTTGGATGAATTATTATTATAAACTACATATTGAGATCTATTACAAAGATTACTTTCAAACCAAGATGACAGACAAATTGGAGTGTTGTTCTAGTTTTGGAGTGGTGAGTCAACACACATTGCCAGGCATAGTGCCAGGTGGAGGGGCACAAATCGATTCTGGCTAACTCACACATTTTGTTAGTTGCAAATATGATTGAGACCTTCTCAGCTGATGTAAAACCCACATATAGAATGAAATACAAAAAGAGGGCAATTTTTTTTTAAAGAGCACCCAATGCTGTAATTCGACAGGCGGAGTAAGTCTCTTTTGTCCGTCATCCGAACATGAATGTGGTACATGCCGTGAAAACATCCCTTTGTTCACTCAAGCTATTTTTGGATTTGTTATTGCGAGATTGAGATCGATCTCCTCGCTCCAACGTTTCCTAATTTTGTATTTTTGCCTCAGCTCTTTTTCCATCTCCCCAGAGCTAGAATTATTCTCCACTTCCCTGTAATTTTTTTTCTTCACGGTGTTCATGTACGTGTATGTATCTGACATTTACGAACAAACAAAGGAGAGCTGTAGGGACACGGCACGCTTGGAACACAACAGAGGCAACTTCTTTCATTCTACTGCATTCACGATTAGATTGAGAGCAGAAACAAGGTCACTTTTTTTTTCCTTCATCAAAACAAGTGCTTCTTGAGATCGAACACTTGTCAGTAGCCAATAACAAATCACTTCAATCTTTGCCTACAGCGGTCGATTCCATGATATAAGCTTTCTCATTTGAAATTCAAGCCATGACACATGTACTTCCTCATGGTTATTAAAAATTTAATTCTTACATCATGCCTGTGAATATCGGCCGCTCTCTATCAGTCATGGCCCAATTGTTTTTTAATTTTTATTGATTGAGTTTGGAAATAGAGAGATAAAATAGAAATACATCTCCTAGCTTCCACTATCTATTTCTTGTTGTTGTTACAAAATGATTATACATTATAACTTAATGGATATGTTTACATCATAATATTGAATTTGATTTTAAATCGTATGAAAATGAATCTATAATATAATTAAATTTCTATTTATTTTCTACATACTTCAACCTGTTGAATCCAGTATACCACACATGAAAGTAGAAGCCAAAAATTGATTTCTATTAAACAAATTAAGCTGACATTAAAAGTTTTGTTATGAATAAAAAAAAACTGTAAATGTTTGTGCACTATTGACAGGTCTGAAAGGAAATCGGCTACAAAGCCGCTTTGAGCTTTTAATAAAATAACAAAGCAACATTTTATAGAAAGCAGGTACATTACTAGATAACATTCTAAACAATTATTTCAGAGATGTAGAAAATGGAGGGGGTATTTTTTGTATTCATTTTACCCAAATAAATTACTCACAAGATATCTCACTCTTCTGTAGAGAAAAGTCACTTTATAATGATTCAACAACAGCAAAAAAACATTTTGAAGTGTTATAGGTATAAACACATATTATAGTGGTATTTAAAATGTCTATTTTAGGCATTTCTGTCTAAATTTACATGTACATCATACTAAACCTGTTAAAGGCCATGAGCGTCCTTGGACGGTGTGTGCAATCTATAAGTTTACACTACTATTTTTATCATTAAAATTGTCTGAAAAAAATAATACTTGTCTGAACAGCTGACATTTTGGATTTCAACTCTGTGTCTTAAGTGCATCAAAATGAAATTAAAAAACAGCAGCAGTTCATTCTTCTCAAGGCCTTTTTTACAAAAGGGAAACCACTCAATGAACATCAAATTCGATATAGTCGTGCGCATCATGAATAGGCCATACTGCACTTGATATGAATTAAATCTAATAAAACGGGAGTGCATTCCAACAATTTTCAAACGTCTCTCTTCTCACCTCTGAAGCTGAAATGACATCAACGTCATCCATAATATCCGCATCTGCCATTCCAAAACTGATGTGAAAGAAAAGAAAAAAAAGTAAAATATAGGTAAAATACATAAAATGTATGTACAGTATGTAGGCTAAGACCCCTGTTACACATGCGTCGGCTTTTAAAGCGGGCCCCGGAGGCGGCCTCACGCCTGCAATTTGAAGCCGCCTCGAGATCATCAAACCCCTGTTACACATGATCTCGGGCCCATCTACACATAGGCCGGCCTCATGTCGCCTTTTCATGAGCTGACGTTGGGGCGGACTCCAGAAAGACAGAAAGAGAAACTGATAGAATGATCAAAACAAAGAAAAACATAAGGAATGACAGAAAGAGAAAGTGATAGAATGATAAAAACAAAGAAAAACATAAGGAATGATAGAGAGACAAAATGATAGAATGATAAAAACAAAGAATAACATAAGGAAAGACAGAGAGAGAAAGTGATAGAATGATAAAAACAAAGGAAAAACATAAGGAAAGACAGAAAGAGAAAGGGATAGAATGATAAAAACAAAGAATAACATAAGGAAAGACAGAAAGAGAAGGTGATAGAATGATAAAAACAAAGTATAACATAAGGAAAGACAGAAAGAGAAAGGGATAGAATGATAAAAAAACAAAGAATAACATAAGGAAAGACAGAAAGAGAAAGGGTTAGAATGATAAAAACAAAGAATAACATAAGGAAAGACAGAAAGAGAAGGTGATAGAATGATGAAAACATAAGGAAAGACAGAATGAGAAAGGGATAGAATGATACAAAACAAAGAATAACATAAGGAAAGACAGAAAGAGAAAGTGATAGAATGATAAAAACAAAGAATAACATAAGGAAAGACAGAGAGAGAAAGTGATAGAATGATAAAAACAAAGAAAAACATAAGGAAAGACAGAAAGAGAAAGGGATAAAATGATAAAAACAAAGAATAACATAAGGAAAGACAGAAAGAGAAAGGGATAGAATGATAAAAACAAAGAATAACATAAAGAAAGATGGAAAGAAAAAGGGATAGAATGATAAAAACATAAGGAAAGACAGAATGAGAAGGTGATAGAATGATAAAAACATAAGGAAAGACAGAATGAGAAAGGGATAGAATGATACAAAACAAAGAATAACATAAGGAAAGACAGAAAGAAAAAGGGATAGAATGATAAAAACAAAGAATAACATAAGGAAAGACAGAAAGAGAAAGGGATAGAATGATAAGAACAAAGAATAACATAAGGAAAGACAGAAAGAGAAAGGGATAGAATGATAAAAACAAAGAATAACATAAGGAAAGACAGAAAGAGAAAGGGATAGAATGATAAAAACAAAGAATAACATAAGGAAAGACAGAAAGAGAAAGGGATAGAATGATAAAAACAAAGAATAACATAAGGAAAGACAGAAAGAAAAAGGGATAGAATGATAAAAACAAAGAATAACATAAGGAAAGACAGAAAGAGAAAGTGATAGAATGATAAAAACAAATAATAACATAAGGAAAGACAGAAAGAGAAAGGGATAGAATGATAAAAACAAAGAATAACATAAGGAAAGACAGAAAGAGAAAGGGATAGAATGATAAAAACAAAGAATAACATAAGGAAAGACAGAAAGAGAAAGGGGCAGAATGATAAAAACAAAGAATAACATAAGGAAAGACAGAAAGAGAAAGGGATAGAATGATAAAAACAAAGAAAAACATAAGGAAAGACAGAAAGAGAAAGGGATAGAATGATAAAAACAAAGAATAACATAAAGAAAGATGGAAAGAAAAAAGGGATAGAATGATAAAAACAAAGAATAACATAAGGAAAGACAGAAAGAGAAAGTGATAGAATGATAAAAACAAAGAAAAAAATAAGGAAAGACAGAAAGAAAAAGGGATAGAATGATAAAAACAAAGTATAACATAAAGAAAGACGGAAAGAAAAAAGAGATACAATGATAAAAACAAAGAATAACATAAGGAAAGACAGAAAGAGAAAGGAATAGAATTATAAAAACAAAGAATAATATAAGAAAAGACAGAAAGAGAAAGGGATAGAACGATAAAAACAAAGAATAACATAAGAGAAGGTGGCAAAGGGCGCCCCATGTTTTATGTTGACAGGTCACGTCACTTCCGCTTATAAGCCGGGCCCGAGTCCACTTTGGTGTTACACCTACTGATTGCGGGACTGAGGCCGGCCTCAAACCACATCCAGAGGTGGACTGAGTCTACCTGGCCTCAGTGCGGCTTTTCAAAAAAAGTTGGTGTTACACATACGTCGAGCCGCCTCCGGGGCCGGCCTCAGTCCACTTCCAGACGTATGTGTAACAGGGGTCTAAGTAATAAAGGGAGTGGGAATATAAACATTTATATCAAACACTCCTCAAAAAAAGTTTGAAAATTCAGGTTTGAGCATTCATGTCTTTTTAGTTTATTATAATACTTGATGTTGGTATCATTAAAAAGCATGTTTAAGCCTCTTTACAATAATGCCCCATTTGTAATGATTGTGTTATCATGGTCTGTGCAGTACACCTGAATATGGGCAAAGTCAAAAGTGAAATGTTGCAAAATATATTGTTACTCCTTGAAAACACAATCCATCCTCCAAACGAATACAGAATTCACTATTGACAATACCAATGCATTTTGTAACAATTTACTTTTCTTTATCCTTTCACTGGGAGAAAAAAAAATATTCAAAATTAGGACTGAAACTTGAATGAACAGTTTCTAGTAGAGCTGATATAACTTCAAACAAATATTTTAGAAAAATGTAATTACTGAATTGCAAATAAATCAATAAATTTCATTTTCTTTAACTTTCTATATACAGTTAAAACTAATGGTCAACATAAGATATTGTAAAAAACACACAAAAATTAAGGAACACATTCATGTATTTATTACTTCTTACTGTAAAATTGGGGAGAAAAATAAAATATCTGGGAAAAAAAAAAAAATTTAAGAATCGGGAAACCGATTTTAATCGGTTATTATCAGGCCTGTAATAAGTCTTCCCCTTCCCCTGGTGAAAAGATGAAAACTATAGATTGTTGCAGAATATCCGGTTTTAAAAAAAAAATGAACTAAGTACTTTCACCTAAAAACATGCTAGAGAACTTTTAGGTCCATATTTTTCTTTTTTTACATAATGACAAAAATATGAGGCTATAAGAGGCTACTAAAGAGTAAATACTTAATGAACTTGATGAAAAACTGTTTGCATGCAATCAATAATGCATTCTGATAACTGTGTTCCTGTCAGTGTGTACACTTCAACATCAATGCGTGGAGAGTCAACTATAAATTTCTTGGAATTTTAATTATTATATTATATAATAATTAAAATTCCTAGAAATATATAGTTGATATCTCTTAGAAGCATTAGATCAGCATAAGAAGAAAAAACAGCCATTCCAACATTTACTGACTGATTTCTCATCAGCAGTCAATATCTACAAACTATCAAATTTCTCGAAGATGTTTCTCTCCAAAATTTTCTGTTCTCAGAATCATCAGTTTTGTTGGATTTTCCCCAGCACCCAGCAGTTTTTGTCTTTTGGATCACAAATGTTTATGGCATCCTTTATAACCTGGCCTGCTTTCTGTTACCATGGTATACCTTTCATACTACAAATGTTTGGTAAGAAGTCTATTGGGGAGTTGTAACATAATCAAATCTGTCTAGGCAAAAGGTAGCTTGTATGCACATCAATCAACAAATGGCATTAAGCTCCACCCTTTTGTGATATACAGTCAACAACTAAATTATTCATCCCCTTACCAAGTTTTGTAATTTCTCTAAGTATATGAAAAATTGATTTGTCCTCATTTATATTTTTGAGAATGTGATATTAAAGCTTACATCTAAAAGTATTCAATAAAGGCCCTAATTGAACCAGTCGACCTTTCATTCTTGATTTATAAAAAAAACAAAAAAAACATCAAATTTACAAGGAGTATGTATATTTGTTTTAATCCAAACGCATCGGTATCACTGGAATATCAGCCGATTGGGATTGCCATATCCTGCATTATTCATTTTATAGAGTGTCAGTAATAATTCAACATTCGAAAAAGTTACCTCAACATATTTTGATTTGCAAGAGGATGTGTATACACAATTCATCATTCTCTAGCACTTCAGAGCACTAGTATGCAAACTATTCTGTGTTGTGTCAAAAATTATATGTTGAATGTAGCACCTTTCAAAACAATAAAAGGGGAGTCCCCCCTGATAATAAGTTGGTTTAATAGCCGCAGACAATGAGAGAAACAGTCAGTGAAAATTTGAGCAAATTCTGATTACAAATAAGAAAGTTATGAATTTTTGAAGTTGTGATCAA
Source organism: Strongylocentrotus purpuratus (assembly GCF_000002235.5). Classification (NCBI taxonomy): domain Eukaryota; kingdom Metazoa; phylum Echinodermata; class Echinoidea; order Camarodonta; family Strongylocentrotidae; genus Strongylocentrotus; species Strongylocentrotus purpuratus. The sequence goes on from NW_022145596.1 coordinate 14,230,704, forward strand.
TCAAACCAAAGATTTTTAAGAGCTGGAGGCCCAAAAGGCAACAAATTATTCCAAGCAGCTGCCGTTTTCTATGATTGCACAATAGAATCTACTGGTTTGCTGCTAGATAGGACTCCATCTCTTAAAACTTCTTGATCAAACACAAAATTGGCAACTCTGTGACGTATCTTGTGAGCTCGCCTACCATTTGCTCTATACTAAAATATTCTGAAATTGTGTTTTTCCCTAAAGAAAATTTTCAATCATATATATGCACCCTAAATATAATTATTGCAAATATTTTTCTATTCAACCCCTGTATGGAAAAAATCTATTCCGTTATCAAAAATAAAGTAAATCAAAGTATAGCTTACTGTTGAAATTTATATTTTTAAATAGCAATAATAATATCATTTGTGACATATTTGACTTTGCCCCAAAATTCAATGCAATACAATTTGGTAGACTAAGTAGGTGACTGTTCACAGATTCATGATGATAAGTTGTAGATACCTGTAGATCATATAGCTCTTCAAACTTTCAATGATTATATCTGCAGCCTAATTATTAAGAATGTACAATGAAGGTAGCTATTTATTTTGATATAATAATTTAACCATCAGTATGATATATCATTTTAAAATATAAATACCTCTTAGTATTACTTGTATGCAAATGGTCATCTATAAGAGTTGATGACTTACATTAGAAGAACTGTTCCCCACTTAAAGTAGCTATAACCAACATTACAGTGATTTTAATGGTATTATGGTAAACAATTTCTAATGAAACTAGTATTACACAAAGTATTCATTCTAATAACTATTACCATACAGTAAAATTTCAATGTATTACTTTGATCATAATGCATCTCTTAAATTTCGATACAACTATCATCATATATTGTACCCAATTTCAATGTAACAGAAACTATTACAATCAACATCGTTTTACATCGTAAGCAAGTTATTTATTTTAGTGGAAATGTAACTATTATCATGAATTCTCACTTAAAATTTCTTACTACTAAATGACCAGAATCAGAATTCATAACAGATTTATAACATCACCATTATTAACATCATGGGTGCTTTCGAATAAAACATAATTAAAACTACAATTGCAATTCAATTACATAGTAAAGATTAATCCTCAAGTTTAATAAAATGTTATTTTCATTTTTATTTGTTTTTGCTGTTGTTCACTTTACGATACTATAATCATTTGCTCTAAGTACTAAATTTAGTTAATTATCAAGTCAACTTAACGTTTGTATTACCATGATACATGTTTATATTATATACTTATTGATATCTTACATTTATATTATAAAATTTGCAAAGAATGTTGGTTCATACAATTTGCTTTTTAATATGTAATACTTTTGTAATGTTTACTTATAATACTGTTAACATTTTGTATTGTTCTATCATTTTCCTATTCATGTTTTGTGTTACATCTAAAAGGACAACTGTCAAAATAACTGACTATGCAACCCTGGGTAAAAGACGACAAGAAATATATAAAAATCTAAAATGAAATATAATTTTACCTTGTTAAAGTTACCTTGATATATTACAAAGTTAGCCTTTGGTCCATGTATTAGGCACTTGTAACAGTATGGCAAAGCCAAATAGGAGGAGACTTGTGTGGGTTAGTATTAAATAAAATACATAATCTTAAATAATAATTTACCATGACATATCGTTTCAAAATAGTTATTTAACGTGATATATTGCATAACTCAGAACGCCATTGTGAGTTAGTTATTTTAGTTACCTTGAAATATCAGCAGGTTCTCCTCTGATCCATGTATTAGGTACTTGTATTGTAGGGCCATTACGAAGCCAGTTGGGAGGGGGCTGATGAAGATTGGTATTCGGCTTCAGCTGAGAATAAGGGAACAATCTCTGCATCACACGAGGAAAACGCACTTCGGTTTTGGATTTCACCACCTGAAGAAAAAGAGAAAGCGATTGTGTAAAGGGGCAGGTCACTCTAACGCATCATAAGTTACATTGTATATGTTGTGTATAGGAGCAACTTCTCATCTCAACTCTAGTTGACTGCAGTCTAGAGCTGCTCAATCCAGACAAAGTTACTCAATTAATGTTTACTTGAGGAAACAAATGTTCCTGGCTAAAAACGTATAGTGAAACCTGCCTTAGCAACATACTGTATAAAACTACCGCCTGCATTTTACGACCATATTTTCTGTTTCCCCCCATTTCTCATAGAAACCTGTTCTGGAGTAAACTGATGTCTACTTCTTAAATTAAAACCACATTTCTTGTCTCCCTCAAGGGGTCTTTATGTCTCTATGCAGGTTTCACTCTACAGCATAAAATGTGTGAAAAAAGAATAGCCTTCCAATTTTTGTGTTTGATGTCATATATTTAAAGCTACACAACTCTCATTAGTAACTGTTATTAAACTTTCACTCATTTGTTCCTCTTATTCTCCTGCATGTACTTTTATAATCGTTTATATTTAAAAAATAATTAAAGGAACTTTAATTTAAAGTTGTTTCTTTCTTATCTTCTTCTTCCTCTTCTTCTCCCTTGCATTCTTCTTCTTCTTCTTCTTCTGATTTATATTTCTCCTTCTTCTTCTTTCATTTCCTTTTCTTCTTTTCCTTCTTCGCATTCTTCTTCTTCTCGATCTTCTACTTCTTCTTCCATTTCTCCATCTTCTTTTTCTTCCATTCCTTTTTCTTCCATATCTTTTTCTTCTTCTTCTTCTTCTCCTTCTTCTACTTCTTTATGTTCTTCTACTTCTTATTCCATTTATTCTTCTTCCTCTTCATCTTGTTCTTCTTCTTGTTCTTCTGTTCTTCATCTTCTTATTTTTCCCCTTCTTTCTTAAAAAATTAAATTCCAACTTAATTTTCCCCATCCAGTGAATCAATAATCAACTTCAGAACTCTGCTGTAAAGCCACACAGATATCGTGGGGGTACAAACGTAACTCTTACCAATTTATTAATAATACAGTGCACATTACAATGATACAGGTCCCAATACATAAAAGGCAAACCAAGTGAGAAATCCAGGAATATGCCCATGTTATTATGTAGGCCTACGTAAAGGCGGTACAGAAACTGTCATGCATGGGACTACACAATAATAATAATACGATCCAGGTAGACAAATGATATCCAATGAAAATAATAATTACCAATGCATCCCCTCCTTGTGATTCTTCTTTGACGGGTCCATCATCAGCATCCTTATCTGATTCACCTTCCATGTTCTCACTCATCCTCAAATTATACCCCTTCTACGATTTTAGTGTAATTAATGACCAGCATGTGTCAAGATTTTTCCGGATGTTTTGATCAAACGACGTAGTCTATTTATTCAGTATTGAATTTACAATGTTCGAACAACAAATGCAAATTTCTTTCTTTTTTAAAACTAAAACTGATTTTCATTCAGTTATTTATAATAAACTATTCTATTCAGATTATCTGTATTATATCTTAGATATTTTTTGTCCCAACAATTTGAGACAAACTTTTTATTATATGAAATAACGTCATTTCAAGGATGGAATAAAGGCCAAACTCCCAAGTAGAAATTGTTATTTTTGAATCTCTTTTATTGGGATTTTTTTTTCCTCCATCACATTTTATAAGGCCTTACACTGGCGTACTGATGGGGAGTTGGGGCAGTTGACCCCAAATAAGATTCAAGCATGGTTATTTTCCGGCTATTTTTCTTCTCAATGCCAGAAGCGGCACTCCCACAGAGGGGGGGGGGGGGGGGGGGCGGCCGGGGGGCGGGGGGATTCAGGTTCCCCAAAGTGCCACTTGTTACATAGGACAAGTGTCCCTTTTTTAAAACTAATAACAGTCCTAGTTTCTCTCTTTTCAGGTGCGAGAAATTCTCTTCTCTTCACCTCTGATATGTTTGCCCTTTTTTACATTGACTCGATCGTGTTCCTTTTCCTGTTTAATAAGTGCACCTTTTCCTTGGTAATAAGAACCTCCTTCCACTAAAATGCCACTTTTCACATCTGATAGTAAAGTGCCCCTTTTATTTTGACACGTGCCCCATTTCCTTTCTATTTCCTTCGGATACTGCCCCTTTTCCTTGTTTATATGAGCCCCTTCCCCTTTTCAAAATGCCCCTTTCCACATCTGATTAATGCCCCTATTAAAATCTGACAAGTGTCCTTTTCCTTTCAACAAATTCCCCATTTACATTCTTACAAGTGCCTTTATTCATCTCTGTTTGGGTGTTCCTTCTCAGGTCATGCAAGAAGTGCCATTTTCACCTCTGATATAATTACCCTGTTTATTTTGACTCGAGCACCTTTTCTTTTCTAATAGCCGTTTTTCCTTTTTGATAAGTGCCTAGTTTTCCTTTCTCCATATTAACATGCACCCTCAATTCAAGGCGACTTAGAACCCCCTTTTTTTTAATCATTTTCCCTAGAATTTGCTCGCCACGATCGCTTCCATTTATAGATGTTATGTTACTTATAAAAGAACTTTTCAGTCTTTCTTCAATAGATTGTGCATAATACTCATCAGGGTTTGTTTTGTGTCTTCTATACAATGCGTCCCAGAAAAAACGAAACCGAGAATTATCGATTTTTTATCATAACTTAGTCACATTAATAATTACTAAATGACACATATTTGGAAAGCTTAGATCCTCCTCTTTCATGATGCAACTCGCATGATGCATATTTCACGCATGAGTGATAAAATAAATTTGAAGAGAGGAAACCAAAATGTCATTTGGCGGACGGTTTCTGAATTTCAAAGAGAAAATCACATTTCTAGAAAGTTGAGGTTCTGCCCTTTCATCAATCAGGAAAAATGAGCAAGGGATGACAAAGTTCTGTTTGATTAAAGTATAGTGCTTGCATTTCCATAATTTTATCAAACGAATTCGTTTTCACTGTGTGCCTGCCGTAGCAACAAACAGTGTTGACAATCAAGTCTTGCGTTTACGCCGTATTGTCAACGAAATGGAGATCAATTTCTTGCACTGGGACGTCACAAATCTAAATATGTTATATGTTGCTTATCTTGTACCACGTCAAGAAAGAAAACAATATTGATGTCATCCCTGGTATGTTATCACAATCATGACGATGTAGGGGTATATACCATTTTTTTTCCCTTTCCTTTGTAGGTGCCCCTTTTTATTCTCCAGAAAGTGCCCTTTTTTGTTGGTCTCCCCCCCCCCCTTATTTTGGAGGACGCACCGCCGCCCCTGCATTATGCTACTTGGTGGTGAAGCGGATTATGTACAGACCCAAAAAAGTTTTTGCTCATTACGCCACTGGCCTATATAGACCGTATATTTTAATGTATATAAAGTTGCAATGCCGCTGCTATCATTGTTTTTCAACATCCCTTAGATTAAAAGATAAATAAACAAAAAGGCAAACATCTCAAGATCAATCAATTAACTAATTACACTATAAAAGTAATGATCCTGTATACATATTACAGGGCAATGCAAACTGTATCAATCACTCAATAATGTGCTGTCTTAATGTTTCTTTATGCCCCTATATACATATCGTATATTATTCATTTGTTTATTTTTGTGTTGAAAAATCCTCAATCCGCCCCGAATACACTCTACACATACAGATGGATTATGTTATTTTCAGTTTACCGTGCAATAGTCTTGCAATAATCAAGTGACTTCAAGTCATAATTATATGAACAAAATGTGAAAAGTATTTGAGTGCTAATGATCCTTTTGATTTTCATACAGCTATTCAGACTGGTAGGCCTACTTTTTATATCCTAAATCTTTTTCAGGAATAAGCATAGGCGTTATAGAAAAGCATTATGCCCCCTCCCCCATCTCTCTCTCTCTCTCTCTCTCTCTCTCTCTCTCTCTCTCTCTCTCTCTCTCTCTCTCTCGGCTCCCCTTTTCCTGACTGCTTTTGCTAAGTAGACAAGGATACGCCTCTTTCCAAAATTGCGACGTAACATTACGTAACTGATACGAAACCCTTATTATTCCATGGACCTCAAATATACAAGATTGATTATTATCTGGGGCACGTGGATCATACACGTGCAGCCTGGCACAGTATAACTGTAACTTATTTATTTGCGGAAAACAAAAAACAGTACATTGGAAGGACAATGATACAAATTGATGGGAACCGTATAAGGGACTATCAGCTATGATAATTTTTCTTAATTTCCTCACTATGTAATCATACACTTATGTTGTCATGGATACAGGTGCATGTGTTGTTGGCGATTATTTTGTGAAGGAATAAAGCAATGAATTGCGATTGGTCTCTGGTGTTCAAAAGAACCATATTTCTCATACATCTGAAGGTATTTTTGAATTTCTTTTTGGTCCAATTAGACCAGCTTAACATCCTTAACTTTGGATGCGTTTCCTCAGGGCCCCATTACATAACATTTATTATACAACACCTACGTGGATCCTTGTCATTTGATTGGACGATTGTTGGTCACATGATATTCAATAGATGGTATATTGCACGGTCGTGCATTTTTGGTTATATGCGCCGTGCATTTTTGGTTATATGCGCCGTGCATTTTTGGTTATATGCAGACTGCGTATCTCTCTGCTGCATGTCCGCGCGCGTATCCCTGCGTGTATCTGACGCGAAGGCAATCTGCATGTAATTGAGAAGGCTTGACTCGAACTGTAATTTATCTTTATAAGGAGTAAAGCATAATTTGTTGATTAACGTTCTATTAGGTCTTCTTCGATGTTGTATAAAACAAATAATGAATGTTTTTCATTCGTTTAATAGTGCAAATATTTTCATTCGTTGAAAGATTAACGTTAATTCTATTCAACTCGGCTGACGCCTCGTTGAATAGAATGTTAATCTTTCAACTCATGAACATATTCGCACTATTGAACTCATAACCATTCATTATTTGTATACCAATGATGGTAACTTTGTCATTAATATCATACCATGGCAGCAGCACTCAACAGCCAATCAAAATCAATCAAGGTTTCCATGGACGTTACCATCGATGGATACAAGTCGGAGATGGGGGTGGGGGGGGGGGGGGGGTGGGGCCAGAGCATGATTAAGTTCGTTTGGTATAGGACAATTGAAGAAAGCGGCATTATAACAAACTCAGAGGTTAACAATAAGCTTCATATCGATAATTAAATAGCGACAGCGTGTTTAATACGAACGAGAATGGTTGTTTCGGAGACATAATTTCGTCTGAGATTCGGGTTCGTCTTGTACTGTTGTAGCAGCACATGACTAAAATCTAATTAACAAAAAATGAAACAATTAACTTGATGCCATTATTATACTCGAGATTCTTCTATATTATTTTGTATTGTTGAATGTGTTGTATCATTACCCTCATGACCACTCGCTGCCTTTACGACAGAATAAGCCCCCATATTTATTTATTTTGTATTTTTTGACCAAAAAAAATATGTTTTTATTCTAATGATTTTAGACCTTCGAAACCAACCGGATTACTCATGCAGCATGATGCTGTTCTTAGGAAATACATCAAACCATGCAGGGCGGACATGACCTAATTTTCGTCATAATTATTTGGTGTTAATATGCATCGGCTATAATATAGAGGGATCCCCTGAATGTGATAAGAACCAGAGAGGCATCACCTTAGTAAAAATGTCAACCCCCCCCCCCCCCCAGGGCCCCCACCACCACCGTGCTTATGTTTGAGGGATGAGCCACTTTATTGTCTTGTTTTATATGTTCATGTAATAACTCCTTCGTTCAAGGCCCCCACCACCACCACCGTGCTTATGTTTGAGGGATGAGCCACTTTATTGTCTTGTTGTATAATTATGTTCATGTAATAACTCCTTCGTTCAAGGCCCCCACCACCACCACCGTGCTTATGTTTGAGGGATGAGCCACTTAATTATTGTCTTGTTGTATATGTTCATGCAATATATAACTCCTTGGTTCAAGGCCCCCACCACCACCACCGTGCTTATGTTTGAGGGATGAGCCACTTTATTGTCTTGTTGTATGTTCATGCAATAACTCACTCCTTGGTTGTTGCAGAGACAACGCGTCTAGCGGACACAAACTCTTGTCAGTCGTTGTGCGTAAAAGTGTCTGCAAAGTGAGACTAAGCTGACAGCATACTGCGTAATCTCTGTACCATAGATGTTCCGGAAAACACAGCCAGAGACTTCTTCTTCTTCTTCTTGTTGATTTGTTTTTGTTTGGCAATCAGTCACAGTTGACTATTTTTGCCACACACTATTTTATGAATTATTTATATATATACATTATGTACAATTTCATGTCATAAATGACTATTTTTAGGATTCTTTCTCTTTCCATCCTCTTTTCTTCCTCTTTTATTCTTTTTAGACTCTATAACTTTTTTTAGATAGAAAATTCAATAAATTAATAATTTTGGAAAGAGACGACGGCCTAGCAAGTTGTGAATGAAAAACGCCTATAAACTAAAACTAAACGTACGTACTTGTGTTTACGCGCACGTGCGCGTTCAAATATCACCTCACGTATGCACGTGTGTACTATTATATTGTAACATATTGTAGCTAGGCTCTGTTCAAGGCTTTCGGAATTGCGGTAAAGTGTCAAATCAGGGTCTAGGTGCATGCAGACCGAGTCTAGGGTAAGGTACGTGGCAATAATCGGTACAACTGCATTACGTAATCATTCGAGAACGTATCCGGGCGTGAGTAATGATCTGAGTAATATGGGAATGGTGAGACCATCATGAGGTCCATGGTGTCCAAAGAGAGGGATAGAGAGATAGGGAGAGAGAGAGAGGGAGAGAGAGAGAGAGAGAGAGAGAGCGAGAGAGAGAGAGAGAGAGAGAGAGAGTGATAAAGAGAGAGAGAGAGACAGAGAGAGAGAGAGAGAAAGAAAATGAGAGAGAAGGAGAGTGAAGGAGAGTGTCGAGAGAAAGAAATTGAAAAATAAAAAGGGGAGGAAAAGAGGAGGAAAAGTAGGAAGCAGCAACAGCAGTTTTAGCCCCAACAGCGTAGTAGTATGTTTGCGCCAAAATCATAAATATTTCACCTTCATGCAATATCTTCTTCCATTTTAATTTTTCAGCATTATTTTGTATTGTCTCGAAGTTGTTTTCCTCTCTTGGAATGACTTTACAGCCCCGGCCTATTTTTCCCTGTGAGGATTTTCAAAGTGCATGTCCTCCGATATAAGGAGAAAGAGCCTCCAATGTTTGTTATCCCATTGTTGCTATGTCAGGAAGGTTATTGTTGTAACCCCTATTGTAATCCAACAAAGCAACACAACGCTCCCTATTGCATATAAGTGCTGAACCAGTTCCGAAGATTATAACTGATTCGAATTTGGTGTTTTTGTTTAAATACGATGCTATGTCGGGAAACATACCCTATACTGATCCTTTCAATAACGGTCAAAGACGAAATAAATATCTTTACCCTGATGACGTGTTTTATTAGTTACACCTACGTTCTGTGTGCAGTATTCTGCATAGTGTATAGGCCTCTTTCATCGCTAACTGTTGAAACTGCATTGAAACTCTCGCTTATAATTATTTTCCCCTCTCATTTACTTTGCAGCGACTATTCCGGGGGCCTATCTATGTGTTGAACGTGCATTTGCAAAAAAAAATGAAGATGTGCATGCCTCTCCGAAGAAGGGAGGATCGTATCTTTTTCGATTCATTCATTGATGCCATGCCCGGGGGGGGGGGGGGGGTAATAAGATTTGGTATGAACGGGGGTGTGCCGCTCAAGCCTCGAAACCCATATCCATTATAAGGGGTCATTAGGGGTCATTTTTCTCGAAAAAGACCCATTTTTCAAAATTTTCGGGTGTTTGCAATAAATACGGACCCATTTTTAATGGTAATTTTTGTTAAAAGTGGGACCCATGTTTAAGGATTTTGGGTGAAAAAGTTACCCATTATATAGAGCGGCACACACCCGTATGTCCTAATATGTAAGTACCCCCCCCCCCCCCCCCCACCGGGATTCCATGTCAGAAAGATCTGAGTAGTTTGTTAGGTAACTATTCAAATATCCCTGATGCCAGTTATTGATAACAGAATTGAATAGCCAAGTTCCGCTTATTTATTGATGCCATGTTAGGGAATACCACACATACTATATTAAATAGACCATTTTCTTTTCATTATACGACGTCCGGGTGCTACGTAATGGCCTATTGGCATTTAAGAAATAAATAAATACAATATTTATACAAATACCCTCACTAGCGAATAAGTTAATGAAAGAAAGTTTTACGGGCAATCTTGACAACATCGGACTAGAAAAATAGTAACCATCGTTATTTTTTAAAGCGTAAAATCAGTAAATCTACATTTTGTAAAGTGTTCTACACCATAAAGTGTTATTTAAGACTCAGAAGCGAACCGGCAGAGAGGCAGTGTTCTTGAGAATTTATAAGCGATCGCATAATTATTGTTGTCGTTGTTGATGTGAGGAAAAGGGGTCTAAAGTAAAGCCTAACATCATTATGGTAATGGTATGGATTCCTCGAAAAAGAAAAAAGGGAGTCTATTGCGAGGGGGGGGGAGTAATGTAGAAAAAAACTATCGGGGAGTCTTAGGCGACGTCATCTCTCAAAAGGGCACTTTTGTTTTTACAGGTAAGCTGCCCCAACCTTGATAGCTATACTCTAGAGAAGCATACTTGCGAATGTTTGAATGAATTCGGACAAAAAAATGTGAAAGTTATGAAATTTTCAAAAGTTGCAATCACTATATAGGTATGGGCTCTTCGAATTGGCTAAATCGGTAATGTCTCTGTGATGTTGTGGCGGACAACTTTCACATTATTGTTCCAAAATCCAAAATGGGTGGAATTTCAATTTTTCAAAATTGTATGATCGGACTCGAGATGGTCTTTTCTTTTTAGAGGACCTGTTATCAGAGGCGGGGCTCCGGGGGGGGGGGAGCAGGGGGCACCTTGCCCTCCCAATTGTTCAAGTTCCCCAAAAGTGCCCCTTTTCATCTCTGATAAGTGCCCTTTTTTATTTTGACACGTGCCCCTTTTCTTTCGACAAGTTCCCATTTTCCTTTGTAATAAGTGATAATTTTCCATTCTCACAAGTGCCCTTTTTAATCTCTAGTAAGTGCCCCCTTTTCACTCGTGATAAGTGCCCTATTTAAATCTGAGAGGTGCCTCTTTTCCTTTCTAATAAGGGACATATCCCCGTTTCATAAATGCCCTTTTCACCTCTAATAAATGCCCTTATCAAAATCTGATGGGTGCCCCTTTTCCGTCGACAAATTACCCCCTGTACTTTGACACGTGCTCCTTTGCTTTTCTAATGAGTGTCTTATCCCTTTCGATAAGTGTCTCCTTTTCCCCTCATCATTAAACGTGCCCCTAATTTCAAGCGACTAAGAGTAATTTCCCCCAAAGCTCGCAAATTACTGATTATCTAAAAAATTGTAATATTATATTTTAATATTACTTCTTCTGCTATTAAATTAATTTTGTATCATTTCAATAGGTTCAAAAGAGTTACCGAACTTCCTTCATTCCTTGGATTGTTCTGAAATCCTTACTCATTTAAAAAAATAATTCATTTTTTGTTTATTCATTACTCAAACGTATTGCCGGTAGTTGGATTGTATAATGCAGCCCTATCGGGCCCAATCAGAGGGTAGTTTGGTGACTGACAAAGCTACGCCAGCACGACTACAAATAATAAGTATGTATATTCACCTGTTACAAACCTCTCTTACTAAAAATCTTGTAAAAACTCACACACAAGCACCATTCTCAAATCACTCAAATAACAAAACAAAAAGGAAAACAAAATGAGAAAATGTACAGTGCCATATACATGAATATATATATATTTATATATTTTTTTTCCACATCACGATCAAGCTTAGCAAAATACATCTCTGTAAATATATCACCCTATCACTGGGCGTTCTTTGTACCACAAATCACACCCGACATAAAAAAGAGCTTGCATTATCACTGCCCAACATCGATTCAATTCCAACATCGTAATATGCCACATATATTATTTACAATATAACAACATTGAATACAGTCATTGATAGAACTGGACGAGTGAGAATTACAAGAAGTCTTCAAAATATATTTGGGTAAAATTTAAAATTGCTTTGATGTGACAGGGTACTGAAATCATGTTTCCTTTGTAGAAAATCTCGAGCTAGAATAGATTAAAAAACATACCAGTTACCAAGCAAGGAAAATAGCCATTTGCAAATTTGCAATGGGGACCAGGCAGCTTTATATGTGCATTCTAAAAAAACAGTTTAAAAACCCAGAGAAATTCTAGCATAGAATAATACCTGAAGTATGATGAATATTCATATAATAAAGTAATTAAAATATTTTTTTTTGATGTCTTAATATAAAAGTCAATTTTGAGCATTGCAAGATGAGAAAGCAATAAAAAAAAGTTTTTGGACTTGAAATAGTCTAAATCAAATAAACTATTGGCTATGGTCATTTTGAAGTATGTAAGAAGTCAACTCTTTCCAATTCTATCAATATCTGTCTCTAAGAACTTATGCACACACACGTTTCTTAGTTTAAGCTCACTTTCAAATATATACATCACCTGAGACAGATTTAGCTTGTTACCAAGACAAATATATAATGTCCTATTTCATCTATCATTTTTTTTAAAACTTTTTTTCCATTGAAAAAAAAAAAGAATTTGAAGAAATTGATTTACCATTTAAGATCTTTTCCAAGGTGACTAAATATCTTTGGGACTATTACATGTTGACATAAAAGGATGTCATATTTAAAAACAACAGTTCCAATTTTACCCACATATTGCAAATCTCAAGTATTTATCAACCCTTTCCTATGTTTTAGTGCAAAATCACTGCCACCAAAAAAACAAAAGAATTCTCAAATAGTGCCTAACGTTTCTAAAACCAATTCTGTGTACTGAATCCTTCCAACAGGATACCATGCCCAACTTACACAAAGGAAATCTTAATCCATGATTAAGCAGCCATTAGCATATGTGTAGTTTGCACGTGTCCATCATGTATGGTCATCAATACGCTTTTGTATAGATTTTATTTAAGCTTCCATTTTGTCCCAAGGTAAAGGTTAAAATTACGACTCAAAGTAAGCCCCCTTTGTAAATTTGGACCATAAATGATTGGCAGATGAAATAGGTGAATAAACTGTCTGCACAAATCCAGTCAATCTATTCTAAACAAGGCACATGGCGCATCATTTGTTAAGCAGTAGATCTCAAGGATCAATTAGACTGACTCATGTGTCTCAATTCAATTTTACAAGAAGGTGGATAGTGAGCGACAAAACAGCATGTAAACTGGTTGCTGCAGGCCATCACACTCTACTAGTACATTCATATTGAATGCTTGTACCTACACGATACAGATAAATGTGTGATTAATTCTCATGATTTATAGTCTTCTGATAAAATGTACTTCTTCCAAGACATACCGTAATGCATGAAGAAGACAATTTCCTTTGCTAAATTTCCTGCATGGGAAATAGAAACACATGTGTAAATAAATGTAATTACAGGCAGATTGATGTACACCTATGCATGGGTGTATATGGCAGTCACATGCAACTCCACATGTTTGTTTAAACTACTGGTATTACATCCATTAGTGTATTGAACCAGGCTTATCCTCACCCACAGAGTAATGGGCAGATAATAAACCATGCATAATTAATAGCTTGTTGCACACTGTGTGTAATGAATACTGAATTTCTATGCCATTAACTTGTAACCTCTTTAAACTTAAAGTGCGATCTGCATACCGGAAATCCAAAAGTAATTAGTCTAAACTGTGGTAATGACCTAAAAGGCTTAAAGTGCAAATTACTGCATATATTGAATGACTTGCAACTTGAGCTGAGGTCCATCATACACATACTGTGTACATGTAGGTGACATCTTCTGCAAAAGTGAACCCATTGAAGGTTTGGGAAACCTTGACAAAGGTCAGAAGGCAGGATTAGGAATCTCACTATGCAGAGAGAATACAAACAAAGTACCCTTGCAGAAGCTCACAAATGGTGTCCTCGACAATAGACAATGTCTATTGTAGACATGATCAATAGCTTAAGACGTCTTTTCATTGTAGGCATTCATGGGCGAGGGTACCTTTACTTCTACACAGCATCCTGCCCTCATTACTAATTACACGGAGAAGCACACCAGGTACTATATACATGTACCATGACAACCAACTGTCTGTGATAATATCATCAAATACCAAGCACATAGTCAAACACATATGCCGACTTTCTATGCTCATGTGTATACCATGTAGTTTTAAAGTCATTACCTACTCTATGTCATGATAATACTTCTAGCCAAACCAGCAAACCATTCCATGTTTTCTTTCAAGGGCAAAAATATTTAGTTTGTACACGTACCTTTCATGCAATACTACCAACACTTGTCCCTACTAATTATGTGCATACATGGTTTCACATCCGCCTCGGATAAAAACATTCACAATAAAAGAGACGTTTGAAGTATCATCATCACACTGCTTACCCTAATGAAAAAAATACAATACGAAAGTCCAGCCACATTTTTTTTTCTTTCTATACAAATTGTGCGAGAAATTGTGTATGATACATGATTTTACAGCTTTTGAAAAATAATCCATAGTATGGAATGAATACTATAACCACGCCCCTAACCAACAACCATGTAAACTTTAATATTTATATGTCTATGTACATTCAATCAAAAAAGAATAGAATCTTTAGAATAACCATCAAAGCAGTACATTGAGAAATTCATTTGTTGTACGTACTGTGAATACACATATCACTGTGTACAATTATGAAGAATGGAAAATTATGTAAAAGCATGAATTAGGAAGAGAATTATACATGTGCAAGTTGAAACTTTAGTGCCATGAACTCCCACCTACATTGTACATCCGCCTTTACTCAAGGGTACTGGAATAAAAGGACATCTGACTTCTCTCAACTCTGGCAAACTGCCAAAGTCAAGAGAGAATACAATACAGGTAAACAGATCTCCTGGGCAATATATAAAGTTCAAAGTCAAAACAAACAGTGTTACATCACTCCTTTTGAGGGATGATGCTGCAATTTTTTAGAAGAAAAAATAAATAAATCTTTATGCAACCTTTGCATCACCTACATGTAGACAGGAAAGAAATATAAAGTGAATGGATATGGAAAATCTACTGGTACGTTGCAGGATTTATGAGGAAAATTATCATTCTGAATTGTACATATATCATGCAAAATCGAGTGTAGATAGACAGTGCGAACAGACAGGGCTGGAACTTGGGAACAATGACCTGTAAAATCTGTATCACCCTGAATAAATAAAACCTATCTGCATAAATAAATAATACAAACAGATCTTGCGTTATAGTACTAACCTCCTGCCTTCGCTGATCTGTCCTCTATTTATCTCCATGAAAGAGTGCAAACATGTGAAACTATTATCTTTTAACATTAGATTTAGATAGCTTGGATAAAATCTAATAAGCTTCTGAAGTTCTGATGTGGTGATCTCTAATACGTAGTTACATGTAGCAGTGCAATTGTCACATTCATCAACTTAGATGGCAACATCAGGCCCTGCAATCTATTGTTTAAAAATATATATAATAGTAATATCAAATTTCTTCACACACTGCATTATATCATCACTTATCTTAATAAATGTTAGGGGATGACAGATTAACATCACTAAATTGAAATTGTAATTCACAGCTTGATATATCTGTAGCTAGCTGCTTTAGCGACAACAATAACATTTGAAACATTAGAGCTATGTACAGTTAAAGAGGCAAACGATAGTACAACAAATCAATCATCATTCCAATCTAATCATCTTTCAACTGATGAATGTACATGATCATTCAATATTTGATCTCTTTTAAATCAGTTAGTGGTGGGCATGATTTATCTACATAAGATATAATCCATAAAAGAGAGATAGCGAGAGAGAGGGGGGGGGGGGGGGGGGGGGAGACTGAGGGAGAGAAAAAAAACTACATGTACTGTGAACAGTTATTTATTGAATAACCATGTTCAAATTTCTTGTCGTAACTTTAGTTAAGGGGAAATGGTGAAGTTGTATTGGCCAAATTTGACACTGAAAGAGAGTGATGTTGTTTTTTTCTTGTTTTTTTTAAATTTATCATTGCATCAATGGGCAATAGGTGTATCACATGTTGACATGTTCACAAATAGCAAGTGCAATTTGTACATTGTCATATACAAATATATCTTTCACTACAGGTATCTCAATGAGGCCATATCTATTATTTCCAACTTCAAAACGTATCCACTTGAATTAGATAATCAGATAGGTAGATTACTATCAAGAGTAATGAAGGACTTTGTAAATCAGCTCTTGACAAGAGTCAGAAATGAACGCAATATTTCTCTTTTTCAAGAAAAATGGTACTTAGAAATATGATCCATCAGAAATGAGTGGACACCTTGACTGCCAGCTAAAATCTGCAGAAGGATGTTAATGTCGTACCTGAGTCACCAGACATTTATAAGTAAAATGTACAATTACAGAGAAAGGGGACATGTGTCTTTAAAAACATTACATTAACCATGTAACTATATTATATTGGGATGAAATCAGGGGCTAGTCCATCTTCGCGGTTTTGAGACGCTTTTCATAGCTGGCAATAATCTTCTTGAGCGTTGAGTTTTCCTTCTTCAATTCTAAGACATCATCCCTGAGAGCGCTATTCTCTTTTCCCAAGTAGGATGCCCGGATAACAATTTGGTTTTCTTTGACGCGCCTTGCCTCTCGCGATCGCTTAGCGGCAATATTGTTCTTCCTGCGTCTCTCCCAGTACTTGTCGTCCTTCTGCTCATCGGGCACGTAGATCTTTCGTGACTTCTTGATCATAGGCTGCGGCTTGAGCTCCTCCGCGGTAAAGGTGCACTCTGTGGGGTCAAAGGTGTCCTGGCCTGGTGCCGTAGCGAGGGCCACGTCCGTTTCGCTGAGCTCAAAAGGGACGTTGACGTGCACTGGACTTGGCTCTCGAACTGGACTCATGGTATTGGTTGGTGAGTAAACCACTGTAACAGAAATGAAAAAGAAGTTACTTTTGGCTGAATGAGTCTCATCATTTCCTATCACTATGATGATGTAAAATGTGTACTATATTAAACTAAATTTTTTTTTAAAAACTATATATATTATATACTTCATGTATTTATCTAAGGATGTGTTTTAAATGAATTTGCTAGAATCAAAATTTTAAAAATGATATTGAATCAAGTCTTTGGATAGACCTGCAAAAAATTTAGTGAAAAATCAATGTCCTTAGGCTCTTAGCATATGAATGTTTTCTTGATATAATTGACTTTTTAAAAAAATGTTTACTTCATGGATATACCTCATTTTAATATAAGACAACATTCTGCTGAAATTTGGATAGTCACAAAGGTGTCAGCCGGATATATTAATTTTTTTTAAAAGACCATATGTACAGGGTCTATCAGAGATTTCACTCAGCATTAAGTATGATAGCACACTGGTACTTACATTCTTCGCTGATTGAGTCTGGGCTCATTGGTGGTGGAGGACTTGGGGTAGGTGATTGGGTGCTCATGAGATAACGATTCTCCTTATCGGTGGATGTCTCAGAAACAGGGGATGCTCCCCTAGAAACAGGAGACGCTCCTTCAGAGACAACCTTCTCCTGGGGTTTTCCTGGCTGCTGGTCTTTCCATCTGAGACTGCGATTCCATTCTCTGAGAGGAATTCATCCAGGTCCATGTACTCAAGCTTGAGGTCATCGTAGGGCGTCTTCTCCCACAGGGTGGGGCCAAGGAAGGCAGAGGCCACATCCTCTGACCCAATATCCAAACCAAAGAGTCCAGCCTCTTTGTCTTTCTTTGCATTTTGTCTGTTGAGAATAACACAATGTAAAACAACCTAAATTAATTTTAAAATACAGATGGCTTCTTTTTCTTCTTCTTTATCAAGCTACATGTACATGTACATGTATCATTCAAAGATTTTCAAACTGCCAGAGTCTTGCTCAACAGCCAGGATATTGTAAATGTAGCAGTCCTTGTCTTTTGAACCCCTACCAAAGTTCCAATAAAACAAATTAAAATGTCTTTAATGCAAAATGATCAGCAGTTCCATTCTAAAGAGTTATGAGCATTTGTGACCAGGCACCATAAAAACACCTACATGTAAAGGTCGCAAGGTGCGATTTTCAGTTAAATCTCGATAAAGGTGTATTTCATTGGGTCAGGTTGGTCAAACTTTTTGATTATTTCCTGAAGGATAATAGTTTCTTCTACAGTATGTAATACCAAAATTTGGAAGCACCAAACAATCTAGAACTTAGAAATGGTGTTCTTAGCTGTGTGTTGAAGAGTGAAGAGTGAAGACCTATGTTTGCTTGATTCTGGGTTTGATGAAGTTTAAATTTCTTAATGAATCTGGCTATGGCCAGGTCTCGATTGAAATCTGGGCAAAGTAAAGATCAGGATGCGCTTAATAGATACAAAAACATAGATGCAAACTTTCAAGACAATCTGATGATCCCTTCACATGAATTTCCCATAGAGATCTAACCCTCCTTTTGTCATATTGCCCAATATCTTGGAGGTGCTTACATGTAACAGTTAAATTGACTACACTTGTACATGCTTTAAATGCCTATTCTTTTCTAACGTAACAATATTTGGTACTGGAAAATAACAAGAAGGAAAAAAAAGGAACCTTCTTCTGAAAAGATCTAAACTACATGTTTTGTTTAATTTGTTGCCATGACCTAAAGTATTAAATGAATGCCATAGATCTATCCACAATTCAACCCAGGCTAGGGGTCAAATGAGGTCCAAACTACTAACAGAATGACTATCAATATATCCACATGCCACATGCCACACAACCCCCACCCCCCCCCCCCCCCCCCCCACAAAAAAAAGGGAACAAAATCAGAGATTAACTTTTGTAGGCCTAAAATAAATGTTAGAACCTAGTCCTAGACTCCTAGATAAAAATTGACAGTCAGTTAATATGAGTTAATATTGTTTGACGTTAGTCTAGTTCTTTCTTTGACCCCCTAAATACACCTTGTACTGAAATATTAAAAAAGCTATTGAGACAGTCATGGTTTTATATCCAGGTAGGCCTAAATTTCTGATCTGAGCTGAGCAGGATTCCAGTCAGTGCATCTCCGTGCCGTTCACTCCACCATACACATACGCAGGCACGTTCCCGAAAACGTGACTCTGCTCGGCCTCCCTCCCGCACGTATAGTGCACACACACACATAACACACACTGCACTGTGAGCTACGGAAAATGCATGGTACTGCCTGGTACGCGAAGGCTAATGGCGCGCGATCGCGGATGACCGAGACCCAAATACGAAAATATTTCCCATATTGTCGAACAGATTTAGATAATTTACAATTCAAATGATGAGCAAATTTTATGAAAAGTAGAAAGCTCAAAATCAAGAGATCAATATTTGTGTACAATGACATTGAAAATGAAAGGCATTAGAGCTAAACCCTACATTTCAACGAGGTGTTGCGGGCTGAGAGTTAATTGTTGACAACACGTCAACATAATGTACACACCCCTCTACACACACACGTCGTACATAGGCAGCGCAGTTTTTTGCTGCGCCATAGCTCTAGCGGCGGTCGCATGGGAGCGCAAACGAAGATTTTATTTCTCACCTTCGTTGTTATTGCCTGTCGGAGGCTGTAAAAAACTTGGGTTTTCCAACAAAGATTTCAGCGTAATTCCTCGAATATCGCTGAGACGCTCCTCCATGCCTTCCATAAAATCCATGATATCCGAATGGCTTAGTGATAACAAATTAAAAGTAGAGAATCCGGTCGTCTTCAACGGGTCACCTGAGGAAAAAAAGTGTTGCTAGAGTCGTGTCGATCAGTCAAGTATTATAAGTACGATTGTGATTAGCTGTAGCTGTAGCTGTAAGTGCGCGGCGCGGGAGAGTCGAACGATCGCTTGCGTACTGTCCGCTCCATATGCATAGAAATCTGCAGTGAGCTCGCTCGCGCGCACGAAATGATGATTTCACATTTGGAAAACTGTAACCAGGATCCCTGCTGTAACATTTACATTTGTGTTTTATCTACTTTTTTGTTGGTCGTGTAAATTCTTAGCCCCAAGACCCACCCTCCGGCACGACAGGTATACACCAATGCCACCAATGCAGTGGCCCCTCTAAACTTTTTAAACTAAAGGAATATTTACCTATTTATTTTGTAGATTTAATTCTGGTTTCAAAAGTCGCATTTGCGGGGGGGGGGGGGGGGGGGAGTGAGCATAATTTGTTTTTGCCCCCTGAAATTTGAAAATCTTGCAGACCGTTATTTCGCTCAGGGGGGGGGGGGGGGGGGGGTTGCGGGTTGTGTGATCACTTATTAAACAAATATATATAAAAACATTTTTTTTTTTAAGGCCAGGGGCGAAGGGCCCGTGGCCCCTCCCCCCCCACCCCCACTCCGGGATCGGAATGACCGCATGCGTGTTACCGGTAAAGGGGTACTTTTCACGCACCAAAGTCCGGCTCGCACTATGACTTTATACACCGGACTTAGGGAGTGTCACTGCAATAAGTTGGGGGGGGGGGTGGGATCCGCGCCTGGCTATAAAGTTTTACATCACAAAAATGAACTTAAAAATATAAAGCGATGCGAGGAGGACATGTCTCAGGAGGGATGTCTCAGGAGTGGTCCCTGGAAGTTCTTTCTTAGTACATTGATATAATTCGAATTCATGTACCGGTGTGACCGCGCCGTTTGTCCTACCGGACATATGAAAAGTAAAAACATTGAGTCCCATGCACTCCCGTCCCAGTACGGCGGCAGTACGGACTTCTCAAGAGAGGACACTTTTTTTTCTTCTTTTTTTTTGTCTCGAAATTTGGAAATTTGACATTTTGCTCAATTTGGGGGGGGGGGGGGGGTAAGGTCATCAAAAGGGGGGGGGGTTTAGGTTTTTTTTAGGAGGGTTTACATACATAAAATTAC
The DNA here is from genome assembly GCF_000002235.5 of Strongylocentrotus purpuratus. Classification (NCBI taxonomy): domain Eukaryota; kingdom Metazoa; phylum Echinodermata; class Echinoidea; order Camarodonta; family Strongylocentrotidae; genus Strongylocentrotus; species Strongylocentrotus purpuratus. The sequence continues at coordinate 14,251,689 of NW_022145596.1, forward strand.
CAAAGGGGGGGGGGTTAACCCCTAAACCACCCCCTGCGTACGCGCCTGGAGGGAACAAGTAGCTACAAGTAGGACAGTGTGCCTTTAAAGGGATCGTTTAACAATGTTAAATCTGAGATGCAAGGCCCTACATGACTTTGTTATCAGTGTCTGTGATATGGTGTAATATTGAAGCCCTAAAAAAATTGTGCTTCAAAATGATCAAGAAGAAGAACTTGAAAAAGTGCCAACCAGTAAATGACAGCTGATCTGAGATGAGAGGGGGGGGGGTGTCTGCAAGTCCTGAGATAGGGGGTACATTGAGCAGCGTTCCTGATTTAGGGGGGTCTCCAAGGCAGGAAAAGCCCGTGAAAAGCCCGCGAAAGGGGGGTTCGGAAATGTTGGCAGTGCTCAGATAGGGGGTCTTTTCAAAAAGAGGGTACAAGCATACGCGTACCCTAAATAACACTGAGTGGGGGGGGGGGGGGAGGCGGGGATATCGGCCCCACAACTGTTGTAATCGATTATACTTCTCTACGTGGCTTCGTACTTCAACCAACTCACTACTAGTATATACTCTTGATACAGGCCCCGCTCCAAGTATTTGGGGGCGTTTCGAGGTTTAATGAAGGAGTTAATTGGGAAATAAAAGTGATTAAAAATGGGGTTGAAAGTGAGTGGGGGAGGCTAGAGTATTTAAGATAAGGTAGAGCGTAGCACAAATTGGCGGATGCTCAGGGGGTAGGGGCATTTAATTACGGTCAGATGAGCAAATTTTAATACCTTATTCATGACACATGCAGGTCACTAATTGGCGTATGGTCCAAGGGGCGGAGTCCCCGGAAGCGCAGGGGTTTTAGGCATTAAAATTAAGGTCAGATTAGCATCCAGGAGCCAGCCTTAGGTCCCGAGGTGGGGTCCAGGGGGCAGAGCCCCCGGAAGCTCAGGGGTATGGGCATTTAATTACGGTCACATGAGCATACTTTCTTTTCTATTTCTTTCTATTTAATTCTCTTTAATATACTTTTTCAAAAGTGTGGGGGAGGGGGCTTGAGCCCCCAAGCCCGCCGTAGTAGGCCTCTAAATAGTAAATAAGCGCATTTCTTGCCTGACTGTACATTTTGATATTTATCATTCTCCCACAAACGCATAAAAAGAATAATTTACTAAAAAGTGAGGAAAAATCCCGGAAAATCAGGCGGTTTCAGCAGCATCTGCAAATCACTGGTATCAAATTAAAAAAAAAAAAAAAAAAAAAAAAAAAATCACTTTTAAAGTTTATTTTGGTGGGGGGGGGGGGGGGGTAGCAACTGGCTGAATACTTAGACCTATGGTGTCGAGGGGCCCTTTCTTTATTTTTGTTCGGTAATAAATAAAGTTAGTTTATGTGGGTGTCACTCAGGCGCGGATATACGGGGGGCGACGGACGCGCCCCCCCCCCCCTCTTTGAAAAAAAAAAAGAAAGGAAAGGAAAGAAGAAAAAAAAGGAAAGGAAAAAGGAAAGAAAAAAGGGCTAAAAACACGAGTTAGAAGTGGACCCATCAAGGCGCTCACGTATCCGTATCAGGGGGAAAAATACAGGGGGGCTCGGGGTGAATTAGCCCCGAAATGCCAAACAGAGCCCCCAAAAGTCATAAAAGTAGCCCCCGAAATTTTTAAAGTATTTTTCCCTGATCCGTATAAAGGACAAGGCCCTGGGGCAGCTAGCCATACTCCGATATTTGGGGGGGGGGGCTCAGATATCATTGAGCCCCCCCTATATTTCGGCCGGGCTCGGTTATCATGAGCCCCCCCCCCAATATTTTGTTCGTGCTGATGAGTTGAGGGAAGTGTATGCCGGAGATATCGACTTTGAAATTATTCTCAAAGGTGCACATTCTTCTTCTCATTTACCTTACCATCCCGGTTACAACGGCAACTTGCGAGAGAACATTCTCTTTCTTGAAAGGGATCAAAACTTATCTGATAAGTACAATGACCCAAAGAAAGCTCAACCAAAGCTTAATATTACTCATATATAAATCTCGTACAGATAAACTGGACTTGAAAAATATTGCCCAAAACTTTGTTTCCAGGAACACAAGAAGACAAAACTTCTTTGGCACATTTGTCTGAGGCTGCATGTGCACCTCTAAAGAAGAAAAGTCTGAAATTTTTCGCCGCGATGACATAGACGAGGAATTTATTTCCAGGTGCAAATTAAAGACAAAGGAGGATCTCAGAATTATACTTTTTGGGTGGTGCCACATTTCAGTTTTTAAATATGTCCGATTATAGGCATTACAACAAAAGTTTTGTTTTTCACGTTCCTGGGATATTGTTTTTTCCAAAGGTGTTAAATGTGTGTTATTTTAACACCTAGTACTTTGTCTTACTTAATAAAAATAAACTGAATATCATACAATTCAACGATTTCTTCAAGTAGGCCTACTTTTATTAATTTCTTCAACTGCTTAAAATTAAGGCTACAAATGCTTTCTTACTGTAGAGCTGTAGTGTGCACAGGCTACTTAGTAATTCACATTTATAGATTGGTGCACATCATTATGCTTGATCATCCTCTCCTATCTGTTTGTTGTCATTTCTCTGTTAGTCATCCTTTATTTGCTACCTATGATATTTGAATATTCATTATTTCCTTTTATTATATAAATGAACATGTAAATACCTATATATGCAAAATAAACCCTGGAGGTTTAAAGTTGTAAAGCCCAGGGCAGTTCAACACACGCAATCATGAAATAAGGGTGTCTTCATCGAAGTGTCTCTGTAAGTTTAGAACCACACCCTGTGCCTACCCGCTCAGGCCACCCTACATTCAGGGGCGTCGCTAAAGGGGGGGGGGGGGGGGTGAGGTTGAAGCCGGTGGGATTTTTTTTATGTCGGTCGGCCAGCAATTTTTCCCCTTCGAACTGTGACTTTTTATAGGACAAAGAAACATTTTTGAAAATTCAGACAATGATTTAGAGTCAGTACAATGAATCGTCTTCTTTTTCTAATAATTTAATGAAACGTCGAAGCTCCCGAGAGGTGGAAAACTGAATTCAGACAATTAGGGTTAAGAGTAGAGAACGGTATACAACAAATCGTCTTCTTTTCATAATAATTTAATGAAACGTCTAAGCTACCGCGCTTCGCGCGGGAGGCCTTTCACCCACCCCTCCCCCAACTAGGGAGCGTTTTGCGAGCCCTTTAAGTGATTCGCTTGCTCAATACCCCTGCATTAAAATATATAGCTATGATGCTTACTAAGTTGACGAAATAATTTGAATATTTATGTCGTCGACGAAAATGACCATTTGCGCATAATAATTTAGCCTTTGGCCTCGGTTTATAGGGTATTATTGGGACATTTAATTTTGTCGGTAATTGGTGGCTTGTTTTGTCGGTAATCATTGGCCTCTATACCCCCCCCCCCCCCACTGAAAAAGGTCTAGCGACGCCCCTGACGACACATCAGGCCTATAATTTAGTTTTGTGAGAGACTCAAGTATCCGGGCCAGCTATTTATAGTTGAGTAATTTTTTAAGAAAAACAAAACGAGTATTCTCCAATCGTATTGGCTATTGGGGAATTTCGAATGTCATCAAATATGTTTTTTTTTCCTTTTAACACAATGATTGTTTTGCGACTCAATTCGCCTGACTAAATATAATTTTTTTCGTAAGGCAACAGACAAGTAATTTAGTCATATACCTAATTAACATTTAAAGATTTCCTACACTAATGCCTGGCCGTGCGTAACCCATATTTGAACACTAAGTTGCACCTGAAATTGCAACATGTGCATTATAAGCTCAAAAATGCTTTCTTTCATACAAATACACAAAAAAAAATCCCCAAAGCTTGAATGCATACTATTTCACAAGATGTAAATAAACAATATGAATAATATTAATGATACACTTACATGTACATGCAAATGCATGATCATTTTGCGCTTCTTGCTCCCAGCAAGATAGTTTCCTTCTACATTTAATTTTGTTGCTGTTGTGAGTTTATATTCATATTTTTGTTATCAAACAGGAATAAATAAATGAATATATAATTTTGTACAATGATAGTTGTACAATGATGATAGAAGAACCAATGAAAATCGCAACTGTTCTTCCTTAATTCATTTCTTTTCTTCCTCTTTGTTTCTGTCCCTTTCTCTCCTCTTTCCCTTTCACTTCCCTTCTCCATCTCTCTCTCTCTCTCTCTCTCTCTCTCTCTCTCTCTCTCTCTCTCTCTCTCTCTCTTTGCTGAGGGAGGGGGGGGGGGAGGGGTACAAATCGGGACAAATTGCAACTGATCTGCCCACCTTTCTTCTTCCTCTTTTTTCCCCCTTTCCCTTCCCTTACTTCGCTCTCTCTCTCTCTCATTTAAGTTTGCTGAGGGAGGCAGGGGTCTTTCGCCCCCTCTCCCCAATCCACACGATGTTGGTGAGATTAATCACAACTGATCTCTGCTTCTTTTCACCCTTTTCTTTTCTTCTTCCTCTTTTGTGTTCCATTTTGGCTCTCCTCTTTCCCTTTCCTTTCTTTCTCTTTTTTTTGGCGGGAGGGGGGGGGGGGGGGTGGGGCAGAGGCAAAGGCCTTTCTCCGCGACCCACATCTTGTTTGCAGAAAAATTGCAACTGATATCCCTTCTTTTCTTTTCTTCTTTTGTTTCTTTCCCTTTCCTTCCTTCTCTCTTGTTTTGCGGGGGGGGGGGGCAACAGCATGGGCGGCAAGGCCCTGTCGGACCCCTTTTTCTTTTCTTCTTCCTTTCCTCTTCTCTCTTCTTTCCCTTCCCTTCTTTTCATTCCTTTTCCCTCTCTCTTTTTGTTTGCTGAGGGGCCAGGGGAGGGCAGACGAAGGCCTTTCGCCCCTGATCCACACCGCGTTGGTGGGAAAAATCACAATTGATCTCCCGTACCTTTCTTTTCTTTCCCTTCCCCTTCTCTTCTTTTCTCTCTCTTTTAAGTTTGCTGTAGAAGGGGGGGGGGGGGAGACAAGGGCCATTTGCCCCCCCCCTCCCGATCCCCAACTTGTTGGCGGGAAAACTGCAATATACACTGTTGGTCATAATGGTGGAATATTTATTTTTACCCCAGTTTAGGGAAGGATTTTAAAAAATTACTTATTTCTAATAGATCTAGATAATGGCATACATTCTCAGATGTTATTGAATATTAATTTGCGAGTGTTTGTTTTGCGTGACTGCTTAATCATATGTGTGCTACTATGCTAATAAGCTAAGGGACCTACGTCCTAAGTCATAATTTACAGTAATGAGGATTAATGCCTCACAAAAGAGTACTAATATATAGCTGATCGACACGATTTTTATACTGGGGCCTCACAGTAACGAGGCCATTGCTTAGCCCCTGAATCATGACTGTACGCAGTGATTGCTAGGGTACGCGGCCCCTTCCACAAATCCCCAAAACGAAGAAAATGCAATAAACTGTCAAAAATTCATTGCATTTTCCCCCGGCCCCAACAGGAAAAATTCCTCTGTGTGGCCATGCCTTGAACCATAATGCATGGCCCTACAGAGGAATTTTTCCTGTTGGGGGCCAGGGAAAAATGCAATGAATTTTTGACAATTTATTGCATTTTCTTCGTTTTGGGGGATTTGTGGAAGGGGCTGCGTACCCTAGCAAACACTGCGCACAGTCATGATTCAGGGGCTAAAGAATGGCCTCATTACTGTGAGGCCCCAGTATAAAAATCGTGTCCATCAGCTATATTAATGCCCTTTTGTGAGGCATTAATCCTCATTACTGTCAATTATGATTTAAGGACGTAGGTTCCCTAGCTGATTAGCATAGTAGCACACATATGATTTAGCAGTCACGCAAAACAAACACTCGCAAATTAATATTCAATAAAATCTGAGAATGTATGCCATTATCTAGATCAATTAGAAATGTTTTTTTTTTTTTAATCCTTCCCTAAACTGGGGTAAAAATAATTATTCCACCATTATGACCAACAGTGTATATCCCTCTTCTTTTCTTTTCTTCCCTTTATCTCTTCTTTGGTATCAACTTAAAGCTTAGACATCAGAGGAAATGGTGGTATTAAAATTTAAGCGGTACACCGCGGAGATCTAAACATTTCTTCTGGATTTATAAAAAACATGGATAATCAGTCCATTTTTCAGTGAATTACCCTATTACATATCATGAAGATTGTGTTTCTATTAATTTTAACCCATTCATTCAACGAAATGAACTATCAGGAATATGTGAGAGCAATTTCATATCATTATCAATAACTTAAAAACTTCATGTTGAATTGAAAGATTTATAAGTCACTTTTGCACTAAAACTGTGAATATGTAGGATTTTGCTGTTTGAAGTAGTAAATTATTTTATACCCTTATTGTGCATAACGGAATTAAATATTTCACTGAGGTATTCCTCTATGTATTACCTTTCAACTGGGCAAGAAAAAATTGAAAAAAATAAATCACCCAAAAATAGTTTTGGCGCACTTTGGTCCCTCCCTGGCCCACTGTGCGGCCGTGTTCGGGAAAAAAATATCATCATTCCCAAACTAATAAGATTTTTTTTTATGGGGGCTTTTCTCATAATTTCAGAGAGTCTCTGTTCCTCCTCCTCCTGGAACTATATTCTAGTCTTTCTCCTTCGCCTCCTCCTCAAGCTTTTTTTCTTCTTCAAATTTCAAATTTCAAATTTATTCATGTTTCCAACAAAACATTACAAACCTCTTCTTCTTCTTCTTCTCCACGAGCTCAACACTAGCACTGTCTTGTTATTTTGGCCCGATACGTCGACCAATCATAATGCACCGACAAGTCACCTGATACATAATGACGTATTAAATGTTCACATGACACATCACGTGATATTTTCCACTCCTCTTGCAGACGCGTACGTACGGCAGTGACTCCAGCGTGAAACGGAAATTCTAACTTCAACTTTGTTTATTATATTTCACCTGTACACCTCTCTGTTGAGATCTTCATCTATAACAATGGCTAATCCAGTAAGCAAATTTGTTTTCTATAGAAATAACAACCGGGGACCAGTTTCTTGAAACCGTCCTAGACAGTGACTCGTCTTAACTTAGGCCTGGCCCTAGGGTCTAGACCCTAGACCTACTTGAACTTGTTTTTGGACATGCCATAGAATTTAAAAATGCTTATAATTCAATAACACTTGCTTCAATTGCATGTTCAAGCAGTTAGACTTAGCTCTACCGGTATGAGGGTTTCGAGAAACTGCCCCTAGTCCACCAAGTCCACTGACTGAGCCATGACACTTCTGTGATAAAAATAGCGGCGCTAGTGTAGTTCCGTATCCAATTTTTTTAGCAGTTTTTTTTAACAGTTTAATATCGATTCTTAGCAAAGGAATTTTAGCCCAATTTTTTACTAATTTTAATCATAATCATATATTGCATTTTCCACCTGAATTTGGATTACATCCGACATCGGGAAGCCTCCGTTTAGGGCTTTGATGTCGACGTCGTCACTCAGTACCGTCTCCGCGCTATAGCTCTGCATCTCAAACTGAAGCTATCAGTCTAAAATTATGCAAACTTAGCGTAGAGGTCTATGCTTTATGGTATTACGCACATGCACGATACCATAAACTATACGAGAAGCTAAATCAATGCAGCCGGACACTGCAACGCACACACGATATCTCTGTCCAATTCAGATTCCAATTTCCGATCAACGCAGCGCTAGTTTTCGACATGGCGGCACCGGGGAGCTCCGGCGTGGGATACCTGCTCCGCCCGCTAGTGCTATAGATCAGCGCAGAAACGCGCGCTTCTATTGACTTTGTAGTACATGCGGTCGAAAACTGGCACGCTATGTCGATAACTGCCTCCGAAACAGTGAAAATTGAAATGAATATTGTCATGGCAATTCGTGATTTTTTTTCTGGGATTATTTTGTTTAAATAATAATAATATTTGGAAGTAAAGAGTCCCAAAAATAAGATTTTGTCTTAAGTGGTCGAAAACCCCCTCCTTTACTCTAAGCTATAAAACAATGTTTCTTGACTAAAATCGATCGATTAGCTATTCCGTTTGGAAATTATATAATACAACTACATATTCTGAGATTTTCATGGTCTCAGCTACCATTGTACGGTCGTAGGCGCTATTTGAAATTTATCAAAATTTACCGGGAGCACTGGTAAAATTTTATATTCAAAATTTCTCAAAAGCAAAAGTGTTTCAGGGGCTAAATTTTCTAGTGCATATAAAACATCCACAGGGGCATCCGTTATATCAAAATTGTAAAGAATCACTATCCTTTCAATTTTCAAAATTTCCCAAAACTTTGTATTACCTTTAATTGAGAGCTGAGTCGATGAGATAAGCACCTGCCAGTGGCCTTGCAGGGAGGTCTAATCCCTTCTAGCCAAACTAGTGCAGATAGGCTTAAACTTTAAAGAGACATTCTTTTCATTTCAAATCAATCTGAGAACAAATATCTTTTGGTGATATGATGGATGAAAAACACAACACATAGGCATTTAAAATCCAATTTCAACGTAAGCTCCCATGACGATGATGTTTTAGTTAGGACTCATAAATATTTTCCTCTCCCTTTTCCACAGAAATATGAATTCACTGTTGAAATGACTTGTGGAGGTTGTGTAGGTGCAGTTGAAAGAGTTCTCAAGCGACTGGAAGGTGAGATTTTAGTCGATGACTATAGGGAAGAAAAAAAACAGGAACTAATACTAACAGTTTTTCATTGGACATGTTATATGTTGCAAGTGTCTAGGAAGAGTGCTGTGTAGGTATCTTTTGTAGGGAGTAAATTAAATTTTAATTTCCTACACTACCTACTAAATAGAAAAGATGTCTATTTCTGTCTCCACCACACTTTTAGCCTTGTTTTTATATCTTAATTCATTTTGGGGGTTTCATCAAGACTCATCACTAACAGGCACCCGGGACACGTTGGTGCTCCAAATTTTGAAGTTTTTACATCATAGGGCTCATGCGTACTGACTGTTAAAAGTTTTGAATTCCAGACCCCTTCCAACAAAAGTTAATGTGGAGCTCTGTTATATTATGTATACATAGATATATTTTGTTTTTGTTTTTGGGGGAGGGGTATATATAGTTAAAGAAAAATCTGAGGTCTTGGGCCAGTTTTTTCAAAACTATCAAAAGTCTAAGCTATTATTTCCCGTAGAAATGCCATGTTTCAATAGGATGTCCAAGAAGTTAGATTTGTGATGGTTTTAAGAAACAATCCCCTAGCTAAACTTCTTGTCTCAACAATAAAGTATACAACAACAAAAAATGCTTTCCACACAGTGATTTTAAAGGTAAAGACCAGTTATGGTCATGCGATTGCATTGTGAAAGAAACGTTGTGGAATCGATCAGAAAAGGTTGATCATCTAGCATCTAGCATCTGCAATGTTCTGGAATCATCAAAATGATAAGAAATTTGGCCCATTCTTCGTAAAGTTACAAGCACTATACACAGAAAGATGTATATGGGACTACCCTATGTCTCTCACAGACCATGAGAGAAACAAATTTACCAAATATATGAATTAGTAGGCGGTTTCCCGGCAAATTTTATCATCATGTATTAGTCAAAACATATTCTTTCACATGATTGGTAATGAGAGCTTCCATTTCATTTTTTGAAATTGGGGCGTTTCCAATACTGGTCTTTACCTTTAATGTGTTTTAGCCTCTGTAGAGCATGGACATAAGAAAGTTATGTTGACACCCACAGTGATTATAATCGAGCGCGGAATAGATGTCATTAACATGCAACCATCTTTACATTCTATGGATCAGTTATGAAATGCCTTCAGCTCCTTGTGAGCGGATTGTAAGCGCTCTACAACTACAATAATTCAGCATTAATAAATGATCATCATTATTATTATTATTATTTGATATCAAAGTGATCACATTTCTTTGATTTTTGGTAGTCTCAATTCTAATGTGTTAATTTTTTGTATTTCTTTTTGCTATACAGTTTTTTTACATTAAAAATACATTGATATCTTATGTTTGAAAGTAGGCCTCTGTAAAATGTGAATATAAGATTAGGTTGTATTATGTTTCTCTCACATTAATCTTTAACTTTTGATGTACTGTGGAAACATAAATGTGTGTCTTCTTTTCTTATCAGTGGATTAATCCACTTCATTTTTGTTCTTCTTCATATTTTCAGGGGAGAATGATGTAGAAATTAACTTGGACGCAAAGAAGGTGTATGTGACTACAGCTCTACCTAGCGAATATGTGCTAGAGACCCTAAAGAAAACTGGAAAGGCAACAACCTTTGTTGGAGTATGCTGAGTGCTTTTCAAAGTGAGGATTTATTCTGGAAATTCATAGTAATTTAGTTGCCATGGAAATGTCTCTTGTGTGGGCTATATGATTTTAGAAAGCATAATCTTAACACCATTTCTTTATCAAAAGAGAAAATTTAATGATCAGTTTGGTATTCATCAACATGAACGAAGCTTGCAAATTTGACTGCACTGTAATATAATTTAGAATACACCAAATTAATGTGTTTTGCACTTTACATTTTTTATTTCAAAAGGAAGTGACTTGACACTTTTTTTTCATTATGAAAGAGAAAGAGAGAGGAAGTTGGTTTGTTAACTTTCATTTTCACAGAGAGATAAAAAAGTTTATAGACATTTATATCAACTTGGTTTAATACTTGCTTTAAAGCCCCACCGCACTACGTATAGCTACTTGCGCCCTCTATATAGCACATAATGCCTACTCGTTGCCTGTTGGTCCCCCATGATCCTCTTTTTCTTCATTTTTCTTGATTGAGAGCTGATTTGATGAGATGACTACCTGTCATTGACCTTGCAGGGAGGTCTAATCCCCCTGACTAAACTAGTGCAGACGTGCTTTAAAGGCAGTGTATTCTACTATATTTTGACAGTCATGTCCCACAATGCATCACCAACTGATGATGATGCTTGGGTACAGGAACTGGAAATCACTCTTTGTACACCTTCACGAAAAGATCAATGCTGCAATTGAAAATACATAATGGCAGTGGTAGCGATGTCAGTAAAATACTTTTGCATTGATGAAAGTTCTACATGTAAGTAGGAGGCAAATGGCTCATAACAAATTATCAGAGTAAATGAATATTGGAAAGAGATGTCTTGTACCTTGTTGACAGTCTATATGATTTTGTTTTTTGTATCCGTTATACGAACAATTAATTTTACTTAATTTTTGAGGCAGGAATAGATTGTCATATCAGTTTGATTTCCCACTAGTACTTTGTGGATGATGATGACTAACCCCATGCATTCAGATATTCTAATTTTCTTTTCTTCTTCACAGATGGTTCCAGAGTCCAGACAGCTTGGATTGCTTTAGTCCTGCCTATTTCCCGCTACGATGAGATAAAAATAACTGTGTATAGATTCATATTGTAGACATTTGTGTAAAGTAGATGGTGTTGGTTGTTCCGTAGAGTAGAGAACTGGTTGTACAAAACTAGGCAGTGTTTTTACCCATCCGCACAGTATGATGCTGAATTTCTAAGATAATGTACGCGAGTTGGATTTTACTGATAAATTATGAATCAAATCTGATTATTTATATCTGGGATTGGGACCATAGTATATAGTGGAATATAACTTTATTGTGTATACTTACATACTGGAAATTACTCATATAATAGGATATACTTTGTTTTTCAACTTGCCAAAAAAAAAGAGAAGAGGGAAAAAAACATTATGTTCTGAGGTTCGAAAATTTCTAGGGAATTAATTTTGTATAGTTGTAGAGATGTGTTCTGCTTTTTCTGATGAAGACAATTGCATAGAAAAATGAGATTCATATCTAGGTAAAATTCTTTTTTTTTTCTTTCTCAAAAACTGTGTAAGATTTTTCTTTTGTGGGGTTTGGTTGTTTTGGGTTTAAATTTGCTAGTACTACCTATTTTACATTCCTTCTTTCAATTAATTAATGTTATTTGCTATCATATTATTATGATGAACCTATATCCCCTTACTTTAGAAGATTGCCTATCATGCAAAGATGATATTTATAACATGCTCTTTTATTGTAAACCAGCTGACATGTCATGACATAAGTTAAAGCCAAATCAGAAATGATTTAATTTCCACTTGTATTTGGTAAGTCATCAGCTAATGTTTTGCTTTATTTCTAAAAAACTAGAAAAGAATCATTTTGATAATGTAACAAACACTGAATTTGATATTGATTGTTAAGTATTCATGATACAGCTTATTAATGCTATTTTCATAGAGGATGCATCTCATTTTTGAACCACAAAGTCAGCATTTTTTTTTTTTTTTTTTTTTTTGGGGGGGGGGGGGAGGGGTCATGCATGCCCTCAATTTGACCTCCCTATTGTCTTGTGGTTCATTGCACCTTAGAGTTCTTGAGATAGCGTTACCAGGGAGATTTCACAGGTCATTATTCATAGAGGTCATTCGTCTTAAGATGTTTATCACTATATTCTTGCTTATATCACCCAAGTCAACAAAACCAAAACTATCATCAGTCAAAGTCTAAGAGCTTCAGAAGTTCAGATGATTATAATTTGTATTGTGTCAATACTACTTCCGCTAGTAAAGAATTATCAATATATAACAATTCATTCTCTTATGTGACCTGTGTTTGATTTTTCCTCTAAATCATGCTCAAATTGTTGAGGAAGGCAGATGATTAAAAAAAAAATATTGATAATTATGTCACATGAACAAGACAAATATTGTAAATGTTTGTTCTTTTTAACAAAAAAACATGGCCGACCATTTTTTGGGTGATGATGAAAGTATAAAAACATTGTTTCCCAGCAATGACCGTTGTCAATAAATTTAGTGCAGTCTTGGCTTTTTTCCTTTATTCTTATGCATTATCCCATTTTCTTTTTTGTTAACTCTTTATCTAAGAAAGGTTATCAGTTGACAGTTGCGGAAGCTATGTTAACCATTAAACCAAAGAAGTGGCTAAATGTCTACTAATGTCTAATATATCATCAATTGTTTTGTTCATAAACTGCTTGATTGATAGTTTGTAACTTTGTTTTCTCCCTCTTCAATGCGCAGAGGATATATATTTACTATATTTTCTTGTTGATATATTTTCATGCTATTATCTAAAGGCTTAAGATGCATTCCTTTATTTTATGTCAAGTTTTACTCGCAATTATAGTTCAAACATTTCTTATCTCTAGATGAAATTGCAAAGCCTATCCGGTGGTTAGTATTTTGGGTTTAAATGAATTAATTTCTTTTCAGATATCATCTTTTGGGGCAAGAAAGGTTTTAATTCATGTCAGGCATTTTACAAAAGGGTCAACATCCCTGTTACTCCGACTAGATTTTTTTTTTTTTTGGTATCTGGGTTTTTTTCAGTTCACATTAATTCATTGATTTTATGTATTTCTAAATGAGAACAGATTCACCCTAGCTATTGTTCCAATACTTTCTGCAAACCATGCATCTTGAGCCAGAAGGGATTTAACTTAAACAGTCCTACACAAAATGAAAGTAATGTTGATTTGGATCACGCTACCCTAATGTCCATTATCCTTTGTTTGCATAATACAACTTTTAATACAGAGTTAAAACTGGTTTGATTCTGAACAGAGGGCTCTTTTGAAAAATGTGCCCATTTATTCAATAGTTTTTATATACTTGCATAAAGAAAGTGTTGGAATATTATCTGGATGACTAGGGCTGTAATTCAAAAAAATACATGTAAACGAGGCTGTATAAATATGTATAATCAACTATATTGTCAACACACATGTTTTTTCAATTTACAAGTACATGAAATGCTAACTGAATAAAAAGGGAAATATATATACTTGCAACAGACTTGTCAATGTTTTTCTCTCTTTTTCTTTCTTTAGTTCTTAATTTTTTTAATAATTTGAAATATAGCTCCCAATGAAACTAAATAAGTGATTAACATAATTTGTTCTAAAGTTTCACTTTTCATTCAATTTTGTCTAGGCCAACATTTTGAAAGTGAATTGTCCCCTCCTAACCACTTCATTATCCTGGCATTCATGATCATGAAAACTCTTTTTGATGGAGCGTGGCATAATATTTTTTTTTCGTCGGTGTATAGAAGAAGGTTAATGATTAGTGATGGGTTTCAGTAAGGATGATAGAGACCATGTGAAGAGAGGGTGTTGACAAGCTAGGATGCAGAGTATGTTGGAGAGAAAGATGAGAATGATTATCAGTGATTTTTTTTAAATCTTCAAGAGAAAAGGGTTACAATCTGCAATAATCGTGTATTTGCAGCTTGGTTTTAAAAAAATGTAAAAAAAGGAAGGAGTGAGTGAGGAGAATATATTATAGACGGATTAGACAAGTTGAAGAAAAAAAAACTTTTTAAAGAGAAACAGGAATATAAGTAAAGTGTGGTTGTTGGAACTTGCAGTAATAGAATTTCAAAAATATTCACAGCTGTATAGTACAGTGACGTACATGTCATAAATATATGCCAATATATGGCAATATGGGTGTGATAGAGGAAAGTTGTATTTGTTGTTTGGAGAAATTGGTAACAAAAAACAAAACAATAATAATTTTGTAGAACTTTCTTTTTTCCCTCCTCTCAAAATATGATTGGAAATCAGTTGGACGTGTGTTTACTAGCTGGCGCTAGACCTCGTAACAAATTTCGTCATTATGATTGCGCTGCAGCCATAGAAATATCATGGCTGCAGCAGTTTGCTAGATTAGGCCAATAGCTGGCGCTAGACCTCACAGAAAACTTACACCCCAAACTCAACTAAAATGGCGACGCCCATAGAAGATCTCGGTCTCCTCTCAAAATGCTCAACAGCTGATATGGAGAAGGTAAGGATTGAGCTATAACTTATCGGTAACATTCTTTTTTTAAGATGAATAAACAATATTATTTGAATACCGTCTTTAATGTCTTTGCCACGTATTAATCGGTCTGCAAATTAGTTTACTCCACTCTCTGACTTTAGTCAGCTCAGCTCAACTCAGTCAATTTTTTGGGGGGGCACGGGGGAGCAGGGGTCTATTCTAGGATATGGGGAATTCAAGCTTGGCATAATAATGAAATATAATTGGGAATGCACACGCTTGTGTGTTGAGTCTTAGGTTTGAAAAATGAGACCAACGGTAGGCAATATAGAATCTCTAGATCTAAATCTAGACAGAGAATGCAATGGACCGCTAACACTAAACGGTGGCACTGTGTAGTAGATCTAGACTATGTGGAAAGAATGGTGGCTTCCTATTTCACGACGATAAATGTTACACAGGCTACAGCTTTCAGCAGCACTGACTGGGACAAGTGGTAATGGTGGTAGTGAAAACATAATTTGTTTGAGTCCTCTGTTACTGTTAAGGCCAAGATCTGAGAGTGAGAGATAAAAGAATATTAAATTATCTCTTTTTCCCTTTTTCCCCCATTTATCATGTGTTCATATGATGTCATCATCTGTAGCATTTCTATTCACTTTATTTATCAAAGACTTCATTTATGATTTTATTATTACATGCAAAATATATGAAATACATTTCAGATAGTATTATGAAGTCATACTATATAGGGAGTCTTTATAAAACAGGGAATTAAAAAACTTGATGATTTTTCTACAAGTTCAATTTGTCTTTCTTTTTTTCCACCAGCTTCTACACCAAGTAGCAGACAGCGTAGCTGGTCATCATCGTCCTCGATATCAAGACTATGGGAAGATCTGGAGCTTGGATGAATGGTTTCAAGTCATACAGGGTTGCGAGACGTATCTCAAGATGGCCGTCAAGAAGGATTCTACCAAAGATGAAGTACGTTTTTGTGGGGCATGACGTTGGCTTTGGAGATCGGCGGTATACCGCTGTTAGGGTCTGGTCGTATCCCTGAAATTGGTAGTGAGAGTGACACTAATAGGTGAAGGTATAGAGTCTGAAAGTTTAAGTAGAGTGAATTTGGTGGATGTATCATAAGGCAATAGTTGCAAGGGTAGAGTTGGCAGGACTACTTAATAACTACAAAATCAGCACACAGAGACTTTAGAGACATACTTATTTAATATGTTGTGCATTATAAAAGAATGGTTTATTATTGTTGATAATATAATGAGTTAAGAGATGGTATATGGCTCAGTGAATAGATGTTTTAGCATTTTGAATTTAAAGATAAACTTGAGTTCTGGTAAAAAAAGAAAATGAATTCTCACAGAATCTAACGAAACTTACACTGAATGTTCAAGATTACAAATAAATGTCGTGTGCCAAACAATTTTGGAAGAAAGTGTATACTGGCTGAGTAATGAACATAGAAAGATAAGGAAATCAGGGTAGTACTAGCCCCGACACCATGTGTGTTGTCCCATATACATCTTTCTGTGTAAGTGATTGTTACTTTACCAAGACTCTGCCAAATTTATGATGATTTTGATGACTCCAGAACCTTGCATTACACACCATTACTTACATTGCTATGTACTCAAAGCCAGAAAATATAATCACCATGGGTCCTTTCATGGTGCATAATTTTACTTCTTTAGGTCACATTAACTTTTCATCATTGTTTTACATTTTACATTCCTCTAATGTGCAGAGAAAATTGTCTTAGTCCCATGAATTACAAATCATGTTTTTCTCATGATTATCTTTACATCACAGATGAAAGCTGCATTAAGTGGTCTGTCTGAGGATGTACAAGAGCGGTTGATGGAGTGTGTGTCGATACGAAGGGATGACCTTGGGAAAGCACTTATTGGGAACACAGCTTCCATCTCTCAGTCACATCTCACTGACTTTGACTGGAAATTGAAAGTAAGTAGTTCTTCCTTGCATCCATGCTATGAATACATCTTACAGAAGAGTTACATGTCAGTGATAACTGCTGTTTGGAACTGAGCTTGTCTGTCATTGCCTTGTGCATTATTGCTTCAGAGAGAAATTGCATTTTACGGCTCCTATTTGTTTTCAACTTTCTTGAGAGTTTCAAGGGCAAATCGACCCAGGCCCCTTACATAATTCTTTTTTCTCTCTCAGTTTACTGAATTTTAACTCCAAGAGAGTCTACATTGAGAATTGACATCAGTGTCCTATTTTACAACATCACAATTTGAGATTCGCATAGACTTAGTGATCTCAAATTTCAAACGATCATAACTTTCTTATTGTTAATCCGATTTATTTCAAGATTTTTGCCAATTATTTTTTCTCAAATTTTTCTGCGTTCACACAAACAAACCTATTACAAAGGTTGGATTACCCTTTAAGACATCTCTTTCATTTCTTTTTCTGATACAGCTTGCAATGTCCAGTGATAAGATCTCGTCAGTCCAAGAACCTCTTGTCAATCTAGATCTGAGTTTGATGGAGGATGGAACCAATAGACTCGTCTCATTGGAACTAGACAAAGAAGAACTCAGGAAGCTGGTATCATCTCTAGAAACAGCTAATCGGGTAAGTTTTTATTCACTCTATAATAAGAAGAATAATAATACAACATATATAAGTGCTTAAATACTAATTTTTCTAAATGCTGTATTATTATTACACTGGCATTAGCCAAGCTATGTTCTGTCATGATCTAAAGGTATTGAAATACATGTATATTCTTGAGAATAATAATTTATACAGTAGATTTTCATAGAGGGTGGCTATCAATACCAAGATGTCAACTAACTGGAAGAATGTGTATATCGGAATAAATTATATATAATTTACAGCACTTTATAGCCACCTTTTGTAGTTCTAATTGTTTTGGTATGAAGTAATACGAATGCTTCATTAATTAGTTTTTTTCTTTTCTTTCTAGGCTGTGCTGCAGCTAAAGACGTGATGCCTTAGGATTCTTGTGCGACTTTCATCACATCACAATCTAGACATTCCATCAGATTTGCAGTATTGCAGAGACAAACATTATTTTTATGCTCTGTGTTATGAGAGAGCGAGCCAGTAGAATTTCGTAGATGGAGCAAAATGGAGAGCAACAGCTGCAATATGTAATATATGGAACAAGATTTCAGCATAACAAAGTGGAATCATGATGGGAGAATGATTGGTGAATGGATCAGAACCGGTATCACGACCAAGCATAGAAGACTATTGTTTAAGTAGCTTGTCATAATTATACGCGGAGGAAGAATTCCAGTAAACACTGCAGGGCTTATTAATAGATCAATAGCTGATGTGGCTACACTGGATCAATAAGACCTTATCATTATGTTTTATTGTCATTGTCATTGTCAAAAGTATACAACTATATTTTCTTCATGTCTGGAAATAATTATATTTGTATTGAGAATACCGTAAGTGTACCCTACACTCTCTGTTGAAACAAGACAATGTTTTTTGTTTTTTTGTTGTTACATGACCCCCTTCGTTCATTTGACAAAGATAACTTACACATACCACACAATTATCAGACCTGCCAACCAGTACGATTTAGTCGTATTTAGTACGATTTTTAGTACGATTTTTAGAAGCAAATACGACAGTATGATTTTCCTTAATAAAATACGATTTTCAACAAATTTCAACAAAAAAAAAAAAAAAAAAAACGATTTTTTTTTTTTTTTTTTTTTTTTTTTTTTTTTTTTTAAATTAATATTTTGTGTGTGCGTCCGCCATTTTCAATGGCAAAATGTTCATTCTGTCCTGTAAAGTATCCGACAAGCATCTCACATCAGCAATTTGGGGATGTTCATTGGTTCATCGAACACACCAGTCATGACGAAATCATGCATATTCAACCAATGATCAATAAAAAAAATTCTTCCTGTAGGTAAAAACTGTAAGAGGCATTGATCTGCGTAACAATCCGTGTTTTTTTTCAAGAATACAACTTTTGTCAGTAAAATACAACTTTTGGGACTAAAGAATACAGTTTTTGAACTCCAGAGGTTGGCAGGTCTGAATTATAAGGAATCAAATAGAAATGGTATTGCTCTATTAAAGTTTACAAAGTATATCATTCAAAATTGCTCTTTTGATGAACTTCAATGAATGTCCTCAGAGCCTAATTATGAAAAAAAGTAATTAGGTCCCATAGCTCTAAATAATCCAATTCTAAAGTTAAAAATAGATTGCTGAAAGAAGGGTCTCACACCTCTAGTGTCTCTGAGTGTATCATTTATTACTTTTAATCTCCACAACAGTTTCCCTCTTGAATGAAGTGTCTTTAAATGCTACATTCTCTTTTATATGAGTATGAGGTCTAGTACTGTGATGTAGACATACTCGGTACGAATTATATGACGATGATAAATATGAATTTACATTGCACTATAAATATATATGTACTCTTCGCATGTTATAAAAATAACTCTAAATTGCGTTTGCATTACAGGCACACAGAGAATTAAGTTATTTTGGGCTTCAGTAAATAAGTAGATTGTCATTATTAAACAGCTTTGAAAACAGCAACAGTTTGGGCTGAAGAACTGGAAGACATGGTGTTTCAAAGTTTTGGAGTTGTATATCTAAAGTTTACAATCTCAAACTCTCTACCATCGAATATCCAGAAAATAACAGATGATAATGCCTTCAAACTTAAATTTTTTTCTGATACAAGATAAACACAAACAGTATTAATCAAATGAGACACTTGCACTCCCCAATCTTCCTTGTTTGGTTCCTAATGGGATATGTTGAAACATATTTACAACCGACAAGGATTACTTTTGTTATGTACTTAGATAATTTTGATTAAAAATTTGTCCTGTGACCTTTGTATACACGTATGTATAGGTGCACTTTATAAGATAATACTTCAAATATCTTGGGGTTTGACTAAAATGATATATGTGAATATTAAAATGACAGCAAAGGACTTTTGTAATAGATGTAATTATACAAATAAATACATGCAGAGATATTTTAGTACCAAGAGAGATGTTTCATGAAAAAAACTTATTTTGCAGAATCTGTCCGATAAGAGAATTTGTGAATACTGTGTTTAGATAGCAGATGATCATTAATGAGAGAGAGATCAGAAAGAGATCAGAAAGAGATATTGGAGAGATCGATCAGAGAGATCAGATATTAGAGAGAGAGAGAGAGAGAGAGAGAGAGAGAGAGAGAGGGAGAGAGAGAGTACATCAGGGGGCTAAACAGTTTACAGAAGATTTTACAACAAATTAATATAAGATTAAAAAAAGAGGAAATGAAAACTATACATAGATCTATAGGCCTGCATCATAATCATGCTAAAAAAATCAATAATAAAATAATATAATAGGGAAAAGAAGCATTTGTTCCTCTCTTTTTTTTTTGTTTTCGTTTTGTTTTTGTCCTTGTAAGCTCCTGCGAGCTAGCAGCTTTTAATTGATTAGGGAGGCATTTAAAGTATGCGTGTGGGCGTTCTTTTTAGTTGAGATTTTACATTGTCAAAAGCTGTATGATGTGGACCCAAATACCTACTTATGATTCATTTCTCTACCAATAACGCGGTAGCCTCTTTCCACTCGTCAGCGCCCTAATGATATTGAATGTGCAATGGTGTATCTGTACGCTGCCCATCCCCTTTTTACAAAAGATCATTGGAATGAGAATAGCTTGAACGTGTCTACGTAAACGTCAATAATGCATGCAGCATAGATCATAGCAATCAACGGAGTCGTCATCAGTGCAGTGTGGAGTTGGAACTTTCCATAACATTTTGTAAAAACACACCTTTTTATGCCAACGTGCAGTAACAAAAACCTTCAAAATGCACGGTGAACATGCAACAAGTTCTAGTGTGAAAATATTCGCTAATATTTTTATATCTTTTGTGGGAGCCGGAGTGCTTGGATTACCCTATGCATTCAAAGAGGTAAGTTTGCGTTTGGAGTCGACTTCGGACGACACAGCACAGAGGTCTATGTGCATGACGAATGAACAGATGACGGATAACCGCGGGGCCAGAGTTGGCCGTTGCATGTGTCCGACTCGGTGACTCGGCCACGTCTTGTTCTAAGTACAACTCTTCACTTTAAATGTGTGAATTGGGATTGGGAAGTCATATGATCCAGCATTTATTTGAATATGATGTATTTTATTGATACCGATAAGCATCATGCTGTAACTTTAAGTTGTACCGGTAACCACAAAGTCAAAGTGACGAACACCAATTATTTTTTTTCTCTTTTTCAGTTCATTTAGATTTTATGTTTTGTCATTATTTCTTCTTCCAGCAGTAGGGGTGCTGGTTCGAGAATAAGGATCGTGCGCACAAACGAGGATCGTCTTCGTAAAAGCTGACAGACGCGGAAGCAAAAATAAGGAATGTCAGCATTTTTGCTGACGATTCTGATTTGCGATCCGCGCGTTGACGATGCGAAAAAAACGGGTTCTGCAATGATTTTCTTGATGCATTTTGCATTTACCTTGTACAGAGACTTACACATTATACATTAGGAGTGATAAATCCTCGGGAAGACGGACAACCCATAAAAGTAGATGGTGAACTGGGGGTATTTTATTATGCATTTATGCAGAATCGGTTTTTGCATCGCCAGCCCGTGGATCGGGAACCCAAAACCGCAGAGCGTCCAAAAAGAAAAAGCATTCATAAAAATGCGGATGATCCTTATTTTTCAGGGCACATTTTGTCTGCGTATACGAGGATATCCTTGTTTATGCGGACAATCCTCATTCTCGGACCAGCACCCCTTCTTTCCAGTGTAAGTGCGCTCAAGGTGATGAAGATAAATGCATGTTATGTCATAAAATTGTTGATCCATATCAAAGATTGACGTAAAAAGAAAGACTGTATTCTATATGATGTGCTGTCACTATTATTACTAGTACTAGCTTCAACTTGAAGTTCAAGCTCGTCTTTTTACCTGTGGACTACTAAATTCAATCATTGCCATAGGCTTTTAATGCAGCTATACAGGGGCCACCCAGTTCCAATAGACAATGGGTTACAAACAGGGCTCAAATTAAATTTTTGTCCACGGGGGCTCTTCCAAAAAAAAATAGCCCCCATGAACCTTCTCTTTTAGTGCTGACGGAGGCTCTTATTTTAATACAAATTTCCATTGGATTGGTACCAATGAAACACCTAAATTCCTTGGTATTTTATCATTATCATTTAAGTCGGCATTCTCCCTCTTAGAAATTTACTTGTTACATAGCTGTATACTTTTATCCCCATGATAAGTGGCGGATCAAGGGAGGGGGGGGGGGGGGGAAAGAAGGGGGAAAAAAGGGGAATTTTCTTCTTTCTTTTTTTTGAAAAAAGAAGTGTTCCTTTCCCACTTGTATCACAGAGAAACAACAGTTTAAGTTAAGTCTAACGTTAACGTTAATTTGTTATTAAAATGTAGAGTAAAGCCCTTGGCCTTAGGTCTCATTTAGGTCGTAACTGTTAGTGTTTGAAAATCTAAAGTAAAATTAGACGGTTTTCATGGTTAGACCAAGTAATTGAGAAAAAAAAGTTTACCCGTCACTGAGACCAGGTCAATCAATCTTCTAGATCCATTATTAGGGTCTAACGTTAGTAGATATAAGGTAGATGCAGGCGCGGATCCAGTGGGGGTGAGCGGGCCTTGCCCCCCCCCCCCTTCCGCAAAAGAGAGAGAAAGAGAGATAGAGAAGGAAAAGAGGGAAAGGGAAAGAGGAGAGAAAGGGAAAGAAAGAAGAGGAAAAAGAAAAGAAAAGGGGGAAGAAGGAGATCGGGGGGGGGGGGGGGGAAGGGCCTTGCCTCCCAGGCTGTTGCCTCCCCCCAATATAACAAAATAAGAGAGAAGGAAGGAAGGAAATGGAAAGGAGATAAAGGGAAGGAAAATTGAGGAAGAAGTAAAGAAGAGAAGGGGGATACATTGTATCATGCAGTTGCAATTTTCCCACCAACAAGTTGCAGATGGGGGTGGGGCAAAAGGCCTTTGCCTCCCCCCGCCCCCGTTAAAAAAAAAAGAGAAGGAAGGAAAAGGAAAAAAGGAGAGCTACATTGTAAAAGGGACCAAAAAAGAGGAAGAAGAAAAAAAAAGGGTGAAAAGAATTTTGATGCGGTGTTCGAGTAGAATTCTGTGAGATGATATACTTTCTCGTAGCTTGATGTGACGAAGTGTCTCTATCCAGATATCTGTTGATAGTATTATAGAATATAGAAGCCTGATATGACCTTCTGCTCATAACTGACAAGTCACCACATCAAAATTAAATTGCAAATAGTGTTCAACAACACGATGGTGGATGAAACTTTCTAATATTCGAAGATATGTGACCCTCAGACCATATTGTTTCATTATTTTTTATTCAATCAATCAACGTCAAAGAATTGATTCATCATCGCCCTTCAATTTATTATTTCACCTTTTAATGTACTTTCATTCTTATGCATCATGAAAGAACACTGAATTGGATTCTTCAATGTTTGTTTTGATTAATTTCCTCCCCTTTCCTTTTCCCTGTTTAATACTGATAAAATTTTCAATTTTTCTTAGGCAAAATATTATTTTCATATTTTCTTTATGCAAGACAGGGAGAGAGAGATAGAGAGAGAGAGAGAGAGAATATGTTAAGTGAGAATTATCGAGTACAACTATAAATTGCGTCCTTTTTAATATTATTCAATTCGCTGAAAATTTTTATCTTATACTTACACAGGGGCGATTTTTAATTTTGCAATGGCCCCCGTGGACAACCTGATGGGGGCGATTATGGAGCTCACGGGGGCGAATCGCCCATCGCCCCCGTGTATTTTGAGCGCTGGTTACAAATGAAAGAGTTTCCTTATTTGCCTTGGTATATTTCCAAGGAGGATCACTTTGTATTTTCTAAAGAAAATCATAAGCTAGACTTTGTCAGCTATGCCAGTGACAATTTCAGAATCTTTGGACAATTTAGAGATGTGATTTGATTGGCATTGTCCATTGAAAAAGTTGGCAGTGATTTCTGATTGTTTGTTTTTGTTTGTAAGTGAATATAAATCAGGATAATAAATGAGATTTTTGAATTATACACAAGCAACTGTTGTTATTGTGATATTCATCCATTCAGGAAAACTCAGAAATCTTGAGACTTCTGAAATGGGAAGTTAAACTTTCAAATTTGGAAATGTCATATTTTTTAGCCTTTGGCAAGTACCAGCTAGCATTTATTAGAAGAAAATAAAGCAGTGCAGTGATTGAATTAGGGAAATGAAGAAAAAAAGAGCTAAACAACTTCCTAATTTATTTCTTTTGTTCAATTTTAATTTCTTTTTCTCCATGTAGGCTGGCATCTGGGAGGGAATAATTATCATGCTATTTGTAGCAATTGTCAGGTAAACAATTACTTTGCTTTTACTCAAACTTTTGTATTATTTGTCGTATAAATTAAATATTGATAACGCTCATACCAAGTACCACAATTGGACAACTTGTTTTCAGTATTCTGTGCAGGACAACTTTCTGAATGGTTTACACTTTTGATGTGTGTGGCATCATTATTTTGGAAAAAGGTGCAAAGTACACATGTATGTAAAGGAATCTGTTCATGAAAACAGAAAATCATCTATGTTGTACAGTCTGATCATGCAATGTTTTTAAGCAATTTCCGATGAATGGGCAAGCTCATGAATTAGTGTTGTCTTGTTACATTCCATTCATGTGAAAATATATTAGTACTGGTATACATGTACATGTACATAGACATTGTAGGGAAGAAGAGGTCACCAAGACAAAATCAAAGACGTATTCAAAGTAGTAAGCAGTACCGATGAGGTTGAGTACTAATGTCACAGATAAAATTTTAATACGAGAAGCCTTTTTTGCCCCCTTTTTAAAGCATGAAAGCCATGTTATTATTGATCGACTGCAAATACAAGCTGGAGGAGAGGAAAGAAGTTCGGAAACTCTTCAAGGTGTCCCCTATTCCAAGACCTGATGCGGAGAAAGGAGACGAAGGAGGAGACAAGGAGGAGATGGAGACCCTGATGAACGGAACCTCGGAAGAAGGGGTGGTAAAAAGCGGAGAGTCTAACGGAGAGGTTCATGTCCTCTCAGGAACCAAGACATCAAAGATAGAGGTAAAAAAGTCTCGCCGTTTTCACTGCGTAAGTTCTTTTGCTCCTCCTTGCATCCTCGTGTTTTGGTGTGCTTTTAATCTGGTAATGGTTCTTAATCGGTCAGTACATCTCATCATATTCAATTCAGTAATGGTTTTATTAAAAAACAATGCCTCGCAGCCAAAATGCTGAATTGTGCATGTTTACATGTATACATGAGCTTCATTACATAACATTATATTTCATTTGTTACAATCATTCATTCAAACAGTATTGGTAACATTTAATCAAAAGCAAAGCAAAGCAACAAAAAAATATGTAGAAAATGGGAAGGATGAACAGCATATCTCTGGTATTATCCCTGGTAATCTTTAAACAAAAATAGAAATAAAGATTGTTCCAAGGAAAAGGAAATATTGCAGTTGTCTTGGTGTGCTTATAATTTGATAATGGCTGCTTATCGGTCAGTACATCTCATATCATTTTAAATCAGCAACAACAAAAAAAGGAAAATAAGAGAAAAGAATAAAGAACAGGAAGGTTGAACAATATATCTAGTAATCTGGTATGGTCTGAAAACAAAAATGAAGATTGTCCTAAGGAAATAGGAAATTGTGCAGTTGTCTTAGCACATCTAAACAAAGACTCTTGAACAAACAAAAAAGTTAACTTTTCACTCATTTTCATCATGTAGCATGCACATACTAACCCTACAGTCTCACATCAGGGTTTTAAGGAATTTCAGTTCCTTTGATCTGAATCTCATTTTCTCATTCTCTTACTCTCTATGACATATCTCGGCAGTCGGCGGTCAAGAAATATCATGTGGTATGGACAGCTTCTTCTTATCACGTTAACGATCAATAACTGCATCTAATTAACCCTTAAAACTTCTCCAAAGAGAAGGTTTTATCGTGATCCAGATCGACCGCTTTGTAGAAAGAATATTCTGAAACGTTTTTGTGTGCCTGTAATGAAACTATCTCACTCTGCATTTTGGAATGACTGCTCACAAAGCTTCATGATTACTTTTGCTTTCCACCTTTCCATTTACAAATGCACCATTTGCACGTGATGAATGGTTGATTTTGTTTTTTATGCATGCATGCTTTGGAATTTGTTTTGTGTTGATTTCACAATTTAATCCAACTGCTTTTCTGCTAAACACTACTCATTACTTTAACCCCAAATCTTTCTTGAATTGTCTGGCCGTTTTTGTTGTTGTTGCACCAACCAAAACTTGTTTTGGCTTTGTACCCTGCAAGAATTTGGTGTGATGATTAAATAACTTGTCTTTTTGAAACGTCTTTGTATCTGGACCACTTGTTGGTTTTCAAGTTTTTACATTAACTAGAGACTAGCTTAATAAATTGTAAATGATACATGTTGTGCATGCACAATCGCACATCTTGGATTTTTGTGTTGGGAATCGTTAGTAAGGTCTTCTAAAAAAAAAATTGCACTAACTATGGATTAGAGGGACACTACAATGTAATACAACACATGTCTTTAACATATATTGAACCAAGAAGCAAATAGTATACTTATGTTGGATGATAGCACCCATCTTTTGTTAAATCAAAATGTTTTGTCAAACATTTTCTTAGAAATAGAACATTTCAAATTAGATACCATATGTTTGAAGTGATGTATGTTCAGGACTTACTGGTAGTGTTAGCTTGCAGTTTGTGTTCCTCTTGTGTTTTGTTTGCATGCTTGTCTGTTTGTTTGTTTGTTTTTGTTATCAATAGAGTAATCGATAGACCTTTGACATTGCTCTTTTTTCTTTGTTTCTGTTTCATCCAGGAAAATGAACATTTGAAAGAGTTAAATTATGGAGATCTTGGTGAGTATAGATAGAGAACAAGGTTTTCTCTTTGGTGATTTAACTACTGTACACATCAAACCTACATTGTCACTTTTTCTAGAAAAGTATCCCACCATGCATACACTGTACATCATTAGGCTATGGACTGCTTGAAAATAATTACACATTTATTTCTTCCAGCCCATAAGTTCATGTCATGGATATTCCTTTTTTTTTATATCATTCAAGTAATGTACAGTTGTATTGATTACTTTGAAGTTATACCCTATGATTGTAGGGTCCGTGAGATTCAGAAAATACCAGGTAAACATTGAGTTTTGTTTCCTTATATCACCTTGAAGTTATGCTACGTGCTATCAATTTGTTTACATTGGTATCGTAGGATGTGTCACAGAACATTTGAGCAAATTTTGTTTGCTACTTTAAAGTAATAATATGTGAAAGTTATTTTCAAACTGATTTTAAAATTACATTTTCATAAAAGATTCCTTTTCTTTCTTTGCAGCTTATTATGCTCTAGGCACCAAAGGGAGGTTGATTGTAGAGATGTCCATCGTCATATCTCAGACAGGTATGTTTCAAGTATTGATAGCCGATGCAAAAATTCAGATGAGATTAAACTTTATTACTCTTGTATTTTATTTGTACCCTGTCTTACTTGTAGTCTACTAGGATACTGACCAGGGGCTCGTTTCATAAAACTTTTTATCTCTTTCTTCCCCTGCATACCTAAGCAACTCTGTTTCAAAATACAACCCCACACGAAGTCTTCGCTCCTCATCAGACACACTATTACTTAATACACCCAGAATAAAACATGCTTGGGGGGAACAGGCTTTCTCAGCCATGGGTCCAAAACTGTGGAATAACCTCCATCTAAAATTACGACAACTGTCATCGACAGAAACATTCAAATTACAACTAAAAACCTATTTGTTTCTTTCGTTGTAATTATTGCAATATTTTAATTTACTATGTCTAGGAGAATTCCAAATTTGTTTTTCGGTTTATTGTTTTTTCTTTCTTATGCCTGTTACATGTACTCTTTTCTAAGCGCCATGAGCACCGAAAGGTGGACCTGTGCACTGTACAAGTAGCCACTATTATTATTATTATTATTATTATTATAACAAATGCTAAATTTCTATGACAAATTTGCTCTCAGCCAGTCAGATGCCATGATTTTAGTAGCTTATAACAGTAGCGTGTAACTTGTTATTGATATCAAGTTTTTATGAAACAGGGGCCAGAACATTAAATGTATTGAAGTGGAATGTCACTACTACCGTACTGGCAATTCGTTTTCAAACTATACTGGTACATGTATGCAATACAGAAATAATAGCTCACTCTGAAAATATACACATACACTGTATGTCCTGGTTGTTTTCCAGGCGTACAGTGTATGCACTCGAGAGATTACCAATTTTACCAGGAACATGTACCGATACTGTTTAACAGATATTTAGACTAAGTCAAGTCCTTGCAAAATTTCCATTCAATTTCATGACATTCAAATAGTATTCCAAGAATTTACAGGAGTGTTGAAAGTGGATACTTTACTTTAAGAAAAAAATTGTCTTTTTCAATATTACAATTTTACATGACGACAGATGCATACAATACAATCATTCTGTCGTTTGAAAGTATCATGATTACTGCCATTTCTATGTACATATAGTATGGGTATTTCATGAGATCTGAAATTATTTTATAAATCAATATATATTGGGTTCATTTCATGTGCATTGCTAGATACATGTATTAGAAAGATTATCTTCTAAACTTTCTATGCAGCTGTTTAATGTTTACGTTTACAAGCAGCTGTTCATTTACAATGTAAAGCAGCTGTTGGTTGTTTACACTATGTGTCATATTAGTGTACTCTCTGAATAAGTCAACAATTATACAATTTCCACACAACTGCACCAGGAGTGTCATTTTTGACGGACATGGCGCATTATAAATGTTCACTTTTATTATTATTATTATTTGTCTGTATTTGAGCATGAATACTATTCACTTTGGGTTTTAGATTCTTACCTTGTAATGTTAGTTAAATATATATATTTCCAATATCTGTGGACCACAATAAATATATAGATTAACAATTGTCACATTAAAGATGAAGTTGAGTTCTGGTCATGCGATTACATTGTGAAAGAAACGGTGTGGAATCGACCAGAAAAGGTTGATCATAAGAATTTGTGTGTATTGCAAGGTTCTGGAATCATCAAAATAATAAGAAATTTGGCCAAGTCTTGGTAAAGTTACAAACACTGTACACAGAAAGATGTAAATGGGACTACACGAACACATGGCGTAAAAATCCTACCCTGGAGTTTTACGATGTTACATGACATATTTAGATTATGAAGGCATTTGAAGAGCCATGCTTTTCAGGGAACATGTCTTATCTGATGTTCTTCCACACTTGCATATAATAAGAATGATAACGCTCACAAATTATTTTTCACCTCTTCCCAGAACTCGACCTTCTCTTTAAAGGTCATACACTTGTAGGAAGAATAAAGTAACAGGTGGAAAAATGGAATTTGTGGTTTGTTTCAATTTAAAAAGATGAATAGGTAATTTTATTTTCGTATAGAATAGGGATATAGAACAGACCATTTTTGTAATTTTTGATCTAGCCTACTTTGGAATGCAGATACCCATACCCGTACATGTATGGGTATGTATTATTTAGAATGTACCAGTATAAGATTTCAATACTATCTGCCCATTGCATAACCACTTTTTAAAGCATGTTGTTGCATTGTATTGTACTAGTGATCATCACGACATACAAACCAATGAATAATAATCCTATGACTGATGCAGATACTTTGTATTCCAGTGCATCTGGAAAAGATTTGTAATCATGTTCTTTTTTTTGTCAATCCAACTACATGTATATCATACCTTGTTGATTGAATATTAATTAATTGGGAATTTTAAAGGAAAGTCATGTACTTGAAGAAAGAGAATGAAATCAAGTATAGCAGTGTTTTAAAACTTTCTGGGGTACGAATATCCGTGACAAAATGTAGCTTTATGTATTCATTTTTATTCTTGTATTGTCATGTTTTCTGCACGATTCTCCTAGAGACGTTGTGCAAGCACCTCTGTTTAATACTCCAGGTTTAGCTTTTGCTCATATAAAGAAATTTCCTGTTTTGTTGCATTATTTATATGTATCTCTGCCAATACATTCACACTTTAACCAAAGTGTAAATGCCAGTGAACAGATGGGGTCGTTTGATTAACAATTCTGTTATTCAGTTTCAGAAATGGAGATGTACTTGTAAATTTATTTTAAATCTGCGACCTTCTTATCTAGTAAGAATGCAGTAAAACATTGAACCTGAAAATAAGATTCATATCGAGAAACTAAAACCTTTGTAAGGAAAATGAAAATCATTTTGTTCATAAATCTATCTTTATTAACTTGAAAGAAAAATCAGTGGATGGTGTCCAAGTGAATTGTATACCCTTCAGGGCTGATTTACTTTTCTCTATTCTTTATAAGCTTTTTGGCAACTGTGTATGCCATGTAGTAATGAATTTCCATGGTCAAAGAGAACTAAAATTTCTTCTATTTTAGAGAGGAATCTATCCCTTGATATTTATTCTTGGTCATGCTTCTATTATTGTGGATTGAGTTTGTGTAAAAGTTCTAACCATGTGAAGTAGTTCCTTTAATGTGAATGTTGAACTCTGGTATGGGCACCGTATGTCCAGAGAACATGGCTATAATTCATTCTGGATGGTTTATCCTGCAGTAGATTGATTTTTTGAACCAGTAAAAGATAAACAACTTCAACAAATTTGCTGGAAATCCTCTTCAATAAAAACCCACAACTTTATTTGCACATATGTTAAGCACAAGCACATCTTGAACATTCAGTGAAAGTTTTGTTGGATTCTGTGAGTTTTTTTTCTATCATTATCAGAACTCAAGCTTATCTTTATGACAAATAAACATCCTTTATATGGTTTTGTGTCATTTTGTGTCCTATTTCAGGCTTCTGTTGCAGTTATTTGATATTCATCTCTTCCAATCTTGCGGCCCTCTTCCAACATCTCACTATGTACCATTACATTGTCTTCATGCTGCCTGGGTGCTGTGCATTATCACTTCTAAGACATCTCAATAAATTAGCTTTATTCAGGTATGTATATATATATCCTTTCATTATACCCTTTAAAGCCCCACTGCACTACTTATAGCTACTTGTGCCCTGTATATAGCAACAATGTCTAATCAGTGACCATTGGTCCCCCATGATCCCTTTTTCCGTATGTTAAGTGAGAGCTGATTTGATGAGATAACTACCTGTCAATCTAATCCCTCCTTGCCAAACTAGTGCAGACAGGCTTTAAAGTGATCAAATTTCAAATGGGATGATAAAAATGTCCTTGAGCAAGGCTACATTGCTCCTCTCCACCAAGGTGTTAATTGGGTCTAGCTGGAATACTCCCAGGGAGTGGAGAGAGTGCACCATAACGTGCAGAATAGTAATTGAATCCAGGATGATAATGACCTGGATGATAATGATAGTGTAAGCGCTTGATAAGAATCCTGTATTATTATTATCATTATTATGAATATGATTTTTTTTGAAAGTGTACTAGTCTCATTTTGTGAGAAGTGAGAAATATTCTTGTTGAAAATGAAAAGATTTGCCAAAATTGTGTGTTAATTTTTTTTTTGGTGTGATTTGAATTTTTTTACAATTTCTCAATTAGGTATCTGTAAGGTGTTCAATTACTTTCAGTTATTTATCATGTACATGTACCAAACGGAAGTTAATTTGATAAGAGCCAAATGAACAAGATGGATACAAATGCATTTATGTCTTGGTCGCTCTGTTTTTCTTCCCCTTTTTCTTGTAGCTTGATGGCTGATTTTGCAAACATCTTTGCATACACTGTGGTTTTTTGGTTTGACTTTGAGCACATACACAATGTACCGTAAGTATCGAGTTAAAATCTTTTATACAGAATATCCATTTGGTAAAAAGTTTTAAATACAATCATTTCGATCGATTACAAGAATTTAGATTTAGTGATAGGAACAGATTTCACATCTTTTGGAAACACTCTTATTGATTATCTACTCAATGTAGAGCTTAGCTTTCACCCAAACCATTAAGTTATATGTAATTTATTGTTTAATGAATAATGTAAAATCTTCCTAATTGTCGCATTGTTGCGGTACCAACCTATTTTTCACAGTTGAAACCCTTCATAGCAAGAACAGAAATGTAATATTACTGTATTCCTTCTAGACCAAAACAAGTGAGATGTAAAGATAAGAATTGACTAATGATGGCTTTATCTTTTGCCTTATATTTTTCTGACACAGAATTCATCCAAAGACAATGTCATTAGAGGGATTCCCCTTCTTTCTAGTAATAGCCTTCTACTGTTATGAGGTATGTTTTACTTCAGTTATTTAATGATAAACTTGAGTTCTGTAAGGATAAACCAGTATCTTATCTTCATATTCTATATGTGTACACAATTATAAAACTGGTGACAAATTTCCTCTCTAAAAATAAGAAAACAAATTAACTTACTGCTAGCAAAACTTGCTGACACCAAAAGGGATAACGGGTGTGGCTACCCGGAGCTACCCCAGCTCATGAAACAGAGGTCCTCTCAGTGTGAGAGCTGGCTGCAGACTGATTCCAAAACTGTATGACTGAACCAACCCAGCCCAGAACATATTAGAGAATTTAGCACCTGGGTGCATGCCTAGCATTGCAGTAAGAAAAGAACTAGGGCTACAGAGCACCTCAAAGGGATAACTCATTATTATAACAAGGACTGTCCTGGCTTAGGCTATAAAAACAGACCCTAAAACATGGAAAATGATCTGGATTGTAACACATAAAAAGAAAAGGAAATCTGGTATTCTGACACCATGTGCTTAACACAGGACACTATGTGCAAATGGGAGTTGTGGTTTTTATGGAAGATGATGCCAATAAGTTTCTGTGCATTTGTTTTTATTTCACTGGTTCAAACAACCAATCTACTGCAAGATAAACAATCCGTAATAAATCTTAGCAATTTTCTCTCAAAATATGATTCCCATACCAGAGCTCAAGATAAGCTTTAATATTTTCATTAAATTATTCTATACACTGCCATTGTACTATAAATGAGAATTGTGTAACTGATGAAAGTTTCATTTTATTTGGTTTTGTGTGTTTGTTTGTTGTAATTAACATTTCTACTTTAATATCATCTTCTTTATCTCCATTTTGCTGTTATCATGAGCAGTTATGTAAGTTTTATTGTAGCAATGTTTTCTTATTTGGAACATCGAGTTCTAATTGTCATGTTTTATGAGTTTGATAGATATTCTGTAGCATGTGTATTCATATCCCTATATATTCCATTTAATTTTATGATTAAATCATTTTTCATTTTTTCAGGGTGCTGGAATGATACTTGACCTGGAGAGTTCTGTAGCAATGGATAAAAGAGATAAATTTAGATCGTAAGTAACATTTCATTCTTGGAATACATGCATTTTTCAGTGCATATCATCTGATGAAACCTCAGTGAATGAGCTTACTTGTCTTTGTGCGAATAATTATTTAATGCTGTAAATGTTTAACTTAAATGTTGTGAACAAAGAAAAATTTCACGAGACTGTGCAATAACATTAAATATGATTCATGGATCTTTGCCAAATTTGTTTGTAACAAGTAATTATTGATAATTCCTAAACTGTTTTCTACTTTTTGCAGAATATTCAAAATGGCAATTATTTCCATGACGGGCTTATTTATCGGGTTTGGAGCATGTGGATATTTGGTAAGTCAATACACATTTATGGTGAATTATCCTACATATGTATAGTCTGTATAGGCAGTGTTGCCTATAGCTAGAGACTTTTTGGTGGTGGACGCGACTTCACTGAAGCCATTTAAATCCCAAATCCTGACCTCTGCTATATAGCGATCGCGAGCTATAAACACGATTACACATGCGTACTAGGCGCTGATCAAAACAAGTTCTGCTCAAACCCAATTAATAAAGAAATTTTACAATATAAATATTGAAATAAATATATATTATAGTATTTTTTTCTTTTTTTTTCTAGAAATTTGCAAAAAATGTTATTTACCCTGTTAAAAAATAAACATTTATAAGAACAGTAATCAAATGAGCCTGGGCTGCTATCTCGTTTTATAACGTATACATCTGTAAATTCAATTTGGCAGCTTTTATGAATTATAACATTAGACAAACACTTTGCAAATCTCAACACATATTGTCAAATTGAAAACATGATTCTTGTACAATTACAAATAAAACATTATTAAAGATGGAAATATGAATGTAATGTACATGTCCGACTTTTCTTCACAAATAGTTACGTTTAAAGCAGTTTGTTATGTGAAATTTGTGCCGACCGGAAGCAGCGTTTTTTATCAGGAGTGGTAGGCGGTAGTCCTACAGGTTCCAAGACTTTAATATCCAAGGCATAAAGTAGTGATGGCTGATTAATCAAACATTTTGCTTTTCTCTTTATATTATTGCAGTCCTTCGGTCCTGAAACAATGAACATCATCACCCTCAATCTACCCGACGGTGTGCTACCCCACGCCGTCCAGGCTCTGCTCTCCTTCTCTCTCTACTTCACCTATCCAGTCATGATGTTCCCTGTCATCAGAATCCTGGAGAAGAGGTTGCTTACAGATCCTAATAATGAGGTTATTAAAGCGGTGAGTCTCTGCTTCATTCTCACTTAACTTGAACTGACATGATATGTTATTTCCCTAAATGTGATTTCTTTTTGTAGTAAAAGTTTTCTGATTATAATTATAATCCTAATCCTAATCCTAATCCTAATCCTAAATTTTTGGTATGTTTTTAAACTGCGTAATCAAAGAACAATAGAAACCTTATCAAAGATCCAAGGGAGTCATGTTGTCTTGAAGGAGGATGCCGAGAAATGGTTGGAAATGAAATGGGAGTCTTGTCTACTGGCAAGATGCAACAACAAAAATCAATCCTTATGCAAGCACAACAGTTTCAAGAACTAAAAACTAAATCAGTTAAAGGGAGACCGATCAAAATATAGCTTTAATTTATCCAAGAAGGCACTATTCACTTTTGATGTTTGACTCTGTTGCTTGATTTTCTCTTCTCTAGAATCTACTTCGATTAGGCATGGTTCTTTTGACGGCCGTGGTGGTAGTGCTAATACCAAACTTTACCACCCTCATGGCATTAGTAGGGGCGACATGCTGCACCCTTTTAGCTTTCATCCTTCCAGGCCTTATCCACTGGAGAATATTCCAAGAGTAAGTCATCATTTCTAGAATTTATTTAAAATTTAATATGTAGGTGGGCCAGTCTTTACAAAAAAGTAAAGTAAATATCATACATTAAATGATAAAAAAATGTTCACATTATCAATTTTGATGATCTTTTTAAAAATATGATATTGGCGTTGTGTATACAGACGAATTTCTCTCATTTCTACAAGAAGTGTGTTTTTGTAGAAAATTCGAAACCCCATCTTCATTGTGTGGCCAGATTCATTGTTTAAAAGATATATATTTTAATCAAAGAACAGTCATAAAATGATTTAAGGTTTCATTTAGTGTTACATTCGAATTCAAATATCATGTGGATGTGGTAATGGATATTTATATAAGCTCATACCAAAATTTTATTTGTGAAAGACTGTTATCGTTTCGAGCCTTCATCTTCAGTTTTTATTTATCTTAATTTGCCCTTACAAATCTGAGATTAAACGATTTTCATTTCTTTATTTACTTCTATGTGCAGATCCCGTTCATGTTTAGCCAAGGTTTTAGACGTTCTCCTCATATTCATGGGTTGTATAGCGTAAGTTAAACATTATTCATTGTCGTGTATACACATATGTGCAAATTATTAGCACATGCAATTTTATATTTTGTTTATCCTATCAAATAAAAAAAACAGAGCATTTGATGTAGCATATTTTCTGTAGTTACAAATCACTCCACAACATAGCATAAGGACTGCATTAACCTTTAAAAAGCTGTGATATTTAATTTTCTTTGCAAATCAATGTGATGTCTGAAACAGAAAACTTATTGCTATTTAATTTCTTGTACCTTTATAGGCTTGTTCAGAAATGCCACTGTAAACCGCCACAAAAAAACTGTGTACATGAATGGCGATTGTGCCAAAAAAACTTTCACATAGTCACTGAGCTGTGTTATAAGACACAGAAATGTGAAGGGTAATACAGTTTACTGCATCATATCTGAATGGGTCTTAACTGTATTAATGTATTAAACTCTATTAGGGGTCTAACATTTCCTCAGAGTATTGTATAAATTTCTCTTTTTTTTCCCTTCTTAATTTCTCTTACGGCTCTTCAGGACAGTACTAGGGACCATAGATGCTCTCAAG
Organism: Strongylocentrotus purpuratus; assembly: GCF_000002235.5. Taxonomy (NCBI): domain Eukaryota; kingdom Metazoa; phylum Echinodermata; class Echinoidea; order Camarodonta; family Strongylocentrotidae; genus Strongylocentrotus; species Strongylocentrotus purpuratus. Next base: position 14,287,856 of record NW_022145596.1, read on the forward strand.
AGACTGTTTCCCAGCCTAGATCCCAACCACACTGTGGTAGATACCGGCATATGAAGACCCCTGGAGACAAACATCCTATCCATTCAGCTAAGACCAAACGTAGTTAAGCTCTACAGTGGCCAATAATCGTGTGCTAAGACAGCGCTTTTTAACCTTCTGAAACTCAAGGTCAACTTTGGCCGATAGAAACTTTTTGACTGTCTTACAAAACATGAGAAAAATAACAATAAAACATGACAGAAGAAAATGTAGGGGTTGTTGCACCCCTTCCTCCAGCCCCAAACTTATCTACTTAACTGTACAAGCGAGTGAGCAGGTGAACGAGTGGCAGATTTTGTTCTTTGTGAACAGTGATCATGGGATGTTATATCTCAGGGGCTTGTTCGAAGTTGTCATATCGGCTTTTGGGAGCCAGAAGGGCAATAACTATGCTGAAGTATATGAAGTAATGCCCTTTTGCTCTCAATACTAGGTGACATTATGCCTTTATGGTCATTTCAAGAAGAGAAGCACTAGTGCACACTGCTAAAGTCACCAATAGTGATAAAAAGTGATTCTCATCGGTTCATGTTACCATTAGTGTCATGAATGGATTAGATTTCAGAATACAATTAAAGTGATGAATCCAATTTGAGGGAAACAAGTGATTTCAAGATTCCATGTGCAGAGGGCCACAAGGGCATTCACTCAGTGTAAAATGATTTGAGTGAATGCCCTTCTGGCTCTCAGCAGATATGATAAATTATACACAGGGTAAACGTCCTTCAGGAGAAATTTGAAGACCAAAATACCGTCCGTTCAGAGCCAGAAGGGCATTAACTCGTATAATAGAACATTCATGTAGAGTCAGTACCCTTCTGGTTTTCAATAGACAATATAATTACAATGTGTGTGCCAGTAACAATGCATCCTGTTTGTCTGTGCTATTAATTTATAAATGATATTTATGAAGTTTGAATTAAGTTTAAGAGACCAAAGGTGGAAGAAATGTCCTTTGGCAAGGTATTTATTTACATTTGCCACTCCATACCCTAGAGAGAAATGGGGACCTGGTATGATGACGAAAGTCTTTGTGTAAGTACTTGCCATATGCCCTCATGGTGACCATACAGTAGGAATACTCCCCAGGGAGTGGAAATGATGCACATTGTGCATGAACTAATCTGATGACCGGGGTGATAATATCTGTAAAGCGCTTAGAAGTAATTTGGTAAGATTCAGAATATTTTTAAGAATCAAACAGCTTGCACAACCATTACTTCCCTATGATAGTGAATGAGGCAATCCAGAAGTCTTCCAATGTTAATACTTTTTATGTCAGTTATTGAGATGTATGAAGTGTTTTCTTTTTTCTTCAATCCTCATTACAGCTCAAGTGGTTCACTATTTACAATGTTATGTATCAAAGAAATGTAAATATTGCATACATAATATATTTTTAAAGGCTGCATCGTACATTATCGTCAAAGAGAACCGTGTATTTGTTATTTGAAGTCATAATGTATAGTAGCATAAATGATTGAGAATCACCGAACATTGGCGTTATTGCTGCTTGTATGATCTCGGTGACTGTTCATACCATAGGTTCAAACGACAAGCTTATCTCGTAGTCAAGGACCTTGTGGATGCACCTGTGGTTTCAGGAACTAACAGCTTACTAGAAGTTTTAGAAGCACAAGCGATCTTATATTAGCTGGTCTTCACCATTAACTACAAACTTTTGTCAGCTAGTAGAAATGACTGCTTGCTTGGTTCGTAGTTTAAAACCTTGAGAAGTCTTCTTTCTTTGTTTTGTAATGCTTTTATGTTTTAATGAGATGCTTTAAAAACTATTATTTGATCTTTCTGTGCAGTAAAATGTAGTCTGGTAGATTAATTATTTTAAAAATTCTGATCATAAGGATTTTTAACAAAGCATACCATCCCAAACTTTCTTTGAGCCCGAAATCTCACCTTTTAGAAAAGTCCTCTGTGTTATGAAAACATCTTCCAGATTGTCAGTTGGCAAATGCAATGTGAGACCTGTTGTGGAAATGCATGTAACAGCAATAGGCCATTTTTGTAATGGAATAAAATTTAATGCCAAATCTTTGTTTCAGTGACTCGTTGCAAATTATGTAATTCACCTGTTACAATTATTATGATTATTATTTCAGTAGTCATAATGTGAATTGCATACATTCCATGTTGCTAGGTAGGATAAGATAAGACATAATGTAATCATTTGTATTAAACATGGCATTAACAAAGATTTATGCATTGAATTTCATTACATTACAAAAATGTTCTATTCTTATAAATGTATCTCTGCATAAATTTAAAGATAAAGATACAAGCGTTTTATTTGGGATTAAGAGCGACGGCGATTAACGATTTGTGCGAATAATGAAGGCTGCAGTACTCGAAAGTCAATAGATGGGAAGATACATGTTCAGTAATGAATGTGTTTGTGAGATCCATAAATTTTGTTTATTAGAAGCAATACAATGTTGAGATTTAGTTACAAATGGCTGAAAATTATGTATGTGTCCTGCATTGAATCCAGTAAAGAAGTTACTACCGGTACATATATTTAACTTAGATATTTCGTTGAGGAATATGCTTGTTCTACAAATATTTATGCATAACTAGAGAATGAATGATGTAATTATTAGCCCTTACTGCGTCGTACAGAGTTGTCAATAGTTTATTTATCATGTATAAACTGTACGTTGTATATCTGTGGAATTACATGTACAAATGTAAAATTTATATTCTCTTTTGAATTGTGTGATTTGTTTTCGGTTAGGCCGATTGGACTTATTTCTGTGAATTGTTTAAAAATGTTATATTTTTATTTTAACAGTACACTTTAATTTATTACCTTTTTATTTGTACATACATGTAGTTCATACTAACATACAAGGTTAGATTATACTTGAATATAGCTATGACATGGAATGAAACCGTATAAATTGCATGCCAAATGCATTGGAAGAAAGAAGGTGATTTGATGTGCTCTTGTCAGAGTGGATGTAAATTAGAGATCCATCACCAAATATAATAACCACTGCCGTAATGATAACAGAATGATTGACTGAGTGAAAGAAAATATTACTAGTCTGTGCATTAAATTGTGATTAAAATTTAGCAAAATTATGTAGAAACTTCATAGTAACATTCAATCAGGTCTTTTGAATGAACATATTAAAAAAAATATATTATTTAACGCTTTCAGGATAGGATTTATTTTTAGGGCTAAATATAATCACATTGTTCTTCAAATTTGGCAAAAATACAATTTTTCTTTTGTTTGTACATTGTTATAATAAAATGTGATGTCTCTGAAAACGATATACATGGTGGAGAATGTTGTCAAAAATTTGAAAGAAATGGCCAATTTTGCTTGAAAAAGAATGATTTTGAATACCTCAATGCGTTGCCAGTATAAAGATTTTAAAGCTTAAATTAATTCTTAGAATTCAGGACATCAAAAGCAATATGTATATGCAGTTGCCCTTTCTACTCGTGTATCTGGCATATTTTTTTAGGGATCTGAATCGAAAGTTATTGAATCAAACCACAAAATGTGGAATGGCCATCTCAAAAGGGTTCAATCACGTATTACCTCTGGACATTATACAATCAACAGATTCTTGTGACTTATGACATTGGCTTGATCACCACCATCACACACACGATCATGTATGTTTTCTTATTTTGTATTTATTTCAGTTTTTGCCATCATAATTGATTTTCACCACTACCATTAATGTCGCAAACCTGTGCACTCCGAAAATAGTATTTTTGTCAAGTGCAATATGCTATTACATTTTGTGCCAAACTTACACTACTTTGGTTTCTGTTACATCGGTTCCATGACATTTGCTCCGGCGACAATTGCTCCGTTGTAAATTTCATACACTAATCGAATGGCTAACTTCAACCCTGGATTCAACACTATACCCAACCCTAAACCTAACCCTAAACCTAACATAAAACCCTATTGAAACCCTAACCCTAACCCTACATCTTAGACGAAATGAAGCCCGGAGCAATTGTCGCAGGAGCAAATGTCGTGTCACCGTTACATCGTATGTTCTAGCTCTCACTATTTTATTTTTCATGTATTTCACACAATTGTATGTCCTATCTGTTTTTGTGTTTTTTGTGCCAGTTTTAACATAGATTTGTTTAATTTCATGTAACATTCTTTTTACCTTTGATTTATAAATAATGAACATCAATTCATGTTAAGCCATTCATCATTGTGAATGAAGAAGCAATGTACTGTAAACGCTGTTGTTTTTCGCGCTGAGCGATCTCGAAACATATTCCCTAGTTCTTAAATTTGCGTTGCACCAAATTCAACCCGTTCAGAACACGCATAAGAAGTCATGTTTATATTTTTGCGGGTTCTTTGTGGACACCGACTTTAGCGCAAAATCCGTGAAAATTAATGTACTGTGAATATTTCCGCATTTACAGTACGTGATAATATTGTCCATTGAGAGCAAGACTGGCAATGACAATGCGATTTAATGTCGATCTGGCTCTCACTGGTTTCTAATTTATCCATATGACCAAATGTGAAGCAAACAGTGGAAACTCATTATTACAAGGTCCTTGGGGGCCATGGAAATTACCTTTTTATATCACGGTAAAAATAATGAGGTTTCAATGTATATGGAAAAGAAATTAGAGCTTCAAGGTTAAATCAACCTACCAGTAGATATTATAATTGAGCTTCTCCTGGTTCAGGATTTGTAGCAAAGGATTCATGTGTATCAGTATTATATGGGCAACGGAATAGATATTTGCAAGTATATGATCATGATTGGTTGACGGCTAACTAGTCTTCTTGTTCTCCTGTTGAAAAGTCATGAGAAAATGATGATCAACGATGAACTGAATTTTAATAAATTATCTGTATGAGATGAAACAAATTTTAAACCAATTTTTTTAAAGATTTTTATGTGACAGATACTGATTTTAATTACTTCAATAATATAGAAGTGAAAAGAGAGAGATGAGAGAGAGGAAGAGAGAGAGAGAGAGAGGAGGGGGTGAGACAGATGGAAAAAGAGGAGGAGGTGAGGGGAGGGGGTGAGGGGAGGGGGGGGGGGGGGGTCGAGAAAGAGAGAAACATAGAAATCGTGTAGTTTTTATCCACCTAGATGTATACAGCCCACAAAAAGCTAATAGTTCATCGTCTTTAATAATTCGCTCAGTTTGTTTTACTTTTGGGTTTGTAATTGTGGGTTGGGATAAGCAAGAAAATGATCTTCTCTAAAACTTTCTCATGATAAATAATAATAGCAATAATAACTACACTGTACATGTACATACATATTGTGCACCCATCCATCCTTGGGGATGATCAAGGCACCCACAATATAGTATTACATGTATTGCCCTGGCTTTAGCCAAGCTTCCCTAAGACATTCAACGCATTCAAGAAATGAATTTCTACCAGCTTCCCGTATACTACACCTGGGTGGAGAGAGGCACGTAGATAAATGTGTCATTAAAGGACACTAGTGTCAATGTGAATTGAACCACAAACCAAGTAAGCCAAAATCCTACGATGTATCCTAGAGCACGACACCTCTACATGATACAGCACTTCTTTTTTAAAAGGGTTGAAAAAAGGCAATATACAGTAGTTTTATTAGATTACAAAACAGGCTTTTGTATTTGGAGAATTGAAATTAGAATGAAAGAGTTGAAGCGTTTGCTTTTCTCAGAAATACACACGAAATGTATACCATGTAAGACAGGAATAAAACACATGTACATGCATGAAGGACACACAAGTTAAGTTTCAACAAAAGAATAGCATTCTAAATTTATTCACAATATTTGTACAGATTGCGTATCGATTACAAATATACTCTTATTTACACAGTTAGAACTCCATTGTAAAATTACCTGAACAAAATAAATAACGTTGTGCACGTATGTACATTATGCAAGTATTTGATGTGGTACTTTAATCAGCTTCCCAGCCTCCCCCCCCCCCCAACCAAAAAACAAATAAATAAATAAATAAACAAGGATGAAACAATTCATTTTCATCTAATGGTAACAATCATCACATTACAGCATACCATATTGAAATTATGTGTAACTTTCTGTATTCATTCATAAGTTCCACTTAATTTATATCATTCTTTGTATACACTGCCACATCACAATGCATTCAACTTATTGTCAATCAAAAGTAAAAATGACCAAGAATTATATTAAAACCTCACATTTGTTTAATACAGTATTTCACTTCAAGAAAAAACTTCACAGCAGCTCGGTATTGCAAGAATCTTGTTCCAATTTTCAATGTATAGTATTTTATATTTCACATACTAAGAATCTTGCTTTACAATTGGTCAAAAGTTCGCCCATCATTGATGAGGGGAGAAAAGTTTGTTACACCGTGTACTATCTTTGGTGAAAGTGTGTTGCACTGTGTACTAATAACTATCTTCAATGCAGCAGGTGGCTTCGGCCACCACGGTGATGTGGCGCACATTAGAAATTTAATTTTATACGTTTCATTTGCTAGCTGTTACTGTTACTGTGTTAGTGTTAATAATTGATGACTTGTTCCTCTAAAATGGCGGAACAAGTTAGATGTGAGCTCCTAAATGAAGCGGAATTAGATAGTTTTTTGCTGACAGAGAAAGCAGAAATACAAAGCGACAACTTAAATTCAGCCTGAAAGTATTCCAAGAAACATAAATTTTGAAGAACTGTCCGACATGGACTTGAAAGCCCAACTGTTGGGGAGATTTTATGCTGGTGTGAAATCGCAAAATAGTGAGTCATACAGTAAGAAATCTCTACAGGCTTCGACTAATTTGAGGTATAGTCTGCAGAGACAATTTTTGAATTTGCGAGACTTTATTAACAGTATTACAGTATTAAGGATACCAACTTTGCAAAGTCTAGTCGGATGTTCAAAACTGTTCTTCAGGAACTCAAGGAGGAGGGGAAAGCTGGCATAAAACTTCATACACCTGTCAGTGAAACCAACATGAACAAGATTCAAGATTTCCTTCAAGCTACATTAATGACTGTTTCAGGACATAGATCTGAAACCAGCATCAAACATTATGCCCAAACGAGCATTTAACAAAATATGAAGATGAGCGGCACAATATCTTCAGCCCTTGGTCTTCAAGAAGGACAGACTGATCACGGACAGCCAGACCAGCAAAGTAGGCCAAAGACTAATCCTACTCAAAACCCAACACATGATGATATTAATGATCTCTTGGATATTTCCAACGGTCAAACTAGATCGCCTTTCTCGTAGACCCTACCAGTAAAATGTTTCTGATGTGGAATATAAAGCAACTAATTACCTTTTGGTTTCAGACGATGACAAACTATCACTTCCTCGGTGATCTGAATGTATACGCTATCTTTCCGAAGCAATAGCTACATCCAGGTAATTTTTTGCGTAGTAATGTCATTTTTTAACTTTGCAAATTCAATTTGTTTCAACCTTTGACTGCTGTTTTGGATGTATTTTTTGTTTAGTGTGTCTAGGTTATGATTCCAATATTTAGGGGAAGATATTGCACATCTTCCAAGAATGTTCTGTAATCTGATTGGTTCAAATCAGGTTACCTGACATTCAGTGCACTGCACTGTAGCATTCATTTGCATCGGAGTGCAGAAAACTTACTACACCAAATGCACTATACCTGCACTCCCCAGAATGACATCGATGCGAGTGGCAATGACCGGCGTGTCAAAGTTTGCGTGAAGTGTATTGACTGATGAGGAAATGGACGAACTCTTGGACAGTGTTGATAGTAAAAATACAAAAAAAGTTGAAGGATAGGCCAGATACAAACTTGAAAGATTTTGCAGTTTAGTTGAAATGGATATTGAGTCCTTGCATCAACTCCCTACAAGAGAGCTTGATAACCTCCCGAGTCGTTTTGGGGGTAGTTTGAGAAAAGATGATGGCATGTTGTATAAAAAAAAAGTCTCTACACTCTATCAAATTTGGAGTATGGAAGACATTCATGGCCCCAAAAATAGACATGTCGTTGGCGAAGGAGTTTCACAAATTCCACAATACATACAAAGCTCTGCTCAAGTACGTGAAGAAGGATGGAAAAGGTACAGTGAAACATAAACCTCCTGTAAGCAACAATGCCGTGAGGAAAATTCGTGAAAGTGGACTGGTAGACCATGAGTCACCAATAAGCAAAGCACAATTTCATCAGGAGAGTGTAAATATATAAATATGTTGGAAACCTGTCTTACTATGACATTTAAATTTGATATTACTGTTGGTATTGAATTTCAAATGTACATGTCAGTTTTGTTATTGCTATTATTGTTATTATTACATGTATTATTGTTGTATTTTCTTTGTATCCTTGAATGTATGTATATATTGTTTATGTTGCTTGTATATGTACGGTATGTCACTTGCAAGTGGAGGATGAACTTCTGTATTTTTTTAAATCGGACAATAAATTATCTTGAATCTTGGATTTTGAATGACTGAAATTGGATAAACTTTGCAACTGTTTGGATCACTTTTCAGTCAGCGGTCAAGACCGAAGCCATGAGCGTAAAGGTAAGAATACAATTCAATTATGCATTGGCTTTGATGGGGGGGGGGGGGGGGCAGCTCAGTGGGAGAGGAAGTTGTATAAAACAAACAATGCAAGTTTGCTTGTGCATTTGTGGGCCGAAATAATGCACTCCGTGCCACCTTGATATACCGCACTCCGTCCTCAAGCCAAAGAGTGAATCGGCCTAGACTTTTGGAGCCATACTTCACCGGACGGGCTCAATGGGTATTTCATGCTGAGTGCCAAGGAACAGGACAACTACGATGATGTTGTCCTTGCAATCAAAAGACGGTACCACCTCACTCCTGAGGCATACTGTATTAAATTCAAAACAGAACACAAGAAGGCCAATGAAATTTTTGAGGAATTTACAATCAAATTACAAGACTCTTTCTTGAAGTAGATAGAAATACCTCAGAAAACAGTAAAGATGCCTGAGGTTTGTAAGAGGTTGAATCTGGTTATGATTGACCAGTTCTTAGAAAGAGTTTCAGATGAGGTGTTAAGACTGAAACTGAAGAAGCTCCAAGCAACATCCCTCATGGTACTTGCTCGCAAGGCGGACGAGTTAGTGATCCAGAGAGGGGTGAATGCTGGTAACGCCACCTCAGGGAGTGATCCCTCCACTCAACGACGAACAGGCACAAGCAGTGCATCTACAGGACGTAGGTCCTTCGATGCTGCTTGCTACTGATGTGGCCAACTTGGACATAGAATTACTAAAAGATCAAGATGGCATGTTGTATAAAAAGAAGTCTCTACAATCTATCAAATTTGGAGTATGCAAGATGTTCATGGCCAAAGAAATTGGCATGTTGTATAAAAAGAAGTCTCTACAATCTATCAAATTTGGAGTATGGAAGATGTTCATGGCCAAAGAAATAGACATCTCGTCGGCGAAGGAGTCAACAATATGTACAAAGCTGTGCTCAAGCAAATGAAGAAAGATGGAAAAGGTACAGTAAACCATAAACCTCCTGTAACCAACAATGACAGGAGGAAAATTTGTGAAAGTGGACTGATAGACCCTGAGTCACCAATTGGTCTCCAGAATAAGGTATTTTTAGACGTGATGGTCTAATTCGGACAGAGAGGAAGGGAGTCTGAGAGCCAAGACGGCAGACGATTACATTCTCAGCAGAGCAGCAAAGGAAAGAGATATTTCGAGATGAAGGATTCATTGACAAAATATTATCCAGGGGCTCTTCTAGCACATCATGCATTATTTCGCCCTGAATGCACTTGCTACCATGCATTATCTGTATACTATTTCACAGCATAGCAGATTTAATAATGATAATAATAACAGCTTTTTAATCCTTTGGCCTGGCCAGTAATAAGTTGTTGTTCTATGATCCAGGTGCTACAGTGCAGTCCACTGAATGTCACATGACCCGATTTGAACCAATCAGATTACAGAACATTCTTAGAAGTTGTATATTAAATATCATCCCCTGAATATTGGAATCATATCCTAGGCACACGAAAGAGAAAAGAACAAGGAAGTTATCAGTGTAGATTTTTGTTATTTTTTGCTATCCTTGAAAGTACTTCATTTCCTAGAATTTAGCAGAGATTTTTTTTTGGCAATTCTTTTAGCCTGGTCCGACGTTGGGTGGTTGAAAGAGAATGGGAGAGTTGTCCAACTGGGAGTTCATCTTCACTATCCTTGAAAGCTCTTCACTTCCTAGAATTTAGCAGAGAATATCTTGGCAATCCTCTTTGCCTGGTCAGCAGTAGGTTGCTTATAGGAGAAAGGCAGCGTTGTCCGACTTGCAGCTTGTGACCTCTGTTGACCTCCTGAACCGAGACGCTGTGCCATCTCGTGAGCAGCTTCAAACTTTGCCTGATCTCTGGCACTCAGCTCCTATAAAGTAATCATGGAATTTATTTTAAAGAAATATGTTGAATGTGGAAGAAAGATTGATAAAGAAAGGAAATTCTATTTGCTGAACCAAAATTGAAATGGATCAACCAGACAAAGTTTACAAGTTACAACTGACATGGAAACTGAAAATGAAGTTTTCAAATACTACATACAAAATTCTATCTGATTAAAGGGTACCCGAAGTATAGAGTTGTACATAAAGTGAAAAGTTCAGATTAAATTAGAATCCAATGTCTTGCGCATCATAAATAACATGTTTACAGTCTAATATCTACGATTTGTAAATGAATATCCACCTATACACATAAAATATTATTGGCATTTAAACTGGGTAATTATGAGAGAATTTTGGGGAGGTCATGATGATAAGTAGGTCTGTTAAATGAATTCAGTGAAGGCAAATGCAAATATGAAGGAAAATGCATCTATCAAGCTTACATTATTTCACAACCATATGGAATATGCCTTGTCTTAATTACTTAAATGATACGGATGAAAAAAAAGACTTACGTGTGACTGTGGGCCGGACACAGTATTGTACAGCGCCCTCATGGATGCCTCAAGGTCAGTGGGTGGCAAGAAGAAATCTGGGAGTGTGCTACTGGCATTCTTATTATGCCTGAGAGGAATGCCGGTCAAGGAAAAGAATCGGACATTCAATACTGCATACTTACCCCTCCCCTTATAAGGCTTGTTCACACATAAAACTTTCTTTCCACTTCCATTCATTTAGTGAACAAAATAACTGCCATTCATAGCATATGTTAACTCTTTGCCCGCCACGTACACAATCCCCCCTGTGCCACATTGTTTTTAGGGTGCCACCTTAGGAGGGGTTCTGCATGGACTATGCTTATTCAACTCGCAAAAACTTTTGATTGGTGTACTGTAATGAAAAACTTTGTGTAGCAATATTGTATAGAAATTAACAGTCTTGCCAATGGTATCATTTTTGTAATGTATATTATCATAAATTTTGAGATTATCAACTATACATTTTGTATCCAAGTTTTCGTTTAGAAGGGTATTCTATACCTCTTATATCTAATACTTTGTTATGGAGGTTTATGTCCTGAGTTAGTTCATTGAAAAGATGTATTCATGAGCTTTCACTACATACCAAATTCATGTGTTGAAGGTCACAATGAGCCTGGTAATTTAGGATTGAATAAAGAGTAAGCCGACAATGAACTAATCTCCTATTGAAATTGACCCTGGGTACTTTTGAATAGACTTCCTGTCTCTTGATTGTACTTTGATGACCTTTATTGTGTCTGTAGGTAAGATGGTGTAACATTCTATTATTACTTGCAAGGCTGTGCAAGCTATTAGAATTGAAAGAAATGAATAGAAGAACTTATTGATTTTCTACACTAATAAGGCAAGCCATGAACATAATGTATGCTTGAAACATGTACTAAGTTATGAATTGTAGAAAGCTGATGTATAATAAATAAGAATAAAATATATTTGTCTACATATGTAGTCTCATATTGACATGATCATTATAACAAGAGGTAGACAGAGAGAGGGAGAGAGAAAGAAAGAGAATAAGAACGAAGAGACAGGCAGATTGGGAAAGAAATAAGAAGAGACAGGGAGAGATAGATAGAGAGAGAGAGAGAGAGAGAGAAAGAAAGAGATATAAGCAGATACAGAAAATGAGAGTGAGAAGATAGAGATAGAGGGGGAGGGGAAGAAGAAAGAGACAGGCAGATAGGGATATAAATAAGAAGAGACACGGAGAGAGAAAGACAGATAGGCAGACAGAGAAAGACAGAGGCAGGTTGAGATAATGAGAGTGAGAACAAGATAGAGAGAGGCAGAGAGAGGGGAGGGAGAAAGAGACAGGCAGATAGGGAGAGAAATAACAAGAGACAGGGAGAGATAGAGAGAGAGAGAGAGAGAGAGAGAAAGAAAGAGATAAGCAGATACAGAAAGTGAGAGTGAGAAGATAGAGATAGAGGGGGAGGGGAAGAAGAAAGAGATAGGCAGATAGGGATATAAATAAGAAGAGACACGGAGAGAGAAAGACAGATAGGCAGACAGAGAAAGAAAGGCAGAAAGAGAAAGTGAGGATGAGAAGATACAGAGGGGCAGAGAGAAATAAGAAACAAGGAGAGAGAGAGAGAGAGAGAGAGAGATAGCGGCTCAGGCTCATCCTCTGCTGAAACCATCGACACATCATCCCTAATTTCCTCTTCAAACTCGCTGTCTGAATCGTGATTGATGTCCACGCCATTATCATGTTCTGTGGGATTACGCAAAAGTGTACGTGTGGGACCAGGCTCATCTTCCTCGTCAGAGTCAGTCTCGCTCTCCTCTGAATCAGAGTCGGCTGTTGGAACAGGGTCCATCACAAGTTCTCGTACCTGATCAGCAGTGAAGAAGTCCCGTCTCCTCCTAATAGGGGCCATCCTAGCTCATCAGAATATTTGCAAAAGCAGTTTCAAAAACTCAATTTTTCTCGGAAAATGTCAATGTAAACAATGTCTGCGAAAGCGGTGCAATGAAGTGTGATGTGTATACAATGCGAAGCACGCGTTACTATTGTGTGTGTGTGCGTACAATAGAATTAAATGCGTTCCGTGTGTATTTTGAATGAAATGTGACTTGAGTCGAAGTTGGCAGCCCGCTGTATGTTCCGCTAGCCGAACGAAGCGGGCAAAGAGTTAACAAGCTTTTACATGTACACATAATCAGTGATGGAAGGCAAGTAATGCAAATATCATATGGCATAATAATCTCATCAAATCATCAAATCAACTGCAAGTAAAGATGAAAGGTGTGAGCATGTGTAAAACAACATGAAGTTAGTCGCTCTTCAAGTGAGGTACCAGAGCAACATCCTCAAACTGTTTTTTTGACATGGGACATTTCATGTAAGTAGGAGGCACGATGGCTCAGTGGTAGAGCAGTGGTCTTGTAATCAAGAGGTCCCAGGCTCAACACCAAGTCAATGCGCTTGTTCTTTTTGGTATTAGGATGTTACCAAGTCCCTGGGACAGGGCTTAAAGCCTTCGATCCCCTGGCTGCTTTTAAGAAGCATATAAAAGCTTTTTTAGCAATCAAGTAAAGCAATCATCAACCATCAATCATGCATATTGTTGATTCTCTGTTTTCACTCCTTACCACACAATCGCATTTTAAAATTCTTCTTTGGGTAGTTTCTGCTATAAAGTGGTTTCATTCATTTTGACATTTACATGTAAAATGATAACAATTTTGTTTAGCCACATCTCAACAACAGGTGAATAAATCTAACTTAAGGTTATAAGCCCTAGCATGGACTGAAAAGGATACGCCTTTGGCCTGACTGCTGCTGATCTCTCTACCTCCTTCAACTCGAGTTGCCTTCTCTGCAGTTCAGCTTCTTGAGCATTCAATGTCAAAACGATGCCATCCTCTACAACAACATCATCATCGTCAAGATCACCGTCTCTAACCCTCGCATTGCTCCAATCATCGTCTTGACTACTGCCTCTGATCCCCACATTGCTACACTCATCATCGGGTCCACTACCACTGGTACCGGTAGATGATCTAGTCCTTACCACGTTAGACGCACTGTCTGTATGACTTGATGCACTGTTTGTATGGTCACTTGGTGTGGCTAAGTTCTGCAGGCCGTCGGTTCTGTACCCCTGCAAGGCGTCTTCATGTTGTGCGTGACCCCCATCGGCCATGTCTCTGAATGAATCAATGATTTGGTTGGCATGGTAACCATCTTCCGTGGTATGAATGGTGTTTGAGCCTTGGTATTCCTCCGCATCAATTCTACCACCAAGTCTATCGGTGCCTGCAAACAAGTCATCGTCAATACCATCACTCGGTTTGAATTTATCATCTCTATGCTGATGTAGCTCATCCTCGTCATGGTGTTCACTTGTATATCGATGAGAAGAGGATGGGATGTAATGGGGTGGTCTGGATGATGGAGGGCTGATGACATCATCATTGACACCATTACTGAATGCCGGGCATGATATGTCATTCAGTGGCCTCACATAAATCATGCTGTCTTCATCATCTCCCCTCGCACCATCCTCCAGGAACTGATGCCTTCCATCATCATCCTCATCTTCTCCACCAACATCTTCTCTCTTCATACCGCTGTTTTCATACTGTGGATCCATCATTACTCTTCCATTCCTGGTATCCTCTTTATCACCTCCACGACTGCCTCCATCTCTATCAGTGTAGTCACGCAAGGCTTCATCTGACGGATCCCCTTCTGTGCTCCAGTTACTAGTTCTTTCATCATCCTCTCTCACATCAGTTCTCTCTACTCCATCACTGAGGATAGTCCTATGACCACTTCCAAGATGATCTTGATGATCGTGTCGTTGGAGATCATGATGATGATGATGATGATGCTGTTGATTATTATTCTCATTACCATGAGGCACCGCCCCGTTATCAACCACCATGTTCCCTGCTCCATACTGTCCATTGTGTCCTACCTGCTCTCCTCCATCACCATTCACATCATCGGAAGACATCCGTCTCCTTTCTGCATCACTACCAGAGTTACCATGGTGATGAGATGCTGCGTTAGGCAATGATGATGATGACGGTGTCTCTCCTCCTGAGAGTTTGGTCTTGAGACGCTGGTGAAGCTCATCTAATTCTTCCATGTTTTTCCTGAAGAAAAAAAAGAAAACATATTCAAATACAAATAATTTCACATAACATGCAATGTAAACGTCCATAAGAAACCCACTTTAACTGCTGCCAGCCAAACACCAAATCAATGTTTTTAATCTACAATAGGAGGGAGACATTTGATTGTTAACAGTGGCCTTGTAAAGATACTTTTTAAGAAATGGCCCAACATAGTAACAACTAATTCATATAATACTAAAATACAATTTTTTACTTGTGATGTTTTAATAAAGCCCCTCTGCACTAGTTTGGCCAGGAGAGATTAGACCTCACTGCATGGTCACTGACAGTTGGTTATCTCATCAAATCAGCTCTCAATTAACATAAGAAAAAGGGGACCATGGGAGACCAACGGTCACCAATTAGGCATTGTTTGCTATATAGAGGATGCAAGCAGCTTTAAGTGGTGCAGTGGGGCTTTAATACATATTTATAAGGCTCAATCAGATATGTTATATGGAAGAGAGTAAATACCTGAAGGTTTCCAAGAGGTATGATGATGACGGGGTCCTTTCTGAGAGGAGGTGCGATCGGAAGTCGCTCTGTTGTATTCCAACCTCTGGAGGATTCTGAATGACTGGGTGTTGGAATCCATCTTCTGAGGACCCTGAGTCAGTCTCCATTCTATGCAGACCTACAAATAGAATGAAAAATATATGATACAATGTCTTAAAAAGATCCTTTAAAGGGATTGGGTATCAGATTCTAAACAAAATCCTGGATTTAGGCTCATACTGCAATCATTATTATAAACCTTTAGGTCAGTTAGGAATCCCATGGCTTTTACAAGCCCATCGCCTGTCTGATTATCAAGGTATTTATGATTGGAATTAGAAATGTCAAAAAACGTTTGCCAAACAGTTTTGAACAGTTTTTTAATAACACTACAGACTATTGGGAAAAATGAGTATGGTCAAACCGGTCACTCAAAGATTCTTACTTTTTTTAATTTCCTCTAACAAGAGTCAAAAATATATGACAACAGATACTGGGAAGAGAGAGAGATAAGGAGATGTAGAATTATATTGTCAATCTCTGATGAGAGCCACTGAGCATTAACTAAAAGCGTTTACAAAGAATTAACACCCTTCTAGCCCCCAGCAGAAAATATCCTCGACAGCAAGCTGGGTATTGTCCTTAAGAAAAACAGTGAGAAACAGCGAAGAGAAAGAAAGAAAAAAGTTATCATATACTTTATCTCATATGGAAAATAAAACATCACTTTAAATCCTTCTTAAACAAAAAGACAAACAAAAAATTATAATCATCCCTGAAATGACTTCTCTGAACTGACTCTGAAAGAAGAGACGTGATGGCTCAGTGGTAGAACGATGGTCTCATAACCAGGAGGTCCCAGGTTTGAAACCAAGTCGATGGCATTAATCCTCATTACCAAGTCCCTTGGAGAGGACTTGAAGCTGTCGGTCTCTTGGGACCCGTTTCACAAAGCCCTTTTCCAATGACAAATGACAAAAAATCATTGACAAATCTGCTGATAACCAATCAGAAGCAAGGATTTCACTAGCTTTTAACAAAGACGGTCATTTGTCATTGATGACTAGTTTTGCGAAATGGGGCCCTGGCTGCTCACTTACAAGCATACACATGCTTTCTTTAATAGCAGTCAGGTAAAAGAAACTTATCAGACCAAAAACTCACTTCTGAGTCTGTCTTGTAGCTTGCCATGGAACTCCCTGACTCCTTCAAGATGTTGCTCAAAGTGATTCAGACTTCTGACAGCTGGACGTGTGGACGGGAGACTACTACCAGGCCGGTTGGATGAGGAGGATGATGATGAGAGGTAGTGAGGAGGAGGGAGGGGTGCTCGGCTGAAGAGGTTAGAGCTGTTGGGTGAACCCTGAAGGAGAAATAACAACCGATTCATCGATTACTTCATTTGTTTCTTATTGGATACCAAGAAGGGAAGTATGTGCTTTCATACAGGTAACATAACTGCCAACCATCCTTAGTGAAACTTAACAATCTAATTAATAAAAATGGGGGGGGGGGGAAGGGAAAACACAACATTCTCCTAGATTGTAGGAAGGTGAAGAAATGGATGCAACAGGAAAAGTAGAGAAGCCAAAATAACTGGCACCCAGTAAAACATTAAGGTATTTATCCTATATTTCAATAACTTCAAATTCTAAATAAACAGCCTGAATGTGCAAATGAATAAAGGTTGATTGCTTACCAACATTGCTCTTTGTTTAGGAGAGTGCCTCAATGGTGATAGAGATTCCTTTGGGGTGATGGAGATCTGTAAACAATACACATATAAAAAAGGTCAGCAAAACTTGCACCTTTGAAATAGAGAGTATCAAACTAGCAGAAAAAAAGCTGATCCTTGCTAGAATAGAATGGGTCATAATTACTATTATTGCTGTCTTATCATCATCATCATCATCATCATCATCATCATCACCATCATCACCATCATTAAAATCATCATCACCATCATCATCATCATCATCATCATCATCATCATCACCATCATCACCATCACTAAAATCATCATCACCACCATCATCATCATCATCATCATCATCATCATCATCATCATCATCACCACCACCACCACCACCACCACCACCACCACCACCACCACCACCATCACCACCACCACCACCACCATCACCACCACCATCATCAGTTTACCTTTATCTGTCCTAGGGTCTGGCCAGAGAAGTCCATGATATTGTACCAACCATCCAGAGACCTAATGCCAGCTAGTAAGGGTCCTAGATCTACGGCTATGAAACCTAGCACTCGATCACAAGTTGAATCTATCACACAAAGGAGAACAACAAAAAAGAGATTTTACAACCCAACATTAAATCAATGGTTCCTGCAATTCAAGATTATATTTTCTTAATGGGTATAAATGTATATTGATAAATAAAATTAATTGAGAAGTAAACCTCTGTACTGCCAAAATGACCAACAGGATATCCGGTGAATGGAAAATACAGGAGAGTGAAGAAAGAAATGAAGAAAGAAATGAATCAATTCTAAAGATGATAATGCTATTACCTTGCTTGCTGGAGATTTGGTGCCAAATCTTGAAAATCAGACTCTAGAATGAAAAAGACAAATAAATAGAATTACGAAGAAAGAAATACTTTGACAACATTTGCATTATCGATTCAAGTGTTGTACATTAGTGCCTGGTAGAAAAAAATCCTTGAAAGCTTTAATCATCCTATATGGAAGCTTAGCCAAATGCAAGGGAACAGTGATACTAAAATACACCTTCATTATATTTTAGGATGGATATGTGTGAATTGTTTATGTTGGTTCAGTCAAACCTGCTTTAGCAACCACCTCTCTACAAAGTCCACATTTTTTGTTTCCCTTGAAAATGGTTTCTCATTGAATCATACATGTACTATTACAAAGGTCCTGTACATAAAGATTGCCTGCTTGTAAAGACCACTTTTTTGTCTCCCTTGGGTGGTCTTTATAGACAGGTTTGACTGCATTACCATCACTACATGATCAGGTACGACTGAAACATCAAAAGGAACAGGGTGGCAATGACTTTTGCACCAGAAAACAATGGACTGTAGCTACTGTACACAAGGTTTACCTGATTATCAAGTAGCTGAGGGCTGATAGCCACATCTCTGGTGTACTTCCACTGAGGATTGTTAGAGCTTGGTACGGTAGGAGTGACGGCAGGAGAGGGACCAACGGCCGACTGGAAGGTGACATAGGAGCTTGGGGCAATGGACTCAACCCTATCAACAACAACAACAACAAATAAAAGTTAATCATGAACTGAACTACCATACCTTAGAACTGAAGTTCAATAGTCGCCCATAAAACCTATCAGTTATATTTTGTTCATATAATGTGTAAACTGGTTATAAAAATCAATTTATTCATAAAAGTACCCCATACATATCACAATTTTAAAGGCAATGTAGTATGATACTGACTAGTCAATATTAAACTGAAAGAAGGCTACTCTTTTGGCAGTTTGTAAGTGCATTATACAGAAGTAGGAGCATATCAATCAGCATTTCAACCATATATACCAACAATTAGTAACAAATTCAAAATACAATGCAACAAAAGCTCTTATAAATCTTCTATCTGAATCAGCGATACACACAAATTTTGCTCTGGTGTTTGCATAAATATACTCAGTCCTTCAAACAATAGCAATGGCCAAGATGGCCTACTGATTGTCAATGAATTAATAATGATTGTTGAAATTTACTATAATAATGTATACATGTATATCATGTATTTAAACTGTAGCAGAGGGCTGTGAGGGCGTTTTTAGTACAATAAATATCATTTAAATTACAATTCAAGGTAGAAAAAAAAATTCGGTTGAATTAAATTTCATCCTACCTTGACGGATCAGTGAAATCACTCAGACGCATGGCTCTCTCCACCACCACTGTCATCCATACGGGTTGGTTCTTCTGTCTCTCCTCCTCCTCTTCCTTCACTCCTTCACCCTCCTTGGCTTTGTCACTAGGCAGTGTTTCTTCATCCAAGCTCTCTTCATCGTGTACTCTCTTGCGTTGATCCTTGTGAATTGAAAGAAACCATTTCATTTTAGATTACAACAGAAATAAACAGATACAATTAATTTGATTCCATATTCTCTGGTATTCTGGGGCAATTTAACATCTTTACTTATTAACTATTATGTCTTGCTATAAAGATACTTTTCATTATAAGCTTTAAAAAATTAAGCTTCTCAATGACTGATTTAGCAAGGGTAATATGTCTATAACATCACTTATTGCAGCAAAGACAGATTGATACATTAACTAGGAATACTTACACTTCTGGAAAACAAAGATAATAAATCAAGATTATGTTCCATATCAAATACCAAGATATTAATTTTCTTCTTTACCTGTTGAGTTGTGACTGGCTTCTGCTCCGATGTGACTCTCATGGTAACATGAGCTCTGAGACATGCCCCTCCCATATCAGCACAGCCTGGCTTGAACAATGGGAACACACCACTGTTGATAGAGGAAGGCAAAGTAACAAATAGTAATAATAATAATAGGCATTGCTATAGCGCCCTATATCTAGAAATTCTATTCTATATTCTATATTATTACCCCGGCTTTAGCCTAGCTGCCATTACAGCGCTCCAGCATTTCAAGGAATTAATTCCTGCCAGGTAACCATTTACCTTACCTGGGTCGAGTGTGGCAAAAGAAGATAAATGCCTTACCAAAGGACATTAGTGCTGTGTCGGGGATCGAACCACGACCTTTGAATATCAAGTCAATGGCTTAAACCACTCGACTACAACACTTTTACCTAGTAGCAATTTATAAATAATCAACATCATTATATGAGATGAAATTAAAGAGGATCCTGCTTTTATTCTAATACTCCAGATATTTTGGGGGAAATATTAATGCATGGAGTTTCCTTCATATACAATATGAGATGAAGTATGCAAACTAAGACTTCTACATCATGTTGAATAACTGCTCTCCTCACAGAATGTAAACAGCATCAGGCACCAGAGCTGCCAACTTTTAACATTAAGTTATCATAATGGCTGAAAGTCAGTATTCTATTCAGGAGATCAGGATTTCTAACAAACAGTAAAATAACACAGACATTGAAGTTCAAAAAAATATTTAAAAAACAGTATTTTTGTACAAAAACCTTCATTATACTGAATTCTGTATAAACCACAGATTAGTACCATTTAGCAGCCCGTTAAACTGACCTGACCCGATGTCTCTTGACCCTCTGATGACACAGGGGTGAAAGGTCGATGTAGGAGCAGCCAATTAGCTTGTCTCTATGACGAGGCCTGGCCTTGCTTTCCTCAGGTAGCTCAGAGTTGTAGCTCAGCCATAGCTGTACCTCTAGCTGCTCCTCACGCAGGTACCTACAGAAATATTTTGGATATCAAAAAGGGTGTTCAAATTTCTTATTCTTTACAACAGCTTTCAGAGAAAAATCCTTCACTTCTACTTGCCAGAAAAGATCAGCAACACTGATTTTTGAGAATAAACCTATCAATTACCACCAGAAAATGAAGATGGAAGGAGAAGACGATGGATTATAAAGGAAATCAGCATCAAGTATCACCAGACAAATATGGAATCCCCAGGGGAAGAGAAAGAGAGAGCTCCAGCAGGCTGGTACAAAAAAGAAGGGTTACACCTGGAGTCTGCTCGAAATGAAAGCACAGGACAGAGAGGGATGAATAGGCCCAAGTAAGTAAGTAAGTAAAGTATACTATGAAAAGGCAGATGATAAAAGAACAAACAAGGAAAAGGGAAAAGCGGAAATTAAATGACACAAGAGCTTCAAAGACCTCACCTAGTATGGAGAAGACCATAACAAGATAACAGAGAACACAACAAAAGGAAGAAAGACAAAAATACACAGAGAAAGAATGATTATCTATGAAAGAGGAAAACAATGGAGATGGGAGAAGATATCACAGAAGAAGGAGTATACTTACCAAGCAAATGGTTGAGACTGATTGGCATGGAGGACCTGACAATGTTTGAGATCTGCACACAGCTGGCCATCTCCAGTCTGGTCTAGGTAACATAGCTTGGAACACACTGCACCTACATGGACAAACAATATAAGCATGTGACAAATCCTTTTTGAACATTGAGGTTGTTTCCTCATGGGACTATCAAGATATTAATTGTTGCATAACAAGTGGGGCAGAATCCCTTAGAAAGACTGGTTTGGGAAGGCAAGAGTATAATGGTAATGATATATTGTTTCTTTGGAGCCAGAAGGGCATTAACTTTGTATTAAAGTATACAAGATAATGCCCTTCTGGCTCCAAACAAACAATAGAGTGTTTTATCCACTGGGTACAAAGTGCTTTGATGTGTCATTCTTGTGTCAGCATCAATGTTATTATATTTGTTGATTTGTTTGTTTGTTTTACCTGACTGCTAAGAAAGCATGTGTATTGCTTGTAGGTGGGCAACCAGGGAACCTACAGCTTTACGTCCTCTCCGAGTGACTTGCTAATGAGGATTAATGCCTTACTGAAGGGCACTAGCTCATCAAATTGGTCTACCATTGCTCTACCACTGAGCCATCACACCTAATATGTACAATTTACAAAGCAGCGACAGTATTCCTCCAAACATTGCATAGAACTCCAGATAGACCAGGGAGGGAAGAAATGAAACAGGTGAGGAGCACGTTAACACACAACGCAGGCTTCAGTCATCCGCCGTGGTAGGATCGAAAAACACACAATCTTTGGTTTGACAGGCAGATGCTTTACCAATTGAGCCTACTGGCCTCCTCATGTAGTACATATAGAATCCATTAAAAAAAAATTTAAAAAATCGCTATTATTACTTTGGGGCATTTCATTCCTCTGCGAGCTAGCACAGTAGAGTGATGCAGATAACATATGTCAGTGACCTACCTTTGTCATAGAACTTATATCTGATGTAAGCCTTGGTGTGAGGGTCAAGCTGGGTCTGACCTGGTCTGAGTGATGGCTGGACAGGGAACCAGGCAGCGTCCACATCAATGGTCACTTCACAGGATAATGAACTGGATGAACCTTGGTCTGGGTTAAGGATTAGTCATAATTGTATTAGTATACAAATAATGAATGCTTATGAGTTCAATAGCGCCGAGCTGAATAGAATTAATGTTAACCTTTTAACGAATGAAAATATTTGCACTATTGAACGAATGAAAAACATTCATTATTCTCTTTGTCTTCTTTGTGCATGCTGATCGTCAAAGAAACGGAGTTAAGTCTTTTGTCAACTGTGATTGTTGCTACTGCAGGCAGCCAGTGAAAATGAATTTGTTTAATCTAAATATGGAAATGCAAGCATTACTTTAAACAAACAGTACTTCGTTATTCCTGGCTCGTTTTTCCTGATTGAGGTGTCATATGAAAGGGCAGAAAATTAACTTTCTAGAAATGTGATTTTCTCTTTAAATTTCAGATACTGCCCGCCAAATGACTTTTTGGTTTCCTTTCTTAAAATTAATTTTAATCACTCATGCATGAAATATGCATCATATGAGCTGCATCAGATGAAGGAGGATCTAAGCCTTACAAATATGTGTCATTTCTTTATTTATAATTGTGATTAAGTTATGATAAAACATCAATAATTCTCGGATTCATTTTTTCGAGGACGCACTGTATATCATTTAATTATATGGGATATCTATAAAATTGATTTAAAAAATAAATCTATCAAATTTATTAATTTCCCAATTAGGCCCATCAATTTCAAGACCTGGAAACAAATCAATAAATAACATGATACCTAACTTCCTGATGCACTCACCCTGGACTCCTTCATCCCAAATCTGCTCCACATCCTCCAGTACCAGACTATCTGGACTCCATCCGACCTTCCGGCCAGCATCGATGACCCTCTCACGGTCACCCTGGTGTCCAAACTTGACCGCCAGCTCCACCCCTCCTGCCACCCTGTCAAGCAGCTTGGGGTGGGGCTCGGGCGTGTCACTCAGTGGGTCATGTTGTCTTGGGAGGGGTGCGGTGTCCCACCCTAACGGTGGTAGACTGATGGGGAACCAGCCTTCAAGACCTGGATGAACAGAAGATGTTTGATTTTGAACATGTATAACAGTTTTTAAATGTATCTTAAATTGAGTTTTCCATCTCTAAACACATACATCAAATATTTCTAAAACCACAGTTCATTTGGGTTTCACATCACTGGGCATGATAACTGTTTATCTTCATAACTATAAGGAGTAAAACCACACCCTTTGTGTGCTACGCCGGTGGCACAATATTGATGCATTACTGAGTAAAACTATTTGGTAGTTATCAGGAATGAGAGTATTAGAATTGAGGTGAGCAATAATATGATTTAAAAGAAAATATATTTGAGATGTTTTAATTTTCCATATCTATCAAAAATGATTATCTTTAAAACAAAGTATAGGGAAGATTAGGGAAAACATGCTCCATAGATAACTTATTAAGGTGATCATTCTACGGTATGCATGCACTTTCACGATTACTGGTGAGACTTCTTCAAAACAAAAATGAAATGAGTCACGTATGTACATAAACTACACACTAGCCACAAATTAACTACATAACACAGAAGCATCCCCATACTTTACCTGTTCTATTTGCTAGCAGCTTCACAAGAGGAATTGTAGCTGAGCCGATCAGAACGTCTCCGGTCTCGGCGATGACCCGGTGACCCATCATACCACCTCCTCCTCCCCTCGGTAGGGTGTCTTCTACTTGATGGGGTCTCTCACTTTCACCTGTACATTAACATGGAAGATGGAGCACATTTCAAGCAGGTGCATCATATACATACAAAATTGAGTAATAAAAGAAAGAAAATAGAAGAAAAGAAATCAAAAGAATATATTTTTTTAATAGATCAAGAGGGGGAGATGGAATACTTCCATTTTGTCTCCTCTCTCTCACTCACTCTCTCTCTCTCCTCTTTTAATCTAATCTTATTTTTCCATCACAGGGTTATTTGTTTCTTTCTAATACATTAACTCTCTTTCTCTGTCTATATTCATGATGATGTCGGTCTGTTGGTCACTCTCCCTTTTTCTCTATCGTTTGTCTGCCTATAAGCCGCCCTCTCTATCTCTCTCTTTCTCTGCAGCTCCCTTCATACTTTTCCATTAAATATACTTTCACGTCTCATTTTCCTTCTCAATCACTCTCTCATTCTATACCTGTTCTAAACCCACGTACTTGATGCCACACTTGCAGGAGGAGATCAGCAGACTCTAAGGCCTCAGCCAGACTCATCACATCATCACTCTCTATCTCTCTCTCTCTCTCTCTCTCTCTCTCTCCATCCATCTCTCTGTCTCTCTCTGAGTCTGCCTAAATATAATTGCCCTTAGATTTCTTCTTTCTAACCATTGTCTCAGTCCTTACCTGTTCTAAACCCAGGTACTTGATGCCACACTTGCAGGATGAGATCAGCAGACTCTAAGGCCTCAGCCAGACTCATCACATCATCGTCCTCCTCCCCCTCCCCTGGTGCAAGGAGGAGGGGGCATGGGAGTTCTACATGATGGTTGTACTCTGGGCAGAAGCTCCTGGCAATGGTTCTTGTCACACGCATCTCCTAAAAAAAATGCAAGAAACAACATATAATATAATATATAGAATAAAAATATTAACAAACATTCTGAATTTTGTCTCTAAGTAGTTACAGACATCATCAACCGGGTATATAGCTTTATTTTTCAGCATTTTCCATTAGTATACTTTTCCAGATTAACTCTGAGAAAAGAACCTTAACTGCTTATAGACTCAGATAATTCCATCACTGATGTATTGATTATTTGGCAGGTCAGATGTGTAATAAGATATAAATGTGTATCAGTGTCCCAGATAGAACATATATGAACACTAAATATGTGTAGGTGATCTCAGGAAATTTCACGCAATTGAACTTTTATGGGCTTGATTTCTATCCTTTTTTTTAAATGCCAAAAAAGCGAAGATTGAAAGGAAAACACCCTACATGAATTCCTCTAAATTTATAGAGTCTGTAGATTATTTTGAATAAATACTTCACTACACTAGTAAATCTCATGGTACATGAAATCAATGGTGTCTGTCCCAATAAGGTGATGCTACTTACATCCTTGGCCATGAATGATAGCTGTATCTTGATGTACGAGTTGACTCCAACCTGACTTGGGTACTGCATCCCGTTGTCATGGCGAGCCAGGGATGTTGCTGCAGACTGGATAAACAAAAAACACCAGTCTTAAACATACTAACAATCTGCTTTAAATTGCAGGAATATTACAAAAAAAATTCAAATAAACTCATCTTTTCTTATGCAAAACTTAATAAACTTAGGATAGGCATAAAAAAAAACATGTTTGAAACAAAAGTGTAAACATTACATGACAGAAATGTATGTTTATGTAACTATATTTATGAAAGGTTGGTGCACATATTGATAGTTGCCTGCCATGAGACTGTTACTGCCAAGACAGTGAGTGCAACAGCCTTATAGAATATATACATTTACATCTCAATATAGTAAAGAAGGGTTTGTATGGACAAAGTGAGGCTATAATAGAGGATAGCAAAGAGATTACAAACCTTGAGCCCACAGGCCCTGTGAATGGCAAGAGCCAGCGATACATGAGGACCTCCACCAGTAGCACCTCTCTCCCTCGATGGATGGGTCTTGTGTTGGATCACGGTCTGTCTGTAGCTGACGGTTACATCGAGTAGACCACTGTCACGAAGCTACGAGCACGAAAGACAAATAAACAAGATTCACTTAGACAATTACTGTAGTCTTTGACTGTGTTAATCTTTATAATTTCTACAGCAGGTCACGATCTGTCTGTAGCTGATGGTTACATCGAGTAGTCTACTGTCATGAAGCTATCAGCATCAAAGACGAACATACAAGATTCATGAGCTAACTTAGACAATGTACTTTTTGACAGTGTTAATCTTTATAAACTCTACAGCTGGTGGATCCATTTACTCCAGTATAATCCTAAGACCTCCCTTGGACAATCGTGGCATTTTAAAATAATGACAAAGAAAGACAAAATTGCTTCATTTCAACACAATTGGTTTGATCAGATATACAAATTTGAAGATAAAATCCTAAGGTCCAATTCCTCTAATAACCAAGGCTAATCAATTGAATGCTAAATCTCTTTAAAATAGACAAACACTGTACAAACAGCAGAATTCATATCAATGCTGAAGGACCATAAGCTAAAATTCAGTTGGATATACAGTGGTAAGTTGCCTCCCGGTTGCGATGTACACAATCATGGTATTTTGTGTTATTAAGCTTTACACACCTTAGGACCAGACTCCTCTGCTGCCCTCTCTTGATCATCTTGATGAGTTCGTAGGGGCAATGAGAAGGTCTGAACACTCGGCTCGCCTCGCCTCTGCATGGTAACCATGGCGCATAGCTTGGCTAAAGGTAGGGTAGCCTACAAAGACAAAGAAACAAGAAAATGCATGACTCGTTTTCACTAAAACTTGACATAAATCATATCAGAATAAACTAATGAACAGCAAGTAGAGACTTATGAAGACGGATAGTATGCAGATTATCCAGATTACTCAGGCAATGGGAAAAACTATCCTTACAGAGGTGTAAGGGCTACAATCTTCACAATACACTTGCAGCGAGACAAGATATATTACGCGAGATCATCATGGCATGGAGTCGCTATTCCATTAGCCAAACTAAGGACATAAAGAGGAATAAAGTTACAAAACAAAACATTTAATGATTATTCATGAAAGTGTAATTGCTTTATCAAACAATGGATTTGTCTTGGCTTACTTTAGCAATGACTTGATCCCTGACGTTGGGGTAGTAGAACCGACACCAGACCTCAAATGGAATGCCTCCAGCATGTCCACCGACACCTGCACAGGCTGTAAGGAAGAAAAGAATGGATTACTGATTGCTGACTGCCAACATAGGTCTTTGGAAAAAATGTCATCATATTTCATACCAAATAATGGGGTAAAAAAAAAAAAAAAATTATATAAGCATCTTTGACACAAGTTCTTCCCATTTTTGTATTTATCTTAAAACAATGTTTTGTTCTTATTCAGCCATTTTACATTACAAGACATCATTATTGCAAGAAATATTTGGTCTAAAATGATAATCATTAGCATCCCCCAAAAGATAAAATTATCTTGTTGGCAGTTATCCCCAACATTTCAAAAATATGTAAGGTTTTGATAAAGTTGCATTCAATTTGCAATTAAGTAGAATTAGAATCTTTGCCAGTACCCATCTCATTCATCAATAAATATACTAAGTAAATCTATTGACAGCATTACCTGTGAGTAGTTCTCTTTGTACTGGAGTCCCTTGAACTAAGATAACCCTATGTCTGCAAACATCATTGAATACTGGGTCAGGTACACACAGTGTGGTGGGAGTACGGTGAGGTCTGAGGGTTAGACTACCTGTATAAATAAAAATGAAAAGTTATTATGAAAGTGGTGAATAGAGTCAATTCAAATCAATTCCATGCAATCAAAAAATTCAATATTGATTAATCTGAATTGTATTTCTTTCTCGGCATAAAAAAGAGGTACCTCTAGAAACCTCTGACTGAAAGGTTCTTGAAACAAACTGAATACTTAATAATTACAATGAAAGCACTTAGAAACGTAGTATTAAGCGCTATATAAATGTACATATTATTCTTATTAAGAACACAGTTAAAATAACAAGGATATTTTGGTATGGTGTGCAAACAGCACACTGAATCGTCAATATGCCCTTTCCTTAATTGTTATACTGGCATGGTTTGAAACACAAAGTGCATTACAGGGAACAAATTGTATCAGGGACTCTTATGCTAACTAACCTGGGTTGAGAGTGGTAAAATGTACAGTGATATTATGCAAAAGACTTTTGTCTCATGCTGGAGATTTATCCCATGACCTTCAAATTTCAAGCCAAGTGTTCTAACCACTCAACTATGACACATCTGTTTCATTGATTCATCTTTGCATTTCAAACAAAAAAGATGAACTTGCAAATGTGGCAACTTATCTGCATTGCCTCTAAAATAATTTTGTACCAAATTTTTTACAAAATCATCAAGTTAAATGGAAATATAATGTCGAAATAATGACTTACTGTCTTGTATCAGTCCTCCAAACTCCTGCTGTTGCTGTAGCTGCTGTTGTTGATGAGGGAAGTGATACTGAATGAAGCAGTCTGCTTCTCCCCATACAGAGTCTTCCAGCTGAGGGAGGCCTTGGATGCCCTCTATCACTACCTCAAACACATGCTCAACTGTATTACAGAAAGGGAATAAATATACAAAGTGAGTGGGAGATGGGGAAAGATGGATGGATAGAGCTAGAGAGAGAGAGAGAGAGAGAGAGAGAGAGGGAGAGGGGAGAGAGAAATAGACATAGAGAGCCAGCCAGTTACACAGACAGAGAGACAGAGAAAGAGAGAACAGAGAGAAAGAGAGAGAAGGAGACAGACATACAGACAGATAGACAGAGACAAACAGGCAGAGGAAAGAGAGAGAGGGAGAGAGAGACAGACAGAGAAGATACACAGACAAAAATAGAGGGGGAATTTGGAGAAGATGGAGAAAGAGAGAGAGAAAGAAGGTGGGGGGAGGGGTAAGCAGTATAATCCAATGTGTGATATCTCTCAAACAAAACATTGTTACTTTCAACACAGGAACAGATGTTATTTTATCAATTCCTATCAAATTCAGACGATACTAAGATAAATTTGATATTCTACCCCAATGTCAAAACAAGTGACGTGTCTCACCTGCACCCGAGTCTTCCACTTCTTGGTCAGCAGAATGAACGTGAGCTCTGCAAAAAGACAAGATAAAGGTCAAACTACTGCTTCCATGATTTAGACTATGGGAAAACTCTGATAAACATGGATCATGTACATGTATAGCATAGAAATTACAATATGACAAAAACGATACTTGATTTAGATTATAATTGATTTAGATTATCATACTCTTCATTAAAAATGTAATATGCAATAATTTCATTTATTACAAACTATGTGATGTAATATAAAGGATATTTAATACCTCTCTCCATAGCGCACTGGTCTCTCTGGTACATCGGTAGCATCTCGTCTGATGGACTTCAACCTCTGCAATGCTGAAACCTGGAGAGAAAAAAGTAGTAGTACTATAGTATGTATATGGTTTCATATACACCAAATTCTGTTTTAGGAAAAAACTATTCCTACTCCCTGGACAATAGCCTACCCAGAGAAACAGACAATCTACAGTCAACCTAAATGCCATATGAACAATTGCCATGCTAGCTATAATTTCCAGTTCTTAGATTTGTGAAACATTAGATACCAAGTGTATCAAACATTGTTTGCTCTGGAATTAATGATTAAAGAAAGGGCTAATGCTGCCTTTTAACATGCAAAGAGAAATTTTGTTAGAACAAGCAAGAAAAACCAGTGTACTTTATCACAGCTTTCTGAAAATGACACCTATCTCACCTATCTACACCATTGAATACTCTACAAGTACAGTTGATTATAATCAATGTATATCATCTTCCAAAGTGAGACCGGGGCCCTCGTCTTATAAAGAGTTGCGATTGATCCTAACCAAACGCGAGTACTCCAATCAAACACAAGTTTACAGTCTTCTGTCTCTTCTGTACATAGCTGTGATTGATAACAGTCACAAATATGTTGCGATTAATTGCAACTGTTGATAAGACAGGGCCCTGAGTAGGCATTTCTCTTACCTGTTGCTGAGATCCTAGAGCTAATAGTATGGTCAGCTGTCCGCATCGCTGACCAGTGAAAGGGTCAGTGATAGGCAATTCATTGTCTACAGCCACCACAGGATACTAAAAAGTCAAAGGAGAAAATAGGTTTGTAGTACAGGTTTATATTTCAGATATTGGTCCATAAAGTACTATGGAATATAAATGTTCTTAACAAAGACTCATCAATTCTTTATGTCTAAATAATTGGATTCCCACTCCCGTTAAAAATCACTTCACCACATAATTAATTCCTTGATTTATCAGTTTCACACTATACAAATTTGAGAGCCTTGGTATATAAATCCAGGTAAAAATACCAGAATGCAGTGTTTTAATTTTTATTGGATGAGGCACACAAATTATATTATTGTTTCATTAAATATTTCATCAATTACAAGATATATATGTCATTCCCGTGACATCAAATGTTTCTAGGTCATATTGATAATTTTGTAAAGCTAGAAGATGTAAATTATGGAATTGCACTAAAGATGGTGTACATGTATATGTGTCTGTTTCATAGTTAAAGTCACTGGTCTAAAAAACAAGATCTGGTTTAGTTTAAGCACACCTACCTGGGACTTGAGTAATGTCTTGCCGATTCTCTGATCTCTGTACGACATGTAGAGCTGATGTAAGGGGAGCTTGGCAATACCAAGTAACTAGATAACATAAAATACAATAACATGAAGGTAAAAAAAAGATTGAATCATACTTCTTTAGATTAAAAGAAAGCTTGAAAATTCAGGGAGACGATCTTGAAATGTGAATGTCAAATGTCAAAAAAATCTAATATTATCCATTTAATATACTTGTACAAAAGAAACTATCTGTGAAATAACAAACAGTAAGATCGACTTTAAGTTGGACTTAACTATGGCAGGCCGTTCATGCCACTGTTTGCTCTCACCATTTACTGGCATTGGTCTCTCAAGGGACGTACAAATCATGGTCACAATGATCTACAGAATTTACATTTTTTGAAAATTCATTATTGAAGGAAAAAATATTATCTAAAGATCGTAATGGTGAGAGCAACCAGTGGCATGAATGGCCTGCCATAGTTAAGTCCAACTTAAAATCGATCTTAGTCTTTGTGAAACACCCCCTAGGCCTGCTTGGAATTAAAGACCTCCAAATTTAGCTAAGAATATGGACCAAGTCTACCATTTGGCCCTTATATTTTTTATATGAACTTACCTGGTCATGTTGAGCAGAGGTCTTCTTATCCCAGACTTCAATCACGGTGAAATTATTCCTCATTCTCTCAAGCAGCGACTGTGTGAGAAGCACTGGAGATACCTAAATAATCAAAGAAAAGAATGGAAAACATTTATAGTCGTTCTTATGTGTCTCTTCTCCAAGTTTCTCCTTTGGTTCAATCTCTCATTTAAAACTGGAAGTCCTCTTCATCTTCTATCTTCTTTCATTCATCCCCTCCCTTTCTCCTTAAAAACTTTCGATACATCTTTCATTTGCAATGTACATATATTCTCGTTGTCTAAACCTCTTCCTGTCTTTGTCTCTTTCCGGAAGTTGAAAATAAATTGAGAGGAATGGATGTATTTCATCTCCCCCCTCAAAAGAGAGAGATAGAGAGAAAGACAGAGAGAAGAAAGATAGAAAGACAGAGAGAGGGAGAGAGAGAGATAGACAGACACACAGACATACACAGAGAGAGAGAGACAGACAGACAGAGAGAGAATCCATTCATTACCTGCACAAAGTCAAAGTCGGGTTGAGTGGTACCCCAACACACATCAGACCTAGCTGCATCATCCAACCAGAACATACGACCAACCAAGTAAGTGTTATTCACCACTCTGTCTCTTCCTCCTATATATAATTGGTATAGACAACAGAAGAAGGAAATACCTGTTGATAATTTATTCATATCTTGCATCACATAGCACGTCTGGGCACCAATAGCTAATACAGTATCGTTAATTGTGTGATATGAAAGAATCGTAATTTTTTCTCGTCTATTACAAAAGCTTACACAGAATAAGAATGTTTTCTTGCATCATAGATATATATCCTAATCACTGAAATCATACATATTTTATGAATTTCATTTTTTAAAGACAGAATGAATAATATATCTATAAACTCTTTTCAATGTAGATTAGTAATTGTATATATGCACAGAAAGTCCTATTCACAATTTGTCAGTACAAATTTACTATACTTTTTTTAATGAAAACCTTTTCAAACACATAGCAGTGTGCGTTCAATGTATTCCTTATTAAATATGTCATCATTTGTTTTCACACTACCTAAACTCACCTGAGGAATACTGTAGAGTAGGATGAGGGTGGGGTCTAGGCATAGTGTTTCCTGGTATAGATGAGGTGGTAAGGTGACCTTCTCTTACATACAGCAAAGAATGGAGAGTTAGGGCCTGGTAAGGATAATGATTTAATCATGAGAAATATGGGTGGATGATTCAATAAACTCAATCTCATAGGAGATAAAAAATATCATAATCTGTGATACACAAAAATATATATATAAGATAGTAAGCAAATAATTACCGTTGGTGAAGGTGATGGGACAAACTATCCCTTCTGAGGCGATCTGGATGTAGCTATCTTTCCAAAGCGAAGCTGTGGAAAGATAACGTATATGTTCATATCGCCGAGGAAGTGATAGTTTGCCATCGCCTGAAACCAAAAGGTGATTATTTGCTTTATATTCCACATCGGAAACATTCACTTCTTCCGTCATTTTAGAGTAACAAGTGATTTATTAACAGCTAGCAAACGCGATACATACAGTGCATGCAGTATGGTGGTGTGACCATAGTTCGCGCATGACCAAAGTTCGCGTACTAACACTATAAAGAGGAGAGCATACGCAACGTATTACAAGAAAGTGTGTTACACTGTGTAGATAGTACTTCTATCTTCAATGAAAGTGTGTTGCACTGTGTAGATAGTACTACTATATACACAGTGCAACGAACTTTGCTTCTCCCATCAATGATATTGAATTATATTCCATATACTAAGAATCTTGCTCTACGATTAGTCAAAAGTAAATCATGTGATGTAAGATAGTTCGCCCATATACTATCTTACATCACATGATTTACTTTTGACTAATCGTAGAGCAAGATTCTTAGTATATGGAATATAATTCAATATATCAAGTATCTTCATGCACAAAAGATAACTTAGATGCCATGAGGCAAATATCAAAATTTGAAGAAGAAAAAAAAGCAAATTTTTGTAACCAACCTCAAAGCCATCTTGATGCTTTGGAGTTGTTTCCCTGTTTGTCTTGGTGGTTTGGGTAGTTTCTGCTTCTGAATGGCCAATGTCTGCTCCTACAAATGAGAGGGAAAAAAAGAACTATATATATATTATTCACTTGTTATTTAGTAGTATTATAAAGATCGTCTACTACTGGGAGTCACTGAAATAGGAAAGAAATAGAATGAACACCATATGTGTAATGCATGGAACTTATGGTAAAACTGAGTAATTGCCCCCCCCCCCCTCCCCCAGCATTTCTAATAAGCCAATGATGCCTGTCCACATTGATAGTTTTATTCAAATAATCAACAGTGAGATGTTTTCTAAAGAAGGGTTTGCACATATTTCCCACTGTGTCTTTTCACACGCAAACAAACCTGAGTGACCAGACTGAATCACAGCTGATGACCTCCCAACCGTCCTAGACTGATCTCCATCCCTTTGCTGGTGTCTGCCTGGCAAAGCATGCTTGGATGATGATGATGGAGGTGATGCCTGCCTTGTGAGATGACCTAGCCCCGCTCTAGGGTCCGATGAGGGGAGGGGTACAATCTTTGTCCCCTGCATCTCGGCCACTCTGGTTTTGGCTAAAGCCGAGGCGAAATCCTTGCTGTCTGATGCAAGCTCCATACTCACCTATACAGCAATTATAAGTAAAGAGCAATTGAAAAGAAATTCAAATAAATGCAAAATTAGCATTTGAACAAACCAACTTCTTCTACCAGTGAAGGAAAGACATCACACACAATAAAATTGGGTGTACCTTATTAAGTTCCTAAATCACAGGGCGATCAAAAGTATCATATTTAGGTGTTCATTCCAGGAAACAGGATAACTCATCCTTGTAATGACCTACTGATTGTAAAATATAATTTATAGGCTACATGGTACATGCATGTTTTGCTTTTTCCTAATTTTCATGCCACATTTTGATTAATTGAAATTGTATTACATAATGGCAGCTCAAGAACTAATTTGCATGGGGTTTACAAAGTAAAAACACCCCCCCCCCCAAAAAAAAAAAAAAGTTTTTAAATATTTATTCATTTACTACATCTTTGTTTTGCTAATTTGCATAGTCTCATGATTCAAACATGTTTTAAATCAATGATATTAAAACATTTGTCAACAATCAAGGTATTTCATAAAACCTTACCGAAATAAGACCAATCATGTTCCCTCTCTGACTGCTGTCCTGGTCAGCAGTCCTAGATGGAGAAGTCTTATCCTTGACCGGTAGATCAGAGATGGTCACCAGGTCTGAACTCTGAATGAGTGACCTCAGAGGGATACTGGCTACTCCAAGAATGGTGGGCTGGAATTCAATAATATAAAGTAAATTTCAACTTCAAGTACATTTCACAGCCTGCTCTTTGCTGAAATAAGGGTGATTACATATTCTCTTAATTATTAACTGTTCAGAGTATTCTATGTGCGACTGTTGTAAACACAAAAAAAGAAGAAAAAAATAGACATCCCCTACTGGTAAATACCAAAAATTATCAAAGTCATTAAAACTTATAAACGCTTTTTAAAACATATAGTATTATACTTGAACACCATCTCACACCATGAGAGAACAGAAAAATAACACCAACAACATATATGAATTAGAATATCTGCATGCTTCATTTAGAATAGAAGGTGAAAATTAGTTTTCATTTTGTCACCAATTTTGTAATAGTTTTCCTTTTATGATCTCACTTACATGTTTATCTCCTGCAACCTTAGAGAAGACCTTGAAGACAAGGAGTTGCTTCCACCACCTGTCTACCGCTTGACCATCAAACTGGACCGGAAACACTGACCGATGTCCAAAGGATACTTCTTTACCGGTAACCTTCTTAGAGACCACTCTCATCAGCTCTGTTGCCATGGAACCAGATGATGCTCCATTCCTCCCACTGGATGCCTCGCTCACCGGGAACTGGTACTCCACAAAATAGGTTCTAGAAATGGAGTGCACATTGAGGAGTAACGTGATAAACCTCAAAACAAATATTTTATTGATTTCCCTCTTTGAAATCGTATTTCTCAACTTACTTCATTACCCTAATCCCAGAGAATCTTTAGATTTATCATTAATATACAACAATAACTGAAATAAAGCTGGAGGATGAAACCATAATTTCTGTTGGGTCATCTCTGGTCCACATCTGGACCTCCTCTGTTCCAGAACTGTGGACCACCTGTGAACAGTATTGTACTTATGACTGTACTCTGGCAACCATTGCTCTGTGATCTATCTTATATTCTTGCCACTGACCAAATTTCAAACCTCAATCTAGCACCAAATACTACTCATAAATCTAACCCTAAACCTAACTCCAAACTCAATCCCACATCAAGCTTTGAGAACAACAAAAAAACAGAATCAATGTCATCAAAGCCAATATTGGTGGAGCAAATGTCAGCTCATCTGTACTCACATCTTTTTCTGTGTTAATGGTCTTGGAGGTTTGCCCTTGATCCCCCTTGATCCTCTCTGATCCACTCCCTTCCCCGTCCGAACTGGGATGCGACTGGCTGGCTCTGATCGGAGATTGAGCTTATTGATGGTTACCCTAGCAACATGGACACGCCCTAGGAGCGTCAATCTCTCCACACTCAGGCCAGAGGCAGGGTCAGTCTCACTGTGACCTTCAAAAAGAGAATAAAACATTCAGTTAAAAAAGTCAAAGTAAATCACATTTGTTTCACTCTCCTACATTTTAGCTTTCTATATATTGTGTAATTGCAAACAATAGCAGCTTCAGGTATCAACAGAAAGTTGCTGACATCTGGGACCTATTTCTCAAAGCCTTTTTTCAATGACAAAAGACAAAAATCAGTGACAAACCTGCTGATAACCAATCAGAAGCAAGGATTTTACTAGCTTATAACAAAAACTGTCATTTGTCACTGATGACATGTTTTGTGAAATGCGGCCCTGGTCGTGCCAGCAGTCTCTGCATTAAAGGCAAGTTTATAAATGGCCAAACAGATTAGTCTACCACTGCTTTATATGTTAAACACCTCTTCCTATATACAAATTTATATTTACTCTAAAAAAGGGAAAAGTAAAATACAGAGTTTGGTATGTCTTGTAAAGAGAAACAGCTTGAAACAGGAAATTATTACAAAACATACAATGAAATCCCCTATCATAACATTCTCTCCACAGCAGTAAATAAATGAAAATATGATAACAAAATAATGGAAGACAAACTAAAGCAAAAAAATGAACAATGGTGAGAAAAGTAAATGAGGAAAATAAGGAAAAAGCAACAATAAACAGATGAAGACAAAAAAGAAGAAGAGGAAGCCACTCTACCTCTATGATGATAACTTGCATCACGAGACGAGGAGAGAGATAGTGATCCTGATGTTCTAGATTCGCTCAAAGACTGGCTAAATTGGTCTCTCTCCTCCTCGTCCTCCATCTCAGCTCTGGATCTCCTCGGGCTGGCATCATCTGCTGTATTGGTATCCAGGTAACCATTGCTGCTAGCATCCTCTTGTTTTTGTCTTGGTGATGCAGTATCCCGGGTCTTGCCATGTTTGGTCCTCTGTACCTGTACATGAAATGACATATTGGTTTGAATTGATAACAAGATGGGTTTACCATTCAACGACAGTATTGCATTTCACATTTCGTAAACAGTTACAAACAGGACAGTAAGCTGTACATACTACTTATGACATCAATAAATGTAAGATGTATTATCTTAAATAGTAAGACCTAAAATAAAGCTCCATTCTCTTTTCAGCAACAAATATTCAGATGTAATTCAAAACCCACTTCTTGTGTGAACATCAAATTTGAAATATTCACTGCTTAGAAAAATGCAATCAGTTTGTGTTGCATAGTTTTGAGACACTTTACCAGCCACATTCATTATATTGTGGAGGGACTATTTCTTTGATGGTTGCTGGAGTAAATTGGTTCTTGAGATTGACTTATACAAATACAAAGAATGAATGGAACAACTTACGGTATGAGTCTCCACATCATCACTTGAATCTGAGTCTAATAGATCAGCCAGGCTCTCATCACTGCTGCTTGCCTGTACAGAAATAAAATACACACAAATTTGCATTCATCTGTTCAATATACTTCTTGCACTTACACTTATTCATTTTAGGACATTGATCTCAATATCTTCTTAACATGAAATTCACTTAACTTAAAGGGGGTGTAGCATGGCAAATACTGGTTAACACCATCGCTAGCATTAACAAAAAACAGACCTAAGTTCTCCTCACGCTTCGGTTTCGCGTATGTCGCACAACGTCCTTAGTTGTGTATGTCGCGTCGTCCGTAGTCGTATTATACCAGATTGGCCCCCGAGTCAGGCCGCAGGAAAGACAAGTAGTCTCATCATGCTACACCCCCTTTAACTGGTTATTCATACTCCTGTTCTCATCTCTTCCTCCTTTCCATGCTATGCTTGTTTTCTTTCCTTGTCTCATAGATCATTTCATTCTTCTTATACCACATTTACACCACCATACTGAACAAAGACCGACTCCAAACCGGCTGTTTTTAACCATTGGGGGTATCGTAATTGGTCGTTGGGTTTGTAGTCGGTCTGGTATCGGTCTCATTAATGTGACTAATGTATAATACTTAATCCTTTTTGCCACTATAAAGGTCTTCTCTCCCTTTCTCTCTCTCTCCCTCCCTCCCTCCCTCCCTCCCTCCCTCCCTCCCTCCCTCCCTCCCTCCCTCTCTCACTGTCCCTCTATACAATACATAAATCTCTGATCACTTTCAATCATACCACTCCTTTGTAGAAGAGTTCTTCCAGGATGCTGTTGTCATGGAGAGGGTCCTCATCCTCGCTGTAGACATCATCACTGTGAGAAGATAGGCTCGCTGGAGGGGAAACCCCAGACTGATAGGAGGATGAACACACAAAAGAATATCTATTACAACAGAGTGTATGAAAGTTCTGCAAAATGTTATCAAATCTTTCATCTTGTACACACTAACAAAGGTTACAGTGCAAGAGCGATACAAACAAAATGCCCCACCCAAACAGAAATATATGTAAATGTATAATTCCAGCATACAGTAACATTCGTGATAAATTGGTGCATAAAGACAAAATAATTATCTTTGACATGTAGCAGCAGTCATGTCTTGTTCAGCTAATGTGCTAATCTGTCAATAAGAGATCCAATGCGTATGATGTCAAAAGGTGTATTTATCCCCATCTACAACTTACATGTAGAGCTTTCAGGCTTTTGAGATCCTTAGCACTGAGCACGTCTCCCACAAGGAGCTCAACTGCTCTGTTCTCTGTATCAGCATCTTCATCATCATCATAATCATCTGGTTTGCCAAGGGTAACTGTGGGATCGTCATCCCTTACTGGGACTTCATCTCGTTCTCCATGAAGGATCTCACGGAAGAGCTCACCAGATGAGCCTCTCCTAAAAAGAAGAATAAAGATGTTTGTGCAACTGACTTTGGCATTGTATTAATAAGTTTAGGGTGGGATGGTGTAAAAGGTAAGGTTAAGGGTTGCAAGTACTTTCCTCAAATTTTTGTATTGTAAGATTACCACACAATGTTCTTGCTGCTCTTAATACTCAGATATCCCTCCCAAATCATTGCCTCAGCCAATGAAATCATACTGTTGTCTGATGTTGGTAGGGAGCTTGCATGGGCTATCTTAGGATGTTATCAGAGAGGAAAAGGATTACACTGATCAACAGCAATATATGAGTAAATCACTATTCAATAATCATTATTGTCTATACATATACATGGGGAGTCTAATACATCTCACAAATCAAAACACAACAAAACACCACTTCACATCTGCCCTGAGACTAACAATCTCCCGAACTGACATCTAAAACATCAACACCAGTGTTCTCAGTATTTCAAGAAAATTAATATTCCCTGATTTTCCCTGACTGGAAAACAAATGGAACTTATTTCCCAGGTTTTTTCAGATTTCAAGGATAGACAGGAACCCTAAATACCAACAAATCTAGATTTATGATTATTTTCTTTTTTGGAATTGCATCAACATTTCATACCTTCTGTATCTCCTCTGTCCTTCAGCAACTTCTCTCATTCCCACATCTTCTGTCCCCTGGTTTACAGGAGGTCTCCCTCTTGAAGAGTGGTGGCCTATCTCTTCTTTGATCATAGCATCCCTCAGCTTCTTGCCTCTATCAAGCAAGGCTGAGATGAGATCGGGGTTTAGTCTGTCTGGGACAGTGTTGCCCATCTGCTGAGCAGGTAGCGATCTCGTGTTGCTTGTGATCGGTAAGGTGGAGAGGGGTCTCCTCGATGGGTCTGAGGGAAATAAAGAAAGCAATCCTGTTCTAACTATATCCTGCACATTTACTTGCATCCTATCTCTAGAATTCTAAAAAGCCATATTTTCTAGGCCTGATACTGGTATCAACATCAATGGATCAGCACTCCCTAGCTTAATTATCTGATATTTGCTTCAAATCGAGTGATATGCATAACATGCAAAATGCCAATTTCATTATCTAACACACAGTTTTACCCTGCAGATCATATTTTTCTTATGAAAGCATGTGCGAGCAACCTGTAGTCTGGCTACCCATTCCTACAATAAAAGAAGAAGGAAAAAAAGGCACCTACTTCATCTTTAATACTAACTTTTATAAAAAAGATGCAAAAAGATATGTAGCTATCAACTATTTTAGCTATTTTTAACTTCACCTTGTTTGGCATCCAATGACATCATGTGACCAGTCTGGGCTGAAGGTTTTGATGGGTGACCAATCACATTGCTGTAATCAGATTCAAAATCTCTTGACATGGCATCAGAGTGAACCTGAATGAGCAGCAGAAAGGTTTATTTGTGATGCTTAATACTATAGAAACATTTATATTTGGGAAACGGTCAAAGTGGTTCTCTAGTAGCTTAATTCCTAATTAAACCAGGGCCCCTTTTCACAAAACTTGTTATCAGTGACAAAAGACAGATTTTGTTGATAAGTTCGTGAAATCCTTATTTCTGATTGGTCATCAGCAGATTTGTCACTGATTTTTGTCATTTGTCATTGAAAAAAAGGCTTTTCGAAACGCGTCCCAGATCTCAAATGAATGAGCAGTAGTAAATTAAAAATGTCCTATTTGTGAATGAGTTTCTGAATATTATGAACCCAAGTTTAGAAATGACCCTTAATATTGTGATCAGGGTGAGTGAAGTCCTTGTAATCACTTGCATCCAATCCACATGCACATGCGTATGCAAATATACTCTGGAATACTCTACCAAGCTATTGTCTTTACACCGAGTCCCATTCTGACCCTGGCCTTGGGTAAAGCATTCATCAAAATTTAACCAGATGTTTGGACATAAATAGAGATGTAGCTCCCCTGGATATATTATCTACAGCTTAATTTCAAAGCGATTTGAGAGAAATCAGCAAACAAAACAACACAAACGTAATTCATTTCATACTGACAACAAATAAAGCAGGAAAGTCAACCTTTGAATTGCCTGATGTAAGCGGCCCCTCAGTGGAGCTGGAACCAGGAAATATCTTCTTCTTCTTCTTGCCCGATCTGGAGGAGTCGTGGGACGAGGTGGAGCGATGAGATGTCTTAGAACGGACACTGTCCTGATCAGTGGCCCTAGAGGGCGCCCTCATACTAGCGTCTGTCGTCAGCATGGAGCTGGAGCTATCATAGGATGCTATCAGAGAAGAACAAGGACACAAGGATTTAAAAAGATGATTGTGTGATGATTACAAGGATCAGAGTGTGGTCCATTTCTCCCAAACATAGTGTAAAGTGTTGGGAAAATACATTGGCATGTTAAGAATTAGATTAAATTAAGATTTTGACCAGTCTTCTCACCACTGTCTGCTATGTTTATTAATCAAATGATTGCACTTACCTACACATTTTATGTTACAGGGATGCCAGTAAGAATTCATCAGAGGGCCTGAAAATCAGGCCTATGGTCTGAAAATAACTCACCAGGGCCTGAATTCAGGCTATTGCCTGAAAACTTGCATATCTGTATGTTATAAGAAAGTCTTTGAGTGATTACCTTGCTGACAATAATGATTTAAATATATTTTAATATTTTAAAGATATTCATACCCTTATCAAGTTTTATTTATAAAATAATAAGCATATGAAAAATTGATTTATCCAAATCAATGTTTCTTAAGATTGTGACACAT
The DNA here is from genome assembly GCF_000002235.5 of Strongylocentrotus purpuratus. Lineage (NCBI taxonomy): Eukaryota > Metazoa > Echinodermata > Echinoidea > Camarodonta > Strongylocentrotidae > Strongylocentrotus > Strongylocentrotus purpuratus. The sequence continues at coordinate 14,329,691 of NW_022145596.1, forward strand.
TAAAACTTACATCTAACATTATTCATCAAAAGCCCTAATTCAACCAGTCCACCCTTGATTTTGGAGTTATGAAGAAACACAAAGAACATAACATTTACAAGGGGTATGAATAATTCTGTTGTTGACTGTACATGTACTCCTAAGACCCATTTGTACTCACTTATGAGAGGTTCAAACATCATTGAAATATGCACCTCTGCAATCTTCTGGGAATCTTTCGCTGAGAATACTGGATATGTCCTATAAGGCGAGGATAAAATTAATTTATATCATTCATTTAGATTTGACTTTTGCAGATGTGTTCATGGTGCTTTGTTCTTGAAATGGGTGGCAAAATCAAAGTAACAGTGAGGATTATAATATTGAAGAAAAGCAGTGTGATACTTTCATTATTGAGCACCTGAACAAATTCTATAATGCCATTTGGAACCAAATTCGCTGTTAAAGATTACACAACAATTACGAAATACAGTAAATTACAAGCCAATCTATAACACAGCTGGATGTTTAGAACAATTATTCACGATCAATTTGCTTAATTTTTGCACTTTTAAAAAAAAATTAAAGAAATAAAATTATTATGCAGCAATTAAAAATCATGTAAAATATTGCTACTAATCGAAGGAAATCAGACATCACATATATATATATATATATATATATTTTTTTTTTTGGGGGGGGGGGGCTTTACATAACATGTACATGGCTTTAAATGACTATGAAGATGCTAATACTTACCCACTGATGGGTTTCTGTGGTGAAATAACACTGATTTCATTGACTTGAGCTCTACCTGCAACAACCATGGAGGAACCTCTGAGGACATCAACACTTATACTGCCCATATGTACACACAGATCAGTTAAGGATTACAGATATGCTAAGAAAGGTCTACATTGGCTACATTGACCTGGGAGTGTTTCACAAAGATCCTAAGTTGAACTTATCTCAAAGTTGGACTTAACAATTATGGAAAGCTGTTAGCATCTATGAAAATATTTTGTAGAAGGTATATGAAAAGGCATGAAATGTTGATTCAAATCATTTATATTTTCTATTATCAAAGAGATTTCATGTTCTTGATGTGGAATTTATAAAAAGTCTAAAATACTTGAATTTTCGCTTTTGAGTATATTTTAAGGCTACGAATGGCTCTCCATTATGTTAAAGTCCAACTTAGAGTTAAGTTTGACTTAGGTTTTTTGTGAAACACTATGAATTACACTATGAAAATTATGAGTTATCTCATGGACAGAAAAGATAGCAAATGAAGAAGTGTTTCAGAAAAGCAAGAGTAAAACCATCACTCATCAACACAATAAAAAGGAGGCAAATGCAATTTTGGGTCACATATACAGGAAGGATAATCTAGAATAAACAATATTAACGGGGAAGATTTGCTGGAAAGAGAAGCAGGAGAAGGCAAAACATCACACATTTGCAAAGCCTGAACAAATGGACAATCAAAATGAAATCAGCAATACAAGCGTTTTAAGATAACAGACAGACAGACAGACAGAAATGGATGGCCCTGACCGCCGATGTCTGCAACAGACCTGGCACTTGATGATGATGATGATGATGATGATGATGATGATGAATCAGTCAGCAACAAAGCACCACATACTGTGGTATATACATCATTTAATAGAAAAAGATGCATGGCCAGAAATAGCAAAAAACATTGTAAGACTTATTTTCTGTCAAGATGATCTTATATGACAATGTGCATGTTGTGGTACATTTATGATATTTCATCCTTTTAAAAAAAGGGCATAGGCAGAACTAGCAACAAATCATTGCAGGATTTATTTCTGTGAACATGAATTTTTATATGAAAATGAGCATTGGAATTTTTTTAAATTGGCAACACAAAGACAGCTCTAATATAACTCTCCCATACAAATTGGCATTGTGGATCTCAATTTTAACTCACATGAAATAACAATTGCTGCCAATATTAAAGATAACAATACATACACTATGAACATGACTGACAAAGAAAGCGGACAAAATATACAGTTCCTCAGGTAGACAAAGGAACATCCGTCCACTGCTATTATGTGAAAATGTGTAGAACAGGTGTCACATGCATATTCACCTTTTTACATAATAGCAGTGAAGGGATGTTCCTTTGTCTACCTGAGGAACTGTATATTTTGTCCGCTTTCTTTGTGCGTCATATTCATAGTGATACATGTACAACTCTTGAACATGTCTATTCTGAAATTGACATTATTCACTTAGACATCTAAACAGTCATCAGTTGATATATACAGTCACACCTGCTTTAGTGTCCACCTGTCTACAAAGATCAATTTTTTTGTTGTTTCCCTTGAAAACGGTTTTTCATTCAAACATGTACTAAAGAAACCTGTCTCCAAAGACCACTTTTTGTGTTTTCCTTGGGCGGTCGCTATAGACAGGTTTGACTGTAAATGCATAAGAAATCCTGTCAGCTATGGCACTTGATGTTGAATTATTACGATAAGGATATCATTGAGATAAGCTGTAAACTGCTTTGGTCCACATCGTACAGGGAATCGAGCTACTGTCTGGCTCTCTGCCTTTCCCTGGTTCTTGCCATCTACAGGCCTGGAAGAGTGAGACAAGGATGACAAGAATGAACAAATATCATGAATAATAATAATAATAATCATAGCGGGTTCTTGTATAGTGCTCGTGACACTCCGGGCACTCCCGATTAAGAATATGATTTAATGATCAAAAATACGATTAAGAATATGATCTAATATGATGACCTTGTGTCATAAAATATCATGGGTTTTGGAAACTAAATGTTCATGAAAAAAAAAAGCCCTACTGTAGTACTTGAACAATTGTATTGCATAATTTAAACATGTTATGATAACATAAAGAATAACATCTACGTTAATATGATGAGCTCCTGTCATAAAATATCATGGGTTTTGAAAACTACCGGTACATATAAATGAGCCAGGTAATTAGCCATATTGTAGTACCCTGTACTTGAACAATTGTATTGAATAATTTAGATGATCAGCGATTAATGTCATGAGACCAGTTCAAGAATGTTGAGTGATGCAAGTGAAAATATATTGGGAAGTCCTAAAAGTATTTCTTGGATTAATCACATACATCACTACACATGTCATTCATTCCAGTTTCAACGCATTTTAAATCTTAATCCTTTGAAGATAAAATACCAAACACACCTGAAGAGTGTTCCACTGGACGTTTCTCCCCACCATCTCAACCTTACATAGGTGGCATCAGGAGGCTTGGGTGTGGTCCATGTTACCTTGGCGATGGCTACCCTGAGGAAGCATCTGAGAGGACCCTCTACAGCAGGAGGGAGACTGGTAGATGACTTTACATCTTCCTTGGGACCTGAATAAAGACACGTGTTTAGGAACTTCGGTTTAATATGACCAGTACCAGTAGGGGAGCTGGTCAGAGAATGAGGATTGTCTGCATAGACGTAGATATCCTCGTAAACGCGGAAAAAATGCATCCTAAAAAATAAGGATCGTCTGCATTTTCACGGATGTTTTTTCTTCGGCGCTCTGCAGGTTTCGGGTTCCCGATCCGCCTGCTGGCAATTCCAAAAAACAGATTTTGTGTAATAAAATATCCTCAGTTCACCTTTTACTTTAACGGGTTATCCGTCTTTCCAAAGTTTTTTCGCTCATAACATGAAAGTCTATGTACAAAATCAATGTGAAATGCATCGCAGAATCCTTTTTTTGCATCGCCAACGAGCGGATCGGCAATCAGAATTATCAGCGAACATGCGAACGACCCTTACTTATTACACCTCATGCAAATATTTGTAAAGTAGGCCTATGTATACTATTTGTATGAGGTGTAATAGCGCAACGATCTCATCCTCCCACCATGCTTAACGGTCGCACTCGCACTTCGGCGCCATTTTTACCGTTTTCGTCGCGTCGATTGAGTTAATCCAACATTCAACAATAATACAACACAAAACTATTTAGGTGGGACTGATATAAACTTTTCTTACAACAATACAGTTACAGACGTAGAAACCGTTTGACATTATCATGTAAAATTACATACATCGGAAACGTGATTAACGTCGATTATCTTTACCTCTCTTTTTAGATCTCCTCCCAGACTTCGACGCTTTTCCTTTCTTCTTCGCCACTGGCATAGCGCATATTCTTATGATATTTCCTTGATTATTAATATTGACATCGAAACAAATTTAACCTCCGCGCGTAATTGTTGATGACGCCCTCTTGAGACGCTTCCTGACGAATGTTTCCAAGGGGAAAAAAGAGGGGGGCGGGGTGTATTGATAATCAAAGTTTAAATCTGTTATACAACATGCAATACAATAATTGTATTGCATGTTGTTTTAAACAAGTCAGAAATAACAAATTAAAGGAGAAAAGGATAGATTCAAGGAAATAAAACAGAGAAATACATAAAGAAAGAGAATTAAGTGGATAGATCGAAAAAGAAATAAAGACATTGGAAAAGAGAAAAGCTAGTAGATCAAAGAATATTAGACAAAGAAATACATAACGAAGGAGAAAAGGATAGATTCAAGGAAAAACAAACAAATACATAACGAAAGAGAAGAGGATAGATTGAAGGAGAAACTATTATATGTACGTACAGCTCCAATGTTAGACTCTGTCTCTAGTCGTTCGCACAGTATATTTGACTGAACTGGCTAAACAGTTGTGTACACAAATATGCGCGCCCTGGAACCACGTACACCCCCTCCCCCACCTAGTGAAGAGTTGGCTGGCTTTATATTTTGATGGAAACGACACTGATATTCTTTTAATATTATGCATTCATAAATCATAAATGATCAGAACTATAGGGCAAAGAGAATTCAACGAATAATTATACGCTATAATAAGCACTTTCTATTTTGATAATAATTATGTACAGTCGAACCTGCTTTAGTGACCACTTGTCTACAAACATCACCTGTCTAAAAAGACCACATTATTTGTTTCCCTTGAAGATGGTTTCTCATTGAAATATGTCCTAAAGGAACCTGTCTACGAAGACCATTTTTGTGTTTCCCTTGGGTGGTCGCTATAGACAGGTGTGACTGCATTATGACTAAAGCGGATGACAGCTCCGGAATATAGTAGGCATACCATCCCATATTATCTGGTATGAGCCTGCACGTGGTCATCTTTCTTTGTTTGATGGTGTTTTTCAGTTGTTACCTGACTGCTATAGCCTGCTTATAAGTAAGCAACCGGGGGACAGACGGGTTTAAGTCCTCTCCGGGGGACTATGTCGGAATAGTGCCTTACCAAAGGACACTACCTCGTTGACTTCGTTTCGAACTCGGGACCTTCCGGTTACGAGACCACTCTTCTAGTGAGTCATCACGCGTCTTTTAATCTTGGGAACAGAATACTGATGCAAACCGTTAGAATAGTTTATTGAATATTTATAAGTATCTTATAATAAAGATCTAGATTGTATTCATTTGTATTCATCATTTGACCTCCTTTCTTATTTGTATAACCTTCAAATATCAGATAAAATAAAGGCTTATCAAGAAGCTTCGAAGAGAGACTTATAGTTGTACATGAACATCAATTGTAAACTGAAACTAATAACCAAGGGGGTGTCGTCGATTCTCTTGGAGAATAGCGCCATCTTTGCGCTCTTAATCTTTAATAGTCCCGCTCATACCTTCAAGATCAAATTCAAGTTCACTTTCTTCAATACTTTCATTATTAATATATCCAAAGGAAAACAAACAAGTAAAAGTAAAAATATAATACATGTATCAATATATAACATGAGAATACCACAAGTGGGGAAGACATGAAGTACAAGGGGAAAACATTTTAAACAACATTGTATACATTAATGAAAGTATTTGGAGACTTGACAGCAAGGCCGGGACTTATGTAAACGTCTGTCTCCACTCTCCAGTAATTGTATAAGAAACCAAGTAAATTGTTTGAATTATTATTTTTTTTGATAAAAGGAAGAAGGAAAAAATTGAATTAATTTGCATTTACACATACACTCTCTCCCATACCTTAGTCACACCGTAAAGACAAAACGAAAGTATTAAATTACATCTGTGGCCAAGAATTGGTTGGGTTGGAATCGGTCTAAAGTAGATTTGGCGGTGTGACTGAGGTATTGTGGATTTCCTTTTTTGCGGAGATTTGGGACAAAGCCACAACTTTTCACTTTCTCTTTGAAGTAAAGAAGTTTGTATCCAAAGCCACTCCCTATTTTGTAATGTAGAGAGAACTCAGAAGAAAATACTGACGACGGGATCGAGCGAGAGTGAAGAAGCGAAATAACGAGGGAGAGAGAGAGAGAGAGAGAAAGATGTGTGTGTGGGGGGGGGGGGGGTACGATAAAGATATTTTATATTAATGTTTTCGATTCTTTCTTTCTTGTTTCATCGAGAAGGGAAAACCATCAATTTTAGTCGGAAAACTAGGGTCAAACGTGAATTTACCGAGTGGCCAAATAAGTTGATGATTAGTCGTCGATGTTACTTGTGACATTGTGAACTGGAACTACATTGATATTTTTTTTTTATTAGATGAAGGAAAATATGAAAAACGTTTAGTCCGTGTTCGTAAAGCAGAAATAGTTGATTTGAACATGCAAGCTTGTTAAAGATTTTTAAAACATTATTTTGACTAGTGTGAAGAGAAAATAGTATTGGTATGCTGTGATCTTTTCGGTTGGTATCGTTTTATCAAGGCATTTACTCATCCTTTAAATGTACGTGTTCCCTGCTAAAAGAAAAATTGTAGCAAAGTAGTGTAATGAAAGTTCCAAAGGCTGTGGGACACAGTGTGACACACTTTACGGTGGTCTGACGTAACACAGTGACACAATGTGCACTGTGGTCATATAGATACAGTGTGTATGCATATTAGTGTGACAACATGATCCGGAACACTTTCACAATAAAGACAGTATCAACATTACGACTGTGTTCACATTGTTCAACACAGTGTGTGTTCAGACTATGAATGTGTTGCACGCTGTGATCACTTCGCAAGTTACAGTGTGTATGCATCGCGATATTACCACTTGATGATTAAGAACACGTTTACAGTGAAGACATGCCAACATCTGGTGTTCACACTGTCACATGTAACACAGTATGTGTTCAGTGAACTTTAGTCTTTATGAAAATGTTTTACTCACTGTGGCCACATAAACAAATCACAGTGTGTATTCATCACAGTGTGAACATGATTAGGTTGGATTTTCCTTTAACTTCATTTAAACTCTTTATTAAATGAGTAAGTATAAAAATATTTCGATTACTAGGATTTCCTTCACAGTGTTGACAGTGTGAATACCCTGTGTGCACATTGTTAACACAGTGTGTGTCACGTGCATTACATTTTCTATCATATTTTTGTTGAGTTTTAATGCATTGATGTATTTGTTTTGTAAAGCGCTTTGATCAGTTGTAAATTGGATATAGCGCTATAAAAGAAACAATTTATTATTATTATTATTATGTGTGTTCACACTTTATAACAATGTGTTACACACTGCGGTCACATAGAAAAAATACAGAATGTATGCATGTCATCACATTCACATATTGATTCAAAATGCATTTTCATAGTGAAGCAATATCAATATCCTGTGTTCAGCACTCCTAACATTATTTACGGAGGCTATGCAACAACTCAAATTCAAATATAGTGAATAAATGCAGCATTTTGTGCTTTTCAATGATTTCGATGCTCCTTTTCCAAATTTCATTCATAACTTTAACTAAAAGAATAGGCATATCATACGTGACATTACGGAAATTCTGCCAACAATTCTAAGTGACCTTTATTATAGAGTGCATTTAAAAAAAGCAACATTGGGGATCAAAGGGCGTGTCCCTAGCAAAAATTGAATGGATAGCCTACGATGGAAAGCAAAATCTGGCAGAAAGCATTACAGAATTCTTAAAGAGTTGCAACTGCGGTCTCGACAGTCTTGTAAATTTGAATATAAGTTATATAGTATTTGTTAAAGAAGAAGAGGATGAAGAAGAGAAAAAGGTCCGTAACACAAACTTAGTGCATCTCTCGTCCCAAAACATCTTAATTTCAAACACCAAAACAAACAAAAAACAGGAAAGGAAAACAAATAAAGAAGGAAAGAGAGAGAGAGAGAGAGAGAGAGAGAAAGGGAAGCATGGAGCAAAATAGAAAGAAAGAGGTTAAACGAGAGAGAGAAAAGAGAGAGAGAGGCAACCATGGAACACATTACGAAATAAACACTTTCATTTCATGAACAGGTTTGACCTTTTATCACTTGGACACTCTTCCTTTTGTCGATTTCTGTCCAACCAATCAGAGAATAGCAAATGGTTACATTGATTGAGTTGTAAAATTGACAACAAGGCGATGAAAAGGCAAGTTTGTTCAATTTACGCATAGGCCTAACTTTTGTGTTCGGCTATCTACACCAATGGACTGAATAAACCTCGCACGAGCGCTCAATGGAGATTAACTTAGAAGGGAGGACTATTAACGTTTAACCATTCCTGACTTATTAAGATCTTGTATCGCCCGCAGCTAGCTATAGCGAGCCAGAGAGATTCGTCGAGGAGTTGTGATATCAATGAGCTTGCGCCGTCTGTCCAAACTTCGAAATATTAACCCATATAGGAAGGAGGCGTTGTGCGCAGACGGCACAGTCAGAATCACGTGTTGTCTTTTGGTTTGTTGATTTTATATTTTTTTTATTGCGAGGGTTCAAGGGTGAGCAGAATCCTCCGGAAAACTTTACTTCATCATTACCAGATAGTTAATCGAGGCGTAAGCCGTGTAATTGATGACATTAGATGCGTTAATTGCAATCCAACGACCAGCTTGATACAATTTACCCGTGACGGAGAGGTGGAAGCTTAGGGCTCGTTTTGGGGGAACATACCGCATCTAGGTGCACGGCATCAGCTATAGAGATGGAAGGGAACAATCCCGCGTACTATCACTACATCCCTAAGGGACAATTCCCGATACCTATCACCACAGGTGAAGTTAGCAGCTTTCCCTCTAGCTATAGCCCCCAGCCACCCTCTTGTCTGTATGAGAGCAAACCAACGATCCACAACGAGGACGCCGCAGGGTATGGTCAAGCTACCGGTCTACAGGTACCTGATGGGCGGGGAGATGACGGGCTAGCTCTCCAACAACAATACGTCCAACTCCACGGCGCCACAATGCCAATGCATTCTCCAACGAACCCTCAGGACTTATCTAGGCCGCTGGCTCTGGCCCAGCAAGCTTGTAGCCAGTCACAACAGTGCGACGGACTCCCTATACATTCTCTCGGGTCCCAGCAGCCGAATTATCCTCGAATGCACGGTCTTTCGATGGCGGCCCACCACCCCGCAATGAACGGTGGCCAGGGGCAGTGCCACGGGCAGCTAGGCCACCAGCCACTTTACACCATGGCGTCTGAATATCCAATGTCCTCAGCTAAGATGTCCAAGAATGTTAATGTTGGCCAGAATCTTCAATTTCCATGGATGAAAACTACTAAATCTCATGCTCATATGTGGAAGGCAAACTGGCCAGGTAAGATTTTATTCCCCGGGCTTTTGCGAAACTTACATTTATTTTTCAAAAACAAATTCGACTATGTAATCATAGAAACTTGTAGTTTAGATATCACGAGTGTTTAATAAGTACAAATGAAAGATTTTACCTTTTCCTTTATGTGTTGTTCGTCCCCCGAATCCTTTAAAAAGAATGCTCTTTTTATTATTCAAAACAAAACTCATTCTCGTAGTTTTTAAATATTACGGAGTCGACGTTTATATTTGAAAAAGTTTGAAATAGATACACGCTTTTCCCCTTTAAAATCAACGTCATTCATACTTTCCTATAAGAAATAGATTTCAAAATATTTAACTTCCCGAATTTATTAAAAATACCAATGAACGAATAACCTATGCGAAATTAATCGATCCCTTAAAAGTGTAGGGCTTCTTCCGTCAAATACTTCATCATAACAATCTTAATCCTAGTTTCTTTCTTCAAATACCATCAGGACTATTTTGCGAAGCCATATAAGGCTCCCTAATTATATGTATATGATATGTATTTATATAAGTATATTTTATATATCAAAATAATCTAAAATACAAAATGGAAACCTCAAAGAGAAACAAGGTCCAAGTGAGGAAATATTGATTACAAATATTAAAGATATTTACGAGTAATCTTTCCACAATTGGTATGATATTCCTGTCTCAGTTCCAATAAAATCGAAAAAGATAATGATTCTTTTTAAAAATATGACACCCTTACCACTATTGGTACATGGATACCTGTATACATTTACGGAGATTAATACATGTATGTGAATTCATGACATGTTTTGAGTTACTCAAAAATTGACACCTATTTCCAGAATTATCGCTTAATCATCTCATTTAGAGAACTTTTTTTTAAATGTCATTGAAAGAATATCGTACCCAACCATTACATAAATATCGTTTCTCCTGGAGAAAACGTCTGTAGTCATTTATTGTATCAAAGTGAAGATGAAATATTACTTATGTTTTCGAAAAGAACCACATGCAAAATTACTGTTCCTAACATTATTTTATTAAATCCATTAAAATCATTGTATCCGGTATATGAACGCCTGTCATATCTTTTAGCTGAATTAAGAAATTAAATTTAGATTCATTTAGTACAGTGTGTGGAAATATTATTCTAATGATTTCTTCTCTGAGAATTTAAATACATGTAAAAGATATTAATATATCTAAGATCACCGGATGAAATGACTGGAAATCTATTTTATATGATTTTGCTGTTTATTAAAAATGTAAAATAAATATTATGCAGGTTATGAGGTGTTTTATTAATGTTGAATATGGAGACCACTACGATTCTGGGCAAAATGTAAAATATATGTTTGTACGTTGGGACAGAGGGATTATGATACTTTTTTCAATAATCTATGGGAAAAATGGCATTATTCTTTCATTGAGTAGTCGTCCTAAGAAATTTTGTTTTAGAATTTTACCGAATAGAAATTATATATGCCCAAGTGCACGCTATGACATACAGACCCAAGACGACTTTTGATGGTCACGGTTTAATGAATCTGCTATGGAATTGGGGGTGTTTAGTGTTTAACTTTATAGTTTAAACATTTTTGTTGTTGTTTGAATGTCTTATTTGGAGTGGACTTTCATTTGTATATCAGTGGTTTTAAAATGGACACCAACAAAATTAAAAAATTTCCCTTGAGGTAGCTAAGTGATTTTCCCTCAGCATTTTGTAACGGAAAAGATTGGCGATTTTTTGTTCATGTCAGACGGATGAGATAATTTACAGCCCCTGAAATTAAATCTAAAATAAAGTATATAGCCTGTAAATGCTGTAAACTTCGCTTTTAAGAGCATGCATTGGCATATGCATGGTACTCTGACGGCAGCAAAAATAGTAATATTCCAAACAGAAACGTAGGAGGAATAAATGATTAACCCAAATACAATCAATGGACTTATTAGTTTAGCTCGGGAATACGAGGGCATGTGAACTCATTATGCGTATCTAGCGCGGATTGGGATGGTAATTAAAACTGAGATTTGCCGCTGTTTGACCGGCATCTATATCGCTGTATATCTTAATAGCTAGTCCCCCAGTTTTGTCCCGTCTAATTCCTCCATTCGGGTATCGCATACGTTTCGATATCAGCTTCGAAAGGCACATGGAATAGTGTAGAGAAGAAAGCCAACAATGAAACAGGATTTTGATACTGCTTGGAAATATTGGTTTAGAAACATTGAATATTAGGTCTGGTATTACTCATGACTACTTATAATAACCTTTCCCTAAATTTGTTGTCAAATATGGTGCAGATATAGAGGTGAGGCCCAAAGAAATAGAATTTTAAGTCTTACATTTCTGTCAATTCATGTCAACAAATCATTAGATTTCATATTTTGTTGACAAAATGTTGCTGTCTAATACATTAGTGAACACCAAAAATTAAACTTTGTATCAATATTGTAGAATATATATTCATATTCTCAAGGGGGTATAAAGTATATGACTCTAAATAATCACATCATCTGTTTTTCAAATAATTGATAAATCTGCAGACTAAAAAAATCATAAAGGAACAGAGTATACAAATTATATCGAAAAATCTGCCTATTGCATAAGTACATTCGGATGTGTATTCTGCATAATGGAAATATTTTGTCAGAGAAGTGTTTTTCATAAAGGGAAAAAGAAAAAGACAAATGCAACCGTATTGATTCTCATTCAATTTGGCCGATTAGGAAAATGTTATTCTTGTGATTTTTTTTGTGATTCGCATGATAATCCATTGTCTCGTATCATGGCCCGGCTTCGCATTGTTTAAATATTTACGATTATACCCCGTTTATGTATTGTGTGATTTTTTTTCTAGGAAATTTCATGAACAGTAGGAGAAGATCTTGTAAAATATGAAGACAGTAAATGAAATTAAAAATGAATCTTCAGCCCAGATATTTAGGCGAAGAATCTTCTGCACAATGATCTGCTAAATGAAGCGTAACATACATTACTGGTTATAGGCACAGCTGAATGATACATCAAAATTGTCGCCTTTTTACATATGTCTCAGAGCTATATTCAAAAACACTTTTATAAGAAACTATTTCAAGTACCAATGTAATTCTGTTGATTTTTGTGCCTGGGTTGCGCTGTCGGGACGTCTGTGCGAGGGCCGTCGGCTTTTGCACCTGCAGGGCCCGGGCGGTTCGCGTGCTTTATTGGTAGCTCAGCGCACGTCACCACCGTCTCCATGAGGCTTTCGAACACCCCCTCGCTGGCGGCCAACCCTCCCTCTTGAAAAGGCGCCGTTTTGGCGTTTAACGTGTATTGTCTTCTCCAGTGTACCATTTTATGATCAAATTACGATCTCTAGAATTGAGATACAGGGTGTGAAGGGATTCAGGGGGGCTACCGATTGTCACTCTCATGTTGTCCAATAATGTGAATTGAGAATACAACCTATACTTAATGATATCTCGCTGGAAAGAGCAATAATGTCACGCTTGTCGATATCAATATACACGGGTATCCACTATCCAGACTTGTATCTTTAATTCAGAAAATAATACAGAAATGTGTTATGTGTTGTTGTTGTTTTTTCTTTGCTAGCGTCGAAGCCTATATATTTTAACGCCCTATTTTAGTGCAAGTGCTATTCACAAAACGTTCTCTTGAAATACAAATCTGTCATGGCAGACGACATATCCCTAATAATCGCTGTATTATAGGTAACTCTTTAAATATATCCAGCTCAATTGTATACAAAGTTTAAATGGTTGTTTTAAAGGCTATAAGAATAGGTTTTTGGTTTAGTTTTGAAGGGTATTGTATTTACCTGTGGGTAATATTTTCGATGAGTTTGAAATGTTTACATGTAAGCTAATGGATGACCTGGAAGTACATGGGGGACCCACCTCGGTAACCTTCGACCCCATCATGCGCATGCACATTAATGAGCACAAGCCACTTCAAATTGATAAATGATATCACATTTTATTCTCATTATACCAGGCTCTCACACAGTCGAATGGAGTACATGATTACTTTTAATCATCCCCTGTGCAAATGTGCATGCAGAGCTGCAAGGGAAAAAATATCCATTAAATACTATACCAAAACAGTTAATACTACAACCTGTATTAGTGCTGTGACTCCAGACAGGTGTCACATTGATCTGATTTTGTTTTCTTTGGCATTATCTTAAACAATTATTAGATCGCTTTGGGTATAGTTAGAACAGAATAATGATTCTATTTTAACATACCAGCTTTTATTTGATTATATTTGTATTTAACGCTGAAAGAGTTAAATTATTAATTAACTTATTTATAATTTAAAAAAAGATTACATTGAAGATGAAACCAAGAGCTAGTGGGAAACTATGTTGAAAGCACAGCACTCCTGAAACAGAATGGTCTAACAGATATGCTATTGATAATTTAAATTAAGTACAATATCAATAGGGGTGCTTGAAAAAGTTGAAAGGGTAGTAATCTAAATAATCATTAGTATTTGGATTTACACACGCACATATATATATATATATATATGTATAAATAGCAACCTACTACAGAAAATATTTAAACATCAAAATGATAACATTTGAAATTTAATGCTTGTTGTGGACCTCACGATAATAAATTGTCATGACGATGATGATACTAATAATGATTACAATAATGATATTGATGACGATAATTTACATGCTCGCTGTGGACCTCACTGTATTACATTTTCATGACGATGATAATACTAATAACGATAACAATAACAATATTGATAATGATAATTTACACACAAAAACATTAAAATTAGAACAAGAATTACAAAAAGACGACATTATATTTCTCTGTATGAAGAATCTAATTAAGAATTATTATAAGTGTAAAAACAAATGCTATTCGTATGTCTATGGTGGCCCTGAAGGGACATCGCTAATAGACTAAATCGCGAAAAATTGGCGATAAAATTGACGATATCGTGAACTTTATCGCCAATTTTTCACGACGAAATTAACGATATCGTGAATTTTATCGCCAATTTTTCACGACGAAATTGACGATATCGTGAATTTCGTGAATTTCGTCGTGAAAAATTGGCGATAAAATTCACGATATCGTCATTTTTATCGCCATTTTTTCGCGATTTAGTCTATTCGCGATGTCCCTTCAGGGACACCATATATGTCTCATGCTAATTTGCTTCCAAAACATCCTATGGTGTTATACTATCATCATATCAATGATAGAAACATATATTAAGTTTGTCATCACCGTACAATTTCAATGCATACACATCCCCTACTATCCTTCTGACTCCTACTTCTGTCTTAATCATCATTGCCCATTCATATTAATCATTTTTATTTAAATTAAATCAATGTTCTAAATATGATTTAAAGAAATATATGAATAGTGAAATTAGCGAAAGAATTATATCATAAAAATTACGGAAATATTTAAAAACCAAGTATTACCAATATTATCGAATACTATGTCGGTTCTTTTTTTCCCCTAATCTTGATTGCCTGAAAGTATGCATTTCTGTTTAACCTATTCCCCATTCATATGAATAGACTATCAAAACATGATAACAATATTTATAAATTTACTATTCGATGAGTTTTTGTGTACAATTCTTCAATTGTTATAACTTGTGTTATAACTTGGGGATTTTATTACAATTTTTGTATTACAGCTTTTGGTTCATTTCATTCCTTTTTATAGATGCATTACTTTCGCTTGTGTTAGTTCATAAGATGTTTGCTTAACGTAGCATATCAATCATCTTTAGTCATGATAATCAATCAAATTTCTTCTTTTTTTTTCCTTTCACATTTTCATAGTTTGTATTTTGATTACTTGAACTACGGCAATGTGTTTATTTATGCACTCTGTGTAATAGCACAATTATCATGTTTTTGTTTTTTGTAAAAAAGAGGCAAAAAATGTCATGAATATGGAAATAAGCGAAAGTGAATTCGAATATTTCTATCATCCGTCTGTGTTTGCTTACCAGTAGTTTATGATAAAGATATTGTTTTGGTATGCATTTGCTGTCCGAAGTAAAAACAAGAAAAAAGGGGGACACTCGCTGATGTTGTTTCTAATGCAATGTTTCCAAATCGTACATTGATCTTACGACAGTGACCAATAATATTTTATATAAGATATCTTTCTAACAGTGAGTGAATCAATATGAATTGCAAATGTAGAAGTAAATGACCAAACTTTTTCCAGAAAGAGAATGGAGCATTTGATACTGATTTGTAAATTGCTTACGAATCATTTTACACAATATATAATTTCCCTTTTTAATGGTGAGATACAGTAGATGCTTTTTACATTCAGATACAAACTGGTGATTGTATCGTCAATTCATATTTATTTTTAATTAATATTTTATCTGACTGCAATTCAAATAAATTAATTTTACAAAAAGAAAAACCGACCTGTTAACAAATATTTCGGCAATTGGGAAAGAGAAAAGGTTCAACTTACGTAGATTTAAACTAAAAAATTGAGTTCTGCGTTCGTTTATTGCTAATTGTTATAAATGGTTGCGGAAAAACCAAACAAAGAGAGTCACAATCTGGTGACAATATAGACACTCGTCGGTGCGACGAAGCTGTTGAACTACTCAACTGAATCACTCATCTTTCCCATTCGAATGCTGATTTTGATAATTGTATTTAGAATATGCCCCCATTTTTCTGATGTTTAGCCATCAATGTAAAAGTTATTCATCAAACTATTTCTTGTGAACCATTTATTTTTTCCCTAATAGATGATAATGATCCATACTTGGTGGTTCAACTAAAACTGCTTTATGAGCATGTGTTGCTCGAAAGCTTTTGAATGTATGAAATAACATCTAAAGCTAATTGATAATGTTCTTTGTTTCTCGCTGTTGATTCCAATTTCAAAGCTATTTTAAAGAACGGGCCGTCATTTTATAAAACGAGATAGATATGGATTTCTATAAACTGACCGCACAACTAAAATCGAAGGTGTACCAGGTACTGAGAGTTATCAAATCAAAAAGCAATTGGCGTATTGTTGATCATTTCGCCCGTCGTTCATCTGATTACCGCCCCTGACATCAAAATTCTTTTTTTTTTAATTGTTTAACACTCTTGCATGGAAATCATGGAACACTTTTTGAAAGATGGAAAGAACCAGTGAATATGCCAGAAAAAAAGGAGAGGTAGAAAGAAAAAAAAAGTGTAATGAGAGCAAAAGAGAGAGAGAGAGAGAGAGAAAAGAAATGTTTATCGTAATCTATGGACAATTTCAAAAAATAAATAATGTAAACGTTTTCTTGATTTAGTTCAACTAAAATTTATGTTTTAAGATTACTTGAACAACTCTATTATTACCAGGAGATCCTACTTTACTGAATTGAATTATAAAATCATATATTTAGGAAAGACCAAAATCCAAAAATCAAGCTACGTAGCTGCAGATGATTATTCGGTACAAGAAATAACATTTTCCTCTCATCTTTTGCGCCTCGATCACTTCGCCTCTCTCGTCGTGATAAATTGTTCCTTTTAAAATCAATCGTGACGCTTTCCCCTGAATTCAAAGAGGTATGTTGTCGTGAATGATGATCAAAATTATGCAAAATACTTAACGACATCGTATGTCATTTCAGCAAAGGTTGGTGACCGTGACAATTGATAAATGTAACCTATCAAATGTTTGCATGAAATAAGGAAATGCATGTCGAACAAAATAAGGGATGGGTATATTCTAATCTGGTAATACCTATGATTTGCCACTTCTCTTCCTTCCTGCTCCTCCTTCTTCCTTTTCTTCTTCTTTTTATTTTCTTATTCGTCTAATTCTTCCTCCTCCCCCTTCTTCAACTTCTTTTGTTTTCAATCTAAAGTAATGCATTCTGGAGGAGGTATGGGGGGGGGGTAATATGGCGACGAAGCACTGCTTACCTTTGCCTCACCAATACTTGTCGCACAACGAATGCGCTTTAAACTTAGATTCCGTTAGGTCAAAATCTCTCATGTAGTTTTTTTTCCACATGTAAACAATAGCCAAGCTATATTATCAACTTGGCTCAATATTGAAATGTTGGACTGAAAGTTAATGCTTTGGTGTAATGAATCTTCTGTGCTCATCTCATTTCTTTAAAATGAGAACGTAAAAAGACAAAGCAAAATGGCTTAGAATTTATAACAAGTTTCCAGATTCTCCTTATGCATTTATGGCCATAATTTTAGAAAACTAGCCTTGATCTAAATCCCAGCAAAGGTGTTGAGCTGTAATTATGTGATGTATTATAAGTGCTTCTCGTCAAACATATACGCTAACACTTGCTATAATTATGGCATT
This sequence comes from Strongylocentrotus purpuratus, assembly GCF_000002235.5. Taxonomy (NCBI): domain Eukaryota; kingdom Metazoa; phylum Echinodermata; class Echinoidea; order Camarodonta; family Strongylocentrotidae; genus Strongylocentrotus; species Strongylocentrotus purpuratus. The sequence continues at coordinate 14,347,590 of NW_022145596.1, forward strand.
ATCTTTAGAAAACACCTCAAATCGTCATGGGCATTTTCATGGTAGGATGGCGTAGAACTTAGATTGTTTCGGTCGGGGCTCAGACTTTTTTTTTAAAGCACCTTCGTGATGCTTGGCTAGCTGTCATGATTATCGTTTCTTCTTGAGGTGAGGATTCAATAAAAAGAATGAACCGAATGTTCCAGAATTGTCACGTAGAAGACCCCAATCTCTTCATGATACACAGTTTATGCCCTCAAACCCTGTCGGTAGCTGTACGACTGCCTGAGCAAACCGGGGGTAGGCGTTTGGGACCCGCTCATAAAGCACGGGTGTGCAGAAAACACCAACAGCTAAATTTCTCTACACTCCACAAATTGTTTCGAATTTGTGAGAACACTCCACCATTTTCATAAAGATCTTTCAAAGCTCTTCAATATCGAAATGATATTAATCATCTAAAGTCAAACTTTTGGCCTTTTCCTGCCTTTTAGGTATTGAAGTTTATTCGGCGAGGCATGCTAAAAAAAAAAGCACAGCCTCCTGACTTTCCTTGTAACTGGTGCATAATTTAGAGACTCATGTCTTTTTTTAAATGGAAAAATAAATAAAACATAATCTTAGAATGATTTAATTGGATTGTTAAAAGGTTTTAATACCGTTTTCAGTGATGCTAATAGACTTGTATAAAGAATGAATGCTTTGGTATTTCGAGATCACGTAACGTTAATGGCGCTTTATGTAGTTTACATTATTTTAACGCCTAACTTAAACTTAATCACAAAGTTTTTAATTTGGTTACACATTTAGAAGTCCGGGCCCCTGTAAAATAAAATAAAGTATTTAATCGTTTTTTTTCCTTCAAATTAATCAGATGTACTTCAAATTGATCGTATCTCCATCAATTAATCGTAATTTTAAAATAAATAGTAATTTGCGACTGATTTTATGTTACTGGTAGATACAATGCATTTTAAGATATGATTAACTGCAGCAATTTTGGAGATACAATAGATTATTACAATTTATTGTAAGAATTGTTATGTTACAGGGCCACGATTTGCCTCTTTTTTTCCAATAACTTCAAAGAAAGGCGATTATTTCAATACTATGTTCATGGGCCTATCATTTGTAAAGAATTTGAGAATCCTCGAATATGAGTGTGATGAATATGTAAAGCTTCTCCTAAGAAACCACATTTTTATTTAGTTCCTGATCATGTTGATGATAAATTTAAACAAATTATGGGACGGGTACGCAAACTACGCCTCTTGTTTTTGTCTTTAAATCGTTATTTTGGGGTGAGATGCATTTTTACGTCATGATCGTCGAATGAATTAATTCTATTTTCTTCCTCCAATGCGTATAAGTCTATAATCGGACTAATCGGCGAAAATTTCTCCGGGATTTATTTCACAGGTATAAGATTAAGGTAGGGCTTCGGGGTCTTTTTATGTTATGGTTAGGGTTAAAGTAGGGTACTGGTGTTACTTACGAATTGGACTTGTACAAGAAAATGAGCGCTGAGCAACCGTCACCAAGAGCTGTGTCGTACAATCGTTGAAATCACCACTGATTGAATTAATGTGATGTATTTTCGTGGGGTAGCCCGGTAGCTGGCGGTTTCGGTGAAGTGTGTGTTCTGTGGGTTTATATTGTGACATCAGTGCGGTTCGTTTTTCTCCTTGACCGTGATGGTGTGACTATATGGGGGCCCTTCTCTCTCCGATTGGCATGCCCGCACCTGTATGCTTAGGGAAACAAAATGTAGCATTGACAAAAACAAATGTAAGCCTTTCACACAGCTCGTGTGCCGTTGAAGAACAATTTTTGCCTTGTTGTTTTTGTTGATGTTACTGTTGGTGATTTTTGCCAAGGGTTGATGGGATGCTGGTTCTTCCTTGAACATTTACGCGTGTTTTAGAAATTTGTGAGAGATGTGAAAGGAACGCTTTTTAAAATGTCAGTTGCGAACTTGGGCAAGAGGTTATTTACAAAAGCAGAAGAATATACGTGTCAGATACTGGGAATTGGCGGGAAATAGTAGAATTGAGAAGCATTAAATCAAATTAGTGGTGCAAATTATTGGAATACGTCACGCAATCGTTTTTAGTTAGAAAGAAATAGTAGTCAATCAAAATAGTGAGAAAATCATATAGGGCTCCATTCTGGTGCAAGTAAATTCCTGGTACTTTTAACTTATGTGGGTATTCAAAATAATACGGGACACTTTTCAATATTGGTAACAATTTATTTTTTAAGTATAATAATAATAATAATAATAATAATAGTGGCTACTTGTATAGCGCACAGGTCCACCTTTCGGTGCTCACGTTTATACTGTAAATGTTTATACTGTAAATTGAAATGATAAAAAAGAAAATATCTACCTTTAATATATTTAGGTTAAGCCTTAACACAAAAAAACATATTTTAACGAATTAGGATATGACTTTTAAGAAAATTATGTGTGATATTGTTCTTCGAATCAAGTGTATGTTGTCTTCGTTAATTTTCTAGGTAAATATAACGGTGTCAGCACGTTACTTCTCAGACGGAGACACTCGCACGTTCTAAATATTTTTCTGTTTTGTAATGTGTATATTTTTTCATTTTTCAAAGAGAGAGAGAGAGGAAAAAACATCCTTTCACACTAAGTAGTGCTGTCCAATGTTGATTCGTCTTCAAAGAAGAAAGCTTTAGAAACGAGACATTTTCAAGGACATGGAAAATAAATTGCACCCTTCTCAAGACAGGCTTGGATGGTGAGAAAGAGTTAGAGCATTGACATCTGAGAGAGAAATAAAGAAGGAGGATGTGACGTTTTGCGATGTGCTTCACACATTGAGCAAGTTCTAATGTGTTCGCTCCCGTAATCATTTGTTTTTCATTAACCGGTAATCAGCTGAGTTTTTTTATATTTTATATTGGAGTGTTTATTTGAACATTTTCGATGTCCGTTTGATCTTCAGACCCTAGAATGAGGGAAATTACTATTAACTGACTAAGAAAAAAATGATCACAGTTTTTACGTCGTCTTCTACATAAAGAGATAATTTCAAATGACTTAATTTTAACTGTGTGTTCCAAGAAAGTCTATTTATATTACGTTTTTTCTTACTTTTCAAAATAATTAACTCATAATTTCAACAGCATATATAAGAAGACTTACAAAATGTTGATTTCCAATTTTAAACATTAAAGTAAAATCATTTTTCTCTTTTTAAGATTTTTTTTCCTCATAGATTTAGACCCTATAATTTATTATATAATACGAGTAAACTTAAAATAAAATACCTTTTAGACATTTTCTGTTTTTATCAACTAACCATTTAACTTACCTTGTATAACATTTACGATCTACATTTAATTGTTTACATCTGAACAAATTTAATGAAAGTTAATTTCTCTTTTTAGTGTTATATAAATATTGTCGGTTTCGTATTCAATAATTGCTTCCTATCCCCTTCGTGCCTTCAGATGAAGCTTTATCAGTTTATACCCCCTGGCCTATAGATGAAACAAATACTCACCGGAGTTAATTAAAAACAATTATCACAGCGAAGGCGGTTAATCGTCTCAAGACATAATAAGTTCTTGTCGTTTCCTTTCTTCTCTTAATACAAAATATTCTCATTTTACGTCTCACTTCAAATCAATCGGTGCCATTTTGATTAAAGTCGTTACAACGACGGCCTAAATTTGTTTCTTTCAATTAAAGAATTACGTCGGAGCCAGATTTGAGGGAAGGTGTTTCATTAGTTGAGGATTGGATAGAGGAGACCAATGGAAAGCTGTAATGATAGGGGAGCTTGATATAACTGTTGCATATCATTATTGGAGTATTGAGTGCAATCTTGTTAAGTTATTTAAATTGTAACTGACGCCCCTTGTCTGCATTTAATGATTTTCCCCCTCCTATAAAAACGCGTTGGTTGTTCTGTGTTCATTCATGAAATTAATTACATGACTGTATACTAATATAACACAAGATCGTTCTTCGACAGTCCGTGCTTGGTGGCAGTATATTCACCATTCTTAAATCAAATTTTGCAAATAATCATTCGGTATGCCCAACAATAATATAAGGAGATTACGTTTAACTATATGCTTTAACCGGTATTTTTAATGTGAACTTGGTAATTATGTGTATATTTTCATTGGTGTGTTTCATTAGGAAATGGAGTTTATAGGCCTGTGATATTCTCAAACGGTCTCCATCTTCACCAGACCGAAGTAGCATTGAAACCATAAAATAAGAAGAAGAACAAATGTCAGAAAATATTAAGAATTATTACTGCTTCAAGTTTCTCCCATTTACAGGACATATACTTTAACCACGGTGTCCTTCCCCTTGCTTCTAATTTTTGTAAGTTTTCCAGCATCTCAGAAGTTGATTGATCGGGAATAAAAGGAAGGATGGGATTGATAACATGAACTGTATTTACATTTTCATGTAGTTTTTCAGGATGAGAAAATTAATGTTGCTTTAATATTCACGCTGTTCTTCGTGGACACAAAAGGATATGTCTTTCATTTTACTGCCTTTCTCTCTTTTGTTCTCTCTCCCTCTGAGCAAACACATTAACAATATATACTTTGCTGCCATTTTATATATTTTTTCTCTTGATCCCTCATAAATATTTTGTTCATTATGAGACTTATACTTATCTTTCATTATTCCAAATTAACCTACCTCTTATTCTATGAAATGAAACAACAGATTGATGAAATAAAATTTAAAAAAAGACTTTTTGATCAAGCATGAACTTTTTGTCATTTTACATATTCTAATTTGCTTTCTGGCAATTTCGCTTTTCATTCAAATACGACCAGAACATCTAAACAAGTCATGAATGAGTATTGGAAAAAATAACATCACGAGTATTACTAGCTTTTACAGCATACACACACACGCGAGCGCGCGCGCGCACACACACACACAACCTCACCATGACTATTCCCGTTGACTTTTGTAAGTTTCAGTTTACATTATTTTATTTTTTTAATGAAAGTATTCTTTAACATAAAAAGCATGACGTCACACTTATTGAAATGTGACACGAACTGAAATGTCTGTTTAATAAATCGTAAGTTATGTTTATTTTGTTTTCTTCTTAGCATACAATCCTGTGCATGTTTTTTATAAAACGTTTACGCCTCTTTGTCGAATGAGATTTCGTATGAAGCTCTCCTGAGTCACTATATTTAGCCAATCCGGGAGCCAATCGACATACCTTTAATAGTATGATTCAGAAATAGACTGGTTATGTGTATTACTGCCCTCAAAGAAGACCAAAAACTCGTCTCTGGATCGTCTTTCTCCAGAGTTACATAATTCCGTTGATTATTCCTTTGTTCATCGACATGGCGATGTTTCGTAGCAACTTTGGAGAACCCGCCGGAAATGAAGATAAGCATACTATCATCTGGTTCCTCTGAGCATGCCGACTTTATCATAATCCTTAAAGTATATTTGAAACATGTCTCTGCCAGGGCCAATGGATGACACAAAGATACAAAATATTGACTCGGGATTTGCTCGGGGTTGACTAGGGGCTGAATGTCTATCGCTTAACAGTTTAAAAATTGCCGAGGATTTGTTTTATCAAGTATAATTATGTGCGTGGTTTCTATTTACAGATTTGTTACACACTGGAAAACAATGCACTGTTATTGTACCCCTTCATTATGTATTTATTTATGTATTTAATGTATGCATGATGCATTGGTGTAGAACAATTTGACTTCTGATGCTAGTCGGAGAATAAATAGAAACGCTGTATTATTAAAATGAATTCATGTACCACGCTACGCTGACTGTCAGGTCCGTTGTTACGTTCCTTAATATGTTATCTGTTATTCATATTTTGCTACCGAAATTCAACCATAGGGAACACATTGCAATACATGCCATTTCCCTTCCAAATTAAATGTCATCATTTTTACCAAATTTATGCTACGATATTTCTTTTTCATGATCAAATGAATCAGAAGTAGTATTGTAAAACACATTTCCAAGTGATTAATTTGCTTAAGCGATGGAAAATATGTCATACATGTATCTGCATGGTGATACATTGGTATATAACTTATAGTTGAATATGAGTATACCTGTATATTGTGCGATCATGAAACAGTTTTTTTCCTCTATTTAGAAAGCTCTGATTGTATGTTTTTCATGATTAGGAGATACACAATTTTTGACATAATGGGCTTCAGATTTTTTTAACGAACCAGCTTGAAACCTATTGAGTAAATATAAAACGAAATCAATACATTCATCACATCAATCAACTTGGCAGTTTTGCAGCATTCATGTGAATGAAATTTTGTTTTGCAATAAACTTTGCTATCATAATTTCGATTATGAAAAAGTTTTTTTCCCATTTAAACACCAAGCCCTGGTTGTATATCTTTTTATTTTACATAATTAGGAGATACACAGTTTTTGACAGAACGGGCATGGTTTTTTTTAACGAACCAACTTGAAACCTGTTGAGCAAATATAAAACGAAAGCGATACATTCATCACATCCATCAACTTGGTAGTCCTGCAGCATTCATGTGAATGAACTCTTGTTCTGCAATAAACTACGACATTTTTACCGGCTAACAGTTATTTTCAAAATGGAGAAAGGGTCCTAATTGTTTAACGAGTTCTTTATGCCATTTTGCCATTTACGAGCTGTACGTGCCAAGTGAAACGCACTTTGGTGCACAATTTTATTTTCGCAGACGAAAAGTGAGGAAAAAATCGTGTCGAAGTTCATCAAGCCATAAACTCGACGTCATTGTGCTTTTATTGTCATGTTAGTAAGATATTGTTTGGTATTGATTCCTTTCTATAACTACACGAAAATATGAAGAATAATATCACTATAAAATATGAGATCTCAAACTGACAAGCTAACGCTATTATTCCGGTCTTGATATTTTCTTTAAAAATATATGTATTTCATAATGGTAAATTTGTAAATTTCTCTTCATTTGATATCTTAATTCGTATCGGATAATTGCCACAATTTCTCATAGATATATCCAAACTTATCCGATTTGCATGAGTTTAAAGATTGAAACTTTATAAACTATCTACTATCTAAGTATTGGCATTTGAAGGCGCTTGACATTGAATTAGCCAAAAGGACTAATAAGGTTCTTACACTGAGTAATTAAAATTAAACACAATAAATGAGGAATTATTTATAGAATGAAATCTTCAATGAATGCCAACATTCTGTGGATATTCCCTGAAAATCCTCCATATTCCAGTCTTGTTTTTGGTGTTTGCGGTAATGAAGCTTTTGGATTTCTGTTTCTTTAATCAACGTTTTGAGAAGCAAGTTTGACTTTACGATCTGTCGTCCCCTTTCATTTTGTCTCTGTAAAAACATGTCATTTACTTTTGTCTCCAATCTCAATTCAACATATGCTTTCTGCTTTTATTTCTTTTCGTTGAGAAAGTTTTCCCTTTTTTGTGGTAGGTGTATAATTGTGGCTTAAAATGTTTAAATGGGCTGAATCGGGATTTCTCTCCTTAAAGGGTTCCGCTCCTAAAGCAATCTTTTCGCTCCGTTAAATCACAATACCCTCTCTAAACTCTCTTGAATAGTTTGAATACAAACAGTCCTCGAGTCATGCTTTCTGTAATTAGGATGTTAAAGACTGTAATACATCGGCGGTTAGGAGTCTTTTTCTTTTCTTCCAAACGACGCTGTCCGGGCGGTGTGCAAGGCTTCACTGACGCGACGAGACCCGGTGCGGATTCTCTGAGCATCTCGCTGATTTATCTTGGCGGTCTCTTACAAAAATAACAAATAAACTCTTTCTTTTTAAACAAACCTAATAGGATTACCAAGTAAAGCTCCTTGTACTGTAATGAGGCGAGGCTTGGATTTTATACCTCGGCTATTAGTGGCCATTATGATGAAATCATTCGTATTGATGGTTTATAGTTATTCTTAAAGCAGATGAGACAACGTTTAAGGAATCAAAGTTCACCACTAATATAATCATGTTCACCTTAGGGAGCGATGCTCAATCACATTCTTCATTTATCAAACCTGTCTACCTTCCGTGAAGGACGAATGAGATGACATTCAAGCGTGATATCGAACCATTCCATTGATCTTTTGATGGATTTACAAACTTGTATATATTTTATCTATATTGTATCTATTTATAAATCCAACCAGCCTGATGTGCCCGATTTGGTAGAAAAAACTTCTTGATTTAAAGGGGACAAGAAAAATATTTAATATAATATATAGGCATACTTTAGAATAAAAATTAAATATGTTTATGATTTCTATTTGCTCTGTTGGTTTATTAATATAGTAAAAAGTTATTTTTATAATGATGTCAAAATTATTTTGGCGGAGGAAATCATGACCTCCGCCAAATATGTAATTAAACCAAAAATAACATATTTACACATTAATATGAATGAGAGAGTTTTGCAAGACAAAGTCTAATATAGGAATTCAGCGAGCTAGAAACTGTCATAAATTACACGCTTATCACATTTGTCTAATGTGAAGCATATTTATAAAACTTGATAATATTGTTTCCTTCACACCCAAGTCTATTCTCGTCATTTTCTAAAAAGGTATATGTAGCCAATAAATTAACAAAAATATAATTTGTTATAATTAATTAAACTGAGAAAGAATAGATATTAAGGGATTGAAAGCATCGATTTGTGTGATTTTTCGGGTTGTTTTGTTTTGTTTTAATGAAAAAGGTGATTACCAAAACGAAAGATTTATGTTTTAGACGATGGAAGAACAACGTCATCAATAGAGTTGAAATGCTAGATTGCCATAATGGCAGCCATGCTAAAGCCAGGGTAATAATCGTGGAGCGCCAGGAGTGTCAATTCTGACGGACATGAGCGCTGCACAAGACCCATTGTTATCATTTTGTTGTTGTTGTATTATTATATAAACCTAATTTTGATTTTCAGGATTGATAGGCAGCCAATAATCATTAAATGATTTTATTTCATTTGAGGATCAAATATAAGGTCATTACAACTGGCTTTTATGAAGTGATAACGACATTAACAAGAGAGGAAAAACACACATTAATAGCAAACAGGCACCCTCTTGATAAGTTAAATGTATTTCTTTTTTTTAATAAAAATCACGCCATTCTTAATGTATTCAAAGTTCCTCTATAAAGCTGACGACTTAATATAAATTCTATTTTTCATTTGAAATTGCTCATTTGCTTCATTTCAACGCAGAACAGGAAAATTAAACTCTTTTAAATGCTGTATTTTGATTATCACATTGTTTTATTGATTCCAATTCATTTCGATTTTGTCCGTCCAAGCTCTAAATATTTTGGACGAATATATTAATGTCAATTAAGTCATGCATTGGTTACGGTAATCAAGCAACCAATCAATCATATCATATCAATCATTCCATCAGTCATGTTTTATAGAATAACAAAGTTACTTAAAAAAAAGTCGCCTCAGATATTGTGTGACAGTGTCATCCCCGTATAGTAATGGTAGGGGCGTCGCGAGAAGAAGAGTGATAACCCCTTTCACGATTTCATTTTTTTTCTGGGAAAATCCTCTTTTGCTTATGCCAATCTTCTACCTGTCCTTTTCAATAATTGTGAAAATAGGAAGATCCTTTTATTAGGGCTATTAGCTATCGCACGTTTTTTGCCATTTTTATTTATTCCGTCGGCAAACCTATCCCTATTATTGGCAGATCTTTCGGAGACCCCTATTCATACAGTTGTACCTCCACCCAGCCGACTGCAAGTATTTCCAATATATTGTTAACCGGTTAAAGTAGCTATAAGGCGGGAATGAAGAGATAAACCAACAAGCCCCAGGGGTTTTACTTCATTTCAATAGGTTTTGGGGTGACTGATATCACTTTCATGAGCAACAACAATACCAAATCTCCAGCCATGTAATTAAATCATAATGATTATGTCGTTTTTACTCAACGCTGTGCCATTCAGTCTGGATTAAGTGTCTTGGTTGGACATGCGTTACTTAAATACGTTCGGTGACGCGGAGAAGGATTTCAGGAATTTTCACTCGGTATGAAGTTTTTTTCTTTACGAAAAAAATACATAAAATCCTAATATTCTCCATCGATGTATATCTTGAACTAAGTTTGATACATGTTTGCTATATAACAAGTCACACAAAACATAACAATCCTGTTGTTGCTATTAAGAACTCATACGGATAAAATATTTCTTACTATTGGAGCTACATTCAACAGTTAATTTACAATATGTTAGATTATGTTCTTTGTCATTAGACCACATTTAAATAGAATTTAACATTTTGAATCGTACAGTCAAATCTGATAGTGCATGTATTTGTGAAATAAGTTAATGGAACTAATAAACCTGTCTACAATGAAATCGGATAACACTGAATGATTACTAATTAACCACTTTTGTCATATTCACTATATTCACCAATAATATTTATGCTGACTATCATTAGATATAATTATAAGACGTAAATGCCATATAATAACGAATAAACGTCTTTAAAAGAGCAATATAAACAATATATTTATCTTATGTCATTCGATATTTTATTTTTATCTCTGATCAGTTAGGAAATATTTGTGTCATCTAGTGTAAGTTTATCAAACATTATCCATTAGGTTTCCAAGATAATAAAACGGGTGTGACTTAACAATCGGAGCCGAAATTCCAACTATAATTAATATTCATGACAAGAAATAAGCGTAAAGACGTGATTTGTTTATCATTCAAAAGAAGTGCGTATCTTTAATGCAAAATTATCGTATGTTAAACATTGAAGGTAGAATTCTTATTCATTGATTTAGGAATAAGACTTTCATCATCAATTTAAATATAATTTGTTAAAGGCATCGTTTAACAATGTTAAATCTGAGATGTATGGCCCTACGTGTTATCAGTGTCTGTGATATGGTGAAATATTGAAGCCCTAAACAAATTGCGCTTCAAAATGATCATGAAGTGCCTTAACAAAGTTTTTTTTTTTAATCTTTGAGTGACCGGTTTTACCATACTCGTTTTCCCCAATAGACTGTAGTGTTATGAAAACCGTTAGGAAAACGCAAAATTTGATTTCGATTTCCAATCATAAATATCTTGATAATCAGACAGGCGATTATGGGGTTCCTGACTGACCTAAAGGTTTATAAATATCATTGCAGCTTGAGCTAAATCCAGGATTTTGTTTGAGAATCTGAGACAAAGTAACCCAATCCCTTTAAGGCTGACATCAAGAGAATACATTGGTATTATGGACATCCTCTGCGCTTCATAAACGATTATTCTAACATGCGATGAACACATGAGGTTAGATTTTGGGCAAGGCTCTTGTCTGACATTTAGATCTAAATGAGATATTTACTCTATATGTCTCGGGTTTTGTGCTACAGTACTAGATGAATGACTAGTGGCGGATCCGGCAAAAGGTGGAGAAGAGTCAGAAAAAATATATATACAATTTGGAATGGGTTTACAGCATTCGGGCTGCCCATATTATTTTGATGCCATGATCTGATCATAAGATTTTAAGACGCCACTGAAAGCAATAATTAGGGATGTGACAAAATTATTTCTGATCTTTTTATTCAGAATTTTGATTAAGGTTGAAATAACTTTCCATTTCGATTTCATATAAATGTTATGAAATTGTGTCTCGTGGAATATTCACAAAATAAGCAATATAAGCACAGGTTTCCAACTTTTTGGTTATCATGTTGAGGTATGTACTTGAAACCGTTACTTTCGAAATCATTTTTTTTTTCTTTTTTGCTTATCAATAATGTAATACATATTTTAATGCCACAAACTACCGCACCTGCTATTAGCCAACTGCAGGCAATATACCTGCTGATGTACTGGTATCATAAAAATACTAGTAATAACGATAAAGAATTAGCCAATATTGGGGAGAGACAATGTATAGAAATGGTTTAAAAATTGCTCAACTATGAAGATTTACAACGAATGGAACAACCCGATATAAACCATGCTTCTTAATGCAATGCTGCTTATGCATGACTTCCCCTTTTGAATTATATAGCTGAAACATAGTTCCTTTCCCCTGACTACTTCAGACTAAACAAATTTGAACAAATGATGTGAATTCAAACGTCCACAAACGTAGACCTAGCCTTCTTTCTTTCTCATTTTACATAAACTCAGTGCATCATGTCCTTGCCTAAATAAATGCATCTGTAGTAGAGATATGCTTGTTTATGGACGTAAGTTTACAACTGATTGGTATCACTATACTGTGGTGTTTTACTTTAAAGGGAGTCTGGATTTCAGTAAATAACAAAAAAATAAAACGAGATCTCATTTATTTCTTAGAAGCAAACAAAACAAAATAATCAACAAAAATCTAGGAAATTACATCAATTACAATAAAACCGTAAATAAATGTTTGATAATTGAATATTGACAGAAAATGTACACCATGTATTACAATACATTTTCCTATAATATTTGTATATTCGTGTTTGTATGTTGTATGTATTATCTTCTTAGCAATGTATACATTTCTTGAAATAATTTGCTCGTCCAAAGCCATCTATGTGCGAGGATTCTTATTCAACATAATGAAGCAAATAATGATTCCTTAGCCCAAAATAGACGGTGTACAATTTATTTCCAGAACTCCAGTTTACCTTTAACCGGGGTCCTGGTCCTGAGACATGACTATCTCGGGTGCATCCCCATGACATCAAAGCGGGACCGCCATCGGATTAAGATGTCCCTTAATGCCGTAATCAAACAGAGAATGTGCATAGAAGTGTTGTACGCAGTAACTTTAACATGGATTCCCGACTCCAGGATGACTGCACATTGCATTGTCTGTATAGGCAGTCAGGATCACAAATCTAGACACGTCGTATTAAGTCCTTGATCGCCAACATGCATTGAAATCTTTGTTAATTCCAGGAGCATCGTCTGGAATGGCAGATTGTGGGTTAAGTATGTTTTTGCGAGAAGTCGGACTATTCTCTCGGGTGAAGGGGTTAGAGTTGTAACACTTAAACGCTAGGGAGAATTTATCTTTGTATGTAATTGTTCTTTTTAGAGAGCGTCATTTAAAAGAAGCCTCTCTATGTTGAAGACACTAAAAGTCTGCCCGCGCAACGTGTATTCAACAAATAGGTGATTATTAGAAAGGCATGGTTCTGTAAAGACGCAACACATAAATGAGATCAATTGCAAAAAAGGGGCTTTTCGGCTTTTTTTGTAAGAGTCAGCGGTTCTTGAAAGTAAGCAAAAATGTTGTTGTCAATAGTGTTTTTGTTCCCGAAGTGATTGAACAATTATTAAAGTGCGCCCCGGCGACGCCATTTGCAAGCCGAAAGTTGAATGGACTAGTGCCATTTAACGGGGACTAATGGCAATGGCTATCCTATGGTCAAGATGTAGCTCAGTCTAGATCTGTTTTTTGGACCTCTTGGCTACCGTCTTCATCCGATCAATTGTTGTGATAAGATTAAACCCTCTTCAAAACAGACAGGGGGTCATGATACCCCCATCATCACCCCACCGTTACCATTTTTTGTTGAGAGCTTAGTAAAATACACAAGGATTGCAACAGTAACAATCACACGGCGGCCTTCTTTGTGTCGTGTATTATAACGGGCTCGTTCTATCCAAATTCAAGCCAGCAATTTTCAATTAATTGGGTTCTCGCTCGGTCCTTCCACCCGATTCAGACCAGTCGTGATTGTCCATCCGTGTTTCATGAATAAAGGACTGGCTCGCCGTGATACTAATTCTCAAACAAATAACATAAAGGCCTTGTTAGAATAGAACGAGGGTCGTTAGTCTGCTGATATGGCTCTTGCCATGAAGACGTCATTGAAGATCAGATAATGTTTGGTTCAACGACCGTTATAACTTACAATAGGGGGACATTATCATAAACACATGACACCGCATTGAAGATATATTTCAGATGCATAAAGCAGAATCTATTATCATGACAATATGATGGTAATTGTGTCACCTTTATCGTCAGATTGTGGTCAAATCATATACATTATCACCATACATTATAGTCACACAAGAGATACGACCGTTCACCGACACCCGACAACCATTGGTCCGAAGTTGGTGTCAGAGGTAGCAGAGAGGTTTTTGTCAGTCTTTAACAAGATTGTCACACGTCTTTGCATCGAAAACCTTTTGCTGACCACAGAACCACTTTAAACATATACATGTATGATATAGTTTGCCCCTGCAAACAGAGTATATATTCTTTTGCTTTCACTTATTAGAAATAAAATCTTAGACATATCCAAAAGTTGTGACATGTGACAGTTTTGGTGGCTAAGTCCTGACACTTCCTCAGACACCGAAACTGTCACAGGTAAACCTCTTTTGGATGTTTCATAGCAATTATTTCAAATGATTTTGACTACGTTTATACAAGGTGTGGCACAGTGTCAAAGAGTGGGGTCATATGTAGGAACAAGTCTTCCTCACAGTGTAGACACTGAGGAAATCACCCCCCCCCCCTTCAGTTTGAAAGTGTGGACATTGTTCAAGTTGTGTTCTCGTTGATTTGAATAGTTTGTCACAGTGTTAAACAGTATGATAGTACAGTGTGTATGCATAACACTGTTGCCACAGAAGGGAATATGACAAAAATCATAATGTGACAGTGTGAATACTGTTCAGACTGTGTTCTCTTTTGTATTACAGTGTGTATCACAGTGTTATACAGTATGCCCACACATTGTGTGCGCACTCTATTGTGGCCGCAGAAAGGTTCAAAAAGCATTTACAGCGTGAAAGTGTGGATGTTCACACTGTGTCCAGCGTTCTCACAGTGTGTGTTACAGTGAGGTCACATGAGATATGTACATGATCTCAGTGTGGCATTAATACTGTTCACATTTTCTCTTTCTTTTTCATTTTGAAACTCACAGTGCTTAACAGTGTATATTGTAGTAAGGAGTGTGTGCACCACAGTGTTTCCACAAATGGAATCGGGAAAAAGGGAATCACGTATCATTGTGGTTTACACTGTCACCGCAACAATCATCATACAGTTTGGCTACAATAAAAAGTTAAAATCATTCATCATGACTTTTTCGTCCCACTAACTAAAACACTGCCATATTAGGTGCACTCTTTGTTCAAATTGTGTAGTGCATCTTGAAACTACAAATGACCATAAAAATGATAAAGAGTATCGTGTCATGCACCTCTGTGTTAATGACATTTTTTTAATGTTAAATATATGACCACACTTTGGCAACTAAGTTTGCTTTTACCAAAGGGTTATTCTGATACATTGTCCTTGATGTGTTTTAAGGGGCTTTTTTTTTTTTTTTTTTTTTTTTTTTTTTTTTTTTAACTCTTAGCCTGTTACATGGATCTTTCTTTTAAGAGCGTCATGTTTCGAGTTTTCTTTTCCCATATAAATTTATTTTCCCACCCCCCCCCCCTTTGCGTGAATTTCAATTTATTAAATTTAAACAGACTCTAAACTTTAAAACTCTTCTTGATTTTTAAATTCGTCATTGTATCGTTTCTTTGCTGTAGGTGCTTCCTTTGCTGATTTCGATGAAAACAAACGAACAAGGACAGCTTACACTCGAGGACAACTACTGGAACTGGAGAAAGAATTCCACTTCAATAAATACATTTCCCGTCCCCGCCGAATCGAACTAGCCGCCATGTTGAATTTAACGGAACGTCACATCAAAATTTGGTTCCAAAACAGGAGGATGAAATGGAAGAAAGAGGAAGCAAAGAGAAAACCACTGAAGCAGGATGCTGATGGTAGCGACGTCAGCAGTCAAAGTGACATCATCGCCAACGATGAGAAGATTTTACCCGATTCAAGAACTGACCACGATGATATGAGCTCGATGGCCGGCGATTGTGGTATGGAACGCGCTGCGCAGGCGGCCACGCAACGACATCTGACGAACCACAATGCAACATTAGAAAGGCGAGACAATTCGCCGTTACAGCACGCATGCGCGTCACCGAGTAGTGAAGACAGTTTAGAACTGACGAAGAATATGAACTCGATGTCATCGAATATCAGACCGTCACAAGTGAAGCCACAAATTATTGATGCTCAGGCTTTTTGATCTTTTTTGTCACTGTAGCTTCTAATTGTAGAATTCCAAGATACTATATTCCATATGTGGTTTCACTTTTTTTCTAGACTCTCTTGTATCTGAAATCTATAAAATATACTGGTTAAATATAAATGTAGTAACACGTAATAAACACACACTTGCTTCACATTGTATTTTGGAACCATGTAACATCTAAAGCTTAGCAAAATATGTTTGATGAGGACTTGTCCAAATGTGTTATCACTGTTTATCGAATTAGTTTTACAATTCATATTTTGACTAATTTTTCGAATCAGGGGAAAAGATAGCGTCTATTCATATTGTGCCGAATATGTTCTTTTAATTAGAATGGCGGGCTGTAGTGCAAATGAAAAGCGACGCACGACTTATTTATCTTTGAATCACCAATAGCATATAAGTGTAACCGTTACTAATAAAAGCTTGCCATGCTTTCAGTATAATAAATGTGGAATTTATCAAAAGATAATCATGTAGAGTGTGAAATGGCCTAACCAAACAAACTTGTTTTGTTTTTATCATTGGCTGCCGTTGTAATACCAAAAACTACCATTACACTCATTTTGAACATAGCAGCAGTAGGCTAATGAAAATATGTATTTAATCAAATGGGCGTGTGTTCAACTTAATATGTCACAGGGAACATTCTTTAATGATTGTGTTTGCTGTCCATAGAGTTTTCTAACTGACTGTGATTATAAAAAAACATAATTTGGTAATTGTAATTGTAACTTTTGATGTTTACATTCGTGTATTGATTAAAATCGAGACTTTCAATATATTATGGATATTGATGAAATGCTAGTGGTTATATATTCGTAGTTTCAATTGCTTTTGATTTGACAAGGTCTTTTCTATTCCATGGGACCATTTAAAGCAGTATCATTAAGATATCCTCAACTAATTCTCTATGGATCTATACATAGACATCCATTATTGTATGTGATGAATGGCTGTTTCCATGGGGATTTACACCAGACAATACATTCACCATTATTACCTCCCATCAAATATCTGTTCTGATTTTTTTATCACAGCTACAAAGGTTTAATTATCATTGCTACGTGTTACACTAAATGCACGAAAATTATTTTAGTTACAGTTGAGCTTTTTATCATTCTAAAAATGTTCATCTAGTTTTTAATTATCTGACTTCATGGGCTTAGTAAGAACACCTTCAGTTTTCAAGCACAAACTTTGTTTATGTGAACGATGGAATAGACGTTAGATCAGTAAAAAAAAACAGCTACCTCAAAATGTCGTTCTTCTTATGTTATTACTAGTTCATATATTCACGAGCTATAATGTAAATGTAGTGTATAGTAAGTTCCCTTTTTAAGTATAGCAGTTTATTGTGTATACCGTGGAACAACTTAAAAAATAATTCTGATATTTTATTTCAATTAAATTACAATGTCTCTGTTTTGACTAATTCGAAATTTAACTCACATACAACAACGAAGAAACGTTGGGTTAGGGTTATACAATTTTTCTTTTAGCCTCACATCCTGTATCAAACATTCACTGATTTTTTAATTAACTATTTACTTATTACAGCTTTTCTGACAATTTGTGTTTCTGTTATAGAGCTTCAATTCTCTTCAACCAGATAACATTAAAATTCCACACCAAACACTGGGAAGATTTATTTTTTGGTGCATCAGGACTTTTATGTAGAGAAATATAACTCATTTTGGGTATGATCGAGAATTAACGTTAATTTTAAACAAATTGAAATAAATATTTAGTGCATTACCATGATTATGAATTGTATAGAGAAAAACATTCTCTCCTATCAATGACGATGGTGCTCCCAGTACCTTTTCGAGAAGGATATAATTAAAAATTGTAAATCTTGCAATGGACTTCTTGGACTGAATTCCTATGCTGGATTCTGCATTTATTTAAATTTGTTTTATTATTCTTATTACATATTTCTTGACAACGTCAAACCATACTGATCATTCCCTTACGTTGGTTATTCATGTTTAGATATAGATATCTATTATGTGTATTGTTATTATGTCTGTGGTCTGGCGATTTTCACGAAATACTGCTAAGGAGATATATGATATTGATTTATATGTACATATTTGCAATTAAATTGTGATGATCTGAAACAGATTCACTTCTTTTCTTTGTGTTTAATTTTTAGTAGATTTCTCTCTCTCTCTCTCTCTCTCTCTCTCCTTATTCCATAAAAAACAGAATCGTTGAACACCAGAGTTGCCAAAGCTGTTGTATATCTCTCCTCCGTCTGCAAAATTCTTTATCCTGCTTTCTTTGTGCTAAGTTCTCAATTAATCTATCTCTCGATATATATTTGCCTACATATTTACCATTCGTACAGTAGTGAGATAATAACTTACACCACCATTGGCCAATCGGGACTGGCCTTTTAAATCATGAAGCCAGAAAGATGCAAAAGCTTAGTTCCGATTGGTGGTTGAAAACTAGCGACTAATTATTCAACATGGACGTTGCCAATTCAACGTTTCTGGGGGTGTGGCTGATTGTCTTACCACGACAGTTTTTGTCGGGCATTCAACTCGATCATCAAGTTTTCATCAATCATTACCAAATTAATGTTGATAAAAACGTATGATTGACACGCAGGAGTGAGCTGCCAGCTCAAACATTGGATAAGATAATATTCAGGATATTTTCGGACTCTTGGATAAAGACAAGGGATATGCTAAGAATGTCTTTCAATCTTTATCTGAACAGACCACTTAATATTTGAAATATTCAGATAAGGGTACGACGCGATGACGGTTTGGTGGGTCTCGAGCGAGTTCGATGTAGAAGTTTAAGTTTGAAATGTTTGAAAAGAAAGGAAACATAGCTAACAGTTGTTATTTTGAAATTAATACAGATGCCGGGATGTTATCTTCTCCGGAACGGACTGGTGATGGGGAGACAAAGAGCGACGGCGAGAGAGCGCACAAAGCAATATAGATATTCTGAATAAATTCGAATAGAATGGATTTTGGTTTACCTCATCGTTGAAATAGTTAGTGAGGCTTACCTGGCTTTTCTTTGAGCAAACTTTAAAATAATGCAGTGTCAGGTTTTCTCTCATTTTAGTTTTGAATTATGAAAGGCCAAGTATTTGACATCGTGCCAATCTATCTTTCCGAAAAATGGCTTATCTTATTAAAAAATGAGTTCACAAGTTCTTTCTTTCCAACATTACATCTTAAACAGTGCATCGGGCAAAACCAAGTCAACAATCTTTCTTTGATAAAAACCGAGCTTCAGACAGCGATAAGACGAAATGTCGATAAGTGTAGTTCAGTTAGGAGCAATACAAACAGACCCGAATACTATTTGTTTTCATTTTTTTGCAAAGCGTTGTAGTAAAAGGTTTGATTAAGTTTGAAACTGGGTCACTATTCTACATAGTTTTACTTGAGGTCGAATGTCATACTTGTAGCCATCCACCGTTTGACACTTCATGCCATATTTTCATCACGATGGCTGGACAAACTAACTCGGAGAGAGCACTTTTTAGACACTATACCCCATGTGAAACTAAGTCAATTTTTGTTCCATTTATGATTATTTAACAAATTACGAATATAAACACGCCCTT
The DNA here is from genome assembly GCF_000002235.5 of Strongylocentrotus purpuratus. Taxonomy (NCBI): domain Eukaryota; kingdom Metazoa; phylum Echinodermata; class Echinoidea; order Camarodonta; family Strongylocentrotidae; genus Strongylocentrotus; species Strongylocentrotus purpuratus. Next base: position 14,367,291 of record NW_022145596.1, read on the forward strand.
TAACCTTGACAAACTTTGCTTTGTGTCGAACCGCATGGAAACATTATGATAAAAATGAAAATATAAGAAATATACATTTGGGTTTGAACCCCCCCCCCCCTTTTTTTTTCAGACATTTATCTTCCACAGACATACTAGGCGCCATAAGTGTCAAGATTGTTGGTGTTGATTATCTGTGTAAGCCTTGTCAAGCAAACAAAAACCGTGCGAATACCAGACACTCGTAGGTATTCTCACCCCCCCCCCCCTCTCCAAAGGCGGATCCAGGGGAGTAGAACAGGCAGCCTACTTCCACATTAAAAAAAGAATGAAGCAAATCTTTTTTCATATGAACAATTTTTGTAAGGGCTATAAGGGCAAGCGGGATTCATATTTCCTCGGTTTATATTTCTTCAGGATTTTTTTCATTGCTCCTATCCAACCCCCTCCCACTTTTAAAGTGAGCATTGAGAGAGCCCACGAGATTTTCGACATCATTTTCCTATGAAAGAGTAGTGTAGGGAACCCATCTCTTTTTCTGACACTTTTGTTTTACCTCCCGCCCCTTTCTTAATTTTTCTTTCTAGAGCCTTCCTACATTAATTTATGTTGCCAATTCTGGCCTCAGTAATAACATTTTCTTATTGAAAGACTGTGCGAGTTATAAATAATAATCATTGTAAGCACTTTGTCGAAAACTACTGATGCGATATGAACAATTATTTTAGTACAATACCCTCTAGTTTACCATGCCTCGGACAAAATAACCAATAAGACAACTAGCCCGAACATCTCTTCTGCCAAATTTATATTAGTGTCTTAAAAACATGCTTACTTTGTAGAAACTATCTAAAAACAGAATTTGTTTGGCCTTAGTTGCATGGTATACAAGGCATGAGAAGATCTTTAAAAAAAGGTATAGCGACAGCAATATCTATAATTCAAATTATTTAGCCCATTTCCTTTAGGTATGGCTCGCCGCAAGGTTTGAGCTTTAGGGATTGTTGCCTTTCACAAACTGCACTAAAATTTCATATCCCGAAAAAAGGCTATATCAAGTAAAAGGAACTCGTCCATGTGCTTTTCGGGCTCTTTTGTTTCATCCCGCTATTGCCGTGTACAAAGTTCTTTTCCACGCAACATAAGAAAGATAAAGAATATCATGTAAAATTGTTTACATTATGCACACGACACCATGTCGAACAAGATGTTTATCTCCTTTCTTCGGTGGCTCTCAGTAACATTATTACATCGACAGTTCGGTACACGGGCGCGGGTTCCGAGTACAAATTTCAAGATGATGGGATGGAGAGAAACATCGTATCGGAAGAGTATACACACAAGTCCTCGGGTACACAGTCCCCATTGGGTCAGGCAGGGCATTATAAGTGTGGGATTTAAAGGGAGGTCACTTGCTTATAGTTTTAGAACACACTCATATATTAGTATAATAGCATTTTATTGTAAAGCATGCAGTGGGTGGGGCAGGAATAGTTCAATATATCAAAATTATTCAATTTATTCTGGAAGAATGTGTTCGACAGCCCCCGCCCCTTCCCCCCTCGCCCTATCAACATCCCTGTCTGGAAACCCACATGGTTTCAGCAAATGTACAATTGTCATCCTGGCGAACCTACTTTTACCGAGAATTAAAAGTTTTGGAGAGCCCCTCTCCCTCCCCCACCCCTCACCTTCTGATAAGTATTGTTTCTGGTTCGATATTTGAATAATTCATGCCCAAAGCGGCTAAATCCACTTTTTAATGTCTTCGATTATATCAAGGATTTTTAATTTACCACTTTTTCTTGTAAATTATCACTTTTTTTTGTTAAAGGGTAGAAATATTGCATTACGTCATTTTTTATTATCATTTTCCCTTTTCATTTCCCTTAGTTCAGAAGACTTACAAGTTAAATGTCAAGGCAATAGTCTGGAAACCATAAAACGTTTTTTTTCTTCAATCTATTTAAATCAAGTTATCCCATCTTTTTATGTTATTGTTGTTGTGGTAAAATCATAGTAGACCTGATGTTTACGTCAATATTATGACGCAATGCACTTCTCACGTTTAAAAAACAAACTAATGATTGAAGGCCAGCTTCATCGTCATCGCCGATACATCTACATTTACCATATTTCGCTCGTTTACAGCTCTTTTTACACAGACTACAATAACTCCAACTTTAAAAAACAAAAACATCGTCATTGGTCAAATTTATTTTAAGAAAAGAAAGGAGAAAAAAGGAGAAAAGAGCACCATGATTTAACGATATGTAATTATCGCTCACTTTCTCTCGTTACAATTTTGGCGAGCTGTCACAAACGTTTAACCCTTTCACAAGTATTATTTTGAAGTAAAGTATTACATGGAAATGTTGGAAGGAAGAGAAAAGAGATAATGTGAAAGAATTGGTAGAGGGGAGAGAGAGAGGGGTGGAGGGAATAAGATGTAAAAAGAGAGGGGATAAAACAAGAGATGACCCTCATCATCGAAACTTTTCTTAAATCACAAAATTTTACATTTCTTTTTACAAATATATATATCATTATATACTTTTCATCTCTTGTCTTTCCAAATGCCATCAAAGTAACATCCTAGTTTACAAGGACATCGAGTGACTTTACTATCTCGTGGACAATGGGCAACTTTTGAGAAATGAAATGCGGAATTCAGAAATAGCTAATCTATTTTTGTTTTAAATTTAAAAAACACGAACGCCCCATCTCTGATTACTGGAGTAACAGTAATATGTTGTTTTCATTATATGCAAAAAGAATCTTACCAGTGATATGATTACGAGTTGTGTCACGTTTAATACGTAGATAGATTGCAATCGTAAGAATCACTCAATTTCCCCCAAAAACTGATAAGTACGGAATGAAACAGGTGGCAAAAACAATCTATGGGGTTCTAAAACCTGTCGAATAGCACAAATCGATTTAAGTACCTGATATAAAACTAAACGCTGTGGCTGTTTTTCACTGCAATGAGTATGTTCCTGTCAATATAAAAAAAAAAGTAATTTGATTATTCATCTAAATTTAGCATTTCTTGATCTTATGTCAGGTTTAGATTTTAGTTATCTGCTAAATAGGTAAGATGACAATGACTTTCTGTGGGGTATTCTATCTGAATTTGTTTTTTAAACATAAATTGAATTCCAGCAACACTTGTAATGTAAGAGGAAATCACTCCATTTATTGAATACTTTCCTCATATATTAATGAAGAACACAAGCGGAAGAATCTTTTCCTTTTCCGAGTATGTTTTTCTAAATACCCAGGTTTTACAAATCTATCATGACTAATGCAAGAGTCTAAGAAATTATGTATATATATATATTTGTTTGTTTGTTGAAATTATGGTCAAGAGATTTCATATACAACTACGTCAGTAAGCAACTGTACAAGTTATTGAAGAATACCCAAATAACACAAAATCTAACTTCGAGAAGGGTTGGTCGACTTTTCTTACTGATAACCATGTATCGGTGAGGGCGGGAGAGCTTTACGGGCATATTTGTTCGACTATACGCTCGTTAAACACAATTATTTAAATATATTTGACATGGTCAAGAAAGTGATCAAAAACATTTCAATTTGAAAGAAAGAACATCTCTGAAATTCTGTTTTTTTTTAAAATGATTTGTATAGAAAACTCTAAATGAGAAATATCGAATAAAAAGAACCAAATTTTTGGTATTCCATTCAAGTCATATTCAAGGTTATTGACATTAAAAATATGGTTCAAGACGGTAGTTTGGAGACTTATCATGTTTGCAATTTCATGAATATAGAACAATGGATGGAAGAAAACATTTTACATTAAAATAGTAAATGAAATAGTTGAAAAACGTAAATCAAAACATAGTACATGAGCTAAAATATTAAAATAGTGAATGAACCGAACTAAATACGTACCATTGTGATCTCTTATGTAATCTTGCTACCAACAAAATATACCTTATAGCGTTATATTTGTGATCTTTACGATAATTTTGTAGATAAAGAAACCTGATTCTTGACAAGTTCTCGGATGTGTACTCAATTGATATTGATGTAGGCGACATAGAAGGCAGACTATTAACTCATTCACTATGATCCTTCTCCTGAAGGCTGATAGTTTATAGAAGAAACAGTTCCACACTACTTTTACTACTTTCTCTCTGTCCAGTCCCCACACCCATACATATACACACAAACACACACGAACACAGGCGCGTATCCGCGCACTCACACCTATACATTTCCCCACACGTTTCACACTATTAATTACCAATGCCAGTCTTGGATAGCACTGGTCTCAGAACAGGAGGTCTCTGATTCCAAGTTAATTAACGCCTTTCTTTTTAAATGGACACTGGTTTTAAATGTTTCGAAACCATTATGGAAAATATACAGTTTAATAACAAGTATGAGCACTTCTTTGGCACTTCAGCCATATCTTTTCCATTCGCTGACTTATACATTAACTTTAAAAAATCAACAATTTGCAATGAACTACTTAAATAAAACAATATATTAAAATAATATGGATGTAAATTCAAATATGAGCCAGGTATAAGCTGATATTATATTTTGAGGATCTACTGTGCACTGAATAGGTAGATTTATTTTGTTTGTGTGTTTTTAGTTGTAAAAGTGGAGAAACGTGACACTCGATGTAAAGGAGCGGTGACTCGTTAAATACAGGAGTGTAAATTGAAACTGAGATGTCACGGGTTCGGAGCTAAATCGTGGCGCCAATGATTTTCCTGTGCTATTTTTTTTATTAAAGGTGGTATTAATACTTGACCGGTGAGACCCCCAGATAAGATTTGTTGTAGATTCACTGGTCGTTACGTGCTGGCTATTATAATCAGTCAAGTAAAACGCTCATCGACATCAAATTTGAAAATGACAGATCATTATTAGAAACAAATGAACTATTTCCCCTTTAAAAAGAGGAGAACACTCACAAACATAAAATAAACGTTATTGAACATGTATTTCGTTTCATTTAAAGAGTTTTTCATCGTTATTTGGATTAATTCTACCCCTTAAATTACCCCAGAGAGTTTAAGAAACGCGTAATATTTGTTGATTTATTGAAACATATTATGCACAGTAATCATCAACATAATTTTGTTTATTAAAAGTATAATTGCTCTTATAATCTAACTTGCATCTTTTGTGTTCAGCGTTCAGAATACATTCACCTATATTATCTACCATTTCGTGACCGCTCGGTATGTCATCATGTTCACCTTATTTTCTACTTTTGCCGGCTTTCGGATGACAGGCCTTGAAGATGGCGTCAGAATTCTGGCCACCATTTATGTTTACGTCTAACAGCTGATCTGTAGGGAACTTAGAAGAAGACTTCAAGCTTTTCATCTTACCAAGCTAGACTTATCACTGTCATTTTACATCCCTTCTCGACCTCTAACAAACTTAATCAGACTTAGTGACAATTCGAATTTGGAATGATTATAGGATAGTTTCGTTTGAATGCTTGGAGGACACGCATAAAATGAGGTCAGCATTTATAAGATTTTCTTTTCTTATTCACCTATTATGTGACCTGTCAAGATTGTGGAAAGGAGATCTCCTGATTGAATATTTTTCTTCTTTTTTGACTGGAAGAGGTATGTTGACTTTTTGCCCCAGACTGTCATTAATGTTGTTACAGTATTATCCTTTCACCTTTTCACTCCACTCTCTTGTAACGCTCTATTGAGTTTTAAGTCATACAAGAAGAACTTACGTGGACAAGTATTTGCCTCTTTTTCCCTTCAGGGATTATAAATCTGATGATGATCGTCTCGCCGTTTTTGATAGCTCCAGGACATTGTGTCGCCTTTAATGGCAGTTTGTAATTTGTTACATTTTCATCTTTCTTTCATCGTTCTTGATTTCATTATATGCCGATTTCGAATGTACCTTTCCTCGACAGAGAATAATTACATCCAAATTGTCCAAGAAAATAGAGATGCATTAACTTCGTGCAAATCTTTCACCAAAAATTGGCAAAAATGACCTCCAATGACAATGAGAGATAATAGTGTATACCGGAGGCGTATCCAGTATGAGAGCAAGCGCCCCTCCCCTCTCCGCCCCATTCCTTTTTCAGCCCAAGTACAAAATAATAAAACTTAATGAAAAAAAAAGATACTTTTTGCAGTATTTGTTTCTGATTGCAGAAAAAGTAAAGTATTCTAAATGGGAGCGTCGCCTCTAGTAAACTATCTTAAAATAATATACCATCTCTACTAGGGGACATGTCAAACTACTTTGTGATCTACCCCCTCTCTTATGAAAAAGAGACTATATAAATTACAAAATATATAAGTTCTTTTAAATCTTCATGAAGGACATTTTTAACAGCGATTTCCAACAACCAGTCAAATTTTCTTGCAGAGCTGTTTCGAAGGAAAGATATTTTAACAAAACGGATCAATAACAGATAATGTTTATCATCAAATTTGGTTCAGACTTAAACAATTCAAATGATAAATCGACGCCCCTATCACCTTCAACTGATGATTATTTAATCATTCACTCTCCAAAGAAAAAAACTTTAATTAAATGATCTCATGTATCTGTATAGCAACAGCCCGAAAAATCAGATTGATTTCACTTTAATATAAGCCATTGAGGTTAGGTTATAGATTATCCATACACATAGGTGAAAGACCGCCGTAAGCTCTCTTTTGTCAGAAACATTTTGCGCTCATTTGAAAAAATAATACAATTCAAAATAATACAATACAATTCAAAGATACCATAACCAACCACCTTTGACTATTGGCAACAATAGTCAAATTTGACTAATAGCCATTATAATACCAAACAAACAACAACAACCGGAACATCTTCCTGTTTGCAATTTCTTCAATGCAGTGGGTGTGAGAACCTAAAGTTGAATATTTCACGCACCATTAGGAATCATTTATCACCAAAATGTCGTCTTTTCTGCTTCACAATAGCCGTGGTCTAGACGAAATTTAGAATCATCCTTTACAAATCCTGATAAATAAATGCTCAAAAAGAAAGAAAAATGATCTTAAAAGCTTTCTACTGTCATGTGTTGGTTTCCCTAAAAGACACTATTTAACATTTTGAAATGCTTTGCCTGTGGTTGATCTCATGTCATTCAGTGTCTAAAATGGTGGGAGAAAAACAAGAAAATATGCAGCATTTCTTTTTCTTTGTCTGTTTTGATCGCGGGTATACGCAGCATTTTTAAAAATATTGTTCATAGATATTTTCATGCGTTATTCATCTTCTCATCTGTATTTTTCCTGCCAATAAAGTTTAAGATTTGTTTGTCATGTACATGTCGTTTTTAATGCTTTAAGAGTACATTAATACGACTGACGTGGATAATGGCGTCATTATGACGGATTTTACTGTGACGCCGAAGTACACTATATATGCGACATAACACGCATATTGTGTGAACAGTACAATACCTCTATAACGGCCAACGCAGGAAAAAAATGAATACAAGTATACTGAATGTGAAGCTTATTCCACCCTGTTAAGAAAATCATGATAAATTCTTTATAGTCAAAAATCATTTATTTGATATGTTTTCTTTTCTTTTCTCTCTGGAAACATTGTCACGGTGTGAGGAGGTAGGTGTAAAGCACATAAAGATACAAATTCTAACTTTGGAAACAACATTTACCCAACTTAGTTAATATTTTGCCCAATTTGAAGTAATTATACTATATTTTTGGTCAGCTCTCTTTGAACTTTTGCCTACGCCCCACATACATGATCACTGGAAGGGGGAAAATGGGCATATGCACGTTTTAGAAGCTATTTCCAGCGAACGTGCTATTATCTTCGTTAATAAGACTAAAAATAGATGCTGGGACCGAGGGTAGTGTGTTGTCCCTGCCCAGGGTTAGGACGAGATAAAGAGTTTTATGGCCCTAAAACAAATCTTAGAACTGCTCCTTGGTCTCTTTATGAGGTTGTTATTATCGGAGTCATGACGCCACACTTTACAGCCTAATGACCTGGATCTCAAAGACAAAAAGAAATCCAGATGATAAGGGACGAAAGAAAAGAAATCGAAAGATTCTTTTGTTTGCGAATATAACGATGATTCTTTACTTTTTGATTGGATAATTTTTAATTACACGTGTTTTAAACACCTTTTCTTAATATAGAATCACGTAATACTTTTTACGAGACAACAATATGGCGGTATATTCAAAAATCGAACCTTAATAGTGGTTATCATCGATGGAATTTGAATATTGACACAGCGTGCTGTAAATAGTTTCCCATTTTAACAGGTCACAAAACAATTATATATATATATATACTGTACAAAATGTCACATAGCTGTGAAATATGATTTTTTTTTAAAGTAAATTTTCATTGAATTCAATTCTCTAAAGTTCAGACTTTTTCTTACCTACGAAATAGTGTGAAGATGATTACACAATTCGCAAATATCATACGAGAGATTCTGGGTTCGATTTTTATTTGGTGCTTACATTATTGGAGAAAGTTGTTACCATCCTTTTGTACCCCAGGTGAATAGAATGGGTACCTGTGAATGATCGATTTGTTATGCTTTGTTTATATTCCATGCAAAATTAACAAAGCATAACAAATTTTTACAGAACATTACAATTCTTTAAGTAATATGGAAGTAAATAATCCTGAATCAGAGTAGTTAATGACACGAAAGAACGTTCTGTTAATCATTAAATACGGAAATAAAAAGTGAACCTACTTAAAAGTAAGATTGTTGCGTATAGGTTCACTTAATTAAACTTCTTCCTTAATAATACAGGGAAAGAAGAATACAAATACAATAGACTGAGACAAAAAGATAAATGAAAACAAAATGCAACATGTTACGGCTAAAAAGGGAAGAGTGAGAAATATAGAGAAAAAAGATGAAAGTAGATAGATAAGCAGGACGAAAAATATAAATATATGAAGAAGGGAGAATGGATACATAGGGAGGGGAGAGAGAGGGAGATAGAGAGAGAGAGAGAGAGAGAGGGGGCGAGAGAGACACGGGGAGAGAGATGAAGCGGAAAGTAAAGCAAAGGAGAATGGTAGTAGTATAAAATAAGATTGGACTGGCAAATTCCCTAAAAATGCTAGGCATAGGTGCGAGATGAAAAAGCTAAAAGCAATGAAATGCTGGACAAAATAATCATTACAAAGATGTGTCTATTGGGTCATTTGTTTAACTGTTGGAGAGAATAACCTTTGAATGCATTGCTAAAACCATTTAAAGTGGGTCCCTCTTGCAAATCATTTGGAAGGAAATTCCAAAATTTAGACACTGTTAAAAAAAAATCATTAGCAAGTATAGGGTTCTCAAAGTTGGAAGGTGGTATGAGCCCACGCTTACTTAGTTTGGTAGTTGTGTAATTTGGTATTTTCCTAAACACAGTTGAAAGAACTTCCAGTAACTCATTTCTACAGAGCGAATTTTTTTTTTTAAAGTCCCCAAATTATAAGAAAACCTGGTAATTGCAGGGCCATCGGGAAGAGCGTTGTTAAAATAGTGATGAGGCTACCCTGGTTAGATAAGACAATAATGTAATAGTAAATGTAAATAATAATACTTTACTACCTCCTGTCCCGTCGCGCAATGGGTTAGTGGACATTAATGGACAACATCTTTAATTTTGTTTCTTCTTCAAAATATATACAAGGGCATATGAGTTTTAAAACATTGACGAACACTAAAACAAATATAGGGATAACAAAATTCGAGTTTGGTGCAAAAAAATAAATTTTGAAACATAAAAAGCATTGGTGTTCCCTCTTGCTTTATAACATTTTTTCAATTTATGCAGGGGAAAAATCGTGTAGAAAACATAAATTTGGTACTTTATAAAAATTCAAAATGTTTCAATTCGCTTTTGATTTCATGATAATTTCTGATGCAATACACATTATTTATATATCAGGCTGTAATACAGAATAATTGTATATGACTATAGGTTGTTTGAATATCTGGTTATTTGACATGAATTCAGTATTTCGATGAGATAAAGCTTAAATATTGTTGTACGACAAGGGTTCGGGATTTCGTTGACAGCTATTGGTTAGCATGGATAACAACTCCCGAAACCATTTTGTAGTTGATTAAGTAACACAAATTAATATGAAAATTACACAAAAGAAAATTAATCAAAAGTGTGCTTTGAGGTTGATTCGATCGAAATTTGGTTGCCTCTGCTAAAAGGTATAAATATTTCATAATAAAATTAATGCAATTTGTATAGGAATTCAAATACAGATGCACACAAATTATGGATGTTGAATTAATGTCCTTTTTTTCCTTCTTCTTTGCTTTCAATGAAATACGGTTTGATTTGACTTTCACACCATTTATGAAAGGTTATGAGAGTACGGATAAATCTAAATAGACTTGCTCAAATAAAGATCATTGATTGTTTTGTAAGCGGCCATAACATCAGAAGAAATAGGTAAAGTAAATTTGTATAAAAAGAAGTAAATCTAAATACAATGAAAACCATGCGTATGATTTACGGTGTCATAAAAATATATAAATGCCAGATAGAATTAAAACTGCCATGCTATATCCTGGGAAACACCTTCACCCTTGCGGTGTGTGTCTTTTAAATGAAAGGTTACAATAAACAAATTGTATCAATCACATAACGCGAATACTTATAGCTTGTTTTATTGCTTCCATATGGACTCTTCATTGAGAAGATGCAAAGTTCAATGTGTACAAGGTTTACACCACTAGCTCTCAATGTTCCATGAACTTTACTTTTTTCGTACTTCAAAACTTTTTGATACCAAAATCTCTATGAAATTGTAAATGAGACACGAATAAAACTCATTGACTGTGGTAATACTTAGGGTTTACATTTGTAATATACATATGTAGTTAAATTATAAGTAAATATTAAAGCTCTTAAACGATAGGTATCTCAAGATGGAAGTGTTTATCTCAAATCTTGTGATACAAGTTCAAAAACATTTCTAAAAACGCATTTTGATGAAGAATTCAATACTTACTTCTTTAAGCAAGTTGAGAGCTCCTCCAGCAGAATGATTCGCTTATTCTGTATGTTATATTGGAAATACACCACACACATTATCAACCATAATACCCTAAATTATTGGATTGCTGCCTTTTGCTATGCCCAAACTTAAAAATGTATTTATTTTAAAGTATGCCTTAATGTTCTTAACAAAAATTACATTCAGGATTGATAACATTTTCAATACATGTAAGCTCTAATAAAGAGGGTTTTTTTTGTACCATACACTTATTTTCAACAATATGCCAGGCAGATGTAGTTATAGAAATTATCAGGCAAACGAGTTTAATTATCTAACTCCGCCCCCAAATCAGAAAAACCCATTGATAACCTCTTTAATTATGTGTTAATTGGAAGATAGGAGCACATCCTATAGTAAATGGTAATCTAACTACAATTATCATTTTACGTTTCTCACTTAGCGTCAGTGTTACAAAAAATATATTTTGACACCAATGAGTCATATCATTTGACCATCAATGGCCCCACGACAAACAAGGTCCAATTTGACGACCCAAAAATGGCCAACAAAAATGTCAGAGGGAAGATTTATGGGTGGCCCGTAATAGCACGACGACCGAATTTAAGCAATAACGGGGGAGATGTTTTTACTGTATCTTGGTTGCCCGCCTTCACGGTTATAAAGCACTTGATTGAAATCATAAAACTTATTAGCGAGTCGATGATAATACATTGAGGAAATGCTGTGGTTTTCGTAGCCAACATCGAAATCTTGTATCTATGGCTATATCAGGATTGTAGAGCAAAAGTAAAAAAAAATATGGATGTCGCCATTCTATATTTGTACAACTCCATCATTTATATTTTGTATCATTTAGATTGATTTGAGTAATCAGCATACCTTTTTAGTTCGTTGTATCGCCATTGTAAACCGGTGCAATGATTAAGGAACGACTAAGAAAATTATAACGATCGTAGACTAAGTTTAATTTAACTTAAAATTGATAATTAACTCAGATTTTTATAATGTCATGTCGAATTGAATATACAAGGGGGGACATTAGATTGAGCAAAACATGGCTAAAGTCAGATTCAAACAAATATTTTAATATTTTCGATGTACAGTGTGAGTAAAAAAAAAAGTTTACACCTAGAAAATTGCTAATTATTTTAAAAATCATCTATGAACAGTAAATGATTATACATCTTATGAAAAAGTGTTTTATCCCAAATCATTTTTGTATCATTTTTGTGTGGTATGTGTTCACACTTGGATGAACACAAGGCATTGTTTGCGAGAGTGCAAAAAATCGAATTGCGCCAAAGTTGCTCGTGTGATGTTTGAATAAAACAATTAGGATTTGGGTATTAATTCGGTCTTTGCAGATCTAAATAACATCCCTAACAAAATTAATCATGCCACACATATCAAATATCGAATATAAAACACTCTTTCATAAGATGTATAATACTCTATTTTTCATAGATGATTTTTAAAATAATTAGCAATTTTCTAGGTGTTGACTCACATATGGTACGGAAATTCGCAGGTAGGGTAGTGATAGAGTGAATTTGTTAGAATTTTTTTCCCCAATATCAAATTTTTAAGTTTAAAGAAGAAATAAAACATAGTATTAAATGGCAAAGTTTTTTTCTTGAGTCTTAACATTTTAGCAAGTGACTATGGACTTCAGTTATATTTAAACCATATCACGCACGAGGTAAAAGTGGCTTACTTTCATATGCATTTTGTCACTGTGCGAAAAGCATTCAATCATTAATTTAATCGTTTATTCGCAGATATGACACCCTAATCGATCAATTTAACACCTTAGTAGATTGGCCTTTTTTTTAAAATCCATGTTGGGAACTACGGACGGTTATCAATATTTATCAAGTTTAATGGTTCATAGTGTTCATCTAAAGTTTCAACAGAAAAAATAAGAGTCTGATTAATAAGGCGTTACTAATTTTAATAATAATTTTGCGCATTTTATCATTGATCAACAACAGTAATTCTAAGTAGCCATTCATAAACCTTTGAAAAGACTTTAGAAAAGAGCCCAACCTTTTCCAAACTTATCTTAATGAAATTGGGAACCCTTATAGTTACAAGATATTAAAAAATGTACATAATTATCGCAATGTCAGTTTCAAAAAGCCATTGTATTCGTTGACAGCTTAATAAATATCAATTATTCAAATTACTTTCGTGGACAACTACACCTAAAGCTACCACCTCGGTTGACAACCCCGGACCTCTACCCTCGAAGACAGCTGCCCCAGGTTCACTGACCCTATGACAAAATACCCTACCCTAGGACAATTCACCAGAAGTTACCCTTAGGATTATCACTGGGCTACTGCCCCTTAACACAACTACCCTTCTTAATGTGCATGGACTTGTCTAAATAATCTATGGGACATTTCTCAGGTTGGAGTTACCTGCACGGAGATGGTTAGATAGTCGTTCCTTTACCCCCTCCCCCCCCCCCCCCCCCCCCCCCCCCCCAGAAGGTGCAGGTTGTTAAAAAAATATATATCTATGATTACTTCGGAAACTCACATCGATCAATACGTTAGATGATGAAATGGATATTCATTGAGTCAACCACATCAGTGGTTTGGGTGACAAGTTGAGGGGAGATGTGATATTCTTAGTTCAACAATAGACCAACACGCAGGTTTATAGATTCATTTTGATTCGGACCCGTTCTCTTTTGTCCCAAAACCATGACAAAAGGAAGGTCTGTTTGGGTCAAATTGGACAGTGGATGTGCTCCCTTTCAGGATATTCACCATTTTGTTTACAATTTGTTAACTCTTCATAATTACATTCAACCTTGCTTGCATGAATGAGGGTTTCTCGCTGAAGCCATGCATCTATAGAATATTATCAATTCATCAAATTATACTAAATGTTATGATTTTATTTCACAATAAAGTGCATTTTTGCGGGTTTTCGGAGATGAAAACCCCCAAACGATGTCTTCGATAGATTTAGAATGCTATTTAAAATCAGATACTATGACCATAATATCACAGTTCCGTTGCAAAGTAATAAAATGTAATCAAACAATATTGGCTGCCTATCATCCAGCCCCCACATTCCCTATCATCCAGTGGCGCTCATGATGCTCCATCCCCATCTTCTCTCCGACAGGAGGGGGCTCCTGCACGACCTCCGTTCTCCTCAAGATGTGCTTTCCTTTGGAATGTACAAAGTCTACACACACTGAATGCAAGTCTGAAATCGGGCAGAAATTACGAAGATGGTGAAATGGAAAATCATTGCAATCCAACCATTTTGTTGCAATGATATTTCCTAACAAGATTTGAATTAAACTAGATTTAAATCATTGAAGTGTATAGGAAACGGATGGTGTTTTTTTCATGGCTCTTTATCCATTCATGTTTCATCTGTAAATCGTCGGCTGTCTGTAGTAAACCGTAATAGTTACGTAATGTGAAAAATGGCAATAAATCCTTTTTGTGGGCAGCCAACAAAATAATCCTATATGAAACTAATATTTAAACGTCTGAAAAATTAAAGCTATTTAAAGTAACCATGCCCACAAACGGAAATACATCAACATTAGCTATTATCAAAGCGTCTTCCTATAGTCGTGCTAGATATCAATGTCTATTTGATATCTAGATAGTATTATCAGTCTAATGGATATAGTATGTATTGTATAATGGCTATCTTGTGGTTCAGTGGTCCATCAACAAGCAGCCTCTTGTCAGTAGTTTCCCACGCACGAGAACTTTTAATTACTCTTTGATCTATTTCTAAAATCTGATTTCCATTTCTTTTGGAATCATGGGTAATAATAATACATCTTATCGCTTTTCCTGATAATAAACACAATAATTCCAATCCTAACTAGTAACTACATTACTGGCGGTCGTTTAATTAAGTGTTTTGCTCCATTCAACAAACAACAGTTAGCCTTTCTACAACTAATTAGCGATAACAAACAAACTAGTTAATATAGAGACAATAAATATATTGGTTTGAACCTTTTTTGCAATCACACTAATTTGATGCACTCTCGAGAATGAAAGCAAGTTATCTTGTTCCTGTGTTTTCATGGTATTATCTGATAGGCTATTATTGTAGAAAATGATTCGAATAATCTTCACTTTAATCGGGTTCTTTTCTTAATCACAGGTATCTGTTTAATGTTGATATGATCCGTCTTTTGTGCGGTTTGTGAAGTTCTTAAGGAAAAAACGAAACGATAATCAAGAAATCAAAATAAAATAAATTGGTATCAAAAGGTGTTTCCAAATATTAGTGGTCAAATGAAATATATGGCTACATTTTTTTCAATTACCATTTGTCGGCTATTAATAGAGTGATAATAACGAAATATAAAAAATTGTTTTTATAACTAAGTAGATGATAATTTTAGCCAATTTTCTCTTTCTAGCTTAAAATAAACATTCTGGCAAAGTCATTCAAGAACATGGAATTTTTCAAAAACCAGGACGAGAACATGAAGCAAAAACAAAAACAAAAACAAAACCGCTAGCAACTGTATTTAGCAAACAAAAATACTGCCACAATTGAATGATACGCTTTAAAGTTTGTTTATTAAAACGAAATTCAAGATAGTGTCACTTTATTATTAGTATCAACATTTATTAATCACTCTTTTACAGTTTAGGAGGTATAACATCGGAAATAAAGCTAGTATGAATATAATTCGACGATTTTCAGAGCAATCGGAGAAACATGTTGAATAAAGAAACATGTTTCTACTTCTATATCGAGATTTTACATCTGGGGGAACAATATACTGTAATTATTTATACTATGATGCTAAACCTGACATTGTTAGAAAAATCCTTTTAGACTTCAGGGGATTGCATCAGGGCAAAACAGAGAAGATTCGTCGGAAATAACAGTTCTATTTTCCACTCGACTGTTCGATGCGGAGATGGTTTCGTCTCTCCTTCCCACAACTCGGGGCGAGACAAACCTCGCGTTGACTGCGAACCGAATCTTCTCTGCATTCTTTGAAAATCTTATGAAGTACTTTCAAAGATCCCCTCATACATCATATAGCATATTCGAACGTTGCTAGTATGATAATAAAATAATGATTGAATATAAATCATAAATCTCCAACTACAAGAGTCATTTAATGTTCAGTGAAGGGGCTTCAAAACAACTGTAGGATGTCATAAATTAAAATGTTCAGAGAATCAAGAGATGAATTTGCAGAATCCCTAGACTATCGGAAGTCTTCCATCACAAGATCTCTGAATGAAACAAAACAATTAAAAGTGCTTAATTGATTTACTGATTTTGTTTTATTTGCCATGCATACCCTATGGCTTTGACTTTTCATTTTCTTAATTTCGGCTTTATTTTCCCCTCTTTCATATCTTGCCTGGTTTTAGATTCTACTTTAGGTACATGTATATGTGTTGTCTTTTTATTTTACTCTTATAGTTTGATTAGCCTACGAAGATTAACTAATAACGACATTTAAACTCGATTAAACTTCATTATGAACAACCCAAGATGTGTGTAATCTAGGAATATTTGCCGAAAATTATGTTTTGGCACTGAAGTTTAAAAGTCGCTGTGGAATTGAGAGATCAAGAGAGATCTCTCGAAACCGTTAAAGGGTTTGTTTTGTCACGGACGAAAGATATAAATAAACCAAAAACAATTGTAACTTTTCCCGTTAAATTATTACAATGAATTCTCCTTTAATGCTTGACTGGAGAAGCCTACTGAATTACCTATTTAAACACTTTTAATCCATCATAATGCTGCCACTTTAAGTATAATGTTATATTCAATCAAAGAAGCAAACAAAATCAAAAGAATATGCAAATGTAATTCATGTGCATAAAAGAAATAGCTGTGCAAAGCGATACAATTCGTTTAAAAACTACAATATTTCCTCTTTGCGATTGACGTATCGTGAAATAACAGAATAATGTGTATCATCTAACATCACTTAATTTTTTTGATTATATTTTTATTTATGTTTGATTTGATTTGATTTGATTTATTTATTTCTGTTTGATTTTCTTTTTCTTTTGCATTTTTACAAATATATAACAAACAAACATTGCAAATTTACACATGACAAAAGAATTATATGTAGAATAAAGTAAGGCTGGCTATAACTAATCGAAAAAATCAAACAGGAGGGTTGACAAAGTAAGCAAAGCTTGATAGTATGACTACCCTCAAAGGATACATAATAATACAAATATGAAGGAACAAAATGTTGGTAAAAGGGGAAAAAGATTCACAGATGCCGGTGGTATGTCACAAGTTTTTCACTTACAAACGCTCATGTGGAAATAAAAACGCAATCAATAATTAAGAACTTACTACTCGAGGATAATTATTCCCTCGCAATAAAATACATATTCTGTCTGCAAAAGGATTGATAACACACATGGTCAAGACACATAGGGACGCTAAAAGACCAAAACTAAACCTGATGTTGAATGATTTCTAGTTTTTATAGCAATTATATTACGGGAAGAATTTTGATTTAAATTGGTGAACTGTCAAGGGCCTATCAAGTTGTAATTTCAGCCTTGAACATTCATCTTGTTTTACATTGGGTTATGTTGCATATTTTTCTCTAGTACAGAAACAGTATATCATAATTATCATGCCAATTAAAGTACCTAACCAATGAATTTTGAAACTGAATATGAAGTTATACAAGAAGTTGCGCGTATAGATGAGCCCAGGAATCTTCGTTCTTGAAGAACGGAGAGCTAATAAATAGATGACGGGATAGTCAGGGGATGCGCATCAGTGTCTTACCGGTATGTTACCCGCAGGAGCACTGCAAACTTATAGATTGCAAAAAGCAGAAAGTCATATCCCTCTTCTTAATACATGAATATTGAATGTTTTTTTCACAGTCACAGCAATAAATATTGGCATTATATACCACGAGGAATTAATCGAATCTGAAATACCTCTACAATTATTATGATTGCATCAGCGTTATACTTTTAAGAATGTAGAGAATCGTTATAGTATTCATAATAACAAGATTACACCCCAAAAAGAAAAAAAAATGCAGAACCATCACCCCCACACAAATATAATATGGGACTATAGTAATGGCAAATATAAGGAAAAGTTTTCTATATACCCGTCCTGGATCAAAATACTTCTTAAATCTTCTTAATGAATTGAAGACCGATTTCTTGTGAGCTAGTGGCGAGCGAATGTTTAAATTTCGAAGACAGAATTTAATGCAGTGTTCAACAGACTAGGAAAGGGCAAGAAAAGGGATGTAAGATGGATATAGATGGAGCTGTCTGGGGTTAATGTGACTTCGAATGATGCAATGAGGACGGTGAGGACGATGAACCAAATGAAGGCGAGGAAGACATCAAAATGGAGACAGATCGACAACCTCCAAGAGAAGGATGCTTGCTTATGGTGTTACAATCTTTTTAGGGAGTCTGGCTTCAAAAGTGTCGAGCCCGAGGCATGAGTGGCTAATCTATTATTATCGAAGATACTCAAGAGAAAACTCGAAGACTAGTTGATAACCCGCCGAAGGAGTTAAAGAGAAAGGACTCATAAACCACACGGTGCTCTTCCTTTAGTCAACCAACTACAACATCGTTTTGTTAAGAAGGTGACATGAAATGATTATATTTTCCGCTGCTACCGATTATTGGCTTGAAAAACTTTAAATGAAGGCATGAGAATATCGGAAAATATAAATATATCCGATGTATTCATGGTAATTTTTATGATAGGATGCTGAGAAGGCGACATCAAAATATTATATTTTCTTTCCTACCGATTTATGAATCGAAGATTTTTAAGGGAAGGGGAGAGAAGAAGGGAAAATACCAATATATCCAATGTATTCATGATAGATTTAATGACAATATGTTTACAAGGTGACAAGAAAGGATAACATTTCCGATGCTACCGATTCATGGCTTAAATGATGTTAAAGGAACGGATGAGGAGACGATAAATACCAAGACATCCAATGCAGGATAGAGGATGTCATGAAAATATTAGATTTCTGCTCCTACCAATACGCCATTATCGTAATAAAGCCAAACTTATTTTAATCTCTTTGTGAAGCGCCTTAATACGTATTATTTTATTCACCTATCACGAATTAATGCATCTCAACAGTTTAAACTGAAATCGCATACATTAGCTGTTGCTAGGTAGGACAAACATTCTGGCGTGCTCTACCTTACAACGCCTAATATATGCAATACACTTTTATTTTATCCATTAAGGTTTCACATTAGGAACAATATTATTAACTAGTCGTTACTGTTTAGGTTTCTATAATAGCGTTTATTTTTTTCATGATTAGGTGACCTTATTTTTTTTTATCATCGAGCCATCATTTTTACACTACAAAACAAAATTACTCCTTTTTTTTTTCTTTCTTTTTTTACATATAACATCATCGAATCAACACTTCACAAACCTAATTTTATCTTTGATTGATAAACCTGACATAATTGGCAAATTTTGTAAATCTAAACTTTGAAAGATTTAATCGTTTTAGGTATTAATTTGAGACAACACATTGGTCAAAACCTATTCTCGAATTTGCCCTTTTCTTTGTATTCAGTGGATGTATTCTGTATAAATTGTAATTTAATTGATTTGCAAAAAGGTACATGCTGCTAGTGTTCGTGAATCAAAATCATAAAATCTCACATGCTTATTATGAGATGTACTGTAATGTAATCGGGTAACATTCGTTAAATCTCAGTTTTAAAAAACAATCTTTGACATTTATGAATGAATGCAATATACCGTTCCGCGAAATATATACTTTCCCAACGGATGTCCGAATTTACTGATGCCTCTCCTTTAAAATTTAGATCCATTCTAGCTGTAAACGTTTACTATTATCATATATCGACATTTGACATTTTTAAACTTCATTTTTCGTAAAATTTGATTGGAATAGTCATGTGTGGGTTACAATAACTGCACAGATTAAGACACAGTTGTAGAAGATATGCTGTGGAAATGAGTGCTATACTTGTTAATTGTATATAGGGTAGTAAATCAAGTAATATTAGTGTGTGAAGGTTGCAAACGGATATATATAGGTGAAGTGTAAAGCATATTTTTCTTTTTGCAGAAATGAAACCAGCAAACTATTTAAATGGTTGAGAATATTCTGTGAAGGTAATAAACGATTTAAATTCCCGCCCGATGACAAACCTCCCCTCCTGCTACTACATGTATTTCATCTGTCGATGAAATTCTCCGGAGGCGGAGCTCTAATGCATCGGGTGTTGATAATTGTCAATGTATATTTAACTGTATATTATGACGTTCCTCACTTCCTTGTTTTTAAATTAATTTACCTTCTCGAACAATGCTTTCGATACCCGCTAAGTCCTCTTTAAAGGTTGCCGAATAGCATGCGATAAAAGTGACACTAGAAACATATCAATTATACTTTCTTCTTTGTTCCCTTTATTTTCTTTTTATATCTACTAATGAATGATTACTTTTGTACATCATTTATCACTACTCGGTGTTTTATCCAATCACTTTTATTTTCTCACTTGCTTTCTGTTATAACCTTCACACTTTAACTGATAACAAGTAATTAATCACTGTTTAGTTTCATTGTTTCAACGGGAAAAGTGTCTCAAAATGATTTTGAGAAATATAAGGGGTTAGCGGAATATTGTCTATAAACCTATCTATCGAATATAGAAGGAAGTCTTTAGTGTTTGTAGATGTTTCCGGTCTCGAATAACTTCTTCAAAGAAATGAGGATAATTTTCTGCCTTACAATCATAAAAATGACAAATAAAAACCATTTGAATAAAATGCAATAATTTCAAATTGATTAGCCCACATGCCGAGACAATGTTCTTCAGTCGTTAATCGCGATTTTTGTTCATGATTTTATATAAAATAGTTTTTCACCTATTTATCAAAATATTACAATTTTCATATCGTTACAATCTAACTAAGTTAATGTAAATTAAATCATACTTTTCATATTTAATATTGAAATTATTTCATTCGTTTTAGATTATTTAAATTTCAAATTCAAACCCATCAAAATAGGATAATGAGAAGAGGTGGAGGGGGGGGGGAGAGGAAAAAAGACAAAGAGAGGTTGTTTGCGCGTATTCATCTGTGTTCTTATTGTGATGATGATGGTGATTTTGTCCTATCCCCCTCCTCCTTATTAAACATCTGCCCTCATTTCCTCCCCCTCTCTCTATTTCTCTCTTCCTCAAACACACACGCACACGCACGCACACACTTTTTCCTTTCTCTCCCTCTACCTTCCTCTCTCGCTATAGGCTTTGTCAGTATTCGTTTTTAAAAATGTTCATACAGTCTGTGAATGTTATTTTGATTTGCAAATGTTGATAGGAACATCCTTATCGAGCAAACAAAAAAACAATATGAAAGGGATCTATTTCTTCGGTTTAAAATAACGAAAAGTCGTCCACCATTTCTCTGAGAGTTTACAAATTCCAGACATAAAAAATCTTCAACAATTTTGTAAAATTCACTTTCAATATGATATGTGTACGAGCACAATTTGGCCGGGGGGGGGGGGGGGGGTAATGTCTTTTGTTACCAACCAAATTTTCAGTTGTGGGCGTGCTCCTCCCAATATATTTTTCTTAATGTTACAGTCCTATTTTGGAGCGGATAAATGATGAAGGAAAGTGAAACAACTCGATAATGAAACGTTCTTAAGAGTGCCTATGAAAGTAGCAGGAAATTAGTTATTGCATACGATGGATAATTGAAGGAATGAAGAATTGTGAAAGTGATATTTTGTCCATTTTGCACGAATGTTTCATAACGATTTAATTAAACACAATAGAGAGCACATTGATTATAATTATCTACGCTTACGTGCAAATAATGCGCTAAAGAAAAGGAGCCAAAAATATAACTCTGACAAGATATTTAGGCTGGTTATAATTTACTTAGTAATAATATGCTACTATCCTATTTCCGTTTATCAAACATTATTGAACACTAGCAATTCACTAAATGAATGGATAAATGAATATGATTAATAATACCCAATTGATCAAGAACAAGTATTGATAATGCCTATACTAATCAAACAATTTGAATATGGCTACTGTATGACAATGATAAATTCATAGATAGAGAATCATCTACACAAGTACATCAGTAACATTTATTAAACGAGTTTCATTGTTCATTTAATTGATTTTGCGTGAACAATTAACCTTAATAGGGTTCGTGTTTTTTTCCTTTGTTGTCCAATGTAAGCTGATCAGATGTTCCTTTGTTGTTGCTGTAGCTTTTTATTATTATTTCAATCATTACTGCTTCACCTTTTAAGATTAACGATATGATAAAGCATATTATTATTTTCTTTTTAGTGTATAATTATTATAGATCACCCTATTTTTTTATTGCAATTTAAGACAATGCGAGGATATTGTACATTATATAGATTGAAAAAAAATGATAATTTGTCTAAATTTGAATAGGCCTATTAAAGATCTTGATAATTATGTTAACGAAATTAACGAAAGATTATCAAAAATTGGTTGTTGTTGTTGTTCTCGTTGTTTTGTTGTAATATATATATAGATATATATATAGCACTAACGCCCATCTCGTTGTTCATTGGGGGCACTTTCCGCCCCTTATAAAAACAAAAGAAACATCGGTATGTCTCGTAAGGAAAGTGTTTCGATTAGGCTGAATTTTGCCCCTCCAATCCTAAACATGACTCGATGTTTATCGTTTATAGTTAATCATATTTAATAACTTTAATCGTATCGATTATGAAATTAGAACATTTAAATCAAAGAAACTTGTGTAAGATTTCGATCGTCTTTGTCAGAGGACTTGGTGTTTTTTAATGTATGTTGTGTATGTTTATTTGTTTGTTTGTTTATGTTTTTGCTTTTATTTTTGGTCTTTCTTGTTCTATCTCAGTCGTTTCCCAGTTTTTGAAAATATCTGAGGTCACAAAGCGGCCAAAACAAAATGGCCGTCCTCTGTTCATATAGACTGACGGACGAACAAACATATAAGTTACACGGCATTATCAGTGTCTTGTTATTCTCGCCTTTCTCGAGATAACGCGCCTTGTTTCATCGAGTCCTTGTTTGACGGTTCGGCCGCATCACACGGACCGCCTGTCTGATAAGAGCCCGTAGAAACTCCTGGGTTGGCGGTCTCTACGTTCAAACAGGTCTTGGCCCAAGGTGAACAAATACAGTCCTCTTGGCAGCTCAATCGATGAGATCATCAAATAACAAGGTTTTTATCTATTTTTTCTTCTTCTTCTTCTTTTATCCCTTTGTGAGGGGAGTTGTCCCGCCGGAAATCGAATGATTTACAACTTTGCTGTGTGATTAGACAACTAACATAGTTTTATAGGCGGTTAGATTAGCTTAGGCAGTTAACTTGTGATTAGTAATGAATTACAGTCCTATTTTTACATAATAGTTACTTATTGGTCCCATTATGTAGACATTAATATATAAGCTTTAATCGTGTTTTCGGCAGTTTTGTGCCCTGAGTTAATAGTGTAGTCTTTCTATCTATTTTATGACATTGTGTTCCATCCCTTTTGTTGATAGCAAATGGGTCCTAATTGGAAGACTTAATTTACCCACTGACATTTTAAAAGACACCTTTTAGAATTACCTCTGTGACAATTAAAAGTCTTTCTGATTCAATTTAAAATGGCACCATGTAAATCTTTCTGACATCTAACCCTTTCCTTTTATTCGTTTAATGTGATACTCAAAGCCGAAAAGCTAATTTCCATGATGAAACTACCCCGGTACCCGTAACGGTTATTCAGAACTCTGATAGTGAAATTCAGTGAGCTATAATAATCATTAATGACCTCATTAGTTCAAGACATCGTGAAAATGAAAATATTCTCATCGTTCCCATCGACCCTTGAATACAGAGAAAATAACTTTGACTGCATATTTTTTTCGTTATAAATCAAACTAACATCTGAATATGCCACTAAAACATTACTTTGCTTAATCGGAAACTAAAACTAATATTGCATCTGTTTTAAAACTACCCGATATCAATGACTTTTAGCAATCCTTCCGGTTAATTTTCCACCATGCATTAATCTTTCTTTAAAAAACGAGATATAATATATAAAGATAGATCACCAATTTGATTATTAACAAATATTGTTTCTGTTTAATAACCTAGTAACACACTTTGTGATTATATTTCTGGTCATCTCAGTTATTTTGTTTTTTTTAAACAATTTATTAATGCTTGATTGCTTTGTATTATGACGAGTGAAATGAAAAATGTTTTGATGGTTCTATTAAACATGAAGAGCCTTAAAATTAGTTTTTTAAATGTATTTATTATCTACAAACAAGGTACTTCTATTTATTATTAAGATTGTCTGTTATATTTTTGATGTAATTTCATGTGTAACTTTCATGCGCTGTATTTGTTTCTTCATAAAAGTTCTTACATTTCCCAAATAATTATGACAGAAATTTTGAATCTAACAAAGAGAAGAAAGAAAGGAAATCGATCACAGTCAAAGCAATATGGCATGTAATTGTATTTGTCTGAGAATATTTGAAAGTAAATTGTTTTAATTTACTAGAAAATAAAACACAGACAGGACAGAGGTTATCTAAAATGTCAACGTTTTCATGCAAGCAGCCGTGTAAAGGATATTGTGTGAGGGTTTTTAAGATGGATACACACCGATTGGTTCGGCATTGGTCGAACTATAAGACAACATACTTTAAGTTTATTAAAGCAAAGCACTTTTTCGTAGATGGCTATAGATGCTGCAACTCGCAAATTTGATATTTTGTCTTCACTTTTTATTAACGCTTAAAATGCGCTTTCAATTTTGTTTTGATCTGATATTCAATTTATTGGCATATTTAAGCTGTGTCATCTACTAAACATAATCCTGATTAGTTTCCAAAGTTAAGTTGACTCCAGCTGGCCCCATCTCAAACTTTGCGGGTGGTTAGGGGCTATATTGCTCCGAGTTACACCCTCTTTTCCACGGGCTTTCATTAGTCAACTTTAGACATAGCATGTCCCTGAGTGAACGGAACCAACGAACTGTTTCACCCCGGAAATTTGCTTTTTGGCACATTCACAAAGGATGGAAAAATGTATATTTTGTTAAAGACATGATGAATATCAGGCTAATTTTAACGTTAGATCATCCGAAAAACACATTCAGAAGCTGACGTAGATTATGGTCATTTAATCTTCTACCGCTGAATGTTAAAACTCAGTTTTTAACTTGTGACATGAATTATGCATTCCATCAATTTGCATGCACGTATGACATTTTTAGTTAGAAATTACGTATTCCGAGATTACATCTTTTTTCATTACCATTTAGCTTTAAAATTTTCTGTGACCCCAAGAGCAAATAACTATTTTCTCTTTTCAATATGTTTCTTTTTAATATCAACTACGTAATATAGTTCAATTATTTACTATAGGTTTTTTTTTTTAAATCTTCCATACATATTTATTCCAACCCTTTCATTGACTGATTTGGGAGAGCTCTAATGTTTTCATAACGACGCTCTATCAATAACCAAGAAACAAATAAAGTAATATCAATACAAATTTATTACTCAATTTGAAAAGATTGCACTAAACTTATAAAACTATACATTTTTTATATTTTGATATCAGAGTGTACGTTTTGATCGTAGTCATTTTTATATGAAATAGATATATTTGAAGAAAAAAGACCTGTAGAGAGCATGCTTTGCACGCAATGCACTTTCCATTATTAAAAATGACATATTTGTGAAGTTGTTATCGATAGTGAGAGTTTGAGTATCCGTTTATCACTGCCGAGGACATGTAATAGCATTAGCTGAAGTTTCGAACTATTAACCATCTCAATATGATCTTTACAAAATAGCACGCTAGCGATTTGATATTGTGATAATATACTCAGCTATTGTAAAAAGAAACATAGATAAAAAGACAGTGTATAATCTATACATTTACTTAAAACATTTGTACATAACCTCATTTACTGTAAGAAACAAAACTATATGTCAAAATACATGTAATAAGGTAAAAAAGTAACCCAATATATATATTATACGATAAAAATTGTCAGATTATCATATAAAGTTTTTGGTCCTGTGTATAAACGCAGCTATTGACAATGAAACAACATGATAGTTCCTAAAAAAATTACTGACTATATTTGAGTAATTCAAGTTAAAGAATAATAAAAGGAGGGTATGCGAAGAAACATTCAAATATAATGCGAAAAGGGACCGTAGATTGAGAGAATAAAGAAAACAAAATTATGAAGGAGTATGATTTATTTATTTATTTATTTATTTCTAATGGTTTGACATGGTAGCCCACTCACTAACAGGTAGTGGTCTTCCACGGGGCCCTGAATAAACGTGAACATATTTACATCGCTTATAACGTTTATACAGAACAGTTACAAAATAATACTCGTTTGCAAAATAAACATATATCATTAACCTAGTTCAACAGTAATGTCAATAGGAAAATATTGATTAAGTCGCAATTATGTGAATAAGTCATGTTAATATTACAAAACATGCACGTAGTGTATGTTCGGCTGAGCTATTCACAAATTACTACTTTTTTTAAACAAAATGATCGGATAGAGTAATAGATTTGTGTCAATGAGAAAGATTGAAATTATTAGAAAGGGACTGAGGAAAATGATTTGGTAGATAGAGAATAATTAAGATTACAATGTCCGTACAACGGTTTTGTGGCAAACACAGCGGTTACTCTGTTTTGTTTTTTTGTCAGGTTACAAGACTTCCCATTTAAGTTCCGATGATAAAAACAAAATAAATCCTTCCTTATTACGTAACGGATTAGAACTTGAACATATATATTTACAAACCCTAAGTATTTATAAACCTTCTGGTTTGTTACACATCGGAAGTTGTTTATTGGTGATAAATCAATTAAGTAGTAGTGGAATTTGATAGGTTTTGTCAAAGTCTTATCCAATATGCATGTAAATGGTCTTCTTATTTACCTTTTATCATTATAGGTTTATCATACAATGCTTATTTCTCTATTCGAAAATTAAAAAGAGAGTCGTTTATCACTTATACAAACGGGGGGAACAACTTTAGAATACCCCATTACTAAAATTGACCAAACGTTCGTAGGGTACCAAAAACTTCACCAATCAAGCTACATCTCGAGACTAAACCTAATCCTAAACCTAATCCTAACTCTAACCCTAACTCTAACCCTAACCCTAGGTCTTTGGCGTTTATGTACATTAACCATAATGGTGGGGTATTCTAAAGTTAAGCCCAAACGGGAAGTTAGTTTTCTCGAATATCATACAATTTAAAAGTATTTC
This sequence comes from Strongylocentrotus purpuratus, assembly GCF_000002235.5. Lineage (NCBI taxonomy): Eukaryota > Metazoa > Echinodermata > Echinoidea > Camarodonta > Strongylocentrotidae > Strongylocentrotus > Strongylocentrotus purpuratus. Next base: position 14,394,664 of record NW_022145596.1, read on the forward strand.
AGGTTCTACATTTTTTTTTACTTAACGGATAATTGCAATTTATTACATTATATTGAGTCCTGATGGAAAATATACAAAAGATACAAATATATGACACACTAATTTTACAAATTTTCATCCAACGAACATTTCCTTTTCTTTTGATGGGGAGATAAATTTCGTTGTCATGTTGAAGTAATATAATTTCTTTGCCAAATAAAGGTATCTATCCAATCGACTGTTGAAAACTTCCATTAACGACATTCTCGAATATGATTAAATTTGTGGTTTTATTATGTCAAGTTTATCATGACCCAAAACTGAAAATACCTATATCAGTACGTAAACGCAATCGCACGCGTAGCATTAGACAAAGAAATGCAATTCGATGGTTTCATATACTGAATTAAGACAGTTTTCAAATGCTCTAAGAGAATTGGCAAAATAATCAAAATATATAAATAATTAAAATTTACATCATATTTTAATCGCTCCTTACTCTCCTCCAAGAAAATCAAATAGTACCCTGTATATGATATTTATTTACTATTATTTGATACTAGGTGATGTTTTTGTTGTTCTTAATGCAAAAACTCATTTTAACAAATTAATCGTGAGCAATGAATGTAATAGACATTACAATATAGTATTTGATGATTACTTCAGGTTGTATTTATAATTTATTCATGGTATGATAATACTCAGTACGGGAGCCTATTCACATACAAGCTATGCTTTTTATTTAGGCTCCACAAATTTTCAATTGTTTTACCTTGCCTGTTATATCAACATATTTCGAAATTTCGTAATTATTTTCCGTACATTTGAGTTGATTTGAAATTTTTTTATACATTTTTTTCTTGTGTGAAATCTAGTGTTATATAATATACGCCTGTATACAAAAAATTATTTAAACTGTTTTTTAATGTAAAATATGGAATAAATAAACTTCAAACTTCAAATTTCAAATAATATGATAAGCAACCAATGGCTGAACTGTTCACTTATTATATACAAGTAAGTTTTAATAATACATAAAATACAATGTTAAACATGTTAAAAATATCATTATTTACGATCGGATACATACTGCTGCATGTGTCTAAACATAGTAATGTTTCTTTAGTATACAGTGTAAAGGAAAATTGGAAATTATTTTTCGCGAGAACCGAAGAGGGTTACTAAGGATAAAAAGATCTGTGTTGCATCTTCGATTCTGATAAGCCGAATTTGAACACAGAAAAGTGCAAGTTTACTCTTCTTATAAATGTCCGTGTCAAATAAATTTCTTTCCTTTGTACTTTTCACAAAATGTCAAAACCTTTACAGAAATAATATACAAATTTACAAAGAAACTTGTTTAAGGAGAACCTACATGTATAGTGACTCGTCGTCGTAATTCATTTAACCGTTACATGCTACAGATTATTATTTTGTAATTAAGAAACTGATAAGCCGAATTTGCATACAGAAAAGTGCAAGTTTACTCTTTTTTTAATGTCCTTGTCAAAAAAACCTCTTTCGTTTGGACTTTTCACAAAAAGTTAAAACCTTGAGAATTTGTTTTATCAAAGATATCTCTTTAAGGAGAACCTACATGTATAGTGACTCGTTATTCTAATTCATTGAACCGTAACATGAGACAGATTCTTAGTTTGTAATGAAGAATAGCAGTTTTAATTTGAATGTGAAATGTCACGCTTTCTTATTCGTACGAGAGCAGTGTTAATGTGTAATCCAGATTCATATGTATTAGCTTTCGCTTGTTTATAATTACATGTGTAGCTGAACATCAATGTCCTTCAATATTTATAACTCATCGATATTTATTACAAAGACAGGTGACTCAGACTAGATTTCATAAAATAGAAATCAACAATGATTGTCATAATTGTTCAGCATCTTATTTTACGTCCCATTTTAGTTCATGTATATAATTCGTTGTTTTGTCAATAATGAACTTAGTTAACTTGTAATAATGTGTTATCACATCTTTCACTATGGATAAAGTAAAAATTTCTTTACCCTAAAATGTGTGTTGTATTGTATTCCTGACGATGCAATACTAATCAGTGAGATGGAAATGAAAATTGTGAATTTTCAGAAAAATGGATTCTCTTATGAGTATTATAAGATTTTCGTTAAAAGTACATGTAAATCTAACTTTTAACAAAAATTTGTATTAATTTCATTAATACAAGGCCTTTCAGTTTACTACATATTTCTATGCATTCTGAAACAAAAGAGGTGGTATTTCGTCCTAGTATTCTGTTTATGAAGTAAGACAGTACTGAAATAATTTACCCCATGCATGTAATAAGATAGCGGTCTTACTTTATATATGAATAATTAAAATAAGTTTGCATTATTAGGTAACATGTGGAGAGCAGCCCATTTTTTAAAACCAGCGCAGTCATTTGTGTTCTTTTTCAGCGTATCTCATTATATTTATCGCACATTCTATCGATCCTTACATTAGGAATTTGTATTACTTGTTATTTTTCATTATTTTCATTTCTACGTTGAAGATGCAAGTATTAATGTCTACTCGCATCAATCTTATAGCTTGTGGTATACCACGCCCTCTTCATTGTCATCTATTTATTCTTGGTGTTTCTCAAAATGATTGATTGATGGAATAAATACTTCTATTCCTTACTTATTCTCTTCTTTATATAGGCAACATGACATTTAGGTGACATTCCTGAGTATATATCAACTCAGGATTTTGACAAGGATGAGTTTGGTCCTGAGATCCTGGTTCTGGTATAAATTTATAACTCCTGTTCAGGTTAATGCATGCTCCGACATAATATCATAGCGGAAATGAAAGTGATTGATTGTGTATTAATATAATTATCTAGAAATGCTTGAAAAAATTCAGAAAGTTCAAGTGAAACAATTTTTCATTTGTTTGTTTGTTTTGTTTTGTTTTAAATTGTTCAAATAAACCTGCAGAAACATGGGCATGTATGCTCAAGTCTCTTTATTTTAAATTTTTGCTTATACCATGTTTTTTGTTTTGTTGTTAACTTCTAGTAATTTGCACTTTGTCCTGAAAATGTTTTAACGATACCTTGTTAGTTCTGATAGTCTGACAGCAATTATACGTGTTTATCGTATTACTATTGGCCTATATCAAAACATAAATATTCAATCCAATCCAATCTTAACCGTTAATTATTTGTGTACAGCTCATTGACCATTTTAAAATCACATGAAAAACAATGGAAATCTGTTTTCCTATCAAATTGCACATCCAAAGATTTAATTCCGTTAAAAGAAAAAAAGATTATCGTTAATTTACAAGCTCACGGTCAGTATTAATATATCACCATGCATGAGCATCAGAGTTTCTGTGCAGCTCTTAACCGCTTGACACAATACACAATACCAATGAGACTGAGAATCGGTTAAGGAAAAAAAAAATGTTGAAATACCATGTATTGTGGCAGTCCGTTCATCCCTGGCCCGTTTTTTTTACAAATACAAGAAAGAAAGAGGCATCATTATCATGACTTTTCCTAAAATCATTGTTGAATAACCCACTGCAGAATATATCTTTGCTAATATTTTGGAAACAAACTGATGCCTAATCAACATTATCAAACTGTATGTATAATCTAAGGTAGATAACCATGTCTGCGTTGTCTAAGGTTTACATTCGGGCGTTCTATCGCAGAATTAAGTCTTTTATTTCAAGAAAGAAAATTTGAAATAATCAACATCTATTTTAGTAAGGTGTGTAACATTACGTAAAGGATGTACAGCAACCGTTATTTTTGAGTACGAATGCCCTATTATGTACTGCAAAAGTCGTGATAAGCCATGATCTATTCCAAGGTCATGCTCATTGATGAGCTAAGCCAGAGCCGAAACTCTCCCGGTGAAGGTTTTCGACGTTCCCGCTATGGCTCAGATTACTCCACCCCTGCAGAAAGGGACTATGTAAAGCTTAATATCTATGATTAAATTAGTACAATTTGGTTCCTCAATATTAATCCACAAGGCTTTGTGTTTTCATTCGCAATTTTGCAAAATATCAGATGAACTGTGCTTAGATGGAGGCTGATTTTGTATTTTCCTCTCACTTATTAAGATTCATATCGTCAATATGCTTATAGAAATATGAACAGTTTAAAAACGTTGGCCAGTCAAATGTTGTATATGGAGTATAATTTCTAAACCAAAAACAGACAAAAAGGTGTTACACAAAGAGTATCTTCATACTATTGGCTGTATTGTTGAGGGCTTTGTATGTTGAGGATAGCAGCTATTAAGCCCAATCGAAATGACTAATATACTAATGGAGTTATCACTTGAGTCAAAACGATTTACCACCGAGTGCAATCAATTAACGAACAATTAAACAAGTATGAGAGATGTAAAGCAATTAATTTATATTAATTACCGATACATATTTTAATCCCAACCCGGTTCGTTCTCATTTTCGAAACTCGATTTCAGATATGTTTTCCTCCTTGGAATATATTAATTGCTTTCTTTGTATAGATTTGCTCTCACAAAGCCTTGTTTAAATTTAATATTCGATGAACACTGGTTTGTTGATTTCGTCATAAAGACCTCGCCACCATAATGGGTTGATTAATAAGAGACACGAAACAACAAAGATAATTATTATGCAAAGAGAAAACGAGATAAAACGCCATTTCTTATGAAAATATAGCGAGTTTACCTAAGCGTACTCAAGAGTGAAAGCCTCAAATCATTATATTTTATTTTATGCGGGATTTATGTCAAATTAAAGATGCTATGTTTTATTAATTGCAAAATTCAGTTTGTTAAATGTTTAATCGCCTTTGTAGGACGGAGTAAAGAATAATATATGAATTATAACAAACCATCTTAGAAGGAATTTTGAAAATGAATGTTAAAGACAACAAATTATTTCAAAGAGGTTAGCTTTATATCTAAAACAGAGAATATCCATAAACAAAAATTGATAGTGTTATTCATATATATCACAAGAATCATAATTTATATCTGATATAAGATATGATTCATGTGATATTTATGAATTACACATCAATACAAAGATTTTAATTGATAATCATTTTTTCAAAGAAGTATGTAATAGTTATTTTAAATGGTTGTAAAGATAATATTGCAGGAAGGGTAACCAGACGAATCTCTATTCGCGCTTTAACATAACTGACATTATACAGCGGCCTTGAATACGGCTCTCTTCGACCCTGCAGTGTACTATGTCAGACTTACCGACATAACATGAAATCGGTATTACTTGAGGTGACATGTATACGGTCTCCATGAATAGCTACATTTATTCTGATTGCGTCGAGAAACAATTATTCGCAATGTTTTAAATCTTTTATATTTGTTCTTAATTAAATTCAAATTTCCACAAACAATTGCATCGAGAAGCAATTATTTGCAGTGTTTTAAATTCTTTATTTTTGTTCTTGATTAAATTCAATATTCCACAAACAATTGCGACGAGAAGCAATTATTTGCAGTGTTTTAAATCCTTTATTTTCGTTTTTGATTAAATTCAAATTTCCACAAACAATTGCATCGAGAAGAAATCTTTTGCAGTGTTTTTGTTCTTGATTAAATTCAAAATTCCACAAACAATTGCGACGAGAAGCAATTATTTGCAGTGTTTTAAATCCTTTATTTTCGTTCTTGATTAAATTCAAATTTCCACAAACAATTGCTTCGAGAAGAAATCATTTGTAGTGGTTTTAATCTTTCTATTCACGTTATTGATCAAATTCAAATGTCCACAGACAATTTACTTAATCAAGCGTCAATTATTTCATTAAATTATTACTTCAAGACTCAATGTAATAATTATTGTGGACAGAAAAACAATGGCTGATCTACAATTATCGAGAAAAGAAATTTAAAGATTTGCATCGTTCATGCTCATAAATATATCTTCGCTTTCGTTAATGTTTGAAACTACAGAAAAGACATGTTCATAATTGAAGCAGTTTGTATCCCATACTAACTGACTTTGGAAATGTATGAATTTAAAAAACAAAGCTCCAAACCTAATTTAGTGTTACTTGAAATGTAGAAACTTAAGTTTATTACATTATGTCTGTTTAGTGTGCTCAAAATATTAAAACTTCTAGTTTTTAAAGTTCCGTGGGTCAGTAGAAACCGCTGATTTTCATTTTAAATCGTGTGCTTTCATTTTGTTATTTCTATCTTTTCTCAATGTGAAATTAAAGATTTACCATGGCAATGCTAATAGACTTCTGCAGTGATGAGAAAAAAACGAAGGGAGATACACGTAGCTCTTGACGCCACACGACAGGGCCGGTTCTCCGTATGCTGCACGGTGACGAATGCCCTGCGCGGGCCGACCGCTGATTAGAAAAGGCTTTACTTGGAAATATATATTTAAATGCATTTTCAAGATGCATATTCATCTGTTTTCCCCCTCAAATTTTAATGTATCTAAATATTACCAAACTTCATTTTGATCTCATTTGATTGCTTGATGTCTTCATGAATTCACAAATTTGATAGGAGTTTGTTCATATTGCAGACGTTAAAAATGACAAATGTATTTAAGAGTGATAATGCCAATATGGTTGTATGTTTTTCTGTTTTATAATAGTCATTGTTTGTTCCTTAATAAAATATTGGTTTCTGCATCAAGCACCATAAACCACATCAAACGAATCCTTTGAAAATAGGTCTGTCTGTCTTTTTCTTTACATATTAATATGAAGAAAGCAATATCTTCACAACGCCGATTTGTTTTCTTTTTCAATTTTTAGGGCAGCGTACTTTAATTCAAACGATTTTGATAGAATGTCTGGTCAAGCAGATTCTACGGACTTCATAATTTCTTATATAAATTTTTAAGTAAAATGTAGAAAAGATTGAGAATAAAAACTGAGCAAGTTTGTTACAAGGATAATTAAAATAGTGTACATGATATGATGATAAAGGAAAGACTGCGCAAGTGCAGGACATTTATAATAGCAACGAATAGAGTCAAAGAGTTTGTCACTTTTAAAAGATAAGATATCATACTTATGATGGGGTCATTCTTTTCCCCCAATTGTATTCGTCTTTTTCCAGATATTAAGTGACAAAAGAATCCATTATTTTTGCCCATTGTAAAGTTTAAACAACTCATTAAGAATAATCGTTCGATAATTGTCGAAAGAACTTTATCATTCTTGATAATGAAAATAGAGATTGTAATCTTGGGACCCCCTCGGTGATGAATTTGTAATTTGTAAAAACATTTCCTAATCAAAGGTCAAAATTTTCCATCACGACTTTAATTTTGTTTTCCATGGTCTACTTTTGTTGAGCGATTTGAATAAATTATTTAAAAATTTGACATATCATCGTTTAGTTTTCTTTTTGTTTTGTTTTCCTCTTTAAAGCATCTATAGCCTCCTGCTCCTCCTAATCCCGCGGTTTGTCCGTTACCCCCTTTGTATTTCTTTATCTCTTTCTCTCCTGGTTTCATCCTATCTCTAACTCTCTCTCTCTCTCTCTCTCTCTCTCCACCACCACCACCTCTAGCTCTTTCTCACTCAGTACCCTATATCCCATGCAAATTATATTATATAGTAGTGAACATCCTTATGATATTAATTGACAATGTTCCTTTCTGATTTCTTTCAAAAGTACAAATAATTTTGTTGTGATATATTTCACTTCAAAATTTGTATGCTTGCTTGCAGTGATGATATATTCAGATAAAGTAATGAACAAATCAATGAGAAAGGTCTCTCTGAAATCCATATGGGTCTTTATTCTTCGAAACATTTTCACCTCTTTATGTCGCACATCTTATTGTCTTTAATAATGTCACGTGATCGTGATGCCGAATAATTTTAAAAGATTCTCTATGTTTATCCTGTTTCTAAAATTTTGGTTCAAATGTCCTTGCTTTCGTCAACGTCGCTCCGTCTTTCTACTCAAAACTTTCTGGTTTCATTTAACAGCTTTACGTTAAAATGGAATACAGTGTTTTTTTTAAAGAAAGTTTTATATACTTTTTAATTTTTTAGTTTGCCTCAGAACTGAAATATTTAAAATAATTACCAGTGGTTAAATAGTTATGAAAAAATGATTTTGAAACAATACAAATTGACAACTCTGAGGTACGGCAATCACTTACCAATATACGTTGTGCAATTTAAGAACGGTTTTAATGAATTCCAAACTGAGATCTATCCGTAAGCATCCATTTGCAACACACATACTAAATTAGGTTTAGAAAATATATCGTTTATAACGGTGGTATATATTGCTAATAGCTGTACAGATTGTTAAAAAGTACAGTAGATTTGTATACTTGTGATACTGTCTTTGGTGCTTGGATGTTTTTGCAAGTCTGTGCAAATAGATTTTCTCACATATCGGCAGGTCATTAGCCACTAATGAGTGTTAATCGAGCTACATTTTGAGTGTTCGAATGGTCCGCCGGGCGAACATCGCTACAAAGTAGACGTAATTCGCGCGGAGATAATTACCTCGATTTGGAAGTCTTTAACTTTACGAGGCCGTGTGAGAGATATAGAGAAAAATTGTTAACGACCCTGCAATACATACAATCTAAATTATATCAAGACATAAGTTTGTTTTGTCAACATACAACAAAACCTAAATTAGGGGCATTAAAAGTCGATTTTATTCAGCTGTTTCTTCCGCACTTGAAAATTAATTTTGATATAGGCAACGTCATTTTTTGGTTATTCTATAAACCACCGAAAAAAATCTAGTTAGAAGGCGAATGAAAGCATGACAGTCCGATTCTATTTTACCTTTTTGTTCATCTTTAGTAGCGTCAACTGTCAGCAAGTAAAACTGAGTTAACTGACTATTTCTTCCTTTCAAAATGTTTCAAATATAAAACGTAAAGCTCGATCACCCCATGACACATCAGGCGAAAAAGCGTGACATCACAAGGATTCTTAACGCTGATTGGTTAGTTTGGAATATAAAGGTCATTATCGACTCGACTGTGTGGGTGATTGAACATAATACTGAATATTTGTGTTGTGGAGGGTGAGAGAGTGAGAGAGGGAAATACAGAGAGAGAGAGAGAGAGAGAGAGAGAGAGAGAGAGAGAGAAGGCAAAAGAAGGAAGAAGTAAAATAATGAGAGGGCGCTAGTGTCATAATGATAAGACAAGTTAAATTAACAAGCAGATCCTTGATTTACATGATATACATCTGAAGTAGTTTATAAAAAAAAGTATTTTGCTACTAAGAGCTTTATGAGCTAGACAATAATTATTATGTATTGTTTGAAGCAAAGATGAATACGGAAGGATATTGAAGTGATTTGATTATGTTTTTTCTGCTTGATTTTCAGGTAACTTAACGATGTCAGAGAGAGAGAGAGAGAGAGAGAGAAAGAGAGAGAGGGGGGGGGAAGGTAGAGATATAAATGGAGCCTGTTTACAAAAAAACATACCCCTAGTCAGTTTCATGATAACGACTTCTTTTATGTTTTAAAACAGACCTCTTCTAAAAACCTGCCCCTAAAATAAATAGGTACGACCCGCCCATTCGTTATAACTGTAGCCTTGTACTTTATACTTGACCATGACGTTATCGATGGAAATATTCCTAACATCTCTAAGCTGCGTGTTACATGTCTAATCTCGTGTCAATCACAATAGAACAAAGATAGTGAGAAATGAAGCCCGTTCGCCTCCAAACTTCAGAGTTTCGAGATCTCGGGTCGATAGCGAAAAAGGCCATACCTGAAGTTCAAACTCCGATAACAAACTAAACTGACCGACTGATGATTACAAAGCCTGATTATCTTTGGACGCCCGGACTATGCAGTTGGAAAAAAAAATCGCTGAAAATGAGTCAAAATGAATGATAAATATTGAATTGTCGGGTAGCTTCAAGGCGTTCGAGTGCTTGTCATTTGACCACATGGCAAACATGAGCCGGTTTGTTTAGCGGCAACAATCAGAGAGCCTGAAGTGTGAGATGCCCATTAACTAAAATTGGCGCGGATTAATATTGTTCGTAGGGAGTTTAACCATTATTCTTTTGTTGCTGTTGTAATTATTGTGTAAAATAGTCTAGATGTGTAGATTAAATTAATGGGAAACACAACGGATGGCATCTCAAGTGCACCAGAAAGTCTTCTTTCAATTTATATTCTTGTATTTTAACCCCCTTTTTTTACTCAAATATATTTTTGTCACCTCCCTCTCCTCACCTCCATTTACTACACGCCTCCCTCAACCGAGTTCTGTTTTTTGGTATCCCCCTCTCTCTCTGTCTATATGTCTGTCTTTCTCTCTCTCTCTATCTAATTATCTTCCAATACCCCCCCCCCCACCCCCCCCCCCTCTCTCCACATCTCTCTCTTACAAAATTTGTATACCCACTTCCTTTTCTCGAAATAGACAGCAACATTCATATATAAACTAGATGGAATTTTGACTGCGCGCAGTCGAAAATGATGCCTCCGCCATAGAGCAATTTAAACAAGTTTGGAGTTTAAATCTCCAGTGGTTCTTGAGATATCATGATAACAATCTCAATGTATGGAATTTCATAAGTTGACCTCTGTGACCCTTGACCTTTGACCTACGTGCTCCAAAATCTAATCAGATTGTCTTCCTATGGTGATACACACTATCATTAAGTTTGAAGTTTAAATCTCCAGTGGTTCTTGAGATATTATGATATGGTGATACTGTACATACTATCATTAAGTTTGAAGTGAAAATTCTCCAGTGGTTCTTGAGATATCGCGATAACGATCTCAATGTATGGAATTTCATAAGTTGACCTCTGTGACCCTTGACCTTTGACCTACGTGCTCCAAAATCTAATCAGATTGTCTTCCTATGGTGATACACACTATCATTAAGTTTGAAGTTTAAATCTCCAGTGGTTCTTGAGATATTATGATAACCATCTCAATGTATGGAATTTCATAAGTTGACCTCTGTGACCCTTGACCTTTGACCTACGTGCTCCAAAATCTAAACAGATCGTCTTCCTATGGTGATACATACTATCCTTAAGTTTGAAGTTTTTACATCTCCAGTGGTTCTTGAGATATCATGATAACAATCTCAATGTATGGAATTTCATAAGTTGACCTCTATGACCCTTGACCTTTGACCTACGTGCTCCAAAATGTAATCAGATTGTTTTCCTATAGTAATACACACTATCACTAAGTTTGAAGTTTAAATCTCCAGTGGTTCTTGAGATATCATGATAACAATCTCAATGTATGGAATTTCATAAGTTGACCTCTGTGACCCTTGACCTTTGACATACGTGCTCCAAAATCTAATCAGATCGTCTTCCTATGGTGATACATACTATCCTTAAGTTTGAAGTTTAAATCTCAAATGGTTCTTGAGATATCGCGCTAACAAACTCAATACAAGGAATTTCATAAGTTGACCTCTGTGACCTGTGACCTTTGACCTACGTACTCCAAAATCTAATCAGATCGTCTTCCTATGGTGATAAATACTATTCCCGAGTCTTAAGTTTAAATCTTAAATGGTTCTTGAGATATTGTGATAACGGTCAAACGGGACGGACGGACGGACGTACGGACGGACAACCCGAAAACATGATGCCTCCGGCACCACCTTCGGTGGCGGAGGCATAACAAAATGAACACATAATTCAAAACAACTAAAATTCAACAGATAATATTACAATGTAGACAGTATGCTTAAGGGGAAAAGATTCAACCTCAATTGAATATTTAATCACATGTACATTTTCTTTCATGGATAACAAACAATATTCACCCACCATGGAATCTAATTATTGATTTTAAGCTCAACAAGTGCATAGTAAACAGGAATTATTTTTCCCTTCCACTTCTGGGATGAAATACAACAACCAACATATATATAAATATTGACATTCATTTTGGCTTTGAAAAGGTTTTCATAGATGCAAATAACACTTTACGATGAAACGAACTATAATATCGTGTGTGATTAGAGGCAGAAGGGTGCTAACTCTTCACGTCTAATGCAGAGTTAATGCCCTTCTGGCTCTCAACAGATGATATTATGTCAGAACAAGAAATTCTCATGAATGAACCAATGAAATATCAAATATTACACCCATTATATAATTACTTGTCAACAGTAACATTTTATTTCCTACTCCTATAACTGTTAAGACATGTATAATTCAGGTTGATGATTCTCAGACCTCTTGATTTGTATTGGAGCAACATGCTCAGTGGTCCAGAAAGAAACACAATACACCAATGCAACTATAGCTCTGAAAATATATTGTGCGCTTTGTCGAATCATAATACTTTGAACCATTCTCAAACACTTTATCACCATTTTCTGTTTCCCCATGTCTTTTCCAAACGACACTCTTCAACATGCAGCATCAAGGAGAAAAAGAGTCTTTATGCTCCACGTGAACGAATACATTATCACCATCACCAACCAAGAATGCAAAGACACCATAAATTACTCATACGATTGGACAACCCGATATGGAATCTACAACTTTGAAGGAAATCTACCCAAGTTCTACTCCTGTCAACATCTTAAAAACTAACAAACATACACCCAATTTTTTTAGCAGTTTTGAGTCACAAAAATTTGGCTTGAGAGACTGACACCCGAAAGCAAACATGCTACCTCATTTAAGACCAACCCGAAACTGAAACGTGTCCAAGAAAGTAAATCATTACAAATACCAACAATGTTACAGCTTAAAGAGATCATTACGCATTGTTTAACATATTTTGTCAAGATGAGAGCCAATGTTACACTAGAACTTCAATCACCGCATCAATATCACTTAAAATAAATCTTATCAAACTAACCCCATCAGTTGTTATTTTACAAAACGAAGCATTTAAACGAAAATCTCAAATTCATCTTCAATTATGTAGGCATATAGAGGTAAGGGGATAATCTTGCCAATATGAATATATTCTTAGACATGATATTAAAGAATATATCCATCTATCCTACTAACTGCAACATCCGCAACCGCAAGTAAGCACCTTAGCACAACTGTCGAGTACATTCATGTATCTCATATCCATGTATCCATTTCATGTATCAACTTCATGCACCATTTTATCCATTTCAAAAGAGTAAAACATTCTACCTAAAAACAACAACTCCTCGCTTGGGTGGTTCCAATGATCTAACAACCTAAGCTACATGAGTTGAATATCTATAGTCTAGTTACAACGAGGAGGTTATTCCTTGGTTACAAGCAATTCTTCTTGACATACAAAACATGAATGTCGAGCAGATCTTGTTTTCTCTTCATCTTTTAAAGACACACAACCAAAACACTTGACATAATAGGGCAGTATCGGCATCTTTTCGATGTATGCATGTATTTCCTGTAACAACAACAATGATAGAACTTGAAATCATAAGACCTTAAAAGTCAAACATTCATTTCCTTGACAATATTTAAAAAAGTTATAATAATAATAATGAAACAGATTTGTAATTAACTACATGTTTATTCTAGTATATGTCTAAAACCGCTAGTATCATCTGTATATATCTGTTGTAAGAAACGCCAAACAAAAGGAGAAATATCAACGAAAAAAAATGAAAGAAGAAAAAAATCAAGTGGAATCAAATACAAGCCAGTGTATCCCCAACATATATATTTTTAAAAATCTCTCATTCAATCCATCATCCAACAATCCATTATCTAACTCTGAAATAAATTCATCACCACAGAATTTTGACATTTTCAAAAATTGGTACAAATACAATACGAATGTTAATTATCTATCATATGAATTTGAAACTCTTATACACACGAGACAAATGTCATGGGGATGAAACTAAACTATTTTCTATACAGTTCCCTTACATTTTCAATATTCAATTCATTAACTCTGTAAATGTTCTCTAGCAGATTTACATTTCTCATTTACTGTAGATCAAAGAACCTACTTAAAACAAAAGAATGTTGCAATTAATGACCAAAGAGCAAATAGTCCAGAATCAAACTAATCATTGGTTCATGTGTCCTGCGATTCGTTGTGAGTCTATACACTATTGAATTGTTTGTTAATAAATAGACCAACAGTCCTTTTAACAAACAAAAAAATGAAAAAATCAATAAAGAAAGAATGAACACAAAGCTCATATTGCGAAATAAACGTGATCGCGTGTGAATGGAAATGCGCTAGAAACAATCAAGTATTCCTGGAATCAAACTCAAATTTAAAGAAATAACAAAAAGTTGATAGAAAATATTTGCTACTACAAAACAGAATATAAACAATCCACTGGCTAACTATCTCTAGCCCTACACTACAATGAAAGTCCAACAGTAGCCAGCATTCATGATGTCAATCATATATCATCTTCTGTTGTTGTTTTTGTTTGTTTACTGACAGGGTGATTACAACAGGATGTTCTGTATTTTGGGGGTTTCCCTAATTTGTAATGCCACCACACAACTGAATAATCAACAACTCTGTAGCAGTTGTGCTTAAAAACAAAGTAATGGCACCAAATGACTAGTTAAGTAACTAATTTGGATAAACTTTTCATTAAAATCTAATGATTATTTGTGCACTAAAGAGATAATTAGAATTGCCTGCAAAAGAAAAACATCTAAACCATCACTGAGACAGTTTAGACCTTGGACAGTGTGTGCAGGCAAGCGTCTATCTGATGACTGGGTTAATAGTAATATCTGTAAAGCGCTTAGAGGTATCGTAGATGCATTAGGCGCTATATAAATCCAGAATACTATTATTATGTGACTCACTCGACCGAGTTTACAAACAAACTTGTGTATTGCCTTTGTTTATGTTGACATCATGAAGGCTGACTGACTAGACACCTGTTGCTAGAAGAGAAGATGCTATCCTCAGCAAACTGACGGGTTGCTAGGCAACAGGACGTCATCATTCCTTTCTTGAGCGCGTCTTAGGCTTCTTGGGTGTGCTGTGAAGAAAGAGAAACAAGGATACCATGTTATAGAGGCACATTTTTGAGAGTGTAATGTTTGCTACATCTACAATAAGCCAGTTCCTAAATAGCTTCGGTACACATGACCTTAAAATATCCACAGATCTTTTACACGATGGATACATGTACTTGTGCATTTTACAATAATCACTGCCAAAGTGATGGAGGTGCTTCATGAATACCTTTTGTTTGCCTCTTGAGAAGAATACTTCCATTTATGTATCCGATAAATGTACTGTTGGTGCATAAATGAATACTGATTACATAACTTTCATGAGCACAATACCAGTATTCATCGCGATGAGTTTTACAAATTAGGAACAAATGACCTTTATCTGCCCATGTGCGGTAAGTATTTACGAACTGGCTTATCAAAACACATTTTCTTATACCAATTTGAAATTGTTGTTCCAATAAAAAAAAAATTAATTGTCAGCTTTAACACTTTTTCTGGTATTCACTTTTAAGCATGGGAGTGTATGTGATAGTTTGACAAGAATGGAGTATCTTACGTGGCTTTTTCTTTTGGTGCTGGTGCTTCTTCTGGTGCCGCCTCCTCCTCAGCCTAATGGATGAACAAGAACAAGAAAACAACAACAATGAATACAAGAAAAAAAGACAAATGGAGGTTTTTACATTTGGAATCATATCTTAGTACAAACTTCCTTCAAAGATGGAAGAATAACACTACCTAATCTTGTATTGATTTTTACAGATATGAAAACATATTCTTCAGTTATGGTTTAAAGATGGTACTGAATGATGTAAAGATGGCTAACAAATTCTACCATATATTAAGATTGTAATCTATACTGATCTCTTTTTTAATGCTACATACAAGATCCTTATACAAAAAATTCCCCCAAATTTATGGATCCTGCTCCCATTCTTACAGGTACCGGTACTCCTCTGTGTCTAGGACCATGGCACTGGTGTCCTTTGACCAAGAAATTTACCTACATTTGCCACTCTCCACCCAGGTGTTGAATGGTTACCGGTAGAAAAGATATAGGATGTGAATACTGAAGTGATTGGATTGGCATGTGAGCGCTTGTAAAATGGCACCTGGCCGAAATATTCCCCAAGGAGCAGAGCATGTGCACTATCATGTGCAGAGTAGCAATAGAATGTGCTACACAAATGTGGCTGTTCTTATCATTATCACATAGCTAGCGTTTATTGGCCACGGCCACCAGGGCGTCCTCCCCTGAGGTGGAAAGACCAAATCCGCCAAGACTCTGGATTAAGCCTGGAGGCTGCCCAACACCAAGCCCAGGACAGAAGTGAATAGAGGCAGACCACCCGTAGGAGCGCAAGGGGACACTCCGTCCTGTGCACTTAAGTCAGTAAGTAAGTCATTGGTATCTAACCTGTTCTGTGGGACCTTCTAGGTCTGCCTTGGTGGTCTTCTTTCGTTGTCTCACTACGGCATCTCCTTCCGCTGATACATCCTCCTCTTCAGCCTTCTCTCCTTCTTCATCCTCATCTTCTCCTTCCCTCTCATCGTCTGGAGTTGCTCCATCCCTCTTCTTAACTTCATACTCCTCTGGATTCTGTAACAATAAAAAACAGCAAAATGTTGTTACTGTACTGTAATATTGGCAACTTAAAAACACATTAATGTCACAGTAATGATACAAAAATTATATGATATCCACGTTCAACATAAAAAGGCATACACTGTAAGAGAAAGTTTTTTCAATTAAAGAACTTCATGTTAATACTATGTAAACAACAATAATAACATTAATCTCAAACTAGCTACATTCACTACTGACTACAGAAACAATAATCATCACTTTCATTTTTTTAATTAATTGTCCTTTTCCTTCTTTCTTTTTTATATTTTGTGCCAATGAAAATAACTAATAACTAGGCAAATTAAATCATGAACATGAACACTAAGAATTCAAAACTTTTTCTCACCGATTTTAAGCAGAATCTTATACAGAAGAAGAGAGGGATGACAACAACGAGAGCAAACACAGCCCACAGCCATGGTCTCTCAGTGGCAGCATCGATTAGACCTGATACGAAGGACTCCTGTAAAACAGATACAAACAATATTTAAATGTTAGCAAAGAGGTAAATCATAAAGAGTGTGCTATATACACTTTGGTTGGTTTCTTCGCTGCTCTGTTTGCTCCTTTGCCACACCTAAGGCACTAATCGACGGAAAGATCACTACAGGCAACCCAATGGCATTGCAAAATTATCCATTTCTGATCTTGATTTGGTTACATATAAAGAGTTAAAAATATAAATAAGAAAAATTAAAAAGATAATCATGGTATGCTCAGAAAATGTACAAATAAAGTACATCTGCAATGAATATCTCAGGGGGATTTAAAAGGTGAATCATAATGAAAATCTCTTTTTCAAATGTTGTCATTATTGACTGTATTGCACTCATAACATGCATTTCAATAAAATATAAACATTTCTGTACTTACAGCTGATGCAACGACTCCTTCCTTGCGCTTGAGACCAAAGCTATCAGCAGCATACTGGTCAGCTACCTCTCGATCGGTCGTGATGATGAAGTTATCAAACAAGATCTTATCACTCATTGACCATAGCTCAAGGGCAGCAGCTCCCTGATGAAACAGAATGGAGATGGAGGGATGGAGGAAGAGGGAAAGAGAGAGAGAGAGAGAGAGAGAGGGGGGGGGAGGGGGAGAGGAAGAGAGTGAGAAAGAGGGACATGGATATAGAGAAGAAGTGAGAGAGATTGAGAGATAGAGAAGAGGGGGAAGGGGTAGATCAAGTGGAGCAAATGGATAAGAGAAAGGAACAAAAACAAAATCAAGAAGTCAGTCAGGGCTAGATAAAAAGATTAGCTGAATCTTTTCCCCAAATTGTGACTTCAGCAAACCTTTTAAATATTATAAGGGCCATTTGCATACAAGCTCTACATACAGGTAATCGAGAAAAAACAGTCATTTTTTGTTTTATAAAGGTGGAAAATAGGTAATCCTTGTAGTTATTTTAGTAATTTACTAACCAATTTGTCTAGGCCAATCTGTGATTATGGCACATGAATTACTGAGCCACTTGGCAAACGTGGTACGTAATGCAAACTGGCCAAAACAGGATTCACTCTCTAACACAAATCAATTCTGGAGCTGGCAAGCATGTTCCCCGCTGCGTCTTTATCGATCTCGAGCCAACCGTAGTCGGGAAGCATCATTTTTTGGTGATAAAGATTTTCGATAAGACGCCAACAAAATTGCCTTATCATCTGATCATGTCATGTAACCACATTATACATGAATAGAACGTGAAGAAAAACTCACATAGACTGATAGACAGCTAGAGAGAGAAAGAGAAAGTAAGATGACAGAACTATAATATTTCCCTGGGAGGTTCCCGACCCTCTCAATAGACATTTTTACTTTGAACTTGTATTATTGAACTCAGTATTCCCTAATAGGGGATTTAATTTGTGATTTTGTGATTTTTGTTTCTTTTAATTGAATCAAAATATTAATATTGAAAGACTCCAAAATTTGAAAATGAATCCATTTGTTATGAATAAAGAACTCAAATTCAGTGAAACACCATTTTTGGATAATGATTATGATGTAACTCAACTCAAATGTGATTATATGTTTTGTGAAGATTTTGGAAAGAAATATAGCTTATGTTCACCATCTTTGTCTTTAATACATATAAATGCAAGAAGTTTAAAAAAGAATTTTGATGATTTTCAGTTACTACTCAGTTCAGTGAAATTTGATTTTGATATTATTGCTGTTTCTGAGACATGGTTCCACCCAAATCTTGATCTTGATATATATTCTATGCAGGGGTATTCCTTGATACAACAATGTAGAGACAATAAAAACGGTGGGGGAGTTGCCATTTATGTTAAGCACAACATCCAGTATAAAATTTGCAATGATTTGACATGCATTACACCTGATTATGAAATTGTATCAATTGAAACAAATGAACCTTTAAAAAAACCTATTGTAATTACTTGTATTTATCGCCCACCAAGCTCTGATATACCATGTTTTATAGAAAAGATGAACTCTGTTTTAGAATTATTGGATAGTGAACGAAAAGAAATATATATTATGGGCGACTATAATATTGATTTATTAAATTGTGCTTCTCATGATAAAACAAATGATTTTTTAGAAAAAAATGCTTTCATTTTTTGATTGTTTACTGAGGGCTGGTGGACGCTATCGTGCGTGATTTGAATCTTGCCAATCACTTTTACCTTTTTTACCTGGAACTATTTCTTTTTAGCCATGTAAACTCATTTGGAACCCTCTTCTACTGTCACTGGATCTTTTAAAGCGCTGGGTTTGTGCTCATAAGAGGTAATTTATGATACTGTAACTATTTGTATTTTGAGACGTGTTGCTTCTGTGAGACTTGGACTATAGTACAGTCCCATCTACCAATTGTTGCGTGCGGTCATTTACATTTTCTGTTTGCGTGTGTGTACATGCCTACATGTACATCGCCATCGACTCATTTCATGCGAACTCACCTGACCTGTGCCGGAATCTGATTACTTTTACTTCCGCTGTGCAATATATTTTTCATCATCCTTCTCATCAAACGTCTCGCTACATTAAATTTACCTCGTTTTCTATTAGAGTTTTTATAGACAATCAGCAATGAATACTCGAGCTAAGCCTAAAGCACAAACCCAGGCCCAGCCATCTCAACCTCTCATCAGTGCTGAACAACTTGTTGATCTGCTTCAAAACGATGAACTTCTTACGATATTCCAAGGCGTTGTCAACAAGGTGATCGACAAGATACTGGCAGGAGTGAAGGAGCAACTTCTTGAAAGGATTGAGCAGAATGCTGGAACTATTTTGGATCTGCACTCTGCTGTCGAGCAGAAAAGGAAAGAGGTTGATCATCTCAATGTTGAGCTGACTAAGCAGCAAGACACCATCGGTCGCCTGGACGGGGAACTTGAGGAGCTGAAGCAGTACTCTAGGAGAAACAACATCAGAGTTTTTGGTTCTCCTGAAAGTGCAGGTGAGATCACCGATGATGTCGTGATTGACATCATGGTAAAGCAACTAGGAGTCGAGCTTCGGTCTTCTGACATCGACCGCTCGCATCGTGTGGGCAAGCCAGGTGGACCGAAAGCGCGTCCAATCATCGTTAAGCTTACTTCCCACAAAAAAAAGAGAGAAATCTTGAAGGAGAAAAAGAAACTTAAGAAATCAAAAATCTCAGTTCATGAGGACCTTACCCGCTATAGACACAGTTTGCTAATTGCTACCCAGAAGAGCGATAGAGTCACAACCTGCTGGACTATGGATGGGAAGGTATTTGCGAATGTTCCATCCACTCATGGTGAGTCTGTAAGACGACTTATCCCAAACATTGACTTTCTAAACACTCTCCCGAAACTTGTGTGGTAGTTCTCTTTCCTCACTTGCCAGTAATATGTTTATTTTTTTCATTGATAATGATAGTGTCAAGATTCATGACAGTGACATTTCACTTGCTGTATTTTTCATACTGATTTATATTTGTTATTGTGTACATAGTTGTATGAATCTAATGTATCCTAGTCTTTGTCAATGAGACTTTATTTTTTATTAACTTAAGTAAAATATTTTAATCTTTTTTATAAAGACCTTTTTATAATTCCTTGGCTGTGTGTAATTTTTGTAATTTTTTGTAATTTTTTTGTTGTTCTTCCTCTTAGCTGTTGAAGATACTGTGGGGTGTTGTTTATTATTGTTGTAGTGGTGGTACATGTATCAATCTTGTATGCCATAACCTATTCTTGTGGTTGGTACATTTTTTTAACCATTATTTATATAGCTGTAATATACATGTATAGTGGGTGGTACTTTTTCTAATGCCTTTATCTGATTTCTGCAAAGAGGATAGTACACCATACCTTCTAGAAGATCAATTCAATGAGTTTATGAATGAAGTTGACTCAAAGACTTCATTATCATTTATACATTTTAACTGTCGTAGCCTAAGGAAGAATTATGAAAATATATTTGATTATATAACTTCTCTGTCAGTCACATTTGATGTGATAGGTCTAACTGAAACTTGGATAAATCAGGATGAAAATTTTTCATTATTTGTTCCTCCAAATTATTCTTATGTAAACTGTGGCAGAGTTGAAGGTCGTGGAGGAGGTGTAGGAATTCTGATACACGATAATTTAAAATATTTTCATCGTTCTGATCTTACTGTGGTAAACAAACAATATGAGATGATCTTTATTGAAATTCCAAGAGAGAGTGACAAAAATATTTTAATCGGAGCTATGTATAGACCGCCTAATCAATCGGTTGGAATGTTCATCAATGATATCTATACAGTGTTATCCAACCTCCAAAAAGAAAATAAAGACTGTTATCTTATGGGCGATTACAATATTGATTTAATGAAAATGGATGTGTGCCTTTATGTAAATGACTTTGCCGAACTAATGGCATCTCATTGTTTTTTCCCAATTATTTATAATCCGACTAGAATTACTAAGGAAAGTGCAACTCTTATCGATAATATTTTTTCAAATACAGTACATGAATTTTTAAAAATTGGTATTCTATTGACTGATATAACAGACCATTTACCTATATTTGCCACTCTCTCTTGGAATAAACCAGTGAATTCCGAAAGAGTATTTTATAAACGCAATATAACTGACTCTGGTTTTCAATTATTTAATAGAAATTTCAGTACCTTGAATTTTCAAAATATGTATAATACATCTGATGTTGATATGAAGTATAATCTATTCATGAATGCTTTTAAAAACATATATGATTCCTGTTTTCCACTTAAAAAGATTACAATTAAGGAAAGGAAAAGTGTTAAACTATGGATTACTAACGAAATTAAAAAACGGTGTAAGAAGAAGAATAGATTGTATAAAAAATATCTTTCCAAACCATCACTAGAGAGAGAACGTAATTTTAAAACATTTCGGAATAAGCTGAATAAAGATATAAGATATGTGAAAAAAGAATATTATTTAAATAAGTTTCAGTCCGTGAGAGGCAATATGCAAAAGACTTGGAAGTACATTAATGAAATAATAAGGAGGAAACCCCAGGGTGTCCGTCCTGAATTTATTTTAAATGAAGGTGACAAAATTTATGACAATATAAGAATTACAGAGTTGTTCAATGACTATTTTGTTTCTATTGGAGCCTCACTAGGCAATCAATGCTCTTCCATAAATGACTTTAATTGTTTTTTACAAGGTAATTATTCCAATTCTTTTTTCTTAAAACCTATTACTGAGGGAGAAATTGTCGAGATTGTTCGTAGTTTTAAAGCAAATAAAAGTGCCGGACATGATGATATTGAACCAGAGATTGTTAAGAAAACTATACATGTTTATGCCAAACACCTTTGTCATATTTTTAATGAGTCTTTTATTTCAGGACAACTTCCAGATCAATTAAAGTTAGCAAAAGTAATACCCCTTTATAAGAATCTCTGTAAAGAAAAAATAGAAAATTATCGACCTATTTCTATCTTGCCAATCTTTTCAAAAATATTAGAAAAATTGGTCTACAAACGTCTCATTAACTACTTGAATAAGAATGATATTTTATATGCTAAACAATTTGGATTTCGTGAAAAACACTCAACATCCATGGCTCTAATTGAATTTTTAAATCTTGTTACTCAGGCATTGGAAAATAAGCTAATTCCAGTTGGTATATTCCTTGATTTATCTAAAGCGTTCGACTGTATTAACCATTCTATTTTGTTACAAAAGCTATCATTTTATGGCATACGGGGAACTCCTCTCAAATGGTTCAAAAATTACCTTTTGAATAGGAAACAGTTTGTTAAATTTAATAATGTTTGTTCTCAATCACAGATCCTTTCAACAGGAGTACCCCAAGGCAGTGTTCTTGGTCCTTTATTGTTTTTGTTGTTTATAAATGATCTTCACTTTGTGTCTGACAAGCTTAATTTTGTTTTATTTGCTGATGACACCAATATATTATTATCAGGTAAAACTGTGCAAAATTTAAATGAGGTTTTAAACCAAGAACTGAGTAGAGTTTGCAAATGGTTCACTGCTAATAAACTTGTTGTTAATATGAAAAAAACTAATTATATTGTATTCAGGAGAAGAAAGGTTGGAGGTGATTTTAATGAATTGAATGTAAAATTTGATAATGTGTTGCTCACCAGAGTTAATTCAACTAAATTTTTAGGAGTTTACATAGATGAGTACCTTACTTGGAAAAGTCATGTCAGTTACATATCTTCAAAAATTGCCAGTGTACTGGGAGTTATTTATAGTGTAAATAAACTGCTCCCCCCAAAAATATTAATGAATTTATACAATACTCTAATCTTGCCACATTTTTCATATGCCGTCTTAGCTTGGGGTGGATGTTTAATTACCTTAATGAACCGTTTGCAGATTTTACAGAAAAAGGCTGTTCGTGCAATAACAAACTCTACTTATCTTGCACATACTGCACCCTTGTATAAACGCCTGAATATTTTGAATGTGAAATCTCTATATTATATGCAACTTGCTCAATTTATGTTTCTTTTCAAGAAAAATCAGCTACCATGTATTTTTAATGAGATGTTCATTGTTAATGCTGAAATTCACTCTTATGAAACAAGAAGTTCAAATAAATTTCATTTGCCCTCTGTTAAAACAACTTTTCTTCAAAGGAACATTTATTTTAGTGGACCATCACTATGGAATTTACTTCCCAATGATATTGTCAGCTGCTCATCACTTTATTCTTTCAAGTCAAAGTTGAAACAATATTTGATCTCGTATCCAACTCTTAAGATATAGTTTGTACGGTGTTTCTTTCTATTGTTCTCAATATTTCTTTCCTGTATATCATTCATTTCCTCTTTATATTGTATTTCTTGGTACCACCAACCCACTACTACTCACCCCACGCATAGATTTGCATGTAATATCTATATATGTTTTTGTACATGTATGTGTTATTGTTTAATTAAAAAAAAAACTATTGTATTTTTATATTGTAATTTTAAGCAGGGGATGATCCCCGATAAACCTCTGTGGTTTTTGATCACCCCCTCTGCAGGTTCATCTTTTGTTGTAATACTTTTATATTTGATTGTAATTTACATTGTCTTTTATGAATCTGTGGAAATAAATGAAATTGAAATTGAAATTTTATATGCTTCCACTAATTTTGAAACCTACTCGAGTATCTACAAAAACTGCAACACTTATTGATAACATTTTTACAAATACTTTAAATGATAATGTACATTCAGGTTTATTATACTCCGACTTTTCTGACCATTTTCCAGTGTATTGTATTAATGTTTGTAAAAATAATAAAGATAATCAGTATAGACATCGTTCTGAATTTGCTAGTATGAACAAAAGAAAAATTACAAAAGACGGGATATCTCGACTGAAGAATGAGTTGAAAAAAGTAGATTGGTCAAATATGAATAATGTTGATAATGTGAATTATTGTTATAATAAATTTATATGTAAATTCTCATTATTGTACGATGATTGTTTTCCATTGTTACCCATTTTTGAAAAGAAAAAGAAGTGCAAATTCAAGCAACCATGGATGAGTAAAGGACTTTTGATATCAGTACGAAAGAAACAAAAATTACACCAACAGTTCTTGAAACAACGTAATGATAATAATAGAACTAAGTATACTATATATAAAAATAAATTAACTTCTTTATTACAAACAGCTAAGAAACAGTACTATTAAAAAATGTTTGCCAAGTATAAACATGATTGCAAGAAAACATGGTCACAAGTTAATGTATTACTAGGAAAGAGCAAGAAGAATGATTTGCCATGTAATATGTATTTTGAAAATATTAGTTACAATAATAGAAAAGAGATTGTTGAATGTTACAATTCATACTTTGTTAATGTAGGGAGTAATCTAGCTCGTGGTTTGCCGATGACCACGAGCCGATGATTTGCCGTGTAATATGTATTTTGAAAATATTAGTTACAATAATAGAAAAGAGATTGTTGAATGTTACAATTCATACTTTGTTAATGTAGGGAGTAATCTAGCTCGTGGCATTCCTGTTGTAGATACTTCATTTAATGATTATTTAAAAAATCATAATGATTTTACATTGTTTTTAAAACCTACTACAGTATTTGAAATAATTGAACTTAGTAAAACATTGAAACCATATAAAGCAAGTGGCCCAGATGGTATTTCTCCCAGAGTAGTAAAAGAATGTATACACTTTATTGTTGATCCATTATGTGATATATTTAATAAATCAATTTCTTCTGGAGTATTCCCTGACAGATTGAAATTAGCTAAAATTATACCCATTTATAAGAAAAATGAATAAGAAAATATACAAAATTATAGACCAATTGCTCTTTTATCAATTTTTTCAAAATTATTTGAAATAATCCTGCAAAAAAGAATTTATGATTTTTTGGTTAAAAACAATTTATTGATTAATGAGCAATTTGGATTTAGGAAGACTTATTCTACATGTTTGGGAGCACTTCATTTAACAGATTATGTAATTAAGAATATGGATAAGGGTAACTATTCGTTGGGTGTGTTTATGGATTTGTCAAAAGCGTTCGACACTATTGACCACCACATACTGCTCAAAAAATTAAATCATTATGGTATTCGCGGCCTTCCATTGAAATTAATTGAAAACTATTTGAGTGATAGAAAGCAGTATGTGGTGGTTGATGGTGTCTGTTCGACTAAAAGGGATTTTATATGTGGTGTTCCTCAAGGATCAGTTCTAGGGCCCCTTTTGTTATTGATTTATATAAATGATATTAAACAATCTTCAAATGTATTAAATTTTACACTCTTTGCAGATGATACTTCAGTTATTACATCACATAGTAGTGTATTTACTTTAGTTGATATTATGAATAATGAATTGATATAATTGGATAATTGGTTTAAATGTAATAAATTATTTCTCAATTATGATAAAACAAATTATGTAATATTTCATTCTCGAAATCGGAAGATCCCTAGTGATTTATTGCCTATACAAATTGATGTAAATATTATAGAAGGGAAAGAATCTGTTCAGTTTCTTGGTATTATAATTGATGAATCACTTAATTGGAAACCTCATATTGATTGCATTTCGTTGAAATTATCTCGAAGTATTGGAGTTTTGTCAAAGCTAAAGCATGTTTTACCATCAAATATTTTGCTAATGTTGTATTTTTCCACATGTAAATTATTGTAATATTATTTGGGGAAATAATTATGCATCATATATAGATCAGATTTATTTGTTACGGAAACGAGCCGTGCGTATTATTACTAAATCTGATTATTTAGCCCCATCACGGCAACTTTTTGTTAAAACACACGTAGTCCCAATTTTTGAATTGATTCAATTTAATACTCGCATATTTATGTTTAAATTTCAAAATCGCCTATTGCCAGAAATTCCTAATATAAACTTTGTTATTAATAGCGATATTCACTCGTATTCTACTCGTCAGAAAAAAGATTTACATTTATTTAAAGTTCGTACGACAAATGCACAAAATTCTTTCTATTTAAATGGCATTAAGGAATGGAATAATTTGAGTAATGATATTAAGGAAAGTACAACTCAATCTCGATTTAAAGTACGATGCACGCAGTTATTATTTAATGATTTATGTAAACAAGTTTGAGCAGAGGAGGATATTTTGAATGTATGTGTGTATGTATATGTGTGAGCGTGCATGTGTGTTTGTATCATGTTATTTTAAAGTTTTTAAACTGTATAATTTATGTGTAGTTTGTTTTTTTTCTTTTTAAGGCCCCACCACAAGCAATTTGCTTCTAAGGGTGTCCTTTACCGTATTATGTTTACTATGTTACTAATTTGTATGTACATGTTTCATTTTATGGTTAAATAAACTTTACTAACAATTCAACTATCTCACCAAGTATTATATCAGGTAGCTTTAGCATCAACTTATGTTCTAAATCAAACAGTTATATGTGTCCAATTTTTCTCAGGGTCATTATTATTTTGAGTCATCACACAACTCCTTTCTCAATCTCCAAATGGATCAGGGTATTATTACAGAACTTTTCATGAGACAAGCAAATAATTTTTTACAATTTTCCACATATTAGCCATCCTTTTAGGAAGAAGTAATATCAATAGTCATTGAAATGAACTTACGATAGGAGACATTTTGAATGGTTCTAGGTCCTCAAAGAAGTCTGGATTAGGGATCACTCTGGGCTTCCATTCCCCTTGGTAGTTAGGGTTATCAATGTAAGGTGCCTTCCACTTGCCCTTGTATTCTGGGTTGGGCACCATGGGAGCCTTCCATTCGCCACATCCGACGTCTTCACATAGCGCGTTGTCTGCAGAGAGGAAAGAAGCGTAGGATTTTTACATTTCTGCCATCATCTTTGACCACCTCCTCACATTTCATCTCATGTATTAACCATTAAAAAAAATATACAAAAACATCAATAGAATAGAAGATTAATATCAAAGAACTACATAAAAAGTAATAATGGCCAGGGCCCCTGAGAAGCAAGACTGCTTGTAATAGGGACCCTATATACAAGTACATTATAATAGCAATATGAATTTAAATGCACACGCACATAATTATTCAGAGCGTGTTCGAGGACCTTAAAAACCTTAAATATCTATCCTTGTATTATTTTCTTCTCTTTTCTCTCCTCTAGAGTTTAATTCAAACAAGTTGCATCTGCTTAAATGGTCTTTAAGTTTCCTGTGCCATGAGCAGCGCTCCATTTTTCAACCTGTATCAAAAAACCACCTCACTATAAAGACCGTTTTCTCATTTCCCCTGCAGTCTTTATGTTGAGGTTTAGCATTTCCCTCAACAACAAAAAAAGAAGTCTTAGATTTTTCATCTAATTTTGCTACACATGTCAATTGGCACAGAGGATATTTGGTTCCAAGACTATCCCACATATGTAGATCACTGACCATTTGAAGAGAATGAAATTGAGTTTAATACTTACTGATCTTTGGTGGTTCCCATTCTCCATCCATCTCATCATCCCTACAAAATACAAATCAAGTCAAAATAAGCAATCTATACCTCTCATATTTCATGTACTTCAAGGAAAAAACTACAATAATGAGGAACAAATTCAAATTATCACAGCCGTCTCTGAGTATTTCTGCATTTCTTTAAGACTCTATAGTTGCTATGCATTTAATATTGTGGTACGGGGGTCAATCAAAGTCAGAAATCAGCAAAAGCACCTCCATGCTACATTTTCCCACGGAGATCCATATTAGTTAGTAGACCCAGTTTTTAAACATCTAATCTCTCTCCGACTACATTTCACACAAGACAATTTATAACATCAATTGGTCTAACAAGAGAGGGAGGTGTATACTCAATTTGTTTCTTATACAGGGACATTCATCTTCAATACAAAGCATATGTATCCGAATCAAGCCATGTTCAGAACAAATCTATCTTCACTCAACATGTACTGACAGGACAGCATACCACTACCTCATGGGATAATCTCCTGGAAGTAATCGGAACACTCTGGTGGAAATTTTCTTGTGGTATGCTTTTGGGAACATTCTTTAAAAACTCACATACTAGCATTCTAATCCAAACTGATTGTTGTTGTTGTTGTTGTTGGGTTCATAAGGCTGTCCAATCTGAAAAGATTATTTCCGCCTGACTATACAGTTTTTCGAGTTATTCATCAGTGATGATTAGATGGTGCTGTTTCTTTTTCTCTGGCTCGAATATTGATTCAGTGGGTACCACAGCTTCCATTCACTTGATGGTGCGGGCAATAATTTAGGTGTCGACCATGAACAGAATATAGGTTAACTGTGCAGTGCTAAACTATACTTTTCCTTCCCTTCCTCTCCAAGAGAGAGAGAGAAGGCCTATGAGAGCTCTTACTTCACAGAGAGCATGGGGTATGTGAGTTTTATGGTTTACCAGTCGTCGGGTTTCTCTGCATCGGGGTCGTCCATGAGCTCGGGTTCATCCTCGAGCCATCCATCGGGCTGTACCGCAGACTCATCAACGATCTCCTTGGGTTCATCTTCATCCCAATCCTCGGGCTTCTCTGCACCAGGCTCAGGGATCCTAAATACAGAGATGGAGAATGAGAGAGAGAGAGAGAGAGAGAGAGGGGGTGGCAAACACAAAGAAAAGGAACAGGAAAGAAGAATACACAGGGAAAATTATTCAAGAAAGAGTTACATGAAGTGAGATCTATGTAGATGTATACATGAGTCTAAACTATCAACACCCAGTATGCAACAATGAAAACAAGTGAATGATCCTCATGAATGCATTTTCTTTTATATCTGCAGTATTAATTTAGCTATTTGTTGGTTGGCAATTCTCGATAAAAACCTGTCACAACAATATCTTCACAGATCAATTTCACGAGTTTCATTCAGGTTCATCTCTGCTCATTTCTGTCCACATAGTCATCATATTGAAATCTATGCCATATGTCACTCATGTTCAGGTGACAAAAAAAATGCTACCCCAATACAAGATTTGTTATAATTCTACCTGATATAGATACAGTCAAACCCGCTTTAGTGACCACCTGTCTACAAAGACCATATTTTTGTTTCCCTTGAAAATGGTTTCTCATTGGAATATGTACTAAATGAACCTGTCTACAAACACCACCTGTCTAAGAAGACCACTTTTTGTGTTTCCCTTGGGCGGTCGCTACAGACAGGTTTGACTGTATATATAGTATGAAAGAAAAGTTAATTCTTACTTCTTCTTGTCATCCCAGTCAGCTGGCTTCTTGTCATCAGGATCCTCAACCTCAGCAGGTGGGTTTACAGGGGGACTGTAAAAAACAATGAAGAAAAAGGCATAACTTACAAAACAATTTTTAAAATGTTATTAGCGGGTATATTTGAACCAGGATCATTGAAAATTTGTGCCCGTAAACATCATCCATGCAGTACATTTTCATGTCACTGTACTATACATTTGTTACCTAAATATGTTTTTGTCCTATAAATTTTGTTACATAGCTATCTTATTTTAACAGAATAAGCACATTATAGCCAGGTTTCACTCTAACTTTCTTTCTGGAGCCTGTGTGCATGAGCCCTAAGTAAAAGAATTGAAAATTGGTGGTTCCGGACAAAGATTTTGGGCAATAATGTGTTCTGAGTGCCTGTTAGTGTTGAGCCCTGTATATAGCGCTGAACCAGTTTTCTGAATTTGTAAATTAAATGGATGCTACATCCAAAAAACAAGGTGTTTTATATTAGGTTTAGGGTCAGGTTTAGTACTGAGTCCATGGCTGAAGTCTGGAAGTTTGCTAGTGTCGGGAATTGACAACAGAGCAATGGTCACCAGGACGTATGACAAATAATGAACATTTAATCTTTGTAATTAATACAACACTGATCTTTAATCTATGTCAGAATTGAAGGACGCTTAAAGACTGATGAGCATCACAAGCTTACTGACCTCATATCTGAAAGCAGACTGCCAGAGTTGACGACCTTCTGATCGACAAGAACTTGGAAGGTGTTGTCGGTGTTGATCACTGGATGGTATAAACAGATTAAAGAACAGTGAATGACTATCACAGCCGCAAGAAAATTTTGCAACAATTAGGTTAGAATGTACTTTCAGAACATTTCTTTAAACTTGTGGTTACCATACAGACAAGATCAAGATAGTTGAACAGTGCTAAGACTAACTTTTATCTCTAAATTGCAATATCATTACAGAGAATTCACATTCAGTTATGATATCATATTTCATAAACCCAACAGCAATGGCCCAAATCTTCATTTACATAACCCATGGTTTAAAACTAGCGCAAAATAAGCGTAATTTCCTTTGAATGCGTCTAATTTTGGACCTCTGACTGAGAGTGTGTACGCGATGAATTACGCTAATTTTAAACCATGGGTTATGTAAATGAAGATTTAAACCATGGGTTAAATTTAAACCTCCTTTGTGAATTCGGGCCAATGAGTCTAAACAGGCATTTCAAGATTTAACAAAGACTGATAGATACTCGGCATATGTTAAAGATAATTC
The DNA here is from genome assembly GCF_000002235.5 of Strongylocentrotus purpuratus. Taxonomy (NCBI): domain Eukaryota; kingdom Metazoa; phylum Echinodermata; class Echinoidea; order Camarodonta; family Strongylocentrotidae; genus Strongylocentrotus; species Strongylocentrotus purpuratus. The sequence continues at coordinate 14,425,620 of NW_022145596.1, forward strand.
ATTTTGTTGTAGATCATTGTCTTTGCAATTTTCAAGTGACATTTGTATAATACAGAGTGCATCTTTAACTCATAACTTTAAAATTACACAGATAAATTATCAATAAAGAAAAAAGTAATATTCATATATTCAGGATGATATGATAGTGACACACGGCCACACGCTTATGATAAATTCTTACCTAAAGTGAAGAGATGGGCCTTCTTGTCAGTAAAGACATGGCTGAATGCACCAGTTGGCTTCTTGGCATGCTTCTCCTACAAATATGTCAAACACAGAGGCATTTTAATGATAATTGTTCTATTAACATGTGATTGTGACACTTCATTTCATTTCATTTATTTCACTCTCCGTAAAAAACATTAAAACATAAAAACATGATATACAGATAAAAGATCAGTTACAAGACAAATACAAGGGGAAAGGTCTATCGCCCTCAAGCATCAACAACAAAAAATCAGTGTTTACTCATAATAGTAGTAAACTCCACACACTCACTGGGTATATTGCATAACATAAAGTCTGAGATATAAAGTGAATGAATGTAGAATTGAAAAGTAATTTCATTATGCATAATAATAATAATAATAATAATAGCCTAATAGCCCACTCCAAATTTTATTAAACCAAAACGGAAATTCTTTTTGCCCAAGTGACTTGAGCCCGGCAGCCACTGAGCAGCACCAGATCGACATTGCTCTATCCCTTATCAGTCACCCTGATAACATAAAACTATAATCCAATCTATCATTTCATGTTTAAGCATACTGCTAGCAAATTTGTTTCTGGAAGTGGGGAAAGTAGCACAGAAGTGATTAAGCCAAACACAGAGCAGTGAAGAAATATACTGTATCTCACCTGAAATTCACCAGTACTAGGATTTTTATGCCTGAAGATGAAGTGAAGCTGTAAGATAAAAGAAAGAAATTTAAATCAAATTCCTATTTTTTCTTTTATTTTAATAAAGGAAATCATTACAGGACAGAAAAATTAATTAGTTCAAATTTTTCAAATTAATTTTAATTTCATATTTTTTAATCAAATTCCAGTATCTCCTGTATATTCTAGTATTTCAATAATGGAAATCGTTAATAGGACAGACAAATTATGAAATTGGGGGAGGTTTTATAAGGAGGGAAGAACAAAACAACTGTTTAAAAACAGTATACTATCAATATTTATTCAATCCATTTTTAAATTAAAGGAACATATTTCACAATTTTTTTTAAACAACGATAAATGTAATTTACTTTGCATAAAAATTGTATAATTCTGACAATATCTTTTTATATGCCAACAGTACTCGATTACATACAAATCAAAGAAAGAGACAATGCATGGGGCTAAAAATATTACATTTGGTGACTGCAAAATAGTATGTATCTTACCTTAGAATCTGCACCACATTTATCAGGTCCGAACATGATGGTGTATGGTGTTTTGTCAAATACAGAATCCTGGGGGAAGTAATATGAAATCAAAAGGTGAATTATGAATGATAATTCTGAAATCATAATAGTTGATGTTCAATACGCATTTGAATTATCCAACTTTCGCAATGAACACCATGGAATTATGAAGGTGAATAAGTGTACTTGTTCCCTCTCACAAAAATCAATCAGAACTATTGTATAAGAGTAAGAACTGAATTTCAGATGGTTACTTACCAAAGACAGATCTGGCGTATCAGTCAGGAGCTTCACGTATGCACCACCACAATCATGGGAGTTCTGGAACTTAACCTCATATCTTAAAAATAAAGTACATGTAAATAATCAGACATCAGAAGTGTATTACAAGATAAAATATTTCAAATGGGTGCAGTACCTTTAATAAGATAACGTGTGATTAAACAAATTGTGCAACTTTGGCCAATTAAAGGGCCATCTAACCCTTGTAATAAGTCCATTTTTATGAAAGCAGAACAATAGAAACAGAATGGCAAAATTTTGAAATAAATTGGACCAATAATAAGAAGGTTATTAATGTTTTGAAAATGAGATCACTAAGTCTATGGAAATCTCAAATTAGCAGTTCGTTCAGTGAATAGTAACATAGCAGCGGATAACTCTCCTGTTTATCGTCTACAAAAAATTTCTTTAATTTCTGAATACATGTATATATACAAAGACAATTGAACATGAATCAATTTTCACTTTTTTTTTTAAACAAGTCCTCCACAGGGCCTTGTCACAAATTTCATACAGGTTATATCTGTCACTATCTTTCACAATCAATACTTACTGGACAATGAATGGTTCATTTTCAAAAACAAAAGGCTTGTTCAACTTGGCAGATATGGCATGATGTTTGGCCTTGGACTGAAAAATAAAAGAAACCGAAAAACAGTTAATTTGAAACATAATCAGAAAGCACTTAAAGATGCGATCCAGTTTATTTGTTTAACATTTCATTGGTCCTCATTCTAACTACTTCAGTTAAACCCAGCCCTGTGTCTAAATTCACATTGAACAAAAAAAAAAACTTATACATCAGACAAACTCCCCTTGGTAAACCTGATTTTTGAACAAAAGCCTAAACCCAGTGTCACATTTAAGTTCTAGTTTAATACGGGCCATTCCCTCTGGATTTAAGTAGCTTGTTTAAGTCAAAAGTCATTTACCAGTGCCACACACACAGAAATATTAAAAATGGCCAAAACATTTTCCAGAATTTTTTTTTCCCCGCCTGATTTCCTGAATAGATTACACGTTTCTAGGCATCATCTACATGTATAAAGCCTACAAAATATCTTCACAAACCATTAATCACATGAAATAAGATTACATACCTTCAATACAAGTCCCAAGTCTCCGGCAAGAGGGGAAGTCTCTGCTTCTTCAATGGCCCACTTTCCGTCATACTTTGAGATGTCTTCATCGACGCCGTCCTTCTTAGCCTTGGATGGAATCCATCTACAGAAAAATAGGTAACAATACTTCAAATCATTTGTTCAGAGCAAGAAGTATATGAGTTAACATCCTTCTGGATCCAAACAGATGAAATATTCATCTCTGACAAAGTGTGAATGTATATTTCATTCAGTATACTATCGCACAGCTGGATTAGTGCATGAAAAAAGAAAGAATTCCAACCAAGAATTGGTTCTTATGCTGTTTCTAGATAATGTGCTTGAGATTTACATCTCTTCTATCAGTCTGCATATCACGGAGCAGTCACATTATTTAAAATAAAACAAAATCCTGAAATTGAACAAAATTTGCAAAGAACTGCTGGTACTTACATCCAGTAAAACTTGTCTGACCATTATCTTCATGGCAAGTTCATTATTGGTCTGCAACAAAGTGCTATGATTGCAAAATACAGAGATCATCTATACCATACCATTATGTTCATTAATCCTTATACAATTCCCCTCCCCCCTCCTCTACATTTTCAATTAAGGAATTAAAGAGGGGCCTAATAAAATGTATGGTAATAACTTCAAAAGCTGTTTTTATCTCTAGAGGAAAGTTATATAAAATGAATTTAAAAGGATTTACCTTGTGCCAAGAACATCTGCACTGTCAAACGGTTCAGCAAGGTTATGTGGACCTGTTGGTTCCGGAGGTGAATACTCCACCTGTTCAATTGGTTCAACGTCTTCCTCCTCCTCTACTTGAACATCCAAGTCCTCACTATCAAAATCATCTTCATCTTCATCGTCTTGGCAACGGATGAATGTGAGGGTCCCCAGGAGGAGGAGAGTCAGGAGTATGAATTTCAGTTTCATCTTGATATTACCTGCACAGACATGATGAGGGAAGAATATAATACCATGAAGTAAGGCTGTGCACAACCGTGTAATGAAGTTCCCGAGTACACTCCCAAGCTTACAAACGAATACTCAAATATTCGGTTTATTTTTTTTTTTAATTAAAAAAAAAAAATTAAATCGTAGCTTTACCATGAAGTAATATGAGAACTGCAAGTGAAAGATGTTAAGAACATCAGTTAACACAAACTTGTGCATCGCCTGCTGTTTAAATTGTATTCATGTGTCACAAACTAAGAAACAAAAAAATTGTGAACTATTCTTCTTCATCAAGATTAAAGAAAAATGATGCATGGTAACACTGATTTAACACAATCTAGGCCTACTATCTAGATATATTGCAACTAGTCTAGCAGATTGAAGAGATCTTTGTGGGAAAGAAAACACTCAAGACTCACACTTTAGCCCTAATAAAAAAGAAACAATAGTCTATAATTAATTTGGGGGTGTTGTTCATTTGTTTGCACAATCAGCTGAGCTCTTGATAATCAGTTAGGCTAATTAATTGACTTTAAATTCAAAGTTTCATTGTGACTCTCGTTCTTGATACCAAAAAAAGATCAAGATCTACAATCATTCTTCTGAGAGCCAGACGTAGCCTCAGTGAGCAACCATTGATATCAGAGTTTGAACTTGAAGCTTTCAGTCTACTCATGCATGCCTTAACTGGTACTTTGTAGAATTATTTAATTAAGTTTAGATTATTGATTAGCTCCATCATGACTCATCATGACATGAATACTGATGGAGCTAATTGGTGTAGATCTAGGCCTATAATAATCTAAACGAATAGAGTTCTACAACTAAGTTATAATTGGTGATGCTTTTCTATGATTGGTTAGTTGGCAATATTCAAATCCAGCAAAAAAGTCTGAGTCATTGTGCAATCATTTTTAATTTAAATTTTAAAATGTAAATTTGTGTTAAAATGTTAGATTTAGACTCTCTTCTAAGATTTTTAGGCTCATGCCTACAAACACTCATACAATGTGTAAATTAAATTCACGTTCACGTACTAGGAACAAGTTTATAGACCCCTATGTGCTATTTTTTCGCAGTACAAAACATGCATCTAAATTCAACAGTCACAAAATTCACACATCACACCCTCTCATTTGCAATACATGGGACTACAGGAAAAATGATCGACTTAAAATCACAATTGAAACAGCACATTCTCTCAAACACAATCAACAAAATAAGTTAAAATTGAATCATAAATACATGATGAGCTTTTCAGTCTATTTTCTATACACAACCGTAGCAAATTAGTATTGAATAAGGGGTGTGTTCTCACCATTTACGCCGGTCACATGCAAATACTTCGACGCCGCACAGAATTCTCACATTGCCTGCATAAAAATGCATAAATTTATCGCGTGGTGCACGCTGAGTGGTCGAATTTTGTGTGCATTAATTCCAATATGTAGAATTTAAAGACCCAATAGATTCGACAGCTAATCACGTTGCCAATCTAAGAACTTTGCACACCGCTAGCGATCAGTGTAACTTCGGGTAGGGGTCGATGATGTGGGATTATTAGAATGAAGGGGCTCCTAGCTACTCCTGGGGGCGTGGAGAGTTGGTGAATAGGCAAATTCTATGGCAGCAGCCAATATTTGCAAGGAAGTGTAGGGCACTCTGGGGCCATAATGTATCAACGTGTCTAAATAATGTAGTGCCTTTAAATTTCTTCAAATTGCTGTTTTTTATCAAATGTCCAGATACAATTTTAAAAGAAACTTGAGTATTTTAATTAAAAGCTGAATAAATCTTAATCATGTTTTTGTTATTTTGTTATACTGCATTGCGTATTTTGTTTGTTTGTGTGTTTATGTCCTTTTTTCTTTTGTTTTTCATTGTGATGATACTTATTATAAAGTTATATTTTACACCTCTCCTAAAAAAATAAAGAATTATATCAAACATGTCTTGCGCTATATTTCGTTATACTTTGTTCGGTTGGCCGTCTCGACAAATTCCCCTATTATTTTGATGCCCATCCTAATTCCTATAATACCATTAAAAAAAAATCTGTACTGTATTATATTGTATATAACTCGTATATATGTGTGTATATATGTCAAGTATTTACCTATGTATTTTTAATGTATTTGCTGGAATTGAAAAAAAGAAATTTAATTGAATTTAATTGAATACACAACGTGTCCGGACTCACAACGTCTGTGTTGAATTAACTATTAGGCCAACATCAGAGGCGGCCCTCCTGGGGGGAAGATCGAGGGACACACTTCCCCCATTTTTTTCAAGTACCCCAATAGTGCCCTCTTAACTTTGAAAGAAGTCCCCCTTTTTACATAAGAAAAGTGCCCCTGTTCCTTCGACAAGTTTCCATTTTCCTTTGCAATAAGTGTCAATTTTCCATTTTCATAAGAGCCCTTTTAAGGTACGAGAAGTGCCCCTATTCTTCACTTTTGATAAGTGCTTCCTTTATTTCCGATGAGTGTCCCTTTTCACCTTTAATTACTGCCACTTTTATTTTGAAAAGTGCCCCTTTTCTTTTCAAATAAACGCTCTTTCTCCTTCTTATAAGAACCACTTCCCCTTCTCATAAAAGCCCGCTTTCACCTTTGAAGAATGACCCTATCAAAATCTGATCGGTTCCCCTTTTTCCTACTAATGCACATTTTCATTTATTATAAAAGCCCCTTTTTCATTCTCATAAGTGCTCCTTTTCATATCTGGGCAGTGCCCCTTTACAGGTGCGATAAGTGCCCCTTTTCACCTCTTATAATTTTCCCTTTTAGAAATGATACGTGCCCCTTTTCTTTTCTAATAAGGGACCTATCACCTATTCATAAATGCCCCCTTCACGTCTTATAAATGCTCTGTTCACTTGGTGCATGCCTTTTTTGTAGGTGTAAAATGCCGCAGTTGAAAAATGCCAAGTTGTCAAATTTTGTTTATGCGTGACTCTTCCATATAATAATAATAAATTCAGTATGGAAGAATGAGAAATTAGTTTTTTTTTAATGATGTGTAGTTCAGTAATTAAAAGGCACAGTGGAATGTTTTTCAAATTTGAGGGGGTGCCAAAAGGGATACTTTTTCAGATGTAAATTAATAAACGTTAAAAGGGAACTTATGCTGTTGCTATAGGGGCATATTAGAAAGGGGCAAATTTTGGTCGTAGGCTGACGGGCACCGTTTTGAGAAAATGGCATGGATATCAGCCCCTCCCCCCCCCCCCATGCACGGCCCCTCTATAATTCTCCTCCGCTAATAAAGTCGAGATAATAACTCCATTATTAATCTATAATTTATTAAAATTATTTTGAGGACCAAATGCTGCAGCCATCCAATTATTTTGGACACTGATCTCATGAAGTTCATCACCGTAATTCAGACCATCTAACATTAGTCTAAGTTCATCCTAATTCAGTGGTTCTCCAATAGTGTCATATGAGAGAAGATGAATGAGTTTCCCCAAGAAGATATACATGCATTAACCCCCCCCCCCCCCCCCGGCCCCCCTAAAAAAATAGTTACTATAATTACACTGTAACAATTAAAATGGGTTTCCACTAGTATCGGTACCCTGCTTGTTTTTTTAAGGCAATCGTTAGCAGCAGCAAGACGCTTAGTTTGCTTTTTCAAATAATCATCTAATGTAATGTGGTAAGTTGAGTAAGGATTTACTTAATTCCCATCAAGCACAAGAAACGCACAAAAAACCACCGTGATCAACCAACAATGATTAATGGCAAATGAACAACAAATATCTAGAAAGTAAGTTGCAAATCAAAATTGCATAAAATACCTTGTAGGAGTCATTGTTATTTACGATGGAGAAAAAAATCGCTATGTGATCTTTAGCCCAGCCATGTTAAAGTTAGGTTACTAGCTTCAAATGCAAATAGAATTTTGTGATTGAGTCAAGTCCCTTATGACATTATTATTGGTAATTTTATATTTTGAATTATTTCTAACTGAATTCCTCACCCTGTACTTGAATAAATTCAATCCAATTATTTTTTGTTTGAGCACTATTTGTATTTGAATAATATTTTTTCTCTTCATTTAGTTATAATGACTTCAAATGTATTTAGCTCAGTTTTGAATTAATGTCCAAAGCGTGAACATAGACTGTTCTTGTTGTGTGGCACCAAAATCAAAATTGTCAACGAATTCCATCTTTAAATTCTATCTTTATCGACAGTTGTGAGATGTCTCGAAAACTTAATCAACAGAACTATGTAAATATAATTGTGTTTTTTATACATTGAGTTTTCAAGTATAATTCAATTTCATTTATGTAAATTTTTGCTATCATAATCACAGATAAACTCGCCGCCCTATATGCCTAAATCATAGCAAAACGTCTCTTGGCGTGTCGCCTGAACTGTCGGCCTAGGCCTAGGCCGAGTCGAACCTCGGCTCACTTCGCTTGTACGTGTGCTGCATGCAATGAGCTGATTTGTTGTTGTTGTTGTTGTCGCGTTTATAAGGCTGTCCAATCTGAAAAGATTATTTCTGCCTGGCTATAGACTCCGCTATAGTTTTTCAAGTTATTCATCAGTGATGATTCGATGGCCCTGTTTCTTCCTCAGTGGTTGAGTGGTAGACCGAATTTTCTGTCTCTTTCGACCTTACCCAAATCAGAGGCTAACAAACGAAAGAGACAGAAAATTTGGTGAGTGGGTATCACACTCACACTCGATGGAGCATGAACGGGCAATAACTTAGGTGTCGACCATGACAAGGGTGCGAGTATTTCATTAATAATGAGCGAGGGCTCAACTTAGTTATAAGCAGAGAGGGCGGAGGTTACTTTAAGGGCAATCCAATCCAAACCTTGTAAGTTCATTTTTATGAAAGCAGAAAAATGAGAATAACAGAAAAATGCACAAGTTTGAAATTAATTGGACTAATGAATTCATAAGTAAACCTGGATCTAAAACTATAACGTATACTATAAGTTAGGCTTAGTATTATCATTATTTTAAGTTAGCTACAAGAGTTAGATTAAATTTAAGAAATAAGAAATTCAGAATACAGAAGAAGCTGTATTTAGGCCTCTGCTACTGCTAGCTGCTTTGCGATATAATTGCATTGTTGTCTCTTGAAATGATTCAGTGACATTCGACTTCTCTCCCATTTTGATCGATTCCAGGGGAGATTATTCTCTGATGACCTGTCTTCCATACCAGACCTTGGAACTCAACAAGGATATGGTAAGAGTCTTGGCAGAAGAGGATACAATAAAAAAAAGTTTAATCAGGAATAATGAGTGATTAATTACTAGAATGCCTTGAATGACCTTTGCTTACAAAAATAAACAATATTCAATAACAAATAAAGACACAAAATCTTTGTGAGAAAATCTAACATCTATATTAGCAAGTCCTAAAGGTGCTTCTTAAAGATGTTAGTCAGTATAATCTAACGATTCCATCCCATTAATGTATAACTAGAGAGATACTGAATTCCGCCTTACATGGCCATTTTAAGTTTGTTTTAAAAAGAATGACAACAATCACGAATGTAAAAAGGGGGCAGAATTCATTTCTACAGTGGAACGTTTTGTTACAGTATTGAAATGTAGATCTCTCTGTGATTAGAGAAAAATGATCTGTCATTGAGAATTTCATGATCCACAGAAGTGACTTCACAGCAAACTCCAGAGAGGGCAGCAGATATGAATGCATCTCCCTCGAACCGCCGGCTGATGAGCGAAGAGAGGAAGCATTACAACAGAGCTTTGAGGGACATGTGTAAAATCATCAATGCTAGTAGTAAACAGCTCGGAGATGCGTCACAGAGGACAGACAGAGACGATAGGCTTCGGAGGATGATGAGGGAGGGGAGATACCGTGACAGACATACTTGTAAGTTTTTAATTTATGAAATATTTTGTGATATGAGTCTACTTTTGAATTTCTGTCAAAAGAAACATACACTCAAATACCTCATTTTGTTCTATATGAGGTCAGTGTGATTTGTAGAGTTAATTAGGAAATTTATCTCATTTTATGCAATGAAATTAATTCACCTTATGAGACTCTTTGTTGTTATTTGAGGGCAATATTCTTGCAAGGATAATAAATATGATTCTATATTCTGAAAAATTGTTCTAACCTCATTCTGTTGTTTAATTCTCAATCATCATGCAATATCATATGTTTAATAACTTGATATCAACTATAATTTATTCTGTCCTTGTGATGTAGTTTCATACTTTTATATCCGTATCTTTTCAATCAAATTCAGAGTGTATTTTTCCATGTAGGTTATTTTCTGTATTTTTTTTCTTCATTTCTACTTTCTGTTGATTTCTGTCAGTGTCTGAGGACCTTGCAACGCTTTCCGATCCAGATGTGACCCTCCAGGTTGGAGCATCCTATGATGATGGGACCTCCAATGGCTCGGGTCTTGGGAGAAGACATGATCCATATGATCGCATGGACGATGATTTTGATGATGATGATGACGAGGAGGAAGATGATCTTGATGGGGATCATATGACCAGTCCCCACAGGTCGCAGAAGAACTATCATAAGGCAGGGAGCAGAGACAACGATGTCAGCTGGAGCCCTGGCAAGCCATCTGGACAGTTTGAGGCTGTTTATGCAGAGCTGGTTACCATCAGCTCCAAACTTCAGGTTTGTCTTGGACACAATTACCTGTTTGGATTCCTACCTCGTAAAATGCCCGGTCACACTTCAGAATCGACTTCTACATGATTGGTAGTCAAGAAGATCTTGACCATATGGGGGTAATGTAAATATGTGTTCCGTCTGATGTTGTTCTGGGCCCTGTTTCATAAAACATGTTAGCAGTAACCAGTTCCAATAACTGTTATAAGCTACTGAAATCATAGAATTTGATTGGCTGAGAGCAAATTTGACTCGGAAATTTAGCATTTGTCACTGATAACAAGTTTTATGAAACAGGGCCTTGGTGCCGGTCTTGGAGCGTTTGAAAAGATTTTTACACTAATCTGTGATCACTGGCATTACAGTACGCAACGTCATGACATCACTGGAAAATCCTTCTCTTGGAAATTTCTTTTTTTTTTGTCACCTTTATTTAAAAGCACATACTGTAGCTTCCAAAACTGCACAGATTTGTTATACACTGTACATGTACATCAGATGATTATGGTGATTTTGAAGAACCATCATTTCTTTGTTTGTTCATCACTATTCATATATTCTTAAGTACATACATGTTCTTTTTCTTTTGAATTTACAGAGGCAGACCGTTGCCCTACAGGAGAGGGAGAAGGCATTAGAAAAGCGAGAACAATCTCTTCAAAATCTGGAGGAAACTCTTCAGACTGACAATTTATCCATCCATCAAGCTTACAAAGATTTCAACAAGAGATGGCATAAACTGGAAGAGGTGTCTATAATATCTTCTTATGTCCTCTCTGAAGTCTGGAGTACTCTTGATTATTGATAAATCTTTTTCGAAATAAAATAATGCAAACCGAAGGTTATTCTGTTAGCATTAAATGTAATTTTTAAAAAAGGTTTATGTGTGTCATTTGCTAGTAATGACAATAGTATACCCTAAGAAATCAAGTTTGATAATTTGTATTATTACCCATACCAGACGTCTAAGCAGTGGTTTTACAAAATCATATTACACTTGTTGTAATTCTAAAAGAGCTAATCAGTAAATATAAGACCATATTACCCTCTCATGAAAAAGCCTAAGTACACCCATATTGCCCTCGTCTTTGACTCGGGGCAATATGAGTCTAGTTTGGGCAATATATGTGGTATCTCCCTCAAGGCCAGTCAATATTATATAAATATGTGTTAATCATGATGATGATAATGATGATGATGTCTTTGACGACGATGAATGATGTTTTTGCATAAGGGATGAAAAAAAACATTTTGCTTTAATATCAGGAGCACAGGAAGCAGGTGAAAGAGCTTGAGGACACCATCAGAGAGAGAACTAAAGAGAGCAAGAGACAGAAGGAATCATTTGATACCCTGAAGCAGGCCAATGATGGATTAAGAAATCAGGTCAGTATAAGCTGTTTTAGGATCTACTTAAACTGTAGTCTGCTCTGATCCCTCTCAAGTTAATAAGTTACACTTTACAATATTTGTATTCATAATATTTCTTCTTTATTATTTATCTTTGTTTTCATAATTGTGTTATTTATGTGTTTAATTTGTACTTATTAAGTCTGTAATATTTTGTATATGTTTTTTTTTATTGTGCAGAGCCCTCAGGGATAACAGTTTGTTAACTGAAAAGGCAACCCTGCTTAAACAAACAGTAAATGAATATGTAGATAAATAAACTGTAATCTCTCTTTACATGGATTTGAAACTGATTTGGGGTTACATGATTACCCGAGCCATATTTCATATATACTGTATTTATCTAGTTTCATCTGACTACTGGATCAATAAATGAGATTTGTTCTTGTTTACTAAAAATAGCTGTGAATATAGCATATTGCACATAACTTATAAGGTTTTTTTTACATCTTTTTGTGAATATGATACCTATTCTCTAGTCTGTATGCTCAATTCTCTATGTTACACTAGCAATAGTAACAAATTATTGGATACAGTATAATTTATAAGTTATCACTCTCTAAGATAACTTTATTTATGATTATCCTTGCATGGTAGCTTGACAAGGTCGAAGAACAGAACAAGAAGCTTGAATCTCAAGCCATCGGTCTTCAGAGTCGCTTGACCAACCTGCTGAGGAAGCAGGAACTGATCAGTCGACAGAGAGACCAAGAGAGCATGGCGGTCAAGGCTAAGGTTGAATCTGTCAAGCGGCGGGTAGAGGGGTCAGCGCAGAAAAGTGTGATGTCAAGAAGCACAAAGGTATTCCTTGAGTCCTTGTGAGGCTTGTTCCTTGCTCTTACAAAGAGGAGCATGATTATGCAGATATCACTTTTCTGCAAGAAGCTATTGAAGCATATGTTCTTGTTGAAAAACGGTATAATCCTGCAAATATTCTTCTCTTGTGCAAAAGAGATACATACCAGTACATTTAATTCTGCTGATATCCTTATACGCCTTTCTTGTAGGCACTTTGGGATGAGAATTTTAAATACCTATCACTTTTTGTATGCTTATTGATAGGGGAGTAGAAGGATACTGGGTTACAATGCTACTGCTTTTAAATACATTGAAGATGAAAGCTGATATTGGAGCTTGCCTGAAGAGAACTCATTCAAACTTATTGCATGGTATTTTATTTGTGATTAGCCAGTATTGTAGATGTTAGAACACTAACACTAGATATTTGTATATAATTATATTGAAATATATTGGATTATGATTTTTATAGTGCACATATCCACCATGCAAGATGCTCAAGGTGGTCCAATGTTACCCCGACTCTAGCTAGGCTACAGATTCAAAGATTTCCTTCCTACCATAAACAAGTTAACACCTGGATTTTCGTGAAACATTCATCCAAAGATGCAATAATTGAAACTTTTTCCAGGAAGCCTAACATTCAAATGCATCGAAAGAGTTGCATATCAACTATTCTCACGCTCAGTCTTCAGTAGTTAGTCACTCAATCAATAATTTCAATTAGTGATTAATTTATTATTATATGATTTTTCTTTTCTTCAGCAATCCTCTGGACTGTATGATGCATTAGGAATACTCCTAGAATGGGTGAGTGAGGTTCATCTAAGACACTACTCTGACGATCCTTCAAAGCCTCTAGAAGCCATGCCTTCACCAGCGCTTACACATGACAGATGTATTAGGGTAAGATGTACAAGCCAAACTTAAATATTTCCCTGTCATTTACTTCTCCTCTTTTTTTCTTTTTCTTTTTTGTGTGTGTATGTATTGTTGTTGTTGTTGGTTGTTGTTGTAGTTTCTGTCCACATTTTCAACCTTTTCCATATCTCCTTGTTCTTCTACTCATGACAAATTTACATGATTTAGTTCAATTTGAATGTGTGACACAGATTTCTGTTTATGCAAAGGGATTTTTTTCACCATCATTATGCTTTGTGCTTGAGATGGCACATTGTGTTTTAGGTTGAGGAAAGTGGTATCAGAAATGATCTCGATGATAAGAGGAGGGGGAAAAACCCCAATCATTATACCAGGAGGAGAGACCTAAGGGTCACAGTGATTCAGTTAGCTATTCCCTCCCAAGAACAGGTGATGCCATAACATAATAATAATAACAAATTACAGTGATGATCAGGGCCTTGTCTTACAAAGAATTGCGATTGATCCAAATCAATCGTAAGTCCTCCAATCAATCCCAAGTTTGCAGTCTCCTATCTCTTATGTACATAGTTGCGATTGATATCAATCGCAAATAAGTTGCGATTGATATCAACTCTTTGTAAGATGAGGCCCAGATCTAAATAAATGCATCAGATTTCAATAAATGGTTGATTTCAGGTATTTCATGAATTATCAGCAATTATTCAATCAATGAGGACTGCGTTACACAGCATATGTTCAATGGATTATTTCCATTCGATACTCTTAGAGAATAATCTCTGTTCTATGTTGCTTGATCCATACAGATTTTACCAGCTCTAGTTGAAGTCCTTGGGCAGCTTCCATCTCAAGCTGCCAAGTTACATCTTCCTTGTCTTCAATTCATCTACTGGTCTCTCCTACACCTGCAGTCATCAGATAAACAGGTACAGATAGAACAGATACTGATAGAAGAAGGGAGGGGTGGCAAAGGGTTTACTGTTCTTTCTGAATTTCATTTTTATTTTCCACAGACTTCCATGTCACCCTTTCCATATCTCTCTACTGGTCGGGAAGGGTATAATAAGTAAACCTTCAGTGTAAAAAGCCGTTTGCTTATAGTATGTAGCATGATATTTTTGTTAACTTACCATTTTATTGGATAGTTACCACCTTTACCCCTTTAATTTACAGTTTAATCAGTGATTTTATTTGTGAAATCTATACACTTCATGTAAACATCGATCCATGGCTACTTTCATTCAAGATATATGCATTTGCCTTAAGGAAAAGAAAAGAGCTGTAATTCAGTTCTTTTTATGAATATTACAGCAGGTGAGTCTGTCATCGACGTACCGTCGTCTTGGTGATGAGTTGTACCGCCCTCAGGTGGTGAGGTTTGCCTCGGATCGAGATCGGACCAGCCCTGATCCTGCTGCTCAGACGGAGAAACCCAAGTCGGCCATCTTCTTCAAGAGTGCCAACCTCCACATCCGTTTCCTCTCCTCTCTCATCATTATGAGGACTATCACACAGGGTAAATCTTAGATATATCTCACTTGTATATTGTCTTTGCTCCCCAGGGAGTGGAAAATGTGCCTAAATTGCGTTGCGGGTGAGCCTGAATCCGATGAGCAGGGTAATAATATGTGTTGTGCCTCGAAACAAAGTATTAGGCGCATTATAAATGTGACCTATTATTATTATTATTATTTTTGAGAACGGTTATAACACCCATGGTGTATGTTGGCCTGGTTGGAACAAAACAACAATGGCTCCTGTCTTTAGGAGTAGCATTGTCACAAAGAACAGTCAGTGATGAAGAGAGACCAGTTTTGATTTCCAGTGTCTTTGATGTCATGGTCTTGGTTTTCGATCCTGAGACCTAATGCTGAATGAATGCAATTATGGGTTTTCTCCTGAATACAGTCTAAATGGCCCACCGCCCAAGTGTTTGTTACAAACAAAATTTAAACTTGATGCTGTGTACTGATATTCCTACAAAAGAAGAGATCCTTCAAACGATGCTGATCTTCATATACAATGCTACCTCTCAAATTCCATCAAGGACTCAACGTTCTTATTGTTCCAGGCCCCATCTTATAACAAGTTTTGATTAAGCGCAACTTTCGCAACTATGTGCATAAGAGATAGGAGACTGTTAAATTGACTGAAGGACTTGCGATTGATTCGGATCAATTGCAACTCTTTATAAGACAGCCCCTGATCAGCTATTTTCCACGATTATTAGAAGAATCTTCTCTCAGAAGCTTCCTCACCATGCTGAAATACTGAGTGAAAGACATCTACCAACTTTCAAAAATCTTTAATTCCATCTATCACACTGTGCCACATTGTATGTACCATGGCACTATGAAGTTGTGTGATCTAATCTAATGTTAACATTTCTTTAATCTTAAGTATGTTAAATATTAATTTGTCTTATCTTATTTGTATGCCCCTTGAGCATCTGTAGAGATGGATATGTTGCGCTTTATAAATATTATTATTATTATTATTATCTTTAGTGGACTACTTGGCAAATGTCTTTGATGTTGTCCGGTGTGACCTCAAAGATGACAGAGCCAAAGAGTTGTACCTTCGCTACCAGGCCACACCCCTCATCCTCTCTCATCTCAAAGCTAGTAACAGAGCTATCACGGGCTGTGCTGTGGATATCTTCCTACAGATGTCTATGGAATCAAGTGAGTTGTTATCTATTGAATGTAGTCACGAACCTTAAACATATTCATGTATGTTAATTATGCGCATGACCGAAAGTGAGGAGGATAAGAGAGATTTATAAAAACCACCACAGTCATAGCGACATGGAAAACTTCATTATTTTTTTTTTAAATACCGTTGCTGTTTTCAGTACTTGTGTGTTGTGAGGTGCAGGAAGGTTTAATTAAATAATGTAGAATCATCTTGTTGTGATACTGTTTATAACAGTTAGTGTGACACATTAACAAAACAGAAGGCCTTAATTTCTTCATTTTATTTTTCTCATAAGGCTCTTCACTCTATTCTTAATTACTTTAATTCCAGTAAACTCACCTGACATGCTAGCAATACACTCTTTTTGTATTTTTTGTTGTTAATGCTTTTGATGTTTTGATTTAACAATTATTATTTTGATATACAGTATTATTTAATGTTTATCTTTGCAGAAACTGAATAGCATGGTTTGAGACATTCATGTGGTTATCTGTTCAAATTTGTATTACTTCCCTTCATTAATAAAAAATGTAGAATTATCTATTTCTTTAATTCAGTGGAATGAAATTTCTTTAATTCATCTTGCCATAATAAAATGTAGACAAGATGTGGAGAAGTATCTCAATGTGACAAGTAAACACATATTTCTTTTGTTTTTACTGCTCTAGTTTTCATGCAGCAGTTCCTGTACAGCTGTTGCAACGACGTCTGGTTCAAGTCATGTGCTGCCCTCTTGAGTTCAACGGGGATGGATATCAAGGTGGTCGAGAAATTAAGCATCATCCTCCAAAAACTTTCCAAAGTCAAGTGAGTAGATGAGTAGATATTAAAAATAACTGTATGATGAAATCATTTGATTTAATCATAAACGCTTTATTGACAAAGTTAATTTTTAAAAAAGTAATAACTTTAATAGGTTTTTGTGTTATTACTTTTTATAAAAGGATTTTCCTCTTTTGGGGGTGAGAGCTGCAATAAATATCATGCTAATATGTAAACGAATGTTCAAACCATTTACTCTTTCATCAGTAAAAGTAGAAGATTTAACCATCTGAGTCAGTTATCAGTCAGTATATATAGATAGAATAAGAGGCATGCACTTGAACAAAATGAAACACATTGCATACTTATTTCTCCAGGGACTATGAGACAAAATATAACCTTTTTCTTTTTCCTTTTCTTTTTTTATACTTTTTGGTTTCCATACACAGATATATTCATATCTACTTTATTGTCCTGCATACAACTGATGCACTGTTGTTTTGACAAACGAAAATAGGGAAAAAATACATTGGGACCCATACCATCTGGTTTGATGTATGAAAGAGCTCCCCCTAGTGGCAGATACAAAGATTCTGTCTGCTTTGTCGGCCCTATGAAGTATTTGTGATTGAAGAGACATGCGTAGTGTGAGATTAAGGTCATTCAATTATTCAGGCAGTCCTTTCATTCTTTGTTGTTGTTAGTGTTGTATAGAGAAGGAGTATTGGGAAAAAGGAGGAGAAATAGATGACAAAGAGGAAAAAACGAAACCTTTATTGAGATTGTAATAACATTTGTTAATTGACAGAATGATTTTATTTATATTAAAGAAGAAAGTTTGTCCTCACTGGAGATGATCTGAAGTTCCTTGTATATTTTATTTTTACAAAAAACAATGTGCCATAAACACACTTTTCACTTTTGCATCTAATAACATTGGTTTTGTTATATCATGTACAGTGGACTCTGCATAAGTTAAATCTTTTGGGACTGCTAAAAATAGTTCAATTTATGCCACATTGACTAAGGAGGTGAAAAATACACATGTTTTGCATAGTTTGGTTTTAAAAAAATTAAAAAATTTGACGTTGAGGAAATTTGACTTGTCCGACTTCCGGTTAGGCAGAGTTAACTGCATACCTCGAGTCTTACTTGACGCCTGTGAAGCATTTCTTTATTGACAGTGATTGAAAATGTTGCTTGCTCGTGCGTGATCAAAAGTGCATACGTTGTTTATAATCATGAATGGTATTTTTAAAACATAAAAATAAAGTCTGGGATTATTTGTGTGAAAACCGCAAAGACTTCCATTAATATCAGTCATGATTCATGAATTGCCTAAAATATCTTCCCAAGATTAAATGAGACATACTTGATGTGATTATTTTAATCAAATGTGAAAGTTGTTATCCTTTGGTTTTGAGGCCATTTACACCAGCTTCGTAAGGACATGAACTACTTTGAATTGTTTGTCCTCAAAATACTGCAGTCATGCTAAGTTCAACTATTTCAAAGATGATAAATCATCATTATTTGGCACAACAGAAACATCCTGAACAAAATGAGGAAGCAGGTAGAGGAATTGGCTTAAAAATTATCATCACGCACTTAAGATAAGAAGGTTTAAAACTGTTGGAACAATATTGAGGAATTTTGAAATGGACTACCCCGAAATTGACTGGAATATGCATAAAATATGTTGTCAGTGCCAACTCTAAAATGTAAAAGAAAGTGTCCAATGTTGATAGCAAGACATTGTATGTTCTCTTACTCAGTTGAACTTAAAGCCCCTCTGCACTAGTTTGGCATGGAGGATTAATCCTCCCTGCAAGGTCACTGGCAGTTGGTTATCTCATCAAATCAGCTCTCAATTAGCATAAGAAAATGAGCATCATGGGGGATCAACAGGTAGCGCTTAGGCATTGTTGGCTTATAGAGGGCACAAGTAGCTTTAAATAGTACAGTGGGGCTTTAAGTTTAGCTCATCATAGTTTTCTCTCTTCTTAGGAGAGGTCAAGAATTCCAGACCTCATGTTAGTGGGAAAGAGCCCATTCTTGTCTCTTTCCGTCCACCAAACACTTTTCGTGTACCAATAACTGTAAAGTCCAACATCCCCAGCAGTGAGTGTGGGACATGAATGGATTGTTTTCCTGCTCACTACAAATTCAATCAGACACCCCTCCTGTTCAGGATTAGTAGTCTCCCCCTCCCCAGGGCATCAGGTTCACTCTCTCTCTCTCTCTCTCTCTCTGCCCTATTCACACTCGGCTTTATAATGCGTTTGTCATGGAGTTCAATATGCAGGGCATGAAGTTCACTCTCAATGCCCTATTCACACTCGGCTTTGTAATGCATTTGTCATGGAGTTCAGTGTGCATGCCTTGTATGCACTTTGGCTTATCTCGCTTCTAGGGCATTGAGTTAACACCTCATGCCCTATTCACATTCACATTCACATTCACAAGCTTATTAACGATGTATTTGTCCCTTCTTGGACATGGAGTTTGGTGTGCAGGCCTTGTTCACATCTCAGCTTACATCCCCTCTAGGGCATTGCTCCCCTCTTTAAGGCCATGTTCACACTCAGACTCAAATTGAAGAATGGTAGTCTCACTAGTCTGTCCCCTCTAGGGCATTGAGTTCATTATACAGACTGTGTCCACATTCAAGTTTCATACAAAGATATGTAACCGGCTAACCCCCTCGGGACATGTGTTCAAACTCTGTTTGGTGGTCTTTATTTTGGGCATGGAGTAACTCAGCATGATGTATTCACACTTACAAACAATGTTCTACCTTATCTAGGGCATTTAATCCATACTGCATGCTCTGTTCACATTAATGTCTACAAACAAAAAGTTTTATTGGTAGTCCACTTCTTCAAGGTCATGGAGTTCACTTTATCCTGTTCACACTCAGGCTTACAGTGTAGTAATTTACTTCACAAGTGCAGTGAGTTCATTCACTCTCTCTACTATTGAAACATTCACATGGCACATGCCCTGGTGCCAGAGTAACAATTCTAGATTAATTGCCTTGTCTAAGAGTGCAACATCTGGGCCTGCATCATGGAAAGTCTATTTAGAATGATCCAAATTACCTATCTTTTAGTTTTATGTACAGAGTTTTGATTTATATCACTTTGGATTAATCGCAACTCTTCTTACGACAGGGTCCAGGGCAAGCCGAGCTTTGAACCCCCAACTTTGTCATGGAAAGTCAAAGAGACTAAGGATTATCCCCAGTGCTCTTCATGACATTGTTTGATAATTTCAGCAGCTACATTTTCAAAAAGTAACACATACACTGGCCGAGTGTGAACAGATCCTAGAAATCTACTATCGGTATATAGTTTCAGCAACTGCTGCGGTTTCTTCTGAATCACTAGATACACGTATCAACAGTAGATTCACTCTTAATCTTATCAACTGCATAAACCAGCCACTCCCTCAAAAATGACTTCTTTGAACAAATGCTCATGAGGTCATTAATAATTTTAGTTCCAGGCTAGTTTTAAAAGCTCCATGTAATTTATAGTCTTGACTATTGAAAGGAAAATGGAGAGAGCCATTTTGTATCAACTGTTAATTGTTGTTTTTATGACCTTTCATTTGAGACTGGTAGGCCATGTATAGCATCATACATTCATCCACTCGTGTTTATAATTCATAGTTTAGTTCTTTGCCCTTTAATCATAATGTTTTTAAATGACCACTGGATAACTAAAATATGATAATTGTTATCATATTTTGGTTAGATTTCTATGTCGATAATGATTAGATGTAAACTTATATATCTAACAACTCTCCATTTCTCTCTTCCCCTCCCCTCCCCCCCCCCCCCTCTCTCTCACTCTCTGCACACAAATTAATTAATGTATATGTCTGACTGTCTCTTTTTATCTCTTTGATTTTGTTTATCTCTCTCCTTCTCCTCTCTCCCTCCCTCCCTCTCTCTCTCTCTCTCTATCTCTCTCTCTCTCTCTCTATCTCTCTATCTCTCTCTCTCTCTCTCTCCCTCTCTCTCACTCTCTACACACAAATTAATCAATTTATATGTCTGACTGTCTCTTTTTATCTCTTTGATTTTGTTCATCTCTCTCCTTCCCCTCTCCTCTCTCCCTCCCTCCCTCCCTCCCTCCCTCTCTCTCTCTCTCTCTCTCTCTCTATCTCTCTATCTCTCTCTCTCTCTCTCTCCCTCCCTTGCTCTCCCTCTGTCTCAACTCACACAGGACCAACAAGCATCTGTTTGACTCCTCTGGTACCTCCTTCACCATCCAGGAGATGTCCAGATCCAGGGAGTGCCAGGAGAATGCCTTCCTGGCCCTCAACTTCCGCTCCATCCTCTTCAACCTCAACCTCCTCAAACCCGGCTCTAATTCTACCATGAGATAAAATCCACAAATGAGGCATGATGGCTCAGTGGTAGACCTGTGACCCATTTCACAAAACTTGTCATCAGTGACCAATGACAGTTTTTGTTATAAGCTACTGAAATCCTTGCTTTTGATTGGTTATCAGCAGATTTGTCACTGATATTTGTCATTTGTCATTGAAAAAAGGCTTTGTGAAACACCCCCAGTTGACTCGTAACTGGGAGGTCACAGGTTCAAAACCAAATCGATGTGCTAGTGCCCTTTGGTAAGGCATCAATCCTCATTACCAAGTCCCTCAGAGAGGACTTAAAGCTATAGGTCCCCTGGTTGCTTATACAAAAGCATACACATGATTTCTAATAGTCGGGTAAAACAAAGAAACTAAGCAAGTAGAGCAAGTACCATGACCGCCCAGCAGAGGCAGATACCAATTCTATATCATAGCTGCCAACCATTCCTATTTGGGAGGCATGATTCTTATTTTTTGGTCTTCAAGCTACTGTTTTGAACCCTAGATTCCTCTCTTTTTCTGAAATATTCTGTGTGAAAAAAAATAGACTGCATTTCTTAATTTTGTCTTGAGAGATTCATAATTTTTGCTGTGAAAGGTTGGCAAGTATGCTTTACAAGAGGTTTTCATCATCAGTATTTCTTGGGACAATCTATAAAGTGCTCTGATCATTTAGTTTTAACTGGACAGACCACAAGATACAAATGATGCTATTTTTTCTATCATTAATAATATCTCATTTTACCATAAATAATGGTTGTTATACAGCCTTTGCTCTTGTGATTCTGTGGAGGTGGAATAGAAAGTGTATTATTCCAATTTCTGTAAAATTCTTTGTTTGTTTTTTTGTTTTACCTGACTGCTAAGAAAGCATGTGTATGCTTGTAAGTAAATTACCAGGGGACCGATAGCTTTAAGTCCTCTCCGAGGGACATGGTAATGAGGATTAATGCCTTACCAAAGGGCACTAGCACATCGATTCGGTTTCAAACCCGGGACCTCCCAGTTACAAGACCTCTGCTCTACTACTAAGAAATCGTGCTTTGTGATACAGCCTTTGTTCTTGTGATTCTGTGGGTGTGTGATAGAAAGAGTATTATCTAAATTTCTGTAAAATTTAAAATGCTGAAATCACAGAGCGTAAAAAACCAGGCTTCTAGACAGGAATTTGTTTACCCTTGTTCCAAATTGAGTATATAATAATATGGTCTTTGGTAACCTAGGTTTAGAAGGAACCAAAATATTCAAAACTTTGATTAGGCTATTGCATAATTGGCTGAATACTAGCAATGACTTTACTAGCCTTTTTCATGCATTTTCATGTAATTTGTGTTTTAGAAGGTGCAAGCAAAAACCAAGAAGAATCAACTGCTAAGTTCATGATAATTTTCATAATCAATCCAACATTGTTATCATTGTACCGGTATATTGTTCTTTTAAAAGAATGAACTCTTCCTTGAAATTATTGAATACAGTACCGGTAGTTAACTACTTGTTGATTTCTTTGATGGGAGATAGGATGTCTACTCCCTTGAAATATACAAATAAAATACTTTACTAGTTTTTTGCTTGCATTTTCCTATAATTTGTGTATTTGAAGGTGCAAGCAAAAACCAAGAAGAATCAAGTGCTAGTTCATGATAATTTTCATAATCAGTCCAACATTGTAATCATTGTATATTGTTCTTTTAAAGGAATGAACTCTCCCTTGAAATGATTGAATACAGTAGTTAACTACTTGTTGATTTCTCTGATGGGAAATTGGACATCTACTCCCTTGAAATATACAAATAAAATAGGAAAGTGCTATTTCACCAAGCTTAGGGCTATTACTCTGACTTTCTCCCTGTAAGATCTCTCAACATTCCAAATAGTTTCATTGAGGAAATGAGTCTTGAATCAATAACACATCACTTTTACAAGCCTCTGGCGTTGCGCTGGTTTCAAGGAATCAAAACTGGGTCAATTCTTTCACAGTATTCATGTTTGTTTGACAGCTGTAATAAGAAAAGTATGCACAAATTAGTCTCAAGTATGTTTACTTGCACTCTGGTTGATGATTTTGAATATATCTAGGGCGTGTTGCTCTAAATCAGCGTACTCTCCGATGGGCCGTGACCTAATTTCTTCTGCAAATAATCAGTGCTGTATGGTACGTTGTGACAACTTTCAACAGAAGTTGATGACCATATGAAAGAAAGAAAGAGGTTTACATGGTCTTTGTTTTATTCTGGGTTGTTGATTGATAAGACTTGGTCATGCTTTCTTTGGTCTATTTAAAACACACAAGAGAATAGACATGATGAATGCTGCCCTGTTTGTATAGCATTGAATTGCATGCATTACAGGAAGTTGGGTTTCTGAACTCGTATAATGTGAGAGACACAAACTGAGGTAGAAATACATATTCTTACAAAGATAATTTGAGAAAGCATTTCTTATGTCTTTGGGGGGGGGGGGGGGGGTGAGGGGTGATCTGAGGCGTGTTTTTCTTCTCAGTTTGCAAGCATATGCTACTGGAGTGTGAAAGGAATTTAAATACAGGAGCATTTATATCACAAACTGATGACAAGCTATTTTGCTACATGTATCTATATGTATCTGTTTTGCAATGTGTAAATTTTGTATTCATTTGTCTATATTTAGGAAAGTTTATTTATTTGTAAATACTAATTGTCAGATTTGTTGTTTTTTGGTGTGAAATATTACATACTTACTCTTGAAAAGGTACTTCAAACCCATCTGTATTTGTTTTGTCTTGTTTTCTCTAATTTTCTTTTCTTTTTCTTTTACCTTTTGGTTTCCCCCATTTTGTTTCCTTTCCTTCCTCGGGGGTAATAGTATATCTGTAAAGCGCTATATAAAAGCGGGATATTATTATTATTTTATTCATTACTCTCATTTTTTAACCCCCCCCCCCCTACCCCCTTCTCCCTTGCATTTTTCTCTTCCTTATTTTCCAACTAGGATATTTTGCTCACTTTCCTCTCTTATCTTTGTAAAATATAACATTTCATCTCCATCTGTTTTTCACTCTGTATCTCCATCTCTGCTTCTGCCCCCTCCTCTTTATATATACATGTATATCTGTATATCTGTCTGTCTGTCCCTCTCTCTCTCCTCTCTCTCTCTCTCTCTCTCTCCTCTCTCTCTCTCTCTCTTCTCTTTTCTATTTCTGTGTCTTTGTCTCCACCTGTCCCCTATCTCTCTCTCTCTCTCTCTCTCTTTCTTTCTCTCTCTACATCTCTCTACATGTATACACCCCTCTCCCTTTTTGTTGAGAGCTTGTTGCATAGGTTTGTAGAGTCTAGCTAATGGCCACACTCGGACCATAAGTGAATAATTTGCTGTCAAATCCAATTCTCCATTGTAATTATATTTGTACAGATTCATCGTGTATCTGTTTTCCGATTGTAAATTTGTTCCATACTCGTGGCATGAGAAGATTATTTTTGAAGGAAGATTTAAAAATGTGTGTTCGTGTTCTAATTATTTGATGCGTGGATTTGAAAAAGTGCATTTGGGTCCATCAGTAATTAGAAGTTTTGACCGCAGTATTTTTTTTTTCTCTCTCTCTCTCTCTCTCTAAATTTAAATCTAAATCTATTGTAACATTTATCCATTCATGTACTTTTCTATTCGATGAATGTTCTGCATAACACATTTAGTTATTATTTAGTAATTTACCAGGGTATTTCAACTTACTTAGTTTCTTTATTGGCATGACACCCTTACAAAGGATATCATTCCGAACTAAAACAATCACTTACACGTATACATTGTAAACTATGCAATTTAAAAAATGTTCGAAATGATACGATGACATATTTTTCAACCCATATTGAACCCTCACAAACACATGTAAAAAGAAACTGTGTCCATTATCTCAGGCAACCTCAGACGAAACAATGCGACAGATATGGAGAATGATGAATCCCTAATCACAGATTAGTTCTCGGGTGGATTTTTTTTTTGGCAAAAACACTGTTCAACCTGGCCCCCACATTGCAACCCTAAATTTGGAAACGAAGAATGACTCGCTTGGCATATCAAAGCATTCAAATATCATTTTACAGAAGAAAATAGATCACTTGCCTATCATTTTCCATCCACTTCTTAATTCTAACTCCATCTATGTCGACAGTGGCGACAATTCACCGATGTATTGCCGGATGCTGCTTGTATTGCGAATAAAAGAAACATAACGAAAGAATTGTTCGAGATTGTTTGACCGCCATTTCTTGGGGGAATAACAAATTGTTTCCTTTCACAACACGTACAATTGAATTTGCGATTCTAGACAAGTTACGTGGGAGTTAACAATGAGATCACATCGTATGAACAACATGAAATGATACTGAGAAAACAAATTGTAATCAATTTAAGAAATAATGACAACTGCACATTTTCCGTTAGGAAACGGGTGATATTTGGGGCGAAATAAGAAAAAATGAAGGGATTTAGGAAAAAGAGACGGACGGGAGTCTATGAGAATGGATAAATCCAGTTGTTTCTGGGGGTCAGATCTCTGAATAGGATACCAGATGTGACAAAGAGCACAAATAGAAACACATGCAAGTGATATATCAGTGGTGTTATAATTATTCTTTATGACGGAGAGCTTTAAAAGAAGAATGAAGCTCTTCTTGGCCAAGAGTCGGTAAACGGATCAGAAATGGAGAAACATCGCTTTTGTTCGTTTGCCCCTTTTCCGTTTGGGAATATTATTTTAAGTAGACCATGTGATGCAATTTCCTCCTTTCATATTAAAACAGTCCAGTTGCCTTTCGCACTTACATATTCAAAACTATTCTAACGAAGATTTTGAAAGTGGGCGATCTGTTTCACATTTATGTTTCTTGTAACTTTACATGTTTCCCTTTTTTATTTTAACAATGGTACTGTTGAAATTAACTTCTTAATTAACTTCTTAATGACTTTCGATTCAGAGTTTTTGTTAGTATGATATTCACTAACCACAAACTAATTATATGAAACTTAAATTAAGAGTTAGACATAATCAAATGAAAGCAAACCATTACATTAACAATACGTATTTGAAGAGATTTCTTTTATGTTGTGGTGGATGTTAATGAACAATTCAGGAAATGCCTAATGCAGCAGTCATTTATCATAATCTGCCACTTATCAAAACTATTATAATGCATTTATTACCAGTGCAAGTGTGTAACATAAAGTTAAGTAGTGTGTAATGCATTGATTTATTCATAATTAAGGTTATTATTGGTAATTCATCAAATATCAGCTGGGCCTACGACAGGATTGCAACCGCATACATTCATTCTTTTCCATTTTAATGCCTCAATAATTCCCTCGATAATTATGTTGATGTATGCGTTTGATTGATTTATTACTCCCGAATTACCAAAACAACATAATTATAATAATGTTCATACAGTGAAATAGTTCTTAACGGACCGTAAATCAAACACAGAGATGCCGGAGCCGTTCTGAGTTGTTTCCCGAATTCTTCACCACCCCCCCCCCCCCCCAAAAAAAAAAACTCTTGCGAGGAAAATATGACTGCCCATTTTGCTCTCGTGAACCCTCTTATGTAATTGTTTGTCTTTGTTCGTTTATAACCTATTATCTTTAAAGATAAAACAGGAAAAGAGTACAATTATATTCATATTAAAATCTCTTTCAGATGAATTTATATTTGCCCTTTAACTTTTGAAAGCCATACAACAATAACAGAAATGAAGAAGAAAAAAAAACATCAAATTTTTCTAATAGTACACAGACCTCGTCTCACCCCACAGCTCAAATATTTGTGAACATCACCCAGCCTAGATTTCGAACTGTTTTCTTGTAAACTTGATTCGTTTTGCAGACCACGGCTTCGATAATTCAATTTGAATTGATAATGTCACCGGCCACAAAACGCATTACATCTTTCCTCTTCTTCATATTTGATTCGTCTTTCATGAATCAGCGACGCGCACGTCCCAAATCTTATCATTTTTGCATCTTTTTTTCTTCTTCTCGGTTTGTTCTGCCAAATTGCCGACCTATAATTCCCTCCAATTTCTATCCATTGTAGTCCGGTTTTGATGACTTTTACAGGAGAGCATACACAGTCAAAGTGTTCATTTTCCAAGAAACATTCATGTTTTGCATGTTTCCACGGTGAGGTTTAACAAAACTATCGCTTGTTACAATCGAGAGCGGGTGGAGGCGTGCCTCCTATCCTATGAGCAATACATTAAGAAAAAAATGTCGAGAAAAATGAAGTCGGACCGTTAATGTGTTCTATATCCAATTTTCCTTCTTTTGAATTAATATTCAAGGATGCGTTATAGCATAGATCGACCGAGATAGAATGGCGACGGAATATTCAACGCATCAAAAGTATCGTGTAAAACAAATATTTTTCGACTATTCTTCCCTATATTCAAACAGTTGAATCATAAACGATACCAGTCACAGCCATGTCTCTTTTGAGTGTCAGGATATTTGTTGTAATAATTATCTTTTCTGACTTAGTTTATTTAATTTGTTACATTATGGCAATGACAGAGAAATCCGATTAAATATAGGTTCAAGAGGGAGGGGCACGACATGATCATAAGCCCCAGTGATGTATTTCGAAACAACATTGCCCACGCCCCCCCCCCCTCTCTCTCTCTCTCTCTCTCTTTTCTTCCTCTCTCTCTCTCTCTCTCTCTCTCTCTCTCTCTCTCTCTCTCTCTCTCTCTCTCTCTTTCTCCTTCTCTCCCCCTCTCTCTTGGCCCGGGGCCGGGGCTGATATATATTTTCTTAGGGTTCATACGGAGGATCGCGAGACTTAACGTTCGCTCAACCCCTTGCTAGATACGCCAGCACTGAACGTTTTACTCTAGTCGAATCAATGCTCAGTTCGGTGGAAATGAACAAAATTCTGAAGAAGAGCGCTCTCATGCGGTCAAAAGTAGACACAAACTATCATGTTCAAAATTAATCATGGTATCTTTTTTCACATCTAAAGCAAGACGAGTTGAAAGTCAAATGGCCCGATTTGCCCACATGCAGACATGACTTTTCGAAAATGCATCGCGGCTGGCTATTTTTTCTTTTCTTGTTTTCGCCTCGATCGGCTGACGTCTACACCTACTTATTTTACCTTTCGATGTGTTTATAAATAATAATAAAACCATCACTCGGCGTAATGGAAAGGAGTTGCTGGGCGGGAACCCGACCTACCATCCGCCATACACTATCACTTGCTGACAGCCCATCGTTACGGCTTGCATCATGTTTGCTTAAAAGGGCAGGAGTCATTACCATCGACTAAAGAGATAGAGGAAAGGGGGGGGGGCGTTGTTGGGGGCGGCTTGTATGTAAGGTTAAACAGAAATAGGGGGTCTGTTGATTTTATATTGAGAGGTCTATATATCACCGTCGGTCTACTCCTGGTCCTACGTACGCTAAACTATGGATGTGTGAGAAATTGCACCGGGAGAGGGGGAGGGGGAAGAGAGAGGGGGAGGTGGGAGGGGGGCAATGGATATAATGTATATTATATCGCCATTAGGCTAATTCGGGATTCGATAAAAATGGAGGGGGTACAATGTCTAAAATACCCTGTCAAGCAAATAATTTGTTATCTTTTCAACAAACGCCAGATTGAGTTCGGAATGGGGGCGTCTTTCCGACTGTGCCCCCCCCCCCCCCCCCCCCCTAGCCATCATCACAAATGGCATTTCAATTCATTTTCTTGGCTAGAAAATGGAATATTTATTAAAATCACATGCAAATTAGAAGCAATAAAGGAAAGGAAAGGATGGTTAAATTGAAAATAAAAAATAAAAAAATAAACTTTTTATATTAAAAATTATGAAAGATGATGATAGCGACAGGTTAGTGACATCAAATCCCTTCAAGAACGAGAAAAAAAAGCTTATAATAACCAAGCATGCCCAGCACGATTATCGGGTAGAAAGTACATTCAAATATATCTTGCCTACGTGCGTAGTCAAGTCAATATGATTTTGCAAGTAAAAGATACTTAGTCACGCACCATGTTATGAATAATATTAATCGAATCAAAACTCAATTTCGTGTGGATTCAAGATTTGTTTTCCTTTAACTCTTTTCAAAGATAACATTCTACATTTTCCTATATTCCTGAATTCAAGTGTGATATACATACATTGAGATTATTCTATTCTTCTATGTGGAATATATTGAGATATAAAGAAGGTCTTACCTTTATTTATCATTTTATATCTTAATCTATCAGTCTATCACGGTAGCCTAAAAAAAAACCAAGAGGTCGTAGCACTTTCAAGACGAGAAATGTTCTGCCAGCGAAGCAATTTATTCGCTATTTCCACTTTGGTATTAATTTTGTGTATACAGAATTGTTAATTCAGTAGTATCATGCACTTTAAATCGACTTGTGTGCCATATCTCACAGTAAATCATGTCGTTATTGTCAGATTAGTGTAATATATTCGCTATTTCCACTTTGGTATATCCATATTCTTTTATTTATTTATTTCCAAAGTAGTAATTAAGTAGTATCATGCACTTTAAATCGACTTGTGTACCATATCTCACAGTGTCATTGTTGTCAGATTACTAAAACCATTTATTTTTAAAAAATCCAAAAATTGTGTTGCATTTTATCGATTGATGTTGAGTTTTTATATTAAAACATAGCAAGATCTTTCTGTGCCTTGTTCATCATCAAAATAAAAATACAAATAAAGAAATATCCTAAATAAAATCGATTGCTAAGAAATAGTAGTGTCACACAGGCTTCATTAAGACTAAAATAGCGTGAACCTGAATTGTATCTGTGTGTCTTGTTTCTTTGGATTGCTAGTGATGTATCGTTGCCAAAACTCTGTACTGTTTAGTTCCCAGTAAAAGTAACAGATATGATTATTGAAAGATATAGAAAAATACAAAATAAAGAAAAACAGATGTATACATTTTCTGCAATCGTGCTGGAGCCTGTACAATAGGACATGGGCTCGTTACGAGTAATTGACCATGACGATCTCGCGTTCGCTCCCCGGCCGCTCGGGGACGAGAGAGGCGTCGAGGACTAGGTCTTGCCTGAGGCTATACTGCCTTTGCTACGGTGATAAGACTGACGTGCGTAGATGTTGATGATTTCTCAATTGCAACTCATGTTTGTCATCTTTATTTCTATCTCTCTCTCTCTCTCTCTATGTCTCTCTCTCTCTCTCTCTCTCTCTCTCTCTCTCTCTCTCTCTCTCTCTCTCTCTCTCTCTCTCTCTCTTTCACGCCACACACTATCTCTCTTTAAGGGAGTGCATTGACTTGAAATCCCCATATAATAAACATGGTAGTTACGATTAAACAAAACAATACCATCCAAAGTCACATTTTGTTGAAACCGATCAACTTAACGCAGATGGGATAAATACTCAAAATATTTCATATTCACTCTTCTAATAGGCCTATGATTTCAATTGATATACTTCGATGGTTGACATTTCCTAAAAATTAGATTTAATTTGTATGCTCTGTTACTGCTTTAGTTGTTGATGTTGTCATGAAGAATGATAAAAATGGTGCACATAACTATAACTCTTCATATTTATAACGCCGGCTACAAAAAGAAAAGATTGTGTAGTATATATGCAAAAAGTAAAAAAAATATTGGGATATAACCGAAGGGAAAGTAATTGTGATATGAGTGCAGCTCGTTTTTTTTTCTTTTCTAGAACGAATTCCTATGTATAATTATCTTATCATAAATCTTAAATATCTTATTGTCTAGTTTACCTGCCCGGTTCCTTTAAATTCAAAGGTATGCGTTGCGAATACTAATTGCAAACCTTTCTCAATCTCAGTTCGGATCGGCTAACACGTCTATGGTAAGAATATGTAAATTTCCTTCTCGTACTCCGATCTAATTGGTTACGAAGCTAATTTTGTTGCGTCTTTACTCTGATTGGCTGAAAGTGCTCGGTACTATGCTCTGATTGGTTGAAGGGTTTCCATGCACCGTTGCTTCTCACAAACTATCTCCTGATTGATTTTGTTTCACGCTTTGCTTCTGTACACTCTCTCCTCTACTCTCTCTGTCTCTCCCCTCTCTTTCACACTCTCCCATTCTTCTTCCCCCTCTCTCTCTCTCTCTCTCTCTCTCTGCACTTGTAACCCCTTTTGTTCCATTATTCTTCCCTTTCCCTCTCTCTCTCATATCTTTTCTCTCCCTCACCCTATACCTCACTTACTCTCTATATTTCATTGATCACATCATTTACTCAGACCATTCAGATCATTTGCATAAAATAACAACTTTTTTCTAAACCGATAAGAAAGATATATGCATAATGAATGATAAGGATGCTTGTGATAAGGATACGTTTCCATGGCAATAAAAATGACGACGATGACCACACATAAATTGCCATGGCATTTACAGGAAAGAAGAAAGTACTTGCACATGTACAATCACTCCAAAATATGATCAGATTAAAATCCATAATTTCCTTGAATAAACGCCTACGTCATGATAACTCTTTGAATGGTCATCTTTCTGAGTGGCCAAACATCAACAAGTGACCGTCAGTTTGTGATATCTCTCCAAACCTGATCATCCCTCTCGGTCAAAGTGACCACTCCTAATCCCAAAATGACCGATCATTTGTCATAACCATTTCGATGAAATGTCTAGGGATGGGCGGAAGGGGTTTGCAACTGTTCTGCTCGTGTCAGAAACAAAATATTCAAGATCATCGTAGATTAAGTGAGTGATTTTATAGGTTTATTGTGTGTGCAGATAGGGATTTATATCACTATTTCACGCTTTAAGTATTTTCTGATGTAAACTTGCGGCGAAGTCGTAATTTTTGTTTACAGTGGGTGGGGGAAGGGGTAGTCAACGTGATTTTGTTGTGAACGGGGAGGGGAGGGGGCGTCAGAATATACAGGCATAATTATATCCTGCGAGAAAGCTTGACGACTGAGCAAAAAAGGAATTTGCATTTAAAATATTGGAACTTAGCATTTAATTTATTACAGAGCTGATACAGTGTTAAAAACCTTTAAATAACTTCACCGCTGTTCGTATTTTTTAATTTTCTTGGGAAGCACCAGCCAATAAGACAATTACTATGATTAAACAATTTATTTAACCAACACGATCAACATGATCACTTAAAACATCGTCATATTGTCAAGAATTCGCAGACTCGCCGCATAAATGTCAATAATCTCAATACGATAATTTCATTTAACACCTCAAGTTGAGCCAAGAATGTATTCATCATCTTTAATACCATTTTTTGCTCACCCTTTCTTCTTATCTCATTTCCTCATCCTTCCTCCCCGATCACCCTCATCACCACAGGCCATAACATCTCCCCCACATCCCCAATATTATCACCGTCAATTCTCCAAAATATTTCCCACTTTCTCTCCAACTTTTTCATATTATTCCCTTATCAAAGTTATTGTCCTCCTCCCTCTCTCTCTTTCTTCCTTGCTCACTTTTCGCTTGTCCCCATCTCCAAAGGAAGCGTGAGTGCACGGAGAGCACAACGAAGAAAATTAATTCCGAATGTGATTGTGCCTGTTTCGGTTGCATAACATGGCAGCCGAGCTCCAAATTGAATTGTAACAAGACAATTTTCGGCGGGGTCAATCCTCAGGCGGGTTTTTCAATTCTCCTTCCGCCAAACACTTGTCGATTAGTCAGACCTGCTACTAATTGGGTGCAATACGCATTTCGAATCATAATTCGGAGTGCGATGATGGATGTTTTCATATAAATCTGTGTTCGGTTTGTGGCTGTGTTAATGGAGATATCTACAACTGTCGAAACTCTGTATAATGAGCAATACTCCGTTGAGACTGGGTCGGATCCTGCACTGAAAGACAGGAGAAAAGAAAAGAAAGACTGAGATGACAATTATTGTCGGAGGATGTACTTTATTGTATAGTGGCGTAAAGGTCATTCGCTCATGGTAAAAGTAAAATCTTATTGTTGTGTTGTCAGCGTGATATATTCATCTTGTTCACCAAAATACATCGCCTTAAGAGCTGTACATGATTGTATAACCCCGGGATCTTGTTTATTATTATGATCACCACTCCAGTTGTCTCATGTCGGACAAGGGAAGATAAACAAAATAGAACGTTTCTGAAGACTGACATTAAAATGAATATGGTTATATACCAAAATGATTCAAAAGATAACCAATCTTTAAATGGATAAATTATACAGCGTAAACGTCAATTTGCATTTACATATTTTATTATAATACAAGGCCTGGGCTAACTCTTTTCTAAATTGATACAATTTTTATGAATGTTATACAACAATAATACAATACAATAATTTCATTCGAATTAAAGTCAACCTGGTAGCGTATCTGAATAGAAGATAACCCAACCCCCGGCCCCCCCCCCCCCTAAGAAAAAAAGTTTTGGCCTGAAAACAAACAGAACTTTACAATTAATGTTATGACAAAATCATTATAAAAGTTTGAGTGATGTCTCATAAAAAAAGATATGCTGCCAATGCATCACTCTAAAGTCCTAACCGATAAAGCCAACATAATATAGCCATATACAAATATTGTATACATCCTTTTCACATTGTCTCCGTCCATTCCAAACTGCTTTAATCTATTTGACTTGTTCTAACCTAAATGAATAAACCTTAATTATTAGATCAATGTGAAACATGTCAAGAATTGTTTTGAAAAGAGGGCGATGTTATATGGTTTGTCAGCTTTATTTGTTTTTCATGTAATTAGATGAAAGTGAGTGACATTGGGAAATTACTCCTTAATTGGGTACACATAAAATAATTGAATTAAAATTTGTTTGTAAAAATCCTATCATAATAATCATGTAGAGGGGTTAAAGCCATAACTCATATATCTATTACAAAATATAATTTGACAATGTTAATGATCTGCATATCTTCCCAAAATGCTCGATCAGATTTTTCATATTTGGGGGGGGGGGGGAGCACAGCTGACAGATTGTACCGACAGTTTAAAGGAATACAAACTCAGATTTGCTTACACAATGGATGATTGCTACATCTTTTGAAATACTAAACTGTAAATAACCATCATGGGGGGGGGGGGGGGGCAATCTTCACTAGCTGCCCCGTCCTTAAGTTACAAAATACGTAAATTGAGGTTTTAGGTGCTTTTGGGATTCTTTCTTAAAGTCAACATGAACCTAATACACCCATTACTTGCTTAATATACATAATACTTTAATCTTTGAATACATAATCATCTAATATAGACTCGTAACTCTTTCGCAATCTATAAAAACCTGCTTTTATGTATTTATAATTTATCATCAGTCTCCAAACGTTCATCGCGTCTCAGCGCCTTATCTTAATATTTCCTCCTATTTTTTTTTATACTAAACCCACACGCAATAAAGGGGGAAAACGATGAAATTAACATGCCTCCTACTCCTGACTGATTTTACCTCGCATGCAGTCGCTGATTCGGGTTAAGAAGGGTTGCTTATGTATCATTTCATATTTTTCATAGAATTTATTTGATCTGCACGCGAGTAATTGTGATGAAGACGTCAACGAGCTGACAGGTCGAGAAATTAAAGGAAACGGCTCATTTTGTCGAGCGGTAGTTGTATATTTTCTACGCGTTCTGAGTTCCTCTGTTGAATTGGATGGAGGTATAATTAAGACGTCGTTCAGTTTTCCCCAAACCTAAAACTTCTCCAGTTGATATTTCCGTGGTTAGGACCAAAGGAAAATCGTTGCTGGAGCAAAAGTAAAGGTTGTTATTCCAGAACGACTTCTTGACGTCTCGGGTTGTTCTTTTTATTAATATATCTTCTATATTTTTGTTCTAATCTTTTTTGGAGATTATGTCTTCGTATATCTTTTGAGATTCCTAATTTCCGCACTTGGAATAACAAAGATTGACCACAGGCTGTTAGGCAACCGCAGAAAGTATCCAGTTTCTTTGGGGTCCCTCTGTTAAATTTGATTAAACTTGCCTCAAATTATAGATGGCTTATTATATTATATTGACGCGTGGCACTGGATGGAAGGTGACCCTTACTATGTAGTGTCCCATATCAGGGGTATTCTACACAGGCATCGTCACAGAGAAAGTATGCTATCGTAATATCAAAAGTCACGAAAGGGTACCAATATAACATAAGCTATCAATTATGAATTGTAGAATGTTTAAAAATACACATTAGGGTCATTTTATATTTGTCAAATTGTTATAAACAACCTGTTACAACTCAATGCAATTTTGTCAATTTTTCCTATTTGTTTTATATCTTTCTTTTCCTCTCTGATCCTTTCAGCGATCCTG
The DNA here is from genome assembly GCF_000002235.5 of Strongylocentrotus purpuratus. Taxonomy (NCBI): domain Eukaryota; kingdom Metazoa; phylum Echinodermata; class Echinoidea; order Camarodonta; family Strongylocentrotidae; genus Strongylocentrotus; species Strongylocentrotus purpuratus. The sequence goes on from NW_022145596.1 coordinate 14,461,256, forward strand.
TTTCTCTTAGAATTTGATTTATGGGACAAGATTATAATGGAGTAAAACAAAATCATTAATCATGTTTAGAAGCATTTTCTTTATAGAGGATTATAATTGATTAAACTATTACATTAATAATGTAATGAAAAGACAGAGACGAAAGAATAGACATTTTAAAGATATTTTTTATAGAATGTTCGAAATAAAAACTCTGGTGATGCAACTGTTGCGGTAATGGCAAGAATCGCGTGCGTAAAGTAATCCTTTAGCAAACCAAACAAACCTATATCATTTAATTTATTTCCTTCTTTTTTAGGAATTCGGGGAAATTGTAGCCAGTATGTTGAGCAAACACAATTGATTACACCACCCCTGCCGCCCCCTCAAAGCAGCATGCTAACATCATAATCATACAGCACTAAATTTATTACCCAACTATTATGATATTTAAAAAAAAAATCGAATTCATTAATTAGAAAGTTGTTCGTGATCACTTTTATCATACAATGGTCCCACCTCATATAGTATTTGCTTGCTTATTTTGATGATCATAATTATTAAATCCTTTTATCATCCATTTTTAGCCTATTTCTCTTCGTTCTGGTTCCTTTTGTTCACCATTCTCTTTCCTTCTCCGGATACATTCTCCTTCACTATAGTATAACAGTCCCGATACCCGGATCACCTTCATCATCATCATCATCATCATCTAAATAATCATCGTCACCATCGTCACCATCGTCGTCATCACCGTCATCACCATCATGATCATAATCATCATCATCATCATTATCCTCATCAAAATTATAACCATCATCATCATCATCATCATCATCATCAACATCGCCGTCATCATCATTATCATCACCATCATCATCATCATCATCATCATCAACATCATCAACATCATCACCGTCATCACCATCATCACCATCATCATCATCATCATCAGTTAAATCTGTTTGATTTTCCTTCAGTGAATCCCCCTTTCTCCTAAGTTTCTGTCACTTTTGTGAAACTTGATGTTTCCACCTTTGAGCCATTACAACTTGAAAATTAACAGAAAGCCGAAATCAGACATTATAAGCTCAAGCTCAAGAAATAAGCACGCGAAAGATCAACAGGCTTCCGCTTCTATTGTCTGATTTCGGCTTTCTGCTCATTCTTGCAATTTACCCAGAAGAGGGCAAGACGAAAAGCTTTAGTATGTCTGTTTTCGTTGCTATTTTTCAATTTCGAAGTGCTAGTCAACTTGAAAATTACAAATATAAGTAGAAAAGGGCGTGGGGTAGTTCGTAATTCCTGTCATTAATTTCTGCAGAACTGCCATTTTGAGTTGGCAATAATCATTAATTTTATATCATCCTGTTTTTATTTTTGTCTCCATTCTTAAATGACATCTGCAACTGACCGGCTTGCGGATATCTTTCATTAAATGGAATTCTAACAAAACATATTGAAACAATTGAAGAAAAGGATGATTTTTATTATTGCCATCATAAATCATTACTTGGACTGTGTATGGTATCCTCAAAATAAGAAGCAACAGACAAAAACACTGTTAATAATGCAGAAAGCAGAACCCATGCTGTTGTCGATTAATCGCTAGTGTAAGGGGGAAAATAAACGGCCCCATGATTATCATAAAATACTCTACTGTGACATATTTATCACCGTCCTATATTTAGATATCTGCTTTTACCTCTTCATTTGTTTTTGTTTTCTCTTTGCTTGCTTTATTAATCTTACAATGGCGAGACGGAATTTACGAGGTGTGGAAACACAAATGTTAGAAAATATCCAAATCGCCAACATTCGGAAATGATTCTGAAACAAAACGGCCTTTTCTTCTTCCGATGAATAACCTTCCTTATGTAGACAATCTAACTTCAGATGCAAGGTGATTTCATCAGCTTGCTGTGTTCTCATGGCAGCTGTGAAGGCGAATCTCTTAAAGATTCAATTGACTCAATTCATTGATTCAATTGTTTCTTCATTCAATGACTATAATAAGGCCTAGAGTTGTAGTGGAGCAGTTTAAACAATTATTGACGGTTCCCGTTTTGGTAAAAAAATACTGTACATTGTAACGAAAAGTCAGGAGTAAGACAGAACATGCGAAAATGCCGAATCCAACAGATACGTTCAATGACATCAACTAAGTGATAGCAACAACATCCATGAGCGTACAACACTAGGAAAAGGCATGGTGTCTGGAGATTAATAAAGAGTTACATATTAATGTGGTCCCATCTACCCAGGGAAGCCACATCAGTATTGATACGGCTCTTCCTCTTCCTGTTATTATTACCCCACACTATTGTCAGGTACCCATTTATGAAACCTGGGTCGAGAGAGACAAATGTGGACAAAATACCTTGATGTAAGTACAGAGCAAGGATCGAATCCAAGACCTCTCGTATGAGAGTCAAGAGCCTTTACCAATGCTGCTTTCACAACGTACAACATCAATATAAGATACAATACAATATAACAATATTGGATATTTTTTATAGCGCACATATCCTCCACGCAAGGTGCTCATGCAAGACGCTCTAATGTTACCCTGGCTCTGCTATAAAGGCTACCGTTTTCGGTGCTCACAGCATTTAAGGAATTCCTTCCTACCGGCTGGCATTTTAACACCTGGGTGGAGAGTGGTAATCGTAGATTAATGTCTTGCCAAAGGATATAAGTGCCGCGGTGGGACTCGAACCTCGAACCATGTGATCCATAGAACCACGACACCTCTAGAACTTTAACATCATGCTACTTCAACAACAAGAACATGGTTCTTGTGGTAATTTCCCTGGGGGCACCCCACCCTACTCCCCGCCATGCCCCCTTGACAGAAACCCCTTTCTTTAATAATAATGATACTTATGAATCAATCTTGAACTTTCAACAATCTGCACTCTTTCATAATTTCTCTATATACCCTCCATTTTTTTTCTCTCTGGTGGACAACTCAAATGCCACGCAGGTTCCGCGGTGGATGGGTCGCTCAGAATTCAAAACTAGAAATCATTCGAAACACGTGATCCGAGTCAAAAGTCGCAATTAAAACTTGGTTTCGATGCGAATGAGTAAGAGATTGTGTCTTAATCAAAATGATGTGACGACCTGTCAATGATTTAGTCATCGGTGTGTCTGCAGCATGGCAAAGTGTGCTCATTGTGTCTGGAGAAAACAAAGACATGATGAACATAAAGAAATGGAAAGAAGCGAATCTTGTTAGACTATAATTTGGGCCAGATTTGGTACCCTTTTTTTATATCTCCCTTTCAAGTAAAATCCGGGGCTGGATTGGAGAGATTGTCACAGATTATCTTGTGTAAGTGATGATGCTTGAAGTTGTTATTTACAGATTAAGGATGACTCGACGATATGAAGACATGAAAGTCACCTGAATCCCTCTGAGAGAGATGAGTGCAATGTTCTAAATGACATGATCTTATCTGTTAATGGTGGCAGACTGGTGAGTGTAAAAACAGAGAGTACAATCTAATGTCTATCATATGTAAAGCACGTTCAGGAAGGGGAAATAAATGAGTGCACAAATCAAAGTCACATTGTTTTTCGTTTAAACATTGTTTCAAATAATAATAGATGAAAGAATATCTCGATTGATCATTAATTCACTTGCTAAAAACAAAAATGTAACCAGCGAAATGGTGGTGTATTAGAACAAGCGCGTAGCCAGGATTTCCTTATAGGGGCGGTAGTAAGCACGCAAAGCGTGCGAATCATTTACAGGGGGGGGGGGGGTAGGTGCAGGGAGGGGGAGTTTCCCCCCTCCCTCGTGAAGCGCGGAAGCTTTGACGTTTCATTAAATTATTAGAGAAAGAAGACGATTCGTTGGACCGTTCTCGACTCTAAATCCTTGTCAGAATTCAGTTTCCCCGCTCCCCCGCGAAGCGCGGAAGCTTTGACGTTTCATACATCATTAGAGAAAGAAGACGATTCGTTGGACCGTTCGCGACTCTTAATCCTTATCTGAATTCGGTTCGCCCACCCCCCCCCCCCCCTCCCGCGCGTAGCGCGGAAGCTCTGACGTTGCATTAGATTATTAAAGAAAGAAGTCGATTCGTTGTACCATTTCTCGATCGACTCTTAATCCTTGTCTGAATTTAGTTCCCTCCCCCCCGCCCCGATCCCGCGCAAAGTGACGTTTTATTAATTTATTAGAGAAAGAAGACGATTCGTTTTACCGTTCTCGACTCTTAATCCTTTTTTTCCTACGTCCTTCCGGCGTTTTTTTTAGGGGCGACCGCCCCCACCGCCCATTGGCTACGCACCTGTATCAGAAAAATATTGAAGAAAATAATATCGTAAAAAATAAAGACGGGTTACGAAAAGTACATTAAAGCCAAACGTGTCTGAAGGCAGGCTCGGGAAAATGTTTGGTCCCCTCTCCGCCCATCCCACTCTTTCTCTCTCTCTCTCTTTCTCTCTCTCTCTCGTTCGTACTAAGTTTTATTTCAAAGGAATGGGGACATGCCAATTTTTTTTTTTTTTTTTTTTTTTTTTTTTGGGGGGGGGTCGTTCAACCCTTTTTTGTTAATACAAAATTGGCAAAAAAAAATCCGACTTCCCTCATTTAAAGCGTCATATGGACGCCTCTGCTATTTTATATACTCTTCTATCACTTCATACCCCTTTCTCTCGTTTCCTTCTCTCCTTCTATCTCTCTGCAGTTTATATCATTTACACTGCAGTGTCCATTCATGGAGTTCTAATTCCTAACTCCTTAGTCCATTGAACTAAAAAAAACTTTCTTCTATAAAAGGTGAGTGAGGGGGTAAGGAAAGGTCACCTAAGACGAGCTGAAGGAAAGGTGAGGGTGACTAGGTGAAATGGGCCATGCATTAGCACGTGCATTTGAGACAAATATTTGTGAACACTCGTCGTGTCCTGTCATAGCTCAAGTCACACTATAACCATCATTTTTTTTTAAGAGTCCGTCTGAAAAAGGAAGGGGGCGTTCAGACAAGCGATTGAGATTTCCAATGTCAAAACCGTGACTCCCATTTTAAAAGTAAGGGGGCGCGGCGAGACATGCTTGAACACCGAATCACACAATCATTGAAAAGTGTTTTAAAGAGGCATAGGGGTATAAAGCGAGGACGGGGGCGCTACCGCCGGGGCTGCAGACCCCCCCCCCCCCCCCTCCTACACGGGATTTTATACGGTCAATATAGGGGCAACCATTACCTTACAGACCGTCTCAAATAATTGTCATCTCTCATGAGATCTTACTTAATTCCTGTTTGTATAACGCTTCTCACTGTTACTTGCATTGAATTTGTGGCGTATTTCGTTGATTCAAATTTATTTAACAAGAATAGGCCTTCCTGCATTTTTCTATAATATTTTCTGGCACATAGTTCCAAAGCTTTGCCGGTTAAACTCGCCATAGCAGATTATCTTCTGTGCGTGTGAACCAACCCTTTCTTCCTAACCATTTTCTGTGACTATCTTTTGCTAACTTTTGTGGGCGCTAAAAATAAAGCGGGCGAAATAAGTTGAAAGTGCGGAAATGGCGATGACAACTTTATGGACGAACTGCCGATGGGCGAAGTGAAAGGGTCCGATCATCTCTAGGGATCGTTTAGCGATCGATGATGGACGGGGAGGGGAGGGAAGATTATAATATTGATATAGAGGTGAACTACATTTTGAAGACGATGATGTTCAGTAAGAAATATATGAGGAGAGAAAGAGAGAACGAGATAGTAAGAGTGAGAGAGAGAGAAAGAGAGAGTAAGAATGAGAGAGAGAAAGAGAGAAAAGAGAGAGAGGGGAAGGCCGAAACAAATTATATTTATGCAGCATATTGGCACAAATGCTTTTAAACCTCACAAAAAGTAAGTTTTATTCAAAAGTCACAATTTTATTTCGGGAGGGGGAAGACTTTAATTGGCCGACATATTACAAGCAAATCTACTTTGGATATCAAACATGGAAAGGGTCATTCGTCAAATATTTGTACTTAGTTGTACATCTAAAATTTAAAAAAAATTAATTGAAATCAAGATTTAAAGGGATATTAAAGCATGCACTGAGATTAGACAGTGAGTCACAGTTAATAGTCTGACAGAGAGCGTGGACTTGGATCTAGCCTCCTAGGACTCGAACCCACATCCCATCGTTTTATTCTCTTTTATAAGGGTAATAGCCCTTCGATTCTACCACCCCTCCACCTTAGGGTGGATGGAAAAGAGGCATGGAATCACGAGTATTTTAGTTGTCATAGCGAGTACATGCATCGTAAGGGTATAGATAGCCGTCTTGTTGTGCAAAGGATGGGTGGGGTAAAGAACATGATCGCTCACCATGACATACCTTTTTTCTTTCTTTAATTTTATCATCATGTGAAGGTCATTGCCAAATATAATACCCGCCGCTTTAATCCTCTTCTGTTTCTTACGTTGGTTTTCTCCCTTCATGTATTTCGTCTATTTCACTCCCCGTCTCTCTCTCTCTCTCTCTCTCTCTCTCTCCCTCCCTCCCTTCCTTTCCCTTCTCTCTCTTCATTTGCCCCCCTTCTCTTACTCTTTTGAGGAGAATTTTTTTGAGGAGAATTTTTTCTCTTTCTAAATCTGTATGCCATCTCACGCTCTCTTGGCGCCCTCCTCCCCGTTTCTTTAATTCTCCTTTTTCTTGCTTTCTTTCTTCTTTGAAAAAAAACAGTAATTCGCTCAATTATTCTCCTCCCTTTTCTTCTATTCTCTCACTTGCTCATTTTCTACCCCCCCCCCTTCTTCTACTCTCTTGCATTCTTGAGAAAAGTTCGCTCTGAGCTTTCCTTCTCTCTTTCCTCTTTCTCTCACTAATTGCTCACTTGCACTTTCTCCCTCTCCCCCCCTCTTTCTCTCTCTCTCGCACTCTTCTCTCTCTCTCTCTCTCTCTCTCTCTCTCTCTCTTCTATTTCTCTCTCTCACTCCCCCCTCTCTCTCTCTCTCTCTCTTCTATTTCTCTCTCTATACTTCTTTTCCTCCTTCACCGTTTTCAGCAGATATCACTGTTTCTCTTTTTATCTCTTGGGATTAAGCAGTTGATGATCTTGATCTCTCTCACTCAAACACTCAACTCCAACATGTCTTCAGAAATTAGCAAATGATATATTCACACCACCGCGACTTTCAAAAGTGTCTAAAATTATCCCTCAGATTCGATATGAAGAGGTTTGCCTAATTAGTCATCGCTAATTTGGGACGTTTGCCTGCAATGTAATTCCTTAGCCCTCTTATGCTACGACAGATAAACAACAGTTGCCTCGTCATTACTCATAATAATCATTATCAAAGACATGTCCAAGACGTCTTTCTTTACGTCATTCACCGCAGGTATATTAGAGAGAAAAGATATTTCATAGAGAACACAAAGACAAAATGTTAAGCTTGTTCGAGGAAACTACTTTTCGTCGCTGGCTTTGATAAGTTATTTTTGTATGACTTATGTTTGGAGGGGGAAAACAGCAACAAAATGAGTAAACTAAACATATTGGCAAGACGTGAAGCAACTATACCATGAACTTCAACACGGCACACAATCATGTCTAAGTTTCATTTTTATACAGTGATGTGTCGATAAAGTCCCCCTGTCTTCATACCTATCTGACTCCGTTTTTATTTTTGCATTTTTGCATTTCCTGCCGTTTCCAAACTTTCTCTTCTTGATTTCCTGCTTCTTCATTAATTTTCTCTAGTTTAAAAAAGAAGAAGCATATTCCTTTTCTTTATCTTCTTTGTTCCATCTCCCTCTAACTTATTCTATGTATGAGGGTATGATTGGGAGGGGGCTCTCTATATCCTTTCTCTTTCTCCCCTCCCTCTCTCCCTCCCCCCTCTCTCTCTCTCTCTCTCTCTCTCCCCTCTCTCTCTCCCCGTCTCTCTCTCCTTCTCTCTCTCTCTCTTTCTATATGTATATAATGTTATCTCTCCCTCTGTCTTTGTCCCTCGTTCTTGATAGAAAGGGTGTAGTTATGTAACAATACATGTATTTTAAAGCACTTAAATGAACACCATACGATCATTCGCATTGAGATGCCGAGAAACGGAATGCATCATCACCCCTCGTAACCATGGCAACATGCAACCTCGCTTCCAAGTCATCCCTTCCCCCTATCCGCAGGTCGCCTGGTCATGGACCCCTCTTACTGATGGCGCTTCCCATCATTCCGGCGTCGTCCTCTCCTCCAAACCATTCTCTAAAGATTTCTCCTTAACAAGCTCCAGATAGCAGGAGGTGTCAACCAGACAACACTATTAGCATTTCTTTATAGGGAGATCGACCTTTTCCATCAGTTAAGTGTCGTATAGCGTAATCTATACCTGAACTATGATAGATAGAATGAGGGAGATCGTGGGCGGGGAGGGGGGGGGGGATGACATGGTCGGGGGCAACCGGGAGCAACAATTTTGATAGACCTTGTTGCATGATGTACTTCTGTTTGATTGATCATAGATAGAACATTCCACTAAATCCACAAAAGTAACCATAGCAAGAGCAACATAATGTTCTCGTCCTTGCGTATTATATTAGCACCATCCTTTTCAAAAGTTGTGAACTGTTATCTTTTAAGTTCAAGTTCAATTTAAGGTTGCTCTTCTCACATAAATCCTCTGTCAGATGTGTTTCTATTGCCTCAATTTTCTAAATCAGGGCTGATTGACTGTTAAAGATGTTTGTGACTTTCCTAACCGAGAGAGAGAGAGAGAGAGAGAGAGAGAGAGAGAGAGAGAGAGAGAGAGAGAGATAGGGGTAACATTAACCCCGTCGTAACCATTTCTACCCCTCCCCCTCACATTATCTTCCCCTCCCGCCTCCCCCATCTGCTATTCGTCCCATCATTGAAAAAATATGCATTGAATTATATGCATCTTGTCGATCAAAAAGAGGGCAATAAATTGTTCCACGATGTCCAAACTCCCGCTCACGATCTTGTTCTGATAAGTCCACCCATTAAACCCTTATGTTTCGACTCTCATACATCTCAACATGCATTACCAATCAAGGCAGGATTTCATTTAAATACTATCAGGCAATTTGATGTCTGAATTAGGAGCTCGATTGCGACATCGTTGACGTAATCCTTCTAAACCATGGAGTACATGTCTACTGCACACGAGGCGCTATTTTTGCTAACGCAAGACTGCGCCAATAACTGGTGCGCATTTGACCCAGATGTAAGGGTGACATTAAGAGGCCCATTCACACAAACACAATTTTAGTGAGATTTGGGTCGCGATTCAAATCTCAGTGTTTGTGCCTCCGTTCATACTTAGGGAGAACAAAATCTCACTTCTCGACAAGCGCATGTAATATCGTTTTTGCTCTCACGCAAAACGTCTGGCCAAAGTTAAATATCCCGATAAATTATTGTTTAAAATCGCACTTTTAGTGAGATCTTTTATAGGCTCACAAAGGGAGATTCTGATCAAGATTCAAAAATCAATTATTGAATCTCACTAATTTCTGTGTGTGTGAGTCCCATTATTGCTTTTAAGAAATTTTATTTAATTTACACCGTGCAAACAAGGCTTTCAATAACTGACGTATGGGCTAATTTCCATCACAATTTTAGTTTGATTACCGGGCGCAATGACGCAAACGAAATGACCCCTTGTGTTCAACGGGTTTTGTAGTTATGGTCAATTTGTTCCGCTTTATATGATCTTCTCACTATATCACATGAGATGAGAATTATAATTTTGTCACTCTTTTTCGTAGAAAACAACGTTATAATAAAAACCGAACGATGCCATATTCTTTAAAATTTCGCTATTATCTAATCGAAAATCTAGCCCCCTTTTGTGTTATGATCTTAACATGTTTGTCAAGTTTAGTCCACCCCCTTCCTTACCTAATTTCTTGAAGCATTGCTTCAATGAGTGAGTGTGATTAAATGCCACAAGTATCACGATTATTTCACTAAGATGTGTCATTTTGGGTGTAAATTTGGCAAAGTCTCAGTACAGTGCCCTTTCCACAATAGAATATTTCCGAGGAATACCGGAAAAGCGAATAAAAGTACGCCCCCTCTCGTCCCTATTGTCACTTTGTGCCGTGCTCGATAGTTTCTCAGCATTTTCAGCTCGTGTAGTATTTTGTTAAGAATGTTTTCGTATTGCCCTAACTATCTATAGGGATTTACAAGCGAGCATCATGATATAAATAAATACGTTTTTATATAGAATATATTATATGAAACCGTAATATCATTGCATTTTGTTCCTGACCTAATATTTATGCAATATCATTATCACGTAGACATAATAATTATCAGGGAAGCGATGGGCGTTGTCATGTGACATTATAATGACGGTAGTGATGATACAAAAATGTGACAACTTCATCCGATTTGAGATGAACATATTAAGCATGTTGTAAAGACAAAACCATTGATGTCTGGCATGACATGGAGGGGAAAACGTGGAAGGGGGGGGGGGGGTTGGGGTATTCGTCTGCCATGTATACGTTCTCTGTATAAGAAATTCCAAAGTCATGTTCAAATTTTGTTTAAGGATACCCCCTGTTGTGTTTAGCCATCATGCATGTTCAGGATAAAGTCGATGTAACTAATAGAGCATAGTAGCAATCGTTTTAATAAAAACCTTGATAATCTAAAAGGATTTACCAAAATGAAAAAATACCCTATATAGAGAACACCCTCACATCGAAATTTTGCAAGTAGGATCGAGGGGTTGTTCCCCCCTCCCCCTTCCCATTCCTCTAAAACCCCAGATATGCAAAATCTAAATAATTGTTCACTTCAACGGATTAACTAATGAAAATGTTCAGATTTGTATAAAATTGAATTCGATTGATAAAATTCAATTGATTTCAAAGTAATCTACTTAAATAGTTCTTTAACTATTCTGTACCCTTTTCTCTATCCCACATATACCCACACTTGACAAGTTGACATAACAAACGACCCTGGTAGTGCTTAGCGTACGTGGATGACTGCTTATTACATTATCTATAGGGGCTTGTTCCTTCTAAATTCAATAACATGGTGCAAATTATCGACAAATTTTTCCTCCAATTTCTGGAGCCTCTTTTGAGGTCATTTTGATTTGCTCGAGTTCGCAAATGACTCCAAGAAAGTAAGGAGGGAGGAGGAGTACAATAAAAAAAATACAGTATTATTTCTTGTAAACTTTCATTATAGAGCCATCCCTCCATTCCCTTGGCACCTTTCTAGGGAGAAACGAAATCTAATTTAACACCTCGTATTTACCCCAGCACGTTCGCACGTGGACTGAATTATACGGGTGCTGAGAGTCGTGTAGCGGGGCTGGCATGGCGTAGACAGCGGGGGTGATCCCCTATGGAAGGGTTTATAGATGAGTTCGTGATGTGAGCAAAAATAAGATACATTTTTAGCGCTTGAACATTTTTCATGCCTCTTTTTTCAAATTGTTGTAACCCACAATTTGTCTTTGTCTTCTCGTAAATTAATCGTAGATGCAGTGAGACTGTTTAAGGCATACTAATTTTCGTAGTCACCCTAATAATTCCTTGCATATTATTATTAGACATAACACAATGAAATCGTATTCACTCTATGTAACAATCTGAAAATAGTGGCTTAAATATTGTGATGAGAATTTATTTTGATTCAATTAGATTATTGCGAATTTGTTATTGATATTGATATTAATCAATAATGTTATTGATGATCGGTGAATATAAAAAATGAACATTATTTTTTGTAAGAAATAAGAAACAATAGCATATAGACAGATATTTACTATGTCACGCGAAACAATGGAAATTCTTTTTTAAAAGGGTCTTGGGATAACAATAAATAAATAATACAATGGGTTATTAGTAAACATGGTAATCTTTTAGGAAAAGAATCTGAATATCATAATTCTGTGTCGATATTTTCCAAAGCTGTGTACTATACTATCTTCGTCTTTTTCTCGTGCATGGTGAACAGAACAATGGGTATTTTGACCTCATCCATAGCCATAGTTCTACCTCACTAACTTTACTATCCCGCCAAAACATGCCCTAAGCCTTGACTGTCTGGCATCGAAGAATATCTTTCATCTTCTTCTCTCTCCTCATCACCGTTCTCCTCGTTTGCGGTCAAGATGTCTTCTCCTCAAACTCATATTGGGGATTTCCACTTTCTGCATTCGAGCCTTTCTTCTTTTATTCCCGACTTGTTAGTTTTGAGGGTCTTAAAATGTGATCTTTCCGGGCAGCTAGACGGAAACCCCCCTCCCCATTTCCCCCCTGGGTCTCCGGGCTTCATCACCGAGGTGTTAGCCCCCCCAGTTCACTGACCGCGGGGTTAAAAACTAGACATAATGATAATAATCCGAGGAAAAGATACCTGGGAACTTTATGATTTCAGTTCATATTTCTTTCTAAACAAAGAATGCTATGCTTAATGAGGCAAGGTAATCATACGTTACATGTGAAAACCTGACATAGCAACAGCAGTAGAAATTAATAACAATACTGTAATAGATACAAAACACACAATAAACATCGAGTGGTTTGATATATCTTTTTATAGGGTGTATGTTTTCTTGTCTTTCTTTCTGTTTTTTTGTTGATAACATGACAATAATAGATGTAATCCTCTATTTCGATGTAATCCCTATATCTGGACATGGGCCTTGTACATTACCGAGTTCTTTTTGTATCTATCACAATCCAGATCAAATTATTTATGTTTTGAATATTATATTAAATTTCTTCAAAATAATATTCAAATTCAAAAGATTTGCACACATTTCAAATTTTGAAAGTTTTCTAACAGAATAAAGAAGCTCTATGTATTTAACATATAGAAATGAAAGTAAGATCTTTCATCGCGTCAGAATAAAAATTGGGCGTACATAAAATGGGGTCATCTATTGATACTGTGCTCGTAAGCAATAGTATTGTCACTATAACAAAGATAGAACACCTTAATGGGACAAAACATAAATCACTTCCACTCAACAACTTAACGTTTTCAAGGAATGAAACTTAAATCCGGGGGATATGCACGATTGAATGATACCATCACTCGCCATCTTTAAATCTCAGAACATTTATATAAAGTAACAAAATAAAAGGAGTCTAATTTTCCTTCAAATTCTCCCTTTTCCGCTTGCTGGGAATACGAAAAGAGGGAAGATTTGTATCCCTTTTTCTTTAATTTTCTTCTTTTAGGTTGAAATCACGTATGTCACCGAGGCTTTAGAGCTGAAATCCAACCTTCTTGGATTTTTATCTGCTCGATTCCGGTTGGAATCAAGATTGGAGGACGTCTTTATGACAAAAACATTCAACAAGATGAGCTCTTAGTATTCATCTCTGCCTTCATACCTGTTGTATATATGGAAATCGAATTAGCTCGCTTTGGTAAATTAGCGGGATGTTATAGGTCGGTGTGTCACGTTTGAGGATGAAAAACACGGTCATAATCTTAGTCAAAGTGTGAAACGGAGACGACGTGCAAATTCACCTTATCATCGTCGTACTTAATCTAAATTATTTTCATGACCTTAGCAGTTGACAAATATGATTCTAACAGAGACACATTTTGTGCATTTGATCATTGAATGTTTTTAAAAAGGGAACGGAGCAACATTAATAGAAAAAGATCTTATTGCTGATGTTCATATATTAGAGCTAATTCGATACCAGAATATTAACATCTCAGTTAATCTTCATAAAAGTACAATTTAGAAATAATTGGTTACTCTTTTGAAAAAAAAACTTGTAACAAATCTTTGACAACAGCCACATACAGCAGTATCCAAATTTTGAAAAAATTATAAAGTTACGCAAAGTCTGAATCCGTATATAAAAAGGAATAACACACAAACATATCAAAAGAAAAGAGTCTTTAAAAATTACAAGTACTCCAAATCACAGTTTTCGCTTCTTTTTCAGTAAAAAGTGTCCTCATATCCCAAAGGATTTATAAACTTTTCTACGGGTCGTCTGTCTTCACTGGCAACGGGTTTGTCATCATGGATTTGGCCGGACGAATCGGGCTGGATTATCTTCAGCATCCCACCGTTTCCGTTCCCGCTCTCCTTTCTGATTCCCAGTTTCCTACCCCTCGCTCTAAGCTGTTATTTCTGCGCTGGAAATAATAGACAGAAAATGTTGTTCTTTCTGTCTTTCGGTGGTTTTTTGTTTGCTAGTTTCAGCCTGTTACATGCACACCTTGTTAAACTTTATTTGTCTGTATCGTATTTCGTGACGGCACGTTCGTTCTATAATTAAATTCAGCCGTGTCATCCTCATTTTTTTAATCTCTTATCTTGTCTCGATGGTCTGTAACAAGACTGTACATTGACCCTATCTTCTCAAGGTCCTCAAAGTGGAATAGTTTCAAGAGGCATGACAGGTAGGGGTGCCAAGGCGTGGAAAATGTCGCAATAGAGTGACGCTCTGTCATTACATTCATTATCTCTTTGATAAGCTCAAGCAACGTATACGCACAACCATTCAGATAAATGCATCAAGAGTTAAAGAATAATGGCTTGAGGATCTGTGAGAATTCATGAAAATCCAGCATTCTGGGTCCCGCGTACGTCTTATAAAGAGCGGTTGATCCAAATCAATCGCAAGTTCTCTAATTAATCACAAGTTTGCAGTCCCCTATCTCTACATAGTTGTGATATCAATCGCAAATAACTCTTTATAAGACGGGCCCGGTTGTTTTAGAAGATCAAAATGAGCTTCTAAATATCTTTAAATATTATACTCTTGTATTATTCTTGACATTCTGAGTTTAGAAAATTCGAAGGGAAAATATTTCTAGGATCTTATGGAAGCAGGACTTGACAAAACAATGTTCCTCGGATTAAAATTGAAACTAAATTTAGCACAATGGAGTATAGTAATATTAATAATGATAAAATCCTATCGAATTACTTCATGGAATCCAATTTTCTGATGATCTCCTTTGATTTTCTAATTTGGGAATGAAGTAAGATCAGTTGATGAGAGGATAACAATGAAGTCTATTATTAGACTTCAATTCCCCACCATTTCCATTTATAACCAAGTTGACTACAAGACAGTGGCACATTTTGCTTGAATCATGGTAATTAATTTGTACCTAAGCTTCCATATTTGATCCTAATCATTCACATTCTAATCTCAAGCGTTTTAAAAATCTACATTTAAACTTAGCTCATCTTTATCTTCCTCTCGGCGGCTTTTCGAAGATTCCATCCTACCTCCAGAAATAGCATCAGTTTGAGCAATAAATAGAATAAAACGACAGGCAGTTGGTATCAAATATCGGGATTTGGGGTGGGAAATATGGACGATATCCGTCATCTTTTAGGCGCGCTGATAGAGAAGAAAAATCCCCTTAAATCACAAGAGATACCTTCCGATTCAAAATCGTCTGACTTCTCAGTCGAAATTCTCCTACGTGGCTTCCTTAATAATTTATGATATATATATCTAAGTTTTTATCAATCGAAAATCGTGTCTGGGACGTTTGCTACTGAGTACTTACAATAATCTTTTGATGGGCTTTTGGAAAATTATTTTGTCTAATTTCGTCGCCCTGTCCTTATTTCCCTTTTTCACAGCTGTCATTATTTTGAGACTCGACTTTCATTTACAAGCTCGATTTTATTTGTATTCACCTTTTGTGATCTGTTTGCCTTTTTAATTCCTTTGATCCTTTCCTTAATAATGCTCTTACCTTTTCTTCTTGCTGGTTTCTTTCATTACTCCTTATTTCGCCTCTTTTTTTTTTAGCTGCCCCCCCCCTCTCTCTCTCTCTCTCTCTCTCACTTTCTCTCTGTCTCTCTGTTAGCCTCAACGTGTTTCAGATATATTATATAGGCCTGATCGGAAACAATTTCGCAGCGTCACCATCACCAACATCTATTCGTTTTGTAATACCACCTCCTTCCATTGCTTAACCATTAAAGTTATTATGAATACACCATCATTCAACTCTTCGCAAACGATTACATAAAACCAAAGAGGAAAATGAAATTGGAATATTTCTGTAAGAAATCGGCATTCGCAATATTCACTTTGACATAGGCCTGTGTTTTTACGCGCGCGCGTGTGCATGGGTGTGTGCGTGTGTGTGTGTGCATTTTAGTGAAGGAGGGTTTTTGTGGGTGGTAGTGGGTTTTGTTTGGGGTTGGGTAGTAAGGAAAGGATATAATTTGTTTTATATCATAACTCATTTCATTCCACACCAAAATCGATCGTAATTTATGAATTGTAGATGTATTCAGTTAATTGAGTCATGTCATTGTGATGCAAAAATAAATATATTTTAAAGAATTATTTGTACTGTTTTGATATAGAATGAAATACAAATTTATTTAAAAAATAAGGGGAAACTGCACTCTTACTTTTGCACTCTCACTTTCAGTTCAATGTCCGATGAATGTATACCGACCCCTCAAAACAATCTCGAAACATGGAATGACAAATAAAGAAACGTCCCGGCGACACGGATCCTCGTGCATCAGAATTCTCATCAGAAAAGGGAAATTATTCTGATCATCATTAACCGATCGAATTCCTCTACATCTATACGACTCGCCAGCATCCAATTCGGTAATAATCATTAATACCATCATCATCAGCTGCCGTCACAAATACAAACGCGGACAACTGTATTTATCTTTGCTAATGAATTTTGTATGATGGCAATTATCATTCTGATGACGATCGCGCTCAGTGCATGCCAGGTAGGGATTACAGACAGAACCATGTCAATTAGAATAATGACTTGTCATCAGATGATCAGATGATACCGAATTGCCTACCAGGGGTCACTTTCCTCATTTTCGAATTATTGCAGTGGAAGTGAAGAGCTAGAGAGAGAGAGAGAGAGGGAGAAAGAGAGAGAGAGATCGTTGATAATGTTTTTCAAATCGATCTGTGCGAGTGAATCTGAAGTAAACGAAACACTGTCGTCTGATTAAATTCGCGGCCAAATTAACGTGTTCGCGATCCGTGTGACGCGGCCACGAAGGCTCAACCCTCCAAGAAAGTACACTTACCTTAAATTTTCTTGTTGCTATAGCAACAAAGTGAATCTTCACCGTCTGCTGTTTGGGGGTTATTGGGCGGGTTTTCGTACTGTTTACCCTTCGACACGGAATAGATTCGCTCATCTGCTGTAAATTGTAATTCACTTATGCCAATTAAGAGTAAAACATGCAAACGAATCGAAGATGTATTGGGTTAATTTCATCGGCAATGCCTTTTTCGCATTCCTGAGTTTGAGTGAATTGGAATCATTACAACCAAGAAAATGAGGTATTTTCACTCTAACTGATTTTCTTTGTATCAATCTGTATATTGGACTGTCTCATTCCCTGTATCAATACGCTTCTAGACTATAATAGTAGCCTATTTACCTGAGTGTCTCTTCACTCTCTGGCAGTCTCTCTTGTTATCTGTCTGTTTGTCGGTCGGTATGTCTACCTGTCTGTCAGCCTGTTTTTGTCTCTCTATAATGTCCATGTGTTTTTTAATCATCTTCATTTATGTTTAGCTATTTACCTGTCTGCATCTCTCGCTCTTTTATCTTCACATGTCTTCTACAAATTATTAAATAATTTGTTGACATATCAATTATTTCCGTCAGATAATAGCTGTTTAGTTTTCCTGCTGGAATAATATTATATCGACTACATTGTATTGTAAAATGTGTCATATCTTAAATTTAGATTGCATACCTCAGCATCTGAAAAGTGTTTTTTTTTAATGAACACTCCAAGTTTCTGTTTCATGTTGCATGTACGTGATTTGCTGGATACAAAAGATATCATTTATAAGAAAAACATGGACGATATGGCGTCAAAATATTTTCTCTTCTCATTTATACCATCTAATTGAATCAATATCTTATTATGGTCTCGAACAGAATGACTTCAAAAGTACAAGCATAACGACAGAATTACAATGATCCCCGATCCCCCTCCCCTCTCTCTCCCCCTCCTATCTCTTTTCTCCCTCTCTGTTTCTCTTTCTATCACTCTCTCATCACTTTCTTCTCTCTTTTTATTCAATTTTTCTTTTCTAAGCGCTAACTGTGGGTAAACAAAACACAAGCTGCAAGAATAACGCCATTCAATAGCTTCTGCCAAAATGACGTATTGAACATAACGTCTTTAACGAAGGTGTTATGGTAGTCACAACTTCTCTCGCCGACTTAATAGTGTAAACTTTTTATATTCCCTCCTTTTTTCCCAACCCCTTTCAAATCTCTCTCCTCTCCTTCTCTCTCTCTCTCTCTCTCTCTCTCTCTCTCTAGCTGCATGTCTAACTGCCTGTCTCTGTATATCTGCCTCCCTCCCTCTCTCTCTCTCTCTCTCTCTCTCTCTCTTTCTCTCTATTCCCCTCTCTCTTAGTTTCCTCCTTTCATTATCCCCTCTCCTTCCATCTTTCTCTCCCTCTCCCTGTATCACCCACCGTCTCCATCTCCCTCTCCCAGCTCCCTCCTCCTCTCACCGGTCACACGACTGAGAACAAGGAGAGGGTGTTGCACGATTGTAATGAGACTGGGAATGCTTCGAAAAGCGCCACATTTCGACTTGTTTGCAGTAACAGTTTGGGGGCCGTGTTACGTTTGAAATTCTATTTCACGCCAGCAGAAGAGGGAGAGAGGGAGTAGAGCCAGCGCCGTCTGATTTGATTTGAGCAAAGCGTGAAAGTGCAATGCCTAGTAATGTTATACCCTATTCTTATCGCCACCTTTTCCTCGTATTTTGATTCTAATTTGGTTGTCCTTCTCATAAATTCCCTTCTAATTTGTTTCCCCGTTTTTCTGTTATTTTCTTCGATTTTTTTTCCCCGCCGCCCAAATTGAATCTCGCGCAGAGTTTATCATTCCTTGCGCATTCTCCTCGATTCGCTTATTGAATTGGAATTCGATTTTCAGTTTATTTTATCTCTTTCCAAGATCTGTTAACGTATCTCGTTTTTCAAATTATGGTCATTTTTGGCACAATGCAAGTGTTATCCGATGCCGTACTTTCTAATTTGATCAACGCAAAGGGACAACCCAACTCGTCTCAATTGTCACCATCCGAAAAAAATAAGAAAATAGACGTATATCGTCCAGTCGGCAGAGATGTAAAAAAAATATCATTCGCCAATAATTTGAGGGCTAGTACCTGTACATGCATTCCCTTTACAGTTACAAAGATAATTTTATTTCTGTTGTTTTTTCATTCATTTTCATAAAGTCTACTTTGCTATCATTATTTACTTTTAACCTTGAACATTTATTAGAACAATATTCGACATTTAATATTTTGTCCCATCTAATGTGGTAATATTTTTTGGGATTAAGAACCTAATCGACGATGTTATCTCTTTTGAATGCATGTATTTGATTGACACAGGTATTTTACTTAATCTGATTAAATCATGGAACTTATATTATAATCATGATTAGAGTTTTCTTTTTTCATTATTATAGAGTCCCTTTCAGTTATGATATGACTAGCATTTTCAGTATCAATTTAAATTAAGTTAAACTAAAAGAATCACATTAATGTGACATAAATGTGATACAAATGGGGACTTTGAGAGAAAAGAGATTATTTAATGTAAAATATGATGATTTACATAATGTGCACTTTCTGGTCGTTCATTTAATGATTGATGTGAATAATTAGACAATCCTGCCAAAAAAATTACAAAGATACATTCACGTTAAACCAAAAGATATAATACTTCTCTTTATTCATATCTCGTTAAAATAATAATTTGAAGTATATGATCGTTAAGTACATTTTACATTTGAAATCGTCTTTCTCTTTCTCCGTTTAGTTAAAAAAATTATAAGCTTTTAAAGTCTATATAACTTTTTTTATAAGCTGCGTTCATTTCTTTGTCTTTCTCCGGTGACCTGTCTGCAACCCTTTATTTAAAAAAGTCCAAAGTTCAACGTAAAGTTCATATTTGTTTTTTTCTTCGCACAACGGCATAAAAGATGTCTGGTGGTATACTTCTCTTCGTGTATACCTACCCTTCTTCTAGCCGTGCCGGGTCGGATGCTCCCCGGCCCGATACGCAATGAGGAGTCCCCCCAACTAACCCCTGTCCGCAGACCCATTCCTGGAAAACCGCGTTAGCTCAATCAAAGCGCTACCCCTTCTCTTCCCCACATTTAATTCCTTTCATTGGGACATTCCTTTGCCCGACAGAGAGCAATCTCAATCATTTCCATCATTTTTCCTAAATGATTATTTGTATACAGATTTCTTGCTCGCCCTTTCTCTCCCTCCCTCCCTATTTTTGCCGAGTCATTCCTTTTCAATTTACCCCCTGCGACGGTTGTGCGTATATGCCGGAAATAAACGCAACAACAAGAAATGGAGAGAGGGGGAGAGAGAGAGGGGGGAGACGGATGAAACTTGATTACTATAAATCAGTTCTGATGTATTCCGAAATGGAATATTTTCATAATATCAATGAGAATTAATCTGGGATTATATTTGGAACAGATGACGTGAATTTGGTTGTGATAACGTATGATAGGGTTTGACCCCAAAGGCTGTATACGGTTAACAAGGGGGTAACAGCTGTATTACTTGTACCCACGCCAGAGTGAGTAGACTTCAAGATATTTTTTGTTTCTACTTTTATTCATATAAGATCAAACGTAACAGATTCGTGAGGTCGTGTTTTATGCAAATTAAAACCCACATTTTCCTCAGGTCCACATGATCGAATACAAAAAATAACGTGTGTATTAATTGTTTAGATACACTGCCTCACAGGCTTATTGATATTGAAAACAGTATAGATAAATATTACCCATGATGGTCGTTGGACATTGCGTATAGTATCGAAATTCTGAGGAAGACAAATTCAAAACCAAATTTATAATAGGAAAGAATCATCCATTATATATATGAACGATAAAATTTGAGATTATGTTAAAACGTAACAAATAATGTTACAATTCCCAATTTGGCCACAAATTTTGACAAAATTACCTCACACGAATTTACGCCACCACAAGGGTTGTCATTTAGCTCCTCAATATATTTTTCATCTCATTAATTATGATTTGTCATAGTTTTTGATCATTTTCTGTCAAGCCAATTTCGTTAATTGTTTCCCAGGACACGAGTGGATGAGTTAATTAGCGCCACCAACTGGTGAAATAAAGGTCATCCTATTATGTCGTCACCACCAGACTATGGTCAACGCATCCTGGTATAGCAAATACAAGGATGGTCGTTCCAATACACACTCTATACACTCACTATAATCATATAGTAGCAGGATATTTAATAGTAAATTTGATAATGTGTCCGTATGAACTCGTCCATATCCATGGTCATAATTATACATCATAATGGTTTTCCTTCTGAGGTTCTGGATTTAGGTTGGGACACCTACTTATTGTGTTGAATAAACAGTTTCGTTTATCTTTAATAATAATTAATATAAGATAAGATAAGATAAGATAAGATTTTATTCGTCTTTCTTTCAAATGACATACAGAGCATAACATTGGATCATAACACATTTACAAAGCAAAATAACAAATTATGATAATGATAAAAAACATAGCTAACTAAAAGAAAGACGAGGAGACCCTGGTAAAAGCAGAGCTTGTAATTATTAGGGTCCCCTCTGAGCCGGATAAAACATGATGAATAGATATTTGTGACTACCTAAGAATACAATAGGGAAAAGGGGGTATAACAAAACAAGAAGTGTACACACACACAACAACAACAACAAGAGAGACTAGACTAGACAAGACGGGAGAAAAGAGAAAATATGAGAAATAATAGAAGAATACAGCACATCGACAATAGGCACAGCACACAACGGGCACAAGACAGCAGGGGGAGGGAATAAGAGGTTGACAATCTGAAAATATTCAGTTAGACACATATTAATATCAAGAAGAAAATTTACATTTATAGTAATACATAATATATCTTGGCACTATAATAACTACAAAAATGAACTACTCTATGAGTCACAGTATTTATCGAGAAGATAAACCTTAAGTTTACACTTAAATGAAGAGAGACTAACAGATTGCTTAACGCTAGAGCCTAGAGAGTTCCAAAATTTAGGTCCAGTAAAAACCAAAGTATTAAAAGTTAACTTTGTCCTTACTTGGGGTAAGTGAAACGCAGAGGCATTTCGTGTAGCATGGTCATGAACTTGACTATTTTTCTTAAAAATGCTGACTAGAGCCTGTGGAAGGACACCAGAATCGAAGTTGTACATTAAAGAACCCAGTTGAAGGTGATAAATATCTTGCACCTTTAAAATTCTATGCGTATAAAAAAGCGGATTAGTGTGCGTACGAAAGCAACCGTTTCAAATAATTCTTAAGACCCTCTTTTGAATCAAATATAACTTTTCAAGGTTAGTTTTAAGAGAGTTACCCCAAGCAAGAACACCATAATTAAGATAGGGGAGGATTAATGTTGAGTACATTAATAAAAGGATGCCTTTAGGTAAAATTGATTTCAATTTATGAATTACGCCACTGTTTCTTGACAATGTCTTATAGAGATGATTTACATGAATTTTCCAACTCATTTGCTCATCAATGTGCAAACCAAGGAATTTTGTTGATGATACCCTATCTATCAATACATTATTAAATGATACATCTCCTGGAAGCACTTTGATTGTATTACTAAAAAACATATAATTTGTCTTTTGCAGATTTAAAGACAATTTATTTGCTTGAATCCACAAAGTAACTTTACTTAGTTCGAAATTAACCGTTTCTAACAGAGTTTGTGAATTTTTGTGTGAATAGTACAAGCTGGAATCATCAGCAAATAAAATGAATGACAAAATATCAGATGAGAAATGAAAGTCATTAATATATACAATAAACAAGAGCGGACCAAGGAGAGATCCCTGAGGAACGCCGCATGTGACATTCTGTAACCCTGAATCAAAACCGTTTAAAGAAACAAATTGTTTCCTGTCAGCTAAGTAGCTCTTAAACCAGTCCAGAGCTGTGCCCCTGACACCATAATGCGATAATTTCCCTAGCAAAATTTCATGATCTATAGTATCAAATGCCTTGGAATAATCAAGGAATATACCGATTGTGTGCATCTTTTTGTCTATTGCTTGTGAAATCTTATCTATAAAGTGCAGCAAGGCATGAGAGGTAGTATGTTTCTCTCGGAACCCAAACTGAAAATTTGAGAATATTTTACTTTTGTTGAAAAATTCTAAAGTTCTAACATAAATCACTTTCTCAAGGATCTTTGAGAAGGAGGTTAGAAGTGAAATAGGACGGTAATTTGAAAAAGATTGAGGATCACCCTTTTTAAAAACGGGTACGACTTTTGCAATTTTCATGTTTTCGGGGACTATTCCATTTAACATTGATGAATTAAAAACATGAATAAGGGGTTGAATAATCGCTAAGATAACCTGTTTAATTATGTCATTATTGACACCATCGTAACCAGGACTTTTCCCAGCCTTAAGCGAATTCACAATAGTAAGCAACTCTTCCCTAACTAATGGGAAAAGGAATAAGCTTTTCTTGTTAGATTCTTTCAGGAAATCGTTAAAAGATTTTTGACAGGAAGGGACCGCCCGTGACAGATTAGGACCAATACTGCAAAAATAATCATTGAATTTTTCCACAATAATATTCTTATCTTCCACTAAACGACCATCAATTTCAATATTCTTTACATCAGAATTTTTTTTCTTTGACTTGAACACATTTCTTATCACTTTCCAAGTTCCTTTGATATCGTTTGAAGTTGCTTGAAACTGAGCAAAATAATATGTTTTCTTTGCTGCACGCAAGACTGAAGTAAGGGTGTTTTTATAATCAACATATCGTTTACGTGATGATTCTCTTCCACTAACTTTATAAGAATAATACAACTTATTCTTCTTATTGATAGACTTCAACAAGGAAGCACTGACCCATGGCATGCGTGGAATTTTCTTACGATTTCTAGTATTACATTTGGAAATCGGAACAATTTTATCATAGAGTAGCAAAAACTTATTAAAGAAATTGTTGAATGAAATATTAACATCCTTTTCAAGTAAAACTGCACTCCAGTCAGTCAATATGAGCACTTACATGATATACTGGCGTGAAATCCCAAATGTTAGTGCTTTGCAAGATCAGGCCACGATCTCCATGTTAATACATGGGGGGGGGGGGCTGCATACTCTGTCATAGTACATCGCATGAAACCCAGCAAAAGAAGAGAGTGAATCTACCAATATATAATATATGCGATGACATCTTAGATGCATGAATTCATACATTCTTTTTAAAAAAAGACAGGATTGGGACCATTAATGCCCCGCCCCACCCCCTCCCCCACTTTGGCCACACTATTTATGGTATGCTTAAACAAAATAAAATACAATAATATACATACCACATACCACGGGTAAACCGCGGTCACACAGCCTTTCGCGTCTGTATCGCGGGTAAAATTTCGCGATTTTTTTTTTTGCCCGTGGTGGAAAAATGTGCAAAATTGGCTTACCCGCGGTTTACCCGTGGTATGCCCGCGGAACAGACGCCGGCGACTGTTCCGCGTCCTTATCGCGGGTGAAGCGCGGCGGTACCGCGGCCTACCACGCTTACACGCGTTACACACGCTAATGCACGTGATAACAACGCGGTACAGACGCGGAACAAACGTGCTATGACCGTGCTCCACCCGCGATTACCCGCTAAAATTTCGCGTCCAATTCCGCGTGTAACCACGTCTTAACCGCGGCCGTAGCACGTCCTAGCACGTTCGTTCCGCGTCTGTACCGCGTCTTTACCGCGTGTGTACCACGTGTACCGCCCGCGATTACCCGCGGTCTAAATTTTTGGGCAGCCCAAAACTTTTTCGCGCGGCCAACCGCGTGTGAATTTCTTACCGCGTGTAACGACGGGTAAAGTACGGCTGTATCGCGTCTTTATCGCGACCTCAAAGCGTCCAACAGCGTCTGCTTCACGGGCAGAAATTTTTGGCCGTGATTCGGCCGCGATACGCCCGTGGAGGGCTGTGTGACCGGGCCTTAAAATAGTGTCACTACTCTCTCGCTTTTCCTTCAACTCTGACTTGATTTAAGTGTTAGTACTCTCTGGTTCTTTCTTTAACTCCGACTTAATTTAAGTGTCACTACTCTCTCGCTCTTCCTTGAACTCGGACTTCATTTAAGTGCCACTACTTTATTTTCACTACATTTTCACTCTCCAGAGGAGTCACGTCGGTGATCACTAGATTTTTTTAGAGCGTACCAGACCATCCAGAGAGAACCTCTATCGCCCCATGTACACTGATGTACAACTTGACCTTTAAATCTTCCCCGAAACCTTGTTTACACGCCGGGAGACCATCAGAACAAGGTGGGGTGGGATGGTATCTTTAAGAGTACCTTGGTAAAATAGAAATCTAGCAAAGGGCCATTTTGACAGGAGAAATGCGCTAAAGGCGATCTGGCTTTGCCGTATAATGATTTATACGTGTGCATTGAATGGGAGTAGTCAAACTGTTTGATTGTTGGTGGCAGTTAAGAAGTTATTCATCTTCAAAGTAAATTTATGTTTTTTTAACATCTTTATCTATACGAAACAATAACTGCGTTACTGTATACGTGTTCACTGAGCAAGAGAGCTTACTATGTCCAGAAGATGTACTTTTCACGTGACGTCATTAGGACTCGACACACCTTTCATGCAATGTTTTACTTAGGCTATGTTTCAGACCTGGCTCGAAAGAAATTAGCCTTTTAGAGAAGTTGCTACCAGTCCTTTAAAATATTTTTACTGTATGTATTCAAACAATCGTAAATTTTGGAAAATATAGGTTGAAAATCAATTGAAATAAAATGAAATAATGCACACTTGAAAACAAACATGGGATTTTCTTTCCTTGGTAGATATATATATTTTAAAGACTATTGCCCCTCCCCCCATCCAACCTCCTCTGTCAAAGAGTCTTGGATCTTTTCACAGGTTCGGAAGAGCACAAGATTAACGATTCAACTTAGAGATTAACGATTCAACGCGATGTCAAATCAATCCACAGAATTTAATGACTGGAGAGCCAGACTAGCGAGTGCTAGTGTCATGTGACGTGACAACCCGTTTGTCATTGGTCGGAAGTTTTCGGCGGGCGTGGCGGAAAGGAATTGGTAAAGTGTTTGTATGTCTGCACAAGTGCGTTTCCAGTGTGTGGCCTTGTCCTATAAATATGATTTCCGAGAGCAGGCGAGCAGACATCGATCGGCGAAATAGTTGAGTTCAGGTTGAGGAACAAGCTGTCTGAAACTAGCCTTTCTTCTTCTAACTTTTCTCTTCTTCTTTCTATTCCTCCCCTGCTCTATCTCTCCCCCTCTTTCTCTCTTTCACTATCGGTCTCTTTCTAAACTTTACTCTTGTTGTGCTCTCTCTCTCTCTCTCTCTCTCTCTGACTCTCTATCCCTCTCTCTCCCCCTCTCTCTCTCTCCCTCTCCCTCTCTCTCACTCTATCTCTATATCACTCTTTCCCTGTATGTCTCTCTTTCTTTGCCAGTCTCTTTAAGTATTTTCCAGTTCATTTCTAAGATCTTTATCTTCATCAACATTGTGCTTGATTCTTCGTGAAATTGTAGCATCCCTCCAAATGTCTTGTTGTATTCATACCCCATACCATCGGCTTATTTGTATTTTGTATTTGTATTTATTAACATGTATTTCCTTCTCAACAGTACAATATGAAACACAATGTATATATAAATTATACAGGCCTATGTAGCACTCGTTTTAACATAGAGTAGGCCATATACAATAAATAATTCAGATAACAGAAGGAGGCGAAAAGCATAGCTTGAGTTGGAAACACCCATAATGAGTTAACACAGTTACTGAGAGAACATTATAGATATTATTATTAAAATTACATATTGTATAACAGAACGTTGATAGGAAAGAAAAAAATAGTAAATGGAAGAAAAACTGAGAAGAGAATTAAATATAGGAAGGCATGTTCACTTATAAAGAGAAAGTTAACTCAATTGCATATTCATAGCCCTCTTGGGCTGTGCATGTGTCTGCGATTACATCATAAAAATAACAAAGTACTACCATTCTAAAATAGACAGCGCGTACATAATCATTAAAAACAAGCAAATCAACAAACAAACAGCTTAAACCATGGACCTACAACAGTGTATCGTTGTTTTCCTCTCTGTGTTTTCCAATCAACTGTCTTGTTCTTTTTATCTTTTGTTTTTACAACTGTTATATTTTATTGCTACAATATTGGTAGATAACAAGTTGTTTATCTACACACATATCATAAACTTTCACATTTTATCTTTTTCTCCCACGCTATCTCTCCCCTCTCCTGTATCTCTCCCTCACTTTCTCTTTCTCTCCATTTCCCTTTCCCCTCCCTCTCTACAAAATAAAAATGATAGTAATTGCCATATTATGTAGGATCACATATAAATAATCCCCTTTTATTTGTTATCTTATCTACGATGAAATTACAAGCTGATGAATTTTGTATAGTTTTTTCCTCTTTGCACACTGAAACAACCATTAAGCATAACAAAGCATCATCGATCGCATCACAACAAATCACTAAAATCAGCAAAACCCACGTTTATCTTTATTAAAAAAAAGGTTGCATAGCAGCCAGTTAATACACGAACTTCGACAATATCACTACTCTGAAAGCAACGGGGAATTTAATTTTTAAACAAGAAGACGCCATCATCATGCTGATTTAGCGAGAGCAGCATTAAACATTAACCATGACGTTCCCGTGTATCTTTGAACGTAGCAGTCGATTAATTCGAAGTGATAATAGCGTGCTGTTTCAATATGAGCGTCGACGAATAACATTGTCTCTTATTGATATTACCGAGCTAATTAAGAGCGACCTGTAAAACGTGGGTCCCGTGAATCGAACTGACAGCCGAGTCAAGAAAATGGAAATACAGAATCCCTTCTTTTTTGCAATCCTCTTTCTTTGGAAAAACCGGAAAACGAATAAACAGAGAATCGTCGAAACAAAACCAGATTCCCCACCACCCACCCGATAAGCATTTCCACCTTCGACTGTATGGTGATCGTACTACCTCTCGCTGATGAGATGTATATAGAAAAAGTGCATTCAAAACCCCATCTTACCGTATTTCTCATGCAGTTTATCTTTTTTTTTTAAAGGAAATTTGCAAGCTGCCGGTGTCATTAGGAATAATATCCCATAAGCCTAGACGGGACACTACATTAATAATATTGCCGAATTTGTTTTGTAGTGATCACCCTAGCAGGCCTACGCCGGGCGGTCGGGCGTTTGATGCTTGTGCGACAATGCATGCTCGCGCCATAAGTCGTTCCCCACCCGTGATATGCGGGGAAACCATGCTGTAGAGACGGCACGAGCACCACATTTTGTAGCAGTAGCCTTCTTCTCGATCTCCTCTCCGAAAGAAAAAAAAAAGAAACGCACCCGCATAGCTCAAGCACTGTGACAGACATACGGCGCATCCCTCGAATGCACTATTTGGTGCATCTTAAAGTGCTAGCTTTGTTTGGGCGGGAAACCCTGGATGCATGTATTGTGATGGTCAGCGGCATCTATGAACGATGCATGAGCTTCTCTGTTTATCAAACATCTATAGACTCCGGTTCACGAATACAACAAAACACGCTGTATGGTTTCGATAAGAGTCATCATTTATTTCATGCTTTTTGTTTCTGCATTCCTGATACGATTCTTTAGCATGACCTTCGGTTTTGTTCTGCCACACAATATCAAATTGTCAAAGTAATGCACTTATGAGAATACATGTAATTATGAAAACAATTATGTTGCTCAATATTACTGAATTTTGTTATGCGTGAAATAATCCATTAGCCTAATTTGGTAACTAACATGAAGCACAATCGATTGCTTTCCAATTCAAAACGGATTTAAAGACACATTTATTTTCTAGATAATAATGGATGATCAATACGGAGGCCCTGCATTTGTTCACAAGTTGCTTGTTCTCCGACTTACATTCTTATTTGAAATCTGTTTACATATCGAGCATTGATCGTTGCTTAAAGTGGTATGACAAATTTTAAGCATAATATAAAAAAAAAACCATGTATATATAGCCTACCATGATGAAAATGAAAATGAAAGTACCATTCCGATATTGGAATGAAAACATAAAAATACAATACACCAACACAATAGGGTGATTGCGAAGAATTATGTTAGCGAGGAAGATAAAAATACATAATCAAAATGATAAAAGAAAGAGCAGTTGGGTAGCAATTATTACAGTTTGAAGGAGAAAAAGTAGAAATAAAAATAAAACAATAATTTGGAAATAAAAAGGAGATACTGGGTGACGAAAGAAAAGGAAATGAAGATGGAATATGATTTTAAAGAGGTGGGGAAAATAGTTACGAAGGAAGATGAAATCCGATGTGAATTTGGGTATAACAATTAGGCGCAAAAAAAAAAGACACCAGGCCTTTAACTGCAAAGTTCATCTTACCTCTTGCACGCCTCTGTGTATGCATGCACGAGGTTCTAAAATGAATTAGAAAAACGATGACTTGTACATGGCGGCCCGTAAGATGTCACTATAAAACACTGATCAACTTCGGACAGGATAAACAGGAACACTGAGGGAGAGGGAGAGAGAACGAAGAAAAGAAACAGAGAGAGAGAGAGGGAGAGAGAGAGAGGGAGAGAGAGAGGGAGAGAGAGAGAGATGAAGAGAGCGAGAGAGAGAAAGAGAAAGAGAGAGAGATAGAGAAAGAGAGAAATAGAGAAAGAGAAAGAGGGTGAGAGAAAGAGAGATAGAGGGGTGGGGAAGAAAGATGAGAAAAAAGAGAACGAAGAAAAGAAACAGAGAGAGAGAGAAAGAGACAGAGACAGAGAAGGAGAGGGGGTAAATGAAAGGAGAGAGGGGAGAGAAATAAAGAAACAGATGGATGTAACAGAACTCTGACATATTTGAAAAAAAAATGAAACAGACTGCATACAATTAAAATAGAGACAAGCTGCAAAGAAATAAAGAAATTTTGATTTTATGTATGACATAATTTAATGTATGTTATAATTATGTAAGCTATACAAATGGAGAAAGGGACTTTTGTAGTATTATGATCTGCCGTTTTTGTATATATATATTTTTTAAATCTCAACATTAATATTGAAAGCTGCATGTAATGTTATATTGATAAGCATTAAACCTCATTTAATGCCGGACTTCATATTGTTCAAATGTTACATCCTGCCACTGTTCTTATTTGTCTTTGTTTCGTTTTTTGTGTCCGTCATGTTTCTTTGAATCCCTAATCTTTCACAAATCTATTATGAATACATAAAGTTTTAATTATTATTGGGCGAGCCTACACCTAACAAGCATTGCTTGCAATTAGGTTCGTTTTTCATTTCCTGTAAGTAAATGATTCCGCAGACTTAAAAAAAACAATGTCAAAGATATTTCTATGCTAATTTTCTGTTATATCATTATGTTTATTATTGTGATTATCTTGTCATTGTTTATTATGTGGGAAATAGAATAGATTAGCTCTGCATAGAGCGACTACTACTACTATACTACTACCTCATTGCAGTCCAGTTTCGAGCCTAATTAATATTGATGAAAGTCCAGTTTCAACTGTAATTTCAGAAGACAATTTAATAGGTGATCTATTAAATAATTCCATTCAAATTTCCCCCTTGTTTTCTGTCAAGTCTTAAATTAATAGAAAAGCAAGTGTAAGGCTTACCTAAAGATACATTGAACGATTAATTGAGCTTGGTCGTCTGTATCAAGAAGAAAAGAATTCGTTCCCAATCGTTGTTGTTGTTGTTTTTTGTTCACCTTGTTTTTGTTTGTTCTTGTTTTTCTTGTTCTTCTTCTTCTTGTTCTTTTTCTTCTTGTTCTTGTTCTTGTTCTTGTTCTTCTTGTTCTTGTTCTCCTTCTTCTTCTTAGTTATCTTCATCTTTTTCTTCAATAATCTCCCCTCTCTCTCTCTCTTTCCCTTTCTTTCCACATCTTTCTCTTTTTCTATCTTACTCACCCCCTCCTCTTTTTTAATTGTGCTCTCTCTCTCTCTCTCTCTCTCCCTCCATCCATCTCTCTCTCTCTCTCTCTCTCTCACTCTCTCTCTCTCCATCTCTCTCTCTCTCATCCCCTCTCTCACTCTCTCTGCCATTTCTCGATCCATGCAGATGCCAGTAAGATTGATTAGTCTACTCGACCAGCCGTGACGATTTGTCCTGTCACGGCTGATGGCAGCATGATGTAAGCATGCTCAAACAATGGATGATCAACAATAATTCCATACGTTATGGTCTGCAATTAAAACAAAATAAACGCATTGGTTGACAAAAACACACAAACAAAATGCCAGCTAAATGTGTTCATTTCATTCAACTCACCGACCACACATTTCTGTCTTGCTTTTTTCTTAACTTAATGTGTTTCTTTATCTAAAGCTTTACATAAATTATCAATCTTTTTGTCACGTTGCATTGTTTACTTAATTTTTGAACGTACGTCTGAAATATTTCGATTGATACATTATCGCAGCAATGCATGAAGATGAAAAATAATAGAAATGATTATTTCACAAGGATCCGTTGAACCATAGCTGCTATACCATTATTCAAGCACAATAATGAATGTTCTTCTTTCGAAGAAATATTCTCTTACCAAAATAATTGTGCATAATGAGGCACTTCAGGAAATGTATGAAGCTATATAAGTGAGTAATAGCGATGCTCTATTGTGGTTTAATACCTTATTATATGAATTTCTCTATACAATTCTTCTGGATCCCCCGAAAAATTAGATTCAATCCACTCTATGGTGTGCCATGCCTTTAAAATGTTTAAAGAAAATTGTCTTGTTGTTATCTCTTGATAGCCTGCTTTGCCTGCTTGTCAGTTTAGATATCCGCGAGAAATGGACAGACTATTGCTCCGACATCCGGTCAATATTTCCCTCGCCATGGATAGGAGATAGACCCTGGTGGTCAAGAAATTGATATTTATCCTCGAAATCATAATTATACCAAAGGTCAAATATTATAGTAAAGGTCAAAATCGCATACAAAGCTATTGAATTATGCACTCTTTGAAATATACAAGAGTGGAATCCCACTGTTTTAGGAGTCAATATGAGAAGCTCTACGTTTGTGACTGAAAATACACTCATTAAAGAGCGGAATCCACCCCAAAAAGTGATTTAAACCACTCTTTTGAATCAAATGGCGTAACCACCAACCTAGCCGTATCCATAAGTATAATCCTTGACCTATTCTTCTCATATAATCTGCATTCAAACCTTTATTTTGGTATCCAGTAATACTTTTGAATTATACACATGCACTGACGTCACACAACAAGTTTTAAAATAAAAAGATAAATAAATAAACATAATTAAAAACAAGATAATTAATAAATCATCAATACATAAATAAATGACTGAATGAATAAATAAATAGATAAATATATGAATAAATAAATAAATAAATAAATAAATAAATAAATAAATAAATGGATAAATCAATAAACCAATCAATCCATCAAACAATCAACAAAATGTTAATATGAGAAAACATGGAAAAGTAAACACAACCAAGTTGTTTAATTTCAATTATGATTTATCAGTTTAATCAACTGTGGTAAATTCAAGAACAAATAACATACAATAACTCTTACGGGCTAAATTCCTTGACATTAGTGTAAACTTTTGGCATGCCGCAACTTCAAACGAAAGAGTCTGAATAAAATGATGTACATAAGAGCTTTATTAAGTAAGGATGATGAGGGAACTGGATCACAGACGTATCTACCTTATTTTGCTCGCTAATACGATTTGGTCTTTATTGGTTTATGATTGAGGGAATTCGTCAGCCTTTTATTAATATCACTCTCAAATATTACCATCATTTATTTAACGGCGCTATTCTTTTCTCGTAATTCCGGTTTAATGGGATAATTTGGGTTTTTATTCCCTTGACCTTTCTCAAATTGCAGAGAAGAAAGTTTTCGCCATTTCATAGTTATTAAAAAGCTCTTATTTCATACTGAGGGAAAATAATATAAAAGGTGTAATTTGGCATGTTTCCTGTAATGTGGAGCCACTATGCTTAGCGAGGGGAGTAAAAGAGAATGTTTTCAAAATCATTAAATATTGTTTGTAACCTTGTCTTGTACTTTGAGTAGACTGAACGTATGGAGGTTGGGAATCTTTGATGGAAAATATACCATGCATATTACGTACATGTAGTTGTTATTTTCCAGGTTTTATCCGTTTATGGATTGCACTATAACTGTAGAATTATATAATTAGAAAGTATATAATATTGAGAAACAAACAGATAGTTGATAGGACTTTTCCGTTATTGTCCACCCCCCCCCCCCCAAAAAAAAAACACCTTGAACTCCTAACCGCTGTATTATAGAATCGCCATACTCTTACAGCTTTCAAGAGGTGTCTGGAAATTCATCTTTTCTTATTTGTTATAATATTCCTCTCTGTTTGTAAAGTTCTCTCGTTTTGTGTGTTTGTTTGTAAGTATTTCTTGTTTATGCACATAATGAAAAGGCGCTTAATAAAAGTAATATATATCATTATGATATCGAGTGATAAGAGAGAAAATGATACTAGATTTTGAGTATTGAAATGTCTCTTAAAAACTTCTACCAGCGTAATCATCTAATATTTCTTCGTCATAAGTGCCATTAACATCTTAATCGTACTTGTTGCCATCGTCGTTAACATCTTCCTCCTCCTATACCTTTTCATTTTACAACATCAACAACTTCACCAACAACTACAATTTATTCCAAAAAATGTCATCGTTCGTGATGTGATATTAACACAAGTTCGCTCTTCATTATTCTTGTATTTCTACTGCATAATACACAGGGTATGAAAATATGACCTTGTAAAATTGAAAAAAAGATGCATCGCCCTAATGAGCAAGATCATGTAATATTGACAGAATGCCATCACATCGAACTGCATTATATCTTCTGGGGGGGGGGGGGGGGAGGAGGGGGAGAGACGATGTTGGAAACAAGGTATAAAGCGGAAGATGCTAAAGGGGGATGCCTCAGGGTCAAAGAGAGAATATCAATGTGAAAAGTCATGAAAGTAAAGAAAATAATATTATATTAGAACCCGGTGCGATGTAGAAGATCATGAGAGGGTATGTGTGTGTGTAGTGTGTGTTAAAAAGAGAGAGATAGTGAGAGCCTGATAGACAGAGCGAGAGAGGGAGGGAGAGGGGGTGAAGAGAAAAAGAGGGGTAGTGGGTGTATGGAGTGTGAGAGAGAGAGATAGAGAGAGACAGACAGAGACACACAGATACAGAGAGAGAGAGAGAAAGGGAGAGAGAGAGAGAGAGAGAGAGAGAAAGAAAGAGAGAGAGAAAGAGAGAGGGGGTAGTCAACATCTTCCTTCTCCGATTCATTTTACAACATCACCAACAACAAAATAAAATATATAGAGAGGGTTAGAGAGATAGAAATGGAGAGAGAGAGAGAGAGAGAGAGAGAGAGAGAGGGGGGGGGGGGGTCGAGGGAGGGAGAAGGAGATAAACTGAACGAACTCATGAGATGCATTCTGACTTCATGAACTGTCACATTCAAGCATGGCTGGCCATGTACAACGGGTATCTAATTAACGAAATGTTTCCAAAGTGTGGAACGAGAGTCCAATGAAGAAGCTCATCAATTACATGTTATGTAATTAGGATCTTTCGCACTAATAATATGAAACCGAGTCATTTCTCATATTGCTGATGACTGTTAATTTCGGCGCGCCTTGTCACTTGTGATTTGGTAATACACGCGTTTAATTGCGAGCTGGTATTGGAAAAAGTTACATCTAATAACCATCGCGAAGGCGCCAATCTATGTTCAAACGCGATGCCCCCCCCCCTCTCTCTCTCTCTCTCTCTCTCTCTCTCTCTCCCTCACCCTCATCCTCTCTTTGTCTCTGTTTTTGTATATGTCCATTATGTCTCATCCTCTCCCCTCTCTCACTCCCTCTTTGTCTTTGTCTCCCCATTTTCCTCTCGTTCTCTCTTCATTTTATGACATTGTATCTCTCCCACTCCTCATCTCACCTCTGTCCCCCTTCTCTATTCGTCCTTATCTCTATCTCTCTCTCTCTCTCTCTCTCTCTCTCTCTCTCTCTCTCTCGCTACTCCCCCTTTTCTCCCTTTCTCTCCCCCTCTCTCTCTCCCTCTCCCTCCCCCCCCCTCTCTCTCTCTCTCTCTCTCTCTCTCTCTCTCTCTCTCTTATATCACTTTGTACAATATATTATTTACTTGCTTTTTATTGTTCCACACATTCTGTAGATTACACGGTGACTAAAAGTGCGATCCGTATGTAGGGACATAATTCTATTTTATATAATTTTCTGAATAGCATATACCATTCGCCGCCAAATGTTTCCATTTATAATTATCTGAACATATTTTTTTCAATGTTTGGTATAATATTGAATCTGAATACTTGTAATACGGGGGAAGGGAGGGGAATAAAATCTTGGCAAAACCAAGCACTGACATGGCAACCTCTTTGCCAAAACGTGGAGAAGTGAGAAGACTGTGAGAAGATGAGAAAGACGAGGAAGATCGTTTTGACCGAATTTCAGATGGAATATGAGAAAATTATATTGATAAAATTCGTACGTTTTATTGACATGAAATACATTATAATATTTTCTCTTTCTTTCTTTATAGAGAGAGAGAGAGAGATATGGAGTAAAGGGCATGCCAGAGTCATATTTTTAGCCCGATCAATTGTGTAAAAATGCACGAGAGTAGGATAATTAAGCGAGGGAAATAAATAGAACGAGCAGTATATCATGAAAATAAAGAGAAACAGACGGAGGTAACGTGTGAGTCTCGCCTTTTATGAATATGGATCATGATTATTATGACTGTCGATTTCCATTTGAAATGCTCTTTCGGTTTCTCTGTTTCCGGCTTTGTGTAGAATTCAAATGCCCGAGCTCCTGAATCACACGAATTTGTTGCATATTTTATCAGGGACGAGTTGAAATTCACTGACTTATGACGAATTTATCACGACGACTGTGTTTCGACTTGAATTCACCCCAGTCGTATAAAATACTCCCATTAGCTGATTTCATTAATTTTTAATTGAGTTTCGTTTTGTTTCGATCTGGGGTGCAGTTCTACACAATAGCATCGAGTCTAATGCATTTAGTTACTCACAATCCATTATATTTGGATTCCGTTACTCCTCTGTATGTTCCCATCCCCATTGCACAGCTAGACACGTCATACACAGAGAGACATCTGGTTGCGAATGTATGAAAGATAAATGCTAGTCGAAGATCCATACTTTCACTAGATGAACATTCATGTCATCGTATGAAGGTTCGATGGTATATATAATATACATGTACCCGCAGTAAAATCGACTGTTTCTGCAGCCTTCTTTCTTAACGGTTCTCCCACAGTTGTCCCTCTGCTGTATTATATTTATTCTGATTTCATTTTCACGAATCACATGACTCAAGCTCGTTTCATTTATTTGAATTTATCGGTCTTTATGCAATTATGATAATGTATATATGATAATTTGTTTTTGTCATCTTATGGTTTATACCTTCGACAGTTTGTAAGTCTCCGTTTCTCAGATTTTTTCGGTATTAATTTTGTTTATTTCTCACCCCTAAATCTCTTTCTCCCCCTCCCCCTACCCCTTCTCTCTCTCTCTCTCTCTCTCTGTCTGTCTGTCTCTCTCTCTCAATTCTCGCTACCCCAAATAGCGATTCTGCCGAGATCCGGGGAAAATCCTGAAAACGCGCATTGCATTATGGGATAGCTTTTCGACATTACAGCTTCCTGTGCAGGCGCTATATTACTAGGCGCGATAGCGCAAACGTAAAACGCCGTCGCCACACAACGTGTATGCACCGAATATGTCGTCTGCTCGGTCTTGTTTTTTTTTTCGCAAATATTTCAACGTTTATTTGAACATTTCATTCGTTGTTTTTTGCGTCTTTTGACATCAGTGACGATGGTTTTCTTTTGTGAGGCTGCACAGTGCTGGGCTCATGATTCCAAGCGTAAGAACCCTGAAGTTCATCGATTTTAGCGTGCGTGAAAACTCTGCACAGCGAACACAGGCGCTAGCGCGAGCGGGATGGGACTCTATACCGGAAGTTGTAGTGACGACCCGAGAGAGTGAAAATTACCTCGTCTCGCGAATTTCGAGATTTTCGTACCTATTTAGGGTAGCGAGAATTGCGTAATAAAGATAGGGTTTTCTAATAGGAATAAAAGGAATAGTTTTGATCAAGAAAACAAATGCAATGATTACCAATGCCCCAACTAATGAAAATAATTTAACTACTACTCTAAATATTTGTCAATATATTGTCCAATGTTGGCTCTTTAATATGTGAATTTACAATACATTACACCCTTGATTTTTCTTTTTTTTTCTTTATTAAAATAAATTATCCATTATCAAACCACGCCACACAGAAAGATGAAGCACTCCTGATTGAATTACAAATTAGAAAATGTTATGAAAGTTTTATAACGCTTCTTCGTTCTACGTGATACAGTGACAATAGGATATTGTGTACATTGTACCTACATCATGGCATCTAAATGTCAATTGATGTATTACAAAGATAACGCAATGACAACATCATAATAATTAAAGATTACACAAACATAAATGCTACCGAGTATCATAACCATATTGGATTGGATTGGATCCAGATTCAGATACTGTTTAAACCAAATCACATAAGTAAATACAGTACAGCTAAATTCAGATCAGGCAAATATTACGATAGTAGAACGTTTGCATTAATTACTTCTGATTTTGTTTCGGGTATGAATAGGGCCTATTTTTATCAAAAGTTCACTGACCCCTGCGTAGATCATTACAAAAGATGTAAATAGAGTTCATAATGAGAGAGAGACACAGAGAGAGAGAGAGAGAGAGAGAGAACAACTCAGATACGATAGCTTTTAAACACTGACGTCTACAATGATTGACTTTCTATGAACAAAGATGAATAATTATTTCATGGCATTCACTGACAAAAGACTAATTAAAGTCCATATACTATTTACGTAAATTAAACTAGAATGGCTTTTGTTTCCGAATGCCACTCCGTGACTTATTGATCAGGCAATTTGTTTTGATCACGAATATTATTGATAGTGATTAAGTTGACCGTGAGTAGTGAAGCATACAATAATCAACACAAATTCACAATGGATGCATCGCTAGAACTAAACAGGCTCTTTCAAATATGACGCCGTAAACCGCCGCGTTTTTTTTTTTTTTTTTTTTTTTTTTTTTTTTTTTTTTTTTGGGGGGGGGGGGGGGTCTTTTCTGGGTTTAAAAAAACACACATTTATAATATCAACGGCAACTATGCGCAATAAAGACTCGTTCGCGTATTCTCTGAGCTCTGTGTATGATTGTGTTAACAGATAGAGAAATTTGAGGCATATACACCTTACATCATTAAAACATATCACCCCCCCCCCCTAAATAATGGCTCGTTGCATATGTTTTTGTGCTTTGGGGGTAAAGCCAAGGTTACAAATTGTTAGATGTTTTTGTTCTCCGTTGTCTGATTTCATTTTAATGCATGTTACTCAAAATACAATTCTTTATTTAAACGAATCTCCTTACCAATAGCGTCAATACGTATAGACATAGCAGAGCAACGTGTATGAATATTTTATGCCATTTGACAAAGCAAAGTACGAGAGGAGAAGTAAGTCTGTCTTTTGATCAGATTTGATGAAAAGGATCATTATTCTCACGTAGATTCTGAATTAATAATGAAACGAGAGCAATTGATATATCAAGAGTAATTAGAGTTTTCTCTCAATGCCTTTTACCGGCTCAAATTTTAAATATGTGGGCCAATGCAATTTTTGTCTTTGATTTTAAGGTCTTCCAGGAGAAATGTCATCAAGGTCATAATGCACGTTACTGTGTTGCTTTTCCACATTTCCATTTTAGTTGTATGGTAGGTACGTGAAAGGTTTGGAGTGATTTCTGAATGAACTTACTAATGATTTCTAATGATTGTATGATATAGTCTACAGCTATTGTAATATCACACATACGCACACACACCCTACCACCCATAGATACCCACGCACACCCACCCAACCAACATGCACGCGCACACGTACACGCATACACACAAGCTCACATACAGACAATTATATTGACCAACCCTGGAGAAGCATAGAAGGAGGGAGAGGTCTGAGTAGAACATAAATAAATGTTACTGTTTTTAATTATTTTGTTTTGTTTGTTTTTTGTTTTTTGTTTAAACTTTGAAAGGAAGGGGTGAGATATTCACATAGTCATCAATATATTTTATATTTTGCACAATGACACTTCCTTTTAAACCATTATAGAAATTTACAAAAATAAAACAAAACAAAACAATGGCAGGCTTATTATGCAGATGGAAATGGAATCAGACACGTAGTAAGAGGGATTTCCCCTTTGGAAACGAAATATTATCAATAAAATAATAAGTAAAATATAAACATCGTGACAATATCATGAAATGCAAATATTTTTGGATTTGACTATTAACAACTATATACGCTCCACGAAGGCTATATATTATATAAACACTAAATAGTTTATTATCTGTAATGGTATCTTCATGAAGCTACAAGTATAGATCCATGCATCAGACACGATTAAAGTAATAATGAAAGAGATAGACAGAGAAAATAAAGAGAGAACAAGAGAGAGAGAGAGAGAGAGAGAGAGAGAGAAGGGGTAGAGAAATAAAGAGAACAGAGGATGGAAGAACGAAGGGAAACTTTGATTGATTCATATTGAAACAAATCTCTAAACCAGGCGACAATTAAATACTTCATTTCTCAGCCCGCCAAAATGAGATTTTGATTGTGAGTGACAGACTACATAACTCGTTTTCTTGTAACGACTGATCGGACGCTGGTCTTTAGCGCGCTAAAATTACCACAACGCCTGTCACTACTGGTTGGCCAGGCAGACGGTATGACAACTAGAGTATCGAAAAAGAATCGTTGCCCGGTCCAGAAAACAGTTTTGCCGCAAGATAAGGAGTTATGGTCAGTTTAATTTGATTGAGTACGGTCAAAATTAAAATTGTTTTGAAAAAGAAATTGTTGTTACAAATTGTTATGAGAGTAAAACAATTGGGGAAATGCGACCTGATTAATATAATTTGTCATAATAAGAAATTTAATTTGACCAAAAGTGTTTGGTAAATTTCTTTTTTCTTGAAAGATGGAAAGACATTATTGAAAATTTGAGAAGAAAAAAAAATCATCAAATACAAAAAATGAAAGAGATGATTACTGTCGCCCATATTTTTCAGGATGGATTACTTTATAATTATCAAAATTAAGTTCATCAATCTATGCCTAATTATGTAAATAGGTTTTAGATATTTAGTAATCAACAAAACAATTTGTTAATAATATGCAGTCATCTAAATTGTTTCTTTTTAATAACATGTTTATACAGTTGTATGTCTAGGCTATATCCTTTTATTGTAGCAGCTTAAATCTTCACATCGAGTGTCATTTCGAAAGAAGATGGATGGAAATAAGACAGCCATTTATTGGTCTTACAACACTAACCAATCAAAATCCATGAAGAGGTCACGTGATGGGGGATGAGAGATCCTGATTGATCGTGAGAGTTCAGTGAACAATTTTACATGTAGTCTTGACCGAATACCAGTTTCCTATTCACCTTCCTATTTAGTTAGATATGATTTACAATTTCACGATTCGCCACTGATTTGAAGTGAATCCATTCAGTGAAATGTATTATTGTTAAATTAAAATGAGATCCTTATGGATCTATATCCGTTTTTTTTTCTTCATTTGAAAACACGCCAATACAAAGAAAAGGGACGAGATACATATCATACATTACTATAAGATACCCACTATATACAAATTATCATAATCAACTAATGGAATTAATGTATTGATCGATAGGACTGTGGGTCACACGGTTTGTGGTTCGAATCCCGCCGCATCAATAATGTCATTCGGCAAGACATTCATCTACGTTTTGTCACTCTCCATCCAGGTGTAGTAGATAGGTATATGGCAGAAAATATTAATTATTAAAAGCGCTTTAGGACAGCTGGGCTAAAGCCGAGGTAATACTACTACCTTGTATGCACCTTGAGCGTCCCCTGCGATGGATACGCCCATGCACAATATAAATGAAGCTATTTTTATTTTATTTGATAACACATCAATACAAATAGAAAGAACATCACACATTGCTGTAGAATACCAACTACAAACTATCGTAAACAAACAAGAAATCAACTCATGGAATGATGTTATGATAGATATTAAAAGTCGGAAACCATGTATAAATAAAACAAATTTGATGACATATATACATGTATATAATATATATATATATATATATCCAGTACAATTACACTATGATAATCATACAATGAGTGCAACATTTTACTTCAATAACAGTAACGACATCCTAGTCAAAACATAAGAAATGTAAGGAGAACTGCTCTGAAATCAAAGGGAAAACACAGGTTGTGATTCATTGTGACCTGGGGGAAAAGAAGTAAAATTACTCAATTCATTAGAAGTCATCAACAAAAATTTCCGTTTGCTGGGCTCTCACGTAAAATATCCAGACAGCACGCAACTCGGTGGAATGTAAACCTCACAAGCTTTAAAGGGACATTTTGGAGAGTTTCTGCTTGAAATCTTTGAAGTAAAATGATTATCATTGTGCCCTACAAGTTTGAAGTTTTTGTAGATTCATACCGGGGCAGTGCAAGATAACTATCAATGTTTGTGTCATCACATTTATTAACGGTTTCTGATGAATAATCAACATATTAAATGGATATATATTCTTTTTTCTTCTCTGTGGTTAGGTATGTCTACACTGTTGCCTGCGTTTAAACTGAAATCTTATTAATTTTATAGTATCATCTTGAACTTACCTATTAAAGGATGACATTCTTAATCGACCTAATTATTTTAAAATCTGTGGTTTACGAGCTCAAAATCCCAATTTGGTATCCAAGATCCATCCCAGGCGCTAACAAGTTGATACACATTTTGAATACATGCGTTGATGGAAAGAACAGACTATACATGATATCGTTAGTAATAATTGTTGCATGGTATTTTCCGACAGTCGTCCCTCAAACTCTGCATTAAAAACAACACTTTCGAATGTTTCAATGTCTCTTTTACCTTTAAGATTATAAACAAGGACTTAAGATGGTCACCCTGTGTCCAAATCCAGGAGGAAATCGAACATTTCCAGTGTCTGGAGTGGGTTTCTATCTATCTCCTCACGCTACAGTCCACGGGAGCGTAATTGAAATATAATGGTACGATTTCCTGTCCAAGAACCATAAATAATTGCGAGGAGACACTTTCCCTTAATGTCTCAATTAAACCTCGTTACTGCCAGCCTGTCGGTGAGTATTTCTCTTTCTTGTTTTAGCCACTTTTCCTTCTATTTAAAACCGTCCTTCAATCTGTACTTATCCGTTGTCCATTTGCTTCTTAACAACACCCCCCCCCCCTCAAAAAAACAAAACAACAACAACATAGGCGCAATTGCTGATGTTAAAGTAGTAGTTATTGTTATTTCATGTTGTCTTATAGCTTATTTTTTTCTTTCTTGCTATCTTATGTTTTATCTTAAGATTGATTTATCAGTTTGATATAAGTAACAAGACAATAGTGGTTCATCACTAATATAAATATTTTCATTTGTATTAGTTGTTGAAGTAGTTGTTGTTGTTGTTTCATGTTGTATTAGCTTAGTTTTTTTTCTTCTTACTATCTTATGTTTTATCATTAGATTTATTTTAAAATGTTATATAAGAAACAAGTGTTGTATAGTAGTTCATTACTAATATAACTTTTTTCAATCGAAAGTTGCAGTTTTTAACATGCCCGGCACTATAGCGCCGTTTTGCAGGACATTAATCTGCACTTGCTTCTCCCCACCCAGGTGTAAATAACTATGTAGTGAGAGTCATTGAATTAATTAATTAATTAATTACTGTATACTCTATGTTGAAATAATTGTTACATATATCATGTATATATACATTGTGTTTTATATTGTG
Organism: Strongylocentrotus purpuratus; assembly: GCF_000002235.5. Lineage (NCBI taxonomy): Eukaryota > Metazoa > Echinodermata > Echinoidea > Camarodonta > Strongylocentrotidae > Strongylocentrotus > Strongylocentrotus purpuratus. The sequence goes on from NW_022145596.1 coordinate 14,504,381, forward strand.
CTGTTGAGAAGGAAATAAATGTTAATAAATACAATTAATAAAAACCTCTATCTGTTTATAATGATTTCTCTTTTCTTTTTTTGTTGTTGAGAATTTGAACATCGAATCACCAATGTTTGCGAAGATTTTTACTGCATAGGTACAATAATACAGTCAATGACAATGTTATGATGGGCAATTAAGACCGATACAGTATTACGACTGCGAATCGTAATCCAAGAAAATAGGTTAACGACTTGTCAGCGTTATAATGATGGTAGTACCTGTAAATATCTCTATTTCACAATTTTTTTTGTATACTGACTATTGACCTTCCCCTTCGCTCCACCCTCTCTCTCCCCCCCCCCTCTCTCTCTCTCTCTCTCTCCCTCTCTCTCTCTCTCTCTCTCTCTCTCTCTTTAATAATGTATGTCATGCAAACTGCTTTTAATACCGATTGTAGTAACGACCGATCAGCGTGATAATGATTGTAGTACCAGTAAACATATCTATTTTACAATTCTTGAATTGCCTTTACCACCCTACTGATTATCGACTTTCCCCTTGTCTCCCTCTCTCTCTCTCTCCCCCCTCCCCCACCCCCTCTCCCTCTCTGTATTCTGTTATTCCTATTTATATCTGGTACTATCGCTCTCACTGTTCATTTCCATTCCTATTCCATTCCCTATATAATTCCTTTTTTTCCCAACACTTCTTCCTTTCCTAATTATTTCTAACACTGGTTCTCTAAAATTTATTGATCAACCTCCTACCTTGGTCTTTTTTTCTTTTCTCAGATTGTTTTCGTCTCTTTATCCTTCTCTCTCTTTCTCTATGTCTCTTCGCTGCTTCTTTTTCGTTTTTTCCTTCCCCTTCTCCCCAACCCCCCCCCCACCCTCTATCTCTCTCTCCCTCTCCTCCCCTCTTTCACCATTTTAGACACATTTTACCCAAAACACACACTCTCAAATATACACTCTCAAAGACACATGCATGCATCAAACCGCTACAGGTAATAGATAATGAACAATTACACCAAAATGGCGCCATCCATGTTTGCGATATACGGTAAACCCATACATAGTCCATGGCCTTGGAGGTCATACATACTGCTTTACCGAGCGGACTGGTTCTTATTATAACGGGTCGAAAAGGGTTCACGTTACTCTCTCCTGATCATGTCAAAATGCTCAGAAAGGCGCCAATTTATTTCGTTATAAAACCGCCATACTGTTGTTTGGTCTAAATGCCCAAGTGTAGGTGTTGAGTTATCAAGTATTTAAAATGCTCTACCCTGAGCGCTGCTGTCTCATATCCGTCAATACAATATTAGAGTGTTTTAATTGGAAATAAATTTATTCAAAAGGCAAGGAAACACCCTACAAAGTTTCAAGTATAACAATAATTATTGTCCCATAATAAGAGAATATGTGTTTCTCTTGCATTTCTATACGTCAGTTTTACAGACGTGCGCATTAACATAAATAACTGTATTTTAACCTGCACTTCCATCCATACAGACATTATTTGATTTGTTGCTGAGATTTCCTTTGATACATTTTCTTTGCTTGAATGATCTAATTAATATATTCGGCTTGTTCAAGTTCACAAACTTCTCAAACCCAAACTGTAATAAAGAAAATGTATCCTTTCACTAGCTGCCTTTGTATATTTAGTTATTCTGCCATTTTGAGAATTATTCTTGATTTTTCAATTGTCTTCCATATATTTCTGTTTTTATAAAATTTAACTATTATTTATCTTTTCAAAATGTTGTGTTCAGTTCTTCCCCTCTAATAGTTCTTGTCTGCATTCAAACTTTCTTACGCATATACATTCATGATATCAATTTCATCTCTTTTTTTATGCTTTTCTATTTACAATTGTTTTTTTTAAGGAACATCATTTAGTGTTTATTTAATAGTTGATATCATAATCATTCCCTTACCGATTACGCGAGCTAGGAACCATCGGATAATGAGACGAAAAACATCCTGTCTCAACCGTCATTATCCCGCAAACAACCTGAGCCTATCGCTTCCAGAAATAAATAATCATTCAAAGAAGACAAAAATAATCTATCTCTTTCCAACTGCTACTTGTCTTGCTATCATTCTCTCTGAAACATATATCGTGACCAAGGGATCCATTTGCTCCTCTTTTATTACCCTTTTTGTCGTTCTCCTAGCTTCCTGTCATTCGTCTTTCCTTTTCCTTTCGGCGGATGCCTGATTTCCAATTTCCCATACATCTGATTATTGATACTCTTCTTTAGAAATGTTTTGATTTCATTATTTTTTTGGAGAAGATGAAAAGCTAGCTTTAATAAATATCATAGCGTTGTTCTGATTTTTTTTACCGGTGGTTATTTATGACTTGTCAACAGTGTAATATTATATATTTCATGGGATTTTAAAATTCATGATATTCATGCAGAAGTTCGTTCACGTTTTGAATTGCGATAATAATCATTGAATTGTCATAATAATACTATAATATTGAATCAAAATTTGTGTTAAGGCAGCAGTCTTTTACTGAGATATTCATTATGAGCCTTCGAAAAGTGATTTGTATTTTTGTTTTGTTTGTTTGTAAATAAATCTTTTGAATAGGACTCATCTTTGTGCCGCATTCAAATAAAATTACAAATGTAGAAACAATCATATATTATCTCAAAATTGTTAATATTTTTGGAGTATATTCCAAACATGCAAAGATATATGTATATATATATATATATATATATATATATATATATATATATATATATATATATATATATATATATATATATAAGAGAGAGAGAGCAAGAGAGAAAGAGAGAGAGAGAGAGAGAGAGAGAGAGAGAGAGAGAGGGGGGGGGAATAGAATTTAATCAACCAAATAATAGAGAAAATACTTTGGGGAAAACAATAGAACCATGCAGCCTTCCCAATCTCTGTTTTAGGTTATGTGATTCCATTATTTTGTCATATGAAACATTAATTGTCATCTTACCACAAACTTTGGAAAAACAACACCCGTGAGCCATTAGTGTTTTCTCATAATATCGCATTGATTGAAATCATGTTCAGTGTTTTTATAGGCTTATAAGAGCTTTTTGCGGTTTGATGATACTGTGAATGGTGTGATCTTTGCGTTGCGGAAGAAATTACTTATGATGTTATTTTCCACTTGATATGTTACGTCAACATCTATTTCTATTTATCGTCAAAATGTTTGTTTTTCTCCCCTTGACGTGTATATAACAAATAGCCTTGCATCTTTTCCCATCGCTCCGATGTGTTGGGATGCATAGCTGCAGCATCGCAAAGTGCATTGTATGTTTGTTTATTTATTTAATGATTTAATGATTAATTCATTTATTCTATTGGTTACCAGTGTGTGATACATGTTTTGTAGATAGACGTTCATAGAAAGACTTCGTAGAAAACATGAGGTTTAAAAAAAAACGCTTGAAAATTTAAGGGGATCAGACACAACCAATCCCTTGTCCCCACCCCTCCCTTGAAACACAGGTGGCTTAACCCCAAGAAAGTGCCCCCTTGTGAGGTGATCAATATTTGTCTTATTTCGCCTATTTCTTGTCAGAAAATTTTCGGAAAATCCTGGATCCGCCTTTGAGTATTATTCCATTTACCAATTAACATGACTTGCGGTTCTTTTGTGCTGTTAAGCTAACACTTTGTCCATTCTTTATGACCTTTTTAAAAAACAAAGATAAACGGAAATATTAATTCGTGTAGCAATACGATGCTCATTTTCGGTTACACAACAATGAACAGTCGAAAGCATTTATGGCATTACCCACTCCCTCTCCCCCTCCCAAAGAGAAACGTATGACACGCTGTCGGGGGTGTGAAGAGGTTGATTGGTTTATACTTTGTCGGCGTCCTTTTATTCGGTGTCCATTGTTTTAGCATCTATCTGGCTGATTGGTTATCCTGTCAGGAATATCATGAATATTTGGATTGTGCCGCTGATGAGACGTAACGGTACGTGTTGATCCACTCACAAAAATAGAAAATAACAGACCAAAAATGAAACTATTCACCCGATTCGACCTTTGTCTAATTTAATTTCAGACCGGTAGCACATGGGATCCGAGTTGCTGGGAGGTGGAGGAGGTAGGGGGTAAGGGCGGTTCTAGGAAAGCACTGGGAGGGGCGGCTCTTTGGAAAGCAATTCAACTAGCACATTACCAAGATGAAAGTTCCAAATCACATATCACTACCATTTCAACAGAGATTGGTCATACGTCATCTACGTCGCATCTTCTTTGTCAAGCCCGCTAATGTTTATCTCTGTTTGGTAATGATTATCATCGTTTTCCATCTGTTGTAGAATACTTTATCTTCGTTGTTGTTGTTGTTGTTCTCTTAACCTCTTGTACGGTTGTGTTCATCTTTTTGTCAATTATTATAGGTTTGGAAAATTGTTTCATTATTGTCATTTTCCCCTTTATCATTATTTATGGTTGCAATTACATAATTCAAACAGGATGTTCCGCATTGGATCTCTTCGCTTCTTTTCGGTTGTTGGCGATTGTTTTACGGTTATCCAATACTCGCCCTTTTCTGTCTGTAATTTTTTTCAAACGGCAATAACTTAGTAATGCATTTTGAATATATCACCCAACTAGAAATTTCCACCAATAAATTACAAATCAGAAGAATTTTTTTTCCTTCTTATTCAACATTTTTTAAAGCTCCTATCACGGTCAATGGGTCAGACTTGTTTATGCACAAGAAGATTAAGGAAAGAAATAGATATTTTGATTTGGTGTTTATTGAAGCTTGGATTTTGTTTCCGGCGTCAGGAAAGCCGGTAAGAGATATGCTTGTGTTTTTGACAGGAAATCTAACGCGGTTTGGGAAGACCAAGTTAAATAAATGATTAAGATTTAGGGTCCTGAAGAGCCTGACAGACTTTTCCTTCTCACGAATTTATACAAACATGAAAATGTCCGCGTGTCATGATTATAGTTCAGCGATTTACGGATTTTTCTTTCTCACGAAATTGAACAAACATTCAATGTCCGTTTCATGAAAATGGTGGGAGGTGACTAAAATAAAGCAATACATGAATGTAGTCATTTGAAGCGCTCAATAATTATGAAGAAAAAACACCCAACAAAGAGGTACACTGACTGTAATGGTGGCTTTTATAAAAATGCATCTCCAGACAATGTTTCATAATATATTTAGAATAAACTTTTTTTTTACTTCAGTTATCATTGATTGTAATCTCAACAAATAAAGTAAATTTCTATTATTATGATAATATAGATTCTTCATTTATAATGGTGGGTGGGGATTAAAAAAAGGCAATACATAAAATGCAGTGATTTGAAGCGCCCAAGTAAAACCACCTTATAGAGACGTACACTGACTGTAATGGTGGCTTTTATTTTAAAAAAGTAAGCGGTCCCTGGGTAAAGTGCATCTCTAAAATTGTTTCATACATTTAGAATAACCATTTTTCATTTAGAATGATTGTGATATCAACAAAATGATATATGATAATATAGATTTGTCACACTCACGCTGAATATATCTGTCATGATTATGAAACAAAGATTGAAATACACATATTTTACTAAAAGTATATTTCTTTGTATATTGCTGATATAATTTCTTCATTCAAGAAGAATAGATAATAATCTACAAAAGTGGACGATTTTTAAAAATTTTGTATCACTTTATTGTCAGTCTTCAATAAAGGAACCTAGCATAAACATACCAGAATTGCGCAGTCACAGACATATACTAAGAGTAGTCCATGTCATGGCTCATAACTGCCAAAGCAGGACATCCAACATGGTTTGGTTAGTTTCTCTTTTAAAATCTCAATAAACATAATCTATATTGAGATATTCAACAGGGAAATCGATGAAGATGTATCAGAGATTATGTCATCATTATTATAGTTGTTGTAAATTAGAAGGCAGTGTGTACGAAGGAATAAAATACATATGTGGTTTGACTTCTACGACGTAAAACTTTGTATTACAAAATACATGTATTACCACAATAGAATAGAAACGGAATTTACGTCAATGAAAATGACAGTCGTATCCTCATTAAATCATTCGCAAACCACATGATCAGCTACATTTATGATGATGTACTAAGTTCATGAAATTTCTACATATAAAAATTAAAGTGCAGATTACACCAAAGTTTCATTTTGGGACCTACATTGAATATGTTGATCTGTATAAAAGCAACACAATTACAATGTTTTCATTTGGTTGGGTTTTCAATTGAGCAGCCCATATTTTGATAATCGTCGAAATTCATCAATAATGTTCTACAAAAGAACCATGAATATCTTAGATAAACAGAATATTCTACATTGTAAATGTGTATTTCATATTTTCATTTTGATGTTATGAAAGAAGTAATATTTATTGAATTGGAACGTGTCTTTGAGTGTAATTGACAATATGAACAAAGTTGAGTCTTGCATCATAACTACTGCCCATGTGTGAATATCATCGCCACTTCATATAGCAAGAAAATGCAGGGGCGGCGGCCTACCATATACAAAATAAAGACAAATACACGGGCTGGTGGGGTGCACGCGCGGAATTCAAGGGGGATTGTCAGATTTGTTGTTTTGCTCCTACTCTCCACCCCTACTTCACTATGATATAGCAAGTAGACAGGACGTGATTCCTCAAATCGAGTTCGTGGGCGAAAAATGATTTCGGGAAATATTACGCTCCTTCTTCAATTCTCTGAAAAATGAATGGCCGAATTAACGGTTTAACACAACAGTCCATCTTCTAATAACAATTTAGACCCAACAAAGGGCTTAAACTCGGTCTAATTTAGGATCACGACTATATTATTACGACAATTAAAAAGAGAAGACAGACAGAAGGGTTGTTGTTGTTATTGTTTTATTTTTGTTTACTTTGTTTTGTATTAGAATAAGAGCAAATACCTTTTCAATTCCTACGGAAAGAACAATGCACAAGAGAACAACTACTTTGCGCTTTCAGCTTTAAAAAATATTAATAGTACGAGGCATTTTGTCTTGTTTAGTTTCATGGGAACGTCTACTTCTTGAACTCTACCGATAAATGACAAACAAATACAATATAGGAAGCAGTAAGAAGGGATATGTTTTTCACTTAAGTGAATATACCTCGGCCTCTACCACGAGTGGTCACGCATCAAAATCATCTATTAAAAGTCCTCACTCCATGTCCAGTCGTGAAATAGCGCATCGCTTGGAGGACCCCTCTCCTTCTTTTGTTTCGCCATCTTCCTCATCTTCGTCTTCCTTTCGTCCACTCTGGACATTTCCTTGACAAGTGGTCAATCCTCATCAAGACCAGAAACCCAATATTCTTAAATTGGAAACCGTAGATGACCACTCTGACCCTTGGATGACCACTGGTGCTCTCTTCTTCCTCCTTGTCTCTCACCGTACCATAAGAATTCATTTTGAAAAGCTCGGGTAACAAATTTGAAAGTAAATTGTTATTCTGTCTGATGGCTAGCTGTCAACGTGAGATTGATACAATCAGGGCCCCGCCATTATAAACAGTTGCGATGAGTCGCAACTTATTCGCGATCGATCCGAATCAATCGCAACTCTTTGTAAAACGGGGCCAAGGACCCTGTTTCATGAAACTTACAAATCGTAAAATTCTCTAACAGTTTAGATCTCAGCCAATCAAATGTCATGGCTTCAATAGCTTATAACAGGTATTGTAACTTGTTTTTTATGAAAGATTTTAAGAAAGTGGCCCTGATCCGTGCATTCAGGTTAAACTTTAGGAGACGATTTGCCGAGTAGTTATATATTTTTCTCTCTTTCTCTTCTTTCTTTCTTTCTATCTCTCCTTCTTATATGTCTCTCTATATTTCTTTATCTGTGTCCTTCATTTCCCGAGAGAGGGAGAGAGAGAAAGAGAGAGAAAGAAATAAACGACAACAAACTGGAACTTTTTGTCTTCAGTACGCTTTCGTTTGTGACTCCTTATAAAATTAACTTCTACCGACCTCCGTCCAAAACACAGCATGAAAATCACCATTATCATCTACAGATTTAATAAATTTCACAAAAATACCACACTCGGCGCTTTCTCTCTTTCTGCCATAATTTTTTTTGATTTTTGTTATGTCGTGTCATTTAACAAAATTAAAAAGTACATGTACCTAAAACAAAAAGTGCTACACAAAGAGTAATTTGAAAAGGGCGGAGAAGTATCGGTATAATAAAATATTCCTAATGAGCAACGGCAGTGGAAGGGAAGTGAGGTGTAACGTCCACTACCGCGATAAAAAATTAACAGCGTCAATTATTTTTATTTGGATTTCTATTCCGGCTATATTTCTACTGACCCGTTAACTGATTGCTGATGTCCAGTGGCTTAGGGTATAGGGTGACCTAAGAAAAGGAGGAAAAAACGCTGACATTTGTGGTTTATAAAGGTGTATGGTCGTTACCTCCCTGTAACAAGCATATCAACAAGCCATATACGGGGAAGGTTTTTGAGATTGGCCAAGCCTTCAGATTAAGGTAGGGGAACATGAATATTGCTATAAATGGAAATCATTTCAATTCGTTTCATAATTATGTATCATCCACTTCATCTATTTTTTCTTCCATCACATGGGAATGTCAATTTCTTTTAAAAACAAGTAAAATAAGAATCAGAAATACAAGATAGGGAAAACATAATTACAAGACATGGATGAAATCTGGACAGGATTACTGCTATTGTCTAATTTACGCATTCATCCATTTAATTTTATTTCACTAGGTTGACATGATAATAAAATGAGTTGATACCATGCATCCTTCCAGCTGACTTATGTCTAGAACCCCCTTTCCGAACGATTTTTCGGGGCACTGTGTGTAATCCGGTAAGGCGGGGGCACATTAATTCCACACACCAAACCCATCAGTTGGGAGTAATCCCCCCCCCCCCCCCCCCACCCATCCCCCATCCGCCTTCCATCCTCTTTCATCAAATCAATCCTTCATCCGGCAATAAAAACAAGAACTATTCAATATTAATATTGCTCTTGATTTCTCCCTTTCTCCTCCCCCTCCTATTCAATCATTTATTACAGAGACGTGGAAACCCCGGGGCTATAGGTCCATCACATCTCTTGGTCACTCTATCTCTCAAGCCACTGGACATCTAAACTTGACCAGGTCAAGCGTGTAGTATTTCTATGCTTGTCACTCTCAAAATAATTCGGACGTTTTGATTAAGATAAGGGCAAAAGGAAAATGATTCGAGTCGTTAAATCCAATCGCGGTTCCACGTGTTGATTTATCATATATTTATTGAATAACAAAACCAAGCACAAAGGACATGGAATTAGATGGCGAAATTTAAAGCATTTATTTTACAGAACACAGGAACTTCCCTTAATTCCACTCTCAATATCATAAACCACGGGGCATGCAGGATGTATCAGAAGGAATGGAGTACATTTAAAGTTGATTTTACAATTACAAAAATAAAAACCGATACTACCACAACATTCTTGCATCGAATACACATTTTCAATTAGTTTTATCCACTAAGCTTTGTTACCATACTAAACCCCTATACTTCACCTTCGCTCGCTACCTTCCGATATCATTGATTTTATTTCATATCTATAAAAAAAACAAGAGACCATGTTGTTGATCAAAAGTCTTTGTCTAAATATTTTTCAAATTTTCTGTTGAAAATGTAAGTATCCTCTCTAACACAATACGTTGTTATTCTGAAATTGTTATGAGTTATTGCAGTAAAAATACAATTAGACATTACTATTTACATTTATTTTTTGTAAAAATTTAATTAGTTATAAAATGTTCTAATGTCCAGCTTTAAGAACTCACAAAGCCATATTAGAAAGTCAATTGACCAATGGTTTATCGTTTAGTATATTAAGAAATGCATTTCTGCTTTTAATAGTTTTTATGTATTTTCTGTTTGTGTTTCATGAATGCACTCTGGGCAAAAGTGGTAATAACTACCAGCTTTAACAAAAAAATAATTTTAAGACAAAGGGAGCGTGTTTTTTGAGTGTCGAATATTTCGTGAACATCTTGTGATTTAAACTCGAAAATATTCACAGTAAATTCTTACAGAAGAAATTTATGCCTCGATACATTTCCGAAAAATGATTAGGAACAACCAAAAAAATATGTATGTGTGTGTGTTTTGGGAGGGGGGGGGGGGTGATCGTTGAATCTGTATGATAACGGAAAAGTATTAATGCGTAAAATAATTATGTTATACTGTCCGCGGCGCGTGCGGACGCATAACGCGTCCTTCATGCGCGCGCATGCACACGTTCCTAATAGGCGGAAGCGATAATCTTAATTTTTCATATTGTGGTTTTGCATTTGTTCATTATAATATTCGAACCAAAGCCAAATGGCGGTGGACCACCGCACACTCTTTTCCCCCATCCCGATGTTTTTGTTGCGTCTGTCTCTCAGTTTGTGCCAGTTTTCACGTTCATGGCCCCCTATTTCCTCTCTGATATAGGCTACATAATATTCACGAGCTCGGTGCTCAGTGTACAGCTGGTCGAGAAAACCGAGGCGAAAATGGTCGAGTGAACATCGGGGGTGTAGCCCAGCAGGAATAAGCAGCTTGCCTGGTATTTATCTTGAGTTTTCCAGCGTCTCTTCTCTTACTCTCACTCCACTGAACGATGTATTGCCAATCAAACACGTCGAGATGAATTTGAAAGACAGAAGAAATTTATCCGATTAATCCTATTTCATTCAGAAAAAAATAGATTATGACAGAACCGGGAGAGGTAGAGCAAATTACATGCGGAAGATAAATACTGAAGAGGGAGGATGAGGGGATGAGAATGAAGATGGAACGGATAAGAAGGAGGAAAATGCAAAAAAATAAAGAGAGAGAAAAAAGGTTTTTGGTATAGCTGAGAGTAAGATTAAAGATTAAAGACCCCCTTTTAATAACTTTTTCAATCTTTTGATTTTCCTTACTGCTCAAAAATTCTATCAACAGCTTTGGGTTCACGAATAACACCTTTTTTAATTTACACCACGATGAAATTGTTATTTAAATGAAATAGGAAATAGCAAGGAAATAATATGCTGGTATGATGCGTTTATAAATACCACAGTCTTATCCGAACACCTAACGCGCTACTTCTAATCATTTCTCTCTAATGAAACTGAAACCGGAACGGCGAAGATATCTGTTTCTTCCGATACATTCGCAGATTATTTGTTTAAACTTGTAAATTTGGAAAAGAATCCCGATGTTTTTGCTTTCTGTATACGCAGAGTGTCTGGAGATAAAATTGACAATCGTCATTAACTTGTAATTCGCGCCCTTCCTCCCGAGTGCAATATATCTCTTTCCTGCTTCGAATTGATTGTGCGACGCCAAGTCAAACATAAATACTACACCCTCCATCGTTTGAGTTAGCGATTGGGTTTCGAAACGCAATCATTTAGATTGGAGAGGGGAATGATATATAGTATTATCTGCAAATAGTCCAACCTACATAGACCACAATCCAATAGCTGAGAGTAAGATTGTCGACGGGGAGATCTTTCGTGAGAGAGAGAGAAAAAAACAGTGATGTGCACTGTATCCATAAACTCAGCTTTGTCACATGCTGCCCTGGGGAAATGTCTCAGCAAGGAAAATGCTGAAGTTGTTGGTAATTTAACAAATCTAGTCCGAACCCTCAAACTTGTAGTATAATTATGATATAAACTTTTCCTCGTAGCTACAAAGATATACAGTGATATACAAAATGAAAACAGGGAAAGCGAGATGAAATGCAATCTATGTTTTTAATTGATATATGGGCCTAAGGTGTATTTTAATTAATAAGTGGTTTGACATTTCATTATCTCATATTTTGTTAAAGTATAAAATGCGGTTAATATGAATTCAATGTCGAATGAACATGGAAATTCGGAGCAGAGAGACTGAGAGAGAGGAAAAGAACAACGTGGAGAGAGACAGACGAACATAATACAGATAGTGTGTGTGTGTGCGTGTGTGTGTGTGTGTGTGTGTGTGTGTGTGGGAGAGGGGTGTTAAAGTTTGTATGACGTGTCTAGTGAGCAAATCATAATCATCGAAAGTTCGAATAATTCTGAGAAAGAGATTCATTATCCGCAAAAGGAAACCGTTTCAGGGGAGAGAAAAAAATGAAACAAAAGAAATAAAAACACTTATCAAAAATAATAAAATACAAAAGCATGTCTCACAGGAACGTGACTTATGTAGAACATGATGGTGATTAATTTGCTACATAACATTCGACCAGATAATTTAATAATGTTACCCTCTATGAATACATTATACATTCAAAGGTGAATTGAAATTGACCCAGAAATGCTCAAAAGTGAAAGAAGGATGAAACGGGGGGAGAAGAATGAATGAAAGAAATGATAAAGAAAAAGTCATGAAAAATATGGAGTGATTATTGACCTATCGCGTGAATTTTGCATAAGCCTACCATTACGGCACCAAAAGTGTGTATTTAAACATCATTTTGGCCCACTCCCCGGGACATAATACCGCGCTGGTAAATACAATTATCGATTCATTCTGCACAGATGGTTCATTTAAATCCCTTCTTTCAACATTCCATATCAACTTCTTATTTGTACATGAAAATGGTTGATAATCAGATAAAAGGAGGGGCGAAACCCGCCACAGCATCACGCACTCCAGCATTCAAACAAAAACTGAATTATAGACAGGATAGACAACACAAACTCATTCCAACCACTTTATTTTACAAGCATTGATTGTGTTACATTTTGTTGGTGTAAGTGTAAAACACTTATACTTGCTCGCGGAGTGGAGAGACGGCATTCAAAAGTTAACAAGGCCGTTGTGTTTGTAAGATTTAACAAAAAAAATTAAGGCTTGGTTTCCAATTACTCGTTAGGCACTTGGGACAGAAAGAGGTGTCAGGAAAAACCTTCGGTGAAATAGAAATAGAGATGGATTAAATACATGCTGGTATTATTTGATATGTGTTGAGACAAAGTGAATGGTATAGACCTACGTCTGTATTTAATTGCCATATTGTTTTGTAGTCGGTATTACATATCGCTTATTATCCCAATAACTCGAGTTCAAACGCTGCGCAGCGGGTTGAAATGAGTATAGTTAACTTAATCTAATGCGGAAACTACAATTTAAAACCTTATATCACGTCGACAGTGTAAATATCAAAATAACAATGCGAAGTAATGAAAAAGAAAGTGATCTTATTAATCAAAACTATATATATGTTTCCATTGCACCTACACACGAAAACTTTGCAATAGTAGCCCTTATACATTTTCAAACTTTTTCTGTTTCCATGCCATTTGTATCTCCAAAGAACTTTCATAGTTTTCACCAATGAATAGAGGAGACAATTATATGTCTAATACCGTAGGACATAACCGATAAGTAGGCCCAGTGATATTGTGAACGACAACAACTCGTGTGTGTTTATGATGATAAGAATGATCTAGTACTTTGTGAGTTGGTGAAGTTTCACCAATGTATGCAGGAGTATTATATAAACACTCACAAATTCTAGTACCACAAATCTTGACACAATTGTGTTTATTAAGATGAATAAATATTGTCAAATTTTCTTTCATGGGCATTTGGATCGACTTTCTGTCTCTTTTGTATCACTTCCGCTTCCTCTCGCTATAGAGAATGCTAGCCATATTTAAGGAAGATGTATAACCTTTGCTGTTAATATCTTGCACTTTAGTAATGCAATTAATTATTTCGCACGCATCTTCTCTTTTACTTGTGTTTTTTGTTTCTTCTTCCTAATACATCATCTCGTTTTTTTGCTGCCACGCCTAACAATTGCCTATTAATTTCAAACCTCATTCAATGTCCATTACGAGGCCATAAACATTCCTCTTCATGTATCACACTTAATTTCAACCCACATTTGACCCCCTTTATCGTCCCAACGCACACGTGTTTACACCAATTATTGTAGATACCCTAAGATACTAATAACCCATAGATGACTCTAGCCACATCCGTTGTTTTCACCACCAATTTTATCCAAATTGAAATTAATGAACCTCGTTTTCCATCCAATGTTACCCCCTTGTTTTCACTCTCTAATAACTATCCTACAAAGCGTGAACAAAGACTGTTACCCCTGCCATTTCTGAGTAAGGCTTCTAGTTTATCTCTATCTAGTCGTCTTGGTGCGAATATGGTTCGACCGTTTAACACAAATCCATGTCTTATTCTAATGAATATGACAGTTTCATGGGCGAGTTTATGCTGAGAATCCCTGCATGTGACAGCTCCCCATTTACGGCCGCCGGGCAACGGGGCGGGCTTCGTGTCGGAGTCGTGTTTTTTTTTTTTTACAAAGCTAGTTGTGGTTGATACTTTCTATTATTCTATTTCAATAACAAAACGATTGTAAGCACGCGTTCATCTTTCGTTCAGATTATTCAACAAATGTCATTTGATTGAATAACTTTGTCTCCCTTTTACCCTGTTTTTTGTGCTTGTTATTCAAAAGTGATAACCATAGAAAAATCATCAGATCAAATGAAGATTGAGAGAGATATATTAAACTTGCAATTACTGCATATAGAAAAATAGAAACGGGGAGCTCTTATTCTCATGAAAAAAGTATCAACTCATCTCTAGAAACAGTCACAACAAAGTCTTTAAAATTGGGAAAAGGTATATGTTTATGATTAAAGCAAACACTATGAATTTTGCAAGTTTACTCCGCTATAGCTATAAGATCTAGTCGAACAGTCGGTCGAAAAATAATAATGATAAGGAATACAATTTTTAGGCTATACCATGCACCTATTGCGGTTTTTAGTCTCATCGAAATATCACCAAGAAATGATTCAGGCAATTATCATGCTAATGACTCGTCAAACTTGTCCGAGCGATGATTATCTTTTTCCTCACGAATAAAACCCCGTGAATCTTATTCTCTTTTTTAAACTGATTTCTTTTGCTTGGTGACTCAGTCGAGTCCATCAGATCAAATTTCCGCCACTACTGGTGACATTTGACCCCCTTATGCCCCCTTGCATGGACCCCTCCTATCACTCAAGGTGAAAGAAAATGATCGAATCATTAACTGATGTTTGGTCGTCGGGTCGCTGACGAAATAATTTCATCATAATTTGGTCTGGATTAGATTAAGCTATAGAGGAAATAGATGCGTGTTACAGATATTACGCGGGGAGGAACAGAGGGAGGTGATACTTCAATATTGGTTAGCTTCGAGTGACCATCGCAAATGAAGAAAAAAAGAATGATTAAAAACACGGATGGGGCTTTTGGGGGAGGCATTAAAGCCGTTCAGCTGTAGGAGGACGAAGGGGGCTGTTACACCAACGAGGCGCCAAGAACAGGTGGAAGAATTACGACGGATTTCAGAATCAAAGACGAAATAGAACGGTACAAAACATAGGTGGAGATAAGTTAATCATAATCACCAGCCTTTCAATTTGTGAGGCAAGGTTATCTGAATTATTATTGTTCATGTGACTCTTCTGAACAGCTCGAATGTGGATAGAACTTGACCGTTGTGTGATTTGGGTTACGAGTGCGTAGCCCTTTGTACCAGGGTGTACCCAGGTTCCAGGGTAAACTAAGGCAAAAAGTTGAATAATGGTCAGGTGATTTCATTGTAAAATAAAGCGCCGTGAGATCTGATGTCACGGGAAAAGAATTATTAGTGCATAGGAATTGTTAGGTACATGTATTGTGATACTTTGGAATCAGCTGCAAATAAAAAATAAAATAAAATTTGGCTAAAAACGACTCAAATTTGCTGGAAATCCTATTTAGGGAAAGCACTTCACATGAATATGGGTACATGGGACTACAAACACATGTGGCTGGCATCGAAATTTGGTCTTAAGTGCACATGTAGTATATTTAATCGTGTTAAGGTTATAAGGGAATTTTGAGAGCAAGCATTTGTATCTACCATTACTTCTATGGTAGTATTCACTTATTATTACCCTGGCAATATCAGGCAGGTACCGTGTAATATATCTTGGTCGGGGGGGGGGGGGGGGGGAAGCGTGATAAATGTGGGCAAAACAGCTTGTCTATGGATGTAAGCATCAAGCAAGGATCGAACCCGGGTCTTTCGTATCAAGAGCCTCGACCCATAATCCACAGTGCTTCTACTAAATATGAATAAAAATAAGAAACTTCACAAAATATTTGTCCTCCCACCTGGACTCGACCTTACCTTACCAATGAACTATAGAAAAAACACATTTTCCATATTATTTTCGGTAAGCAATATATGCATAGGCGAGATGCAGTTCAATTACCATGTGACATTATATTGCTCTGAGGAAAATTTACTGGTATCTTCTTAATTCACTTCAATGTATTCAAATTAAAGCCTACAAGCATGTTTATCGTTTAATGATTACAATTACATTGCCGCTTTATTTTTTGCTCCTCGTAAATTTTAATTTGTTTAACCATTTTACTTATGCAAGCAAAATGAACTGATATCTCGGGTTTATTTAAGTTACTAGCCTACCTATGTAAGTTACAAAATAATCGTTCTTTGTTCTGTAAAAGATACTGTGAAATGTGAAACATGAAATAAAAATGAACTAATCCAAATACTGAGCTGAAGTCTTCTCCTGTTTCATGTCTACTTTTTCTTCATTGTAATTGCAGTCAGACTTTGATGGGGGTGGAATCTATGACGGTCAAAGTAACTAAAAAAAGAGTAAAATTTCAAAACCATCTTACGACTGTTCTGTAAGTATGTTGGTGTACGTTTTTATAGACATTATTATTTTTTGAAGTGCATTAAACTCTCATTAGTTTAATCAAATTCATGTTATTTATCGTGTAAATCGTCGCTGTTTTTACGAAGTGACGGTAGTGAAAAAAAATTGCATTCACTTTGCGTTACGATTTTCCTCACTACCGTCACTTCGTGAAATTAGGGACGAAATTATGTAGAACTGAAAGTAAACACAAGGGGATTGTAGAGAAGAAATTGTGCTCACTCTTTCTTCTCCTGTATGCGTCAGAATAAAGACATCATTCTGTTCAACAACAAAAAAACAATACACTATGGATTAGTATATGATCAGCGATGTACTTATAACCACAGTTTAGTTTTCTATTTAGTCATGTATTGTGTGAAAGGACGTTCTCGGGACGTTAAAGTACGTTGTACTAAAAAATAAGTTTCATTGCCCTTTGGAAGTTTTGCGAAAGTTATAATCTAAATGTGAGTATATTGTATGCTTGCTAGGGTGGTGGTGCGTGGGGTATACCTGCAGACCAACTCTGGCACCAAGTGATTCTAGCTCCCCGACTCCAAGATTCCAATATCTGCTGGGCAATATCTTGAAGGTGATGTGATTGGGTGTTGATGATCAGTACCGCCAAAATCAAAGGTTACAACTTAGAAACATGATGACGTCATCAAAGCCCAGATGTTACGAACATCGTCAGACTATTAAAGAGAAAGTAAGGTCCTGGCAATGCGTTCGTCTAGAAGAAATTGGGTAAATGTTGATTATAAAGTAGATAGGAAAATGAAAAGATATCACTTAATCTTCCTACAAAATCACAGACACTGCACACAGACATTGGTATAAGGGACTACACATACAAAAGGCATGTGTCATGAAAGTCTGGTTCGATCTCCCTGTCCAATCTTCAGTTATTTTCTGGTCATGTTATGAGGACATTTGGAAACCATTTCAAGGACATTTTCTACTGTGGTATTCTTTGAAACTGACATGTCAAAATAATAATGAAGCTTGTAAATTACTTTTCATGTTCACCAGAACTCAACTTTGTCTTTAAACGGGATACGGGTTGATGGCGACAGGGCCATGCAAGTCGTTCAAAGATCAAACCCAATAATCATTGCAAATCCTTCTCACCTTCAACCAAGAAAACCAATATGGTTGATCGGTCTTCCTTTTCATCTCACCCTCCTAGACTTTAGCAAGGAGATGGGTAACATTGCAACAGACATCTGCAACTTATATCTTTAAATAAATATGGTCTGACTTCATGAATCTATTTCGCCTTGGCGAGGAGGCGGAGGGAATGGATCCACATTTTGAGCGCAATTGGAGAAGATATTTTGCAGATTGTCACGATGGTGTTGATAGTCCGTAAGTTCTTGAGGACTAAATCCCTTTGGCAATTGTCCTTTCGTTTTTTTATGAGTAATATTTAGTCTTGAATAGCGAGAGCTTATAACTTGATACTGCTCAGATTCATCATGTCCATACGGAATTCTTTCCACAATTCCTTGTGATAATGATGAGGCCTTTAGTCTAAAGGCATTAATACCAATTACCAAGTCTCTCGGAGGGATTAAAAGCCATCAGTACCCTGATAGCTTAATTACAAACTTACTTTTTTCTCAGTCGTCAGGTAAAAACAAAAAATTATTACAAAATGTAAGTTTCAAACGTCCAAAACGTACTTCAAACCAGGCTTGTTCCCAGTTTAAGATATAGAAGAAAGTTACAAAATAATGTGTGATAGGTATAAGATGAAGCATGCATAAATTGTCATTATAAGGCGTGTAGTGGACCTCGTTAGATTCCATGCTATTTTCTTTTCAATCGTGGCACCCTTTTCAATGGAACGATAAAAATGGAGGAGATCTGATTTAACTTTAGCTTACATGTTTCCTTTTACATATTTGAATGTAAGATATGCAATATTATCCTGTTTTCCCGACCACAAAGCACCTATAATTATGTTTGTTTGAGTTACCAACGCTGTGATTCAATAGATATGAATATATCAAGACTTCATTGACTCATTGAATATATTACAATCCCTGACAACTATGCTGTGTAATCATTAATTCAGTCATATCCTGTATTTTACATTGTGAGAAGGACGACCATGGCAAACGTGTAATTAATTTGGAGGGGGGCTGTTACAATAATACCACCCGCCCTTGTACAACATGAATAATACGATTAAACTTAACGACGCTTACCAATATATGAAACCTCTAACCAAACAAATAAAATGTTAAATGTATATACGTGACTTGTGTGCATGTACCAGTATATTTGGGTAGGTGCTACAAATACATGTAGGAAATAAAATAAAAGGCGGTAATAGATCCTCGTCCGACTTAATGGAGGGTAAACCCCAAAGCGTTGGTTTATGATTATTAAAAGAAAGAATCGATCTGTCGTATTGCGTAATCAAATGAGAGTTGGAAGTAAAAATTAACCGACCACTTTAATATTTGCAATAGAGAACAATGGATGGTTGTTTTTTGCTATTTGCTTCTGGGTGATTGGAGTAGTATATTACAGTTTCAATCAATGCGTACAGGGTGTTGCATAAAAAAGTGTAGTCCCGATTTTTGTTTTCCTACAAATTAAATCTTGTGCTATTTTTGCCCACTTTTTACCTTCTTCTCGTAAAAAACAACATTGTCATATGTTTTATTCCTCAATAAATAGTGTGAAGCAAGACAAATGTGAAAAAATTAACCCTTCCTATTTCAATGTGACTTTGCTTCAATTTTTTTTATATTTTATCTATTTTATCTATTTTTAAAATTGTATAGTGTATATCAATGAAGTAATGAAATATATTGCTTTTATAGTATTTGGATTTTAAAGGCTGTTTTTCAAACATCAAGCTTGTTCAAGAATTCAAAACACATTGAAATATCATATCCAGCTAGCAGATTGAGTTAGTTCATTAGGTAAAAGAATGAGAAACATTCTCATTCGAAGACGGTTAAGCACTCAAAGACTCCATTCTGTAATAATTAGAACTCTACTGTGAGTTACAAAACTTGCTTTAAAAATTGATTTCAAACATTTAAAATTCTACATGTATTTTCAAACTGTATATACTATGTAAGAAAAACATGATTTCCAGACGCAATCGCATTAGATCAAGCGATCTTTTTTTTTAGACACGATGTACAAAAGAAGACACAATTGATGTTTTTAAGGTTTCGTCGAGTTTCTTTCATTGTTGAGTCGTTTTGACGCCCTTGGGGGGGAAATGGCGTGGAACTAATAAGACAGATGCGACCAGAAGGTTAATATGAACTCCTTGTAATATGGAGATGCTAATAGAAAAGGACGATTCGAAAGAGGGGCCGAAGAGAGAGAGAGAGAGAGAGAGAGAGAGATGAATTAGTCCAGGCATGGTGTGATATACAACGCAACACTCGCGTGTCATATTTTATTCACACTGGCAAAGTTACTGAAACAGAACTAATATCTTTGATAGTTCGAACATGTAGGACACCATACAGGATGCCAAATGATAGCGTACTGGTTTTATGTACCTACACAAATAATTATTTTCTGAAAATTCAGCCTTCCGTTTACATACGAGTTATAGGATAAAGAATTAAACATATTCATAATTACAATTTCTAATCACCACATTAAGCAAATGAATGAAGTTGTTCTACAAAAGAGAAAACAAATGTTATGCGTTTATATTTTTCTCTAGCCACAGGGGAATAGTTGGTTCTTTTCTCGCTTTACAAAACAACCAATGGCAGATCCAGGGGGAGGGGGGTCACAGGGGACACGACCAACGCTCCCCCCCCCAAAAAAAAAAATAAATAAATAAATAAATAAATAAATAAATAAAAATAAAAATTAAAAAATTAAAAAAATTAAAAAAAATTAAGAGGGACTAAAAAAACTAAGAAAGAAAAGAATAAGCATAGGCTGGTGACATTTTCCTCTTTATTGTTGATGCTTGTCACAGCTTTTTCGGACTTGCCCCCCCCCCCGACTTGTCCCCCTCCTCTATGAGAGGATACCGGATCCGCAAGCGGCATTAGGTTTGTTTGAGCATTAGACATGACACAAATAAGAAATTCCATTGTGTAATTTGCTTATGCACCTTAATTTAATTTAATTTAATGTATTCATTTGATCAGCGTACATTTTTACATTATTTAATCATGATTTCTCAACTTGATGAATAAGAAAACGAAATAGTATGAATGAATATCAATTGAATTTCCCAATTTCCCATTTGACTGCGGAAGGCTTAATACTACACCTTTATATACTTTACACATCGTTAATCTATTTTATCACTGAAAATTAAGCAATGAAAATTAGGTCGACAATCATAGATTTCCCTCTTTAACTCAGACAAGTTTTAAAGAGCTTTTTATAATATCAAGAACAGTCTGAGTATGAAGGACAGAAGTGTCGTCAAGAAATCTTCTTTGACTTTATTAACATTCAAATCGTTTTATAATGCTCTTCGGTGCCATTAAGGCGCTTCTTTAAATAGCATAAAACCCAAGTCGACATCAAAGAAACACTGGAATTGCAAGCCTCTCTGTCATGTGCACTCTTCGCCCCCAAACCCCAAACACGCGTTCTGCCTGCCTGGCTTTCGGCGTTCGTCGCTGCATTTGGACACCTCAGTATCTCCTCTGCAGAAAGGGAGAAGAAAAAAAAGCTTCTCGGAGACGTCCGAAACAATTTGTTCGTTTGATGCGTTGTGAGTCTTTCCGTCCTTAATGCGATTGCGTCACGGCTCCTCGGTTTTTGATGATAAATTATTGGACAAGAGACATATTTGACCTTTGGTGCGGTATGTGAATGTCATTAGACCAAGCATCACACTTTCTTATACTTACTCCTGCATGCCAAGGTGATTGTTATTTTTTTTCTTCTCTCAGATGATCTTGGTTGGTGGGAATATTGATGCTGAAAGTAGAAGCACCGCTCTGGAACTGTAAACAAAATCATTCGTTATTATTTGATTTTTATTAATCCTAATAAGTCATGTGTAGCAATTTCGGGGTGCATGCCTCGGTCTTGCCTTATTGGGTTTATGAGCTTGCTATCTCTTTATATATCTCACCCCATATTTCTTCCATCATCTCCATCTCTCTCTCTCTCTCTCTCTTTCTCTCTCAGATGTAAATTAGTTCCAGGGATGCAGGATGACCTGCTTTGGTATGTTTTTGCTCTTCGTTTCGGGTCGTTTCAATCAGATTCGTGAAGTTCAAAGAATGGTAGCACGCGAGTAAGAGTGAAAGTACAAAGCATTCGACCACCAAAGGGCTACCCGATGTCAAAGGATCCGCACGTGGTCATCCACCATATGTCTTAGAATGTCCTGCACATAATGGTTTTATGATATTGTCTTCATTTATTTCCAAAATAACAATTTGGAACAAAACATATGGATGGGTAATTAGGACACCTGTCCATTTTGGAATCAGTCATTTATTTTCTTTCTTTTTCTTTGGGTATAATAACTCCTTTATTATTTTAAAAGTAAATATTTGACTAAAGTGAACTACACAGAGAGAGTCAAAGGAAACTAAAAAGTACATTCAACATCATTCGTTCCAGATCTCAAAATTGTTTATACAAATAATTTCAATTCGGTTTTTCAATGTCCCTCATTTAATGTTGCTCTTTTCCATTCCATGGGTGTGCTTTCCTTATTCTAACTTTGGCAAGCTACTGTTTTCCTTCACTAAAAGAGTCAGGAAATAGATATTATAAAGAATTAATAAAGAGGAATGTGACTGAAATTTAAAGTTAACTCTTTCTCGCACAAGGTATCGGGAAACGTCATCTGCAGTAGATGTAGAATTAGTCATGATATAGTTTGAGTGAAATAACAACAAAAGATGAATTTCTTTGAAGAGAAGAAACATATACAGAATATGAGAGAAGGAAGACAAAGAATAAATGACAGATTGGAAGATCTGTTGTCCATTTTCTTCTTATCAAAATATAAAATAACTTCACGCGCGTATAGTAGGGAACAGAATAATATTAAACCTTCGTAAATTGCAGATGTGAAAAGGGCACGATCTATTGGCAATATTAATACAAGCAAAGCACATTCTGTTTAGACTTGGTATTGAATGCTTGTAGACACACGCCTGATACAAAACCTTCTTGTGTTGAACCTTTTCTTCAAATCAATTAAGACCCTTGTGAAAGCCTCGAAAGAACGTACGCGAGGGGAATTCGCGAAGAAGTCATTGTACTTTCTGGAGAGTTGATATTTTCCCCAATTCTCTCTCTTGGTCGAGTTTATGTTGTTGTAGGCCCGTCTGTTTCCTCACCGTATTTCGAGAGCCAATGCCTCTGTAGTTATTCTTACCCTCTTCCTCTCATTTGTCGTTCATCTCCCCCTCTCACTCTCTCCTTCCGTCTCTCCTTTCAGTCCCACGTGCAGTCATTCGTGTATGAAGCGAGGTTGGCTGACATTTTAATGGTGATTATAGAACGGTGTATTCGTTATAACCCTTAAATGTGAGCCCGTGTGCATCTTTAACGAGACCTGACAAATTTAATAATGTCGATTTATTTTCTTTAATACCGGAGAATACTTTGTGGAGTTAAATGCTGCGGATTACTTTCGGCAACGTGCTGAAATGTGTGGATAATTGAAGGTTTTTATTGGTTTTAAAGTAATTGGGTTTTTCTCTTTCGTGGAGCGCACTGATCTCGATCACAGGTGAAGCAAGATTTTTGTTAGTCAATCGATCACGACCTCGTAGATCAGAGGCCGCATGCCCTGTTTAAAGTTCATTCACTCAGCCGATCATGGATTGGTCGCCGTCTAGCCTCAGACGAACACGAGATAAAAGAAAAAAAGGTCACTTTTGGAGTTCAGATTTGGAAGGTGTTGGCTTTGATTGTTAATCGAATTTAGAAATAGTAACCATGCCACACTTTTAAGATGAAGGTCAATACTCGAGCAAATTAAGGCATCAAATTAATGCCAGAATTTAGTGCTTAATCTGACGATTGCATCACTTCTTCACTTCTTAGGATTTCAGGTCACAATTCCAAGCTTCCACTTTTTTTTTTAAATGAGAATCTACTAATATCCCTTTAGTGGGCATGCTACAACTCTGTTTTATCAATGAAATGAATAAATTAATAAAATAATGGCAATGATTAGAATTTGCCAAGCTGTTCCCAGATGAAGGACTATTCCTCACCATTTCTCTTTCATCCTCATCTATTCGATATGGATAAGGTCTTTTTATTAAGTGCATTGATACACATCATGTACACCTGAACTGTACTGACTTCTAAATCCTCTGCTTTTGGTGATGTATTTCTTTGACTTTGAACCTCAAGGTTTGGGGTTAGAATCTCTTTCGCAGCACTAATGTCTTTTGGCTAGACATTTTATCTCTATTTTCCACACTCCACCCAGGTGATGTAAATGTGTATACTTGGCACTGAATTAATCCCTTAAAATGCTCGAGCGCTCTAATGACAACCGTGCTAATAATGGAGCTCCAGGAGTGGCAGTGTAACAGACATGAGCGTCATCATGATACAAGTCTCTAATTTTATCATCATAATTATTATCTTGTATATTTCTTTTCATTCCATATCGTATAACTATACACATGTAAAGGAAGGATATGTGAAGTTCTACCAGTAGATTTTATTGCCATTATCGCCTTACACATATCACTGCCATACCATCAAGTACACAACCACTACAACCGCAATACCTGTTTTTAACGATTGATGCTCTTCTCCCTATCTAATTATTTTTCTATTTCTTTCTGTCTTTCTATCCTCTTTCTACCCTCTCTCTTGTCTCTCTCCTCTTTATCCAATGTATGTTTCTGCTCTTTATCTATTAGTTAGCAATATTTTGTATTATCATCTGTCTTACGTCTCCCCTTTACTCTCTATTGCTTTTTCATTAACCACCCCCCCCCCCTTTTTTTCCTTCTCTCTCTCTCTCTCTCTCTCTCTTTCTCCTTTTTGCTCTGTTAATATCCATGATTCTATCCCTGGTATGTTCTTTTTTCCTCTGTTGATCCCATTTCCCTTTTCTCCACCTCTCCACATCTCTCTCTCTCTCTCTCTATCTCTCTTTCTCTCTCTATCTCTCTGTTCTCCTGTTTATTGCGATATTTCTATTTCTTTCATTTCTCCTATCTGAATGTTGTCTCTGTTAATTCAGATTACTCTATTTCTTATCTCTGTCTCTACCCCCCCCCCCTCTCTCTCTTTTCTTGTCCTCTTTTTCATTCTCTCCACCCTCTCTCATTTCATTTCCCCCTCCCTTTCCTTTCTGTATGACCGCCTTTTGGTACAATAGTAGAGTTCGAATAGCATTTAGTCACGGCTCGTCATGTCTTTTTGCCATGGATGCTTTTACCAAGTGATACGGCAACCCACACCAGCCTCCTCAGTGGGGTGCCCTGCCTTTCGGATCGCAAGTGGTTGAATAATTAGCACAACTATTATCACGGTTTATTCGTGTTACTGGGATCAAACGACGAGGAAAAGAATGGTTTGGGACTACACACAGAGCGACTTGACCTCAATGTCGTGCTATGATACATAGATCGTGTGAACATTGTCCTTATTTTACCAAATACACGGTGTCTCAGTAAAAAAAAAAATATGTAGGCTATATATATATATATATATATCTGCATTTATTTATTTTATGTTTTAATATTAAAATACGTTAAGAAATTCTGTTTCAATTTTACTATAATCCGAAATTATCAACTGATAGTAAGAAAGGGACACTCTATAATAGTAAAAGGATTTAGAAAAAGCATTTTGAAGAGAGACACACAGAGAGAGAGAGAGAGAGAGAGGGTGTGTGTGTGTGTGTGTGTGTGTGTGTGTGCAAATTGTTCTCAAACGTACTATTTGAAAAAGCGTTTCATTCAATTTAAGAATATTATGTTTTTCCTAAATCTTTCCCTTTCCTCTCTTATACATCCCCTTATTATTTTGTGTTTTGGAAAATACATGTAATATCTCTCTCTGTGGGGGGGGGGGGGTGCATGTGCTTGTAAGCATGTGTGGGAAAGTATTGTTGTTCATAATCGGATTAAAAAATTATATAGGACAATCATGTTTTTTTTTTTTGTAGACACCATGTACTTACACACTGCAAAAAAATAGAACCGTATACTTACTACACAGTGAGCAAGTATTGTGAGGTGAGGTATTGTGTATCGTCATAATTGAGGAGTGTAGAGTAGCGTGGATAATTGCGAATATAAATATAATTTCGTCAATAATTAATCTCGCACCTACGTTTGCCTTAGTGTCATTGAGTGAGGGAGATGGATGGATGGATGGATGGGCTGATGCAGAAAGTGATGGAGTGATCAAGGGGGCGATGGAGAGCGAGAGTGTGAGAGACAGAGAGGGAGAGAGAGAGGGAAGGAGGGAGAGAGTGAGAGAGAGAGAGAGAGGGAGTGAGAGAGAGAGAGAGAGAGAGAGAGAGAGAGAGAAAGAAAGAAAGAAAAAAGGAGTGAGAGGGAAAGAAGGAGTGAGGGAGAGAGAAGGAGAGTAAGAGAGGGGGAGAACGAGGGTAGAGACAGCGAGAGAGAAAAGGGGGAGAGAAATAAGTGAGAAAAATAAAGAAAGAAGGGGGTACAGTCGAGGCTGAGTCTACAAAAGAAAGGTGAAAAGGTCAAGAGCGATATTATTTATTTAGTCAAAAATAATTTCCTAATTAGAATTCTTTGAGCTGGAAAGTGTGAACGTTTGTTTTGTTATGTCTCTCGATTGCAATGCACCATAAAATATTCTGTTAATGAATTATTACTGTAATAATTCTTTAATGTGTTTCCATGGAAATCTAAAAGAACAAACAATCATTAGATATATTTCATTGTTTTTTTTCTCTTTTCTTTCGGAATTAGGCAGGTCTGACGCCTCAATTCTTTACGATGCTCATCTATTAATCATTCTACCCTTCATGGCATTCAATCATTGTATTCCAGCTTTGTTTATAATCATCGATTCAAACTCCTCTAAGCATATATTGACTATAATGCGCAGTTAAGTATTGGTTTCGAAATCGCGCAATATACATCTACAAATTATCAAAATATCAATATCACCACAAACAGATCAATTTCACAATTATATGCTGGATTCACTTCTTGGTGTGCTTTTGGGGTCAATTGATACCATTTCAATCCAATGCGATGTATCATTATTAAAGTATTAAAGTAAAGTATTAATTGAAGTAAAGTATTGGTATAGAAACCACTCAGTATAAATATACAAAGTATCAAAGTATCATTATCATCAGCACAGACAGATCAATTTCACAAATTTATTCTGGATTTACTTCTTGGGGTGCTTTTGAGATTCAATAAATACCGTTTGAATTCAATGGAATGTACTCTAACCTCGCCACTACCATCCTGCATTACATCTGCACAAGACAGTCTCCTATCCGCCAGAGATACGGCCACATCAGCGGTCAATGTCCAGTGTCCATCCCCAATCGGTCAGTGACTCTAGATCATGTCCACTAGGTCATTTTTGTCCGGTCAGTGCTTTTTACCATCCGTTAATGGCAGTACTCATTGATTTTGTTGATGATTCAATTGGGAGGAATGAATGTCGCGTTTCTGAAAAATCTATATCGTAAGCTATTTGCAAATGACTGCATGTATTCATCCATGGATGTACTATTTATATGCCAATGACATGCATTTCAAAAAGTGACTGCACATGTCATGAAAACTACCATTGTCTGTTGGTGGAAGTGGGAATAATGTAATAATCACGGGAATAATCATATCAGTGTTATTATCCACGGAGGCAATGTTATGTTTTACCACTCTATTAAACTAATGTGAGAAAAAGTTAAAATATGTTCGATTTCATTCTATCGTCATTATCAATGCCATCACCTTTATCATCGTTATCATTGTCCTCGACTTCTTTGGTATGAATGTCATTATTCCTATAATAAAACTGTCTAAACCTGATAGTATGTTGTTTGAATTTTAGTCAACGATGTCCGCATTATGTCACCCTATGATAATGATAGGACAGTGTAACAGCAATGACGTTTGTTGTCAAGAATAGTATTCACATCAACAATTACCACCGCATCCACCACCACCAAGACCATGCAACACCACCACCACCACCATCACTACCACCACCACCACCACCACCATCACCACCACCACCACCACCACCACTACCCCCACCACCACCAACACCAACACCACCGCCACCACCACCACCACCACCATCACCACCCCACCACCACCAACACCAACACCAGCGCCACCACCACCACCACCACCACCATCACCACCACCACCACCACCACCATCACCATCACCATCACCATCACCATCACTAAACCACCACCACCACCCCACCACCACCACCACCATCATCATCATTATTATTATCATCATTATCATCACCTCAACATCATTATCTCGACCATCACCATTTTCTTCCTCACATAATGTATGCATATTCTCTTGCTGCACTTCTTTTACTTTACTACTTCTACTTCTACTTCTACTATACTTCTGTAACTACTGCTGCTTTCTATTCATGGTCAAGTATTAATAGCAACATGATTATTATGCCTGCAATTAACTTATATATATATACCGCAACTACAATCACCACCACCACCACCACTACTCTCCTTCCACGTACTACTTCTGCATCTACTTCTACATCCCCTACCAGCCTAAGCAAAATATGTTGCGTCTTTTTCTATTATCCTACCACAAGTTGTTGTCTACCCCCTGCTTTTTCTATCTCTTCTACACTATACTAAATATAATACAAACTCCACAACCACTACCAATAATAGCATCTGCTACAGAAAAATGCAACCAACAAGAAAAGCTTCCAGAAAAAAAATGTCTGGCCCATCATTTGACTGACACATATCATTCAAAATCCTCCAATCCGACTGCATTATTTCGCTACGGATCCCATTGAATTGAAATTGCTTTCTAATTCTTCGCACCTCCCGTCTATGAAAAGTGCAAATTACCAAACGGTGCGTACTCCTGTAGAGCGCGCATATACCACCTCTTCCGTTCTCGGCTCAGAGTGGCGGTCGGCGTAGAAACGCGACGACCGGCCAAGAGCGCGCGATTTGCCCTCCGGCTGAGATCAAGCGATGACAATGTCCTGGGGGAAATATTCCGGAGGAGAATTGAAGAATTAAAGATTGAACAAGAGAGTGGTCCGTGAGAGAGTGATGGAGACAACAAACCAACGAACATGATGAAACTTTAAAGACAAAATGCACACGCCGTTCGCAAAGTGTTTTTTAGTCACTCAATGTATGCTTAAAGGACATGCAGAACGTAGGAGTATGATGTCGCCATGCATCCCTGTGTATACAACAATGCTTTTATTGAAAGAGGTCGTACAGCATGGCATACATAATAATTCTACATTCGCATTCATGAATGAGATTTTAATAGCAAAGTAACATTATTAAAGCTATACTCAATGACGATTTTTGCAAACATAACGAGGCTATCCGACTCAAACAGCAAAGACTAAATCAAAATAATAAGCATTTTAAAGCAACAATTACGCCATTTCTATATCTTATCATCAACAAAATAGTTGATGTCGTTAATGTCTTCTAATAATTTGGTTAATCCTGCTCTGTTCCTTACATGTCCTTCTTGAATCAAATCGAAAAGGATTTCTTACGAATCTGAGAAGTAGAAAAATAAGTCTGACTGTTGGCTACATACTTTTCTTCAAGAAGGTCACGTGACAGTGGTACTGATATCGTTTCATATTTGCTTAAAATGTACAAATGCATTTCAGGTGTGTTCTTGCCCCTTTAAGTGTAAAAGCAAAATGCCTTTATCCGCGTTACAATTACTTGGTTTTGTTGAGGGACATGGGGGAAGGGAAACAGGGCCGTACGAAGTGGATAGATGGAGCAGGGAAATAAAAGACAAGGGTGACATCGTGCATGCAGGAAGAAGTCAGGTAGAAAGAAGAAGAAGAAAAATGGTAGTCGAACTGGGAGAAAAAGTACACGTAGCCGTCCGGTGGAGCTGAAATAAATGGTTCTGTCTATTCAATCGCTTGCATCTGGGCCCAATCACTCGACGAGAAGAGGACTAAAGGGGGTGTAAATAAAAGAAGAAAAAAAATGGTTGGGAGGGTGAAGAAGAAAAAAGGAAAAAAGGATGATGTGCCCTTTGAAACGTAAATGTGGTAGTTTGATTTCATGTGTGAGTGTGTCTTTGCTAATGTCACTTGTTATCATAATTTGGAGCACGCGTGAAGTAGTCGTTGTGATTGTATTGCCCCGTGTCCGGGACCTTTTTTTAAAGGGTGGGGGGGGGGGGTGTACACGGTTACTCCACGTTATCTCTCTCTCTCTCTCTCTCTTACATTCTCTCTGACCCTATTTATTTCCTTGTCTGATAGTCTCTTAGCCCTTTTCTCCTTTAACTCGTACATGGGTTTTAGATGCATCTGAGAAGTTTCTGAATATACAATTTCGAATCGTATATAAAAAAATATACGATTAAAACAAAATCGAATGTAATACGATTAATGTGATGGTGGTAGTAAACAAATGATACATTATATACACGCTATAATTCGCTTTATTTAGTTCCTAGTTTAATGAAAGAAAAAAGGATATTTTGATAAAACCGCTGATTGCGTTTTCCAACGTGACAAATATCAAGGCAAATAAATTGTTAATATGGGACAAATCTACATTACTACTTTAATGAATAGAGTGAGTCGGATACATGACTTTGGTTATTATTGTACTAATGGTGATGATTGCATCGATGATGTTGATGATGATGATGATAATGATGATGGTGATAAATTTGCTGATAAAAAACGTTTTCGTGCAGTCACCTTAGTTCATTACCAAGTAAATGTCATCAGAGAAATAAAATCGTAAATAAATTATTAGTAGCTGCAGACAGTTTCCTAATAAATAAAGACGTCATCAATATTATGTTATTATATTACTGTCTTCTCATTAATTTTTTTTTCTCTCTGAAGACTGAAAAGAGAGATGAAGAGAATAAATTATGAAAGAAGGACGCCTCAGCAAATTGAGAGAGTCTCAGACGGCACTGAAAAGTAATTATAGGCTTAGTAAAAAAAATATATCGATTCCATTTGGCACTTAAAGATGTTTCTGAAAACAAAATACCGCCTCGTCGTCGGTAAAGATAAAAGCATTCAATGATCATAATACTTTTGTCCTTCTGAACAAATTTCTTATCATTTCAAAATACGATGCTTCGTTTATCTTGACGATTTGCAGGAGTGAGAGAGAGAGAGAGAGAGAGAGAGAGAAAGAGAAACAGATGAATCCCATCCATTCTTGAATTGAATTTTATCTCAGACAAAAATGTTTTCGTATGTTATTTTTGAAATTTGGGCGAGCGAAGTAAAATGAATTTTATGATGATTACTAAAATTCATTCTATCATGGCTTCTTGAGAAAAATTATGTCGAAAGTAAAAATTATCATGATCCTCTATATCTCTTAGGCCTATTATAAACATTCTCCATGTAAGGTGAAGCTTATGTTTGTTCTGACCTACGATCTAAGGAATCTTCATTTTCCACGATACGCCCTAACATAAGTAATTATATTGAGAACATAACATATAAAAAACAAAAAACATTAAACCGGTCTTTACTGAAATTTACTAGACTTTTTATAAGTGAGTCGTTATCTAACATCATCACACTTAACGTAAAGTAAAAAATACAACGCCCCAAAGGAATTTAACAAAATTTGGGGGAGGGGCATGTGCCTCAAGTATAGTTTCCTACCCCCTCCCATGCCCCGACCAGGAACTCATGTCCCCAAAATGCATGCAGAAAGTGGATTTCAAATTTCCTAACTCTAGATCTACTGTAGATAAACATTATGAAAATTATGAAAATGGATCAAGAGTCTAGAATATTTCGAGAGCTGCTGGATGAAGCAAAATGGAGGTCACACATGGGATGGAATTTCGTTCTTATATAATCTCTTAGGTGTTTGGCAAAGTTTCAACCTCATTTGTATGTACGGATGATAGCGCTGTAATACACGTCAACATTGCTACTCTATACGTTTCTATTCAACTTTCGTTCTGAGTTTCATTCTACGGTTTCTACTTCAAGCAAAGATGAAATGATATAGCCAGAATAACTGATGTTATAAACTATATATATTCTCTATATATATAGCATTTAAAGCTATAGCTTTCTTACTCCTAAAATAAGCTCGTACTTAAATTTCTCGATTGTTAACAGTAACTTTACATTAAAATGACTTCTTATAACACATTTCGAATGACATCATCTATCAACCATATGCCGAGGTGCGATGCAAGAGATACCGGAAGAATAGTAATAGCTTTCATTGTGATGTAAGTTAAGAAAGAGAGAGAGAAAGAGAAAGAGAAAGAGGGAGACAGAGAGAGGAAAATCACTCAATGAAATAAATACTCGTTTGAAATGCACATTTTTTTCCTTTTATGATTCGATCTGTCAATCATAACGTTGACCAAATACTTCACACACGTGGCAATGTGCAATATAAGAATCACACACCAATGAAAGCTAATAAAGTCTTGATATTCATTATTTCATCATCCATTTCATACCAATCTGATTTATGTTACATGATGTACGGTTCGTGTTACGCCAGAAAAAGGCTGACAATCATCCGAAAAATCACTCCATGTGTGCAGCTGAAGACAAAAATGTCAGTTAAGTCCTAAAAGAGATATAAAAAGAGAGTAGACTGTCAGAGGAATTTGAAGATTCTTTTTAAAGAGTTGTCTTGATATTGCACGCAGACAGTTTGATACAGCGTAACATAAACCGGGCGCCGGCTGCGCGCGGTGCAGACAGCGCGGGACGGAGAGGACTTAGAAGAAAAACAAGAGAGAATATTTAACTGTGATATTTAATTTGTTTCTTCTTGCTAATCAGGGAGGCGTAGGAGACGGGATACCAAGTTTATGGAGCTGTCTGAAGTCTCAACATTACCTGTGTGTCACCATTGTAAATTGGTTTTTAAACTGGTCAGCGTGGATTTCAGCCCAATCTTGTGATTATCTTAAGCTCTGTCTCTCTCTGTCTCTCTCTCTCAGACGAGTAATGCCCGGCGGAGCTTTTGCTTGCGCACACAAGCCGGCGGCGACTCGCGCATACGGAGCAAGAGACGTATGCCAATGATTTGCTACTTCTGACGAGGTCTAAGGCATGTACAGTGTCATTTCCCGGTAAATAAACGCTCGGTAAACGCCATTTTCGTTATTTTTACCCTCCATTTAGAATCGTTGCTTTTTCTGCAAACGGCATCTGACGACGAGTTTTTTTTCTCTCTCTCTCTCTTTCCGTTCGTGACGACGGTTGACAGGAATAGAACGTATAAGAATAATGTCTATCTTGGCGACAGCTCTTCATATAAAACAGTCGCGGAGTTTCGTCTAGCGTCTGAAGTTATCATCATTGCCCGTTCGTATTTGCGTTGCTATATACATCATTCTATGCCGTCCCGGTAAAAAGAGAGAAAAAAACCAGGGCTGTCTAAAAGACGAAACAAAACAAGCGTTACATGAGCAGCAATCTGTGCTTGTCACACTGCCTTTTAACCAAGTCACGATCCCTGCAATAATAATTAACCCGAAGAAATAAGAGAATCTCAAAAGAAAGTCCGACATTTATTAGATTGCAAATCGATTTCGAGGTTGGCAAAAACGACAGTAAAGGTTTCTATTCTCGCAAAAACGGTCGAGTGTCATTTTGCAGTGGCGGGCTCGTGCTCTGCCCAGGGTTTCAGGCGGAAATGCTAGTCACGGAGACTGTTTCTTTCTGCTCGTGTTGTAATAATAATCATCATCAATCGTGTATTCCCTTCCTCACCAATTACACCGCTTAACTTGTCGATACAATGCAATAGCACAATGCCAGCGGTCGATTTCGACTTCATGTTAATATTATGTCTCGCTCTCCCGTTTTCCTTTCCCTTCTCCCTTCAAGTCCCAACAATGAGTTTGACGAGTGTATGAAAGGAATCGAGATCATGTCACTTTACCCACTATCCATGTATTCATTCTTATTAATGTTCACTGCTGACTTCAAGGGAATCGACACACTCACTTTTATGCTCTCTTGTTATTGCCGTGATAGACAGCATTACACCCACTCAATAAAATGGAGAATGACTTTTCATTTACAAATAACAACTGTACTGACATTATATAGCGTACAATTCCCACTCACACGCTTCTAACTGATCGTGTTGAAAGTAATGCCATATGATTCCGTTATATAATCATATTACATTCAGTTGAACAGAAGCTTAACAGTCATATCGTGTGTATATTGGCGTATAGCATTATTCATACAATCATGATCATGCATGAGGGGGTGGGGGACTCCGGACTGAGTAGACGAAATCGAGTGTAAATGCCACAGTTGGGACGGGGATGTGGGAGGGGGCCGAATATTCTTTTCACTTTGCTTCACCTTTCCTCTCTCTTTTCACCCCCTCCCCCTTTTTTCTTTGATTCATTTGATAGGAGAGGACATACATGCCCGTGTGCCCCCTTGGCTACGCTACTGTATGTATATATTAAACCAAAATATAATAAACTCATGGGTGTGGTAACAGTAAATGGTAAACTTGGAAATAACACATTAGTTCCTGCAGATAACAATTCAGACCAAAACATTACTGAATCATCGATCCGGTATTATTATCATCATGGTTGTTGACCCATGCATGTTGACCATTACCTCAATGCAACGCTGATTGATTACGCAACACTGACCTCGAACCCGTGTTCCATGCATTTAAGGGTAATGGCCGGTGACGGAAACCTACATATTGTAGATTACAGCATGGAATCAGTGCTTAATGACTCATAATAGGGACTAGGGTTTATCATAATCAACATTTTGGACATATGATAATTGTGGTTTCCCCTGCCCTGGTCAAGTTTTTCAGAGAATGAATACAAAAGACAATGTTAATCGGCGAAATCATGGGTGTATATTTATGATCGCCAGTGCTTTCGTTAATGATAGATTTGTATAATGTGACGAAATAAGAAATAAAATGAATGAATAAGGTATAACCATCAATGAGATGGAACCCCTTTTATTTTGCTGACGACGACGACGACGACGACGACGACAATGATGGTGGTTATGATGCTGTTGATGGTTGATATAAATGTCCTCATACAATTAAAATGTTTTCAAAGTTGTTATAATTTCATCAAGAAACAAAATTGTATAACTCTGTAATATAGAAATCAAATTACACAATGCGAGCCACATTTATCTCAAGTTTTACACATCCTTAAAGATGTCTGATATTACTTCAAAATGATGTATGTAAAATTGTGAATCAAATCAAGTAAAATCAAAATCAAAATCAAAATATTGATTCCAAAAGTGAGTAAAAAGTAACAAAAATAATACAAAGCAATACTTAAAGAAAAGACACGAAAACACCATAATCCGAGATCCTCTCTCATTTTTGACGAAAAATGAGTAGGTTTTTTGTTGTTTGCATTTTTAAAAGACCAATGACCTGTATCATCGCCTATTTTGTGAGCATCTCTGAAACATCTTGAATCAAGTCAAAAGACCAGAGTCCATCAAAACTTCACTAAATCCTCGGTGTAAAGGAAAGAAAGAGAAGGAGAGGAGACTGGGTTTGGTGACTGTAGTACTCAATCAAGTAAAGCTGAAATAAGAAACAACATTTCAAGACGAAAGCTATAATTAAATCGCATCATTTGATATTTCTGCCCAAGTAATCCGGCACATGACTCCGAGCTAGTATTAACGATCGGGCAACTTCTCGAATTAAGACTCGAATTACGCGTCTACTTTATATCACTCTATACACGGTATACGGAAAAGGGAGAAGAGAAAACGCATGCTGTAGAGGGATGATCGCGGAGAGGAAGGAGGGAAGAATGAAAGAGTAATAAAGGAAACATCCTTCTATTTTCCTTCCTCTTTCTTTTCCTCTCCTTCCTTCAAACGCTCACAATACATTAAGGGGTTATGATATTCTTCGAGGCACGCAACGCGAAGAATCAACCGCAAGAATGCTGTAAAATCATCGATTTGGGGTTTAGTTTAAATAAAATGACACATCAATACACCTGGCACGTCGATTCGTCAGTTGTCTGTCTAACAACTGTCTTGCGGGATGCTGTCTTCAGCCATAGTTTCTTTATTTAACAAATATCCATTTCCAGATCTTAATTGATGTCAAACTCATACACTGTAACAAGTTTTGTCGTTAATGTAACTGACATAAATTGAGGAACTAAAACTAATCCGTGTTAAAATATAAATATGTGGTTTACCCTCATTATGAACCTAAAACCTCCCCTTTTCACTCTATAGTTCTCATTCCTTTTCTGCTTCATTTTTTTCCATTTCAATTCCCAATTCGACACTTTTTGTATTCTTAATCCGTTTTTTTTTTTACTTCTTCGAGTAGGAGCCTATATGTCTATTATTTCAGTTTGGTGGTTGTTTATATCTTAATTCTATTTTGTTGTGAAATTCAATCTCTTAAATCAAGTCATAATATTCAAATTGATGATACTCCTCCCGATCCCCATGTGCTCTTTAATATGTCTTTATTGTCTTTACCGGTCTTTACCGGATTTCGGTTCACTAATTGTTTGAACACTTATTTGCATCTAATGAGTGATCCACAACTTTTGATAGCTTTGTATATTCTTTTCAAAACGTTAGCTAAGAAGGTGATCACAGTCATGTTGCATGTTGCTTTCTGTGTGCCTTTAAACCAAGGAACTTCGTCACCCGTACCACATTTGGTAATATGTATTTTCTTTTCTTTTTTCTTTTTCTTTTTCTTTTCGTGGGTGTTTTCTTTAGTGTAAGCCCACCCTTTATGACCAAAGATAACAAAGTTTCTTCATATCTCAGAGAGCCCGGATACAAAAACACAACATCGGAAATCTTCTTCATCAAAAAAAGAGACTCATTTTGCACCTTTAAGTCGAAATGAAAACCTGCTCTTGGCGGCTCAGTTTCAGTGTCTAAGCTACTAAAGCGAATCAATCAGGATATATACACTAATCTAGGCACATGTAGCGACATTAAATCTTTCTCGGCGCATTATATGATACCGTTCATCCCCGGGACATGTCCAACAGAAGGCGAGAATAATTTGATTACAAAAATATCGCAATCCTCACCCTTCTCGCAGCAGACTAACATGAAACATACTGGTCGCGGTATCAATGTCTATCTAATACGAGTTCCGTAACCGAATGAGGCAGGGAAAACTGAGACGCAAGAAAAACTGGGGAGAGATGCAGAGAGACACACATATGAAGATATTATTTCAAATCTATGACTACAAGGGATTGGAG
Source organism: Strongylocentrotus purpuratus (assembly GCF_000002235.5). NCBI lineage: Eukaryota > Metazoa > Echinodermata > Echinoidea > Camarodonta > Strongylocentrotidae > Strongylocentrotus > Strongylocentrotus purpuratus. The sequence continues at coordinate 14,541,565 of NW_022145596.1, forward strand.
TAGTGTTTATTCACGGTATTGATGGTATAAGGTTGCCGCCATGCTAAAGTTTTAAGAAGAAGGCTCGCGCGCTCTGGGAAAGGAGCAATCTGCTTCGCTGGGGACAGATTGTATTATTTTTGTCAAATGTTTGCCGTTTTTCAACGTTCAACCTTTTTTATGGGATAGTCTCTCCACGCAGACGTGGAGTTGACATTTTGGTGGACGAAATCATACACATCTAATAAAAACGTGGATATCTTGCAGTCTTTGTTATGATGCATACGGTCATCAGTCGATTTGAGAGAGAGAGAGAGAGAGAGAGAGAGAGAGAAAAAAAAACACACACACACCCTCATACACCAAAACACAGACAAAAGACAGAGGGAGAGAGAGACACACAAACCCACGCGAACACGCACACCCACATAAAGAAAGAGAGAGAGAGAGAGAGAGAGAGAGAGGGGGGGGGGGATCATAACCCGACCTGTTTCATTACCATTCTCTACACGAGTTAAAGGCCTATTTATTAAAAAACATGTAAAAGTATATCTACATCTTCAGAAGATTATGGGTGCAATTATTATAAACTATCTACAACTGCATAATGTATAAGGCATACACCTTTAAATACTTAGTAAATGCGTTTATTGTCTTGATCTGTATGTTTGACTTGTTATCGGTATACTTTTGCCTTGAAGGGCGTACCATCGATTTTGACACAGAATGGTGAGTTTAGAAGGCAGCACTTTTAAGAGAGAGAGAGAAAGAGAGAGAGAGAGAGAGAATAAAGACGGCGTAGATAAATATTATATGACTGAGATTCATGTTTTCATTAATATGCATGCATGCTTTAACGACTTAGAACCTTACAAAAGCGGTTTCGCCTTTGAAGATGACGTGCCATGATTGTGTAAACAAGCACCTTCGGACAGAAATCGGCGTATAATAATTGCCGTTTTATTCTTCTGCAATTTTCATTGCTTTGTTCTCGCTTTCACCACGTCCAAAGAAATACCGATGTCTTTGAAATCCTGAGCCAATAATAATCGACTGTGCCAGGCCGACCTTCAGGCCTGTCAATACCTCAATTATTCAGAAGCGAAAAGCAGACATAATTCTGCAAAGCTGTGATGTTTTTCCTTCGCGCTCGTTCATAAAATCCCTACTTTCTCTTGTCGTGTGCGATTGCAACAGTATAGTGGCGTTATCGTTCTTTAGCTTTATTATTTGAAATGCACGGTTAAATGAACGCGATATTAATACGAATTCAAAGGCAATCATTGTACGTACGTTGGTAATCATTTAAACAAACAAGTCCGGGTTTACGTAACTAAACACTGGGAATATGATATTGGTTTTTCTTTCTAGAATCGAAAAAAAAAAAAAATGTGACGGTTTGTTTCGGGCTATATTGCAGAATAGTCAAAGGGCTATTATAACATTGTCAAAATAATAATCGAGCAATATATCAAACTTACTAAGCCTATCTTATTTCACTTGGTCTTTGCATTTTTACTGCAGGGTTTGATACGTTGAAATCTGAGGCGGGATAACAAATGTAACGTTCGAAAAGATAGGGGTAGAGTAGTGTAAAAAGCGTCTAGCCTTAAGTTCTTGTATGTTGTAAGAATTATAGATATTCCTATTTGGCTACATGTCATCGTATTACCCAAATCAAGAGAAAATATAAAAAGAAATGATTCTATTTGATTTGATTTTCTTCTGCATTCATATAAGTAGGCCTACACAGTTTCTCGATAACAATAGTAACATAAAATACAATAAACATTTTTCTGACAGTGAATCATAAATAAGCAAATTATAACCATTATTATTTTCAAAAACGAAATGATAAACTGTCATAAATACTAAATTTCATTAAACATTATACAATAATATAAACAAATAAATGGAAAAGGAAGCGTGTTTGATTCAAATTTAGTTGCTGCCATTCAATTGATGTAGAAACCCAGAATGTTATGTCTTTTGTAGAAAGAAAAAAAAAAGTTAAATCATTAGAAACGTGTATTGGCTGCGAGCCAGCGAGTTTCTTCAATGAAATCATGAAAGGAAAGGGAAGAAGCGATGGTGAATGAGGAGAGGGGGGGGGGGGGGGGGGGGGTGAAAGAAGCAATTTGGGTACAACAAGAGATTGTAAACAAAGTTATTTAACACCATACTAATGGTGGCGCCAAGTTTACAAAAGCATTTTTACATCACGATTTCGATTAAATGAGACTTCTTTTTTAATGAAGAAAAATCTTGAATCCTCTTTATTTTTCATCTTGACAAAAGCAGTATTCCATAGTATGAAGCCTCATAGTTAATTAGTTTAATTAGCATTTCAAGAAGCAAGATTACTATGAAATAAAAATGTAGTAGAAAAGGTGTTCAATTTAAGCGGTTTATACCTTCATTTGAAGGCACCCTAAGTAAAGGGCTGAAATGCAGTTGGATGTCAACCAACAATTTTATTTTCAGAATCTTTTAACCATTAACACTACCATGCTTGAACCCTAAATTAGATTAAACATGACGAGTATCATGTCATGGCAGTATAATATGATTATCACCTAATGGTTTCCATCGTATATAGTCGCAGGCTGCAAGTTAATGTCTTAACCCATTAAAATGACAATCAGAACTCAAATTGACGTCCATTTTCTTCCCTTTCTATACTCGAAATTGAGAAAGTTCATCACAAATTGGAGAAAATGATTTAAATGCGCCCCTCGGATTCCGTTTTTAGGCAAGATCATGTCTTTTTGATGATTATTTTCCACACGATCTGGGCAGAAAATTACTCGAAATGTGGCGGCATGGAGCTCGTCACAAAGAGATGGCAATTTCCAACCATTAACACCGAGTCAAATGGGCTTTCTTATGACTGTTTTTTTCTTTCTTTCTTCTCATTTTCTTCCTCAAGTCTCACACGAACTTTTCGTTTTAATTCTCGAAGTACTTCTTGGATTGAGATTAGGAAAAATAGCTAGGCTATATAACACGCTATCCCGTTTACTTGTTTTCATAATAACGACATTATTGTGCAACGATCATAAATATCAGTGTAGTTAGTGTACAAAGCTTGTTAGGAAATCACCATTTGCTTAGAGTATTTTTTTTATACTTAAGTCTTTTTATACTAATCATCAACTAACTCCAAAGTTCTCTGTAGTACAAATCTAGAACAGGATGCAAGACCATACAATAAACATGGATTACTGTTGTTTATCATTTTGAAGGCTGTTTAAAAAAAAGAAAAGCGATTTTGATGAGATTTCCTAGCGTAAGACGTGGGTTTCTTTTCACTTTGTTCATATACACACCAAGCTTTACTGAAAAATTGTAAATAATTATGTGTTATAATCATTTAAAATAAACTAATACCAAAACTAAGCGTGGGTTGTATTGTAAATCCACTTATCTGCGAGAGTAAAGGTTTGATTATTTTCTGGAAAGAACAATTTTGTATTTTTTGTTAAAATTCATTTGTTAACATGAAAAAATATGGACTCAAAAAGTGTAATATAACGATTCATAGTAGAGGTTCGAGAAGGCTATATGAAGAGAGTGCGACTGATATAACATGCCCTTTAAAAATTATGAAAAAGAATGTACTTCATGCTCGAATTGCGAAAGTCAGTGTTATATTTCGGCCACATCCAAATGCAAAAATAAATCGATGATTTACGAAAAGAAACATAATTCAGAGTCGTGAAAACTAACTCAAGCGGCAAACACCTGGTCGGTTTCCCCGGCTTAAAATTGATCACGTATTTTGCTGGCCTGCCTTTGTTGAATTTAACAGATCTCATTGCAATAGCAATCCAATATTTAATTCCAATGATAACACCGGATTGTTATTGCTGCTCCCCGCCCGCCTCGGCTAGCCAGCCACGCTATACCTTGGGTGCGAGAGTTATTGCATTTTGGCGAGGATAAACGAACCGATATGGCAACATTGAATGTCACATACCCCATCTTGGTGACAAGAAAATTGCCTTCTTATGGAAAAATGTGTGAAATGCCTCGTTTTTTTCACGCCAGTGTCTATTGAAACGTATGAGAGAGTAACCTTGTAAAGCCGTCCGCGGTGTTATTCTTTTTTGTTTTCTCTCTCTCTCCCTCTCATTCTCTCTCTCTTTCTCTCTTTCTTTCTCTCCCTGTCTCTTCAAAATCGTAGGCTGACGAAATTAATGCTCTTCTATAGCCGCTTGCTTTTGCTCGTCTTGTTCGAACGCGTAAATACAGCATTCATCTTCATTTTATTCCCCCTCATAATTTTGACAATTTAAGTCCAATTCAGCCATTTGAAACCCCATTACTTCCCCTTTTGGGCTTGATGACGGACGCAGAGAAGAAAATACATCGATTTGTGTCGGTCGAAATAATCAGAATAAATTGTACGGATTGCGTACGAGGCGTGCGGGAGATTTGGGGGCCGTTAGATTCGTCACTTCGTAAATCCTCGCACTGGATGTTCCAGAATCGGCATTTTAGGCGGGAAACCGCAAATGACTCTCCAATTACTTGGAGTCTTTTGAAACACATTTCACCCAATATCCATTCTGACGTCAGAAGTATTATCATAGACAGTCAAACTGAAGAAGAAGAAGAATTAATTGTAATTGAAAATTACTGTTATCTCCGAATAAGACAAGGTGCATGCTTTTGAAACTATGATGGATGTCATGAAATTGACCTCATTCTTTTTTATGTTCTTTTTCGCTCCCATGCATCTGACCAATCACATGTCGTTTCGTACTTTTAATAAAGAAGAAAGTTTGTAACAAATGCACAGATATCAAAGTCTTTGTGTGTGCGTGTGTGTCTGTGTGTGATATATAGTTTTTAACTATATAAGCTCCTTTCAGCGTTGGGCACAAAGGTAACTCTTAGAAAAAGTCAAGAAGACACAGACGGTCATTCATACCTCGTAAAAACACATTTGAAATAAACCGTAGAAGGTCTTTGAAATTGGTGGCGCAATTTTTTTCTTTCTTATCATTAATTCTTTTTCATGTCATTATGCGGCTATGCAATTATTGAGAAAAACAAACAACCTTTCGTCTTCAAAATCTCATCCTAAATTACTATGTCTGTAATCGTGAATGATGCAGTCACATTCTATTTCGATCTGTGGATGATAAAGACAGGTTTTCGTTTTTACCATACAAACGGAAAATAGTCCCGCCGATAGTTTCCGAGTAGTTTGTCACTTCACCTTGGTGTGTTGGTTGAAAGGGGGGGGGGGGGGGGGATAGGTGAACGACTATGTAAGTTTACCTGGGTGTGTGTATGGGTGTTTAGGGGTGGGGTGGGTGTGTGAGTTTGTGAGTTTTACGTTTGTGTGTGGAGGGGGAGGGGTATAGGTGAATAACTTTGTAATTTTGTGTGTGTGTGGGGGTGTATAAGGATGGGGTGGGTTTGTGAGTTTTTGATCTTACATTGGTGTGTGGGGGTGTTTTTATGGATGGGGTAGGTGAGTGAGTTTGTCCTTTTACTTCGGTGTGTGGATGGGGTGTTCATAGGTGGGGGGGGGGGGTGAGTTTGTGCTTTTATCTTTGTATGTTGAGAAGTGTTTAGGGGCGGGTTGGATGAGTGAAATTGTCTTCTTTTATTTTGGTGCGTTGAGGGGTGTTGGTGTGTCATTTCATCTTGGTATGTTGAGAGGTACCTATAATGGTGGGATACATGGTTGGAGGTAGTTTAGGGGTAGGATGGGTGAGTGAAATAGCATTTTACATTGGTCTGTTGGAGGGGTGTTTAGAAGTAGGGTGGGTGAGTGAAAAGCATTATCTTGGTGTGTGGAGGGGTGTTTGTATGGGTGGGGTGGGTGGATGAGCGAGTTTGCCATTTCATCTTGGTAGGCAGCATGGTGTTTTAGGGGATCTTATATAGGAGTAGATCCTTTATTACGATTACGGAATCTGTTCATTTTACATGTGCCAAAAGGGTGTGTAGGGGTGGGGTATAGTGTATAACAGGGTATAACACGGTGATTTAATGGCTTTTGGTTACACTATCCAATCTTAATTGTTCTCTATGTGCTCACCAGTATCGTAAAAAAAGAAATAAGCCACGATCTACATCTTCGAACTGATTTCCACCTTAAGTATAAGATCACGATAGCTTCGTATAATATTTAGCAGATTATAAAGATAGGCCTACATTATAACCACAATGCATGAAACATCAAAAATGTAAACAAGTTCCTAAACCAATAACACGAGAGTGTGGTCATCCCTTTATTTGTCAACTTCAAACAGATGAAAAACACAAACATAGGAAGCAAGTGATATAATCATGAAAAGAGTTCTAAAAATCAATGGTCAGAGCGTGAGAGAGTACTTAGCTGATGAGAAAATAAGGGGAAAATCTCTATTCCTTGTTTCGATAATATCCGTGACCGAAAGTATTGATAAACAGCACTCAATTATGCTCAGGTTGTGCAATAGAAGTGCTTGAAATAGGTAGGTTATGGGTTAATAATTCAAATATAGTTTTGATTGTTGTCCGTCAGCGTAAAATATATCTAATTATGAATTTTATTATTTTATCTTTCTATGTTTGATGAGAACCCATTGTCAACATGGTTTAATACCAATAGTAGTTTAATCTTATGCTGCATATAAATCAACTCAAATCATAAATAATGAATTCGAGGCTAGTTTTGTTACACGTCATATCTTACTTGATTATGTTTTTTGTTGTTCACACTGTGTACAATAAAGATGTTTCGATATGTAATTATTGCTTCGATAAACCCTTTGGAAACTCTTCTCAAATCATGAATGATGATGATTATAAAATATCAAACATACTGACATTGAAAACTAGTTTACATAGGGTTATGTATTTCTGCGAGATGTATCCTCTCTTTGTCAAACTCATTTTTCCAGCATCCGGTCGGTAGACCCACATGAATGAAGTGAAATGAGACTTGAACGAAAGGAAACGTTAAACAAAATGTAAAACGATGAAACTCATTTCCATGGAAACGTATCAATGATACTTGAATCATATATGTTTACAGGTAGCAGTTATATTATATTGCAACTATAATACAGCCCACATCCGGGAAGAGACTGTTAAAGACATTTAGAAATATATAATTTCAAATAAAATCATTATGGTTTATTTTTCGGCAAGAGGGTGTAACATGCTGGTATGCAAACTGTTTGGTTTTGTATTTTGTGAACTTCTTTTTTATTTTTATTTGCGTGAGAACATAATAATTCAATTATCAGAAGGAGACCAAAACTCTTTCACTTTGTCAACGTACATGTAGTTTAGTTTACAGTGAAGAGTAGAAACTCGAGGGTGTGAATAAGGATAGATTGGTGAAGGAAAAAAACACTCTGATGCAAGTCCAAAAAATGACAAATTAGATACAACCCCTAACTGTAAGAGTATAGATCCATTATAGGATTGTGTTGAAACCGATCTGACACATGTACTATTGATATATTATATAGGCTATATAATTACTTTTCGAATAGTATGGATTATTATTCTTCAAGCTATTTTCATGAATATCATTTGAAATCAACTCCTTCAAATGGTTTCGCATGCATGGCATTACATTCTTTTCTTTAACAATCATATTCTGTTCTCTATGCATTCATTTTGTCCAAGATATCATTAAATTGTATCACCTGCATTTACCAGTAATTTAGATTTGCCCTGGACTATCTACCGTCTCTTTTATTGTGCTACTTTGATCAATAAATATGATGTACTAAGGTTTAAAAAAGAAATATTTACCAGAGCAAACTTCGCGATTTTACCTTAACCATCGCGTTAGTAAACAAAAAATATCCCCATTTTTCTTTCAAACGTAATGTAAATCCTTCTGGTGAAGTCACTCTGTTGCAGTAGTCAACCGTGACCTTGCCCATTTGATCCAAAGTCATGTCCTCGCACAACAACGATATTTGCTATCATTTTGTGTAAAGAATAGCATCGAGGTCGTTTAAGATCTGGATCCAGATTAGAGCGGTATACCATATATACAAAGACCATAAGATTGTACTGTCAACCTTTTACATAGCAAATATATTTTACGAGTTACTTTCTTATATATTTTTGTTTATTTTTTAGGACCCCCTCGGTAGAACAACAGCTACTGATGGTGTCCATTTATGGTGACAGCTTGAGATAGTTGCAACATGCCAAAGAAATACTTGTTTTGAATTCTACATTTAGTTTCTACAGTTTCTATTTCATAGCATATTTTACAAGAGTCAAACTTTTGTATCGACATGACTCTATATTCCCATTGTCCCAACTTTTTTTTTTTTTTTTTTTTTTTTGGGGGGGGGGGGGGGTCAAAATTTCAAACTCTAAAATGACATATGTTTTGTGTATTACGCTGACAGACGTTTACATTTGGGGATCTTGTATCATGCTGTGTGCTATTCATATTTGTGAGGTTTAAACGGACAACTATATTTCATGTTTCCGCAAATAGCTTACACTAACTATATAAATAACTGATAGCATTTCCCTTTCTTCAGTAGTACATTTACCCCGGTTGTGCACGTTAAGGAGACATGTTATTCCGTGTTAAATGTGATATGTAAACATGGCGCATGCCAAACCGAAAAATAGATGAAGCGACGACAGCAAAAAGTGCTTAAACACATAAAGAGATGGAGAATCAAGAGCTCCATTTAATCAACGGTATACATTATGTAATTAATCGCCGTACAAATAACAGCGCATTATAGCCGTATAGATAGATATTCCTTTTTTGCTTTGAGCTCATTACCGTTATCATCATCACTGTTTAAACTAGGATATTTTGTGTTCAGTCGATTAAACATCAGCTACCCATACCATTTCATCTCGGCGACCTTGATCTCGAGTTTGATAACCGGTTGTCTCTGCACCATTGCGGTCTTTAGAAGCCCCCATTGTTATTTCTTTTGACAGAAGTAATTTGCTCGCTTTTTCGAATCGCAATAGAATAATGGAAACGCGAAGTGCATTAGTAATTGCAGCTTTTATTTGTTCTCAAGCGAGATAATTGCCCGACTATTTAACCAAAGAGAAAAAGAGAAAAAACCGGGAAAAGTGCTTTTTGTTCATGCACTATTGGAGCCGGGTGACTTCGTTTCCGATAGTTCTTTTTTTTTCCTGCGTGAAAAACGAATGATGTGCTTTTCTCTCTCTACCTCTCTCTCTGTTTCTCCTCTTGTATCTGTTTCCCAACATGAAAAAAGTTTGCTGCTATCTATGGGACTGTAATTTTTAATAGAAATTTGACTTCCAGCATTTAGCCCAAGGTCGTTTATTTTATCGCCGAACTGCCTGCTCTTGATGGTAATTTTAACTGGTCATATTCTCATTAACATCGCGAATGCATGTCATGTTGTGTCTCGACAAACCCACAGAAAAAACAGAAAGATTCAAATCTTTTCTAGATTCTCTGTAGATAGGCTCATACCAACTAGTTCAGTATTCTGAACTATGCACCTACTGAGGTGATTAGCAGCACCATGTTTTCTTACGGTTTACACAGTGAAATAAATTTAAGTTAAAACCAGTGAAAAAACAAAACAAGATACCTTTATCCGATCGACAAAAAGAAACATTTTATATAACGGATTGAAAACATGGCATCTTAAATCATGAAATTGGGGGAATAACCTACATGTATTTGCAAAATATAACTGAAAGCTTGTTCTGAGCTACAGTTATGGCTTTCGTCCATAGGGTTACATGTATTTTTTGAAGGGGAGGGGGGGGGGGGGAGGGGTTGTGAGGACTTGAGCCCCAAATCATCCCTTTTGTTTGCTTGTTTTAATACATCACATTTTCTTCTAATTCAATCGTATAATTGGTGTTTGCTCCATCATGTTTCTATTTGTGTAGTTTATTTTTCTTTTTGTCTGTGTTTTTTTATTTTTTTTTATTTTGTGTTTTTTCTTATTTTGACCGAAGAAAGTATAGGGTCTTAATGATAGAAGATTTTGAAATTAACATGGCACAAGAGAAGCCGAAAAAGTAAATGGAAAAAAAAAAGGGGGGGGGGGAACATATAGTTACGAAGGTATGAAGGATAGGAAAGGTAAGGTAATGATTTATTAAAATAATTATTCGCTGCTACATGGCTGAATGGCAGAATTGTGTACAGCATATAAACACATCATGATCAATAATTATTACAGAATCGAATTCTCCTCTAAATCTTAGACATGATAATTATGTAATGCATAATGAATAGATTTTCTATCAACAACAACAAAATTCAAAAAAAGGGAAAAAAGAAGAAAAATAAACAATAATAACGATAAGGGGGAATGAAGGGGGGGGGGGGGCAATGAGAGAGAGCCGATACAAACAAATATTATATACATACGAACGGAGAGGGTCGGTTCGGGGTTATATACTTTATATCGCTTAAATGAATGAGCGAGTAAGATATAAAGAGAGATACAGATTATGAGAGAGGGAGAGAGAGAGAGAGAGAGGGTGTGGGTGGTTGGGGGAGGGGGGGGGGTGGGTTGGCAGACATTACATAGAACAAAGTGGACAAACAAGTCCTTCACGGATATGACAATATTGAAGATGTAAGTTATTGAAGACAAAAACATCACCGATGAAATAAAGAGTATAAGGAAGTGAAAAGAAACTTTGTTTCCATCTAGTTTCAAATGACTTGGCATAAAAACTATAAATCTCCATCTGTCCGTATTATTTCATTTTATCAAAAGTGGTTCTCAAGTCGGGGTTTAGTTTAGAGACAGGGCTCAATATTATTATTGTTGAAACCCATATATTAAGTCTCCCTTCACAATGGCTTGAAAATCGACGAGGTATTCTCTCCGTGTCAGTCTAATATGATGATGTGTGTGTTGGTGAAGACGAAAAAGCTGCATCAGAGAAACTGAATAATTAATTGATGTGCCTCGCTCACACCTTACCTTCCTTGCGTAAATCCCCAAAGATACATTCTGCGCAGAACGGTGCGATTTAGCGCTAACAAAATATATTGACGCTTTCACCAATGAAAACTAATGGCAGAGCTTACCTCTGATTCGATGATGGTCGTTCAACAGTGCAGTCAAATTAACGTATGTAAACTTTTTAAGACGCGTTCATTGATAAAATAGGGAGTGAAAAGTATGTTATCAGCAGCAGAAATGTGATTTCGCTTTTAAATTGCATATTGTCCGCATTGTCATAGATTATAGGATATCTTAATTATTTTGAAGTAATATTCATGAAATAAGCTCCGGGGTTGTGTTGAGTTTTGACTGTTTTGTCGATAGGAACTATTTTTATCAAGCGCGATCACGCTTCAGGAAATTCATACATCCCTCCTTAACGAGTGGAGTGACCCAAATTATGACCCTTGTAGATGTTTGGATTTACACGTGAAGAACCAATGTGGAGCATTTATTGTCATTTGCAGACCGTGATCGCTTTGGCCGCCGCGTAAGAACAATTCTATACAAATCGCCAGACGATATCTCACTACCAGCTGAGCTCCGAGAAGAAACCGCGCGTGGATCGTATTAATTCACTTATTGGAAGCTCACTCTTGCTCTTGCAATTTCTCGTCATTCTCTCGTCGCTGTTTCACATCTCCGCTAGTGGTTTTCGTGCATCGCTTCGGTTGCAGAAGAAGTTTTGTTTTTGAAATCTTGAGTTTTTGGATTGCAACTGTATGAAAATGGGAAGCCCACCGCCTACTCAGGTTCCCCTGAGCAGTGTTCTGTACAAGCTGGATCGGGTAGCCTACAGTACCCCACCGCCTGTCAGCAACGACCCCGCTAACAACGAGTGCAAACTCATCGAATATCGAGGGGCAAAAATTGCCAGTTTCAACATTAATGGAGATTGTATGATATGCTTGCCACAAGCTTTTGAATTGTTTCTGAAACATCTTGTGGGCGGACTACACACGGTTTACACAAAACTGAAGAGACTGAGCATCACTCCGGTGGTTTGTAACGTAGAACAGGTTCGCATCCTGCGGGGACTTGGGGCGATCCAGCCGGGAGTCAACCGCTGTAAACTGCTCACCAGGAAACAGTTTGATATTCTCTACGAAGATTGCACCACTGCTAGGTAAGGTTTAACTTGGAATCCGTTTAAACTTTTTCACCGATGTCTATTACCTCAGAAAAGCTCTCTGGGGAGCTTCTCTTTTGAAAAATATTAGCGCGAAAAATTGCGAGAAAGCCTTTCGAGTTCAGAAAGATCTTTTCTGACCTTGCCGAAAATGTTCAGATACAGACAGGTGATTCTTGAAATTTAGAGACAAAACCCGCACCACATCTGAGCGCAGGGTGTTTTTCTTTAGTCTTGTATCTCCAAACAAAGTGATTGAACCTCGGATTCAATGGTGTAAATGACTTCTCAAGAATTTTCTGTACCACTTAAAATTCGTGGAAAATTGATACCTTTGTTTGCTTACTCAAAAGATGATGCGAATATATCTCTTTTCGCTTTCAGTGATCTCGTTCGTAGTGGATCGGTATAGGAGAAGGAAAAAGAAATTAAGTTTGTAACCGCTGCCTGTGACAAAAATGTTGCTTTTATTAGGTCCAGTTGTCAAGTTTTGTGTTTTTCAAATCGGTTGAATTGCGATGATTATTTGGGAAATGTATCCTTTGGCATTCAATTCATGCCTCATGTTTAGCGAGCCGTTGAGCGTGTACGGATTGTTGCACTCCGGTGGAGCACATTGTACACCGGATCGTGGCCAGCGGAGCGGGGCAAGCAGCGGGGTGCTTCCCCGGCAGAAGCCAGTGAGAGTTCCGCTGCATACTTCGGCGTGGCGCTGAGTGCATGATACCATTGATCGCGTAGTATCTAATTACTTTTCCCCTCCTATTAATGTTAATATTTCAATAGGCTCAGATGAAAATGGAATATGTGAGCTAAATAATTTTGTATTAGATTAACTGCTTCCAGTAGCAATATGTTTTTATTGTATCAAAGTTTAATCAGATTAATGATAACATTTTGATAGAATTTTCTTTATGATCGGTTAAAAAAAGAAACACTTGTCATTTAAACTCCACTTTCAATTGATTCATATCTTTATTTAGACATATTAAATGGATGAATATATGGCTACTATTTTAAGCCTTAAGTTAAATATTGAATCCTGTTGTTGATTCCTTACTATAAATTCATGTCAATTACAAAGATCCTTTTGTACATCTGATATTTTTCTTCTATCCTGGAATATTATAATTCATGCTTTTAGGAAATGGATAGAAAATGAAGAAAGTAGGATTATGGTTATTGCTTTTTTCCGTTTACAAAAGGATCTGCTATTGATTTGTTTCTTATAACATTTTCTCGGTGAATGGAATTACTTTTCCAAGAATTCCCCTGCCTGTGAAATTCTTTTTGATAGTGCCCCCATGTAGTGCATCTGTTTGTACCGTGTCAACTTGACTTTAGTAATATTGATATCAGTTTGGGGTCAGCTGCTCCCCCTCTCGTTGGTGGCTTTTATGGTCCTTATTGTCCTAAACCCCTTTCATTGCTTCTTGTGTCAAAATAAGTTATCGAAAGTTCACCATGTTCAGTTCATCCCCCATTATAAAAACAAACTACATTTGTCAGATTTAGTACTGTAATTCATCAGTCAAAATTACTTATGCCCTATTTGTAATTGTAGAATTTCATATCTGTTTTTATATTTTGAATAATCAATAACAAAAACAGGATCTGAATAATAAAGTCTGAGATGTAGTCAGGGGAAAGATTTAATAGGGTAAAAGCAATTGATGAATAGGGTTTTGATCTTCTTTGAAACAAACTTTCTCGTCTTTTGTAACAGTCACCTTTACAACTTCACCTACAATGCATCATCTGGACTTGAATATGTGATATTTTGTGAAACTACCCATTTTAGCAATATTTGATAAAGAAGATGAATATAAAGGTAGGCTTTGAGTTTCACATATATATGGTGTACAATAGATGCCAGTTTAGATACTTGAAGATGTGAAAGTAACAAGTTTTAGAATGATCTTTCAATCAATTCATTTAAATGAAGAAGATATAATTATAATCATGTACTTCATATTATTGCTAGTTTTGTTTAGTGTAACAAAACAACTCCTTCACTGCTCTTCCTATTGCTTGGTTTTGAATGATTGTGAGAAAATGATGGTTAAGGAGTTGCATCGGTCTTTAATGTTGTGGTAGACGTGCCAGTTGAAATTTGGAGGCAGATTGGAAAAAGGATGGTTGCCTGGGGCTATCTAGCATGACAAGCCATGTTGTAGCGGTCAGCGCTGGGGGGTTAAGGGGTGGTGAGTGAAGTGATGAAGGGGTGGATGGGAGGTCAAGTTCAGATAGCCCATTAGGAGGTGGAAGGGGTGCATGGTGGAGGGGGCATACTGGAGGGGGTGACTGGGAGGGGCAGTGGGGTGGGAGGATTGAGGGAGGGGTTGGGCTTACGGTGAGTGAGTGACTGGTTTATAGAGAGTATGCATCGTAGCATGGAAAGAAGAATCATGCTGTGCAAGAATAGATTGAGATTGCAGTGAGAAATCCATTATTTTAGAAACATACCCATTTTCATAGAAATGATGAAGAGTAAGAATCTGTAAAATTGGGATAACATAGAGGTGTTTGACTATGTGATTGATTATGTGTTATTTTTTGATAAAAAGAAAGGACAAAGGGAGAGCAGAGAAGGGAAGGGTTTGCTTGCTAGAGAATGAAATGAGGTCAATCATAAACATAATTTGCTGTCTAAAAAATATGTACAAACTGTACATAAACTCATAAAGTGCATAGAATAATAAAAAAAAAATGAAAATGTGAATGATGTTTTCAAAATATTTGGTAAACATGTCTTTGGATTTATATGTTTTTCAGTTCTTGGCTGCACAAGATGTCCTTCCTTCAAAACCTCTCCAAATAAAGATTTCATTTTTGTTTCAAGGCTTATGGCTTTTGTAAGCTGTGTGGCATAACATAAACTTGCATCTTTAGAGGACTAAATAATTGTCATTGGAATGTACCTTAAATCTCTACCTACTGTAAACATCCCAAATCAAATGGAACATAACACAACTAGGGGATAACAGAGTTTTCATGTTTATCAGGAGCGCTCTGGGCAGAAGCATCCCTGTAACATTACTGTCACAAGTCGAGTCTGAAATGCCATTTATCTTTTCTCGCTGATGATGTGCAGTGACATACCCCGACTGTGTCTGTGTGTGGTCAGCAGAGAAAGGGGCAATCCATAATGCTGTTTATTGATGTTGTCCAGTTTGGGGAAGGTCAACCCATACACTCATGTTGTGGTCAGAGGGAGAAATATTTGGATAAGAAATTTACTGCTGCATTTTAATGGTCATTTATTTAGGGGATGGCTTGCATTTGGGGATGGATGGATAAATTTACTACCCTTTTTGGAATGAAATTATGAAAGACATATTTCATTCTGAAGATAACAAAGACAACTCCCTTCAGAGTGAAAACAATTTCATTCTGAAGATAACAAAGACAACTCCCTTCAGAGAGAAAACAGTTTGATGAATACCATGAATATTTTCCACACAATGATTTTAATATGCCCTACATCTTTAAATGATAAGACTAGAGGATGAGGTCTACTTGTGTGGATTATAAAAAGAAAAATTATTAACCACCGGTAAAGTAGATGTTAATTTAAGACTTTTCTTTTACACATTGGGCAAGATAAACATGAAGATAATTATTTAAAAAAAGTGAACTCACATTTGTTTCTAATGTACTTGGTGATAATGGCAGTGGCACAAATTATGAACCTTGTAATAAAACCTAAAAAGGTGCATGTCCAAAAAATTGTTTCAACTTCATATAAATTCCATAATATTTGATTTCAACTTTCAAGGAGAGCCCAAATACAGTAGTGATATTCAGAGAGTGCAAAATTTGTCTGCAAGGCATCAAATTGTATACAGTTTATGTTTTAGGCCTACACATTTCAATCTTTGATTAAAAGAAGAAGAAGAAGGAAATGGCATGGATGACAAGTAAGGAGTGAACTTGACCTCAGGGGGGTAGTCTCCTACCCTCCAGTCATCCAGGACGATTGACCTTGGCAACCCCGCTGGGGTCATTGACTTTACAATTATGTGTGATGAGAGGTGTGCATAGTCTGCTTAGCGAACGTGACCTTTCATAAGAAATTTGGGGTTTTGTTGGCAAATCAGTCAAATATTCTCTCTCTCTCTCTCTCACTCCTTTTTCTCTCCCTCTCTTTCTCTCTCTCTCTCTCTCTCTCTCTGTCTCTGAATCGTGTAAAGCAATATTTTGTATGCGGTGACAAGATGAAGTCTTGCCCGGTGTTAATGCTGGATAAGGTTGATTTGATGTGAGGAATGAGATATTTGATTTGTTTAAACGATGAAGGTTAGATGAAGTCCATTAGAGAGTGAGAGTGAAGTATGGTAAAATATGTAATGTAATTTTGTGATGCCAACTTTGATATGGTTGGCTGTTTCCCATGTATTGGGAGCAAATATTTGCATTAAGGATTGATTTGATGTTTCCCCTGGATAATTAGATACATGTATTTCCTGTTGTTCCTGTTTTACACTGTACGTGATACCAGCATATCAGATTGTTATCCTGTAGATTCATGATGTTTACAACCATTTCAGAAAAATGAGGGGAATAGTTGTCATAGAGAATCAGGAACTTCAATCCTAGGAAGAAAATAGGGGAAAGTCCATCGGTGTTTGGAGTCTTAACGACTTGTGTTATGGTGAAGTTGTTACGCCACATGGATTTAATTGTTAATTCAATCATAATGTAAGGTTTAGCAATCATGCATAGTACATGCAACCTTTTCCTCGCAAACTAAAGTTCCAAGGGTCTTAGCGGATGTCATTATTTCTCGATGATATCTCAAGAAATGAAGCCATTTGTTTTTGGATGCTCTGCGACGGGAGATGCCGGCGCGATTGCTGGAATGGGAACCGTGCTACGCTTTCACCAGATGTGTTTCCACTCCACAGTGGTGATGGGGGGCCTTTGTAGTGTAGGTGTCTTTTTGATGTTTGCCGGGCAAGGCACTCTGGTTGCTCAATCGGCGTGCGTGACTGTTAAAACGTATCGAATACTGGCCCAGATACCATAATAATTGTCAGGAATGAGCACAGAGCCAACAACATAATGCAATAACAATCATCACGTGTGCTTGGATGGTTTGGGGAATCACAACGTTTGAGTCTTACGGGGGAGCCTGGGTAATTGCACTTTGTTAGCGCATCTTCTCCTCACGACCCGTTTACACTGTACGCTTCTTTTCATCTCTTTGAATCGGGTTTATGCACATATCTATGGTGGGGTTGTGCTTCTGAGAGACAGAGATAGAGAGAGAGATAGACAGACAGACAGAGAGAGAGAGAGAGAGAGAGAGAGAGATCATGGGGAGAGCATTGAAGTTGAGGAATTTGTGCATGAATGATTCAAGAGTGTTTGAGCTATTTTTTCCAAAGAAGCAGCAATTCATACCAAGTCAGGCAGAAAAAATGAAGAGCTTGTCAAAATAACGCCATATCTGATGGACACTGTTCCCTACATCATACATTTTCCACCAAATGATTTTCAAAATGTCCTTTTTCTTTTCTTCATAGAAATCCATTCAAATCCCTCATCTTCAACATCCCAATCATTCAATTACATTTCATCACGACAGATGCTTGATAATTCCGTTTTGTATATCCTGATTATTTCTTCTGAATTGCTAGGTGCTAATAAACTGTCCAGTGCCAACCAACATCCTTCCTTTGCATACATTTCTGCAAAAGACCTTGCCGAATCGACGGCGGCGGTGAAAGAGAGAATCATGTGGGTCGGCCGGACACAAACCCAAGATGTAGATGTAATAATTGTTCCTTTGATCTCTTGGTCTGTTATTGCAAGACACCGTAGCTGGTTGCTTTGCCATCTGTAGTGCGGAAAGCGAAAGACAGACGGCATGGATTACTTTTCCATTTCCTTTTCCTCCCTGGTTGTCTGTCTGATGTCTTCCAACCCTGAAGGTGCAAACAGAAGGAATTCTAATTGCCCTTGACTTGGGTGTGGCAAGGTATTGTGATCAAACCATTTCAAAATGAATTATGGGAATTTTTGTTGTATTAAATCTGCTTTTGATGAGTTTTCAAAAGTTGTCTAGCAACTTATGAGCATTCCAAGATCTTGAAGAATTGTAGAGTTCAGTAAAAAAAAAAATAATAAAAAAAAAAAAAAAAAAAATAGCCAGTGTAGATACAGTAGATACATGTACCAATATGTAAGACTTTAGGAACAGGGTATATTTGGGTGAACCATGAGGTCTCTTTCGGTACTAAACTGAAAAAGTTTTGAATAGTTGTTCAAACTTCTAATATTTCTGTTTTCTTGCAGTTACGTTGTGAGACATCTACATACACATTTTGCTCACTGCATTGTACATACAACAAATAATGGCCATCTTTTTGGATTTAAAGGATTGTTTTGTGGTTCTTTTGACAGATTCACTAAATATAAGCTGAAGGAAAGAAATATCAAGAAAAAAACTAAGATTGATCAATCTTTTTTTTATCAAATGAAAACTGTAAAGTACCAGTATATTTAATCGAAAGAGGAAAGAATTAACGTTCAATAACCTAGGCGACTATTAAACAGATGTAGTAGTAACTGAAACTGTAAAAAGAAATAGTGATCCGGTACATGTATGTAAGAAGATATTGACTATAAGTTATAAAACTTAATCATCATTGTTGATTCTAAATGTTTTAAAGAGTGCTTCAAATGTTTATCATTTACGTATTCATGTCATGATATGCAATTTTACAAAGAAGGGTCGATGAGGCAATTAAACTACCAGCACTTTATATACCTTTATGGAACTAGATATTTTAAGATAACAAATATGGAGGTTCTGAATTAGTAACTTTTTATACGTTATGCTTTTTCTATTTGCAACTGATAAAACTACATGATTTTCTGTAACTAAGGTATTATAACTGCTTTATTTATATCATGTTTATAAATTTCTTACATTTTGACTGTTAAACAATTTGTTGCCTGGCATGCCTGTCTCTGATGCAAAGATTGATCATTTATTGAACAATTACACTACTTCATAAACTTCCTAAAAAAACAGAATTCATTAGAAATAATGGACCAACTTACAAATATCGTCTTTTTAGACTTTGGACCCAAAAGGGCATTGACTCAAAAATTTGTCCATAGAGTTATAATTATAATGCCCTCCTTGCTCAGAATAAACAATATTTATTTATATATATATATATATATATACACATTGCGCAAATTTGATCCAAGTTTATAGGCCCAATTCTTATGAAAGTATTTACTACATGTCTTCTCATCTTCATGTACTTGTACATTGACTTTGACTGTTCTGTTTATGCATTGATCAAGTTTCATTGATTGTCTGTTTCCCCTGTAAAGTCATGGTGTACAAGAGTAAAGCCTTTGTAACCCCTCTTAGAATCAACTGCCTAAATTCCAAATAGTCTTGATTATTTCTTGGAAAAAGGGTGAGGTAAAACACTCATCCTGTTGTATATTAACAAAGAGCAGGAGGAGGGGGGGGGGGGGGGGGATTAAAGACAGAGAAAACCCCATGGTATTGACATTGGGGTTGGATGGACAAAAGGGTTAATTGGTATTGTTGGTAGAATGACCACTCTTGATGATTCCTGAATTCCTTTCAATGAAGCTTCATGTAAGCCTTTTCATACCAAATATGCGATTAATTTAAGTAGGCTAGACAGTAGTACAGGTGTATACAGAAGTACATATCCCATACATATAAATACATGTACACTTTTAAACAAAACCTGTTTGAAAAAAAAAACAAAGGAGTTTTTTCTCCTGTTTTGAAGTATTTTGGCTGCTTTTTCTCTACCTATCAAGATTTAATGGACTTTTCAATTAAATATTTAATTTGCCGTGGCATAAATGCATATATAATATTAATTAAGGTACATAATGACCATACATACATTAGTGCAGCCTCTGTACATATTTTCTTTTTATTTATTCCTGTTGTCTGTCAAACATTGATAAGAATGTATAAAATACAAGATGAGGAAGTAAAAATAAATTGGAATATTCCTCTCTGGTTAGAAAAGATACATTGGCCTATATTATGACACATAATTATTGTGTATAGCCTACTCAGTCTCATACTTGTTCACATTTAGGGCTTTGTTGCATAAATGCTATCTAAATGGTCATTGGTGATTCATTTGTCCGCCTCTGACCAGCATACATGTACAAACTTATCTCATTGAGCTAAATAATAAAACCTTGCCATTATTTGATTAGCCCTGGCCTTTTTCAAAAGAAGAATTAACTTGACCCATCCCAGCATTTCTTGGTATAGAATAAATAGGACTCCCAACCCAAGTTCAGGATTTAGAACACATCTGGGTATTTATCTTTTAGCAGCCAAGTGTAAGAATCCATTGAGATGGTGGGACTATTGAAGTGGAATAGGGGGAGATTAGGTCAGTATTGGTCAACAAAGAAGATGTTTTAAGAAGGGAGGGAGAAAGAGAATGTTCAGTAGACTGTAGCACAAAGAACCAGACTGGTGGCTTTCTGCATCGTTCCAACCCCATTGAGATAGGGACCCTTTGTTCTCAGTCAGCAGAAAAGCTTGGATGTGACAACAAATCTTTGATTGGTTTTTACTTGTTTCTTAGAATACAAGACCAGGCCTATATATACAAAGGGGTAATTAATATGAAGACTCTAACCATACCAATCAGACTACACCAGACGAAAATGAACACTAGTAAGCCCAAATAATTGGTGGTCTTTGTGAAATGTCTTCATCCACTGATGTAGAAGAGAGTTTGAAAGGTTTTGTTATCCAAAGAAATTAGATAACAATTATCTTGAGATGAATTTGTTGAATTCTTGTGGTTATGAGTATGACTGGATGGGAACATCTGCATTTTCATTTGAAAGAAAGCTTATCTTTAACAAGCTTCCCACAGAAAACATACAAATGCTTGTTCACTTTCTTGTTCAGCTACATGTATTCTCAAATGAGCATTGGCAACAAATGATTATGTACTTCCAAGAATAATTGTTAGAAGTGCATGCACAAGTGTTTTTCTGTTATGATCTGTATCAAAACCAACTTAAGTATTGTCATGCAGGCCTTTACTCTCTATAAATGTACACAGCTTTTCTTTTGTATTTCATATCCATAACCGATAAGAGGTCCATCCATTTTAAAGGGTTTGATATTAATTGAAATACAGGCCTATATGTACATTGTTTTGATAATATTTTTTAATCTGAAAAAAAAAAAAGGTTATTAGGTTAATGAGGCAATATTATTATCTTTAACTCTCTGCTGAAAAGTTATCTTATGAGTAAGAAATATGTCAATTGCTTCTAACCTTGGATCATTATACTTTCTAATTGCTCTATTTCCCCTGTCAAGTGCAATAAAATCCCATTCCTTATCAAATTACTGGAGATCATTATTGTTTCAAATGGGGAATATTAGCAGGATCTTTGATCTCCAAATCATCTCAATTTTCTATCATCATTTTCCCTTTTTTCCCAGATGTAATCCCATTTCTTTCTATTTTCCATCATCCCGCCGCTCATCAGAATTGTTAATACCGAGACCATCATGCACATTATAAGCTGATTGGAATATCAAATGCACCGTAATCTGAATATTTCATTGGTCATCCCAACAACCCCCTGTCATAAGTGTTAATATTTGATGTGCCGAAGCATTTTTTTCCTTCTCTCTATCTCTTTCTCAATCATTACTTGATATATTTATCTGCGCAATGTCTGTACCCTATGAATGGTAATTACTAGTGCCGACAAAGGCAGGCCACATTAAACTTTGATGACGACTGTAAATTAGACCCCGTTCATGACCACCTGATTCGGGGGATGCCTGCGAGACTGAAATATTCGTCTCCTTTACTCTCTTCTCTCGGCGGCGCTTGGGAGGGGAATTATTTGAGATTCTTCGACCGAGACCTTGTGTCCTCACCGTAAATGCAGAGTTACCAAATTTTTTGCTCCAGTGATTTTGAGATCATGGGCACATTATGTTTAATGTTTACCTTAAATTATTCATTGTTGTTGTTTAGATTGCAAAGTCATGCATAATTTTTCATTCAATTCAGTGCAAACATTATTGTCATTGTTTCATCTATATTTCAGAGACTGGAAAAACACATTGATTCAAGAGAAAATACAATGGAAAGGGGGGAAACGTTGAATGTTTTTTCTTATTTTGTACATTACATTATAAATTTACATTACTCCCTCCTCCCCTTTGCCAATTTGGACAAATTAATCAGATCCGAGCTGAGCATATGGTTCACTTCTTTTTGATCTTGAGTCAAGTCCTTTGTTCTTTTCACAATAAGGCTCGAAAAAGAAACATTCTTTGAAACTGGAATCTGCCATAATATAAACAGAGTCTTTGCCAAGTGGAATGAGAACAGTGTAGTGTTGAGCTCTCACACACTCTCTCTCTCTCTCTCTCTCTCTAAACTGCTAAAGTCTCAAGTCTGCCCGCCTCCTTCCTTCGCTCAGCGTCGTTGTTGTCCGTGGAGCGAGAAGCGCGGGCCAGATCAAGCGTAGATGGCCTGCGACCTGATTGCTGTTTATCTTGGCCCCATTGTTACAGCTGCTATGATATTCTTAACAGTCTTTCTGTGATTGTTTACCTTTTCATGTTCATCTGGATTCTTCCAGGATATTTTATTTGCGACAATTTCAAGTTGGCACCTTGAATTTATTTTGGGGGTTGGTTGTTTTAAAATTTCATCGTTTTGTAGCAAAAGAATTGTTATTTGTTTCTTTAATATAGTAAGGAGACAGATTTACAGGAATATAATAACTAAGATATAACACAAATTAAAAAATTAGAAATGACAAAATTGCCTATTATTTGAAATGCTTGCATACCAGTATTTTATCACGCTCTTCATATACAGGATATGAAAATGCAAAGAATACATTTCCTTTGTAATCGATCATGCATAGTGCAGAAAACAACAGATGTATTGGAAATGTATGGAAAGAGGGAATAGGGGCAAGAACCAGATTACAGAAATACCAAAGCCTCAAGGAATACCAGGTTTATTGAGACATTTTTGTCTGATGAGGAAAAATAGAAGACTAAAAAGAAAGAGAGAGGGGAAGAGAAAGAGGAGAATGAGCATGAAAGAGAGAAAAAAAAACAGCAGCACGATTTCCTGGTTGTGATACAAATGTCCCGAAAGGAAGCGCACTTGTATTCACAGCATGTGATGTGTTTCGCCGCTCCACGTAACTCAAGCTGCCAGAAAAATTGAGCCGTCTTTAATCCACTCTCCCTGCGGACGGAATCAGCTTCAACCAAATTTAATTGAAACAAAATAATACTATGATTGAAATGAGAGTAAATACAGTTTGAGAGAAAGAGGAAAGTGGGGAAGGGGGGGGGGGGGGGTGGTTTGGGGGAGCTTTTTTAATTTTCAAAGGCAACATGGTTGAACTAACATGGACTTGATCCGGTAGATGTATGACCCAGGGTAGGTTCCGTGATCTTGAATAGGATTAGAAGGGGAAAGCGTCGGAGAAAGAGAATAAATGTAAAATTAATACTCCAATGGAAGACTTAGTACAACATGTCTTTCTTTTTTTCCAAAATGTCTTTGTTTGTAGTAGAAAAGGTGATTTTAATTCAGAAATCATCAGATTACAAGTTTATAATTACTTTTTTTAACAGAAATTTGCAGGAGAGAGTTTTTTTTCTCTTCATATCTGAAGACAGTTTCATTAATAGCTACGGGTAGATATTAAAAGAAAACTGTAATTTTTTTATTTGATTTTTTATTTGTCAGAGTTATTGTTTTCTTATTTGTTATTCTTTCTACATGTATAATGTTCACAGTATTTAAACAAAATTGCAATACATCAACTAATTTATGATATAGGAAATAATGGTATTCATGGTAATTGTCCTTTCTCATCGAGAAGATTGACTCCATTGTTTGAGTTGATGCCTGGTTAGTACCAAATGAGACAAAAATGACTGAAAACATCTCTAATTTCATCTGATCTGAACCAGGCCCTTTTCTTTCATGACTTTGCTCATTTACTAATTTCCAGAGCAAAACATTTCCCCTGTACGAAAAGAGAAACCTCTGTATAAGGCCGATGCTGAGATACAAATTAAGAAAGAAATTAGCAGCCGTCAGCTTTGCCCTGTAGACATAAATACCGCCTCTTTGAGTGATACAATTGTCTTGCATTTCCTCACAGAAGATCTCGAGAAGTAATCTAGAGCTTTCCCAGAAATACCTGATCATTAGACTTTAAGACAAGCGTATCATACAGATTGAGCAGAGTCATTGTGGAGCAAAAGTGAAAGAAAATCTAGATTGTGAATTGACAGAAAAAGCTGTGATTATGGTTTAGGATGCCATGCTGCAAATATGTCTTTAATTTTAATTGGATTAACCTATTTAAACAGAGTATTGAAGATTGATGATTATTAGGCCATGATGATGAATGTATTGTATTTAATTTGCTTTGTAATATTTGATAGGAAAACTGGATATTTAACACTCCCCTTGATCAATTGAAATAAATACTTCGGTACAAATAGAGAAAGCATGATTTATTAAAGAAATAAGACTTTCTTCTCCCCATTCCCTAAGTATAAAATGCTTTCTCGACAGACTGTTTGGAGCTTAAAATGGTACGCACATATGGTTGAGGTGTGCTTTGGACATGACTTCAAAGATTCCATCGATCCTGGAGTTTAAGGAGATTTATTTGACGAAACATCTAATTTTTATGTCTCGGGGTACATCCTATAACAAGTGGCAATGTTTGGGGATACAACAGTCAAGATAGCCTGTGTTCCGCGGCAGGATTGTTTGAGCAAGCATTTGTCTTGGGACGGCCGTTCCATCTTGAGGGGAGGGAGAGTATTTCGAACAAAAACTGTTTCTTTTTCTCTTTCTGTCAGTCGAACTGTAATTAAATTTCTTCGTTTTGTGGAATTTAATTAAATAGCACAAGATGACATATTTATCTAACTCTCCAAGTGACAGCTTTAATTAAAAAGAATTTGCCTAGACTGCCACGGGTCGTGTACATGCAGCATAACAGTATGACCTAATATTTGCTTAATGTAGTCGGGGTGAAGAAGAGAGAAAAACCTCCTCCTTGTAATTGTGACAACATCAACCTCTATTTACTTAGAAATGACTCGACACACACTACAAATTAAGTCAGAGAAATTTGTTTGTCACGGGATGTAAATAAAGACAATATTTTTGTCCAATATTGACACCGGAACCCTCATGATTAATATCTTTAAGACCTTTCATCCAGTGACCGTCCTCTCAACTGGGATAGTGTGGATTTTTTTTGCAAACAATTTCATCTCTCTCACTTGAAAAAATCTGGACAGATGGCGTTGCCTTAAAGACAAATTTAATTAAGAAATGTCGGTCAGTTGTAGGTTAGAGATCTTGGTTGATTTCTTGAAGTGCAGATGTAGAATTCCTGCAGGACTTCTCTCCCTGGATACAGTGTGTCTCAGGAAGTGTCACTTGTAGCAGTTTATCATCGTTAAGAGAAGGATTAGGAGCGAAGCAGCAGACAACCGAAGACATCCCTCTCTCAAAAGCTTGTCTTCTGAATATGTTTTTCATCTTTACGACTTTGATGTCATGAAGTTTCAATTTGAGCGGAACGGCGGACTATCGCCGGTGGCGTTTTTAGAGGGCGTGGGTCTCAGTTTTTTCGAATCTGATCGGGATGATGCGGAAAGGTCTGGCAAGTTAATTTGATTTGTAGAGAGAGAATTGATCTAATACATGGCTTCTGGGAATGCTAAGTTAAAGGAAATCATAGGACGACGTGTCTCACTTTTCAACTCGGATCAGCCTCCCATGTTTTGCCATGTTAACTGTGTCAAGCCACACCAAAAACCACAAGATGAATTGAGCTTCATTGCTTCTCGTCTTCAAGATAAATCTCATAATCTCTTGCTTGTTTTTTAGTGAAGTTATAAATGAAAATGATACTAGAAAATAGATGTACAGGTAGATGTAGGATAAAAAAAGGAGTACTTGTAGTTTGTATCATCAATTTTTAGACTGGACCCTTATTCCAAATATTTCTGTTAATGATTTGTCATGCTTTGAAATGTAGAAACCCACCTCCCGACTTAGCACACCATATTCGACTTTGACGTTGATGATGAGATCACGGTGGCCTGCGCTGATCAAATTTTTGCGCCTGAGCTGCTGCCGCAAGGCCAATCGAGGTGGACGTTACACACATTGACCAATTAATCGGTCAAGAGCTCCAGCAAGCTTGCCTTTTCTCTCCCTCGCAGTCACCCAATCTCGCGTGTTCATTGGGATATCTCTTACCACGGTCTCTCTATATAGTGTTCCAAATCTGAAGTTGAGATGAACTGTCATGGGGCAGAGAAAGAGAAATAAATTGAAACGACTGAGTAATATATATCTAGTTGCAAAAGTAAACATAATACGGCCTTCTGATCTTAAATCCAATAAATTTAGTCTTTGATATCTGGGGTCAGTTAGCTGGTCAAAGCCAAAATGCGATGTTTGATTTGACCACTAGCCACAGGCTTGGGGGTGGCTTGCAGAATTTGATTGAGCCTTCCATGAACTCTTAAAAAATCTAATGGCCATGACGTACTCAAATAACCTTTCTCCAATTTCAGGGCTTTCCAGCCAAAGATTTTTGGAATGATTGAAAATGAAAAATTCTTATATCTGTTCCTTTATTTAATTAGAGTACGTTGCATTTTATTGTTATTTTTTTTAATTATTTAATTTTTAGGATTAATGGGACATTTTAAAGGTTATTTTTGTAAACTTTTCATAGCATGCCATGTAGGTGAACAGTTTTAATGTCATTCAACCATTTGAATGAATTCAAAATCCAAACAGATTATCCCTTACCAATCAAAAAAATGTTACCAAATATGAGCAAAATATTGCAGTGTACAAGATGGCGCCTGATTGAAGCTTAATAGTGTCTCGAATCTGAGCGACTGAAGTGTAACACGGTTGCCATTTTCTACGCTAACCGTATAATACTATGTGAATGAATCGGGGTCGGAAGAAATTGATGACGCAAATATGATCCGCACCCTGGTTTCTGTACATGATTAATGCGCTGATCAATAAGTTAACGGTTACCTGTGGACCTATGGGGACAGATTCTTAGAGAGTGGGCATCAATCTTACATGGTGGCCGCTACTCTCCTCTCATTCTCATTCAAAGGATGGAGGACCCGGTGTGGGGGAGGGGGAGAAGGAAAGAGGGGATGGTATTGAGATTGAGAGAGAGAGAGAGAGAGAGAGATAGAGAGACAGAGAGAGACAGAGAGAGAGAGAGAGAGAGACAGAGAGAAAAAGAGAGACAGAGAGACAGAGGGAGAGGGGCAATGAAAAAATGTGAAGTCCAAACTCTTTAGTTAGTCTTAAAAACATCTCCTGAAGATGTCTGAAGATGTTTTGAATCTTTATTGAATGAGAGAAGATGACTAAGGCGAGATATGTCTCTGGAGGTTTGTACATGTCGTGGAGATGTCTTCTCAAAGTATAGAAACTTATGTGAGATATTTTATTGATGGGTAGTTCAAGTGAAGTTAAGCTTACACCGTGGATAGGAGGCAAGAAAAAGGAAATAGAGAGGAAACGTAACATAAAGCTGCACATATGGGACACAGCACAATATAGAGAGATGGAGAAAAGGAAGTGATATAGTGTTATTGTGATAGTATAAAGTGATAGTGATATAGAGGTAGAAAGATTGAGAGAGAGAGGTATGTAAAATATAACAGAGTGAAAGAGGGGGTAGGAAGAGAGAGAGAGAGAGAGAGAGAGAGAGAGAGAGAGAGAGAGAAGGGGAGGGATGAGGAAAGAGAGATGGAGAAATTTGAAGAGAGAGATAGAAGAGCAGAGATGAAAAGTGAGAGGTGACTCTGCTTAAAAGTGCATGGCTTTCCCTTCACACATCAGCCCCCATTTTACTTTGATTAATAATTGACTGATGAACAAACACCATGTGAAATGATACAAGTCCTCTATCCATCATTCAAGAGGGTCGGGGATAGGGGGGATGAGGGGGTTGGCAAAGAGAAGAGTAAGAATAGTTACAAGATGTATATGACTCAGCATTCAAACCACAAGGAATGGCTGGGGTAGGGATGAGGAATGCATGGAATGAAAACAAAAATAAGGAAAGATAGAGGTATGATTATAGAGAAAAAGAAGAAAAGTGTGCGTTGATATCATTCGCTGAAAGCCAGAAGGACGCTAGCTTGTGCACTCCGTAGAGTTAACATCCTTCTGGCTCTCAGCAATTTGCAAACAAAACAATGAGATCAATTGTTGAAAATTTTAATGAGTTATGACTGATTTATCTTCTTCTGAAGACAGTGGAGAGAGCAGGGAATAGTCATATTCAGAATTAATAAATCTATTTCTGCAAAATTACAAATTTTAATTATTATATTTTCCACCAAATATATATCATGATAGTAATGTGTCATGGGCAAAATGGCCCCATATATATTGAAGAGAACAGAAAGGAAGAGATCTCAAATGTCATTTTTTACATGTATGATAGAAAAAGATATGAATTTTAATTATTTTCCCCTTTCTCTCGCCAGAAAAGGAAAAGCAAACAGCAAATTTCCCTAATGCAGCTACAGTACACGACCAGGAGCCCTGATACATTATGAAAGGCTTCCATCTGTCACACATGATTTCAAATGGACCTTATTACGAACATTTCAATTATTGATACACGAATTGACTCATATTGTTTGAATTGGTGTATTTACCGAAACGCCATAAATGGCAGCTGGAATTTGATCAGTCTTTGGCTAGTAATATTTGACAGCCTCGCAATTAAAGCAATCATCATCGAGGGCCACTTTTAGGTGTAAATGGAAAAAAAAGGAAAACTGGAGAGAGGAAGATAAAGCGTGTGATTTTTCAACAGTTAGCCATTAACTCGGTCCTTCTTCTCTCTTGATGAACACTTGCAATGTTACCTTACCTTCATTTTTCTCAATGTAAACTTATCTTGATATTATGTTTCTATTTCTTTCCTTCTCTACTTTGCCAAAATAAAGATACAACTTTAAAACATGCAGATCATTTTTATTTTAATTCCTCAATTCTGCCCCTTTATGTGTCTCTGTTTAATAAAAAAAATTATTGTCATATTTATCTTCTTCCTCACCTTCAAATTATACTTTCATTTAGTGCTTATCTTTCACACCCACCCCTCTCTCTCTCTCTCCTTCTCTCCTTCCTTCTCCCCCTCTCTCTCTCCTCATTCTCCCCTCAACCCATAGTTGACATAACACGATGTGCAGACAAGCAATGACAACAAGTCAGTCAATGACTTTATTTGACAACAAACTAAGCAAATTGACAGAGTCTTTACTCCATTGTGTCCCTTTCCTGTCCTTCTTGTTCAGCTAAACGACATCAATCCACAATAATAAATCCCATGTTTCACAATACCTACAAAGACTCCTTACAACACTATCCTATCTCCTCCTAATCTCTTTCATAAATTCTATCCCGATTAATCAAACAAATATCTCTTTTATCTCTTCTCTCCTTCCCCCTTGGTTGAGCAAAGGAGGGGAGTTTTTCTTGGTGTACATAATGATGCATCACCAACATGCTTGCCTTACTCCATCCATTTGAATAAATACATTGCTCATTAATCATGGCCGCCTCCAGTGTATTTGTTTTCTTCGTAGACAGAGTAACCTGTTCTTCTTGCAAGACTAAACAAAAATCTTGTACTCAGAGGTGAGATATTAACAAAATAATGCAATATGCTGCAATTTCATTTCATTTCAAATTTTAAGAGCAGCCCAAATCATAAATTTTGCCTTTACATTCTATCACTATCAGATTTATCCAGGATGACATTTTCCTCACCACTGGCATGAGCCAGAAGTATATTTTAACTTTAATGAAAATAAATCAATTATTTCTATCTTCAAGTAATTATTAAGTACATGTCAGAATGGAGTTAATGCCATTCTGGCTCCTAAATTGATGAATGTTAGCAATGCTTTGGACTAATTAGATGGTATAGGTGTATATGGCTTTAATTTCATGATATTTGTAACAACTTGAATTCTGATTTCATGACCAAGGATCTTCAAACTTGATTCCCATTCATCAGTGCAAATTATAAGCACCTGTTCGTTCCATATTTTGCTTGAAATATTTTATTTCCAAAGTTAAAAAAAAAAAAAAAAAATCAGAAACGTCTCTTTTATGTATTAAGCACCTTTGATTACATTCAGCATGATGTTACTACTAAGTTCATATCCACTAAAAATGGAGCGGGTATACCAAAAATATATATATACACAAAAGATTATATTATGTACTCCTGCATAAAATGCTTTCATCTCTGTTATTTCACTATGTTCAACATAGTGACGAAAAAGAAGTAAGAGAAAAATGCTTAGAGGCAGATTCATATAGTCAGAGAGATTTATCAAAAATCAATAATTTAGTCATTTCTTCTAACAAAGAGGCACAACAACAAAGTATGAGATATCAAATATTGATGCATTTTTTTGAGCTCACAGGCGTCCAGAATAATACCATCAATCACATTTTTTTATGGAACAAATTACTTCTTTCGTTAAATATAGTGAGAAAGAGATCATACCTGATTGTATAGTTAAAGGGGACGTGGGGAGTATCAATTTATTCGCCTGCACCTAGCAGCACGTTCTGACGTAAGATGCGGACCAAATATAAAACTATGAACAGGTGACTTGTATTTATATACATTAACCGCTTTATAGAGGAAGTTAAATTCTATTCATAATTCAGCAGATGTTTTAATCCTAGTTTTTTAAATCTCAAAATGCAAGTAGACGATTAAAGGCAATTGTCTATCGTTTGGTTAGGACTCCCTGAAGAGGGACTTATCTGATTTTTTTTTTTTTTAATAACTTTGATATCTTAATCTTCTGTGTGAACACAAATACTAAATGATTGCGATATTTATGTCCGTGTGAATACCAGTACAATTCTGATTTCATCGGTATCATAGCCCTGTCCAGGCATTGGTCTGGGAGCGCAGGACTAGTAGATGTTTCTTGAAACTAAATATCTTATTCTCAGTGTGAATGCATATACATATGTACGTTAGGATGATTTGTGTTGTCGGTGTGAACACTGGTATAATTCTGAATGTACCAGTAGTAGCACTGTCCATTGGTCTGGAGACGTAAAATAACCTGATGCTTCTTTAAACTAAATATCTTGTTCACGGTGTGAATATACATAAACATGAGGATGATGTTTTTGTTTTAATATCGGTGTGAATACAATTCTGATTGATCCTTCCCCTAGAGGTAAGTTGTCGTAATGGATCATCAGAATCAGATTTTGCATGAATCGCAAAAAATCATTCACACTTGAGCGCATTCGTCATGGAGGCAGATCGAGGCTCATAAATCAGCTCTTGTGTCCTCTGCCTTTTCTTCTTTCATCATTTTAATTTAAGTGGATGTTGCTAGAGAAAAGTGAGAGAGAGCAAGAGATAGAGGGAGGGATAAGGATCGAGAGGGGAGAGAGACGGAGAGTGGGAGAGAGGGGTACAAGAAGGAGAGCAAGAGAGGGAGATGGAGAAGGAGAGAGTTTAGGCAAAGGAGTTAAAGAGAAAAGTAACTTGAGACAGATCTTAAGATTGAAATAGGATAAGGGAGAAGGGAAGAGAGTCTCACAGCTAAAAAGAGATGGATGGCAAACCCACGCAATAATGATATCTTGAACAAAAGAAATATTCTACATTGTGGTTAGTTCCATCATCATTTGTACAGTAGGTGCTCAACTATCTCACTGTGTTGCTGTATTTGGCAATCTCGAGCTGATGGAGACATACATTTTGTTGCTGTAGTGATATAAACTTCAAGGAGCATCATGAGTTCCTGAGGTGCCCTGGAGTAACCTCTGTAAGGAACGTTGACCTCCGGATGAGAGGGGGCTATGATCTCATCCCTGTAGTCTCCTAAGTTTACATCATTCACCTCAAATCTTTTATCAATTCATCATTGCCAACAAAACTTCACAACTTAGGCATGTGAATGACAATCATGATCATGATAATGATAGTTGATCAGCGTATCAAACAACAACTTCAGAATTTTGAAGCAGACAAAACTGATCACGGTTTAGGCCTTGGGATGGCAAGGGGATGGAAGGGGGGGGGGTGCTACATCTACCTGTGCTGCGTCATTGAGAAACATATTTCAGGAGAAAAAAAAATTGCATTGCCAGCAAGATAGTTCCAGGTGATCCAAAAAGGATGTCTTTCATGACTTCCAAATTATCACACCGTCTAGCTCATGAGGGGGTATGTCTGAATCTCCAAAAAGAGGAAGACCCAAATTGCTGATAAGTTGGCCTATGCCGGGGACGGCATTGAGGTATTTATAAGCGATTCAGCCTGACATAGTTGCTGAATTCTTTCGTCTTGTTTCGTCTTCTTTTTTGAGTGATGTAGGTGGATGCGGTGTTTAATAGGTCAGAAACATTGAATGTCTTCAGAGTAATATCCGTTGAACAGACATAGACTTCCATGGTAATGTCAACAGCATTCAGAGGTTTCCTTCCCCTCTGCTGGATAGTCTACAAACCAGACCTTAATTAAGGCTCCTCTTATCGAATCTCACAGAGCCAATACAATATGCGCCGTCACTTAAACATAAATAACAATTTTTCATTTTTATTAACATTGAGGTCTCGTTAGAGTCGTTTGGTAAATGTTGAAAGAATACTTTGTCATCTTATGGTTTGGTTAACAATTGAGTATGCAATTGCAGGACAGTCACATCATGGTAACAGTATTTTCTGAAAGCCCCAATTTTTGTCATTAATAACTGATTGCATGCTGATGCAGTACAGGTTATGATATTAATAAAAATCCATAACAGACTGAAAAAGCAGCCTGCACTCACGACCTCTTCACAAAACATTGAATTGATATCAGATTTGGAGCAAGGCTCATTGCAGAGAAGGAATGTAAATATTACACTTCCTGAGTTGAATCGTAGACAAAAAAAGGGAAAGAGATTTCTTTCCATATCCTGTCTTATTGCTTATGTACACCAGGTGAGAATATCAGTATACTTGCTGTTTTATTTGATGGCAGGATCAAAGCTATAGAGGATGTGACTTTTCCTGTTCCAAGCTCTTCAGTAAAATTGTGAATTTCCTCCAGATTTTTGACATTGTTTGAGAGGGATGGTAAACATTATTAGTTCCTTAATTTCCTTTTGGCATTGTCAAGTCTTGAACAATTGATAGTTGGAAGTTTTGATTCAATTTGAGGTTGTTTTATTAAGACAGAGGCCATTGCAAGTGAATATAAACAGACTTTCTAAATTGATCTTTTTATAAATGCAAGGTACATTTAACCTCGCATTCAATGCTGCTATTTTTCATTCCTTGTAAATGGTTAATAGGCCAATTTTGGAATCGGGAAATTAAGATTGATAATCTTCAGTATCAACGATATTATGTTACACAATAGTAAGGAGACTGGTGATGCATGTATGTATTTAAATGTCTTTTTTGTCATTTTAAGATAAGAATAAGAGGAGAGCTCGATGGTATTTAACTATAATTCAATGTAAATCGTCCTGCTTGTTTGTGTTGATATGTTGTTTCTGCCCTTTGTGTGTGAATGATGATAGCAGGTTTTAAGCAAGACACCTAGAGAATTAAGAAGCACACAGGTGAAGATGAATTCTACATGTGCTAAAAGAGTTGAATAAATCAATTTAATCTGTTTCAATCATGATTCTCTTGTTCTCCGCTTCGCCATGTGTCCATCTGCGATTATTGTCATTCATTCTTTGTCTCGTCCCCTGAACCTGAGAGAGGCACAGGCGAGGGGTCAAGACCTCATAAGCAACTCTAGCAAAATATTGGGGGATTGAAGTTGGGAGGAGGATTACAAGAGGGGCGAGAGGGGTGAGAGATGAGATCAGGGAGAGCTCTCCGAGTCTTCGACCCTTCCAAGCGCAGACAGATACGCTGGGATCCAGACGATAATTACCAACAAATGCTGAGAGAGAGGCGGACAAAGAAGGTGTGAAGACCGTATTATGGGTAGTTCCGAGCCATCCCGTGATTGGTCGATGGCAATTGTTTCACCCGCAAATCATACCCTATGATCTTTTCAAGGATTATTATCTTGTTATATCCTCTCTCCATCCCTCTTCCTCCTTCTTTTCCTCATCTTTTCTGAATGTGTCATTTGTCTGTTTTGTGACTGCGGACCCTATCGGTTACAGATGCTGATTTATGGCTGGGGCCGTTGTCATGGCGATCATGCAATTGAAGAATGGGACTCATTTGGGGGTGGAAATTAGGAGGATTGCTTGATGATTTATTCAGGAGAGTATGATGAGAAACTCTGGGATTTATCATTGATCTGTGTCACCAACAAATGGAATGAAATGTGTAGAAGAGAAGACAAGTTGATTTCAAGGGGAGGGGAGGGGCTAAAGCATCACAAAACCAGATGTCTGGTTTCAATGCATACCCTGGTTTTGTACTCTGTGAAAAGACGGAATCTTTTTTTCTTCTAATTATGAGTGTTCTTAGGATACACTTTTCTGTTGATTTGTGTGGTGATGAAAAATGAATACACCCTCTAAATACAGTAGAAACAAAAGAAGTCGCATGCTCGATCACGCCGTCTGCAAAATTTGGGAATCAACGTTGATAAGCGCATCAGGTTTTACGTTCTCTTTATAAATGTTTTGTGATATCAGATGAGGGATTTTGACAAACGCGTCACTCTTGATTTATCTATGGCTTCTAAATGTGTACATTGCACATGCTCTTGTTTGTTCTGTTAATTGCCATGAGCATTGAGGAATACATATCACAAAACAGGGATTTGTTTTTAGGAAGTATCTCTTTTGGATTCTGACCTCGAGTGGGTCAAATTGAAGCAGGAACAATTAACTTCGACAAAAGGAAATTGTTTTCGGACACTCACCCTAAGAATATCCCCCTCTTTCCTCCCTTTCTTGTCGTCCTCCGATTACAGACTTGTATTTTAACTTAGGTCTAGCTTACATATTAGGCTAGTGAAGAGTGATGTGCCTATAACTTTATTAATGCCAAAATAATTTGGATATAGTAAATCTTGAAGATGACCATAACTGTGACTACATTTGTGAAAATTATGTAAATGTCACAGTTTTCCACTTAATTTTGTGAATATCCATTTGTTCAATATTTTTCTGAGTTAAGAATGGAATATGTTCTGAGTATTTCTGTATATGCACTGTTGGCAAGTTGATCTTGAGATGGCACCATGCAATAAACAGGGGACTGAAAGTTTTCTCATTTCAGTATCGCTTTAAACTTTCAGTCTTGGTGATCTACATGTACTTGCACCTTGAGTCGACCAAAGACATCCATGAACTAGTTTTGTGTTGGTAAAGAATCACAACATGGGAAGAGGATCGAGACAGAGAAAGGCTTCAAAATGTGTCATTATCCGCAAATGAGTTCATTAGCACGCTAGCTTATTTTACCAATACTTCCTCGCTGCTCATTGTCTGCTCATCCATTAATGCTGTCATCCTCTCCAAGGTGTGATGGAGATTCTCACCCAGGGAATACGTTGCTTTCTTAGGTCATGTCTTAGGTCATGTCGTTTCTTAATCTAGGGAGTGTTTCGTCACATTGAAGTCTGAAGGCTTGAAGTTATTGACCTCACAAATGAGCATTATACTCCTGTAGAAGCTTATTATGCAGGTTTGCGTTTCGGTTGTGATGTATATTATGGTGTCATTCTATTCTTTATTATAAAAAAAATCACTGAGCAGGATGAAGAAATCTGTGGCTGCCTAGAAGAAGGCCGTTCTGCCGTTGACCATTCAGTGCTCTTACGACCTTTTTGCTGGCAACTGATGAAATAGATTCAAAGAGAATGTGATTGATGGGAGACAAGTTAAAAAAAGAAAAGAGGTAGTCTGGCAGTATGCCACAAAAGTAAGTGGGGGGGGGGGGGGGATGGCTGTGACATAGAATGTGGCTTTTACTTTTAGCTATTTGTAACATTTTCAATTACCTGGTACACATGATATGAATTCAAAACAATCAATTATCTTGCTTAGAGTAAGGGCGGAAAAGATAACTTAAAAAGTCAAGGATATCCTAATGACAATGCTCTGTTTATTATTGAACATGATTAAACGATGTCATGATTATTCGACTTAGACCTCGTCTATTACAGTCATTTTGATATTTCCTGTAAAACGATATGACAAGAGTTATTAGCGATTGAACTATTAGGGAGATCCCCTTGTAATCCCACTTACCCCGTCAATTACACCTTACTGACAAATGGCATTCATATATCTGTGGGATAGAGTCGTCACTAATTGCGGATAGAAATTGAAATGTCTGTCTATGCGGGAAATCGGCATGGGTAGATCCGACACACCTGATGCAGAAATAATTTACCCCCGAACCGTTTTGAAGTGACAATGAGCTGCTAACCCTCTTCCTGTTTTTGCTGGGAGTGCTGCATTTGAAACGGAACATCGCGTCAACGCTAGCATTTCATAAGCTCTTTTAATGGCTGATAATTGTTAGCAAACTCCCCCTTTTCATGAGCTTCATGTTTCCAGAGTGAGGTAAAGATATGAGTCAGCAGATCTGTGACCTGAATTTGAGAGGATCTGGATGTATTATAAGATAAGGAGAAAAACAAATCTACAAAATATTGCGTCTATTGAAAATGCACCCCCCCCCCCATCAAATCAAAATAAATCAATTCATCAATACGTTTGCACATTTTGGCTTTCTAGGCTATGGATGAAGATTTATTACTGCACATCAGTAGGCTTATGTATTTCAGTAATTAAAAAAAAGATGAAGATTAATATGCCATAAGAGAAGAAATTTAGATCACCTTGTGATCTGAGTAAACTTCAAGATTTAGTTATGACTGGCAAGACTGACATATTATAAAAACTTGTTTTCTCATTTTGTGCAAGTCATAAATCTTTAATTCTCTTTAGATGAGTGAATTAACCCTGGAAGCTGGTATTCAGTTTACCTGTAGATTCCTGATTTATCATAATCTGTTTAATATTTGTATCCATAAGAAGAACGAAATTGGGTCAGAATTGATGATGCTCTTTCAAGATTACTAAACATCAAACAAAAATATGACCTACCTAGAGCAGTAAGAACGAATCCAAGATAAAAATTGTGTTTATAATTCTTAGTTTTCAGGGCCAGCACTATCCATATCCAAATAACAGAGGTCAGTACAATCAGAAAACAAAACCTGCCATTTGTATTTCCTTATTTTTTTTCTTCTTTTGAGTAGTCATAAACAATAGCTTTAGAATGTATATCTTCAAGAAAATAATAAATTGCTCTCCACCCCCATTCCATGTCAAGGTCAAATTTGCTTTATATCCATCTTGGAAAAAAAGTTTATTTGATGAGGTTTATTTGGTTACATATCTCTCTCGTTAACCTGCAAATCATATTCACCCTCCCCCTCTTTCTCTCTCTTTCCATCTCCTTTTCTCTATCCCTCAGTATCCCTCTTTATCTTCAGAAACCATGAAGGTTTCATTGCCACACATCAGAAAAATAAACAGAAAAACTTTAATTTAGATGTTTTTAACACTGTCATATCTGAGGTCAGATTTGTCTCTAGTACCAAAAGGTCATTCAAATTTGCCATTAAAATTTGCGCTGAGGTAGGTAAGACAAGTTAATTTTTTTTAGGTGCAATAAAGTTTTATTTTTTTAGAGATGGATTTATTTGGACAAGACCAAAGGACTGTGAGTAGAAGATTTTTGGTTGAAATTGCACTATTTCAATTACTACAATGATTGAAATAATGTTATTCTCTCAGTTAATTGGTAACACATTTATAGTCATTTTACCTTATCAGCATTCTATGGATTCCAATCAAACCT
This sequence comes from Strongylocentrotus purpuratus, assembly GCF_000002235.5. NCBI lineage: Eukaryota > Metazoa > Echinodermata > Echinoidea > Camarodonta > Strongylocentrotidae > Strongylocentrotus > Strongylocentrotus purpuratus. The sequence goes on from NW_022145596.1 coordinate 14,579,598, forward strand.
CTCGCTATTTGCAGACGAGAAAGAACAAAATCAGATTCACTGATATGATAATTCACTACATCCTCAAGAATCATATTTTTCTTAAATAAGACATCTTTTCATGTATTTGTAGACCATGCCTTTTTTCTTCCTCCCATCAGTTTTGATTTATAGGCATTTTCCTTACGAGTTATGGCATTCATTTCCATCTGTCTTTCAGGTTGAAGATGGATGACCGTCTTGTTATACTTAATATTTACTTGTCATGTAGCGCATACTATATAGAACTTCAACTCAACTGTTTGGCAGAATTGGATGATTGTATTCTAAAGCAATACTATTTCTGTGGGAAGAAGGGTAAAAGAGAAAGAGGAAAATATATATAGAAATAATTTATCAATCTACTCCCAAGAATGATAGGAAGTGATTCAGTGAGTCCCCTATCACAGTGACAGATTGCACACATTTTTACAACCAGAAGAAACAGAGAAATCATGACAGCCATCCCAGAGGAGAGTGAACAAAAATTAGATGTGTTTTCTGACAGATCTTTCCTTGTTCTGAATTAAAATTAGGCATGTTTTGAATCAGATTTTGTCACTACTTTCACTTACTTTAAAGTACTTAACCCTCATACAAATTTTGCAGGAATAATGTGGTTTAGGGATATGATTGCTTTGTGTATTTTTATTTTATGGCTTTTACAGGGAGAGGTTTACATGAATATAAAGGGGTGCATCAAACTTGTATGAAGCATAGAAAGAGAAGGGAGAATTTGAAAAGAGGGGTTACATGTATATTGTAAGTGAGGATGAGAGGGGGGAAATGAGGGGGAAAGAGTTAGAAAGAGAGAGAGAGAGAGAGAGAGAGCACAGAAGATAAGGAGAAAAGGAAAAAGGTTGTCGAGTAGTTTTCATCACGCGAAGATAGCTGACAACTTCATTACAAACTTCCAACCGCTCGAGGGATGGCCAGAAATGCAAGCTATACTTTCTTCTATTCTCAGCATAGCCCTTCCCCAGATAAGCCAACTCTTTCATGACGTCTATCATTTTCCCTTCACCCTATTATACCCACCAACCACAGTGAACTCAAACTGCAAAACAAGAGAGTTCTTGGCTTTTAACCCCTTTCAAATGCACGAGATTGATTCTTGTTTCAATCAAGCACTTTGTACGGGATTTTATTAATATTTCTGTAAGAAATCCTGAAGATGGAAAGTGTGACTATCTGATTTTCCTGGGGTTGGAAAAAAGAAGGGACACAAGCCCTCGTTTCAATATCGCATTTGGACAATTAAAGTCCTCTCTTGAAAGTAACGAAACCTAAGTGGGGCTCACTCGTACATCAATCAGCTGCTTGTTTCTTGCCCTCTTTCTTCATTTGCCCCCCTCATTGAATCATTTGCAACAGTGAAATATTAATTATATTTTATTTGTAGCAATCTTCCAAGCTGATTCTTGATCTTGATAAGGAGTTGGTCAGCGTTTGCCACGGCAGTGGGCCTGTCACTAGCATCCATCAGACGGCTCAATAAAAACCAGGAACAAAAAGATGACAAGGTGTGATAAAAAAGAGTGTTTTCCTTTGTAATTGCTGCCAAACAAAAGAGACAGATGTTACGCTTTGTGATTGTTTTGTTTTCGGGCTCCAATTTTATTGAATTGTATTTCTAAGAGTCATATTCGTATATTAATATTTCAAAGATGCTTTTATTTGTGTGTGCCTTTATTCTCTTTCTTCATTGCAACATCTGTCCTTTAGTAGTACTTTCTCTTCTAAGATAATTTGATCACTTTGTGACTGTCATAAAGGTTGATCAAATTCATATTTCAAAGATAAAACAGGTCTTTCACCTCAGCTATTTTCTGAATTTAAAAAAAATGTTCAGAACTAAACATGCTTTTGATACAAGGTACAGCAGACTTTCCTTTCTCCAAAAAGAAATCTACATGTAACTCATTTTATATAAAATTGTTTGATTATCAGGTATATCATACGGCAATCCTACTTGTTCCTGTTATCATTGCAATTTTCGAGCTTCTTCCAGGACCAATTTAAACAAAAAATCAAATCTTTGCTGACTTGCATGAATAGGACATGATAATCTTACACTTGTTAAATACAATCATGTAGATTTGTGGGGATAATCATGATGAGGCAAGTTACAATATCTGTGTGTTTTTTTCCACCAGGCATTGTACTTGTGTTTAAGTGTTACTTTAATTTCTCACTTTTTTTAGTATATAATTTGCTGGTTTTAGCTGCCTTGTCATCACCATAAAGCAAAATGTGATCGGAAGTATCTGCATTTTTATCCCTAGGGTCCTCTGGCAAAGGTCTTTAATCAAATCACAATTTCTTTCTAACTGTCTTTATCTCCAAGATTCGATTATCTGAGAAAACACATCAAAAGTTTGTATAATTTGATTTTCTTTCAAAAAGAAAGGGAAAAACCTGAGGGAACAAAGTGCTTACTGGGAATTATCTTCGTCAACTGTTCCTTTTTAACTCCGAGGAGCTACATTGTAGCTTTAGGTTTTTCCATCAAAAGGTCATATTATTTCTCCTTCATTACCGAAATATTGTCTTTATTTCAAACTCCAAATAGAGGTGATAAAGCGAGAAAGAAACATTTATGGCCAATTTTGCCGGTTTTTTTTACTCCCTCTGCATGTTCCGTTTGATAGCTTGGAAGCAAAGCCTACCTTTCACATATAAAACTTCATTTAGAAATTACCGCTGTGGGCTAAGTTGCGGTATTTTCTTTTTATCAAACATTTGTTGGCATTCCCTTTTCATCATCATTCAACTCCATGCCCTTCCTGCCCCCTTAAGCCACGCACAATGTGTGATTGAACGGAAAAAGGTTACAGAAAAAAAGTGGTTGCAAAACGATTGACGGATATCCTCATAGGAGGCTGTACAAATCAAAGCAGGCAATTGGGAGCGGGCAAAATGAATCAAATTTATTTTAGATAATGAAAAGGGCAGGGGGAAATCAGAAAGAGAATAAGCTGGGGCCCTGATATGAAAAACAAATTTACAGATCCAGGTATTGTCTTCCAGCTAAATCATTTGCTCAGTTCTGGGTTATTTTCTCTCGGCCCGTGGTGGTTTTGATAGTTCTATTTGAGTAAGTGTATTCTGGTAATGAATTCTTTCCTTCTCTATTTGTCCCTCGGCCTGTCATTACCTACCCCCAGAAATCAATTCGGGGAGATGGAGGGATGACGACCAATTTATTGAGATGATTTCAGCCCTTAACCCATCCATTCCTAACCTTGATACACCTGCTGTATGCACAGCCTTGCCAATTTGATGAAGAACTTAGCAGATAATGTTGGAATTCAAGGGCATCAGCCATTCCTACATATGTTTCTCATTAATATTTTATTAGCTCCTGGATAATTTGTCTAATTGAATGGAACGCTTTTTGAGATAGGGATTAATCGCTAATAATTTGTCATATATAATTTACCAAAATGCAAATGATAATTATTTTAATTGCAATGAAATAGAAATAATCATCTATTTTAGTCTCACAACTGTCCTTCATCTCAGCTTCTATTACAACCAAACCAAACGTAGACTGGAATATTATATTACACTCTTGAAAATAATAGAACCAGTGAAATATCAATCCATTAAACATTCTTTTCATTATCAGCTGATAACCAAAAGAATGTTAATTTATAATATATGGGGCTATTGCTTTTCTTGGCTCCCATAGATTACAGTATGTTGTTTGTTCATTTACTACATTACTTTAATTTGTATTTTTATCTTGCTTACTGGACAAGCTCAATTCTTCCATCAGTCTATATACCTCTGTTAATATTACCACACCAGATTGACCAAGATACATTGTATATGCATGTAGCTAGAGGATGTCCGTGTTCGGTTGAAACCCCCGTTAGTAGTTGTAGCCTCTCGCCAGATGGATATTTATTAACTCAAACAAACAAATGTATTTCTCGCTTTGCGCTGATGCAAACCCAAAGCAAACAGAGGGCTAGAATCCAACACCAACGAGCTTGGTTAATGGTTAATGGAAGAAGATGAAGGAAGGTGAATGAATTAAAGACCTGGCTTGTCTTTGTCCCATTGCTCAGGATATTCAACGTATTGGTATTGGAAGGAGATTATTTAAGGGGTTCGCATTTTAATAGTAGAGAAGGAGACAGAGAGAGAAAGAGAGAGAGAAAAAAGAAGAAGAAAGAGAGATGGAGAAGAACGGAAAAAAGGAGGACAGAATAAAAGTTACAATATACATATTTTTAGGGTTTATGAGAAAATATGAAGCACATGGAACTTAGAACTTAGATTATGATTTTTTTGCAACTGGTGCATGATTTGTGTTTCGTATCTCTACATTTTTACACATTATTTTCTTTGTTGGATGTGCGGTTATAGATGTTTATGGTAGTCTTCTTCCAGCCTTTAAGTTAGTGAAAGAGGAATAAGAGGAACAGAAGAGGAATAGCGGACTCTGGAAAACAGAGAATTGATGAAAAGCAAATAGTCTGATGGATGATCCTAGAATTAGTCACACTCTAAGCAAATAGCCATTAGAAACGAGGCGAGGCTGGCTAGCTCTTCACAATCACAGCTTTGCTGATAATAACTCCACAATTCAAACACTTCTTAATTCTTTGATATTCTTTCCTCATTCTTCAAGGCTTGTGAGGTGGACGAGTTGTTTTAACGACTTGCTCCTGAAATTGAGCAATTATTTTTCCTCTGCAGTTCAGTCCAGGCATCGGAATAAGCTTCTGCTCGCTCCACTGGCTGATTTCAAATTTCTGTGATTGGTTTGAAAATGTTTTTACTGTTAAACTTTTAATTAAATTTTCAAGTTAGAATGACCTGTTCTCCCTTATTTTACAGTATCAAAGAATTTGATATTCTTTAGTCAATGTGTTGGGGTGGCATTTGCGTTAGAATCCCCCCCCCCTAAAAAAAAAAAAAAAAAAACAAATATGTGTATGCAGATGATCAAAACAACAGACACTTCCAATTCAGGCCAGATCAATCAGTTAAGAATATTAAATCAGAGATTAAAATAGAGACTTTTTTTGGACCTGGTAGAATAATTATTGGGTTGTAAAGAATTACAGATCAAAGGTTCAGGAATAGTCGAGAAAGAAATCAAGAAATTAGTGAGAAATATTATTGTTAGAGTACTTTATTGTCATTTACTTGGGTACAAGCAAAAACACTGGGGTAAAACTAAAAGCGTAACTTTTTTCCCCAACTTCACGAGGGGAAGTTGTGGAAGACTGACTAGACATTGGCAAGGGAGGTGAATGACCTGGCTCTCGAGCCTCAGGAGCTTGTTTACCGATGCCCACCACACAGGAAAAACTATTGCCCATTCATAGAGCTCCGTCCACAACTGATAAGACTGTTTAGGGCAAGGATTAGGTCAACATATCCCAAACTATTAGCCAGTATTTAACTCCAATTCACTGTTACATTTCAGTCAATGGCTCTGGCTTTTGAATTGGGGGTCCCTATTCTGCGGGTAATTGCTATTCTTTTGAAAGGGTTTTTGTTACCTTCTTGTTATTCTGGTTTTGTTCCCCTGCCAAATTGCCCCCTTTGTGAACAGGCACTGAAATGTCAATAGTGATAAGATGTGTAGGCATTGGATTGGGTATACTTGACCTATGTAATTTGTGGTGAACCCGCAGATGAATGTTGGTCATGACTGTGGCAAATGTTTCTTGTTGTCGATAAAGGGAGAGAGAGAGAGAGATGAAGGCGGGGGAGGAGCGAAGATAGTGAGAGGGAAAGAGAGAGAGAGAGAGAGAGAGAGAGAGAGAGAGTTAGAGAGAGAAAGAGAGAGAAAGGAAGAAAGAAAGAAAGAAAGAAAGAAAGAAAGAGAAGAAAAGGGTGAAGGGGTTGTGGAGAAGGAGAGAAAGAGAGAGAGAGATGCTCAGATAGAAAAAGATAGTCAAGTTTCAGAGAGAGAAGAGATTCCTGAAAAATGGAAGAGGGGACAAATTTGAGGTAGAAAAAAAGTAGTATTGGCAACATACATTTTAGGTGATGGGGTGAAATTCTGTACCCCCCATCAATCACATATTAAAAAAATATGTTACTTGAACCACTGAGTCTTATCAATGAAAGTGATAGAGCAGTGTCATTAATGGCAACAAACAAATGCCATTAGTTCGTCCATCAATCATGTGACAGGTCAAAGTTCAATCATTTATATATTTGCCAGTAACATGAAACCTCCCATACTCAGACTGGCCCTTTTGTTTAGAATGACAGAACAATAAAAAATAATTTTCTATTTGAAACTATCAATCTTTATTTGCTTTCAGTAGTGTGTGTCTGTCTTTGTTTAACTGGGGGTGTTTAACTGGGGGTACCTGTATGTTTATGAATTTTAAACAAATTCTGTGAAAGATCCCCTTACTTTATCTAAAAGAACTTGATCTTTTCTATTGCTCATTTTATCATTTTGTCTAAATATCTTTGTCTTTAACCTGAAGTAAACTCTTTTTTGACTCTAATCGATTTCTTAATTTTGGCTGAAGTGTGATAGGCTACTGCATTATAAAATTTCAGGGAAGGGAACTCTGCTTTTACGGGGGTCATATGACTTGTGCGGTATCTGCCTCGCTTTCTTTCCGAAAAGCACCAACTAACTGTCAGACCGAATGAAGGAACGTGGCTTGACAACTTCATACTGCTTGCCGAAATGAGCTGAATCACACACTGAAGTCATCTCTGCATCTGGCTTCAGATAAAATGTGGTTTCCATAAAATTGTGCACAAGTCCATCTTTTCTGTACTTTTTCTTTGGTCTGCCGAACAGGATATGTGAATTACAAAAATATATTTATTCTTTTTATGCTACAAACACATGTAAATGCTGTACTCTTAGCCCCCCTCCTCTTTTCCTCCTCTTCTCTCTCTCTCTCTCTCTCTCTCTCTCTCTCCTCTCTTTCCTCCTCTCTCTCCCCTCTTTCCTCCTCTCTCTCCCTCTCTCTTTTTTTTCTCTCTCTTTTTTTTCTCTCTCTTTTTTTCTCTCCTCTCTCTCGTTTCTCTCCTCTCTATCTCTCTCTCTATCTCACTCTTTCTCTCTCTCTCTCTCTCTCTCTCTCTCTATCTCACTCTCTCTCTCTCTCTCTCTCTCTCTCTCTCTCTCTCTCTCTCCTCTCCCTCTCTCTCTCTCTCTCTCTCTCTCTCTCTCTCTCCTCTCCCTCTCTCTCTCCTCTCCCTCGCCCCCCTCACTGTCTCCCCCTCACTCATTTTTTCTGTCTCTCTTGCCAAATATCATTATGAAGAATGAACAGAAGCTTCTGCTCTATTGTCCTCACTAGCGACACATGTTTATTAATATAAATCAAATTCATAATGTTGGGAGTCCAATTTTCAGCGATGATTTCTCCTGATGTGAACATGGCCTCAAAAAAGCAAATGTGTGTTGGTTGGTTGATGAACAGGTGATTCAGAAACTCAGCAAGACGTGTGTGTAATTGATCAGGATGTGACAATACTTCTTGCAATCTTTCTTGAATTAGCCGTAATTTGGAATTGACCACTTTTTCAAAGTGTTTCTAGAAATGCTGCCTCCTCGTGATAGACCCAAAGTCGTTTGCCAATTTTTATTTTGGTTTTCTTTTTATTCCCAAATCCAATTATACTAATAGATCAGCTGGTTAAAGATATCCAAAATGATTTTATTTGATTTTTTTGAATATTTGTTTAGTGGGACAAAATATATAGGGCATTCAGAAAGAATGAATTAAGACTAACTTGAATAGTGACATAAAATAAATAGTTTGTGATATCTCCTCTGAAAGCTGTTCAAAGATTTTCTATTGTAATTAGTATGTGTTATGATATACATGTACATGTTTTTTTAAACAGAGTATGGATGATGTTAGTAATTCAAACCTGAATTGCAAATTGACTCACTTGTCAATTATCACAAGGTGTATTTTTTTAATTCTTTTTAGAAAAACCACTCCGAGTGAATCTTTTTGATACTTTCTTCTTGCCATATATCAATTCTCTTCCAAGTGTCCAAAGCAGTAAAAGAATCGAATTTCATCTTGAATCACCCGAACAAGTGGTGCTTATGGCTAATTGAAAACGAAAACTGTTTTTAGGTTAATGCTAGAGATAGGCCGTTGGAGTATAGAGTTTCCCCGCGAGTCGCTCGGCCGTAATTTACAGTAATGGTGCAAGTCCCTATTCTGCAGCGCTCGATGAGCACGGGGGGACTACGAGGCGAGGTGAAAGGATCGCATCCCTCTTCTTCTTCCAGCGCCCGTCTTTCTCATCACTTATAAATCTTAAGCTGACTTATTTTGTGTGTCTGTAAAGTATTAATATTGATAATGATATCACGGGTTGTAAATGATGAATAACCTGGCACTCTTTCTATCTCCTTCGTTTGCCCTCTCTTTGTCTCTCCCGCTCTTGATGATCTTAATCTGCTGGCTATTATCCCATGGATTTAGATAATTGAATCGGTGTCATCTTTCGGTTATCTCCAAGGGCCAGTGGGGGTGTCGTGGGAGTGCGGGGTGGGGCGAAAAAAAAATGAAATGAGAACAATATTGTTTGGTGTTCTCTAGAAATTTAGTCCAGGAAAGGAGTTGCAAGATTTGATAGCTTAAATTCCTGATATCGATGTTGAAGGAAATAGAGTCTACAAGAGACACTTTACCTGGATTGTACATCTTAATTCATAACATAGATAATGTAATTTATGAGCTTAAAAATACTAGCCGTCATTAAGCAATAACTTGATATCACAATAGTGTTTTTTATTAGCTTGATGCCTCACGAAAGATGCCCCATAATGTGTTGTCGGGAATCTTTTTTAAATCACACATCCATAAATGTTTAGGTGATTGCCTAGTGATGACAAACATTATTTTTTAACTATAGCTCTCTTTGTTATTGTGGATTTGAAATACTGGTAGCATCTGACATGAGGTCAAAGGTCAAATTTTGATTTGTATTGCATTTCATAACTTCATGAACATCTTCAACAGAGATAGACAAAAGATGGGTCCCCCCCCCCCCTCCTCTGAAATATCCTAGTCCCACCATCTCTAAGTAATTGATGGGATAAGAACATTCTAAATAAATTTTAGAAACCAGGATTGCTCAGATTCAGAGGGTAGCATTCTTGGCAGCAGTGGTGATGGTGGTCGTCGTGATGACGGTGATGCTTGCATAGAGGAGTGTGCTGGGAGCCATTGCAGGACCCTACCAGATGTTCGCTCCGAACGGCACCAATAATCCTCTTATCCTGATATCAGAAACTGTTGTTGTTTTATTTGAGAGGGGCTTCAATGTTTTATTTCCCTTTTTATTGTTTCCATTTCAAGAATTATTATCCTCCATGACGATCTGGTGTTCATTTCCTTTGTGCCTTTCAGAAAGGGTTTACCTGGATTTATTATTGTTGATAGGAAGAGTGGATGAAATTTCATCTCCCTGCCCGTAAATTATTGGTGTATGTGGTCGGGTTCGTTCTTAAAGGCAATTGTTTTGATGGTGCATCAATTGCAATATGTGACATTGCAATTTGAGAAGACTGTCTGTCTGTTGTTTTTAAAGTTTAAAAGAAGTGGAGAAAACTAACTAGAGAAAACCACTCAAATATTATGGACAGTAAACATTAATATAGGCCTGAATTAATCATGTGTGGTGATGTATTTGATGATTTTCTTTTTCCAAAGAACTTAACTTGACTCAATATTCTTCTCATCGACCTGCTGAGATCCAGTAGGGCATGAACCTATATCCTTTCAACACAAACTTAACGGCCTTTTGACTTTTACTCAGAAGATATGGACACATGTACTTGTCACATCCATCAATATGTATCAACTTATCAAGACATTATTAGGACACAGCTGTCTGTTGGTTATTCTATGGATGTTGGGAGCCAGGTGATCAAATTGTAGTTGTAATTTCACCCATGATCTTTAATACCATGAGTCAAGTGCAATTGAATTCAAAGTGGCTCTTTTGTGAACAGGATATGAACTTAAAGATGTATTTATTCATTTACACAAATTAATTCCCCTTTTGATGATATTTACATCAATTAATTCCTCTTTTTGAATATTAATATGTGTATGATTAAAAACCTGGACTAGCTTTTAGAATCTCCACGGCAGATAATTTGGCTTTTTTCTCTGACACAATAAGTATTTAAATTTGGTCCTGTCTTAGCTTATCATTAAGCATTGGTTTTGCTTACTAAGCATCTTTGTAGGAAAATACGGCTTGTTAATATTCCAGCGTGTGTGTGGTTTTCCTGTCTAAATAGGTTCCATAGTTTCGACTTTCGATTCATTTCTTGTTAAATATCTTTGAAGGATTCCAGTTTGACCTCTTCAGGTTAGACTGTCAAAATGTTACATGGCTTCTAAGTCTTGTGATAATTTGCAAACTAAAGCCATGGTTGTGCATTTTATTGTGCAAATATTTAGATTTCCATTTGCGCAAGCCTTTGTCATTTACTTCCCATTTCTATAATGATGCATTAGTTTTATTTGCCAAGAATCAAATTTATAGTTCTATTTTTCTTTCGCCTATTTGAACAACATGGGCAAAGTTCGTGAATCCTTGCTTGATGATGATATATTTATTCAGAGTAAATACATGGTATTTGCCCAAATTGAACACAGTATATTTAACAGGTGTTATTTAATTTCTGTTTGAAATGGGAAAGAATTGCACAGTTGTAAACAATGACTGTAGAAATCCTGGAAATAGCTCAACTGTGACATGTCCATTTACATTAAATGTACAGATATGCAATTTTGCCGGATGTTTTGACAAGCAATAAACCACAGAGCTTTCTGTTTGTTTTTACATAGATTTGAGAACTTCACATCCTTGATAATGTCTAAAAAGGGTCATCTTATATTTGTTGATAACAATGATTCAAAGACAAGAAAGAAAAGTCACTTCTTGAACCCAAAAGCAAATGTCATTGCCCTATATCTTTGCTCCACCATTGTTACAATGGACATTGAAATATGACTAATCTTCAAATGACAATTCACACTGCCTCTTCCTTTCTTGACAAATATCTCTTTCTCCTGCTCTTGTACTGGTGTCTATTTGTACAGCTGTGATGTAGCGCATTAAAGCAAATTAATCCTATCTTGTCAAAATACAACATTGCTTTGCCCCAAGGTCCAACGCTATGGTGTAGATGTAGTCTGGTCCACATCTCATGTTACAATATCTTTAATTAAACATGATTTCAGGGCATTTTTCCATGATATTTTAATTGAAATTGTGACGATGCAACCTGCATTGAACTGAACTCAAGTGGGAATGTCATTTTAAAAGAAATATGCGATGAATATTGATACTTTTCTGTTGTATCATCTCTTAAAATACAATGAGTATTATACAGTTATCGATTAGAAAAGAAAGATAAGAACATCATCATTAATGTTTTTTAGTTTCAACATTGCAGATTATGATTTGATTTGAGGCAAACTGATCCTCCGTGTACATATCATTAACACAAATTATATTCTTGTTTGGCATAAACGGTTACAACTGGAGAGTACCTTATAATACCACTTTGGTGCATGTGGCCACCGAACCTTGTGATTATGTGATGAAGTTTGGCTGCCCATTCCATGCTTATTGTTGTGGAACGGACAGACATGTCTGCCCAGCAGTATAGTTTAATACTGAAGAGTACTATTTATTCTAATTAATCTCACGCTGCCGGATGTTCTTCTTGAATTGTTTGGCGTCGCTTACCAATATCGGCCAATATTTACTTGAAAGTAATCACATAATCATTTTTTATTTAGGTGTAATTGCAAGCCTGTGCATTAGACTTCTCTCTCTCTCCTCTCTCTCTCTCTCTCTCTCTCTCTCTCGCATTCCCTTCAGGGTTAACTGCATTTAATTAAAAGTGTTGATGGTTTGACACTTTGTTTAGAAAAATAGTTTTCTTCCAAAAAGAGTAAATTTGTCCTTGTCTCTTTATGCGCTTACAGAGATGCATCAAATCATCTTTCCTTCTGCATTCTAAATTTTTAATTTGTTTGATTGCCACAAGTCTTAGCAGTCCTTTCTTACAATAATGAGCATGTCTTGTACACACCATATTTGTATGTCCATCCCAGCACAATCTGCACCGGGCCCTTCCACCACCAGTAAGTGTGCCCCCCTGTACGCACCATATCTTTTGTACCCCCATCTCATTACAGCCCTTGCACCCCTTCTACCAATGCACCAGCACCCCTCTACCAGTCCCTTGACCCTCATAAACACTCCTTGGTAATGGACATCTAATTGGGATAGAGGTATTGGGTGTCATAGAATTATGACAACTGGCTAAGTGCGAGTCAGGAATCCGATTTCAACTCTGTGGGCATTGGTAAGGCCTGATGTCTTCCAGTCGTATAGATGGCATTAAGACAGGGACATAAATAATTCTCTTCATTCAGCGAGATGATACCTCAGTTGCTAATGGAGTTTATATACCGTTCTATCTCTTGAACAAAGAAAAAACTTACCTGTATATTGTTTATTCATGTTTTAGCATTTGTAGATATACTGAACTCTTGTTAACATACATGTATATTCCTTAGGACTGGTGTTACACAATTAAATATTAAGTAACTGAGGTCCAAACCAATTTTTTTTAAAACAAAAAATTGTATGGTTTATCTTTTGTGATATTTGAGCTTGTAGCATCATTGGAAGGCAGGTCTAAATGAATATAGCACATTTCAGTGATTACATTTGTAATATTAAGTATAATATCTGATATACATTGAAATTTAAATCGTTTCTGAAGATGGACAAAATGGGGAAAGTAGAAGAACAGAAAATGTGGGATACTGAAATGAAAACTGAGCAATGAAATATGATTGAATTAAGATACAAGTGTGGAGGGTGAAGAAAAAAAATCAGATGAATATAAGACAAATGAAAAGAGAATGAAATAGAATGAAAACAAGGTACGAAAGCTGTGCTGCTTTTGTGGCAATATCAGTTTTCCCCTTTAGAGCGGAGCTGTTTGCTCAGGGCCGACTCGTACTCAATGGGGAATTGACGGCTCAACGCTGCCACTATCACCGGGCAGCCAAGCAGCGGAAATGCTCAAAGTGTATGATGTGTGAACATGCGTTCATACATGGGAACCCACAAAGGAATCTATCCGATCGGGACAAATCTTTGCTTTACAAAAGTGCCTGTCAAAGAATATTTCCTCTTTCATATCATCCTGAAATGAAATGTGATACCTTAGAAATGAAGCCACAAGTACATCTTGTCATTATTTTAGTCGTGAATTTGAGAAAGAATGAAATTGAGAGATGGAGTGGCATTCTTCTCGTTGGACATTGGAAAACTAGGAAATGAGACTTTTAAGTTAGAGAGAGATAATGAAAGTAACAACGATCGCTCTTCAGTCTCTACCTATCATTCTTCTCTTCTCTTCTCTTCTCTTCTCTTTGTTGTACTTCTGCATCACCAATTACCCCCTAATTATCTTTTGCTTGTACTTAATTGTCAGGGCTCAAAAAGCGTCAAACTTTGCTTATCTTAGAGCCCTAGCCAGTTCTGTTAAAATATGTTTATTTTTAAAGTTCTCCATATATGTTTTAATGTATACTGATCTTATTATGAATTCAGAAGTGAATAAGAAATAAGTAAATAATAAAAATAAATAAAAAACAATGACGTATAGTGACGATCGGGAGCAAGTGAATGTTGGTGTCTTGGCTTTGCTCTTATTGGTCAGTCAGATGCCACTTCCTTGGTCAAATCTAAATGAGTTTCTGAAGAAATTATTTCAACTTGGATTATTTATCAGTAGTCTAGATCTTATGCATCTGTCAAGTGGGGTTTCAAATCAGGAAACCTGGCAGAAGAAAGATTTATCGACACGCTTTACGCTTTCGTCATTTTGGGGTCTGCTTTTTTCTCTCTTTCTTTTAAAACTTCTTCAGTGGTGTGATTTTCTGCCAAATACGTGCGGAAGTAATCCAGTGTACATGGTACAGAGAGAGAGAGAGGGGTACACTAGCTTTTAGCCAGGTGAAGGGATGGATTAATGTCGCCAACGAGACTAAAGCATTTGTCAAAACATGTCTAATCGCCGGCAACGCAACGAACAATTCCACCCCAAACACGCCCAAGGGCCACTTTCTTGTAGTTTCTTTGGACTCCAAGTTGCCTTTTCGTGTCCCATTTCCCCCCTCTCCGTTCGAAAAATGGTCTTGGATCTGATAAGAGAGATGTTTTCAATCTCTCCTTGTATCGAGACTGTAGCTAATACATATATCCCAAGCGTGTATAGTCTTTTCTTTTGTTGCGATGCGTGAAGCTGTATGACTCCCGCTTCTAGTCTTCTGTGCTTCCAATGGTTTTTAATTAAAAATTCATCCTCAAAGAACTAACATGCTATGATATAACTAATACTGTTCAGCTAATCATTTGCCCAGAAGCACCCAGCTAGCTAGAGATTGATCATTCTAATTGTTTATTTCAGAGAAATAGGGAGAAAGCGTGAAAGAAGAGGATGTAGATGAAGAATACGTTATAATTCATTTAATGAATTAGAAACTAGCAGAGCGGGGTGGCAATGACAGAGCTAAGGTACTTTCAAATGCGTTACAATATTCATTAAAAACTTGCAGGTGTCCTTTTGATCATTAATTATTCATTCGATATTGTTTATCAAAGCAACTGTTTCCCTATGTTGAAATCCACTGCACTGAACCAATAACTTCTCTACCTCACCCTTTCTTGATACCTTCTTGATTGATCAAGTAATCCCCAATTCTTGGTTGGATTGCCACCACTATTCTTAATTACTTTGATTGTGATCTCAAATTCAATTGGTGGATTAAAGCAGGGGTTGTTTTTAATTGTTCATTTCTGCTTTGTTAACCACCAGTAGATAAGCCGCAGTTAATCCCTCGCATTGGTTCACCCCAACAAGATTTCTTTTCTCTCGTTGTTAGTTATTACACATGTTTATTTGACCAAGTTCAGGTTTGTTTTTGTTGGTCATTGGTGCATTTAGAATCCATTTATATTGATGTTTGAGCTCAGAACCTGAAATGGGAATGTTTCAGCTTGAGTACACATGTCTTTTAGTTTCTTTCTTTCTCTCTCTTTCTCTCTCCCTCCTCATATCTTACTTGATTTAATTGTGTTAGTTCTGTTGCTTTAATCTTGATTGGTTTGAAAGGGGGAAACAATAGAACTGACTAATCCTCTCTTTCAGCTCTGTGTGCTCGCCTTCTATAAATGGTGTGGAATTTTATTTTAAGTTGCATGAGATTACATCTAATTGCTAGCTTGGCCAGAGCTATTTAAAATCCAATTCTTTTGTGATTCATGATGTAGACTTATCTGACAATTTATTGTGTCCTATTGCTCTTGAGTAGTCTTTGGTGACTTCTTTCTCCATGTATGAATACCAAGTTGATGTTCAAAAGAGTCTTAATGTTGCAGAATAAATCAATAGTAAATACATTTTTATTGTTGGTAAGGCATATAGCATGGAGGCTAGTACTGGTATTTGTTTAGGTATTTGGGTTTATAGAGTATTTTTTCTAGCAACATTTATCAGGAACAAAGGAGATTTTTTTGTTATAATTCTTCAGTGACAGGGAAGTTTATGTGGCTGTATATTTGATATAAAATCTCTGACCTGTACATTGTCCTAGTCAAGTTTGTAATTAACCAAGTGACAGGTGAAAATATGTTTATCTTAATAGAAGAATTTGAAGAATTTGATGAAATACAATTCCTATAACCCATATATCATTCAGATTATCATTTTGAAAAGCAATATTTACGGGGGATGATCATGAAAACATTTTGTTGAGAAGAAGAGAAGTGGGGGGGGGGGGGGGTGGTGGAAGTATATCCCCATGACATTGCTCTACCCTCATCTTATTTTCTTGGAACCCATCAACTTGTCTTAAAGCCTGGGGCTACATATTTCAAGTGATGACGAGTAAACAAAAGTATTACGCCAAAGCAAAGTCAATTTGGAAAAGTCAACATGATTCAATCATTCTTTCCTCAAAAATCCATGTCTGGGAGATCTGAATTGTCAGACGAAAGAGATGTATCTGAGGGAGGCCATAGTCCTTCATTTATTAATGGATTAGATGTTTTTAGATATTATAATTCAATAATTTAATTGATTTTATGGTCTTAATATTTATATTTGTACTAAAAAATAAATTGTTTTTCTATAATCATAAAGCCACAAAGTGATTTTCAGAAGCTTATAAAGTAGTTTGATGATTATAATTATCATGAAAGACATTCTGCTTGCTTTTAGAAGTATTAATAACTTTTAGAAAAATGCTGAACAATCCATATAGATGATTAATTGTCTTTGGCATAGATTCAGGAGGATTGATTGGCTTTTTTTTTCTCTCTACACAGTGTGAACATTGTTGTTTTGAAACAGTGTTCACTTTGAATCATAAATCATAACATACGCCATTGTTCCCTTTGGAAATTACATGTAGGATTACAAAAATAAAAGGCAAAAGGAAGAGAAAGAGAAAACCTCTTGTCAGTGTTTAACTCCAGGGCTTCCGTTCCATGTAAGAAGCTTTCCAAAGTTTTGTCAGTCCTCCGACTTTATTTTTCTAGCTTTCCCCTTTCCCCCCTCCGTTCTCTCTCGTTTCAACCGGACCAAGTGTTGCTATGGGCTGTGCCTTACAACACAAAGGCCAACAAGCGAAAGTTGTATTTTTGTAACAGTGGAACATGCTTTTCAAGCGTTGATCTCTTTTGTGGACGAGGTGGTGGCGGAGAAGAGGACTGAAGTAGAGAGTAACCCCACAAAGGATTGGAAAAGTCCTGCAAGATGTTTAGCTACGACTGACTTGATGTAATTGAAATGGAAATTTGGTTGATGTTCTCTCGACCTCACACAAAAGAAGAAATTTTTACTTGCTATTCTGTTTTCCACAAGTGCCTTCCGACTCTCTCTCTCTCTCTCTTAAAAGAAATCATGAATTTTGACTTGTGCTGCGGCTGGCTGTTTTCTTTCACTTTATCCGTAACCCATAAACTTTTTTGGTGTAAAATTCGTCTTCCTCTTTAGAGGATTTGCTGTATTTGTCTAATGCCAATTTGTGTTTTCTTTTGACTAGTGATTGTATTTTTCTACCATTAATGCTCAAGTTGGGAAAACAACTTGGAGGAAATGACAATGAATGCATTGTTAGGAAATAGTTCACATCATGTGGTTATCTCTCTAGTATGCGTGAGAAATAAAATTTGAGATCGAGGCATTTTTATAAACTTATGTTCTCTTTCATTTTGTTTTTTCTTTAATAAATCCATTTTGAATTATCTTTGCATTTTTAAATTACATCTCTTTTAGGAGATGAATCCTTGCTATGCTCTTTATCTTTATGCTATGCTCTTTAAATTAATTTATTGAATAAAATACTATGGAAGAGAAACATATTAAAGGTAAAGACCAGTTATGGTCATGCGATTGCATTGTGAAAGAAACATTGTGGAATCGATCAGAAAAGGTTGATCATCTAGCATCTAGCATCTGCAAGGTTCTGGAATCATCAAAATGATAAGAAATGTGGCCCATTCTTCGTAAAGTTACAAGCACTATACACAGAAAGATGTATATGGGACTACCCTATATCTCTCACAGACCATGAGAGAAACAAATTTACCAAATATATGAATTAGTAGGCGGTTTCCCGGCAAATTTTTTATCATCATGTATTAGTCAAAACATATATTCTTTCACATGATTGGTAATGAGAGCTTCCATTTCATTTTTTGAAATTGGGGTGTTTCCAATACTGGTCTTTACCTTTAAGCTATGAAAGAGAAGTATAAAATATGTCAGTCACAGTGGCATTGCCACATTATGAAGAAGACCTCACAAAAACTCAAAAACAATTAAAACAAAAACTCTCTTTGGAGTAGGGGAAAGTTTAAGTGAGAGAGTAGAAAAGAGAAACTAAGTATACAAGATATTTCCTGTCCGAATTCTATTTCTGTGATTTCTCTTATCAATTTGTTTCAATGGCCTAACATCAAGTGTGTATTGGTGACTGGAAACTTTGATGATGCCATTTTCTCTGTTACCCCTCCTTTTCACATTTATTCTCACATTTATTTGGAGTATCAGGAAAGAAGAGTCCCAATGCAAAAAGGTAGTGTGTCACATTTCAAGGAACGCCTTTCTCACACTAGAGCTCTGAGTTTGTTGTCCAGGGAAATTTAATCAGATATTTTTAATTACCAAGGAAGTGATGGGGAAGAATATGGCCTAATGAATATATATAGAAATACTATATTTGTGATCCTTGATACTAATAAACCAATTACTGTTGTGGTTACCTACTTCAAATATTTGTTTTTATTACATATGATTTAAAATGACTCATTTTCAAGGAATATTTTCTTACTGAATAAACTAAAATAACAGGATAGGAAGACTTGATGTAGTTGATGACATGGAAAAGATAATATTTGTGTTTGTATTTTTCTTTAATGTTGTATATTAGTCTTTGCTTCTTCGGTCGATCCTCGGGTCAGTTTAGTTGTAAGAAAATTAATGACAAATACAGGAAAGAGATGTTTGGATATTAAAATGATACTGAAACTTAATAACTTGTTGACAGCTTTTATGAATCATTAATTAATACGAGATCATGATGACTATCTGTGTAGGTTTTGTATTTGTCTTCTTGATTCAAAATAATTTGAATCTGCAGGCTTTGCAAAACGAAAGTATCGACATGTACATGTCCAGATTTATTTGTATGAGTTTTTTGGGGGTATTTTTTAAAGTAAATTGTACATTAAAGTTTAGATTAGAACCATATTATACATTATACTTCAGTTTTCCAAATATATTCTTTTGCATCAAATCTGATGAGATCTCTTAAGTTTTTCTTTGAAAACCAAGTTTAAAATAAAGTACAACTACTAATGGGCACCTGCGTGTGCACTCATGGATGGCTGTGCTAATTGCACATTAAGTAGTATGATCTCGTATCGGTTATAATAAACCACTCGCGTCCCATTTCAGAGCTAAACCATTGAACCTATAGTTCTCTCTCAAATTAGTCGTAATTACCAGAGATTCAGCTTACATGTAAAGGGAAAATCCCTGCACCTAGCACGGCTTGTCATTTGATGACAGTCGTTCATTATTTCATTTGCCGAGGACTAGATAGGAAAGATAAATCGTCGATGGGCAGTTACTGGAAATGAGGGCGGATAGACATGGATTGGGGGAAGGGGGGGGGGGGGCTTGTGAAAGGACCCTAGGGTATAGGGCTGTATCTCTGGATGCACATTGAAAGGAGCTGTCATGACCAATCAAAGTTTCTTGATATATGGACAACATGATTTTACACATATTGATGGGTTACACTGAGTGTGAGGTGCTAGTAGTTATTGTGGTGATTTCATTTTTGTTAACTAGTTCTGTCCAATCCTAATGATATATACATATATTTATATATAACGATTTAACAGACTGATTATCTATTACCATCTCCAAACACCATTTGCCCTGCTACCAATGTATTTCAACTTGAGGTTTGACAATGTGTTCCATGTTGTTCTGTGGGAGTAATCTATTAACTCTGCATTTCCTCTGTGAAATGAAAGTCAGTTTGATGAGGGGAAACACTCAAACAATGAGGTCCAAAGTGTATAGAAACAAAGAGAAAGATCCTCTCCTAGATTATTTGGGTTCAGTAGAAGCCCCCCCCCCCCCCGATTTGGTCTCTTTTGTTTCCTTTTCTAAGTGAGGTTAAAAAGGGCAAAGTTTACACACTTGATCAATCAATCAATTTCATACTTTCATTATAAAAAACAAATTACAACCAAAGCCATAACCAGGTTGTGAGTTTTAAACACTTGTGTACATAAGACTGTGCCCCAGTTACCGAATGTCATTGACATTGGGGGCCCCCGATACAGCCATTTCTCAAATTCCCCCTCTCCCTAGCCCTTCTCCCTGGAATATTACCCCCAAACCCCTGGGTGTAAGGGGAAATCATAAACTGGTCCATACATTTACTCAGCTCTTCTTGCAAGTAGCATCCAGGAGGAGAAAGAGCAAATAGGTCAATCTTCTTTTTCCCCTCTCTCCGGCTTCGTCTCCTTCTCTTTCTTCCCATTTCTCTTTCTGTCATAAATACACGTTTCATTCGTCATGGGTCGTAATCGCTGTGCAAATGAACAGATCCTTTCTTTCATCGTTTTTAGCTTTCGGTGTCAGGTGCCCCGACTGGCTTTTTTTTTACCCCCGAGTCTCCATGGGCCTCGCGAGAAATGTTCGATTCGTAAGAAAAAAGAAAGATTTGGAAGCAGAATCGACAAGTTTGGCATACGTAAACCGAGCGTGTGCAAGTTTGTCTAACCCAGTCTGGTATAATGCGGTATGTTTGCTCAATCTAGATGTATCAGTGACTCTGAGAGCTACGTCCTCCTACTATAGCAACTACGCTAGGTTCACTGACACCAAATTCTCATGTCTTTCACTCATCTCTCCCCCTCTCTTCCTCTCTCCCTTCCCCCCTCTCCCTCTCTCCCTCTCTTTCGTTTTCCCTCTTTCCTTTCCCCCTAAGATTTTCTCTTTCTTTGCCTACCTGTCTGTCTGTATGGTATCTCTCTTGTCATTTTTTAAAACAATTCTCTATCCTTTTACCCCCTAGAAACTCTCTCCACCCATCCATTTTCAAGTAACTCTCTCTACCTTTTCCAATTTTCTTTGGGTTATGACATGTCTCTTAATTTCTTTCAAACTCGCTTGTGATATAAAAAAAAAAAAGCAATATCCATAGGTCCATCTACTTCTTCCTTTTTTTTCTCTTTCTGTGTGTATGTACTTAATCATTATTATTGTTATTATCATAATTTTGGTGAGGGGGGGGGGGGTATCATAATTTTGTATTATTCAATTGATTCTCATAGAGCTCAATTCCCTTCTCATTTGCTCTCTTTCTCTCACTCTCTCTCTCTTTGCATTTCTCTGTCTCTTTATTCGTCTCTCCTACATGTACACCCTATTCTTTGTTCAAGTACCGATACCCCGCCCTTGTAATTTGAGGTGTTTTATTGAATTAGATATTCTGAATGGAGGCTAACTGCTACTATAGTCACAAAAGTGTCATTTGGGGAAACGGTAAACTACCATTTTCAGAGAGATTCCGAATATCTGACTTTTTCTTTCTTTCTTTCTCCCTTTGGTTCTTGTCATTGTGAGCTAAACTGGAACAAGATTCCCCACAGAGAGCAAAGTCGTGGGTTCTCTTTTTAGCTTTAGGGGCAATGTACTTTTCATGGGTAGTAAATTTGATTGGCATTTGCAGAATAAAGAATCAGTGACTCTTGTTGAATTTGGTGTTATTTTTGGTAATTACAGCTCTTTACCTTGTCAGTAATGAAGTACAAAGGTGAGGTCAAAGTTCACTTCAAGTTCTAACAGTAAACTGCCATCATTGATATTTCTTTGAAATGCATTCTTTTAACTGTCTAGTACTACTTCTGACTAGAACCATATACCGGTACTATAGTTCCTGTATTAAGCATATTGGAATGAAAAAAATGTCAATTATCTAATTGTCAAATCATGATATTCACAAGAAACTCTTCAGTAATTTTCTTTTTCAGAGATTGATGTCAACTCTGGATAATGATGATGCTACAACATGTCTAATATATCTTTCATATTCTATTCCCTGTTTCTCAGCAGTCGACCAGGTAGACCTCCGAAACGAAACATTCCTCTCTCACTCACACCAACCATCCATGGACTCTCACGTATGGGACCCACCCTCGACCTCCTCAAAAGGCCCAAACTGGAAAATGGTAAGTTGTCACATAATTATAAGCAAAATCTTGTGTTGCACAATATATGCTAAATTGCTAATACATGTACGGAACAAGATACTTAAAAGATATGGCCAAGAAATTTTTCACATTTACTTTTGATAAATCTTCACATCTTCACAGGATAGCATTAAAGTATGGAAATCAATACAAAAAAGTCGTTAAAAACAGGCAAATATCAGCAATGTCATTGTCAAATTGTGAATTAAACACCTTCATGCAGAAGGGGGGGGGGCATTGATAAGCGAGAAGGTGCAATGAATCTTAGACGTGGTGTGAAAGAAGGGCTTAGTCATTTTCCTGATCCCGAGCATGTGACGTTTCTAATTTGTCATTGTCACTTCTCATTCTTTTTAATCTCCTCCATCAGAAAACATGGATTGAAAACAATTTCATCACCTTCCTCATCTTATCTTCAACATCTCAAAAATTGAAATTTGTCTTGCCGGGCTCGTGAGTGGTCCTAAAAGCCGTCATATGATTCCTGCTCTCAAAAGTATTTGTAATCGGGTGAATGTATAGGGGGACTAAGAAAAACTAAAGAGAGAGGGGTTTATATGACCTTTCTGAATAGTTTCACTTCAGACAAGTCATTCAAAGAGATGTCAATCATTGTTAGAAATGTCTTTTTAAATGCAAGTTAATATCAGAGGAAAAGAGTGCAGACTGGTTATATGCTTGCACCCCATCTCTGTCAGTATACATCTGTATATCATCAGACCCCCTCCCTGGAAGAAAGGGTCACATGCACCTGTGGCCAGCCACTCACGATACCCCATCTCCCCCCTTCCTCCACAAACACAATTTTACACGGACCATGGACAGACGGCTTCCGCGCTGCTTTCTGCCGATTCACATTCAAGGAGACCCGCGTCGCAAAACGGAGGGTTCTGTTCCACCTCTCTCTCTCTTTATAAAGTCTAAACTGTCCTTTAGATGTAATTTGTCGTGCATTCTTGACAACCGAAGCTTTCCTTATTCATCCCGCCTCGTCTGTTAACGAGATGAAAACTTCCTGTATCAGGTGCGCTTTTCCTCCTGGCATGGTTGAGAATCAGACACTCTCGTGCTGAGCTGCTCTATCCTCCCCTCCTTCAGTCTGTCATCCTCTCTCTTCATTTAAGTATCTTCCCTCCCTTTTCTATCTGACTTTTATTTCTGAACATCTCAATATCCATCTTTCCCTGCTAACTTTTTATTTTATATTTTTCTCAAACTTGTAGTATCTGTTTTTTGTACCTAGGCACTCTCTCTCCTTCATGTCTTATTCTTCTATTTCTTTTCAAAGTGGAAGTCTTCTTTTTTTTCCTTTTTTTTCCAGCAAACTACTTGTACTTTGATTTTTCACCTTTTAAATGACAATATTTTGTTAGTGATCTTTCTTGTCATGACATTCCCCCCTTCTCTCTCTCTCTCTCTCTCTCTCTCTCTCGCTCTCTCTCTCTCTCTTCCCTAGCGTGCACTCCCCCCCCCCCTCCACTTTCCCCGGTATTCTGTCACTCTCTATCTCTTCCCTCCTAATTCCCTGTGTGATGCCAAATTTAAAGTGGGAAAACAAAAATATGAGTTGGGGGTGAAAGAAAATAAAAGACTGATATGCTTCAATTCCCAGTGCGCATCTCAATCAAGCTGTAACCATAGTTACGCTACAAAATTGGCTTGTTTTCACTCAACAGTGTCATCGACTTTTAGAAGTCTCCTAGTTGCTTCTGTCGCTTGCTTCTCTGAATAGAGAAACAAATAAGTTAGTCTGTTGTCATTTGGCGGATAAAAAAAACCATGTGATATTATTTCACGGCGATAGGGTTGCTGTGCCTATAACATTTTAGCCCTTGGCTATGAAAGTTGAAAGTTATCATGGAAGGGGCTGGAATATACCAGATAAAATAAGAGCTGAACCATCATTTTCCGTTTAAATTATGCTTGGCTGCTTTATTAGGTTGCGGTAATGTAATTACTAGAAAGGTGGGTCGTTCTGCTGTGTCACAGTGATTCCGTAACAAATTTAGATAAACCCTCTCGGAAAATATTTGTAGAACGTCTCTCCTGGAAGTCGGCAAGTACGTCATGCTAGAAGGTGAGGGTTAAGTTCATCATATTTGTGTTAACTATCTTGGAAGATAATACAAACATCTTTCTGGACCCTAGGGTTTAAAAAAAAGGCTTCCAAGTACCTGCTGTCTCTGCAACATTTATCTTTGATCAAAATCATTGTAACCCTGGCAACCTGTCAAGCAACAAGTAATTTTCGAACATAGCAGTGAAATTCATCACAGATTTTAGATCTTACTTTTTGGAGCATCATTACTTGAGCTCATATTGAATTGATTTGTAAGTACCTTCTTGGTTTAGTTATGCTTATTGCCTTTTAAAAATGTTTTAATGGCAAATGAAAACTTGATGGAACAGTTATTCTGAAAACAATTATCACGTATAAATAAATTCAAAATTGTAGTTTCACAGTTTATTGCTTGTGATAATACTATCTATCCTTTAGAAATACGTTTCTTTTTCTGGTCGGGTTATTTCCGTGAAGGCTGTACAGAATATACTAGTAATGAAAGTACTAAATTATGAATTAACAGACTCATGAAATTTAATTAGGTCCTTTTAATTATTTAATATGCATTGCTCTGTCCTTCGTGTATATAATCAGAAGAAAAAAAAAGTGAAGAGAATTATCCTTTCTATTAAACATTTGAGAAATAATAATACTTGGTCATTAGTCATGAGATGAAATTGGTTCAGAATGATTTTTATCAGGGAAATTTTTGATCGAATGTCATAACCATTCATCGTCAGTACTGGAATCTACTTCACCAGAGCAAGGGGGTAATCAATGAAATTCAAAGATAAACAAACATACATCCTTGTTTCAATTCCTTAGCCTTTCCTAACTTCCACTCTGTGCAATGTATCAATAAAGAGTTTAACCAAGAGACCGAGAGAGATCAAGATCAAGAAAGACTGCATGAGTGAAAGAAACAGAAAAGAAGGGGAAAAGACATAAATCATAACAAAACCTGCCCGGGATTGAAATCTCGAGTGTCCCCAAAGATTGCCGATCCATTTTGATTCGTGATGTACATTGCAAAGTTGAAAAACCCGATGAGATTACAAACTCTGGAAGTATGTGTCATGTTAACTTCCGAACCCAGATTAGCTTGGTCCTCCTCACCTTCAACTTACCCAAATTAGATTTGTTTCTTATTCACATTCCTTTCTATAACATTGTGTGCACCCCACTCTCTCTCTCTCTCTCTCTCTCATTTTACTCTTGTTAAAATGTTATATTTAAAACATTTAAACCATATGCTACTAAATCATTTCAAAGTTACAGACAAGTAGATGATAACAAACCAGAACTGCTTCATGAATTTTCGAGCTATTTTATAGGCTTGTTTTGCAATTGCACATATAGTTGAGCTGAAGTAAGGCAGGCAAAATGCAAGTTAACATTCACAATGACATTACGATTATTCATTTGAAGGTGAATATATTGTTCCCACGCTTTGAAGAGTACTTATCCACAATACCAAAAGAACGACATCAAAGAAGTGAAAGAAACATAAACAAAGAAAAAATAATTACTCTGAATCTCCTAGTTAGTATTACAAACTCTGCTCGTTTCCCTCTCTTGTTTTGATGCCTATCCCTTTTAAAAGCAAGTTGCGTTTTGTTAATATATAATCCTCTCATTATTTCTTTTCCTTTATTTGTTCTCTCTTAATAGTTTCCTTTTCTTAATTCCTTTTTATTTCTCCATCAGCACCACCTAAGTATATTCCTAGTTCTGTCTCTTCTATGAAGTCATGAAACTCTTTTACCACTTTCAAGTTTCAGGGAACAAAAAGAAAGGAAGAAAGAAAACTTGCATGCCCCATCTGAATTCAAAATTAGTGAAAAATCTGTTATTATTCATCCGTCCCTGAGGGCCCCCGCTATTGTAAATCTTTTTGGTACCTCCGGAAAAATTACAGTTTTGACACTCCTAGAAACAAATATAACCCAGGTGTAAGTTCAAGCTCTGGTAGGGGCTTAATGCATGGATGGAATCGATACAGTCAGGGTGTTAAAATGTTTGAGAGAGAGAGAAAAAAAGAGAAATCAGTGTCATTTCTAATCAGATTTGATGACCAGACTTTTGAAGGGAGGTCATTGACTTCTGGTCGCACTAACTCTTAAGAGAAGTAGAAAAGAAAGAAAAAAATCCTTAGATTTGTTTGCAGCTTTGGGGGAGATCATGTGCTACTCTCCAGTTTCGGAATTGTTCATTTCGAGGATAACTTTGGTGAAAAGAGAGCCCTTTGTCAGAGAGAAATGTCAATAACTTTTTAGTTTTTTTCCCTCCTTTGTTTGTAGTCGTTCTCCTGTAGTCTGAATACATGATCAAAAGCTGTTTCAAAGTTGGAAGTTTTGTGTTGTAAAAGAAAACAAACGTATATTTGTTTTGAAAAGGAAGGATAGAATTTCATAACGACCCAAACTTAAGTCAATTAAAAAGGTAATGAAGTTTCAAGTTTAATTGTTTCAAATTTACATCAAAAGCAAAATGGTTTGTACAAGCTTAAGAATAACAACATGGTGGTTGTAGTGAATACTATGACGTATCATATGATATTGCAGATATTAGAGGAGCATTTATCATTCATGCTAAGCTCTAAATTGCCTTTGAAATCTGATAATTTATACTTGGGTAAATAAAAAATCTTTTTTCGAGAACTGTTGGCAAAGGAAGGACCTATACATAACTGTAGTAAGAAGAAGAGGTACGATTGATACATGAACGTGAACATCCGTCTGCACAAATTGATTACATAAAAGCCACTTATGCATTTCTTATAGCAGACGAATATCAGTCGTAACATCAATTTGTGCTAATTACTTTGGCTTGCCTATCCTTCATGATTGGTTGGGTGCATGATGAAAAGGCAAATTCTGTTTTCATCCATTTGTGACTAAATTACACAATTCATTAGATGATTAGATGCAACATAGAGCTGTGTAAATTGCTTCTACCATTTGCCAATGTGGATGTGTTTGGACATGCCTGCCTGCATGCATAGCTCTGGCCTTCATGAATTGATTATGACATCACTCCCTTTCATTGCCGCTCTCCCTCACGGAGCATTATTTTAGATCAAATGAAGGAGATAATGACATTGTCTCTAAAAAGAGAAGACTCACATTTCTTTGTTTGATATTTAAAGTTCAATTTGATTCAATATGGGTTTATTTGGATGTAGAGGTGTAAAGTGGGTGCTAATTTGCCCCTCTTCCTGTTATGATGGTTCATTGCAGAAAAATACATATTTTCATTTTTTTCCTTTCTCATGAAATTATGACCATCTTGTTATTGTCAGTTTTGATGAAAAAGGATTCAAATAAAGATAATTTTTTACTGGTAAGAAATAAGTCCAAGCAGGGAAAAAACTACATGGGGGCTCGGGGAAAATTTGCCTCTGTAAAAGCCCAAAAAAAATTGCATAGAGTTCAATGCAAAACAAATTAAAGAGTGTTATTTTCATGCAAATAAGCTTGAAAATAGCCCCCCAATTTTTTTTCCCTGACTCAAAAGGAATGATGTTTTTGTTCTCCTGTGGCAGGTCACCACCGTCTGCCGTTCAATGGATACGAGCACTTGGCTGCAGCCTCCCCGTACCTCCTGGCCACCCACCCAGCATTCCTCCCATCCTCCCTCTCCATGCCGACCAACCATCTCACCGCATCACCCGCTAAGGCTGCCGAGATGCACCACCTTCACCATGCCGACCTGGGCGCCGCCCACCTTCACAACCTGCACAAGCTCTCCGTAGGCATCCCCAGATCGGTAAGAAAAAGAAGATGATGTTAATGGTGGTGGTGGTGATGATGGTGATGATGATGATGGTAACAAGGATGGTGATGATGATGGTGGTGGTGATGAAAAGGAGGATAATGATGATGATGGTGTTGGTGATTAAGAGGATAGTAATGTTGATGATGGTGATGGTGATGATAATGATGATTATTATAATGATAACGAGCGGTGAGGATGGTAGTCATGCCATAAAATGGTAAGGAGTAATTAATTTGTAAAGCCCAGTTAAATCGAGAGAATGTGACAGAGATTTAAAAAAACAAATTCTTATTTGTGATTTTCAGTATTTTCATGCATTGGCTAAAACCAAAGACACAAGTGCTACTGATTTTAAGTATAATTATATAATTATTAGAGAAAAGAGGCAAGGGTTAAGAAGAGGGTAAAAGATGAGAAAGAAGATATCTCAAGATGGTTTGGAGTAGCAGGTCGAAAATATGATTGAAATCATCAGGAGCAATTCACCCAACTCTTGTTTATGCATTAGAAAATGAATTTATGATGGGGTGTACTTTGTGCGAAGTGTGCCCGTGAAGGATCATGTCATCTGGACGACGAGCAATGAGACCCTATGCCACGTCGTCAAATAATTAATAGCACCGGGCGAAAAACCTCATGCAGAGTACTGACGATGAAACATGCAGAGAGACGTACATGAAATAATGAGAGCCCAACTGCCACTGCGAAAGCCTTAGTACATCGCACCCTGGGCCCTGACGCAAGGAAGCGCTCATAACCATGAACCTCGTCAATATTCATGAGG
Organism: Strongylocentrotus purpuratus; assembly: GCF_000002235.5. Lineage (NCBI taxonomy): Eukaryota > Metazoa > Echinodermata > Echinoidea > Camarodonta > Strongylocentrotidae > Strongylocentrotus > Strongylocentrotus purpuratus. The sequence continues at coordinate 14,608,091 of NW_022145596.1, forward strand.
GCCATTAGATCGCGGACTAATAGGGGGCTCTCTTCAAATATTCATTCCCCTCCTAATCACCATAATTATTTCACAATCAGGCTGTCACAGTCGCAGAAGGATTGGAAGTAGAGGGGGGAAAGGAGAGAGAGAAAGAGAGAGAGAGAGAGAGGGAGAGAGAGAGAGAGAGGGGGGGGGGGGAGAGGTGTAGAGTTGAGAAAATGCACAAATGCAGATGAAAAGGGAGAGAGAGAGAGAGCGCATGAACGAGAGTGAGAGAGCGAGAGAGCAAGAGCGTGAGGGAGAGAGCAAGAGCTCATCAGGAAGAGAAACAAAAGGAACGAGACTTTAAAGTTCAGAAGTCTCGATACACCCTCGGCTCATTAATTCTTGTGTCTGTTAGAATAGCGATGTCGGGGAGATCCGTAATTCATGTTATCATGGAGGGGATGCACTTTCGATTCCGCTTCCCGCGTACCCATGCTTCCGACAACGTGACCAAAATCATTAAAATCAGCCGTGAGCCACGAATTACCATTTACACTAAAAAGGATCAGTGAAATACAAGTTTCGATTAGTTTTCCCTATCTTTATCTCTTCCTTTCCAACTCCCATGGGTATGCTATTATGTAGTAATGAGCAGTCATTACAGCTACATTGGAGATTGATTCTGCATTAAAAACTATTACTGTGCAAACATTTTCTCCGTAATGAATTTGGATGAAAGTAAAGCGATTCGGGATGTTGCTCAGTACAGCGTTCTACTGCAACATTTTCGCCATTATCATTTAACTTGGAATGGGAAGAATTAAGGCAAATGAAGGCCGTTTTTACGTTATGTGATGAGACATTAGGTCTGTTGATGCATTATTAACATTTCTTGATTGTCATCTTAGTTGTATCATTAAAAATAATTTTGTGATAAATACGAAAAGAAAAGAGTTTCTCTGTCAGATATCATAGGTCATGAACTATTATGATCTGTCTTCAGTGTCTTATAGAAGTCGTAGTCCTTCCGGAAGTATTGATTCTTTGTTAAGCATTCTATTGTTAAGGAGAAATACGTTTCAAAGAATGTAGAATTATTTGCATTTTGACAAATGACTCAGATATATATTCAATGTATGACCAATTGACCATCCAGTTTAAGTAAACAAGAAAGATAGCAATCAGTAAATATCAGATTAAGAATTTGAACTCAATATCACGAGTGATTATCTCATTAAGTTTGATGCCATTGAGTAATTCAAATTATGGCATGGATTTGTAATGCCATGAGGCAGAAGTCTCAACAAAAGCTATTTGGATGAGGAATTTCAACTCCATTTGCAGATCATGCAATGGTGAATTGTTGATTAGATGAAAGCCGGGGTGACGCTTAATTGCTATGTGCACGGTATCCAAGTTTAATGTAATTGAGAGTTTAATTATTCAAAAGTGAGAAAAGTGTGAGGTTGAGTGAGTTGTAATTTAGATGATAGATTTGGCACTTCCAATAGATGGTTGCATGAAAAGTCGCTGATACGATACGACTTATGCTCTGGCGACATTGGCCCCGACAATATCTTGTCGAAGATAGGGTTAGGAATTGGGTTACAATTGGGTTTTAGGTTGGGGTTATGGCTAGTTAGTTATTGGAAATAGAAGAGAGAGAGACAGAGAAAGAATTCCCATATAGCCATTCAAAACCTACGAAATAGAGAAGGAACAAAATAGATTGTAATAATGATGTAATGCACGTTTTTACTGCCATTCATCAAATGACCTATTCATAAAGGCATGAATTTAAATGAAAGGATGATAACATGGCTGAAAGATATCCAGATCATTCACATTTTTATTCAGAATTTATTTCCAATCCATTACTAGAAAAAAGGTGCATTTCTAGAGGATACCTTCAATTCACGATGCCACTTTTCACCTGCATCATGGTAAAATTCTATCTCTCTCTTTCTCTCTCTCACAGCATGCCATCTATCTTCCTTTCTTCATTGAACCATCTTTTCTTTTCGTTCCCTTCGTCTTTTTCCTACCTGCCATCTTTATGATACACCTGGCTGTAATAGGACTGCTTGTCTAGACAGATTACATAGTTCAAGGTTATCCAACCTCAAACAAAATTAGCCAAACATGTTCCTAAAAGTCTCTAATCTACAAATTTTCTCCGCTCCTGTCATTTCTCTTTCCAATTTTTTTCTTTATACTTCAATTTTTTTTTAATATTGCAGTTTGTGAAATGCTACATTGTATAAAAGTAATTATAATCCTTCCCCGATCAGCTTAAATCTACATGATAATTACAGGCAGTGAATTCCAACTAATTAATTCAGCAGTAGCAGTTGTTAATTTGTCAAAAGTGCGATTTAAAAAAAAAGCATCAAATCCCCACTGATACATAATTTTAGTAATTGATTACTTTTGAAAACTTAAAGAAAATGACTAAAACATGAAAAGATAACAAAAACATATGTGGTACACATCTGTTCCTTACACAATAGATCGTTAAATAATAATGATCTTATGTCACACAATACATACAAAATGTTCCACTTTGTTAACGCTTTTCTGCTTTTATCTTGCACTCTCTTCAAATTGTTCTAAGAATTTAGGAGATTGAAGAAAGATTGCCTGGCATGAAGTATGAATCATTCAAGTTGAAATGCGAATTAATATTTAAGGAAAACGTCTTTTGTTACCGCAAATTTCCCACCTCAAACATAAAAACCCTAGGGTTTGGTATGTCATCATGACTTCTTCACTTCATCATACCAGCGTTGTTAAACACATCCAGTCGCCGCAGGATCGATGGAACTTTTATTTCCGCCGAAGTAGACGAGAACAACAAATAATAGATGAGGGCTGCGTTGCTCGTAAAATTTGATGATGCTTTAGAAAAGTGTGCTGTGTGTCACTACGTTGAATGCCTGAGCTAGAAGGGGGGAAACCATTGACAATCGAGCTTTCTTTTCAAAATGGCAACGGGAAAGAGAGAGAGAAGTTTTCGGGGCATATTTGAGAAAATATTTATGATGCTGTGTTTTGAGCGGAAAGATGGATGTATATGGTTGTACAATTACAGATCGTTTTTGAAGAGTCTATTTTGTTTTTGTGGCAACACGAGACAGATGATATTCCGATTTTTGTTGTCATTGATGAATTTTATTGGTTTACAAAACGCTAAAAGCGATAATGATAAAGTGGGCCTGGCAGGCATAATTATCTCTTACAAATGGTTTTAAAAAAAAATCTGCTTCCATTAGCCTACATAAAGCCCTCTTTTTGTAACAAATATATTTTAAAGTGCATGAACAGTAATCTGTGTTGCTTATAAGTTGCTCAAATTTGCAACATCGCAGTGAATGTACATGACACTTAAAAGTATTGTTATATGCCATTTAGTCTTTTATTTGTCTATTCAGAACTAGAAGGGCATTATTAAACTATGTGTTAAATTATGAGAGTTATTGCCCTTTTTCAAATAAACAATATCTTGGGAAATGTTGAATATTACACAATTATAATAGAATCATATTGCTTTTTCAATAAGTTATATTTTAGTTTTTAAGTAATTATTAAAATCTCTATAACATATCCATGTAAACAAGATTTCCGCCTAGAAAACATGATATAATTGATAATTTGATCTCACAGAATTTCATTGGACTACAAGTGCGCAGTGGACAATACAGAATGAAGGTTAGGAAATGTCTAGCCAAAATGTTAATCATATAAATAGATTCATTTATCATGCATTGAAAGGATGCTATAGATTCACTAGCTTGCTTTACTAACATTACGATCATTACCCAAATGTGCCAATGATCGTTAAAAAAAAATTAAAAATTCCTATTTAGGTCAGCAAGGTAATTCATGCTGCAGAGATAAAATTTCAGATAGGTGTTCTGAGTCCTGGTTTATTAAATATCCAAAAACCAAGTAAATTATGTTTTAGTCCTCTTTAAGGCAGTTTATCAATCTTAAGAATTTAAGAATGCTTAGAGGCAGTGTGGACACATGGGCACCCACAATCAGGGTCCAGACCCCTTTAAAGCTAATCTTGAGCTCTGGTATGGGCATCTTTAATATGTCGAGAGAACATGGCTATAATTCATTCTGGATTGTTTGTCCTGCAGCAGTAGTTTGATTGTTTGCACCAGTAGAATAATAACAACCTCACAAAACTTGCTCGAAATCATCTTCAATAAAAACCACAAATCTCATTTGCACATAGCGACCTGTGTTAAGCACATGGTGTCCGGCCTATACGTACCTTGATTTCCTTGATCTTTCTATGCTCGTTACTTAGCCCCTATACATTTTCTACCAAAATCGTTCAGCATATGTCATTATTTGTAAACAGTCAGTGTAACTTTTGTTGGATTCTGTGTGAATTTATTTTCTATCATTACAAGAACTCAAACTTATCTTTCAATTCAAAATGTTTGCATGAGCCTCATGTACATTGATTCTATTTTTTGCTACTTATTTCAGTCGAGCCAGCCCAGCTCTCACAGCCACGCATCGGTCGACATCGACGACCACGAGGAAGACCTGGAGAACGGGGACATGTCCCCGCGCTCCTCGGACGGCCCCAGCCCCAGGATGGGCGGCTCGCAGGGAGGCCTCTCCCCCAAGAGCGACTCGTCGTCGGCCATGCACGAAGACGAGGACGAGAAGGAGAGCGACCGTATTCACCAGGAGGCGATGGCGGCCATGGAACACAGCCTAGGTACACGAGATTTGATCAGACAGCACCTTCAAATGATGAGCAAGTATCCCCAACCTCCCCCCCCCCAAACCCCCGATACGTCACACAAAAATCCACATTAATTGCCTTTGTAAGCGTTGCTTGGCAAGAACAAAAGATAAACCCATTTACAGCAAGCAATGGACTTAACCAATTCGTGAAAAAAAAAATAGCTAGGTTCTTTCCGGGAAGGAGGGTTGGTGAGAACAAAAGGGACAATGCCTTTAAATAGAAAACTAAATCAATCATTAATTGAACTTAAAGATTCTCACACGCGTTGATTACACTCCTGCAGTATTAAGATTCATGTCACCTTATGACTCGAACATAGTTGTTATTAGTGAAAATAAATCAAAACAGACGTGTAAGAGAATGATAAAATATAAACATGTAGTTCCTACACGGATATTAACATTGATGGACAATTGAAACTTTAATGCGTGGAGTTCAAGTATCCTGGCGCGTATTTTTGTAAGATATATGCTTTGGCTGAATATCAATATATTAATTCCCTTTTGACAAAGCCCATTTTTCTTTGGATTTTGTGTGATGTGTGGCAACTGTTGTATGTTAACAAGGCCGGATATTCGGTTAGATTCTCTAGGATCTCTGAACACTCTTGTCAAAAATAAACAGAAATAAATGAACAGAAAAGAAAAAATCTTTTTATTGTAATATTTTTTCATTTTCAATTTTGAAAATTTCTGAATTTTAGGGGAAAAATGGGACTTTGATGTGAAAAAAGAGAAATTATTTAAGTGTTAAAGGTATCACATCTACATGTACATTAAGTTTACAACTAAAATATTCATACCCCTTGTAAATTTGATGTTTTTTTTGTGTTTTGGTAACTCAAGAAAGAAAGATAAACTGATTGAATTAGGGCCTTTTTTAAATCAAGAGACATTAATCTGGACAAATCAATTCTTCACATACACTTCAAAAATTACAAAACTTGGTAAGGGTATGAATCGTTTAGTTTTTAACTGTATGTACGTGGACATTTCCAATAGATACTCGTTTTGCTATCTGCTAGTTTGTATTATATCATAATGACAGTCATTAAAAATGACTTGACTCATTTTGTACCATAAAAAAAAATTAAATATGCCTGAGCTTAGTATTAAACAACTAACAAATATGCTTTGAAATCAGATAAAAGAAGCATTTACAGCCTCCAGGCAGTATGAGTGGAGTTTGCAGTGTTAAGATTCGCTTTGCTTTGCTAATTTTAAGTTTTTTGTCTTAAGATTACTCTTTTAGTAATATTATTTTCTTCTTTTTTTAAATTCTTTTGAACAGCGAACGCGAGAGAAGAGAACAAGCCCTCTGGCATGAGTAAGCTTCATTTCATATTCTTAAAAAATAACATCTATCTGAATCTGTAATATATAAGAACACTAATATTATTAGCTGTGTGTTAGAAAAAGGGCTTGAACTCTGAATAATAGTGTATTAACATCAATAAATGCCAGGTCTTTGTGCGTGCAAATCTGTTTATTTTTTTCTCTATTTGGCTATAATTCTATCCATCTATCATGTTATTGTTGGTATAAAAGCGTCCGTCTCTTATATCAATTTGGGGTGCGATAGTTCAATCAAACCGCATGTAATCCTATCATATTTATGTTATATGTGATTATAATAATCATAGTTCGAAAGCAGTGATGACAATGGCAAAATACCAGACCTTGTCCAGTTATATTATTGTACAGATTTGGCAGTGTTTGAAATTCTCACTCCTCGATATGTAAACAATATTTCAAGATTTGTATTTAGAATGCAAAGGCTGGAGTGTCACATAAAGGTATTGATTTTACCCAGAGTGCTTCCTTGAGAAAGAGAATGAAAACATAAAAGGAATGTTTGTGGAGAAATGAACCCTTCCTCCTTTGTAATCAAAACCATATGATTATTTGCATAAAATTTGAATAATATTTGCATAAAATTTGCATATTTGTAAATGCAAACTTTGTGTAATTGGTTCATAAAAGAGTTTATGTGATGAATTTCTATATTCCGTCTGTACAATAAAACTGGAAATGCTTCAAAATGTGAATCGATAGCTATATTACTTTACAATATGTGAGTCAATGACTTCCACATACTGTGTCACAGCTCAAAAGGAAAACTTTATTGACCATTTAAAAAAAAAAAAAATATTGAGCCTTTCTTGATGAAAACTGCTGACTACTTTTCCTTCAGTCACGGCTTTAATGAGCAATTAGTTAATTAATCACTGAGAACTAGTTAGTAGGACTCACCTCTATTTTTGAAATGTTTATGTCTCGATGCCTTTTTGGCTCTACATGGATAATTCTTTCTTCATTCAAGTATGACTATGGAAGTTCTGAAAATGTAGGTACTGTGTTATGTGTTTTAAAAGGGACTGACCAATGGCAGATTGTTATTTTTTTAATAACTTTATTTTGAAATAATTTGGACTATTTGCAGACGGTGCTCTCTCTGAGGGAGCCCATTCAAGAGGGGAGGAGTATGAACAGCTCCATGGCAACAGCACCAGCCAATCAGGGATGCCCCTGCCTGGAATGACAGCTACTGATATACTCTCACACCAAGTGGTAAGTTGCCATTATCTAAAAAAAAACTTTCTGATATCTGGAATGAACTGATGATTGAGGGAGTGGAATGAATTAGTAGTAATATATTGTAATATAGTATATACATTGATAAGTAATTTTATTGTGAATTTGTTTGATGGGGTTGATGAAAAAGATGACAAATGTGAGTTAGATGCGTATAGTCTCGGTCAGTTTTCTATAGTAGTAGTAGTAGTTGAAGACTTTATTGGATAACTTGTTTTATAGCATAAGGCTAATCTGCCACAAGGTCTATTGCATAAAACAGGAAACATTAATTTTTGTTTTCATTCACATTTTCTAAATTTTTTTTTTTCTCCCCTTTCTGCGCCTTGTTTTTTTTACCTATATACAATTTCTTTTTTTTAACTTTCTCTGTCTCTGTCTGTCTCTCTCTCTCTCTCTATCTCTTGATCTCTCTGTCTCTCATTCTTTCTCTCCTCTCTCCTCTCTGACTCTGTCTGTCTCTCTCTCTTCCTCCCTCTCTCTCTCTCTCTTACTCTTTCTCTCTACCTCTGTTGTCTTCCCGTCTTCCTTCAACCGATGCAGGGTCCATCCTCCATGGAGACTCTCCTGACCAACATCCAAGGCTTACTGAAGGTAGCGTCCGACAACGCTCGCCAGAGAGACAAACAGATCAACCTAGAGAAAGGTAATACACAATCACTTTCTACCTGGGGGGGTGTTTCACAAAGCCTTTTTTCAATGACAAATGACAAAAATCAGTGACAAATCTGCTGATGACCAATCAGAAGCAAGGATTTCAGTAGCTTATAACAAAAACTGTCATTTGTCACTGATGACAAGTTTTGTGAAACGCCCTCCTGATCCTTTTATATCCATTCTGTGCAATGTGTACCTTCTGGCATATCCCGTTTCCGTTCTGAACTCTGTATGTCCACCTGTAGGACAGAGAAACATATAGTGACTGGAGATAGTTATGGGGGCAGGGATATTGAGAGAGAAGTAATATAAGAAAATGAATTGATATACAGATGGAAGATGTCGAGGAAAGAGATGAATGGAGAAGGAGAGAGGAGGAGGAAGCAATGGATTGAGAAAGAAATGGAGAGAGAAAGAGAAAGAAAGAAAGTGAAAGAAGAAGAGTAAGAGTTAGTGAGATCAAAAGAAAGAAAGAAAGAAAGAAAAGAGAGAGGGAAAAATTGGGATTTTAAATGTATACCTACTGCTAAAATGCTAATTAATAAGATACATGCAAGCTGAAAGCTGTCTCTCATTAGACGATTGATAATGTTATCAGAAGATGTTCTGTATATATATGAAAGGGAGAAAGATGGGGAGGGCTGAAAGTTCCCCAAACTCATATCCAGACCTAAAATGCGCAGGAGACGTCTAAACAGTTGCCTTCGATCTTGCAATTGAGACGTCAATAAGCAAGTGGGTCCCGCTGACAGTTCAGCGCAGCTACCCAGAAACTTTTCATCGCCGTCGAAGGTCAGGGGCGGTGCGGAAAAGATGCGTATCCGAGGGAGAGATGCGAGATGACGAGTGTGAAACAAGAGCTTTTTTTCGTTCCTTCTCTCTTGACTGTTTCACTCTGCTGACTACAAATTGAAATAATATTGAAACTTTGAATCAAGGTTACCAGCTCGATGACATGTGCCGTCATGTTGAGGCTGCGCAAGGGGAAAGAATTTGAATTTCTCACTTTCCCTTTTTTTTTTTTATGTTCCACAAGTTCAGTTACACTGTAAGTGATACTTAGTGTGTTCGGGTCAAAACATCTCTTGAGTATGTATCAATGTGAGGATTTGTAAGCCTGCATTTATTATGTTTTTATATCGCGTGCTGAAAACAAGGACGGCTCTCAGTGGAGGATATGCAAATTTGAAGTGAAATATGAAATCCGAAATAGAAATTTTGAAATATCAGGCATAGGTCAGACGTAATAGAGAGTTTTGTCTTGTTTGTCTAAACTACTGTAAAGTAGTTGTTTCATTTTTGTAATAATTTTCATTGACCATAAATTATTCCATTTCACAAATCCTAAAGTAAATTAGTTCATTCTAATGGGGACATGATAATAATTATGAAGTAATGAGCTTATTAAGGAGTGATCATATCAAATATATTTATAATAAACTGATACAAGGAGTTTAAGAGATTTAAACTTGACTCTCCATTTATGTCAAACTAAGTCTCGCATATTAATGATTAATGGTAGATCATCTTGATTCTTGAACAGGGTCGTGATTTATATTTACAGAGAGTAATAACTGTCATACAAACAAAGGAATTTATCACGTATATGTTTTTGAATTTTGATTAATGACAAATTACTAGAATTATCTATACAAATCACTCCACCGTTCTGCTCGATGCTGTAAGAAATCAAGATCGGGTTTTAAAGTTCAGTTGTGTGCTCATGCTACTGGTTATGGACCAAAAGTCTGTTCTTTTTGCAAGTAGACCGTTTCAAAATTCTACGACACGAATACCTTTTCTCCACTTCTGAATAAAAAAGGGCTATTTTCTTAGGGTGTGAACACACTTTTCCAAAGTTAGCAAGATATAGCAATCATAAAACATACTACAGGGTCTGAACATTGGGGGATGTAGACTAATCTACACCAGCCTTGTACTCCATTACATATCCCATGTTCAGGTGGTCTAGGCTTAGCTCAAGAAGAAAATGTGGTCCGTTTAGAGTTTGTAATTGCCAATTCCCTTGCTCTTTCATATTAGAGAGTTGTATTACTTTGTACAAATTAGACTTTGAGGCTAGAGGTCAGACTATCTCCTCTCTTACAGTCATATTTCTATAAGCCACTCCTCATTCTGTTCGAAGTGGAGCAATTAGACTGCGCTTAATGCCCAATGAAAACAAGGTCAATAAATCAAACAATTGTTTCTGGTTACAAGTGCTTTTTCCTAAGGAAACTCCATGTCATTTATTTGAGCACTGATCGCCGTATCTCATACTCGTCTTTCCCACCATACAGCTGCGTGGGTTTGAGGGCCGGCAAAGTGAAAGTTTACAAATTGCAATTGTTTTCTCAACTGTTGGGGTTTTTAATTGCGCTCCATTTATCCGCTAACGATTGTATACTGCGACTTCCTATTCCATTGAATAATAGTCCTGTGATAATAGATGACAATTGGCTACATCAATCAAAGACTTCGAATTTGATTTTAATGATGACACTCAAAAAGAAACATAGATGAGTTGGCATCTTTTCAATAGCCTCATATATCATTAATTGTCCCATTTACTTTATGTAATGTGCAAGTAAGATTGAAATGAAAATGATTCATTGTCTCTCTGGCAAACTTTTCCATTAATTAATATTGTTTGTTTTAAGTTCATTTCATAATGGTAATACTTTCCTGCTTTCGATTCAATAAATTCAATGGATGTGTTATAAGCATATAATTGTCAGCAAGGCACAGTGATATACTATATTTGCTTTATTAGGTGCTTCAATTGCTTCCAATAACTTTTTATTTCCTTTAAATCATAGTTTATACCCCACTTGTGACATCTATACCTTTTTTAAACATAAAAAGATCATATTTGGAGAGTAAGACACATGAACTATATATATATTTCAAGTATCCTGTACCAATACAGGAAGTTAATTTTCATTAGACTTCTAACTTATTTCTTTCAAGTCACCAATCAAACCAAGAAATGGGAGTAGATACTAAGTAAATATGATACAATATTTCCACATATGATTACTTACCGGTAGGTTATACTTGGTAAAAATTATTAAAAAGAAAGAAGTTATCTGTATTGCCAACTGGCTTTGTATGTATGAGATATGATACAAATAGATTGTGAATTAACAGATGCCTGTTAATACTAGTCCATGTGTTATGTTATACTTTGTTACTGTCACACTGTAATACCTATATGCACCTTCATTAATCAGTGAGCATTATTCTTTGGTTTGTCTTTAACAGCTGAACTGAAGCTTGAACTGTTGCGTGAGCGGGAACTCCGAGAATCAATGGAGAAGCAACTGGTGGCTGAACAGAGGAGATTTGGTAAGTCTTACAAGGGACAGTGTTTGTTCATAGGGTTGAACTGCTGCCTTCGAGATTTGCTTCATGTCCCTGTCACATAGGTAGAATTTGTATTCCTGGTAGGAAATCTTTTGGGACATATTAATTTGAGCCTGTACCTGTGGACAGTTTCTACAGTGTATCTCGGTCCGTACAACCACAGAATATGGGGGGAAATGTGAAAAAGCATTCCTCCTTTAGTCTTAAAAGCCTGATGATGCCATTCCGTTCATCCTTCATATACTATACACTGACTGACCGTTTAAAGAATCTGGCGATCTCTATATCTCCATTCTTATCAGGTTACATCAAATATCATTAGTTCTGCTTCCATTGCCTTACAGGATAATAATCTGTATATTCTATATCTTGACTTTTTTCTTCATCAGATTTTTGAGCAGAGAACTCTTTCCTATTTATTCATAGCTTCTTTGTCTTTTTTCCCCTCCGTTTTAACAGCTATTCTTGTCCGCCGTCTCAAGAGGGAGAAGCGCAGCCGAAGACGGCTCCAGGAGCAGGCAGAGTCAACGACCCAGCAGCAGCAGCAGCAGAGGGAACGCGAGAGGGAACAGCAGAAGATGAAGGGCTCCTTGTCAGACCAGGAGCCAAGCAGGAGCCCACCTATTCACACCATCCAACCCATCCAGGCAGTGGCCCAGGAGTCCATCAGGGCACTCAACGGAGGAGACAGGAGGCCCAGCTGTCCAGATGTCTATGAGAAAGGTGAGTGGCTCAGAGGTTCAAGCCTCGTAGTGTCCTAGGTTAGGTAGGAAGCACTTATCAGTCATTCTTGATGGATGTAATTTTGGGTGAGTGGTTCAGAGGTTCAAGCCTCGATCGTAGTGTCCTAGGTAGGAAGCACCTATCAGTCATTCTTGATGGATGTGATTTTGGGTGAGTGGCTCAGAGGTTCAAGCCTCGTAGTGAGTGTCCTAGGTAGGAAGCACCTATCAGTCATTCTTGATGGATGTGATTTTGGGTGAGTGGCTCAGAGGTTCAAGCCTCGATCGTAGTGTCCTAGGGAGGAAGCACCTATCGGTCATTTTTGATGGATGTGATTTTGGGATCTCTGGTGGATCCTGTGGTTGTGTGGTCAGTGGTAGATTGGGGAAGGGGGAGACACGTGCTCACAAATGATTCATAGAATGTAGCACATTTCTGTTGACAGGGGAGGAGAGGGAGGGGAGGGGGAAGCACATGTCCTCTGTTATTCCATAGATCTGCCACTGGTGACTGTGTGTGTGTGTGTGTGGTTGTGTTTGTCTTTTGGATGCGTTTTTCTTTTGGGTGCGTGAGTGAGAGACAAAGAATACCTTGCTTTGAACATTTGAAATTGCTTTTACAAATTCAGAATCATGAAAAAATTCCATATGAAATGCTACCAACCACTTTTGAAATGAGATAATAAAATGATTAACAGTTTTTACAGAAACTACACATCATGGAATATAAAAAGAAAGACAAGTAATGAAGTTATTTATATGGGATAATGAAAATGATCTATAAGAGATATATGTATCAATTCTATGCATTTGTGTTTCAGTAACTGTGATAGTGCTAAGGGGTGATAGATATGGCCTTACGTTCATTAGTCAGCCCGTGTGGATGTAGTGCGTTCACGATGGACGCTTGGCCAATTTTAGATTTGAACCCTCATCTATAATGCAAATAAGGCAATGAGCCAAAAGTGAAGAGAACAGTCTAGCCCCGGCAGGAAATGGGAATGAGAAATAAGAGTAATGGAATACCCGTCTCCCTGATGGCCGGCTTGATTGGACAATAATCAGCCAATCATGAAAGCTATACCTAACGACTGCCGACTTATTGCACGAAATCTACAAATAATATCCATCATCAATGAATTATTGAGCAAGCGCTGCTAATGATATTGTCCATTTGCCCATGCTGAGTGATGCGGAGTGGGGAGATCAGAGAGATGGAGAGCCGGATTGGCATATATAGGTATTTCAGCTAGGCCACGGGAGAAATTGAAATATGTCATTAAATATTTAAAATAGTGAAATTAAAAGATAGAGAGAGAGAGATGGGGAGACAGAAAGGGTTGGCATAATTACATGGAAAGAATGAGAATGAAGAGAGAAAACATGTTTACTCAACACGGGGGAATTTCAGTGGAGAAAATAAATGTAATGTCACCAAGATAGACACACAGAGACAAACATGAATAGAGAGACAGAGACAGAGACAGAGACAGAGATAGACAGACAGAGCTAGAGAGAGAGAGAGAGAGAGAGACAGAGAGAGAGACACACACACACACAGACAGAGAGAGAGAGAGAGAGAGAGAGAGAGACAGACAGAGAGAAAAACAAAACTATAAGGGAAATAATGTATATGGGATTGCTGTAAATAGCATAATAACAAAATCACTAGTACAATGTTTAAATGGAGAATGAGAGAGAGAGAGAGAGAGAGAGAGAGAGAGAGAGAGAGAGAGAGAGAGAGAAAGAGGGGGAAGAGAGAGAGAGAGAGAGAGAGAGAGATGAAACAATTCAGAAAGGAGACGAGAAAGAGAGATAGTAGAGTGTGGTATATGTGTGAAAATGATGAAAGGGTAAACTGGTGGGGAACGAGCAAAAGAAAGACAAATTGGAGGCATTATAATTGCGTGTTTGGAAATGTAATTATCCATTGGCGACCTTCGGATCACTTTAGTGATGAGAGGTGAACAAATTAACAGTGGTTGTGTCGACTGGCCTGGTGCCAACCCACCAACAGGGGGCGCTGCACTACTTAAACCTATACATCTCACAGTCGACTTGTTAGGGCCTACACAGATAAGGATTTGAATTTTTGTGACCATAGATCTTAATTTGCACTGTGTAACTGCTGGTCATTTGGAATTACAATTCAGGTCATTTGTTACAAAATGAATCTTGCAAAATGTATTCAGGTACTTAGCTGTCAATATATTTTAGGATATATCAAAAACCTGCCAAGAATTGTTAAGCCATCATTCATGTCCCTGTATTAGCATTTAATATTGTTCTATCCTTAACATTTAAAGCAATTAATCTGATTAATATATTTGTGCCATTTGTAGGACATCACTCTCATGCACAGATATGTTGATTAAAAAGGTCAGGAAAATAAAAACAGGCCCAAAAAACATTTTTTCCCGAAATTAGATTACACAGAGACTGCAAATACATGCAACACTTGTGTTCTATACCTTTTCAAATCATTGAGAAGTAAAATTAGATGACTGATAGTAACATTAAATTATTTTTTCTATTTTTTTATTTTTTCAGAGGAGATGTCGCCCGAGATGGAGATTGATCGAGAGAGGGCTAACTCAGTGGTGAGGAACGAGGCCGTCAGCCGACTCCAAGGTATTAACGGAAGCTCGCATCCTTAAGGCGACAGGTGTGGCCCCCTTAATCTCCCCGTCCCCCTCCGCACATTTGGTTTATAACCCCCCTTCCTTACTCCACCCTTCCTTACCCCACCCTATCACACCTTTCAATTCTCTGTGATACTCTCTCATTCCCTCCTCCCCCACTAAACTATCACACTTTATCATGCCCTATCCTACATTAACCTACACCACCCTACACCACCTGATACCACCCTACACCCTTACACCACCTGACAACACCCTTACACCACCCTTCCACCACCCTACACCACCTACACTAGTATACACCACCTACACCATTCTACACCCTACCGTCATACACCACCTGACATCACCCTACACCCTTACACCACCCTACACCATCCTACACCATCCTACCCCACCCTACACCAAACTTTAACACCCTACACCACATTCTTTATCATACCGCACCCTATCCCCCTACCATACCCAATCGTCGCCTATCCTGTCTTTCCCAACCCTACCCAACCTACTTTAACCCTAGCCAATTCTATTGATTTCCTACCCTAAAGTAAACTCCCCCTACTCTTATCCTTCTCTATCCAACCCATCCTACCAAATGTGAATGCTACCCTGCGCCACCCCGCCTGTAAATACACGAAACAAAAAACAACCCTTCCCCCTCGTAACATCTCATTCCATCACGAAAGTGTCACATGTTTTTATTTTTGTCTGCTGTCCTTGTCTGTGTGTTCCATTTCGTATTTCCACCTGTGTCAGCTTCTGCATATCCATTTCAATGTTTAATGTCCAATTTGTGTTTTGTGGATTTAAATCAGAATTTCCTGAATCATGTATATTCCTATGATCATCTGAGTCGTCCGTCACAACCATGTTCTCTCATCTGTAATAAAACCAAGCCAGATGTTAAAGACCATGAAAACAAATATCAATTGCTGGGATGACAGATTTTTGGCCGAGCATCATGTAGAATATTGTTTTGTGTGATATCTTTACTTTTTGGTTTGCATGCGAGCAGCAGTTGTCGTTTCCTTTATGGCTTTGCATTTGATGTTTCCGTAGTTCCATGTTTTTACAGAGCTGTAAGTTATTCAAAGGCCAAGATTGAAAATAACTCTTGCTGTGCAAATAACAAGTTAGGAAAATTGTGACAGTTCACATATTCTTTGCTGAATTTGAGGACTCGGATAGAACCTGACAAGTTTTGTATTTCAACTGTTATCATAGATCAGCCTTTTAAAGACTAAATGTTTCAAAGTATATCAACCTGACGCATGTACTTTCTTGTCATTTCATTTCACCCGTCATCATTTTCATTACCCAAATCCTTCTTTCCCTCCCATGGAGAAACACCCAACTGGCTAATACGATGTAAAAAAAAATACAGAATCAAAAAGCTGTTCAAAAAACATATTAAAAAAGATGAGAGATATCTGACATTTTCATTATCACTATGGATATTTTTATTTAAAGAAAAATTAATAAGGAAAGGATGTATGAGCGTGTGGTGTTTGGTTTTGTGATTGTTTATGCCTCATTTGGGACCCGTTTGATGTTATGCGCGTAATGTTTATGAGAAACAGTAAAATGAGCGAGAATTTAAAGAATGATTTGTCTGCAGGGAGTCTAGAAACAGTCAAATTAATCTGGTCTTTTGTACATTATGTATTTGTTCAGGCTGGTGATTTTTTTATGGTGATTGGAATTGGATCATCACTTATTCTTTCATGTAGCCGCAATGATTTAATGATATTCATTGCAATTTCAGAATAGGTGTCATAAACATCATTTCAAACAATGGCTGTTCCATCCAAGCCTCGTTTAGTAGCATTCAATATTTTATCTTAGTAATTAGTCAACCACTAATTGGTTAACATTAATATATTCTTGTGTGACCATGACAGTAACCTCATAGTATTTGATCTTTCCGAATGCATGTAAAACAGGATGATGAAGTTGAAACAATAGATTTGATAGTGTTACCCATATGCTCCTGCAATACAGTGCAATAGTTACATTCACAGTCATAATGATGATGATCACCATGATCATCATAATGAGATTTTGTTCAGTTACTGCCGAAAGTAAATTGAGCTGAAAATGAATTTGGTTAACAGAAGAGTGCAATGAACCATAACTAACGATGCCTCTGTTGACTCTAATTGGACTTTTTCTTAATTAAGCACATTTGAGCAATAGATTTAACGTAGTGCCCATTAAATGAATGTAATTACATGGTACCAATTAAAGGCCGGCTATCAAATTACAGATGTGAGGTGACAATCCAAATTAGTTCCTACTGTGTTAAGTATTAAAGGGATGACAGTTTAAATCATTAATACCTTTTGGTTCCTACGCCCGGCACTATGACTACATGACTCGAGTTCTAATTGAGTGATTGGGTTTAATTACACTCAAATTGCATGGCAATCTTGTTCAATTGAATGCTAATAGAAAATTGAGCTATTGTTTTTTGTTGCTTCGTCATACGATGAGCTTTTGATAGCTGCAGAGCACTCTCTCTGATTAAAATTCTCATTCTTGCTTATCATAGTGGAATACATTTATTGTCTGGAAAAAGGAAAAGGTTGACGCTAGGGTCATTCGTGCAAGTTATATTAATAATAAATATATTATGAAGTAATTCTATGGTTTTGCCTATAGAAAAGGTTTTGTGACTCTTTGGTATGGTTTGAGAGACATATTTAAGAATTTGATTATTTTGTTCAAGTCACTTGTGTTGTAATGAATTTCTGGATGGATTTGAGAGACTGAGTCAGTATTGCATACCACCTAGTATAGTATCTGAAGTGTTTTTGGAAAAGTGGTATGAATTCTATTCATGTGTGGATTGCTTGAATAGATCATGTTCTTTTACAAGAAACAGTAAAAATGAAGTAATGGGGAGAGAACAATTATTTTTTTCTCCAGATTAGCGTCTTTACAAATGTGTTTTGAAGTGTCTTGTAGAAGTATTTTGTGTGTAGAAGTGTTGTGGTGTAGTGGGGTGTAGGATAAGGACTGGTAAATAATGATTATGATAAGGTATACGGTAATATATTGCAGCTGTATGTCTGTCCCACCATCTTTTAATTATTCACTCAGAGCGATGCTGCTAGTCTTGCAAGCAGTCTCCACATTAATATGTTTCATGTATGATACAGACAGTGTCCTTTCATGCATAAATGCATACTTGATTTCATTTTATAATTGTATCAATTCTAGGTTGAGTTCAACTTTATGTATATAAACAGGATACTGGTGTCATAATTTACTTTAACCTTACACTTTCATTCAAACAAAGCGATCTGTTCCGTTATGCATTGTTTTTTACCATATGCCTTTTCTCTTTTCTTCATCTCCGTACAGATGCCAGAATGTACTTCAAGAACTCCCTCCTCTTCAACCCCGGCTTGGCCACGTAAACCGCGCCCAACCTGGTCTCCATGGCAACACTGCATCCAGGCCCATTGGAGTGACATGCATGTAAAAAGTACAGGTACTGCTTGACCTTAATTGACCTCTGGCTGGGAAGAAGGAGCCTGAATCCTTACACAAAGGCATTAGAAAATGGATCGCTGAAACAGAATACGAAGATGATTTACTACTTGTATGTGAAGATGTACAGAGGACGGATCCTGTATAAAGATGACCTCAGTTGACCTTTAATGGCCTGGCAAGGAGAAATGCAGCAGTGTGGACTTTTAGTTGGATGTACAAATGAAAGACATTGTAATTATTGTAGCTGTCTTCGACAAGGTGGTGTCCACAGGTAGTGTATCAGAGAAAACAAAAATGCCATTTGTGACGCAAAGACTTTGGGCAAGATAGAGAACCTTTTAGAGGATGTATATAGTATTTTGTGAGCAAGGCTATTGCGGATTACGACGAATGTGTGCTGTGTTGGTATTCTCATACCTTCTCATTCTACAAGTGGTATATTAGAGACAGAATAGACCTTTCTCCTCCTGTGTTGGTATTCCGTAGGTACCACTTGAGTCGTCGTCGATGTAAATTGATGTAAATATGACCTTGCAATTCTGACCTTAACAACCGTTGTTACGACCAGGACTTTGTGGTAGTTCAGTTTGGTCTCTTCTGTGTCACCCTCTTTGAACTATTTATGTAAAATATTAAATCTTTATGACAAACATGGTAGGTTAGATTTTAAAACTGTGGTTTCATTGCATTTTACAATCCTGTAACTTGCCATGGAAATTTATTTCCTCAACCACCATCATTTCATCACTATGCCAAAATAAATGATAAAGAACCAAAGCTACCAAGTGCAAGATGGGAAATCGGTAAAAATGACAAATATATAACCTCTATTTAATGGTAATCAGTTGTATAAAGTTTAGCTGTGAAATCTCAGACATGGACATTACTTTATGTACATTACTTCCCTGACTTTGTATATTTATTATTTATTAATCAATTAAAATTGCCTCGGCTAGATATAGCGCTGGCAAGAACAATTGGTACTGTTGTAAAGTTTTTTAAAATTTAATTTCCATTTGTTTTTGCTTCAAACTGCATTCATTAATCAGAAAAGAGACAATCAGCAACAAGCAGCTGGTACTGCGAAGATGATTTCATCAGTTGTGTCAGAGGTCATGAACCTTGACCCCTGTTAACTTGTACAATGATAGATGTCAAATATTGACCTCACTATGTTGAACAGCACTTTTCATTTGCCTTTACAAATTGATTTTAAATGGCAAGAATTTCTCCAAACCATTGTATAATTTTTCTTAAGTATAGTTCTCATAAACTTTGCATCATAAAAAATGTGTTAATTTTAGTAATTTGATTTTGTAGATATCTATATATGTACGATGCTCCGTATATTCCCTATAATAAACGCAAGATGATGTAATTTCCAACATGACTAAATTGCAACTCTGACCCTGGTATATTTAAATTGTAATTATCTCCTTTTTTAGCTCTAAATAGCAAAACTAAAAATGTGACATACTTGCCATAACGCTATGCAGATTCTGTACATCTCGCAATTGCCATTATATCATTTGAAATAGCATACAAGATGACAAATATATATATATATATATATATATTCATAGTTTTTGTGCTGCGACTGAACTCTTTAACAACTAACATTTTGTTTTATGTTTTCGAATTCGAATACAACGCATAGGCAGGGATCATGAAAGTCTTGATCGGCCAATCTATGCTATGATCGGTGTTTGAATTCTATCTCGACAATTAAGATATATTTAACTCTTTAACTACTTATACACATCCTCCTTGCTACCCCATTTGTAAACTTATTCCATATTAGGTAAACAAAAAAAGATGTTTTCTTAGGCAAAAGCAAAGCAAAGCATGCGTGTCACTGTTAGCATCCATTGTGCTTTCTCCCGCCCTCTAAACTCTTGCTGAAGCTTCCTTCTTGTTTAGAATCATTTGTACTATGTTGCATTATTTGACTTTGACTTTGGCCAGTATGTGTATTTCAATTGTATAGTTTATATGCTGTACACAATTGCAGCAGGTGTATTATAATGACCCTGAAATTGATATATTATTATGTAATAGGTGTTTGTCACATAAAGACTAGAGGGTGCAAAGAAGAAGCAAACAGGGTTTAAGTGCAGAAATTGTTACCGTAAATGATGTTAGTTATGTGTAAACATTTTTTTAAATAATAACTATTCATTTGAAATACCTAGATGTAGTACTAAACGACAAAAGAAGAAAACAAATGTTTATATATTTTCTTCATCTAACTAAAAAAATGTATTGAAAGAAAAGGCATTTCATCTGTATCAAATCCATGTTAGGTATTTAAATGTTAAACCTGATATATTCATAAGATTTTTAAACATTGTTATGGTTTATGTTTTTCAGTGTCTAAACTCTAAAGATAGGAACTGTTCTGAATATTGGATCTTTTCTTTTGTAGATCTCTGTGTTTCCATTCTTTCTGTAACCTCTGACAATAGAGGGTGAGGAAGATTGGAAACCATTTTCAGCATTATGTTCTGATGTAGGAGGGAATGGAATAAGATTGAGATTTGAATACCAGTCTCTATTGCGGTAGTCCTTTACTCTCCCATGTAACTTCAGAGTGTTAGCTTTCATACCTTTTCTAATAATCTTTTTAGGGCTTGATCTACCAAGTCACCCCATGCCGACTTTAACGATTTATGTGCATTGATGTAATAACACATGATACTTGAATGACCTAGAGAACTGTATAATTATAGACATTCCTGTTTTGTGTCCATTTGTATATTAACCATTGTAATTAACCAAAAAATAAAATTTTGATGATCATCCTATTCATTACCTGTAGTTATTCTGCACCTTATTTTTTCCATCATATAATTATTGTTTTTGATATTTGAAAGGTTTTTTTTCCTTCCTGTTCCAATAAAAAAAAAATCTCTTTTTGTATTTGATTTTGTGTTGTAGAAGTAAGAACATTATATTTTCATCTCAGGTTGGCAAAGTTTCAGATAGATGCACTGACTTAGCCATGATTTCTTGTTTACCCCACCTCCAATGTTAGCATCGAATTAGGTTTGTGGAGAGTTTATGTTTTTCTATTTAAAAGAAAAAGAAAGTTGAAGTATGTTTATGTATGATATCAATCATGTCTTAACATCAGTGATTTAAGAATACTCGAAAATAACCGCTCAAAGTATGTGTTCATGAGGAAAAGTGAAATTGGGGCAAACAAATTCGCTGGCTTCATGTCAAAAATGTTGAGGCAGGTTCTACGAGGGCATGCAGGTGATATTTTTTTACCTGATTGTTTTTGTGAAATTATGCAGATATGTTTCCTCTTTCTTGCTTCATATCGCAAGCTATAGCATAGCACGCCATTGATTAAACCAGAATATCTGATTAAATAGAAAACCCTCTTCTAAAAATATGACATAAATTATTACATAGTCATGCTGGACAAAAGAGGTCAAAGGTCAATTCATACTGGAATATGTACAGAACAAAAATGTCTTAAAACAACTTTTAATGTTATAAAGTGTTTCCCCCATATCTTTGTATATCTACGGTGCTCACTTTATGAAATATTCTGCTACAATTAAAACCACCTTTTATTGGAGCTCTCTGTATGAGAAAGGTTATAAATGTGTGACTATTGACTTTGCTGTATACATCTTATTCTTGTAACAAAATTGTGTACAAACTACAGATTTTGAAAACTAGAGGAACAAACGAAAAAAAAATGCATTAAACTATTGTAGATAAATGTGTCTTGTTATTGTAGAGTGTAGATGTCAATTGGTTTCATTTATAGGTAGCGCAAATTCTTTCATTTATTATTTTGTCATTACTATTTTGTTGTCTCATCATCATCATCTTTAACGTTGTTATCATTTGTTGATTTGTTTGCTCTTTCCAAAGTAAATAATTTCTTTTAATTTATTAGGGAAGCGATATTGCAATAAAGTTTGGGCCCTTGAGCCCACATCGAGTTCAGTGTAAACAAAGTTGTGGATGTTTTTTTCTTCTTTCTGGATTGTAGAATTTTCGTTTCCTAAGTTAAGTGAGATGTCGGTGTTTTGATTGGTCGAAGTGTTTTGAAAGTGTTGAGTGTGTGACTATCTAAAGCTAATATACTCGATAGTAGATCCAGAATTCGTAAATATAGGCCTACAGCGACATGAAAAACAATATACATGTACATAAATAACGAATGATGAAAATGCTTCGGCAATTTTGGCAGGGGGCACATGTTTGAGCGGGGGAAGGGGCAAAGCATGCTTAAAGTGCATAAAATAAAATAAATAAATAAATAAGGGTTTTATTCACATGACGTTCTGGCAGCCAAAGTTGAATTGCAGGTCATTGGCAAGGTATGGTGGTTAAAATGCAGCATTGTACATGTAAACATAAAATAAAATGAATGACATATAAAAGGATAAATATACTAGATACATTCATACGCATAAAATGCATCCATGGAACTGCCCCTATGACCCTCCCTACCCCATTGACCAGGCATTGATACCTGTATCAGGAGCAATATAGTTTAGACTGAAAGATTTCTTAATTCTCAGAATCGGATGAAGCTTTCCCCTAGAAATGAGGTCAAAAGAGATTGACCTGTCACCATAAATAAATAAATAGACAGATTTGATAACATATTCAAATGTAAGAACGTTTCTTTCCTGGGGACCTAGTGACGAGTTATTCATTAACCTATTATTAGGGACTATTAGTTTTACACGACGAGAACGTGGACTGCTCGTGTGACACCCTTTTAAGGCAATGTGACGTCACTGCCAGTGCCTTAAAAGGACGTCACACATTGCCTTAAAAGGATGTCACACGTCACAGTCCACGTCCTCGTCGTGCAAATCTAAAAATCCCTATTAATGAATGAACTAAAATACTGGGAATCCTGTCTGCATAGATTACTTGTTACTATGTCGGGTAAGCATCTGGCAAACTTTCAGGTTGTTAATAACGACCGTTGTTAAAAAAAAGCATACGTAACATTTGAATGTTAGTAAACCGGTCTTTGAGATACGTTTGTTTAAGAAATGTAATGATTTGAGTGTTCATGAGTGTTTGCAATTGAATGATTGTATATTGTATGCGAGGATATGTAGTAAGTTAGTGATGATAACATTTTTGAAAGAGGTGGATAAACATTCTCAGGGATACAAATCTCGACAATCAGAAAAAAAGACAACCTCTATCTCAAAAAATGACTTATAAAGTAAAACAGTGGCAAATATTTGTCAAAACAATGATATGATATTAATGCAGGGCCCTCGGGGAGAACAGTATGAATACTGATGAGGCTATTCTCGGTAAACAAGACATATTTTTTGCTATTATTATTCAAACAATTCATCATGTTAAGTTGCCTTTCTTGTCACGAGGGGATACATTAAGGTAAAAGCAATCATATTTTAAACATCAAAATACAATAGGAAGATTGTAATCTACACAATGATCTAGACTTACTGTTTCGTGACAATGAAGCGTAATATTCACTGGCAGTTAGCCAAAATGCAGGTTCAAAAAGTCGAATCTCTTCGAGTTTTTAAATGTACAGAAATAATTATAAAGGAGTGAAGTGAGGAAAATGAAAGGAGGCAAATCATTGATAATGTTCCAATTTAAACAGAAGTAGGAATGGGAGGGGGAAGATAAGGGTGAGGATTGAGAGAGGAAAGGGAAAGAATGCGGAATATAGTAGAAGAGATAAAAGAAACTGGGAGAGAGGAATAGAAAAAGGAGAGTGGCATAAGTCTTTTGCAACACCATTTAAGTATGTGTTTTTGTATAATCATTGTAAACCGTCTAAGATTCACAGCAAGGGCGTCACCGAACAACCCCGCTGAGTTCAAGAAAAGTGCAAGATGGCTCCTCATTCCAAAATATAGAATTAAAGATAAAGCACACATGCCTTGATTCCGTGCTTACTTCACAAACAATCAACAAACGTGTTCTCTTTTTCCTTTTCATTTCCGTGAAACATGGCAGCAACAAACAGTCCGTAAATCACACCTCTTTTTCTTAATTGTTCTGGTCAACAACGATCATGTGCTCACATCACAGTCAGCAAACCTCAAAAAAAGTCATAAATCCCAAACCGAGTGGAGATTTGATTAGTGTTTCCTGCCGTTGTGAAAATACAATGAACGTTGTCAAGCAACTGTCATAGACGGAATCCACATCATTGTTTTATTTCTGTTTACCGATATACGTCTGCTCTCGCTTTGCTCTCGAAAATGTACACCGTTTATAATCTGATCTGATTTGACTGGATCACGTGACAGAGTGGAATAGAGTTATGAGATTCACCGCTTTGATTCGCCCTGACATATGAAGGCCTTCATTAATCGCACACAGGAAACAGAATGTTAGAAACTATTTAGAAAGAAGAGATTTTTTTTTGGAATAGAGCTGTGACTGTGTCTCGGGATGACGATTAGTTAGTTGCACGTTCGATTGAGGCGTCAACATTATTTGGCGCGCACACCTTTTCACTTCATCATCGATCGGTATCCACGGCAGACGATGTCATTCACTATCGCCTCAAAGTCCCCTTGATAACTCCAGGCTGTTGCTGCCGAACTTCTTTTTAATAACTGGACGAAAGGGGAATCAAGTAGATATTATTGTATAGCCTACAAAAAGATATTATGAAGAGTACGCTAAACTAATTGATTACCAATTAGTTCCAGAATTATTAATTAACACACGTTGCTTTTGGTTATTGGACTATTTTTCATGTGATGCATTTATCTAACTCTAACCATTTAACCCATCTACCAACATGTGCCCATACCAAGCAATATTATAGGGCAGCCCAATTTATAAGTCTGTCACCTATTTAATTATATGGTTTATTATTAAAAAAACCATTCAGAATCGCAGCCCAGTAAGGCCGAAACATATTGTATTTACAATTTAAGAGTAAAAAACGTCATTTAACATATGATTCAATGAAATGCAATCTACCAATAATCTATTAGTCATACTGTTTATCTAAGTACCCGCCTATATATACATGTTATCTGTCTGAGGCGGACGCAGAAGGGGCTGAAAATGACCCCTAAAATCCAATTTGAGAAATTAAAAAAACGGGGGGGGGGGTGCCAAAAGAGACAAAATCATGACGAGAATTCTGCTCACCCACCCCGGCTCCACCGTTTCGGTCTAGGAGGGCCGGCGGGATTCCCGAAATAATTCCCTCACAACAAATTTTTCACGTCGGGATTTTGTTTTGTTCCTACTGCAAAAGTTCATGGAAATCAAAGAATCAAATTGAACTTCAAATCATTAGTGAACCTTCAGCATGGCTGATAGCTCATTAAACAACAAAAAATGATTAACTATGAGCGCGTCCATCACATTGATGACTAAATCGCGTGATTATGACTATTTTTGTTTTTCTCATGACCCCACCTAAGCCCGATGTTTCACTGGAAACCGTTTGATAAATTTGCTTGAACATCATTTTTTGTTAATGGTACATTAACTTTATCAAAAATCTGTTTCGCAGCCGGAAGGCCTAATTGTACTATTTTTTTGTTTGTTATAGATAAAGAGAAAAATGCATGCTAGAACACATACAAATAGTATGGCAAAGTAATGTAAGATCTTTGTAAGATCTATAATTAATAGTTAAATCTTGTTATGGTTTCTTTTAGATGTCGTTTCAAATGTCTCTCACCCCCCCCCCCCACCAGCATAAGTACCTTTAAAACAATCCTCTGCATTCGATTTTTAAATTGGAATATGAGCTACATGTATGTGCCCTGTTTACTGAATTTACTTTGGCAAAAACTGTATTAATTTGTTCTCTGTAAATGATTCTGAATTATTTTCTTCCCTCGAGTTGATTTCATATTATCTTGTGTCGATTTACCAGAAAATGTTGAATGGGGAAAGAAGGTGTCGGAGCACATTTTGCTCAGAGGTTTGCCAGAAAGAAAAAAAATCATCAAGCAAAACAGACCACGATGAGTGGGAGTTAGTTTGAAACCCATCCCTTAGATATGAATTAATCTATGAATCAATTTGATTTTCTTTTTTATCCAATGGCAATACATTTGAAATACGTTTTCTAAACTATTAGTTAACGCAATTAGAAAGTCGGGAATAGTTTATAAATCAAATTCGATGATTGAGGAAAGAATCTGGCTTCGCTATCCCTCGCTTACTCCGCTTCCAATCACCATGAGACATTCTCAAATCAATACGGAGCCATAGATATCTTTATCTCATTTATTTGTCATGTGGTATGTATGATTCAGGCGCGTAGCCAGGGGGAGGGGCGGTGGGGGCGGCCGCCCACCAAACAAAAAACGAGAGAGAGAGAAGAGAGAAAAAAGTAAGAGGACGTAGGAAGAAAAAGGAGCAGGCAAAGAATTATGACAAAGACTGTGTTAAAAAGATTATAAAAGAAATAACAGATACGCATCATATATTATCTTTATTTAAAAATGTAATTGTGAAATGAGCTTTGAACTCTATTGCCACCAGCCCTGCCTAGTTCGCCTTTCGTCCAGATCGACATAATTGTCAGACTTTCAGAAAGGAAACACCTTCGAGCGATGAAGTTCTAGATCCGTTCTGTTCCTCCCAGAGGTCCAGACGGATTCTATACTACTTTGAGCAGTTGAGGAGAGTGTAGGAATTGCTAGCCAGTATGTAGATACAACCCCGCTCTCATACCAGAAATAAACAAGACATAAGTCATAATAATGTGGCAAATAATGACTAACATATTTCCCGCAAGCAATTATGGAAATCTTATGATGAGATGCTGATTGTTTGGTGATATATTTCTCACGTGCATGATGCTTATTTCTGAAGATATCCTTTAAAAAAAAATGGAAATCTTGTATAACAATGAATAAAAATTCAGACAATGAAGAGAACGGTACAACAAATCGTCTTTCTTTTCTCTAATAATTTAATTAAACGTCAAAGCTTCCCCTCACTGCACCCACCCCTAGGAAGCGCGCTCTGTAAGTGATTCCCCCCCCCCCCCACCCTAAAAATCAAATCCTAGCTATGCGGTTGGTATGATCAACTTAAATTATTTTAGAATTACACCAGTTTTGTGCTCTTTTCATCGTGGCGATTGATGGAGCAATGCGTCCAACGAAAGCACGCCCTCTCAGGGTAGAACCTTCATCATGAAGCATCGCCGGGTTTTCTATGAAAGACACTCTTCTGCAAAGACGTGTTTGAAGACAAACATTGATAAAAGATTACATACATTCTGTATTTTTCATCAATATTCAACTTCGAACACATCTGTATTGAAAATCCTTGCAGAAATGTGTCTTAAATGACATCCATCTTCTTTCACATTTTGCCATTCAATATTTTGGGCTCCCAACACTTCAGAGGGGCTTTAATGTTATTTTCTACCACTGGCCAGGAAATCACCGATAGGCTTCGGCGATCCTATGTAGGATGTTTATATGTTCAAACTAAGTAACTCTAGGTGATGCATAATTCTTTATCTAAATGTATAGTTTCGTAAATGGACATACAAAAGAATAACAACTCGCCTAATTCATAACTATTTGGTATGAGATTTATTCATAATCAGTACAGTTCAACAATCCATTTTTTCACAGTAAAAACTTGAATTCCATTGCCAAGGTCCAACTCAGACTCTTAGACCAAACAAAAATGAAAGAAAAAAAGAACACAATAGCAAGAAACACAATATTTCACAAATCTATGAAAACAATAAATAACGATGGTTGAATATCACAGAAAATGTAACAATAAATGATCATACATCAATAAAGAGTCTATGCTATCATTACAGGAAAGAGTTGAAAGGCTAGTTCCAGACAGTTTGTTTCTACATTTCTTTTTGCATATTGTTTTGTTACAGAGATGTTCTCAATCTACAATTCCTCCTCGGTTTCTAGTTTTTTTCCCATTATTATTCATTTTATTTTGCTTATGTGAATTTCACTCGTCTGATTTTGTTAAAAAATTATTAAAGAGTGACTCAAAAAATGAGAATTTCTTCTCCATTAATAGACACTTGTGATTGTGGTGTGATTTCCAGGAAAGAAACCTTCGATAAGTACATGGTAATACCTTTTATTTTACATTAGAAACTAACAACATACTTTTATATTCATCAATAAACAAAAAATTAAGACTAGGTAATGTTGTGTAAATCCAAACAGTTACCATCTTTACTGTATGTGCATAGTAATGTATGTTTATATACGTGAATATATTATGGTTTACATACCACCATATAATGCTGACTAAATGACGGTTACCACACTTTAGTAGAACACTTTACTATTTTGTTTTAAATATTGCAAAATATTCACTCATTGTATACTATTGTGATATACTATTTCAATAATTGATTACTGGTAAAGGCTTTTACAGATATGGTGCAGTAGACCGCCCCATAGAAGCCACTATGTTTAAAAAAAATGTATAAACAAATGGCAACTGCACCCAACAACGGACTTGAGCGTATTAACTGAGCTGTGTATTATAAGATACAGAAATATGAAGCGTGTTAGACTTTAAGTCATCATTTTTAAAAAATGCTGCAGTTTTACATATCTGTACGAGCCCGTACAATGATGAAAATTCTTTTACTATTCTTTAACCCAGTAACCCCTTAACTAAAGTGAACTATTGTCAACAAATATATACGAATTAAAACAAATAAACAACACAATGGCACCAAAAACAAAGTTATCCATAATTTTGACAATTACATTAGATCATTTGAAATATATTGTATTGCAAATGACATTTAATATTCAAATACATAATATTTTCAAATTATAAATGCCTCAAAGGGCTTTTCAAATATTTTTTGAAACCTATAGGCCTTGTGCTGACGACAAACATAAAAATACAGATGTTTTCAGCATTCCTAACAGCTTTTTAATATGAAATACAATGCTTGTGAGCAAATATGTGCTTAATATCTTCTGAAATTACACCAAGAAAAAAACAAAAAAACACTTTAATCCAATGAATGACATTAACTGTCCCCCATTAAAGTCTCTGAACATTTTTATTGAACATAAAATGACAGCACAGACATGCATTTTGCAGATAGGCTTAACGGACCTTTCTGCTTTAAATCACCACTACCATCGAAAGTGAAAACAAAAAATACCCATATGTGTGCAGTGCATTTCCCTGTTGTTGTTTTTTTCCCCTCAAGATTGATTAAGTTCACTATCTATAATATGATAGCTCCAATTTTCAAAAACATAATAAATACACTATTATTTCTTTCAAAATTAACTTTTGACAGTTTTATTAATAATTCAGTCACTTAAATTGCACTCAACCTCCTCTTTATACAGTCAAACCTGCTTTAGTGACCACCTGTCTACAAAGACCACCTGTCTACAAGGACCACATTTTTTGTTTCCCTTGAAAATGGTTTCTCATTGAAACATGTACTAAAGGAACCTGTCTACAAAGACCACTTTTTGTGTTTCCCTTGGGCGGTCGCTGTAGACAGGTTTGACTGTAAATGTAAAGATGTCTTAAAGGTAAAGACCAGTATTGGAAATGCCCCAATTTCAAAAAATGAAATGGAAGCTCTCATTACCAATCATGTGAAAGAATATGTTTTGACTAATACATGATGATAAAAAATTTGCCGGGAAACCGCCTACTAATTCATATATTTGGTAAATTTGTTTCTCTCATGGTCTGTGAGAGATATAGGGTAGTCCCATATACATCTTTCTGTGTATAGTGCTTGTAACTTTACAAAGAATGGGCCAAATTTCTTATCATTTTGATGATTCCAGAACCTTGCAGATGCTAGATGCTAGATGATCAACCTTTTCTGATCGATTACACAACGTTTCTTTCACAATGCAATCGCATGACCATAACTGGTCTTTACCTTTAAAGAGTTATGGACTTTTCACCTTTTTTAATTATTTTTTTTCCCTCTCATAAACTACGTTAACACAATCATCAGGACTTTTTATACAAACATCAAACATAAATTCTAATGCTACATCCATGAAATCAACGATACCTTTATAAAAATGATAGCACATTTCACAAAGATTCTGATCGTCCTGTACTTCTTATTCATGACCGAAAACAAAATAACAGGGCAGTTGAGTTGAAAGGGCAATGGGCCATTGTATTTGGGAATGCCTTATCCTAAATAAGAAGTATCTGTAACTCTATGCCACAAAAGCAGTTCAAATATTTTCAGAGTGTTTTCAGCAGCATCATATGGGTGTAGTAAAAACATAGTGATTCAGCTAATAGATCCAACTCTTTGGTACAGTCTGTTAGAAGAAAGTACCCATGGACAAAATTCTTGAGAGGAAATATAATTGAATGTGAAACTAGAAAATATTTAGTTCTTACTCACATACCATATCATCATTTTGAACTTGTAAAATTTGCTGGAAAAAAAATGATGGGAGACAAAAATTAATTAAAAGTTATAAACAAACCTCTCAATAATTGGTAAAGCTTATTCTTAAAAAAGGAAATCAATTTTCATGGGACAGCATATTTTATTCAACCTAAGATAGAGCTTTCACACAAAAAAAAATCTTAATAAAACACAATTACCTTTTTGGTAGAAATATTTCAAGCCATATTTGTTTGTTTGTTTTTGTATGAACATGGAGGAGGTCTACACTGTACCCTATAAACAGTTTTGGGTTAATTTTGGTGTTAGCCATTCAATTGTTAAAAGTCACATTGAATTGAATGACTACATAACTTTCAAACACACACTTCGAGACATGTAGAAACAATTATATAACAACTGCTATATTTGTAAAGCACGTAATACGATGTTTCAAGAGCTGTATATAATTTTGCTCCTCTTTCACATGAAAACTGCACTTCAAACCTTTCAAGCTAAATTTTCCTAAATGAAAGCATACCATAAGTGTCATCAATATTTTCCTTGTCACAATATTTTTGTATCATTTTATTCGGTCTTGGTGACTTTTTAGCAACGAGGGATTAAATCTCTATCTGGTTCTATGAAACAGCAATACAGTTTGCCTCTCCTTCAACCCTAGAAATAGTTCCACTCCCACTAAACCAATATGCAATTCTTTTTTGCTGAAAACCAAAGTCTTTGACTCTACCTAATAGTACCAATAGAACTCTTTCTAATGTTTAATGTCTGTAATTGTTTTTTACAGTCATATGCTGAACAAATTATACCAAACCTAATAATGGGCAGCAATGCGGACATTTTTTCCTTGTATCTTGGGTACAATATGGTGTGATTACTTTACCATCTCAAACTTTGGATGATAAAAGTAATGATGACTTACAAAATTCTTCTTCAAATTCTAGTTTGTTAAAGCCCATCTGTACTAGTTAAGAGGAGGGATTAGACCACCCTGCAAGGTCACTGGACAGGTGGTTATCTCATCAAATGGTCACCAATGACGCATTGTTTGTTATATAGAGGGCGCAAGCAGCTATAAGTAGTGCAGTAGGGCTTTAAGATGTGTCATTGATAACTTTAAATCAGGAAAAGTATCAAAGGATGAGTTACAAATTGCTGTTAAATGACTGGTCTTTTCAGAGTCTCATAAGTCAAATACAATACCTGTATTAAAGTAAGAATGAGTTATTCACGGTTCTTAGAGGAGGTTTGGCGGGCTATTGCTGCTGTTGCTGCTGCTGCTGCTGGTAGGGGTCCTGGGGAGCGAAACGGCTCAGCATGCCGATACACTTTGTGAGGAAATTAGCGAGGAATGCTGGCGTGTTGGGCTGACTGCAGTACTGCTCTGTGCGTAACCTCATCTCGTGGAATATTTGTCTGTAATCGAAAGAGAATATACAGATAAATAATGCTAAATGACCCTGCAAATGATCCGACTGGCCAGAATGCTCCCCAGGGAGTGGAGAATGTGCATGCATTGTGTGCGGGTAAGCCTGAATCCGATGACCGGGGTAAAAATATGTACTGCGCCTAGAAACAAAGTATTAGGCGTATTATAAAAGTGAGCTAATATTGTATTATTACAGAAGGAGTACGGAGAAGTTGTTTAAGTCTGTTCATCAAATGTTTGAGAGTTTTATCCAGGACCAAGGCTTAGTACATATAAATAGTAATATTAATAATAATAAACAGAGAAGGTTCTTGTACAGCGCTCATGACCGTCAAACTTGACATTCCTGGGGGAGGGGGGGGGGGTGTTTCATAAAGACTAAGATCAACTTTAAGTTGGACTTAACTATGGCAGCCCTTTCATGCCATTGGTTGCTCTCTCCATTGGTCTTTCAATTATAATCTTTAGATAATATTTTTTCCTTCAATAACGAACTATCATTCTTCAGATTTGTGACCACAATTTGTAAGTCCCTTGAGAAACCAATGCCAGGAAATGGTGAGAGAATACAGTGGCATGAACGGCCTGTCATAGTTAAGTCCAACTTAAAGTCGATCTTAGTCTTTGTGAAACACTCCCCTGGCACTCAAGTAATGATACCCCGGCTTAAGCATGGGTGCCCTCGCATTATTTAAAGATGTGAATTCCTGCCAAGTATCCATTTACCTCACCTGGGTTGAGGGTGGCAAATGTATCTCAATGTCTGGCTAAAGGACGTTGGTGATGTGGAAGGGACTTAAACACTGTACTTTTATATTCATCCAGTCATGCTTGAATGAGCATGCTTTAAAGACAAGTTGGCCACATTTAAAAATTCACAAGATTGTAATTTCTTTAGTGAAATGAGAGAGAGAGAGAGAGAGAGAGAGAGAGAGAGAGTCAATTTCATTACTGTCTGCCTACTTGTCATGTTGTGTAGTTGTAAATACAGTGAAACCTGTCTATAAATACCACCTGAGGGAGACAAGAAAAGTGGTCTTTATAGACAGGTGGTCTTTGTGTACAGATGCTTATAGTACATGTTTCAATGAGAAACCATTTTCAAGGGAAACAAAAAAAAGTGGTCTTTGTAGAGAGGTGGTCACTAAAGCAGGTTTAAGTGTATCAGTAAGGTTGATATTCTTGTTACTCACTTGCAGTATGGATTCCTTCTTGAGGCATAGCGGAATGTCAGGAATCTAAAGTACATGAAGGGGGCTATCAGATTCATGCGACCACTGTGATTGGAAAAGAAAATACGGACATTCACAGATAGAAAAAGTTCTTGGTTAGCTAGCTCATATTCAATTGACTTGAGGATACAGTATGCAAATAGTGACTGCTTTGTGGGGCATGGTTAAACAAAATAATGCTGAAGTTGATCTTGAAACTATACTGTGTCACAAAACAAAGTGGAGGGGCATAGTGTAGTCTCGAGATCACCAGGAGCTAACGTTTTAACCATGAACTGGAATATAATGTATATCTCGTGTGTGAATTCTCAAAAAGGGATGTTTCAATAAACATCCTGTTCAAAATGTATTCATTCAATTTAATAGGGAAATTCACAAATCTAAAAGAAATCTGCGTGTCCACTGCACAAATCCATTGTTCACCTCATGCGCATTTATGGCGTCCTTGCATGTATGAACAAGTAGAGCTATTGCCAATCAATCTTTTGTTACTATACTGCCAAACAGTCAGTAGTGAATTTCATGCCTGCAGATTTGTGTATATAACAGGATATGGCACACCAGTAATAAGAGAGTGATGACATTTCATTATTTGAAATCTGCCATTATTTCCTTGATTTTTCATTTATCTTCATATAGCATTGGAATCAGATTCACACAAATTACTGGAAAATAGTCAATGGTTTCCTACTTATCAGAAGGTTTTGCCACACCCATACCTTTAGTAAAACACAATCCATTGTCTGAGCATTGGCATATTCAAATAGATACTGAATAGGGTTATTATGAGGTATAAAACCCTTGAGTTTCATTATTTCAATGCACAATAATTTGACTAGCCTTTGCTATATATATATATATATAAGATGAATAACGTATTTGCCGGCGATAAGGCCGCAGCACCGTATAGGCCGCACCCTCGATTTTGACATTTAAAAAAAAAAAAAAAAAAAAAAATTGTCGGGATTTGATCTCTTGCGTTGAAATGTTGATGAGACTAAAATCAGCGCCTTAGACCGCTCGGCCATGCCGCACTGATGCTAGCATATGGAGTTTTCTGTGATGTATACATTGCGCCTCTCTCTTGCGTATTACTTTGCGTGCTAGATGCTTCGCGGCGGCTCCGTTAAACGGGCCCTTCTTTTACTTTTGCAATGCATTGGCACAAACTTAGATCAAGATCTATCGGCAGATGTTGTATTTGGAAGTTTATTTTCGTCTTCATGTCAACAATGCAAGATAAAATTGTCGGTAAGATGTGTGGAAATGTATAGTTATTGTACCGCTCGTAGATCTAGTCCCATATGTGCAAATTCGTGTTGGTTTTGACTTGCTTTTTAATTTTTTTTACTCTTTCGCCGCATAGGCCGCACCCCGACTTTTTGATATTTTCTCTTCCAAAAATACTGCGGCCTTAACGCCGGCAAATACGGTATGTATTTTCCAGTAGGCTATAACAGTTATTAATGCAAATATCAGTAAGAAAAAACAAATATTTTACCTATCATAAACAAGTAAATCTGTTTGCTATGTCTTTAGACAAAGGTGCCATGAATGTGTATTAGGAAGGGTGATAATGCACTTTAAATAATATATTTCAACCGTTCCGAGTACTTACGTGGCCATCATAAAGATAAGAACTGGCATAATGAGTATCTCATCAAGAGCTATGAAACGTAGGATGTCTACTTGGTATGAGATGACTTTATCAACAAGTCGACGCAACAACATCATGCTGTTTGGTCCGGCGATCTAAAAAAAGAGAGAATTGACAAGTTAATTTATTAACGAATGCGCAAAACACAGTACAGTCATGCAATCTATATGAGAGAACTATTATTAATTACTGGTATATCAGATTAAATCTGCACAATAACGGTACTAGCATGCTGATTGGCATGGTATCTGTTCTATAAGAGACAAACAATTTTTCTTTTAAATGACACCAAACTCCTAAATACAAGTACCTTGAAATATTTTGTAAAATGATTTAGGTATCCATCCGATACACACAGGTAGTATTTCATTTGATTGCATTAACCTTTTACGAAACATTAGGTATTTGTCCACAAATGTAATACAAATATTTCCCATGAACATTTATAAAAAAAAGTGGGCACTTCAAAGTTTGAATGAAAGCAATGAAAGTAGCAAATAACAATGTACATTAAACAGTAATTTATCAATCAAAAGAATAATGCAAGCCCTTCATTGTGACACCTGGGCCCTGTTTCACAAAACTTGTTATTAATAACAAGTTGCAATAATTGTTATAAGCTACTGAAATCCTGGCATTTGATTGGTTGAGAGCAAATTTGTCATAGAAATTTAGCACTTGTAATTGACAAGTTTTATGAAACAGGGTCCAGGTGTTAGTAAAAGAAAATGATACTTACATTGGCAAGTTTCTTGGTGAAGCTAGATGAATGTAAGACTGCAAACAAGAAAACTGGTGTCAGCACAACTGAATTCAATTGGTCAAGGAAAGATAAGAAGATGTAAATACTCACTAAGACATTGTCTGTTTCATTGTATTGGTATACAGACTTTTATGCGGTAAGCATAATAAGTTTAATTCAATTAAATTCAACAATTCAAAATTTCATTAGTTAACTATCTAGACTTATTAGCTAGCGCTTGAGACTATTTTAGGCTAGACTGGTTTTTAGCCGCCAAGCAACTGTCTTGGACGCAAATAATCTAAAGTGCAAATAGGATTATTAAACTAAATAATTGCTGGATAATTATAAATGGTATGTACCAGAAAACTTAGCCTTATCAAAGGGTTGTCGTCTTTCATTGAAAGTTGGCCTGAAAAGAAGTATACTTATCTAAGAATGGATACACTGAACAAAGAATAGGAAATCATGAAATTTGATGGCAACTATATTACAGGGAATCTTTGTCAATAGAAGTAAAGAACCAGTATGTGTGATTTGAAACAGGAAAAATTAGCATAGACATTTACTCAAAAGATCCCTTTTAACTTTCTTATGAAGGAACAGACAAATGGAGAGTTCTCCCTGTATGACAGCACATGTATAGAACGGAACTGCCAACAAGAATTTTCCTGTTCGTCATTCCCCCCATATGATTAATAATCTTGTACTTTTATCTGCTCCAAACAATTTTTTCATTAATCACTCAAATGATAAATAGGCTGGCAAATGTTATAATGTTCTTTCTTCTTATACAAGATCGGTCCTTTTCAAATACTTCACATGATGCCATTCATAATCAAAATATTAATTTTAAAAAATTAATTTTTTTTTTTTTCTTTTTTTTTCTTTGAAAATCGTATTTTATTAAGGAAAATCGTACTGTCGTATTTGCTTCTAAAAATCGTACTAAATACGACTAAATCGTACTGGTTGGCAGGTCTGCTCTAAGTTGGACATAAAAATTATGGAGAGCCATTTGTATCAGGATTTAAATAAAGTATATTCAAAAGCAAAAATTCAAGTATTTTAGACTTTTTATAGATTCCACATCAAGAACATGAAATCTCCTTGATAACAGAAAACATGAAGAATTTGAATCAACATTTTATGCATTTTAAAATAACTTTTACAAAATATTTTCATAGATGCAATGGCTTTCCATAATTTTTAAGCCCAACTTAGGATCTTTGTAAAACACCCCCTGGTCCTACTTCCTCTTAGAGAGTCTCAAGCCAACTTGAAGAATAAAAGGATACATGTGAGTGGGTAGCTGTTGATGAAGATGAGCGAGTAGAGGAGATTGTGACAGCTGTCCTCCAGCAGAAGCTGTCCAAGGTACATCCTGTTGAACTGAACACGCGGCATGCGCTGATGAAGTCTTAGGGCACTGGTCAAACCGTTGAGGATCAGGGCTCGTTGGTAGGAGCTGTGACCGGCTGCTTGTCTGGGGGAAATAATAATAATAATGATGATAATAATAATAATCTGGATTTATATAGCGCTTAATACGAAATAAAGTCTCTAAGCCCTTTACAGATATTATTACCCGGTCATCAGATTTATTCATGCAATTTGTGTACCACCTTCACTCCCTGGGGATTATTCCTACCATATGGTAACCCTGGGGCATATAGGAATTACTAACACAAAGGACTTTGTCATCCTACCATGTCCCCATTTCTCTCCTGGGTATAAGGTGGCAAATGTAGATTAATGACTTGCGGAAGGACATAAGTGCTGTGTCGGGGATCAAACCCACAACCTTTGCACTCCAAGCCAAAGGCTTAAACCACTCGACTATGACACCTCTACACATGCATTGGAGGTAAGACCAGGGACGTGATAGAGAAGGACTGGAATCAAGCCACTCTCCATTGACCCCATGCTCCAAGCCGCCAAAAAGTTATGCGCTAATCTGCTACTGTTGACCAGGTGGTGAGATAAAAGGGCGCATGAAATTTCATGATTTAGAATTCCTACATCAGAAAATGGTATCACAGCAACTGTTCGCTGTCCCTTTCAATGATTTCTCATCCACTGTTGAATGTGAAAAGAGTAGAACAAGCGAACACAAACTTGTGTAATTTCATGCTTTTTTAAACTTCAAAAATACAAAAAACACGCGAAAACACGCATTAGCAAACTGAATGTTATTAAAGATTGTAAATCATGGATTAAATAACGGGACATTAAAGCATGCACAAATTAGCGCATCATCCTAAAATATTGAATTTTTGTCAGGATGTAATTTTTTTTACCAACTCTGGCACACAAATTATAGGTGGAAGGAGTACTAAATTTGAAAATTTTATGCACTATTCCCAAAACAATCCCCAAATAAAGTTTTTGATTTACACTGAAATTTTGCCGGTAATTCAATATTTTGTAATAAATGCAAATCTGGTGCCTGGCTTCCGAAAGTCCCGCAGTGGAAGCGCGGTTCGGAGCATGGAACTTCAAAGCCAAGTGGAATGTTACACATCTCATTGTTACGCTTTAGAACTCACGAATGCGTTTGAATAAATTACAAGAGTTTCGCCTCCTTTCTTTCACCTCCCTGGTAAGACTTACACTCTAACAAATGACTAAAATTTATTAAGTCCTCATCTACTCATCTGCTCAATGGTACTGTTACTGTTGAGGTATACCCACATCCAGCTTTGGGGAATATATCTCCTTCTATGTGCATGTTAATAACATTTCTATGTATGCTTGGATTTATGAAGGAGACAACAATTCTTCTACAACTATTCTCAGGCATCTCATCACTTGGACGAATATCCCCTGATCAATTTGATAATTACCTATTTAGGAATTACCACTTTGACACAACTAAAACTTGAAAAAGTAACAATTTGAATCTGAAGTAATATGAACTGAAATGTAGAAAGATATGTATGTGCAAATATAAATACAGAGAGGGGAAGGGGGTCTTTATCCGTTAACTGAATCTCTGGTAATCTTACCCAAGAATAGGGAATACATATAGGATACTGCACACAACTGTAGCAAGACGAGACGCCCACAGGGCCGCATCTACTTTGAACTCGGTTAGGTGAGCCTGGCAGAACAAGAAATATAAATGACATGTTTATAGTATATAAAGCTTTCCTAAAACTTTCCAAACGGGATGTCAATAAGAATACGATGCAAATGATAATGACATTGATGAGTAATGATATTGAAAGAAATTCAAAATCATCTCCTCAAAAATATCACTTGCTTGTCAGTTTTTAAATTAATATATAAATATATAATTATATATATAAAGAGAAAGAAAGAGAGAAAGGAAGAGAGAGTAGAGATACATAAATGTAGAAGTTGCAAACGTGAACAATAGCATCACGAAATATTGTACGAGTAGAAAGAGTAGACACTCACTGAGAGCTTTGATGGGCCAATCAAGTTGTTCACTGCATCTCATAATGCTCAAATGATTACAAACAGGCAATACAGAGGAACCAGCACGAACATTTGTAGTAAAAAATTTAACTTAATTCTGCAATAATTATAACCTAGCTGATTAAATTGTTCTCTTAAAGGTACTATGTCCCTTTTGCAGCCAACCTCAAATTCTGTAGAACTTTGCAGGAATTATGACTATGTCATGTATGTCCTATCTGTGCAGTGTCCTTATATTCAAATTATGCAAGGAAACCCGTTTACTTGCTAGACTTCACTGTCAGACACTTTTGAGTGACTGACTGGCTTTTTTTCTTCTTTGGTAATAACATACATGAAAAGAGTTGTAAAGGGTACATGAGCATTTGTCTACATCATAACCCACTTCTTGTGATGGACAAGATTAAACTGATTGAATCTTTGCGCAGCATAAAACGTATGACCATTCGGTACAATTGTCTGAAAATCAAGACTATTACTTTTGGGCTCTATAGCCCTTAAGTCGATTTGACAACTAATAGTCGTTATTTTCCCACTTGAAGACATTTTCAAGCCCCACCTTTTTTAGGGAAGTTCTAAATTAGTGTTATCTTTCAAATGCATTTGGAATTTAACTTTTTCATTTTTTGGGCCTGCAAATGGGACATAGTACCTTTAAATCTATTTTTGGTCATAAACCCAACCCTGACTTGTTGATTTATGCTTGATCTACATGTTCATGTCTCAATTTGATTGTACTTACCACCACCTTCCCAATTCCAAACTGCCCACCTGTAGCCCCATCGGTGGCACTGTTGCTTCCTGATGTGGTACTGCTCGAGGAGGAACTGGGCGGAGTGTTCCCTGGGGCATCATCGTTCATTTCTTCTATGGTTGGCATGACGATATTAAATGATCAAACTAAGCACTCTGAAAATATGAAAAAACAGAGAAGATTACAGGGAGAAGTGAGCATTTTGTCTCTTCAAGTCTGAAGCTTTGTTTCAGCACAAAAATATTTTGCACGAATTCTTCGAATTAAAAAAAAACTTACATTATCCAACATTTATGAGCCAACATCCTTTGTCATTATTTTCTCAGATCCTCATTAAATTCTTGTAAATAATTCACATTATGACGTGATGATCATTATTCAGTCCTTCACTTCACGCAAGCGGGTCTGCCCACACCCCTTTGTCGGTACGGTATGCAATTGTATTGTATAAATTGTGCAGTGCCAGTGGTTTGCCGTGAAACCTGTGAGAAAGTGTAATTCGCCGTCGGCAGTTTTCGGCCGGTCCGTTGGATGCATGGTAAAATCCCTTTAAAATACATTGCATAATAGCATATCCCACACAAACCATAACATGCCAGAGTCACTGAAGAACTACATTTGCAATGGAAAATATATCCTTAAATATCACATTTTAGCGATGTAATCGACGGTCCTAAATCTAAAAAATACTTTAAATACAGCTCATTTTATGGTACCCATATTCCTTACAGACACGCGTAAGATACTCGATTTTTCAGATTCGGGTAGCGGGACCGCCGATTACATAGCTAAAATGTGATATTTAAGGATATATTTTCCATTGCAAATGTGGTTCTTCAGTGACTCTGGCATGGTATGGTATGTGTGGGATATGTAATATGATATTATGCAATGTATTTTAAAGGGATTTTACCATGCATCCAATGGATTGGCCGAAAACTGCCAACAGCCAATTACCCAGAATCTCAGAATTGGTGTCCAAACATCGCTTAGAAGCACTAATGTCTAGAGGGGGTGTCATTTGCATTTTAAATTGATGCACGGTTCATTTGGAGGCATAGTTTAAAGGTTTGTGTAGAGTTCAGGTTTTTGACGCCTGGCGGGAGGCT
Source organism: Strongylocentrotus purpuratus (assembly GCF_000002235.5). Lineage (NCBI taxonomy): Eukaryota > Metazoa > Echinodermata > Echinoidea > Camarodonta > Strongylocentrotidae > Strongylocentrotus > Strongylocentrotus purpuratus. Next base: position 14,649,051 of record NW_022145596.1, read on the forward strand.
GTTCTAGTCTCTTATTGTATTTGGTATGAAGCTGTTCAGGTACGCGTTTGTTTCGGCATTGTAGTGGGACTAGACGATCTCACAGATCTTGGTGCTTCATGAACATAATCAGGGATATCCATAGCAGCTTCCTGGTGGAATGCCTTGTAGAATAGCGTTAATCTGCTGTCTTTCCTTCATTGTTGGAGAGGAGACCATTCCACTTGTAGTACGATGATAGTCATTGTAGACAATCGTGCTGCCCTTCTTTGCCCTCCTTTGTACCCCCTCCTTTACTCTAGTTACACAGTCACAGAGTTACGGGTCAAAATGGATACGAAAGTACACTAGCACCAAAACGGTCTTTGAAATATGTCTGTACACAAACATATTAATAAGGATGAAAAGCCTCATTCAATTCAAACTTCAAATTATTCCCCATCATTCGCATTCAACACCTTAACACAAGAAGGAATACACACACTGCTATGAGTATGTGGGACTTAGTTGAGAGATTATCATGACAATATATAAATTCTGCAGGCGATTGAAAAATTTGCAGGCAGAATAGTCCACGCATCGATACATAAAATAAAACTTAACTAGCATGTAATGTAAATACAATCGGTATTCAAGATGTAAGGCACTATAAATGTAACTTACCTTCTAAATATATGATTGTTTTGTGGCATTAATAGAAGATTTTCCTTCGAGAACAGTCGGCGCTTCTGGTCAAAATTCTATACTCTCTCGATCGCGATGGTGGCGGCAAGTGAGCAAATCAATCACTAACAAATGAAAAACTACTTTTATTCTTCCTGAAGATAATCATAAATTAAATGGTAGAAAATTCGAACTTGTACGTCATGACTATAGTCAGAATTTCCTTTCTACCCCTCTTTATCTTCTTCCTGATGGGCGACTGCATTCAACTAGCTGGTTATTCTGCCTTTTATACCCCCAACAAAAACAGAAAGCTGTCTATCAAACCAAAAACATTTCTTCACCAATTAAGACCCCCCCCCCCAAAAAAAATAATCAGACTTAGACCTAGCCCCCCTCCCCCTCCCCCAGTGCATCCTATTGGTTGAAATATTAAGTTATTGAACAAACCAGGGAGTTTGGATTGAAACTCTCTGCACAAACTTTACTTTGGGTCACAGAAAATTTGTCTTATCCATGTTTGTTTTGTTTTTCACCTCTTTTTCTGTTGTGTTTAATAAAGGGCCCTTATTTGCTGAATTACACTCAACATATTTATATCTCTATCATTAAAATCAATTTGAAAAAAGTGTTATGGTTTTGAATTGTACGTTTGACTAGACAAAAGTCTAGTCAAAATAATGCGTAAATGGCTAAAAGTTTTTTTAGGGTCATACATGTATTTATTAATAAGAAAAAAAACATGATTATATGCTGGTAAAAAAAACAAGGATAAAAATCGACGGAATAAAGAATTACAGCTGCTGTATCTTCCTCAATGTTTTTGTTTTTCCTTAATTCTTTCAATCTAACCAGGGAGATATTTGGTTTCACCCTTTCTCTCTATTCTTCCGATCTCGACAGTGTGCTACACAATTGTACAACATACATGTACATCATAAACTTACAACATCTTTCTTTTGCTCTCCCCCTATCCTTACTCTCAATTCTCTATCCCTCTCTCTCTCTCTTTCTCTTTTTTCCCTCTTTCTCTCACTCTCTTGTGCTCTCACTCTATTGACCTTTCCCATACACTCTCCTAACTCTCATATTCCCCATCATTCATCTGCAGGGGGATTTGAGAACTATTTTTTTACTTTTCTGATACCTTTCCCCTTTTCCACATACCGGTAGTAATCCAGTAAAGGGGAAAACTCAGTATCTCTGCTTATAACACTCCTCATATAATTATTTTACATCATTAATAGCTCATAACAGAGAAGTATGTCAGATGTCGACGCAGGATATCATTTTCCTGTCAAATTCTATGTTTCTCAGGTAAATAAATTAGAAAATAACTTTTTTCCTCAAGGGAATATCTAACCAAATGCTAAACATAAATTACATAAAGACATCAGAGCCAGAAAATGTACAGTAATTATATTTTAATTTTGTATAAAGACCATATTTACCTTAATCATATCTACTCAATTTATAACTTCTATAATTCATATCCCAGCATATTCACTTTTGAAGGTCAGGAAAATTTTTGTGAGGCACAAATGGTCATGGTTTAGACTAAACATAATATTTTGTATATATATTTTGAATAAAGCTGTTTTAGTACTTTTATGAAGAGATAATTTGGTTATCATAAATAGTTTTAGAAAAAAGAAAAAAGATATCTTTGACAGTTTATCTATCATATGGTAAAATACTTTTCAATTTTCCCCAACATTCAAGACAGCACATTTTAGCAAGAGCACCAAGTGATCTATACGAATAAACTGAACATTTTACATATAAATTTTGGAGAGGATACCAATTCATAAAATCTTAATACCATATCATGCACAATAGAAGCACAAATAACTGACAGAGTTGATATTATATGATGGTGACATAACCTAGAACAGAATAAAGCAAAATGTCTGTAGTTACGTTCTTAATCCTGCCATTATCAGAGATTTCAGATCAATATTTAGGGATTGTTTTAATAGATTAAAAAGGAATGTTCTTATGCTTTTATTGAAACAAAAAGTAAGTTCTTATAATGATGAAAATTACACAGTAACGTCTGTTTGGAGCCAAAGGGCATTAACTCATATACTCTAACACAGAGTTAACATACTTGTGGCACCAAATAGATGGTAAGTTGGTTGTTTACAGTACAAAGTTAACCAAATATATTTGGGTGTAAGGCTGTAAGTAGAAATTTCTCTTAAATATCTATGGCTCTTTATTGCTTTTTAATGTCATTGTTTATCATCCAAATTGCAGGCATAATTTACTATGATTGCATAAGGTTCTTCTCGCACCTCTCAACAGAAAAAACTCATTGGTAAACATTAATCTGGTACATGGAATGGGCTAGGCAACGATGACTGACAAGATTCAACCAACAGAGGGAGCCTTCACCACTTTCCCTGCAGCATTGACCATGATGCGGACACGGTCTTCACGGAAATCCATGGTCATCATTGAGTCTTCTGGAAGAATATCAACCTGTTATAAAGATATGGACAGAGGATACTCATAACTTGAGTGGCAGAATAATTAAGAATGAATCTCTTAGATGTCGGTATGTTTATATTTAAACAACATATCTATGGCATGATAAACAATCAGATTTACTTTGCCCCTGTTACTTTGAAGTGTATTTCCATTTACAGACCTCATGATTATCAACCACTTAATATTCATGCATATTTTAAAGAAGTTTTCATTCCTGACTTTGTTCAAAAATCATAAACTAAAATTAATAGGATTCTAGAGATAAACATGGTATTAATGCAGGTTCGTGTTTGCCCTTGGAAATAGAAGCAAAAATGAATAATTGCTCATCCAACCAGAGGCATACAGAATGACAGAATTAAACAAAATGTCCAACAAAAAAGAGATGGGGAGGGGGTAAAAAGAGATGGGGAGGGGGTAAATATGACAGAGGGGGATGGAGGGTGGGTTATCAAAGAGAACATCCCTTCTCAAAAACTCCTTTGGTTGGTTTCTGTACCCCATTGCATTTCAACTATCTCATAATTAGATCTATCTCCCCCCCCCCCTTAACCAAACAGCAAGTGGCCCCTCTACTGGGCCCACACAATGCCCTTGTTCCCAGATACAGTTGTAAGTCTTCCTATACTGTTTTCACACTGGCAAAATTTTGCTTAATCCGTACTATAGGTGGGGTTAAGGGGGGTCTTAGCCCCACCTATAGTCGGGGGTTAAGCCTATTCCACTTTCTGTTCAGACTCGTATTTACCAAAGTGGGCTAGCCCCACCTATAGTACGGGGTTAACTAACCCCGCAAAATAGCAGGGCTAACCCCGCAATCGTGGTGCTAACCCCGCAATTGCGGTGCCAACACTGCCAAGCGAATGAATGAGAACAGAAACGAAAAATAGTCCGGTACTACGCAATGGAGCGTATCGCAGCTGGCCAGATGCGAAGTAAGGAGCCCACTGTCAAATCATGACATTCACGATATCCGAGGCTAACGAATTGCAGTGAGAACAGCGCGAATTTTTTTCTAATTCCGGAATAGGCGCTAGTATGGGGATAAAAACAGCATGTGTGAAAAGCCAAAAAAAAAAATAGTCTGGTTATGGATAGTACGGGGCTAAGCAAAGGTCGGGGTTGAGCAAAACCAGTGTGAAAAGAGTACTAGTAAAATGGTATGAAAGCTTTGGTAACAAAGACCAAAGAAGTTTTTTTTTTTTTTTAAGTACTGGTGATGCACAATGAGATCCATGGTCAAATGGGATTACCTCAGATTATTCTGCAGGGATTTTCAGCTTTACACAGGATTAAGTTCTTTAATCATAATCTAGAAATGGGTAAGCTGCTTATGTGCAATTTATACCACTTATTATTGACTATAGAAAGAGATTTTAATAGTACTGTATATAGATTATTAAGAATCTTTTCATGAGAATAAAGCAATAGTTCTCCTTTGAAAAACCTCATAAGAAAGCAATATAGTAGTCCTAAAAGAGTTTCTATCATAACGATTAAAGCTAAATTGATGTAACACAGATATTGACAATTTAAACAAAAGTAGCTACAAAATCTGACGTGGGTAGTTATCATCTATCCAATATTTTTTTTCCTTTCAAAATTTCATTAAAAAAATGGGCATACCTGACAATGTTGTTAAAGGTATAGACCAGTTTTGGAAACGCCCCCCTCTCAAAAAATGAAATGGAAGCTTTATTACCAATCATGTGAAAGAATATGTTTTGAATAATACGTGATGATACAAATTTTGCCGGGAAACTGCCTACTAATTGATATATTTGGTAGATTATCATATCGATCTGGCCTGGATAGATATTGCGAATGCACTTTAACGTTAAACATTTGGGCATACTTATATTTCTGCTTTTTTGTGAATTTAGGTTGAAGTATTGACATCTATACCTTTAAATAAGGATTCATAAGTCCAAATTGCAACCTACCTGCAATCCTGGTCTATCCTGCAAGATGGCAGCCTTGGCTTCCTCTCCAGTCTATGAATACAATGGGTATTGATAAATAGAAAGTTCTCAAAGACATCTCTACCAGTACATGTACATATACACATCAATCAAACAGGCCCTAATATCCATTAGGCTTAAGGTTAGAAAGTGTTCATAAGACAAAATAGAACATTCTAAATTTTGGATCCTACTGGTACATTATCTAATGTACATATACATGTTCATGTATGAATGAACACTCCAAAACCAAGGAAATCATGAGTTGTCATTTTTTTCCAATAACAAGGCCGTTACTGACAATGAACATTCAAATCTCTTATGCCTTTCTTGCATGCAGCCAATGGAGTAAAACAATCCTATACTATGAGCATGATGTGTTCATAAGACAAAACAGAAGATTATAAATTTTGGATCCTACCGGTACATTATCCAATGTATTGTGACAATAAAAACAAACTACTGGCCAAGGAAATTGTGACAATAAAAACAAACTACAGGCCAAATAAATACAGTCTAAGTCGTCTTAATGGCCACCTCTCCATAAAATAAAGGCCACCTGTGTACAGTGGCAATTTTTGTTGTCTCCCCCCAGAAAGAAATATGTGTTGTAGAACTGTATAAGGAGGCCACTCAACTTTTTCTGTGTCTATTGGGTGACCTGAATGTAAAGCTGTAACTCACTGTATATTCAAACTGTGCAGGCACAGGCGATTAAACAATCAGAACAGCCCTTACCTTTCCTACCAAATCGGCCCACTTTGTCTTCGGAGACGCCATGTTATTGGACTTCGATGAACAAGCTGGAACCACGAGAAATGAAGCCACAAAGAGAAAGGACAGCAGCGTGAACGGAGTTACTCCTCTCATCTGGTTTTATGATGCCTTATCACAAGCGCTACTGGAATAAAGCAATAAAGACATATAAATGGTTGAGTAGGCTACACATGCATCTGAGGCCTCCTACTATCGTTGGGCAGTGAGGTGTGGGGATTTGGGGGAGGTATTATAGGAGGTTTAAAGTGTATTTTTAAAAGTTTGCTAATCATAAAAGTTCATGTATAGCATTGGTGATAACTGCAAATTCAATTTTTACAACGTATTTGATTAATGGATAAATAGTAAGATATGAATTCTTCTAACCTGCATGTCCATAAGAATATTTTATTAGCTTTAATCACCAATTGCTTTTGTTAACTCTCTTACACTTTTGCTTTTGTTTCTTTCGACTTTGATTCAAAAGGCAATTGCTATTGTAGGGTTGCAGTTCTAACAAATTCCTAGCACTCTTAAGTACACAGAGGCAGCCCAGCAAGACATGTTGTTTGAATGATAACTACTGGCTAACTGACCAGGTTTTAATGTCTAAAAGCATTACAACATTCTATGTTGCATTCCACATACATTCCATGGAAAGTAAAAGAAACAAATTAATATTCATTTCGCCACATACAAGTATAAATCAACATCACAAAGTATTCTTGAATATTCAAACATAATCAAAAGGTATATTCATACATGTAGTATATGTAAAGTACACTTTAAGCTTGACTGCATCAGGTGAACATTGAAACCAATCAGAGAGAGAGAGAGAGATAGATGAAAGGATGGTGGATGACAAGGGTGAATGTGAATGAGGGATGACCTATTAGTATGAAAGGGATGAATCATAGATATGAAGGGGGGTTTAAAAAGTTCAAAATAAATCCCTACACTAGTTTCAGATATTCAGCCTACTGTTTAGTAACTAAAATTAATTTTCGCAAATTCAAGATATCATTTTATAAGCATCATATTATAAATTCATAATAACAAACTCATGAATTATGAAAATAATTAAAGGGCCACTCTAACCCAACTAATATAGCCTTTCAAAACATGAATACACCTCTACTTATTAATATTCCAGCCTCTGATTTTTCAGAAAATCTCTAAATTGACAAAAAATGATAATAACCATCCATTTTTCAAAGTTCTCACGCTTGCTACGCCCCTCGAAAAAAGGTAATACGGTCACGTGGCCTTGATGACGCATTTGACGTCATTGCGGGCATGTCCGATTTGTCCTATAACTAATGACGAAATTGCCAGAAACGTACTGGGATTATCAAGTGTATATTATTATTCCAATAAACAACTTTTTTCCCCCAATTAATATCATAGTTTGCATTTTTAAAGACATTTTAATGCCTAAATCACCCTTCTTTTCACGGGAGAGGTGCCTGTAATGACGTCATAAACAGTTGCGCAATGAGGGTTCCGAGTCATCCTTTTTAAAGCTAGATTCCAGAATTATTGTTGATTTCTAAGAAAAATCATTGTCACATTCAGAATCTCCGTCAAAAATTATTCTGCATGTCTTTTTTTCAATTTTTAGCCCCGTTTTGGTTAGAGTGGCCCTTAAATATCTTATAACTTCATCATGACCTTTATCGTAATACAGGCATTGGTAATTAACTGTCATCCACTATTAATGAATGAGACAATACTGTGCATTTATAACTAAGTTAACTATTTCCTCCTTTTTTTTTTTAGGTGAATACTAATAGATATGTAAATCTAATCAAATTAGTCTTATTTTAGCCCTTTATTAAAACAGATGTGAATTTTTCAATATTTGTTTTTAACTAGAGCTGTAGAGCATAATAAGCAGATAATCCTACATGTAAATCATTTACCAATCTTTTCCTGGTTGATTGTCCTTCTTCTAAAGCATTTGTTGCTTTTGAACTTGATATTAATTTGTATAATTTGTCAATTGTTAATTTATTAACTACATAATAGCCTAATTTATTTGTAGGAAGTGGGTAGATATAGAAAGAGAGAGAGAGAGAGAGAGAGAGAGAGAGGAAGAGAAAGAGAGAAATGAGAGAGATACAAAAAAGAGGGAGAAAAAGAGAAAGAGGAAAAAATTAAGGGGAGGGAGAGTGACAGAGAGAGAGAGAGAGATAAAGGGAGGTACATGTAGATTGGTATAGAGAGAAAGAAAGAAAGAGAAGAGGGAGAAATAGAGAAAGAGAGAGAGAGAGAGCGAGATTGGTATAAAGAGAGAAAGAGAAGAAGGAGAAATAGAGAAAGAGAGAGAGAGAGATTTCATGAGTTCTTGAATTATCTTTAAAACACACGTTGATGCAATATGGGAAGATACAAGCTTTAGTCACTCATTGATACAAAGGGTCCACGAGACTGTTTAATGATTAACTTGATACAAGTGTACAGGTGCACATGTAAAGTCACTCTAATTGTACAGACTTCAGGCAGCATACTGTCAATACATGTAGTTTAATTGTTTATAAATACATGCATGTATACAGTACATGTGTATCTTTTGGTTCAAGAGAATCTTGAATTTAACACACTATCTACAAATAATATGTTTCTGAAGTCATTGTGACAACGTGTCAGAAGCAGATCTAGGATTTTGTAGATGGGGGGGGGGGGGGGGGGGGGTCTACAATTTAAAAAAAAATTGTTACTAACCTCAAGATGAATTAGTATTTACAGTTTTTTTTAAAAATAAATACAAATAAACAAAACAAATAATAAATGAATGAAGATCATCAGAATATTTGGGTGCCCTTTTTCAGGTATATTTCTCTGACAACAAAAAATTTTAAAAGAGGAGGGGCACATTTTGTTGTTGGATGATCTGACAGTCACAAACACCCATGAGCATGGGTTTCAAGAGTGGGATAGAGGGTGGGCGGGGGCACAGGCCAGTTGCGCCAGTAGTGCCCCCTTGTATCTCGGCACTTGTAAGTGACAAGCCCCGACGGCCAACTCAACTCAAAATAACTAACAAAAGAAAAAAATTATCATTAAAAATGATTAAGTTGTACGTTGTGCATTACAAACATTGATTGGACTGTTGGAAGTTATTAAACCCCTATTATAACACAAGTCTTAATTACCTAAATTCTGTGCAATAAGTTTTCAAACAATTAAACTATTGGTAGAAATTAACTTTCAGCTTCAGATGTTAATTAAAGACTGTCAATACTACTGGGCCAGAAGGGATTTAAGTCCCAGAGCGAGGTCACTGACAGGTGCATGTGGCTATCTCATTAACTCAGCTCTCAATTAACAGAAGAAAAAGAGGATCATGGGGGACCAACAGGCACCGATTGGGGAAGTTTTCTATATAGAGGGAGCAAGTAGCGCAACTGCAAGTAGGACAGTGGGGCTTTAAATTTAGCGACTATGCAATTAATCGAAATTTTGGGCATATTACATTATACATAACAACATCAACACACAGAAACCCAGTCTAGTTAAATCTTTAATGTAACTCAAAAGACAGAGTCACACCACCGGTAATAGCTAAAGCATAGTGGTCAATGCTAATGAGTCAAAGCTACAAGTAGGGCCAGCTACCATGATCGAGGGCCGGGACCAGGCCGGGCTGGAGGTACTAGGTGTGGCGGTATGTCACCAAGGCCAGTCATTGCGTGCCGTCAGAAATTATTTAAAAAAAAATCAAAATGAAAATTTAAAATCAATGAAGACAATAAAACTTAGAAGTACAGGGCTATCACGAATCCATCCTAACTCAAGCATTAAATATCCAAAAGCATTACAAAATAAAAAGGTTTAAATTCGAACAGATATACTCACACGTTATGGCGAATATGGGAGTATCCTTGCAATCCTTGGATCCTAGGATTTGAAATGTGGTCACACTATCTATTGCAATACACTCGCAATGCATGCATTGTATCAGCTGTACGTGCAGGACCTTTGTGTACAAACAAACACACTTCCGCATTTATTACGCAATCCATGAAGCGCCTGTTTGTTTGGGTCGTGTATGCGCTTGCGAATAAAATTTGAAGAACATGTGTGGAAAAGGAGGTAAGGTAAGGACTATAAAGGTAAGAGGAAATAAGTCAAAATGTGATTTTCGTATTCTTATTGTAATGTTAATTAAGATCAATTTAATATCCACACATGTGTGAGTGTATAAGGCCTTGAAACCATTCAATAACATTACCATCTATACCCCAATATAACAGGTCCATGGTCACACCAACAAATTTGTTGGTGTACAAACTGAACCCAGGCCAGACCAATCAATTTTTGGCCTTGGGAGCCGGGAGTAAGATACAATTTTGTTTGGATCTGCATGTAGCCGGTCTGTTAATTGTTGGTCTTGTTGGTCTGACTGTAGTGAGAGTATCACAAAAAGCATGGAACCAGGTTGAATATTTACCATCTTTCAATTTCATCAAGTATCATCTTGAATTATATGAAAATTACTTCTTCCTGTTTGCAGATTTTAACCTCAGTCTGAAGCTGCAGATTTTAACCTCAGTCTGAAGCTGAAGATTTAAAGATGGACAAGCCCTGAAGCCTAGCACATTACAGATAAACGTTAACGTTGCTATTGATTGGTGTTTCATTCATGAAAATGGCCATCTTGAAGAATAGACAGTTGTATATGATACAATAATTTGTCCATGTGATGTCTAAATAATGTGCCAAAATGATAACATCAACGAACACAGCGATGAAGTTTGGGTGCCTGCCATCTCGACGCCATATCCTTGTAGCAATCCTTCTGGTCCTGGTACTTCAGTTGGTCCTATGGGTGTTTGTGGCCTTCAAACCATCCAACAATATTACAATATACCTTAGTCGATCCATGGACGGTAGATCACAGCTAGCGCAGAACCAGATTGATTTCAAGGATGCAATCTCAATCGGTGCTGAGCAAGGACATCATGTCAGGAGTCGAGGCAATAAGACATTTGGTAAGAGGGAGAAGAAGAAACGTGTGAAAGGTGGCTTTCTAGCCAAGTTGGATGCCTTGAAACACGGTCAACTACGAGAAGGAGATGATGCATCTAAACATGATCCGGAGAAGAATGGTAAGCAATAAGCATACATGTAGCAACACTTCTAGGACAACATACAGTGTTGTCATACTTTACTTGTTATCACTGATAAACCTCAAAACTCTCAGAAAAGCCAGAAAATCTGTGTTGACTATATCAATGCGAGCAATACTATAATATACCTCACAGTGTTACAAAACAAATGTTGTTTTGTAATGTCATAGACTTGGCAAATTACTGCAGTTTTATCTAAGTAGTGGATGAAATTTTGATGTGCAGTATAATTTTTTACATATTTATCAATGAGTGAAAATCATGAAATAGAGGATAATTTAATGTTTCTTTTGATGGTTATGAATTTTCTTTTTTTATTTTGCAATACTATGCAATTTTCAAACTTGTACAGTCATTAATTAAAGTACATATATTTTTTCTTAGACTGTATGGTCAAACATACCATACATGTACATGTCATATTATAATATTACCTCCTTCAATACAAATTGTTATTCTTATATAGCATGTCTCTGAATGTTTTTGTTGCATCAAACTCTAGTGGCTTATTGGAGAGAGTTGCTGAACCGTTACCTATACAAATATCTTAGTGACAATATCTTATTTAATGAACATGCATTTTTCATCTCATTGCTCCTTACCTCTCAGTTACACATCCTGTGCTTCTTGAAAGGGCAAAACTCATTAAATCACAATGGTCTGAAGAAACAAGACAGAGGTTACTAAAGAATCTTGAACCAAGTCTCATAACACAGGACCTCTCTCCTCTTAGCGATAGCTGCTGTTCTATAGCTGACGTAGAAGCACCCCCATCTCTGTGTGGTCACTTTGACTGGGACTGCAGCCATAGTCCCACTTATACTCAACACCATAGACGCAACAGGTGATGCAATATATATTTGTCTGTATATTATTATTTAAAGATTACAAGATTTTCAAAGATACACTGAATAATAATATCATCATCAAATCCTACTTCATTCATGATTCCATTGCCTAAAAATATAATCCAATACCTAGTTACATTTTTCGTGAGATTACTAGGTAGTTTAATTTATTAATTTGGAAATGGTTCGAATAAGTATTATCTGTACACAGAATTGAATTGGCATGTTCTTTAGTTTACTCTTTTTTCAAATTAAAAAGCCTGTCAAAAAGTGAATATCTTCAACCAAAAGATTGCGAGTATGATTCTTTGCCTAATGTGCATGGTCTTTGATAACTAAGGCATTTTATCTCCAGTTTTCTGCTGCTCAAATCTGGTTGCCTGTAAAAATTAGTCCTGATAATAATAACAATAATAATAGATCACATTTATAACGCACCTTATCCTTTGTTTCTAGGCGCAGTGGTGTCCTTAGTGTCCTTACACAAAATAAAACCCAGGACGACAGCACCAGTATTATATGTCAATGATGGGGATATTAGGGGGAAATGTATTATAATTGTACAAAGAGACAGATTAATCAAGTATTTTTGATGGTATATCCATGCATGTGAACGGGAAACATTAAAGAATTTATTTGTTTTCTACTTGAAGAACCCTGACGATCAGCTGCCCCGGAGACTTCCGAATATATTGGTACTTTGAACGAAATGGGGGCCTAACCAGTGATGTCATGAAGAATTACACCAATCAGTACTCGACCTGGAGTCATGTGACTAAACCTATCAACATACCATTCCCAACCCAGTATGCTGATATATTGTGCAGGATACATTCAGAGGATGGGTAAGAATCTTAAAAGGGAATTTATTAAAATTTGTAAAAAAAAGGATTTATAAAAAAGGATAAAGTACATATAATTACCCCAAATATCAGACAGGCAGAGGTACTGAAAATTCCATTATTCCACAGTGTCCTTGTTAGACCCAGTGAAGTAATTTATCTTTGGATAAAGTTGAAAGCACTACCATCAGAATTAGATTAGGAAGAAAAACTAAACAAACCCACTCTCACATCTCAATCTAATTATGGAATATATTGAAATGCTTAGTTTTTCATTGATATAATGAGGCCTTTAAATGGTTGTGACAGAAATATCTTGCCATGGACATAACGCTATAAATCGTCAAAACAAATTATGTACCTTGATATGTGATATTTTAAAGAAAGTCTTTGAAAATACAATCATGATTATTACATCATTCTTGTTTTCTCTTTTGACTCCTACTCTCTTTTCTATTTCTCATTATTCAAAACAGCCCCAAGGTTCACCATAACTACCGTACACAGTTCATTCCTAACAGGGAATCTGTTGTGAAGCAACATAAAATCTTCCACAAAAAGGTAAGCTTGAAACGGTCATTGCACAGCTCCTGGCCTCATTAAGAAAATACACTAAATGAATATGTTAGCTTTTATCATATTGAGTTCAAATTATTGCTCAATTCATGTGACGAATTGCTATAGTGTCACTTAACAAGAAATATAAATACTGGTCAATGCTCATGCAACAATTTTAAGCATCATTCACTTTGATGGGGATGATTTATATCCCCCTGCTGCCACCAGCCATTGATGAAACAAAAATTATAATTTTTTTTGCTCATTTCTGATTATTGAAAGTGGAATAATTGTCGGTGATTGAATGAATTATTACTTTAAATTCTTCTGAGAGAGAGATAAGCACAAAGATTGACAGCCCTACTCTATACTGTCCATCCATGTAGATTGTCTGTCCATGGCTCAGTTCCATCATTCACTTTCATAGAATAGATTTATATCCCACCGGTGCCACCAGCCATTGATGAAACAAAAATTATAATTGTTGTTGTCATTTCTGATTATTGAAAGTAGAATAATTGTCTGTGAATACATTAATTATTACTCTAAATTCTACTGAGAGAGAAGCAGAAAGATTGAAAGCCCTACTCTGTGCTGTCCATCCATGTATATTCTCTGTCCATGGCTCAGTTCCATCATTCACTTTCATAGAATAGATTTATATCCCACCGGTGCCACCAGTTATTGATGAAACAAAAATTATAATTGTTGTTGTCATTTCTGATTATTGAAAATGGAATAATTGTCTGTGAATAAATGAATTATTACTCTAAATTCTACTGAGAGAGAAGCAGAAAGATTGACAGACCTACTCCATATATCCCACCACTGCCACCAGCCTTCAACAAGATTGAAAAATTATAGCAAGTTTATTGTCATTTCGGATTAATGAATATGAAATAATTGTCTCAATAATTTTTTGGGGGGCTTGTTTTGTTTATTACCATGCTTCATATATTTGTATATACATATTTGTTATATTCTTATAATTGTTTTGATTCTATTAATTCTATAGAAGGAAGAACAGACAGATTGGCAGCCCTTGTCCATATTATCCATCAATGTGGATTCTTTGTCAAGGGCTCAGTTCCACCGCTCCTGTGGGTTACCGAGGACAAAACAACTCTTACAAGGAATCTTTAATGCCAGTATGTGAATAGAGTATTTTCCTGGAGAATATCATCTTCTGGTAGTGCAGTTTCATAGTTTATTAACATTCAAGCAGTATGACCTGGGATATGCTTATTGACACAAAGCACGGGGTTCCATGCATTGAATGTTGTGAATATGATTTTCAGTTAGATTCTTTAATCACTTCAGTTTATGGAAACATTGGGCAAGATCCAACAATATACAATACATTTTTTATTATTTTATATCAAATTGTAAATCAGATACTGGAAGTATAGTTCAACTTATTTATCCACGATTTATCGCCAGTTCCTTGTACTGGCTTCTTCAGGCGGTCTGATTCGTGTTTGAGGGACGTCTTATATTTGTTCAGGTCGGCTAGTTGATCCATTAAAAGAGCATGTGAACTTCTCGGCAGGTAAATTAGTCATGGGAGAGACCACTGATGACTTCTTAAAAGGCTCAGTTCCAGTAACTGATTTATATTGATATTAATTTCTGCGGTACAGGATGAATCATAATCTTCATGAAACCATTTTTATTATTATTATTGGTTGGTTTATTGTAAAAAACACATCCATATGCAGCTCAGAAGCTGCAACTGTTCAATTAAATACAACAAAAATCATAAATGTAAAATATATTGTCTACTTGTTTGTAAATTTCATGAATCTTTAGTACTTATCTATTTTCATTTTGTTTTTTTCTCTTTGTAAATGTCTGAATTTTCTTGCTTTTGTGTCTTAAAGATGTTCATGCGTGGGTATATAGTCGTTCGTGAAGTAGGCAACTTTTATCATCACTTCATAACACTGAGCCAACAGAATTTAAACTCCTGCGCGTACGTTCATGTGCTACCCTCTATATACCATGCATGAGCAACTTTAAGATATCAAACTGATGGAAATTGTACTTCATATGTATTATTTTACACCATTTTCTCCCATGGACAGGTAACGATTCAAGTCATCAAGCTTTCCTTTTCAATCGCATGAATTCAATCGGTGGTGTTACAGCAATGAATTTAACTCCCTTGTATGCAGGTTAGTCATGCATTCCTTCTCCTCAATGTTATTATGCATTAAAGCAAATATCTAGACACTCCTTTTAATTTTTATACTTTTTAGTTTGCAGCTGTATTTCAATTACATCAGCCGAAAAGAATCATATTTTGAAGTACATGTATCACAAGTCTATCTTTAGAAAAGGTAAAGCAATATATCTGCAAAACGTTGCCCAATGGAGAAAATGTATTTTCAGTTTGGTCTAGGTTTGTCTGTTGCTTTGTTGTGATATTAATTGTGTTTGATATGCGCTTACTGCACCTGTACAAGTAAAATAATTTATGTCATTGATTCATGGATGAAGACATAAAAAAAGTAACATGACTAACTTATTTGACAGTGCTGTGATGAGCATTGCTTAGCCTAAGACTACTTATGTGTACTGTATGTCCGAATATCATTATCTAGACAAATATTGACACTGATTGCAATTCTATGATGTATGTCCTTTCACAACTTTAGATAGACTATCATACTAGAACAGTTGTATCATTCCCACCACTAGATATGCTACTTTGATAATATGCAATTATTTACAAAATAAGATGACATATAATTTTTGTTGATTCTGTCTTTCTACAGGAATCTATTTTAAACAGGCAGATGAAGAGAAAAGAGTCCGCATTCACAGGTAACCCTGGCAACAAATACTGTTGGAATCTGTGGAGTTTGCACAAAAATAATTTTATATAAATGTATTTTACCCATTTAAAATAGTTGTTCCTCTATTCTTAAAGTTCGTAATGGGAATATTTGTGCCATTTGCCACAAGTCATTTTTCAATGGTTTAAAACCAATTTTGAATAAACCTTTACTTTTCTTTAATAAGCATTCAGGCGACACAGAAGTAGAAAAAGTACAATTATTTTATGAAAATATGGCCATTTCACTGTGATGTTACATTGGGAATTCACATCTTCTCATTTGATTTCTTCAGAACTAGTGTTTTCACGATACAATGTAATCTTAATTAAAGGCCACCTGTCAACAGTGGTCAAGTATAATATTTCCCCGTAAGGAGTAAAAGAGATGTAAAACCTGTCTAGAAAGACCACATCTGTTGTTTCCATTTGATGGTCTTGATAGCCCTTAATTCATAGATCATTTTGACTATATTATAGTATATAAAAACATAGAAATATAAAATGTCATAGCTATGAAACACATAAAAGAAGGATAACGTTTCATTCATCTCAAAAAAATGTCAAGACAAGAACACAGGGAATCAAACGGCAGTATTTTTTAATACCTAAGATTCTAAAAGGCTTCATCATCATCGTCAACATCATCATGACCTTTTTATATGTTCCTTTACTTTTTTTAATAGATACACCAAGCCTATCAAGGAATGGATGTGGGACTATGCAAATCAACATGGCTACCTGACCAGCTATGCTATGGATACAGGCAACGGGATCATGGGTACAAGAACAATTTGCCCTGTAAGTAAGAAATATTTTCCATGTCCTTCGAGCTTGAGCTCTCTTTTTCTTTCTGCTCCTTTACTGATTGTGATTGTGATGCTGCTTCTATTCCACTTTGATATCACATTTATATTCATACCTGAATTTATTCATGATGTGATTCAGAATTCTATTCAAAATTCTTGCTATGTATAAGTCATATAATAAATACATTGTGTGCTGAGAGCCGGAGGACAGTACCTGCTCATAAATCTTTTCTTTATAGAGTCTTGACGCCCTTCTGGCTTTCAACACACGACACCATGTTTTTGTCTCATGTTTCACATATTACATGTTATATTACATCAATGGAAAAAAATGTCTGTATTATATATCTACAGTAAAGTCTTGAATCTTACGTGCAGCTATTGTTTTTTCATGTCCACTTGCCATTCATGTAGTACACAAGAAAGAATTACTGTGACATATATGTCAGCTAGGGCTCGTCACTATCAGCTAGGCACCTGGGAAACACGGGTGCCCAAAATCAAAGGGCCCTTTCATACTGATTATAAAAAGCTCAATCCTAACCCCCTTCCAAAAAAGTTAGTATGGAGCCCTGCAAATGTGAACAAACTGTTACTTTTCTATCTTTCTGTGTCTCATTCCATGACCCACTTTTTGTGTATTGTTTACTAGATGTTGAGATTCTTTTTAGTTTTGACACAAGTAAAGGTAGATTCATTGAGAAGTATAGGCAGAAAATCATGTTTAAATCATTTGTCATTTGTGTTTCATTTTTAGTAACTTGTTGGTAACAAATACACAATTTTTGTCTTCTTCAAATTTGTGTTGTTCGGAAAGGTTTAAATCAATTAATTCAAATCGAAATCAAATATATGATTCCAATTGCGATGAAGTAGTTAGCTGCATTCTCTTTTCAATTCATTACTGATAGCATTCCAGCTGTTTGCTCTTACATATTTGTTTCACTTGTCACATAAATTCTTTCATCTATCACAACCCAGCTCAATTCCATGCTAGCTATCTCTGTTACTCTCAAATCACCTCATCTTTGATCAATGTTCATCTACACAGAGCCGATAGGTAAGTTTGTTTCCTCACCTTGTATGTGCTTCTATAGCTTCATTTTTCAACAAAAAAAGTAAAACAAAATAAAAACAAATGTAATCATGAGCTGTGTTTTTAGTGTATTGGTAGAGAGAAAGTGCTTGCAGCTCAGATTAGCTTATTGCTTTTGCAAAAATAATGATATTAATCAGATATTTGTAAACAGAAAGATTATCTTCTAAATGATGTCTTGTGATTCTTCTTTATCCCCATCTCTTGTCACTGTGTATCATTTCTTCCTTATGTAGTAAGAGAAAATTCTTTTTAGTTTAGATCGGTTCATCACACTTTTATAAATAGAAAGAATTTTTTGACACAGTGTTTCAGAAATGATAATGAGGGTTAAGAATTCTACTTTAACCCGTTCTATGAGCTTGCTCTTAAATCTTTGATGAGAGGTAAACAAATTTTTTCATGCAGTTTATGAAATCCTACCAACCTTTCCTTTCAATAAAATGGTGTCGCAAATGGTTAGAAATTGATTCTTCTGAATTTGAGCCTCATGGTTTTACCTCTTTTTCCCTTGCAGGAAGGAACAGATTAATCTCAGCAATATTTATTACTTTTTGAGAAATACTGTCCTGATGCATTTCTTATGCAAGTAATATTAATAGTCACATTTGTTTACACTTAACACTATGTTTCTATGCATTTTACATGATAGTTATCATTACCCCGGTAATTGGATTCAATTGCTAATCCGCATATTAAATTGGTTATGCTCCGCTCCCTGGGGGAGTATTCCGGCCAGGTGTCATTTCACTAGCACACTCATGCCCATCCAACCACATAAACGTTTGCATCCTACCGGGTACACATTTAACACCTGGGTAGAGAGTGGCAAATGTAGATTAGTGTCTTGCCTAAGTGCTGCGGCGGGACTCGAACAGCAAACCATGTTAAATCCAGTCCGGTGACGTATCCACTACTCTTGCTAAGCGTGCCTGTTTGTTGATTTTCGTATTCAATTATTGATATTTTACTTAGGAATGCAACCATCTTCCTGTAGAGCTCCCTCACTGGGAGCATGACTGGGTCAAGATGGAAAATAAAGAGGTAAGAATAAAAATTCAGTCATACTTGGTACTTTCACTTCAAGTTAATGTAACATTTCATTATTTCTTCTTCCAGAAACAAAAGGTAATGATAGATTATCCTCATTCTTTCGAAAGTAAATGGAATGAACATGTTATATTAAATTCAACTATATTTGTTTGATATCTTTTGGAAGCATTGCAATTTGTTGTTTTAGTTTGTGTGCTTGTTTTACAATTGTCATGTTACTTGATGTTTTCTTTTCTCCCAAATAATGAAAATCAAGGAACTGTATCCTCCTTCTTTGAAAATAGGGTGATTAACAAATCAAATGAAAATTCGACTGTCCTTGTTTAATACTATATATATGAGATTTGTAAAACATTGAATCCACTTGAAATCAAATGCTCAAGGTGCACTTGAAAAACAAAACAAAAAGCAAAATCACATTAAAGCATCTGCATTATGAAGAAAGGAACAGAAGATTGAACTAACAAAATTGACAGAACATCAATTATATGCTAAATTAAACAGAAGATCGTCTTTAAATCCTTCAACTGATCTGCTATTATGAATCTCTTGAGGGAGAGCATTCCACAGTGAAGGCCCTTCATGAACAAAAGTTTTTTCCCCCTACTTAGTATTGAAATTTTCTTTGAAGTATTAAAAGCTACCGTATCAAAAAGGAATCATTTCTTCATCTATTGATGAATGTAGATGAAGCCAGGCGTCCTGAGCGGTCTGTGTGATGGGGATACCATGATACATGAACACATCATGAACTTCACCAGAGATCTCATCAACTATGACTACCCAGCCAAGTGGGCTGCCTTTGATCTCAATGCCAAACATAGGTGAGCAGCTTGTGCGTCTATTTACCTCTTCTTCTCCACTCCTTTCTCTCTCTCTCTCTCTCTTTTTCTCTCTCTTTCTCTCTTTCTCTCTCTCTCTCCTTCTCTCTTACTCAAGCTTTCTCTTTTGTTCTCAAAGATCTTAATTCTATCTCGTTCCTTTCTCTGGGTATCTTTATCTCCTTCCCCTGTTTATCTTCCTGGGTGTGCTTTTTCTAACTTTTTATTTCTACTTATCGGAATTCCTACTTGATTATATTTATGCAAATGTGGCATCATTTTCTGATTATTCAGACATGCACAAGGTTCCTTGATTATTCCATAGCAGTCATTTTCTCATCGATGATGATGATGACGATGATGAAGATGACGACGATGATGATGATGACTATGATGATGATGATGATGATGATGGCGATGACAGAGATGATGATGATGATGATGATGGCATTGTACACCATAGAATGAGCATGAGGATACACATCAAAACAATGATGATGTCCTGAGCTGTAGATGGCTTTCAAATTCATATCTCACATTCTCTTCTTTCTAGACCAGAGCAGGAATCAGCTAACCAGGTAGATGCTCTTCTGGCGGACACACTGCAGTCCTTGATGGCTACCCAACCAAATCTTGCAATTGTAAGCTTTGTTTCTAATTATACTCTTATAAATATGTTAATGTGAGACCAAATATGAAATAGCAGTTGTAATATTGAATATTGAATACTAATAATGCTCAAATCTGCATAAGATTTATGAGTCCTTGAAGCTTTACTTGTCTGATTTTAGCCCATTCTTTGAGCTGAGATACTGTGGACACATCCAAATGTGTATCAAAACAATTATATATTTTTAATAATCAAGTCCTGCTCTTACAGCTGATTAAAACTTCAGTTCCATAGTTCACTGCTTTATGTGTTTAAGTGCTGTCCACAACTCATTGGTTCAAATAGAAATCTTTTATGGTCCAAATACTAGCGGGTGTACATTCGATTCACAGTTATGGTCATTGCAGTGAGTTAAAAAATCCTCAAACAGATAGCAAAAGTATGTTCGAAAGCATAATAGCAAAATGCCAAATAAAATAATTTTCCATGAAATATGTTTAGTTCACCAACTGTTTGAACCCACCATAAACATCTACATTAAAAAATACATTTTTTTTCAAAACAGCACTTGCATCATGACTTTAACCATATAAAACAAAAAAACTATAGAAGAGGTAGGGTTTGTTTCTGCTTCTATAAGTATCCATAATTAGTTCTTTTTTTGCAGTTTCTATTTGGTGACCATGGTGATCGTTACCACGGTGATGATGCCAATCACCCAGGCAGCTACATGGAGATCCTCCTTCCTTTCCTGGCCATCATCCTCCCTAAGCACCTGATCAACTCTCACCCTGAGTGGGAGAGGAACCTGCTTATCAACAGCCAGAGATATGTGGTGAGTTTGAAATGATGATATATATGTTCACATGGCACTGTACTAAATTTGAACTTGTATTAAGCAAAACCTTGAAGTTTAGAACTATGATTGTCCGATTATACCTGCCCCCAAAAATAATGACTGCTCAAAGCTTTAAACTCAAATTCAAACAAGCAGTCGTTATTGATGAAACCTCCAAATTAATTGTGTCTGCATCACACATACGTTCAAAAGAAAGAAGCCCCGAATGGATAATATTTATTGTGCTAATGATAATAAAACGTTACCTATGAATTAAGTAAAATTCGAGTTTTTCAGAAACCCCGAAAGCATCCACACCGTCCTTAACTCCAAGATAACCTTGAAATTTAAAATCATGAGCTAAACTTAAGGTTACGGCTTGTTTTGTGAACCTCACTAATGCAGGCTGTCTTAGATAGGAGGTAAGTTTGGAAATGATGCAGGCTAGATGCTAAAGGTTGGATTACAGGTGGTCATATTTCCTTGAATCATATTTCTATTGCTTTGGGGTGTAATTAGACATATTCTGTACAAATATTGAAACACGTAGGCAAGGAATAAATTGGCAAAGGCTCTCATTCTCAAACCAGTATTTGCATTCAGATGTCATGTAAGCAATAGTATAAAATGTGTGTTTATGAATAAACATGCGATATAATTTTGTTTTACAAATGTTTCATTATGTGACACTTGCTTATACATGTATATTCTCTTGTCATCCCCCCTTCTCTTTATCTTCCTCTCTCCCTCTCTCTTTATATCTCTACTTAAATTTCTCTCATACTCTTTTTCTTTCCTTCTCTTCATGTATTTCATTCTATCTTTCTTTGCTCTATTTCACTCTGTTATTGTTTTTCTCTTTTCTCCCTGCAGGTCCACTATGACTTGCACCAGACAATGAAGTCTCTTATGGACTATCCACACCTCGATAACGTCAAAGGTCATATCGTGGAGGATTCTTACAATCTCATCACTCAGATAATTCCAAGGTGAGTATGCCACATTGGAAGTGAGTGCACGAAAAGAAATAAATAGCTTGGAATAACCTGGTCCAGAACTAGTTTCAGTAATAAGCAACCAATATGAAGTCATATTACTACTATGTTGTACCGTAGCCTCTTAGGTCCATCGGCTTCTCTCTTGCGCGTTCACTCTTGCTACTCTCAATCCAACTTCCCAATTCTTGATGTTGTCTATCCATCCCACAGGTCGTCTCCCAACTCTACATTTCCCCGCAATTTCGCCTTCGATATAAGTCATATTAACAAGAATCCAGTGTTCCATAATGTTTCTATTGTGATCTTTTCTCATAAATACTCAAATTTAAATATGCAAAACTTGAGCCACAAGTGTGGTCTAGCTGTGTATGATGGGGGTTTTAATCTATCGTAATCATTGTGTTTACAGAAAGTGAATTTTAACAAAAGAAATGATCATATCATATGCATTTGAGAGTCTTGCAATATAATTGACCCAACTTTGAATCACAGTATGCATTTGAGGTAATTTCCTTTCATGTTTAAATTCAATATCCCTTTAATACATCAGTGACCGTGGATGTGCTGAGGCTATGATTCCCAGCTGGAGTTGTGCTTGTGGAGGTCCAACGGTATGTACTCTTATCAATCTGTCCATATCATTTCATGTTAAATACAATTTCATAGCATAATTAAATTCAATTCAGTTTTATGTATGTATCATCCAACAATGTAAAAACACATATGAAACAGTCATAAATACACAAATTGGCAAAATAATAGATGGAAGTATACCAAGCCTTGTAAAACAGAAGGCACCAAAACATATCAAAATGATAATAAATACAAATCAACTATTCACATTAAATATCCTTTAATCCTTTACAGACACTGTTCACCCCCCCCTTCCACATGGGAAAATTATTAAAAATGTAATAGCATTGTGAAGATATAAGATGAAGGTCTCTTTTATGGCCTAAAAATCAATAAGATGTTTTTGAATAGTACATGCATATGACCTTATTTATATACAGTACATAGTTGTTATAGCCCTTATGCAGGCAGTCGATGGTATGCTAATAACAGTATTTGATTTGGAACACTGCATTACTCATTTTCTGATCATCTTGGTGATACTCTTTGATACCCTTACAGATCTTAACCAGAGGAGAATGGACTGAAAATCACATTTCATATGCCCAACAGGCCTTAGACGTCATCAACACCAAGCATTCTAAGGTACGGTGTGATATGGATGTAGGAAAAGATGAATTACACTACCTTCACAAGTCTTGCTATGATAGGTCATCCTAGTGGTGTCTTCACAATAACAAATCAATAATAATTCAAACTGCCATAAAGCACATTTTCGTTTTTAAATTTACATTAGGGTATGTGTAGGTCTATATATTAAGGCTGCACAATATGTATTTTCAGTTCTCATTTGTCTTGAAACAGATACTAAAATAGACAACTTTACTACACTTTTGTCTCATGTAAAGTCTGTACCAGCTACATGATATATCTGTAAAGCGCTTAGGCACATCGTTGGATCGATGTATTGGGCGCTATATAAAAGCGTAATATTATTATTACCGGTACATAATTGTAGCAGGGAGATTAAGTGTTATCGATCCAGATTGATCTCAAGTCCTCTAATCAATCACAAGCCTACAGACTACAATCTCTTTCATGCGTAATTATGATTGATTTTAATCAACTGCAACTGCTTTATGTAAAAGGGCCTTGGTGATAAGCATTAAACTTGAAAATGGTTCGTGCATGAAATATTTTGTGTGTGAACATAGATACTTAATTTATTCCATTCAATTCCCCTTAGGAGTCCTTGCTAGCCGCCTCTCCCAACGGCAACACATCCACCTCCTGCATGGACCTCCATTTTGATTCGCTCGTCACTGTTGCTAAGATACACCACGACTACGCCCGCCTCCAGATCACCATGTACATCATCTCCTTTGATGCGGTGGAGGGTCCATCCAGGTGGGACCTCCGCATCACTGAAGATGGCCATATAGACTCGGTGAGTGGTGTAGGGATCATTCATTTCTCGTTGTTAGCTGAATTTCAGTGGCTTGTGTTTTACATCCCACCCCTGCCACCCTGATATAACAGATGACGTTTCAAACACCATGACTTGTACTCATCGAGGCAAAATAAGTTTTAAAAAACTGCTGTAACGTAGTAGAATGACTCTTAAAACCTCTCAGAGTCACCTGAATTTCAGTGGCTTGGGTTTTACATCCAACCCCTGCCACCATGACATAACAGATGATGTTTCAAACACAACGACTTGTATTCATCAATACAAACTAAGTTTTAAAAAACTGCTGTAACGTAGTAGAATGACTCGTAAAACCTCTCAGAGTCACTTGAATTTCAGTGGATTGTGTTTAAAATCCCACCGCTGCCACCCTGATATAACGGATGACGTTTCAAACGCGATGACTTGTATTCATCAATGCAAACTAATGCTGTAACGTAGTAGAATGACTCGTAAAAACTTTCAGAGTCACCTAAATTTGAGTGGCTTGGGCTTTACATCCCACCACTGCCACCATGACATAACAGATGACGTTTAAAAAACGATGACTTGTACTCATCAATGCAAACTAAGTTTTAAAAAACTGCTGTAACGTAGTAGAATGACTCGTAAATCCTCTCAGAGTCACTTGAATTTCAGTGGATTGTGTTTAAAATCCCACCGCTGCCACCCTGATATACCAAATGACGTTTCAAACACGATGACTTGTATTCATCAATGCAAACTAATGTTGTAACGTAGTAGAATGACTCGTAAAAACTTTCAGAGTCACCTAAATTTTAGTGGCTTCAGCTTTACATCCCACCACTGCCACCATGAAATAACAGATGATGTTTAAAAAACGATGACTTGTATCCATCAATGCAAACTAAGTTAAAACTGCTATAACTTAAAAGGATTTGTAAAACCTCTCAGAGTCTCCTGAATTTCAGTGGCTTGGGCTTTACATCCCACCGCTGCCACCCTGATATAACAGATGACGTTTAAAAACGATGACTTGTATCCATCAATGCAAACTAGGTTAAAAAGCTGCTGTAACATAGTAGAATGACTTGTAAAACCTCTCAGAGTCAGCTGAATTTGAGTGGCTTGTATTTTATATCCCACCACTGCCACCATGACATAACAGATGACGTTTCAAACACGATGACTTGTACTCATCAATGCAAACTAAGTTTTAAAAAACTGCTGTAACGTAGTAGAATGACTCGTAAAACCTCTCAGAGTCACTTGAATTTCAGAGGATTGTGTTTAAAATCCCACCGCTGCCACCCTGACATAACAAATGACATTTCAAACACGATGACTTGTATTCATCAATGCAAACTAATGCTGTAACGTAGTAGAATGACTCTTAAAAACCTCTCAGAGTCAGCTGAATTTCAGTGGCTTGGGTTTTTCAACCCACCCCTGCCACCACGACATAACAGATGACGTTTCAAAAACGATGACTTGTACTCATTGAGGCAAATTAAATTAATATTGCTATAACATAAAAGGATTTGTAAAGCCTCTCAGAGTCAGCTGAATTTGAGTGGCTTGCATTTTACATCCACCTGCTGCCACAATGACATAACAGATGAGGTTTAAAACACGATGACTTGTATCCATCAAGGCAAACTAAGTTAAAACATAGTGTAACATAGTAGAATGATTAGTAAACGCCCCAGTGTTAGCTGGTTTTTATTCTTTACACATTTCTGTAATTCTACTACACAATGAATGAACAAAATGAGTCTAGTCATGAAAGGATAAGGATAAATATTGATCTTTATAGTGCACTATATTGTTTATTCATGTGGTAACATTCGGGATGATGAGGTTGACATCTTTCTGGTTTAATGTCTTCTCTTGATTCCAGTTTAATCTTACAAAACAACAGAACAAAAACATATTCCATAGAGGTCAAAATATAGGTTTAAAAACAGGTAAACGTCTATTGGTATTACAATAAATTGTGACCATTAGTTAATAAATCTCATGCAGCTCTTGTCATTAACTCCTGCATAGTGCTTGTGATTGTTGTTATCAAACAAAATCATAAAAGCAACCTCTATTTTCTAGAAGATTTATATTGCAGTGTGTTAGAATAATGTTATACAGTATTTGCAATTGCGTGTGTTTGCTTTTTTATTCAATTTCCCTGCATTTCTCTTTCTTTCTTTACATCCACAGCTAAAGCAGCTTTCAAGATACCAAAAATATGAAGAGTGCCTTGACCCCAGAGTCTCCATAGAATTCTGTGTCTGCAAGCAGTTTCCTCCAGGAACACCCTAATACACCACATTGTTATTCATATATTGTTATTTATATATTTCTGTATCAGACTCGATAGTTTCTTTGACCTTGTGTTCATTATTTCTTCCATTGTTATCTTTCTGTTTGTATTTTTATTTTTATTTGGAATCCAACCTCAATTTTTGGTTGCAATAAGGAAACAACAATAACCAAAATTGGAAATAGCACCAAGGAGAGAGAGAAAGGGAGAGAAGGAGAGAGAGAGAGAGAGAGAGAGAGAGAAAGATACAAAGTGAGGGAGAATGAAAAAAAAAAGAGATAGTGACATGCATGCGTAAATATATTGACAGAGAGATACTGAAATCTACAGGAATTAAATAGGTTAGAAATAGACAGACAGAGAGAGGATGAGTTAGAGAGAATGGAGATGGAGAGAAAATATGTGCTTCAATCATTGATTCAGTCAGGAAGAGATAAGAAGAAAAAGAGGTAAGAGGGGGAGAAAGATAGAGGTGAAAAATGAAGTGAGAGAAGTGAAAAGGAGAGAGGGAGAGATGTTTATGTATAAGATAAAAGAGACAGGGATGTCACAAGTTGCAGATTTGTTACAAGTTGCAGATCCTTATTAGACAGAGAGAGAGAGAGAGAGAGTGTGTGTTTGTATGTGTGTGAGAAAGAGAGAGGAGGGAGGAGTGTATAAATGTTGAAGGGATTCTGGTTATGGTCTTCATGTTATTTATTATTGTTGTTCATTTGTTAACCTTGATGTATTGTGAATGTGATGCAATAAATATAGAATCTTCCTGCTTTATCAATTAAGCTGTGTGAAATCTTTTCATTTTATAAGCTTTGTGTTGTAGCGGTTCATAATGTTCACTTCATTTATTTTCAGGCAAGGCCTTACCAAAAAGTTATGTTTGAAATGATAGTAAATCTGTAGGAAACGATAACTTAAAAGTTACTAAAATGTAGCAGGGAATACAAATTCCGATGTCATCAAGTTTGGAGCAAATTCCACTCCAAAAGTCCACTCCAAAGTCCACTCCAAAAATAATTTGCTTTTTATAGATGCGGAAAAACGAGAAAAAAAGAGCCCCAAAAAATTGAGTAAAATCGGATAACTTATATGGAAGTTAAGATTTTTTGTTAAAGTATGAAAAAGTATGAAACTTTGAAAATCACTACACAAATTGGTTATCAGTTTGTGACGTCATTGCCTCACTATTTATCAATTGCTCTTTATATTTTTTATCCCATTACCTTCCCTTTTTATCATTTCCCTATGCCCATGTTATATGATTTGTATCATATTGCGTGCATAACATTTTACAAAATATGTTATGAACTAAGAAGAATCGATCACATTTTTCATGAATATATTGTATGTAATTGATAATCATTGATTTTTGTATAAATAGTTTATAAACATTCATATTTTTTAATAATTTAATGGAAACAAATTACTCTATATTAGTGCATCCACACAAGAACACATTACTATTATTTATATTATTAATATAAAGAAAACATTGGTGGATAGGGTAGGTCAGACACCCATGAGTTAGTTGCCAATTTGTTTTTGTGATTTTCTAAAAATGTTCATGTCGTCAAACATTAATAACTTTCTTATTGCATGGTTGTCCGATTTTGCTCAAACTTTTTTTATTGGTTTGTCTGATTTTCCTGCTTCTATTAAACGTAATGGTTGTTTTTTAGTGGACAAAGCGCTCTAATCGCTCTGCGAGGCTTTCAGTGCTCATAGTTTGCAAGGAATTCTTTCCTACAAGCATTTCACACCTGGGTGGAGAGTGGCAAAGGTAGATTAATGTCTTGCCAAACGACATTAGTGCTTTAAGGGTCAGATAATGAATATGATCGACTAAATAAATGGTCTGCTATACAATATGCCTTTCTTGCATGGAGACGGTCGAGGGTGCCCATTAATAGTCTAGTTTATTTCCCAAAGTCGTGTTTTTTTTAAAGAGCAAAATGACGTAGAATAAAGTGATCATATTAATTAGAATATGAAGTGTTGAAGCAAAAGACTGTTGGGAAAAATAAAATGTGGATAATTTAAAGAAAGAAATGTATACATTTATCAATTAATCCTCTATTAATTTGGTTGAATATACTCATGCATTATGAAAAAAATATGCTTATATTTTCAATTCATTGATTTAATATATTGATATAATTGATTTTTGCAGGTTGGTTGGTTGATTTAAAGTACAATTTAGTTTACAGGTCGATGCAGGATAAAAGAGAAATAATAAAAAGAAATTCAAACAGAAATTTAAAAAAGTTTTTCCAAAAAGTAAACATTATATTAGGTAAAAAATCAAGAAAATACCCCCCCCCCCCAACAAAGAAAAGTCTTTTGATACTACTAGATGATAGCTTCATCTTTTTCTATGTTTTTCGAGGAGTAGATTCAGTTGCGTTTTCTTTTCATAACAATCTACTCAAAAGGAGACGTACCGGCGGGATAGATTGATTGACAATTCCAAGTAGCCCTAAAGTTAATTTTTTTAAATTTTTATATTAATTTTTGTAATAATTGTGGGGAGAGAGACAGAGATTATCGATAAAGGCAGGAAGGGAAGAGAGGCGGAGGGGGGGGGGGGGGGGGGGCCGGGGGGGGGGGGGGGGGGGGGGGGGAGGGCAGCAGAAAATAATAGAACCATTGCAATATTTGAAAGCACTACACTCGCCTCTCGGGCTCATCTCTTATTTAGCGCCATCTACGACAATTTCCTTACAATCTTTCTTTTCGAGACGAGCTCCCAAAATGGCTACTCAGATATCAAAGAAGAGGAAGGTGAAGAGCAGTATTTGACTATTTATGCTTACCGATGCTATAATTTTCGTTCAAAAACAACTTTTTGGGATAGATAAGATATGTGATAGTATGAAAATTTATTCAGGTTCTGCAGATTATAATCTGTTAAAAAGATATTGCACGATTGAAATGGGGTCTCCCGTGCGTTAAATGTGTAATGAAAACCGTAGTCCATACTCTTCACGTAATGAATACCGTCCTGTAGCGTGTCAAATATAGAGATGATCTTCTGATATTATTAGTAGACGTCACGGTCAATATGTCTGGAAATGAGTCTTGGCATTTTTTAAAAATCAATATCGTAGTTGTAGAACTCTATGACAAATTCGTTGACATGTTTGTGTACAACTGTGATCATTAAATGAGGTGAATGAGCCATATTGTATGCTGACGTTGCGTTGGCGAATGAATGAAATATCGAAATGTGACACCAACTACAAAAGGTGCAGTGCAATTGCAAACTGCACTCCAACTTCCAAGTCATATTGACAGTGGAATGAATTGAATGGAATGAAATGAAATGAAACTACACTGTACACGGTTTGCTTCTGGCATTAATTGTGACCATAGGACGTGGGTAAAGGAACCAGGCGCTAGTGTACTTTTTATCCATTGTTTACCCCAAAACCCTTTGTGTCAATTTTCTTCTTCTCTGTTTTTGGAGTATTTTTCCTCTAAATAAAGACAGTTAACTTGCAGGTTTTCATGGCAAACCGCTGCACAATTACAATACAATTGCATACAGTACTGTACCAATGAAGGGCCAGGGTGCGTGAAGTCGATTAATAGTACAGTCGATAACTTCATGGCGTCCGCACCCCTTTGTTGTATACGGTACGGTATGCAATTGTATGGTGAATATATTTTCCTTCTGCAAAGGAAAATGCTGCCTTCGACTAAGCTGCTTGATTAATACTAGTCTAGATCTAGGTGATGGTCTAGATTTAATAGACCCTAGTCTACCAAAACAAAAATCTAAAACTGAATAAAGTTTACCATATCTTTCAAAAATACTGTGAAATCAGAGTAAACTTCACAATATTAAAGTTTGGCAAGCCTTTGTGTCAATTTAGGTACATTAACGTATTTAAGTACACAAATGAGTTGGTCTTTGGTTATCGTGAGTTACAAGGTAGTTTTCACAAGGGTCTAGCCATGTATCTGACACATCATGTGACCTATTCCATGGTCATTTGAAATCCAAACAAATGGCTAAGAGTAATACCAATCCGGTCCTAGAAGCAAGAATACCCGTGCTGTCTGACAGCCATGTAGTCTTGTGCCGACAGACCAGATACATTGATGACAGTTTTGAAACTTGAAGAACAAATTACTCGTTCAGTTTCTACCAACTTTGAATTACCTTTAATCAGCCGGACATTTGATAAATTTACCATTGCAAGTATGTTATTCTTCCGTGCAGTTCGTCGCAGATGGCGTGTTCCGCGCTGAACTGAACGAGTTCTTGACCCGTGAACTGGCTGAGGATGGTTACAGCGGTGTGGAGGTCCGTGTGACCCCTACCAGGACCGAGATCATCATCCTGGCCACCCGCACCCAGAGTGTCCTTGGGGAGAAGGGCAGGCGCATCAGGGAGCTCACCGCTGTTGTGCAGAAGAGGTTCAACTTCGCAGAGAATACCGTTGAGGTATGATAGTCGATGACTGCTTATGGAGCTTTAAAAAATGAAGTTCACTCCACACTTTACTACTTGTATTTACTCCCAAACTTTCATTGTTATGGTTTTATTAATGCATGCCCTAATTGATTGCAGAAGTAGAATGTTTGCAGTTACAGAAAGAAAAAATTCTGTTGAGATTTTTAAATTTGTTTTCTATGTATAACATAACTTGTAGTGGTCCTCACTTTGAAATTTCATTAGAAATATATGTTACTTATAATTTGTTTGGAGTAATTGTATGTGTAAACTGCTTCAGGTTATATTGTTTGTTCAAAATTATGATCATAATTTCAGATCCTTCCCCAGAATAGTCCTGCCGAAGTCATGGCTATATTTCTTTCTTTCCTTCTTCTTTACCTGAACCTTAAATGTGAAGAAATTTTCATGAAATTCTCCCATCTTTGTATCTTCCGATATAGCTGTATGCTGAGAAGGTTGCCACCCGTGGTCTCTGTGCCATCGCCCAGTGCGAGTCCCTTCGCTACAAGCTGATCGGAGGTCTTGCCGTCAGGAGGGCCTGCTACGGAGTCCTGCGCTTCATCATGGAGAGCGGCGCCAAGGGCTGCGAGGTGGTGGTCTCTGGCAAGCTGCGTGGACAGAGGGCCAAGTCCATGAAGTTTGTGGATGGTCTCATGATCCACAGTGGTGCTCCAGTCAAGGACTACGTCGATGTGGCCATCCGTCACGTCATGTTGAGGCAGGGTAAGTTCAGAAGCCTGTTCGTTCATTGAAGCAGTGATCAGACATTTTCTATACGCTTTATTCCGTCGGAGATGTAGGTTTAGGGATATGATTATGTTTGAGGATAAGTTTAGGGTTAGGGATCGGTATAAGTATTGTAAGCTGCTGAGTTGAGATTATGAAATGGTCATTCGAAGTAATTTATCATAAGCAGTTTTCAGTAGCATGTATCCTTATCTCACCACAGTCTCTCTAATTAGTCCCTCCAAGGCTTTAGGCCTTCAAGCTTAATGTTGGATAGCATTATTCAACTCCTTAAAGAAGTAATAAAAATGAGAATTGTTAATGATGTATACTGTTCACTTCTTTAAGGGATCCGGTAACTTTGTCTTAGATTCTAAAACAAAATCCTGGATTTAGCTCATGCTGCAATGATAATTATAAACCTTTAGGTAAGTCAGGAACCCCATGAATTGTGCAAGCTGATCGCCTGTCTTATGATTAGAATTACAAATTTTAAAAACCGTTTGCCAAACGGTTTTCATTACACTACAGTCTATTGGGGAAAACGAGTATGGTAAAACCGGTCACTCAAAGATTTTTACTTTTTTGAGGCACTTCTTGATCATTTTGAAGCGCAGTTTTTTTCTAGGGCTTCATTATTACACCATATCACAGATACCGATAACACTTATGGCTTTGCATCTCAGATTTAACATTGTTAAACGATGCCTTTAAAAACTGTTTGATTTAGATGCCACCATAAAGTATATAACTATACATTATCATGAAATTTAATGCAGTTTTTCTTACAGCAACTACTAACCACCGTAGAGAAGGCAAAGAAATTGCAAATTGCAACAACAACAAGATAGCAGTTTTGGCTGCATAGAAGTTTATCAATATTTTAATAGGTAGGGGAAAAGACGGTTCTACAGGGCCCAAACCATGGCTTACAGCAGTGAAGTATCGGTTGTCCCTTGGACTTTGAAGTAAATGTTATAATTGGCTTTGATGCTGTAACAAATTATTATAGACAAACCTGACGTGAAATAATACCTTTTAAAGCCTATCTGCACTAGTTTGGCCAGGAGAGATTAGACCTCCCTGCGTAGTCACTGGCAGGTGGTTATCTCATCAAATCAGCTCTCAATTAACATAAGAAAAAGGGGACCATGGGGGAATCAACGGGTACCGCTTAGGCATTGTTAGCTATATAGAGGGCGCAAGTAAAGCAGTCCCGCTAAAAAGAAAAATCTTGTATATTTGTAGGTGTGCTTGGGATCAAGGTGAAGATCATGCGTCCCTTCGATGTGACCGGTAAGACTGGACCCAAGAAACCACTCCCTGATGTCATCAGCATCTCAGAACCCAAGGAGGAGGAAATACCCTCTCAGCCATGGTCCGAACAGAAGGTAAGTTTGCTTTGTTGGTCGGTTGGTTTATTTTCGTTATTACAACAACAACAACAAAATCGAATATACAAACATACCGAACAGAAGATAAGTTTGGTTTGTTGGTCGATCGGTTTTATTGTCGGTATTACAAAAAAATAAATATTGTATTTACAAACATACCTATGAATATGAACAAATGTATGAATTGATTTAAAAAAAAGAATACAGCTGGAATCGTTCTATTCAGATCCGTTCTACCTACGGGTCCAAATCACCCAGAATTTATGTATTCATTAAAGGTAAATCCAACCCAAATAGACAACTACTCTGAACGAAAGCAGAACAATCAGAGGAGCAAACTGATGAAAGAAAGTTTCAATTAACTCTGACTAAACATAAGAAATTTATGAATTTTTGAAAGTTGTAATCCCTTTACATATGGGCACTTCAAATTTGCTGAAGCGGTAATGTCAGTCTGATGTAGTGCTGGACTACTTTCCCCATCTGTTCCAACATATAAAATGACTAAAATTTAAATTTTCCAAACGTCATGGCTCAGGAGGGTCTTTTGTTTTTAGAGGACCTATAATAATATGCTATCTGTAATATATTTTGAGAAGGAAGTTACGAGAAAAACAGAAATTAGTGATGTATTTGTATACTGCAAATGGGAGAGTTATCCACGTCCTACGTCACAATCCACTAACGAAACTACCAATTTGAGATCCGCATAGACTTGGATTTCCTTACTAGTGGTCCGATTCATTAAAACTTTTCCCAATCTGTTTCTGTTCTTTTTCTGCTTTCATACAAATCAACTTATTACAAGGGTTGGATAGCCCTTTAAGAAAACTTTTTATGAATATCACAATTTAACCTAGTAAATTTTTTTCTTTTCTTCAGGGAGCCGCCAAGCCAATGGATCAGCCCGGCCAGCAGCAGCAACAGCAGCAGCCCCAGCCCGGCCAACAGCCTCCTGCCCCACAACAGCAACCCATGCCAGGTGCAGCCCCAGTTGCCCAGCAGCCAGGCCCTCCTCCCCAGCAACAGCCAATGATGTGAACAGCTACAACTTCTCTCTCGTAAACATGGTAAGTGGCGCTACACACTTCCACCCAAGTGTTTAAATGGGCACTTGCCCCATGATAGTTATTACAACAACAAATTTCCTTAGAATAGGATGTTTGATGCAGGCCATGTTTACAGAAAATTATTTTCCCATATTTTCTTTACAGAAGTGAAGACTGGGAATTTGAGAAAAATCACTCAAATAAGGGATAAATCAGGAAATTTAACTCATCCCTGCATTTTGTCTCTTGGTGTTTCCACTGGATGTTTGGCTACATTAGCTTCTCACGTGTGGATTGCCTCTTTAAATAATAATCCTAGAATTTTGTGACCCCAGATTGATTCATGATCATGCTGGACGATTGCAATCACATAGAGCGTTAATGTATTTGCTAAAACCGCCAAGAAATTATCTTTCTATTAAATTTCTATACCCAAATGCATTGCTTTAGAAAGTGAGGTTTGAGGCTACAGAATTGTCCTTTAGCTTATGTGTTTAATGTCTTCGTGTCATCTTTGGACCATAAAGTATTCAAGATTTTAAGTTCACAAAAGAGTTGTTCTTTGGGTATCATGAGTTACAAGGTAGATTTCACAAGGGTCTAGCCATGTTTCTGCCACATCAGGTGACCTGTTCTATGGTCATTTGGAGTCCAAACAAATGGCTAAGAGTAATACCAATCCGGTCCTAGAAGCAAGACTACCCATGCTGTCTGACAGCCATGTAGTCTTGTGCCGACAGACCAGATACATTGATGATTCCACCTTTTATGTAATTTATAGCTACAAGCCCATATTTTGTAATCATCTTCACTTCATTTGAAGAAACTAAGTGGTTATGCAAAACAAAACATTTATGAATAACTTCCATTTCTCTAATTGACTTTCTAGTTGTTGTGAAGAACATTGGATAATCAATTCCTGTTTTCTCTCCTTGTTTTCTTGTCTTTTTTACAGATTTTGAGATATCAGCATCAGAAGAACACGGATGCACCAGGCATTGTAATGTAAATAAAATGATATTACATGCCAAAAAAAACTTTATATGTTTCTTTTGAATTCTTTGTCAAGATTTCTGTGAAGAATGGGATCTGATTTGTATAATGTACTTCTTTCAATGTGTCGGTGGAAGAAGGGGAAGATAATTTGTTTTGTTTTTAAGAGAAATGGGTGTGATATGGAGGAAACGGTGTTCTGACGGAGAATGAAGAGTGTGGTATAAAAAAGAAGACCAGTATTATGATGTGAAGGGAGGAACAGTGCTGTGATGTAAAGAGAAGGGTGTGGTATGAAAGAGAGGACCAGTGTGATGGAGAGGGAAGGGTATGGTATGAAAGGGAGAGCCAGTGCTGTGATGGAGAGATAAGGTTTAGATGAAAGAGTGGACTAGTGCTGTGGTGGAGAGAAAAGGGTGTGGTATGAAAGAGAGGACCGGTGTGATGGAGAGGGAAGGGTATGGTATGAAAGGGAGAGCCAGTGCTGTGATGGAGAGATAAGGTTTAGATGAAAGAGTGGACTAGTGCTGTGATGTAAAGAGAAGGGTGTGGTATGAAAGAGAGGACCAGTGTTGTGGTGGAGAGAGAAGGGTGTGGTATGAAAGAGAGGACCGGTGTTATGATGGAGAGAAAAGGGTCTGGTAGGAAAGAGATGACCAGTTTTATGATGGAGAGAGAGAGAAGAATCTGGTAGGAAAGAGAGGACCAGTGTTATGATGGAGAGAGAGAAGGGTCTGGTAGGAAAGAGAGGACCAGTGTTATGATGGAGAGAGAAGGTTCTGGTAGGAAAGAAATGAACAGTGTTGTGATGGAGAGAAGGGTGTGGTATAAAGAGAGGACCAGTAGTGTTATGATGGAGAGATAAGGTTGGGATGAGAGAGTGGACCAGTGCTGCGATGGAGAGAAGGGTGTGATATGAAAGAGAAGACCAGGATTATGGTGGAGAGAGAAGGGTGTGGTATGATAGTATTATTATTGTTATTTATTCGGCCTTAAAAATCAGAAATTCACAGTATATACAAAGAACATGATAAATACAATTATCTTATAAGTGTTAGAGAAAGAGAAGGAAATGAGAAGCTAGGAGAAGAGGAAAGAAATGGTTACCCAAAGGCCAGGGTTCGCAAAAGTGAAAGGCTTCAATGTTGCCAGGAGGCATGCAAGCGAGAGGACCAGTGTTGTGGTATGAAAGAAAGGACCACTATTGTGGTGGAGAGAGAAGGGTGTGGTATAAAAAGAGAAGACCAGGATTATGATGTGAAGGGTGTGGCATGAAAGAGAGGACCAGTGCAGTGATGGAGAAAAAAAAGCGTGTTGCATAGCAAAGATAGGACGGAGGTGGTATGAAGGACTAGACCAGTTTATTGATAGGGCATGAAAGGTGGTGGGGGGGGGGGGGGGGGGGAACCAGTGTAAGGCCTAAACAAAAAAAAATGTATTGCCCTCGATCTCTCAATCATATAACCAGGGGCGGCGATTTCTTTTCATGACCGGGGGGGGGGGGGGGGACGACGAAATGCAAGGGACGAGGGAGCAGTGGCGTCATTTTTTTTTTTTTGGGGGGGGGCAGAAAAAATCTGCATCACCACCGCTCTTACATGTTTACGAAGGCCGTGGGAACGTTTTTCAAAGGGGGGGGGGGGGCAAAAGCATTTACGATCAGGTAGAGCAAGGCAAAGCAAAGTGGAGCGTAAATTGGCGTGGGGTCAAGGGGCGGAGCCTCATGAAGCTCAGGGTTTTAGGCATTTATTAAAGTCAGATGAGCATCCTGGGGGCGGAGCCCCCGAAAGCTTAGGGGCTTTAGGCATTTGATTACGGTCAGATGAGCATATTTTGATGCCTTATTTGTGCACTGGCATGCATTTCACTTATTGGAGTGGGGTCCAGGGGGCGGAGCCCCCAAGAGCTCAGGGGTTTTAGGCATTAAATTACGGTTAGATGAGCAACCAGGGGACTGCCTTAGGGCCCTTGGTGGGGTCCAAGGGGGCAGAGCCTCCGGAAACTCAGGGAAAACCATGCCATTTCAACAACACTTGTAAACCACTGGTCTCGAATTAGAATTAAACCACGTTTGAATTTCATTTGGGATGAACTGCCCCCAAAGCCCCCCCCCCCCATCAGTACGCAAGTGCGAGGGAGCAAAGTGAAGGAGAGGGGCGAAGGTGACGGAAGTGACTACCCCCTCACAGGTTTTTGAAGTTTTGTTGTAATAACAAAATTACATTCCTTACCAAAAGTATAGTATAAAAACAAGCAATATACTTTTTTCAAACTTCAATTTTCTCGGTATATACTTGTACAATTTGAAGGATATTATTCGAGGGAGCGTACCTACCGAGTGTGAAGATTTCCTCTTGGGCCCTCCAGAGCCTAAAAGTGTATTGCAGTCTTTAGTCAGTATTTGCTATACATTTTGGGGGGCACTTTTTCAAATTTTGAGGGTGGGGGGGGGGGACGATCCTCCCTAAAAGAAAATTGAGGGGGACGACGTGTCCCCCCTCCCCGTCCCTCCGGGATCGCCGCCACTGCATATAACACTGATCCCCTCTTTCATATCACACCCTTCTCTCTCCGTCACAACACTTGTCTTCTCTTTCATATCACACCCATAATTATTGTAAGGTACAAGGATACGTGATATAAAATTATAGCTATAGGTGCATGTCTCTTTCTCTCTCTCTCTCTCTCTCTCTCTCTCTCTCTCTCTTTCTCTCTTGTCATACACACACATACACACAATAAAAAACACCCCTCTCTCTCTCTCTCTCTCTCTTTCTCTTCATAATATTGGAAATAAAACGACCGAATCAATATTGCATTGTCTTGATTATTTATAGATTTATTGACAACTCGACTCTCATTTATTTTGACAAACTGGTATGATATTAGCTTAACATACTCTCCACCGCTGTGGTCATTTTATTCTTCGAGGATACCTACTCCTCCTGTGTAACCAACTGTGCCATATCATCATCCTGAAAAACAGATGCATACAGAGCTGCTTTCGGTGACATGTCTTCTTTTTGAAAGGAAGTTGTATCATTTCTCAAAGCTTCACGATCAATCGGATCATTGTGATGTGCCTGTTTAAGCTTGGACATTTCTATTTTAAGTTGAACATTTTCACTCTTCAGTACAGAACATTCTCTCTTGATTTCATAATTTTCTTTCCTTACATTATAACTGTCGATCTTGAGTGACACAACTTCTGTTTGAAGTTTACTTATATCCATTTTGATAGCTTCAAACACTTCATAGTATTCCCTCCGGTCGTTATTCACCCTTATAAACTGTTTGACATTCGTCTTTTTGATTTGATGGATCTTTAAGGCGTTTGAAATGGACCTCTTTCTGACCTGAGATAACTCGTCAGGTGCACCCTGATTGGAAGAGAGGCTCTTTGGACGAGATAATATCCCCTCCCCCTCTTCATATTTCATTTTCTCCCATTCCATAACCATAGCATAGAACTCCTGGGTACCGCTATCACCTCCTGCATTATTTGCAGGAGGTCGATACTTAACCTTATCATTTAGGGAAGAGAGGCTAAGGGGCAGAGAAATCTTCCCTTTCTCTTCAATGCTATCATCACGAAGAGCTGCATCGAACGAACGAACTTCATCCTCCTTGGAAGAGAGGCTCTTTGGACGAGATAATATCTCCTCCCCCTCTCCATCTTGTATTTTCTCCCATTCCATACCAATGGCAGAAAATTCCTGGGTGCTGCTATCGGCTCCGGCATCCCCTGCAGGATGTAAATATGTAACACCATCAATTCGGGAAGAGAGGCTAAGGGGCGGAGAAGGGTCCTCTTCCTCTACATAGCTAACATCCTGAAGAGATGGATCGCCAGTGATATCTTCTATGGTCTTAGGAGCCATTTGGTCCAGGGCTTGAACTCCAGGACCTGTTCCTTCTGGAGTAGCCCCAGCAGTCTCTTCAGCATTCATGTCTGGGCGCGAAGGAGGTGGATCACCAAGGTTCTTGTTGTCCAGTGGAGCCTGGTCTTGGGTAGGAAGTTCTCCTTCCAATGGATGGTCATCGAGTACCATGTCAGGTTCCCTGGATGAATGAAATTTATAAAAAATAGTTTATTAATACGAAAGAAGAGTTTCATTTTAAAATTGACTCTAGGAATGCTTACTTTATCATGTTTATATCTATACGGAATTTAAGGAATGAAGTAGTGAAAATTATTTCCTACTTAAAAAACAATATGTTTCCACATTTAATTTGTTTTCTTTATACCTTTGTTGCATTATAATGAAGTACATATTCAAATTAATAAACATCAAATCAAATCTTAATCAAAACAAGAATTAAGAGAACCCCTTTCCTTCTTGACATGAGAACAGGTAACAAGGTAATTAAAAATAAGTTCCTGTTTTCATATCTGTTTTACTTGTCATTATCTTGAAGACGGCAATCAAGGGTTACATGTTGGAATAGAGTTTAAATGTAGACATCCTAAATAAAAACCGGCTACTTCTATACAGTGTGTCCCGAAAAAAACTATACACTTTTGAAATGGCTGCCGAATAACAAATATATGATTCTAGGGGAAAGGTTATATATGTATGGAAAGCTCATATACTCAACTTTCATATGACACCAAAAGTTGCGAAAATAATTCATGCTCGGGTGAGCACTGCTCACTTTTGTAAAGGGTATGAAAATTAGGTTGCTCAGGAATTAGCCTTCCAATTTGTGAGAGGTAAATCCTTTGGAGCTTACGGAATTTAGGATGATATGACCAATTCATTGTGATGAGTTTGGGTTTGCTGAGTGAAATGTTTGGTTTATGGGATTAACATTTTATGCATGAGTGAACAGGAATTGCATTTTTTTATTGTAGCACTGTAACTTCCCTAGTAGACTCAGTGTTGTGTTCATGGGAATTAGGATGGGGTGATGGTTCATGTTGTAATTTCCCTGTTACAAACTGTTATTCTCTTACATCTGTAACTTTGAATAAAAACCTTCACCCCACATTTCAATTATTGTAAGATTAGTTGAACATCTCATTGATTTACTCAATACCCAGGTAGGGATAATGTAATTTGAATATTCAAATACGGTTTGTTGAAAAAAGGAATGTCCAAGATGTCGGCTACTTATTCTTCAGGTAAATGGTAACTGAAATGTGGGGTGAAGGTTTTTATTCAAAGTCTCAAATGTAAAAAAATAACAGTTTGTAACATGGAAATTACAACATGTACCATCACCCCATCCTGACTCTCATGAACACACCACTGAGTCTACCAGGAAAGTTACAATGCTACAATAAAAAAAAATGAAATTCCTGTTCCGTGCATAAAAGTTTGGTTTAATAAACCATGAAATTCACTCAGCAAATCATGAATGTATCATATCACCGTCAATGTTCTAAGCTCCAAAGGATTTACCTCTCACAAATTGAAAGGCTAATTCCTGCGCAACCTAATTTTCATACCCTTTACAAAAGCGAGCAGTGCTCACCCAAGCATGAATTATTTTCAAACTTTTTGGTGTCATATGAAAGTTGAGTTTATGAGCTTTCTATACATATAAAACTTCTCCCCCCTAGAATCATATATTTGTTATTCGGCAGCCATTTCAAAAGTGTATAGTTTTTTTTCGGGACACACTGTTTCGAGTCTTTTGGTGACCATACAAAAGCAAAATTGATCAATTTTTTTGCATGCAACAATTATTTCTTCGTCCTTTTCTTTCCAACAACCCCTCCCATTTGGTAAAAAGTAATGTTGGTGGATATTCACAACACATGCGTGTGTCCATCTTTAAGTGTAAGTGTGGGTTTCAAATTTTAAAAACCTAACATTGTTTACGACTCTGTACAAAAAAACGACTGAATGTTTATCCTATATGACGACACTAAAATATCCAAGTCTTTGCCAAATGTATAAAACAATGGATACTTAAGCAATTGTTTAAGGCCCAATTAAGAAATATACCTTGAATTCTCTGCAACACAACTGTTTGAGTGTTCGTCCATTTTCTTCATCCAATGATTCATGGTAGTGCCACGTTTTGATTTGTATTTCTCTATAGAGAAATATGAACAAAGAAATAAATAATATGAACATATAAACATTATATATCATGAAATCTAAAATATTCTTTGCAAACATAATTTTAGAGTCCATTGTGGCATGCTAAAGTTTGTTGTGCAGAATCTCAGTAACCAGGGGCGGCGGAGCATAAAAGGGCAGAAAATGAACTTTCAGGAAATGTGATATTCTCTTTGAAATTCAGATACCGTTCACCAAATGAATTTTTGGCACCCTTTCTTCAAATTGTTTTTAATCACTCATGCGTGAAATATGCATCATATGAGTTGCATCAAATGAAAGAGGAGGATATAATGAATCTTATGATTGTCATTAAGTTATGATAAAACATCGATGATTCTCGGGTTTTTTTCTGGGACGCACTGTATATGATCTGGTTCTCTTAGAACCCAACTTGGAAGTTGTTTTCAAAGTTTATCCATATTGCAGAAAGTTAAATACCATTATGCCTATACTTTGTTCGATTAAAACCATTAACAATGTTTTCACCTCTGAAGACTATTCCTATTGGCATGAGAAGTCATCTTTATTACATGCTTTTAAAAATATATAGATTCAAAGTTACCTTTCCGTTTTAAACTTTAAACACAGAAATAATCAAATAACTGGAGATATGTATACATACAGCCAACAGACATGATAAATCAGCCAACTATTTTTTATTTTTTTTGGGGGGGGGGGGGGGGGGGGTGTCAATGACAGTCAAAAACAAAAAAACAATATTTTTACATTTCAATCAAATAAAAGGAAATAATATTCAGCTTTGAGGATCTTTACTACACGTTTGCCTTGGATTATGTGTGCATTATTCAGTTTTGAAACATCCAACTTTGTATGTGAACTTGTGCAGTATTCAACAGGTAGATGTGAAATATTTATAGTCAGGTAGTAGCATTATAAACTAAACAAATGAATAAATCATGACGTCTTAGCCGAGGCGATCATTATGAATTATGGAATAGAAAATATGAATTCACAACTTGAATATTCTTTAGCACATTTGCTTGTAGTCGTTACCATCGAATCGTTGTTATGTTAGCAGAGACTAGTGTGTAGTGATAATACCAACTGTATTTAAAACAAGAAAAGGACAATTTGTCGAATTGAAAAGATTTTAAATGACGTGTTTTTACTCCGATCACTTTTAACTTCAAGTTTGATTAGCAGAATCTGAATGATAGCTGTGTTTAACCGGTTTTTGTATGG
This sequence comes from Strongylocentrotus purpuratus, assembly GCF_000002235.5. Taxonomy (NCBI): domain Eukaryota; kingdom Metazoa; phylum Echinodermata; class Echinoidea; order Camarodonta; family Strongylocentrotidae; genus Strongylocentrotus; species Strongylocentrotus purpuratus. The sequence continues at coordinate 14,691,561 of NW_022145596.1, forward strand.
TCAATCTGATCTGCGCACTCGATAAAAATGGCGCCGGATGAGGAAAAAAACAAACATTCTAATAGTCGAACAAACGTACCCGGTACGTTGATAAACAATAATTATGACGCATCAAGTTCAATGAGATATTGTCATCTAAATTCATTGTAAAACCTAATCAAATTATAGGCTTTTGTGTACGAGTCATCTTCGCAGTGAAGCTGATTAATAACTCATTTAATTCTTACCTTTAATCTGAAGTTGTGAAGGCTGAAAATATCGTTTTAAGGCTGTTCTCTCGCAGATTTGTCCTCAGGCAACTCAATCGTTGCTGTTTATAATGGTTATGAATGGTGGTCATGAATATCTGGGTTTCCCCGTCGCCCTTTCAGACGTTAAGTCTTTGGGTGCAGACCTTTTTAAAATTATGCCAAGGCCTATAATGTACTGGTTAGTATGTAAATGCGCATTTTTAATACGATGGAAGCATCTTCAGACTAATATGAGTTTATGATCTGACCTTGTAATCACATAACCCTTCTTTAAAAACTTGTAACTAAGCCCAACCTCAAAATCATAAATTGATGCCATAATAATGTGAGCAAGCTTCGATACCATCCTGTCGGACTATACCACAGGCATATCTTAATATGACGATTTGATTTAAAAAGGAAGGATGAATGTAATCCTAGCCACTGTCTGAATTAATTTTTTTTTAAAGAAGCACCGAATGTATATTCTTTATCTGGGCTTACTGTTTCCATAATAGAAAGAATATCTAGGCCTATTATTGAAGTAAACATGTAGTCTAGGTGGAAGACTATAATATTGTTTCCAGAAAATTCCAAACATTTTTTTTTTACTGACGATCAATGTCACAATAGATATTGTGATAATACAAAGAAAAATATTGATTTGCAGGAAAATCATTTTGCTGCTTAATTGAGGTTATGGTGATCCCTTAAAAGAGAGCCACGTGACACATTAATTTGTTTGATATTAGTTCATACTACTCTTCAGAGGCGGTGCTATAGGGTAGCCTATAACAAAGAAAACGAAAGTGAAAGGCACACAACATTTGGGACAAAACATATGTGATAATATATCCCTCTTGTACTCCCTCTCCCTCCTAATCCCGATTCACCGAAGCAAAATCATTTTTCTTTTCACTTGATCATTTGCGTTATGACGCCGAGTAAATACACTCCTTAATGTTGGGATACAACAACCTTCTCTTTTTCCAAAAAGGTAAATTGAATGAAAACAGAAGACAAACAGATTAGTGAAATTTTGAATGAAATCAGGAAAACAAATAAGAAAGTTATGAATATTTAAAAGTTGCAGTCATGGGAATCCCAAATTGGCAAATACGGACACTGAAATGGAATTAAACAATGATTTCTCCTAAATCTCTTTTTTGTTGATAGAGTCAGGCTGGAAATAGGATCGATACCATATTCTTATAGGTCCTCAAAACAAAATATGATCCTACTTAGTCATATTTTGAAAATTAATTTAGTCATTTGTCTTTGACTGCTAATTGTTCCACATAGCAAACAACAAGGTTGTCTCATAACACAAGATTTAACAAGAGAATGCATAATGAAAACACCGATAGACATGTTACATGAAAGAAAAATAGTGTGAAATATAGGAAACATAATTAAGAAGCGAAGCTTGTATATTAAACTAGGTTCCCGAATAAAATACAAAAATATTGTAATTGAATTCGATAGCAGTAAAGAAAGACTTAATAAAAGTTTGAGCCACTAACACATTTAAAATTTCAGTATTATGAATAACATGTGAACCAAGAAGTAATATATATAAATATATATATATATATATATATATATATATATATATATAAAAGTTCATGGACTGAATTAGGTTAGAACACCAACCTCTTTCTCCATGCATTCCCTGTGCTAAAAGATCTCATTCAGAATGAATACCTATCATTGTACCCTTGCGCTAAAACCAACGGTTTTTTATTCTCTTTTTGAGGGCACCAATGACAACTCTGTGGTTTCTGTCTGCCTTGAAATTTGAATATTATGCAAATTACCCGATATTTCCCCAATACTCATACGTTATTGGTTAAATGAAAGCTAACTCATGAATTATTTTAGCATAAAATCAAGTTATTTGTTTCCCCCCACAGTGATTCCGAGGTCCCTATATAACATAGATAAGCATTATCTGATATCAGACCACCCTATATCATTATCTGGTATTCCCCAATCTATTTATATCTGTAATCCCGAGTTGTGGGATTCGTGCCAACTCAAAAACATTCATGATTCATGAGCTGGCTGTTTAGACCAATTACATTAGAGCTTGGGTGTATCTCTGCTAATTTGCATATGGGCGGGAAACCTGAAATCGAAATTTGGATCCTCTGAAAGCGTATAAATACCGCAGTTTGGCGGGAAAATATTCATTACTCGGGAGCGGAACAGACTGTCGTCACATAGCTTCGTCAGCAGAGGTAAGTCGTATACGCTTGCTCCATTTCGACTAGACAATCATGCAGACTTTCAATTCCTTGCAATTTTGTGATTTCAAAATCGCTTATGTTGGACAAGGGAAAACCGTGACATCGTTGTGTAGCTTGGTGAAAACAAAACATTTGGAACCTCTTGCCATAATGTCATTCTTCGTTTCCTGATAAGTGTAAGGATATACTTCTGAGAACGCCAATGTTGCAGAATAATGTCTCATCGCCAGTATGCGTAATTTATGTTCCTGAACTTAAACACCGAATATGTGACTACATTTTGTCAAAATACTTCGGAGCCGCCACGTATATGATCTTATGGACTGCAAGAACATCTAGGAGAATGAAGAATGAACATCAGTAAAACTGATGATTGAAGGAGTACCAACAGTTTAGACTAAAAGACAAGTCGTAGCGAGTTTCTCTGGATAATATTCAAGATGGTCCGACATAATTACGTTCCGTGTCGTATAGTTCAACCGAATACACACCATCTGGCGATTCCTCCTCCTCCTACAGCAGTTAGACTTTTGGTATGGAAGCTCTAGATGTAAAGAAAAGCAGAACACTCAAAAGTGGTTAATTAAATTTAGTTCAAATTTACATGGTTCAATCTTGAGTATTATAGTTTTCTTGAAGTGCAATAGGCCTATGGTTTCATGAACATTTCATTTCATTTCATTCTATTATTATTATTATTATCATTATTATTATTGTTATTATTGTTATTTTTCAAGTTGTCTAGTTTGTTTGTTTCATATTTCACAAAACAGAACAAAATTCACATAAATGACAAAATAAGAACATATATGAAATATACTCAAGTATGACATTACATAATCAAGTCTTTGTAAAGATGTCGAAATTAAGTGTACAGTATTAAATGGTAGGTTATACAGGGTGAAATGTGAGGAACCTATTAAAAAGCTTAGCTTGTAGAATATAGGTTCCCCTAAATAAAAACTAATATTTGATTGAAGTGGTTGCAATGGTAAGGACGTAACAATAATAATAGGTGGGCAAGATATACAAAGTTAAACAAGCAAAAACAGCAAACATGTTAATTTATTTAGTGAATGTCGTGTTTGTCACTGTAAAATAGTCTGGTCACCCGAGCGAGGCAGTAGACATGAACAATCATGATAATGTACAATGATAAGTTATTATTATTATTATAATAATAATTATTATTAATATCATTGTTATTAACACGATCGCTATTGCGAAAATCATGCTATAGAAGGCAATTTCAAGAACCTTGTACGCCTTTTGAAATGAAACATTTGAAATAGCAATCCGAATATGTATTCTATTGGATGTACAATGGGTTATTGAAATTGCTCCTGAGTTGATTTTTTTCGAAAGTAGTTGCAATCGTGCTTATTATTGTTGTTTTTGTTATTTTGGCTATTATTGTCTTTAAAATTACTAATAATAATGTTATGGTAATCCGTGTTATTATCGTTGTTATTTCCTTTGTGTAAGTTCTAGTTGAAGCATAAAACACGTATGAATTAGTTGTAAAATGACTGTTGCATAGTAATGGAGAGGTAGGATGAGAGAGAGAGAGGGGGAAGAATGTTACTGAGAAGGTAGAGACATTGGAGAGAAGAGAAATAGAGGTGTATGTAGAGGTTGGATGGAAGAAGGTGACGGGATAGGTAGATACTTAGGAGAAAGGTGAGAGAGAGAGAGAGAGAGAGAGACAGATTTATGTGCTGTTCCTGAAAGAGTGGAAAGGAAGGGAGAAATGCTGAAGGATGAAACGAGGGTAGATGAGCAATGAATATTATACAGTGCGTCCCAGAAAAAACGAAACCGCGAATTATCGATTTTTATCTTAACTTAATCACAATTATAATTGATAAATGACACATATTTGTAAAGCTTAGATCCTCTTCTTTTATTTGATGCAACTCGTATATTTCACGCATGAGTGATAAAATGAATTTGAAGAGAGGAAAACAAAAAGACATTTGGCGGACGGTATCTGAATTTCAAAGAGAAAATCTGATTTCTAGAAAGTTGAGTTTCTGCCCTTTCATATGACACCTCAGTCAGGAAAAATGAGCTAGGAAAAAGAAAGTTCTGTTTGTTTATAGTAGTGCTTGCATTTCCATAATTTTATTAAACGAATTCGTTTTCACTGGCTGTCTGCTGTAGCACCAAACGGAATTAACAAAAGACTTAACTCCGTTTCGTTGACAATCAGCCGTAGACGAAAGACTTCATGCATGGCTGATTGTCAACGAAACGGAGTTAAGTCTTTTGTCAATTCTGCTTGTTGCTACGGCAGGGAGCCAGTGAAAACGAATTCGTTTGATAAAATTATGGAAATGCAAGCACTACTTTAAACAAACAGAACTTTGTCATTCCTTGCTCATTTTTCATGATTGAGGTGTCATATGAAAGGGCAGAAACTCAACTTTTTAGAAATGTGATTTTTTTCTTTAAAATTCAAATACCGCCCGCCAAATGACTTTTTGGTTCCCTCTCTTCATATTCATTTTAATCACTCATGCATGAAATATGCATCATATGAGTTGCATCAAATAAAAGAGGAGAATCTAAGCTTTCCAAATGTGTGTCAGTTATTAATTATAAATGTGACTAAGTTATGATAAAACATCGATAGTTCTCGGTTTCGTTTTTTCTGGGACGCACTGTATTTATAGATGTTGGGCGAAGATTTGAAAAACTTAGAGAAACAATTATGTGGGTGTGCGTGTGTGTGTGAGAAATAGAGATAGAGAAAGACAGAAAAGAAATATTTATTTACAGTACTGGAAAGAGTGGAAAGGAAGGGAAAAACACTGAAAGATGAAATGAGGGGAGATGAGCGATGAGGGCCAAGATTGGAAAAAATAGAGAGAAAAAAATAGAGAGAAAAATAATATTGTCTGTGTGTGGGTGGCATTATAGATGTCAAAAAGTGTCAAAAAGTGAAAAGTGCATGTCAAAAAGTGAATGACTGAAATACTGAATAGTTAGTTAGATAAATAGATATAAAAATTAATAAATAATAAATAAATAAACAAAATTGATTAACAATAAATTACAACATTTGTGGTTGCTGCTTTTTTTTGGGGGGGGGGGGGGGGCGGGGCCTCAATCATTCATTGTCACAAAATTGATAGATGGTTACAAATACTGTACAAGTAAAGCCTCGGTCATGCCATTACGAACTGCTACGAACGCCGTACGAACGATTTTCAGACAATGGAAATTCGGGAAGACAATGGAAAAACAGGGAGATTCGTACGAACCTTTGTGACCGTAGCTTTAGGCCCCTCCCAAATGTAAGTCAACTTCCAACTTCTAAGAACACAAAACGGAGTCCTGCAAAATAAAATGAACCCGTATACCCGCTTATAAAGATAAAGTTGAGTTCTGGTCATGCGATTGCATTGTGAAAGAAAAGGTGTGGAATCGATCAGAAAAAGTTGAAATGTAGCATTTAAGTTTTGGTGAGTACGGCAAGGTTCTGGAGTCATCAGCATGATAAGAAATTTGGCCGAGTCTTGGTAAAGTAACAAGCACTGTACACATAAATTATGTATATGGGACTACACAAACATGTGGCATAAAAATCGGGCCTCTTTTTTAAGCTGTTATTTGTCATATTTGAAGAGCCATACTTTTCAGGGAACATTTTTTTCTCTCATGTTCTTTCACAACTTCATAATAACAATGATAACGCTCACAAATTATTGTTCACCTTTTCCCAGAACTCTACCTTTTCTTTCATTAATGTATGATCAATAATAATTGTTTGGGGCTTGACCGGTGAGGGCTTAAGCCCAGGCGCGGATCCAGGGTGGGGGGGGGGGGGGGGGGGGATCGAGTCGGCCTTGCCCCCCCCCCCCCCTGGCCAAACAAAAAATTGTGACCAGAAATTTACCTTTTTCTTTTTGCTCAAGGGGGGGGGGGGGGGTGTTGAGCGGCCGGCGCGATTTAAAAAAAAAACAATAGTGCTCTTTAAATGCCACGTTTCACCTACCTCTGATAAGTGCCCCTTTTATTTTGACACGTGCCCCGCTTGCTTTCTAATAATTACACTATTTCCTTTGGATACGTGTCCCTTTTCCTTTTTTTTAATGAGCCCCTTTCCATTTTAAAATACCGATTTCACCTCTGATAACTGCCCTTTTTACTTTGACACGTGCACTCTTTCTTTTCTAATAAGTGTCCTTTTCCTTCTGACAAGTTCCCCCCTTTCCTTTCTCCATAAAATGCGCCCCTAATTTAAAGCGACTTAGAGCCCCATTTTCACCAGAGCTCGCTCACATTTATAGTTGCCATTATCATGTTACTAATAAAAGGTCTTTTCAGTCTTTCATGACAAGTTCCCAGTCTTTCGTAATTAGATTGTGCTCATCAGAATTTTAAAAACTTTTCTTAATAAGATGTCATTTTTTGCACTGCGACCTCATAAAATAGAAAGATAGATAGATAATTTATTGGTTTCCACAATATCTCATTTTACAAAGAGTGTAACAACATAATTGAAAAATATCAAATTAAACATTTACATACAATACCGGTACACACTATTCAGAATATTGTCTATAGTGGCGGAGCCTATGGAAAAACAGAGCTTGTTGTGGATAGGCTCCTTAAACTACAAATGACATTATATAGATACAAATGCACGCTAAAACAGGGAAAGGGAGATTACAGGGATATATGAACCGATACTCACAATTAACTCCAAAAGACATGGGAAAGGAAAAGTAATATATCTGCAGTTTATTGAAACAATAGTACAATGTAGTTCGTTCTCAATATGAGTATTATATGTACATAGTTGACATGGCCATACCGTTATTAACTCATTGCAATCAACAAGTATACAGCTTGGAGACAAAAATAGTCAGAAATCTGGAATGACACTATGTATTCAAATAAAAACATTTCAATTTTCTTTTGAATACATGAACACTTACAGACCTTTTAATCACAGAATCGGGATAATCCCAGAACTTGGGACCTGTATATATTAAGGTATTTTGAACAAAGTGTGTTCTCGTTCTAAAATAGGAAGGTGATAGGAAAACGCCTGTCGGGTAGGATAGTCGTGGACTTTATTTCTTTTCTTAAACAAATATGATAGTGCCTTGGGCATTTCGTTGTTATTCAACTGAAACATGAGGCAGCCTAATTGTAAATTATAAATATCCTGAACTCTCAGTGCTTTAGTACCAAAGAAGAGAGGGCTCGAGTAAGAACGAATAGGTACATTGCAAATTGTACGTATTGCTCTTTTTTGAACAACCAGGATTTTGTCCAGTTGGAGTTTCAATGAATTACCTCAGGCAAGAATACCATAGTTCAAGTAGGGCAACATTAAATTGGAGTACAACATTTGCGATACATAATTATGATTTCAGTTTGTATATCACACTAGCATTTCTTGATAGTAATGAACACAAATAATGTGTATGTCTTTTCCAGGTCATTCCATCATTAAAAAAACAGGCCAAGAAACTTGGTCGATTTTACTTTCTTAATTTTGACATTGTTGAAATTGATATCTCCAGGTAAATCGGAGATTGAATTGCTTGTTCAGTGACAGTCTATTCGCAAAAATCCACTGTGCAGCATTCTCAAGTTCCAAATTTACAGTTTCAACAAGAATATGAGGATTCTGATCAGTGAGAATAAAATATGCTTGAGTCATCTGCGTATTGTATAAAAAGATCTCTCTTAGGGCCCCTACTATTCATAGCATATATAAATGACTTTAAAATATGTTCATCCTGACTATTGTCATTATTTTAATGACAATAGTCGGGATGAACATATTTTAAAGTCATTTATATATGCTATGAATAGTAAGGGCCCTAAGAGAGATTCCCGATGAATACCGCACGTGACAGGCTTGACACTCGATGTAATCCCATTTAATGAAACAAATTGTGTTCGACTACTGAGGTAACTTTTGTACCACTCCAAGGCCTTACCCCTGACACCATAATGCTGAAGCTTTTTAAGCAAATGTTATGTTCAATTGTATCAAATGCCTTGGAGAAAGAAAAAAATATATAATCCTACAGTATGACAGCGGTCGTCAAGAGCGGACGCAATTTTTTTAAATAAAAAGTAGTGTAGCATGAGACGTAGAATGTTTCTTTCGAAATCCAAACTGAGAATTCGCCAAAACTCCAAAGTGCCCTTTATGTTACTTATAAAAGGTCTTTTCAGTCTTTCATGAAAAGTGCCCAGTCTTTCATAATTAGATTGTGCTTAACAGAATTATTATAAAAAGATCTTTATAAGATGGCATTTTTCGAACTGCGACCTCAAAAAATAAAAGTGCCCTTTTGGTTGGTGACCCCGCCCCCCCCCCCCCACTTTTGAAGATGCTCCGCCGCCCCCGGTTAAAGAAATGGCCATCATTACTCAGATTCTGCACACAAAAACCTAAGCATGCCACAAAGGCCTCAAAAATGATGTTTGCAAAGAATATTTTAGATTTCATGATATCTGTATGCCTGTTTGTTCATATTCTTTGTTCTTAATTGACACGTTGTCTTTTTCTTTTTACAGTACTAGAGAGATACAAATCAAAACTACCATGAATCACTGGATGAAGAAAATGGACGAACACTCAAACAGTTGTGTTGCAGAGAATTCAAGGTACATTTCTTAATTGGGCCTTACAATCGATTTATAATCCATTGTTTTATACATTTGGCAAATACTTGGTTATTTTAGTGTCGTCATATAGGATAAGCATTCCGTTATTGTTTACAGAGTCGTAAACAATGTTAGGTGTTCAAAATTTGATACCCACACTTAAACCGGATGGACACACGCATGTGTTGTGAATATCCACCAACCTTACTTTTTGCCATGTTTATAGGTAAGAGTAGACTACGTCATGTCAATGACTTTGTTGCAAGTGGGAGGGGTTGTTGGAACGAAAAGGACGAAGAAATAATTGTTGCATGCTAAAATATTTGATCACTTTTGCTTTTGTATGGTCACCAAAAGACTCGAAACTGATTTCGCAGATGCCATGCATTTCGAAATTACTTAAAAAAAATTACACTATAGAACAAGCCGGTTTTATTTTGAATGTCTATATTTAAACTCTATACCAACATGTAACCCTTAATCGTCGTCTTCAAGATAATGACAAATAAAATCAGATGTGGAAACAAGAACTAATTGCTGATAAAGTAAGCACTCTAGGGTCAATTTTAGAATGAAACTCTTCTTTCGTATTCAACTATTTTTTTTCTTTCTTCCATTCATCCAGGGAACCTGACCTGGAAGGAGAACTTCCTACCGAAGGCCAGGCTCCACTGGACACCAAGAACCTTGGTGATGCTCCTCCATCACGCCCAGACATCAAAACTGAAGAGACTACTGGAGCTACTTCAGAAGGGACAGGTCCTGGAGCTCAAGCCCTGGACCAAGTGGGTCCTAAGACCATAGAAGTTATCGCTGATATCTGTATTCCACCAAGTGACAACCCATCTCTTCAGGATGTTAGCTATGTAGAGGAAGAGGACCCTTCTCCGCCCCATAGCCTCTCTTCCCTAAATGATAGTGTTACATATCGACCTCCTGCAGGTGATGCAGGAGGTGATAGCAGTACCCAGGAATTCTATGCCATGAGTATGAAATGGGAGAAAATAAAAGACGAAGAAGAGGAGGAGATATTGTCTCGTCCAAAGAGCCTCTCTTCCAAGGAGGATGAAGTTCGTTTGTTCGATCCATCTCCTCAGGATGATAGCATTGAAGAGGAAGGGAATATTTCTCTGCCCCTTAGCCTCTCTTCCCTAGATGATAAGGTTATCTATCCACCTCCTGCAAAAAATGCAGGAGATGATAGCGGTTATTACGAGTTTTATGCCATGGGTATTGAATGGGAGAAAATAAAATATGATGATGGGGAGGATATATTTTCTCGTCCAAAGAGCCTCTCTTCCAATGAGGATAAAGTTTTTTCTCGAGCACGTGACGAGTTATGTCAGGTCAGAAAGAGGTCAATTTCAAACACCTCAAAAGTCGACAGTTATGATGTAAAGAAAGAAAATTCTGAAATTAAGAAAGAAAACTCTGCACTTAAAAGAGAAATTGATCAACTTAAAATAGAAATGTCTAAGCTTAAACAGGCACGTCGTGAAGATCTCATTGATCATGAAGCTTTGAGAAATGATGCAACTTCCTTTCAAAAGGAAGACATGTCACTGAAAGGAGTTATGTGTGCATCTGTTTTTCAGGATGATGATATCGCACATTTCGTTACACAGGAGGAATAGGTATCCTTGAAGAATACAAAGACCACAATGGTAAAGAGTTCTGTCATGATCCCCTTGACATGGGTAAGACAGACAAGATCTACCATGGCATACGAATGGTCGATGAGACACCATTCAGGGAGAGATCCAGAAGAGTGTCTCCTGTGAACCTTGAAGACCTAAGGGGGCATCTTCAAGAAATCCTTGAAGCTGGCATCATAAAAGAGTCTCGTAGTCGTTAAGCATCCCCAATCGTCCTCGTTAGGAAAAAGACAGGGCAGTTACGCCTCTGCATGATCCCCAGACCTTAAATGCCAGAACCGTACCCGACCAATACGTTGTACCACTCATCCAAGAAGCCATATATGCCTTGAAAGGTAAGTGATTTTCCGTGATTGATTTGAAGTCAGGGTACTACAGGTGTGTACAAGATTCCTATGGCTGACCAAGATAAGGAGAAAACTGCCTTCATCTGCCCGGTAGGCTTCTATCAATAATTTGAACGGATGTCACAAGAAGTCAATGAAAGGTGGACCTGTGCGCTTTACAAGTAGCCACTATTATCATTATTATTATTAAGGGAGCGCTGCCACATTCCAGAGAGTCACGGAGCAGTGCATGACTGGAATACACCTCAATGAAGCCCTGGTATACAGTGATGATATTATTGTATTCGAAAAGACACTTCAGGAGATGACTACACGCCTCATGAAAGTCCTAGACCGTCTCATTTCATATGGACTCGAAGTATCCCCAGAGAAGTGTCAGCTTTGCTGTAACTCAGTCAAGTACTTGGGACATGTCGTCTCTGATGAGGGTGTCAAGACAGACACTCAAATATTGGCAAACTCCAACCACTGTAAAGGAACTGCGACCTTTCCTCGGCTTTACCGGCTACTACCGGAGATTTGTCAAGGGATATTCCAACATTGCTCGTCTACTGCATTCCTTGACTGCATGAGTTGCAAAGAAGGGCCATCCGACGAAAGGGATATTCAGACCATCAGAGCCATTAGGAGATAAGTGGATACCAGAGTAGACCAGTGCATTCCAACAGTTGAACGATTCCCTATCAAGCGCCCCAGTGCTGGCATTTGCAGACTTGCAGAAGCCATTCGTCCTGCAGTTGGATGCAAGTCGAGATGGACTTGGGGCAGTCCTTTGCCAGGACTGTGACGGTCAACTGCACCCTGTAGCCTATGCTAGTCAAGGTCTCTCAAAATTTGAACGGAACTACCCTGCCCACAGGTTAGAATTCTTCGCACTGAAGTGGGCGGTAATCGAACAGTTCAAGGACTACTTGTACGTGGCCAAGGGAAGAAAGTTATTTACCGATAATAACACACTGACGTCCTAACTTCAGCTAAACTTGATGCTATTGGACACCGCTGGGTCTCACAACTGGCCAACTTTGACATCAGTATCCACTATCGTCCAGGCCCAGCAAACGCCAATGCTGATGCTCTATCTCGACTACCTGAACCCAGACAACCTAAAGAGTATCCAGACCTGAGATATCTGACAGCGCGACTCAAAGAGGATCTAGGTGAGCCAGACCAAATCATCGATCTGGAAGCTACCAACTCAGTCTTGATGTCAGTGTCTGCAGCCAAGAAATCATGGTCAAGGGAACAAAGATATTTACCGATAACAACACACTGACGTCCTAACTTCAGCTAAACTTGATGCTATTGGACACCGCTGGGCCAGACCAAATCATCGATCTGGAAGCTACCAACTCAGTCTTGATGTCAGTGTCTGCAGCCAAGAAATCAAAGGTTTCCCATTCAAGTCCCGAAGCCATGGTGAGCTGTCACTGAGCGCAGAAGCAGTGTCGGATGAATATGATTTCCCAAGGTCAAGTAACAATTGTCACGCCATGTTGACTGGAAGATTGCACAGAAGGCAGATCCCTCAATCGCAACAGCCAGAGCATGGGTGCAGTAAGACCAGAAACCGAATCAATGTGTTCCGAAGACGCCGTCCCATGCAGCGAATTCTCGCTCGTGAATTGTCTAAGCTACGAATTGTCCAAGGTGTGTTGTACAGAATAGTCACTGGCCAAGAGGGAGAGACGGTTCACCAACTTGTTCTGCCAACACCACACAGAGAAGAGTCACTTTGATGCATATACATGACCAACATGGACATCTTGGTGTGGACAAAACTTCTTCCCTCGTCCGTGCTCTTTTCTATTGACCGAAGATGAGCAATAACATTGCGCGCTGGGTGGGAAACTATCGAAGATGCCTTGCTCGCAAGACCTTGCCAAAACGAAGTGCTCCACTACACAGCATTCACACTACCCTACCAATTGGAGCTAGTCTGCATCGGCTTTCTTGGTTTAGAGATGGATAAGATAGGATTCAAGTAAATTTTGGTGGTAACCGACCATTTTACTAGATGCTCAGGCGTTCCCAACCCAAAACCAGACAGCCGCAACGTTGTAAAGGTCCTGTGGGAGAGATACTTTGTAAACTACGGCCTCCCACAAAGGTTGCATACAGGCCAAGGACGAGAGTTCGAGGGCAAAGTGGTCAAGGAGCTGACGATGGTACTCAGTATCAGGAAATCAGCATGTAGCCTCCTTTGTCCATTTCTACAATGCCACAAAAAAAATAGTACCGGCTACAGTCCATACTTCCTGATGTTTGGGCGGGAAGCCCGACTACCAATAGATGTGGACTTCGGAACACGTCTCAACGGATGTCGAGCTCTCAACCAAGTGAAGTACGTGTCAAAATTGCGTGCTAGGTTTAAACGAGCTTACCGAGCCGCACAATAGGCATCACAGAAGCGCTACGACCTAAAGGTCCATGGTGGAGAACTTCAGGTCGGTGACCAGGTGCTAGTTAGCAATGTGGGATTGAAAGGCCCCCACAAATTGGCGGATAGATGGAGCTCTCACCCTTACATCGTCAGACACCGCAAAGACAACTCTCTACCCGTTCACGATGTACAGCCGGAGGACCGAGGTCGTACGTCCAGGCTACACCATAACATGCTCCTTGCAATTGGAGAACCTGACTTACAAAGACAGGAAGAACCTTTGGATCACTCGACACGGGTTAAAGGCTCTCGAAAGCCCTGGAGGATTTCGCCGCACACCTCCATCTGACCAGCGAGTGAAAAAAGTGATGATTGGTTTATCACTCATCCTGCTCCAACTGTGACGCTCGAACACCAGAGGCCAATGAATCAACAACCCTTGAGAATTCAAAATGAAGTTGTATCAGTTGACCCTGAGGATGAGCTCAGAAGTGTGGGGGCACTCAGATTTGGTTTGGACAGGGGTGTGCCGCTGAAGCCTCGAAACGCCTACCCATTTTTAAGGGTCATTTGGGTTTTTTATCGAAATAAAGCCCATTTTTCGCAATTTTTCGGGTGTTTTGAAAAACGGACCCATGTTTAGGATATTTTTGTTAAAAATGGGACCCATGTTTAGGGATTTTTAAAGAAAAAAGTGACCCGTTAGAGCGGCACACCCCGTATGTCTTAATATGTGAGTACCCCCCCCCCCCCACCCCCGGCCGGCCGGGTGCAAGACACGGGTCTTGCGACCCGAGGTACGAGAGTTTCAGCCGAGAATTGGGGAGATGCAGGACAACAGTGACTTCTCGATGGAAGTTATCGACAGTCATTCCACCGAGAATGCAAGAGAAACCCAAGGGGAGGATAGTGCTTCGCCATCCCAGCCCGATCGCCAGGAAAAGCAGTTCTCCGACTATACCCAGCATGTCTCATAAGAAGTTATTCCTCCAACTCCTGGTGAAGCTTCACAAGAGGTTGAGCCTTCCTTCCTCAATGATGCCACTGAAAGAGACCCATCCCTTCTCGTGAAGTGCCAGATAAGATTGAGACCCCTGTCCCCAATCAAGCTGCTGACGCCACGGAATCACTCTCTACCCATGATTTACCCCATGAAAGAGAAGAGTGCTGTAGAGTAATGATTAATGAGATTAAGTATTTATTCTCTTTCTGATGAGATATCTTCCATATAGAGGGAAGAGCTTTTGTTCTCTATCTATCTAGCATATATTATATTCACTCCATTTATGTAATATTAGATTATAATCTATGTAATAAGGTTATATTCATGTAAATATTCCTGTATCTTGACTGACAGCCCTATCTTTTAGGCATAATGTGAGAGCACAAGAATGCATTTGGTCTGAAAACTAAAGACTAGTTCTTAGTTTGCTAGTGGAGATGTACAATGCATATTTTACCACGTCTGTAAAGCACTGTAGTGGATAGAGATTATGTTTGGAGATGTCTTTGTATTTGTTTGTCTTTGCAAACATTATGCAAATTATGACATTGCTCTGGTCAAATCAGTAGTCAGCCTGCTACTGAGGGCGACAGTGTCATGAAGGGTGTACTCTGTCCAGTTCAGTCGCTATGTGGTTCATTTTGTTATATATTTTATTATATGCCCAGTGTACATTTCTTTTGTATATTTCTTACTTTCTTTGTTTTAGCCACATTTCGGAGTGTGGAGACCCTAAGACTCCTTTTTCGAAACAATGATACTCCGCTAAACGCTTAATAATAACACAGATTGTATCTTTAACGTAGTGGGCCTTTAAGTTTATATAGTTTGTAAATAATTTATTCATTCATATTGTTGTGTGAACCATACTTACAAGTAGGCCTACAGCACAGTTTATATACATACCCGGTTATAGGGTTAATTAAAATTGTGCTTTGAATGTACAATAACCTGTCTGTGTCTTTTATCACTGCGTAACATTAATTTAAACACGAACCTCCCTGGTCCTATCATGCATTCCTATTGATCGTTCTAGCACGTTGAAAAAAGGAGACAGTGGGGTATGTTCGCGTGCGCGCGTGTGTATATGTGTTTGAGAAAGAGAGAGGAACAGAGAGAGAGAGAGAGAGAGAGAGGGGGAGGGAGTGGCGAGAAAGTGAAAGATAGGACCAGTGTTATAATGGAGAGAGAAGGGTGTGGTATGAAAGAGAGGACCAGTGTTTTGATGGAGAGAGAAGGATGTGGTATGAAAGAGAGGACCAGTGTTATGATGGAGAGAGAAGGGTGTGGTATGAAAGAGAGGACCAGTGTTATGATGGAGAGAGAAGGATGTGGTATGAAAGAGAGGACCAGTGTTATGATGGAGAGAGAAGGATGTGGTATGAAAGAGAGGACCGGTGTTATGATGGAGAGAGAAGGATGTGGTATGAAAGAGAGGACCAGTGTTATGATGGAGAGAGAAGGGTGTGGTATGAAAGAGAGGACCAGTGTCATGATGGAGAGAGAAGGGTGTGGTATGAAAGAGAGGACCAGTGTTATGATGGAGAGAGAATTAAGGGTGTGGTATGAAAGAGACGAACAGGGTTATGATGGAGAGAGAAGGGTGTGGTATAATAGAGAGGACCAGTGTTATGATGGAGAGAAAAGGGTGTGGTATGAAAGAGAGGATCAGTGTTATGATGGAGAGAGAGAAGGGTGGGGTACATCAGAGAGGACCAGTGCTGTGGTGGAGAGAGAGAGAGAGAAAAGGGTGTGTTATGAAAGAGGGGACCAGTGTTATGATGGAGAGAGAAGGATGTGGTATGAGAGAGAGGATCATTGTTATGATGGAGAGAGAAGGGTGTGGTATATCAGAGAGGACCAGTGTTATGATGGAGAGAGAAGGGTGTGGTATATCAGAGAGGACCAGTGATGTGGTGGAGAGAGAGAGAAAAGGGTGTGGTATGAAAGAGAGGACCAGTGTTATGATGGAGAGAGAAGGATGTGGTATGAAAGAGAGGACCGGTGTTATGACCGAGAGAGAAGGGTGTGGTATGAAAGAGAGGAACAGGGTTATGATGGAGAGAGAAGGATGTGGTATGAGAGAGAGGATCATTGTTATGATGGAGAGAGAAGGGTGTGGTATATCAGAGAGGACCAGTGTTATGATGGAGAGAGAGAAGTGTGTGGTATATCAGAGAGGACCAGTGTTGTGGTGGAGAGAGAAGGGTGTGGTATATCAGAGAGGACCAGTGTTATGATGGAGAGAGAGAAGGGTGTGGTATATCAGAGAGGACCAGTGTTGTGGTGGAGAGAGAAGGGTGTGGTATATCAGAGAGGACCAGTGCTGTGGTGTTCATAAAAGATTTTATGAAATGCCATGCACGCAATATAATACAAATCATATAACGTGGGCAAAGACATTTGGGAAATCAAGTTTTGGGGAAAAAAAACGGAAATTAATGGAATTAAACTATATTTAGCAATTGATAAATAGTGAGGACATGACGTCACAAACTGATTACCATAATTGCAATTTCTGTGGTGATTCTCATTGTTCCTGTGTTTTACATACTTTTTCAAAAAAATCATAAATTTCTTATTAGTTATCTGATTTTGCTCAATTTTTTTTAGATTGGTTTGTTTGATTTTCTGCTCCTAATGAAAGTAATTTATTTTTGGAGTGGACTTGCCCTCCATCCTAACACTATACTTTATTTCATATCATGCCCTTCTTGACTGATGATGCCTTAACATTGTCATCAAAAAGGTCATTCGAAGAATTATCCACGGTCAGATAGTGTCAAGTTGAACTTTTAAATTCGGTTGATTTTAAACACCTTGATAAATTTCCTGGCAAATAAAATTTCATATTGTAAGGAACGAGGATACATGCTATAAAATAACAGATGTAGGTACATCTCTCTCTCTCTCTCTCTCTCTCTCTTGTCATACACATACACAAACAAAAATGCCCCTTTGTCTCCCTTTTCATCGTCCTCGATAGACATGATAGGACAATGGCTATATGTAAAAGTTTCATGGAAGATGTTTGCTAAGAAGATTTCCTTCGCAGCTTCCCAGCAATAACGGTCAAAATCTTCTCCCCCCCCCCCCCCAAAAAAAAAAAAAAATCGTTTCTGGGTACTCTTCATCATTCTCTCCCTCCATTATTTATTAGTAGTCCTTTTAATCTATCAGTCTATCGTTTCCCCCTTACAACCTATACTCACTCCCTCTGTATCTGTCTCTTCCCCTTGCTCGCTCTCTCGCTCTCTCCCCCTTCTCACTCTCTATTTCTCTCTTCATAATATTGGAAATAAAACGACCGAACCAATACTGCATCGTCAGATTTATTTCATCGATTTATTGACAACTCAACTCTCAATTCATCTTTGCAAAGAGATCAAGCTTTCATTCACGTTTGACAAACTGGTATGATATAAGCTTAACATATTTTCCACCACTGTGCTTATTGTATTCTTCGAGGATGCCTACTCCTCCCGTGTAGCCAACTGTGCCATATCATCATCCTGAAAAACAGATGCATTCATGATCAGAGCTGCTTTCGGTGACACGATTTCCTTTTGAAAGGAAGTTGTATCATTTCTCAAAGCTTCACGATCAATCGGATCATTGTGATGTGCCTGTTTAAGCTTGGACATTTCTATTTTAAGTTGAACATTTTCACTCTCCAGTACAGAATATTTTCTCTTGATTTCAGAATTTTCTTTCTTTATATTGTAACTGTCGATCTTGAGTGACACAACTTCTGTTTGAAGGTTACTTATTTCCTTTTTCACAGATTCAAACATTTCAAAGTATTCCCTCCGGTCATTATTCACCCATATAAACTGACTGACATTTGTCTTTTTGATTTGATGGATTTTTAAGGCGTTTGAAATGGACCTCTTTCTGACCTGAGATAACTCGTCAGGTGCATCCTGATTGGAAGAGAGGCTCTTTGGACGAGATAATATCCCCTCCCCCTCTACGTATTTCATTTTCCCCCATTCCATAACCATGGCATAGAACTCCTGGGTACCACTATCACCTCCTGCATTATTTGCAGGAGGTTTATACGTAACCTTATCATTTAGGGAAGAGAGGCTAAGGGGCAGAAAAATCTTCCCTTTCTCTTCAATGCTATCATCACGAAGAGATGGATCGAACGAACGAACTTCATCCTCCTTGGAAGAGAGGCTCTTTGGACGAGATAATATCTCCTCCCCCTCTCCATCTTTTATCTTATCCCATTCCATACCAATGGCAGAGAATTCCTGGGTACTGCTAACACCTCCTGCATCACCTGCAGGAGATGGATATGTAACGCTATCAATGCGGGAAGAGAGGCTAAGGGGCGGAGAAGGGTCCTCTTCCTCTACATAACTAACATCCTGAAGAGATGGATCGTCATTTGGTGGAATACAGATATCAGCGATAACCATTTGGTCCAGGGCTTGAGCTCCAGGACCTGTCCCTTCTGGAGTAGCTCCAGCAGTCTCTTCAGCATTCATGTCTGGGCGTGAAGGAGGTGGATCACCAAGGTTCTTGATGTCCAGTGGAGCCTGGTCTTGGGTAGGAAGTTCTCCTTCCAAAGGGTGGTCATCGAGTACTATGTCAGGTTCCCTGGATGAATGAAATTTATAAAAAATAGTTTATTAATACCAAAGAAGAGTTTTATTCTAAAATTGACGCTAGGAACGCTAACTTATCATATTTATATCTATACGGATTGCATCTTCCTTTTAAGGAATGAAGTAGTGAAAATTGTTTCCTACTTAAATAATAATATGTTCGACATTTAATTTACTTTATTTCTACTTTACATGACTGTTAAAATGTTGTACGTTAATGAAGTATATATTCAAATGAATAAACATCAAATAAAATCAAAATCAAATCAAGAAATTAAGAGAAACTCTCTCCTTCTTGACATGACAACAGGTAACAAGATACTATCAGTTCCTGTTTTCACATTTGATTTTATTTTTAATTATCTTGAAGACGACGATTCAGGGTTACACGTTGGTATAGAGTTTAAATGTAGACATGCAAAATAAAACCGGCTTGTTCTATAGTGTCATTTAAAAAAAGTAATTTCGAAATGCATGGCATCTGTGAAATCAGTTTCGAGTCTTTTGGTGACCATACAAAAGCAAAAGTGATCAAATATTTTAGCATGCAACAATTATTTCTTCGTCCTTTTCTTTCCAACAACCCCTCCCATTTGCAACAAAGTTATTGATTTATTTGAGTTTATTCGTCCACAATGTGGAAATATGCTTTCCACCAGCATTACAATGATACGAGAAACAGAGTACAATAATATGAACATATGAACAATTAAGCAAGCAATTTCAGAACAGAAAAGATCTCGTCATTTCACATACATTGTTGTAAATAATACAAAATTGTTTAAGCCATCCAAAATTGTTAAACTTGATTAGATGATTAGAAATATCTTTGAAATAGCTTTATGATAACAGTTTATAAATTCAAATAATTATAATCATTATTGCTATTGTTATTATTATTAATATTATTATTATTATTATTATTATTATTATTATTATAATTATTATTATTATTATCTCTTAACGAATTGGTTGAACATGTGGATAGAGTTTGGTACGAAGGATTGGCGGAAGCGTGCTCGGTTTGTGCGTGGGACGTTTAATCGAATTCCAGAACGGTTGAAAGAATACTGGGTGTTGAGAGGGTGACTTTGATCTTTCATGATTTTGTTTGTTTTGGACATGAGTCTCTGTTCGAACAAACAGTTTATATCAGCCAAATCATGCCCTATCACTCTCTGTGCCGCTCGCCGCACCCGGTCTAAGCGAGTCCGGTTTTTCTGGGTCCCATTTCCGTAAAAGCAAATCACGTTGTATGTTAAAATGCTTTGTATTAGTGACTGATAGAACAAAACCAGAATTGTTCTGTCAACGTGAATATTTTTCATCATTCTCAGAAAGTAGAGTCTTTGGTTTCCCTTCTTACACAATATTTGTGTGTTTTTAGTCCAGTCTAAAGTGTTGGTAACTATGCTTCCCAGGTACTTGTACTCCTTCACCTGTTCAACCTCCTTATTATGAAGAAATAACGGATCGTGTTTATTTGATTTTTCCCGAAAGTCAAACACCATTTCCTTTGTTTTAGATACGTTTAAGTGGAGGTAGTGCGCATCACACCACTCAATGAAAGCCTTCACCGTTGTGACATAGTCATTTACATTCTCATCAGTAAGATGTCCAGTGATTACCATATCATCAGCATATTTTATGATATTACAATTTTCATTGTCACTGATAATTTTACTAGTATACAGGGAGAAAAGGGCGGGGGATAAAACACATCCCAGCGGGGCACCTGTACTAATTACCTTGGTACAAGATTTAATCATTCCCAATCTTACTGCCTGAGGTCTTTCTAGCAAGAAATTGTGAATCCATAGAACAAGTTGGGGAGAAGCATTCATTTCCAATAGCTTGGCAGCAAGAAGGTGAGGCATAATTGTGTTAAAAGCACTGGAAAAATCTACAAAGAGTGCCCTTACAAAACTCCCACCGACATCTAGGTGTTTATAAGCCCCATGAAGGAAACATAACACTGCATCGTCGACACCTCTGTTTTTGCGGTATGCAAACTGCAGTGGGTCGAGATGCTTACCGACCTGACTCATTAGCTTTTTCAAAACAAGCTTTTCTAAGCACTTCATGGCATTGCAAGTTAGGGATACAGGCCTAAAGTCTTTGTACTCGGTACATTTATTGCCTTTTGGTACAGGTATTATTGTTGAGGTTTTCCACAAAGTTGGTACGATGCCTAGATTTAACGAGTTCTGGAATAATTTAGTGTACACACATGCAAGTTGATCTTTGCAAACTCTCAGAACTTTATTGCTGATGTTATCCGGGCCTGCAGATTTATTCACTGCGAGGTGGGCAAACATCCTTCTCACATCGTGCTCTGTTACACAGATGTTATTCTCCCTATTATCATCGTTAACGTTACTTTGTAAGGTAGCCACAATATCTTCATTCATACTCCTAAAATGTTCGTCATCAAACCTGCAATAGTATTCGTTAAGCTCTTCAACAAACTCTTTTGACTGCACATTTAGTTGGCTTTTCTTCTGCCTATACCCTGTCAGGTTTTGCATAGTTTTCCAAGCAGATCTACTATCATTATCTTGAAAGCTCTTTTCAATTCTGTCTCTCTGAACCTTCTTACAATGTACAATTAGTCGATTAATCTCTTTCTGTAGCTCTTTCTTGAGTACATCGTTACCTTGATATACTGCAATTCTTTTTTGTTTGATCAAATCCCTTAACTCTGTTGTGACCCATGGTTTGCTGTTAGGGAAGGCCTTAATTACTTTACATGGTATTGTGAGTTCAACACAAAAGTTAAAAAAAAAAAAAAAAATTGGCATGACGTAGTCTATTATTACCTATAAACTTGGTAAAAAATAAGGTTGGTGGATATTCACAACACATGTGTCCATCTGGTTTAAGTGTGGGTATCAAATTTTGAACACCTAACATTGTTTACGACTCTGTAAACAACAATTGATTAATTTTTATCCTATATGACGACACTGAAATAACCAAGTCTTGCCAAATTTATAAAACAATGGATAATGAAGCAATTGTAAGGTCCGCTTAAGAAATATACCTTGAATTCTCTGTAACACAACTGTTAGGGTGTTCATCCATTTTCTTCTTACAGTGATTCATGGTAGTGCCAAGTCTGGATTTGTATCTCTCTAGAGTACTGTAAAGAAAGAAAGGACAATTTGTCAATTAGGAACAAAGAATATGAACAGATAGGCATACATATATCATGAAATCTAAAATATTCTTTGCAAAAAAAAAAATCATTTCAGAGTCCATTGTGGCATGCTAAAGTTTGTTGTGCAGAATCTGAGTCATGGTGGCCAATTCTCTAACCAGGGGCGATGGAGCATCTTCCAAAGTGGGGGGATGGGGCACTAACAAAAAGGGGTACTTTTATTTTGTGAGGTTGTAGTGCAAAAAATGACAGCCAGCCCATGAATTATGAATATGTTACTTTTGGCACAAATCCGAAAGCTCGGTAGAAAAGTTATAAATTAGCTTGGGGAATACCAGATTATGATATAGGATGATCTGATGTCAGAGAATTCTTATCTTTACGTATTCATAATACTAAATCTAAAAATGGGTTATCAGTGATTCAAACTGTTATTACATCTTTCTTTCTTGCTTTCGAATTCATTTACAATATTTTGTATCTTATTCGGAAAAATATAATATACAAACTCATATTTCACATTGCTATTTCTCTTTCATGTTACATGTCTATCAGTGTTTTCAGTATGCATTCTCTTGTTAAATTTTATGTATGAGACAATCTTGTTATGTGGAATTCGGAAAATAAAACAAACAAACAAATAAACACAAATGACTATATTTTCCATTTCAACAAAGGACTCATCATTTGTTTTGAGGACCTATATGACAATATGCTATCTATTTTATTTCCAGCATGCCTCCAAGAAAAAGTGTGCTTTAGGAGAAAGCGTTATTTAATTCCATTTCAGCGTCCTTAAAGAGTACTAATTTGCCAGTTTGAGATTCCCATGGATGCAGCTTTTAAATAATCATAACTTTCTTATTGTTTGTCTGATGTTATTCGGAATTTATTTTTCTTCATTCAATTTAACTTGTTGGAAAGGTTAAATTGCCCTTAAAATCGTTCACTTCGAAGGGCCAAACAATAAATTCTTAAATGTACGAATTATCAGTGTAATGACTAATTTCAACCTGTAATATGTTCTGGTTCTCTTAAAACACAACTTGGAAGATGTTATCAAAGTTTATTCATATTGCAGAAAGTTAAGTATCATTATACTTTGTTTGATTAAAACCATTAAGAATGTTTCACATCTGAGGACTATTCCAATTGGCATGAGAAGTCATCTTTATTACATATATTTAAAGTTACCTTTCTGTTTTAAACTTTGTTTTCCAAAATTATTAAGAAAACTGGAGATATATAAAACTCCTCTCGCCCTTCTTTAATACAGACATGGTAGATGTAGTCAACCATTTGGGGGGGGGGGAGGGGGTCAATGACAGTAAAAACAAAAACAAAAACAATATGTTTACATTTCGAATTTGTAAAAGGAAATAATGTTCAGTTTTGTGGATCTTTACTACAGGTTTGCCTATTATAATTATGTGCATTGTTCGGTTTTGAAACATCCATTTTTTTTCTGTGAACTTGTGCAATATTCAACAGGTAGGCCTAGATGGGGAATATCTAATAGTCCGATAGTAGCACTATAGAATACAAAATGAATAGATCATGACGTCTTAGCCGAGGCGATTATCATGAATTATGGAATAGAAAATATGAATTCACAACTTGAATATTCTTTAGCACATTTGCTTGTAGTCGTTACCATCGAATCGTTGTTATGTTAGCAGAGACAAGTGTGTAGTGATAACACCAACTGTATTTAAACCAAGAAAAGGACAATTTGTCGAATTGAAACGATTTCAAATGACGTGTTTTTACTCCGATCACTTTTAACTTCGAGTTTGATTAGCAGAATCTGAACGATAGCTGTGGTTAACCAGTTTCTGTATGGATAAATCTAATTTGCGCACTCGATCAAAATGGCGCCGGCTTAGGAAAAAACAAACACATTCTAACAGTCGAACAAACGTACCCGGTACGTTGATAAACAATAATATATTATGACGCATCAAGTTCAATGACATATTGTCATCTGAATTCATTGTAAAAACTAATCAAATTATAGACTGATTAATAACTCATTTATTTCTCACCTTTAATCTGAAGTTGTGAAGGCTGAAAATATCGTTTTAAGGCTGTTCTCTCACAGATTTGTCCTCAGGCAACTCAATCGTTGCTGTTTATAATGGTTATGAATGGTGGTCATGAATATCTGGGTTTCCCCGTCGCCCTTTCAGACGTTAAGTCTTTGGGTGCAGACCTTTTTAAAATTATGCCAAGGCCTATAATGTACTGGTTAATATGTAAATGCGCTTTATTAATACGATACAAGCATCTTCAGACTATAATACAAGTTTGACCTTGACCGATCTGACCTTGGAATTACACAAAATTCTTTAAAAACTTGTAATTAAGCCCAAATTCAATCATAAATTGATGCCATAATTATATCTGCATGTATGTGAGCAAACTTCGATACCATCCTGTCGGACTATATTACAGGCATATCTTAGTATGACGATTTGATTTAAAAAGGAAGGATGAATTAATCCAAGCCATTGTCTAAATTAAAAATTAAAATAAGAAGCACCTAATGTATATTCTTTATCTGGGCTTACTGTTTCAAAAATAAAAGGAATATGTATTCCGTAAACATGTAGCCTTTATCATGTCTAGGTGGAAGACTATAATATTGTTTCCTGAAATTTCCAAACATTAATTTCTTTACTGACGATCAATGTCACGATAGATATTGTAATAATACAAAGAAAATATTGATATGCAGGAAAATCATTTTGCTGCTTAATTGAGGTTACGGTGATCCCTTAAAAGAGAGCCACGTGACACATTAATTTGTTTGATATTAGTTCATACTACTCTTCAGAGGCGGTGCTATAGGGTAGCCTATAACAAAGAAAACGAAAGTGAAAGGCACACAACATTTGGGACAAAACATATGTGATAATATATCCCTCTTGTACTCCCTCTCCCTCCTAATCCCGATTCACCGAAGCAAAATCATTTTTCTTTTCACTTGATCATTTGCGTTATGACGCCGAGTAAATACACTCCTTAATGTTGGGATACAACAACCTTCTCTTTTTCCAAAAAGGTAAATTGAATGAAAACAGAAGACAAACAGATTAGTGAAATTTTGAATGAAATCAGGAAAACAAATAAGAAAGTTATGAATATTTAAAAGTTGCAGTCATGGGAATCTCAAATCGGCAAATATATCCTTTCTAAGGACAAATGAAATGTAAGTAAGTAAGTAGTAAGTAATAATTTCTTAGCTACCTATTTTTTTCTATTTATTGATTTTCTAAGCATACTTTGTTCATGTTATATTGTAAAACAGCATCTGAGGAACTAACACTTCAACAAGCTCTGCTTCTATAGTTAGTTCCTCTTTTCTCGTGCTTTTTTCTATTATATTTGTCGTTTCATTGCATACTGATTTTTGTAATATAATTATTCATTGTATTATGTTTTGCATGAGAAATAAAATCATTTGAATCATTTGAATCAAGTAGTAATGTAAGTCAACACTGATTTCTCCTATCACTTTTTTGTTGTTTGGGTCATGCTGAAAATAGATAGCATATTGTCATATTGGTCCTCAAAACAAATGATCTTACTTAGACGTTCCACATGCCACATAACAAGATTGTTTCATACACATGATTTAACAAGAGAATGCAGAATGAAAACATTGATTGATAGACGTGTAAACATGAAAGAGAAATAGCAATGTGAAATATGGGGAACCAAGCTATCAAAAAGCAGAGTTTGTATATTTTATTTTCCAGAATAAAATAGAAAATATTGTATAACTAAAATTCGAAAGCAATAAAGAAAGATTTGATAACAGTTTGAGTCACTGAAACATTTTAAAATTCAGTATCATGAAAAATGTGAAGAAGGAATACGTAAAGAATACGTGTATTTTATTTATATATATATATATATATATATATATATATATATATATATTATGTACGTATGTATGTACACATTGAAATCAAAGAATAGCTCAAGGTTGGACTGAATTAGGTGAGAGCACCAACCTCCTATCTCCATTGTGCTAAAAGATTCGATTTAGCATGAATACTTTGTACCCTTTCGCCAAACTCGACGGTATTTATTCTCTTTTTGAGGGCATTAATGACAACTCTGCGGTATCTGTCTGCCTTGACATTTGAATATTATGCAAATTACCAGATATTTCCCCAATACTCATACTTTGTTGGTTAAATGATAGCTAACTCATAAATTATTTTAGCATAAATCAAGTTATTTGTTTTCGTCCACAGTGATTCCGAGGTCCCTAACGTAGATAAGCATTATCTGATATCAGACCACCCTATATCATTATCTGGTATTCCCCAAGCTATTTATGTCTGCTCTCCCGAGCAATTGGATTCGTGCCAAAAATAAAACATTCATAATTCATGAGCTGGCCGTTTAGACCAATTACATTAGAGCTTGGGCGTACCTCTGCTAATTTGCATACGGGCGGGAACTTGAAATCGAAATTTGGATCCTCCGAAAGCGTATAAATACCGCAGTTTGGCGGGATAATAATCATAACTCGGGATCAGAACTGTCGTCACGTAAATTCGACAGTGGAGGTAAGTTGTTAGTACGCTTGCTCCATTCCGAATAGACAGACTCTCAATTCCTTGCATTTTGTGATGTCAAAATGGCCTATATAGAAAAAAAGATGACCGCATTGTAGCTTAGTGAAAAATACAGTTGGAACCTCTTGCCATATTATTCTTCGTCTCCTGATAAGTCTTTAAGTGTATGGATATACTTATGTGACCGCCAATGTTGCAGAAAAATGTCTTTTATCGTATGCGCAATTTATGTTCCTGATCTAAACGCCGAATATGTGACTACATTTTGTCAAAATACTCTGGAGCCGACATGTATCATGATCTTATGGGAGCAACTTTAGAATACCCCACCACAACAATTATTGACCAGACTTTCGTAGTGTATCCGACGCTTCACCAATGAAGCTAAATTGAAGATGTAGGTTTGTTAAGTAACACTAAACCTAACTCTAACCCTATAGGTCTTCGACGTTTATGTACATAAACCCTATTGGTATAATGGTATTTTAAAGTTTAGCCATCTTATGAACTGCAAGAATATCTAGGAGAATGAATATGAGTAAAACTGGTGGTTGGAGGAGTATCAACAGAGAAAGAAAATGAGTCCACCCCTCCCCATTTCTTTCATAAGTGCCCCTTCCCGTTCTCATATTTGTTTTTACCTATGACAAATGCCCCTTATAAAATCTGATAAGTGCCCCTTTTCCTTTGCAATAATTGAATTGGAATATATTTTTTTTCTGCAACATTCAAATAAAACAACGTTTCAGCAAACTGCAATACAACATATACAAAATATAACCAGTTCTTTTGAATGTGTATACAATATAATAGTAATAAATGAAGACAATAAAAAAAAGATTTAACTGATAACACAATACCAAGGATTATTAAGTAAGAAAGTTGCAGAAGAAGCAGATTTATTGCAATTAGCGATTGCTTGATATCATAGCGTGATAGCCAGGGGGATAGGGAAGGGGGGGGGGGGCGGGGGGAGGTTCGATTACAGAAAATAAAAAATAAAAATCGAGGGTGACAATAATGTGGTAGTGAAAATGAAAATATGCTGATGTAAATAAAAAATTAGATGAATGAATGAATAGATTGATGAGTAAATATGAACACAAGTAAATAATAGATAAATAAACAAAATTGCATAAAAATAGATGACAAAAATACCAATTGGTATTTTTGGGGGGAGGCATCAATCACTCATTGTCACATAATTGATAAATGTTTGAAAACACTTTACAAGTAAGGCCCCTTCCAGAGTAAGTCAACCTCCAACTTCTAAGAACACAAAACAAAGAGGCTTGCAAAATATAATGAACCCATATACACAGGCACGGTTATAGAAGAATAAAAGATAATGGGGGGGGGGGGGGTTCCGTTGTTTTCCTCACTTAAAGCTTGAGCCCACAAGCTCCTCCCCCCCCCCCCCCCCCCCCCCTCCTTCTCACGAATCGATACTGCCGCTACCACGTTTCATCTCCAAAGAAGGCAGTAGAGTTGATCAGAGGTCAGAAAAAGATGAACCCATCCCGCACACGCATACTATATTTACACACCCAAACACTAACAGAAACGACAAAATAAAGTTAAAAAGGCATGAAGGATATTATATAATCTCGACCACTCCCTTAGATTTAAAGGAACACAAATGCATGAAAGGACAAACTGAGTTCTGTCTAAAGTTACAAATACCCCTTTTCCTTTATAATAAGCGCCTCTTTTCTTTTCTCATAAATGCCCTATTTCATCTTTGGTGAGTGCCTCTTTTCAGGACCGACGAATTCCTCTTTTCACCTCTGATAATTTCCCTTCTAACTGTGACACGTGCCCCTTTTCCTTTCAAATAAGTACCCTTTTCCCTTCTGATAAGAGGCCCTTTCTCTTTTTAATAGTAGCCCCTTCCCTTTCTCACAAATGTCTCTTTTTACCTCCGACGATTGCACTTTTCAGTTTGACTCGAGCCCCTTTTCCCTTTTAATAAGTGCACTTTTTCCTTGTGATAAGTGCCCTTTTCACGTTTTGACGAGAACCCCATTCCTCTCTCTGAAATGCCCCCTTTAACCTCTGATAAGTACCCTATTTCCTTGGATATGTGCCCCCTTTTTAATTTTTTTAATATGAATCTGATAGCCACTATATTTGATAACCCTATAGCCCCTTTTCCTTAGACAGATACCCCTTTTCCATTCTTATAAGTGCCTTTTCATCTCTGGTGAGTGTCTTTTTTTCAGGAGCGAGAAGTGCCCCATTTTCACCTTTGATAACTACCTTATTTTACTTTGACACGTGCACTCTTCCTTTTCGAATAAATGCCCCTTTTTCCTTTCTCCATAACATGCGCACCTAATTTAAAGCAACTTAAAGCCCCCCTTCTTCAAAGAGCTCCCTCGCATTTATAATTGTTATAATTATTATAAAGTTATAAGGGCTTTTCAGTCTTTAAGATTGTGCTCTTCAGGAACTTTTAAGAAATCTTGAATCTTAAATTTTTTTGCTCGTTCGCTTTGCTCGCTCGTAAATTAACATTCAGACCATCACACCCATATGCAAAGTATGATGCTTGTTATAAGCAGTATATTGGACCATGTAAAGAGAGAAACAAAATTGATGTCATCCCTGATAGTGTACACAACCATGATGATGTAGGGGTATATACCAATGTCTAAACATTGTATGTTTAAACTTTGAGGTTTACCTTTGTAGATGCCCCTTTTTCCAGAAAGGTTTTATTTTCGTTGGTGATTCCACTTTTGAAGACGCTCTGCGCCCTGCTTAAAGTTATGGCCATCCTTACTCAGATTCTGCACAACAAACTTTAGCATGCCACAATGGACTCTGAAATATGTTTGCAAAGAATATTTTAGATTTCATGATATCTCTATGCTTATATGTTTATATTCTTTGTTCATATTCGACAAATTGTTGTTTTTATTTCTTGACAGGACTCTAGAGAGATACAAATCAAAACTTGGCACTACCATTAATCATTGGATGAAGAAAATGGACGAACACTCAAATAGTTGTGTTGCAGAGAGTTCAAGGTATATTTCTTAAGTGGGTCGTACAATCACTTTATAATCCAATGCTTTATACATTTGGCAAAGACTTGGTTATTTTAGTGTCGTCATAATTATAAGACAAAAATTCAGTTGTTGTTTACACAGTCGTAAACAATGTAAGGTGTTCAAACTTTGATACCCACACAGACACTTGAACCAGATGGACACACGCATGTGTTGTGAATATCCACCAACCTTACTTGTTTACCATGTGTATAGGTAAGAATAGACTACATGTATGTCATGTCAATGACTTTGTTGCAAATGGGAGGGGTTGTAGGAAAGAAAGCTTTTATTTTGGATGTCTACATTTTAAACTCTATTCCAACATGTAACCCTTAATTGTCGTCTTCAAGATAATGACAAGTAAAATCTGATGTGAAAACATAAACGGATGGCTAATTATCATTTTACCTGTTCTCATGTCGAGAAGGAAAGGGGCTCTCTTAATTTTTGATTTGATTTTGATTTGATTTGATGTTTATTCATTTGAATATATCATATTTCGTAACTATATTTCGTAATAATATAATATTTTAACAGTCATGTAAGGTAGAATGAAAACAAATTGAATGTCAAACATATTGTATTTTAAGTAAGAAAAAATTTGTTTGTACTACTTCATTCCTGAAAAGTGGAGAAGCAATCCGTATAGATATGAACATGATAAAGTAAGCATTCCCAGTGTCAACTTTAGGATGAAACTCTTCTTTCGTATTAACAAAGTTTTAACAAATAATTTCATTCATCCAGGGAACCTGACATGGTACTCTATGACCATCAATCAGAAGGAGAACTTCCTACCCAAGTCCAGACTCCACTGGACATCAAGAACCTTGGCGATCCTCCTCCACCACGCCCAGGCATCAATACTGAAGAGACTGTTGGAGCTACTACAGAAGGGACAGGTCCTGGAGCTCAAGCCCCAGACCAAGATATCGCTGATATTTGCATTCCACCAAGTGGCGATCCATCTCTTCAGGATGGTAGCTATATAGAGGAAGAGGACCCTTCTCCGCCCCATAGCCTCTCTTCCCTAAATGATAATGTTACATATCTACCTCCTGCAGGTGATGCAGGAGGTGATATCTTTACCCAGATATTGTTTCGACCAAAGAACCTCTCTTCCAATAAGGATGAAGTTCGTTTTTTCGATCCATCTCTTCATGATAAAAGCATTGAAGAGGAAGGGGAGATTTCTCTGCCCCTTAGCCTCTCTTCCCTAGATGAAGAGGTTACGTATCAGCCTCCTGCAAATAATACAGGAGATGATAGCGGTTATCACGAGTTTAATGCTATGGGTATGGAAAGGGAGAATATAAAATATGATGAGGGGGAGGAGATATTTTCTCGTCCAAAGAGCCTCTCTTCCAATGAGGATGGAGTTCTTTCTCGAGCACCTGACGAGTTATATCAGGTCAGAAGCACCTCTAAAATCGACAGTACTGTTATGATGTAAAGAAAGAGAATTCTGAAATTAAGAAAGAAAATTCTGCACTTAAAAGAGAGATTGATCGACTTAAGATCGAAATGTCTAAGCTTAAACAGGCAGGTCGCGAAGATCTCATTGATCATAAAGCTTTGAGAAGTGATACAACTTCCTTTCAAAAGGAAGTCATGTCACCGAAAGCAGCTCTGAATGCATCTGTTTTTCAGGCTGATGATATGGCACAGTTGGCTACACAGGAGGAGTAGGAATCCTCGAAGAATACATTGACCACAGAGGTGCAGAGTATGTTAAGCTTATAGCATACCAGTTTGTCAAATATGAATGCAAGCTTGATCTCTTTGCAAAGTAAATGAATTGAGAGTTGAGTTGTCAATAAATCGATAAATAATCAGACGATGCAGTATTGATTCGGTCGTTTTATTTCCAATAGTACGAAGAGAAAGAGAGAGAGAGAGAGAGAGAGAGAGAGAGAGAGAAAGGGGAAGAGACAGAGACAGGGGCGGGAGTAGTAAGGTGAAAATGACAGACGGGTAGACTGAGAGGACTACTAATAAATTAAAATGAGTCTGAGAGGAAATATTGTGGGGAAAAAATGTCGATCGTAATTTTTAGGAAGCTGCATGCGAGAGATATCTTCTTAACAGACTTCTTCCATGAAACTTTTAAATATAATATTGTCCTATCGTGCCTATTTATCGTATAGGACGTTGACAAGAGAGCCAGAGGGGTGTGTTCGTGTAAGAGAGGGAGAGGAAGGGGGGGGGGGGGGGGGGGGGGGGGGAGGGGCGAGAAATTGAAAGATACATGACCAGTTTTATGATGGAGAAAGAAGGATGTGGTATGAAAGAAAAGACCAGTATTGTTGTGGAGAGAGAAGGGAGTTGTATGAGAGGACCAGTGTTGTGATAGAAAAAACAGGGTGCATGTGGTAAGAAAGAAGAAAGAACCTGTGATCGAGAGAGAATGTTGTTCTTTCCCTAATGATTGTAGTACATTGACCTGAGACATAACCCTAAGCGCAAATGGGGATCAAGTTAAAAGAAAACTGATGTATCTTCGGGAAGTAGGAGGGAGAGGGGGTAGAAGAGGGGATAGAATAGAGGGTAGAAGAAGGAAACATTATTCCATATATTTCGCCCCAAATGTTGGGTGCATTTCCATTTGTCGTTTGCGCCTTTGAAGAGTAGTACATGTATAAATTAAAATCAAACAAGTTTCTCTCTTTCAAGGAATCACCTCAATTTAGCAGCAAAATGATTTTCCTTCAAATTTATTTAAAAAAAAATTAAATCACAATAATGTACAAAAAAATATTGTGACACTGATCGTCGGTAAAATATAAATACCTGGAATTTTCTGGAAATGATATTCTTCTATCTAGACATGATATAGGCTACATGTTATCACATACATATTCCTTCTATGAAAACAGTAAGCCCAGATAAGGAATATACATTTAGTGCTTCTTATTTAAATGTTTAATTCAGACAGTGGCTATAGGATTACATTCATCCTTCTTTTTGAAATCAACTCATCATATTAAGATATGCCTGTAATATAGTCCTACAGGATGGTGAAGTCTGTCACATGCAGATATAATAATGGCCTGATATCAATTCATGATTTTGAATTTTGGGCTTAATTACAAGATTTTAAAGAAGGGTTGTGTGATTCCAAGTCAGATCATAAACTCGTATTAGTCTGAAGAATGCTTCCATCGTATTAATAAAGCGCATTTAGATACTAACCAGTATATTATAGGCCTTGGCATAATTTTTAAAAAGGTCGACTTTACCCAAAGACCGTGGAACAGGTCACATGATGTGGCAGAACATGGCTAGACCTTTGTAACCTACATGGTAACTCACGATATCCAAAGTATACAGCTCTTTTGTTGAGTTCTGGTCATGAGATTGTATAGTGTAAGAAACGGTGTGGAATCGGTCAGAAAAAGATGATCATGTAGCATATAAGCATTGGTGTGTACTGCAAGGTTCTGGAATCATCAAAATGATAAGAAATTTGGCCAAGTCTTGGTAAAAGTAACAAGCACTTTACACAGAAAGATGTATACGGGACTACACAAACATGTGGCATAAACATTGTGGTTCTCATTTTAAGCTGTTACATGTCATATTTAGAATATGGAGGCATTTGAAGAGCCATGTATTTCAGGGGACATTTTCTCTCTGATGTTCTGCCACACTTGCATAATAACAATGACAACGCTCACAACTTATTTTTTACCTCTCCCCAGAACTAAACTTTCTCTTTAACGTCAGGAAATTCAACGGGGAAAACCAAACATTCATAACCATTCATAATCATTATGAACAGCAACCATTGAGCTGGTCGTGGACAAATATGCAACAAGAACAGCCTTAAAACGATATTTTCAGCCTTCATAACTTCAGATTAAAGGTGAGAATTAATTGAGTTATTAATCAGCTTTGCAGCAAAGATGACTCGTACACGAAAACTTATAATTTGATTTGTTTTTACAATGAATTCAGATGAGAATATTCATTGAACTTGATACGTCATAACATACATGTATTGTTTATCAACGTATCGGGTACGTTTGTTCGACTATTATTAGATTTTTTTTTCCTCATCCGGCGCCATTTTTATCGAGTGCGCAAATTAGATTGTCCATACAAAAACTGGTTAACCAAAGCTTTCATTCAGATTTTGCTAATCAAACTCGAAGTTGTTATCATAATTAACTCGTTAAAAGGACTAGAAGTAAATACATGACATTCAACATCTTTTCAATTTCACAAATTGTCCTTTTTTTGGTTTAGATACAGTTGGCACTACCACTGGTACGTCTCTGCTACAATGGGAACTAACTCAACCAAATGTGCTAAAGAATATTCAAGGTATGAATTTATATATTCTATTCCATAAATCATAATAATCGCCTCAGCTAAGACGTCATGATTTTAGAGCTCCCATCTGACTATATTTCACATATAGCTGTTGAATGTTGCACACTGAGTTCACATACAAAGTTGGGTGTTTCAAAACTGAATAATGCACACATAATACAAGGCAAACCCGTAGTAAAGATCCTCAAAACTGAAGATATTTCCTTTTTGTCATGATTGAAATGTAGATATATCGGTGTTTTTTTTTTTACTGTCATTGACCCCCCCCCCCCCAAAAAAAAAAAAATAAATAAATAAATAAATAAAAAAAATAATAAAAATAAATAAAAATAAATAAATAAAAAAAAATATAAAAAAATATTTTAAAATAAATAAATAAAAAAATAAATAAATAAAAAATAAACAAAATGGTTGGCTAGATCTTCCATGCCTGTATCAAAGATGATCGAGATAACTAACATAATCCAGTTTCAAACTTTAAAACGCTGTAATAAAGATAACTTCTCATGCCATTTGGAATAGTTCTAACCAGCTAAATTGAATGAAAGCAGAAGACAAAGAAATCAGAGAAACAGATTAGAGACATTTCGAATGTTTATAACAATATGGAGGTTATGAATATTTAAATGTTCCAGACATAGGAATCTCAAACTGGCAAATAAATCGTCTATGAGGACATTGAAATGACTTTTTTGTTGAGGCATGCTGAAGATAGCATATTGTCATAGGTCCTCAAAACAAAAGATCTTAATACCTAGTCATATTTTGAAGGAAAAAAAAAAGCATTTTGAAAGTAGATGTACTAGCAAAAATGACACTATAAAACAAGCCGGTTTTACTTTGGATGTCTACATTTAAACGCTATACCAACATGCAACCCAATCGTCGTCATCAGGATAATTACAAGTAAAATCAGATGTGAAAACAGGAACTGATTTCTAATTAACATGTTACCTGCTCTCATGTCAAGCAGGAAAGAGATTCTCTTAATTATTGATTTGATTTTGATTTGATTTGATGTTTAATCATTGGAATATATTATACTTTGTAATAATATAATATTTTAACAGTCATGTAAGGTTTAACATGTTGTCAAACATATTGTTTTTTAAGTAGGAAACAACCCTTTTACTACTTCATTCTTGAAAAGGGTCGAAGCAATCCGTATAGATATGAACATGATAGATTAATCATTCCTCGGGTCAATTTTAGAATAAACTCTTCTTTCCTATTAATAAACTATTTTGTTTAATAATTTCATTCATCAAGGGAACCTGACATGGTACTCGATGATAATCAATCGGAAGGAGAACTTCCTACCCAAGACCAGGCTCCACTGGACATCAAGAACCTTGGCGATCCTTCACCACGCCCAGGCATCAATTCTGAAGAGACTACTAGAGTTACTCCGGAAGTGACAGGTCCTGGAGCACAAGCCCTGGACCAAATGGCTCCTATAGAAGATATCGCTGATATCTGCATTCCACCAAGTGGCGATCCATCTCTTCGAGAGGAAGGGACGATTTCTCTGCCCCTTAGCCTCTCTTCCCTGGACGATAAGGTTACATATCGACCTCCTGCAAATAATGCAGGAGGTGATAGCTTTACCCAGGAAGTCAATGCCATGGATATGGAACGGGAGAAATTGAAATATGAGGGGGAGGAGATATTTTCTCGTCCAAAGAGCCTCTCTTCCAAGGAGGATGAAGTTGGTGCTCGAGCACCTGACGAGTTATCTCAGGTCACAAAGAGGTCCATTTCAAACACCTCACAAATCGATCAAATCAAAAAGAGAATTGTCAGTCAGTCTGTAAGGGTGAATAATTATTGTTTGAAGTACTATGAAATGTTGAAATCTATGAATCTGTTGAAAAGGGACAACAATAACATTAAAATAGATGTTGTGTCACTCAAATCCGAAAATTATGACAGAAAGAGGGAAAGTGATGAAATTAAGAGAGAAATGTCTGAAATTAAGAGAGACATGTCTGAAATTAAAAGAGAAAATCATGAAATTAAGAGAGAATACATGTATTCTGTAATTAAGAGAGAAAATTCTGAAATTAAGAGAGAATATTCTGCACTTAAAAGTGAAAATGTTCAACTTAAAATAGAAATGTTCAAGCTTAAACAGGCACATCACAATGACCCCATTGCTCATGAAACTATGAGAAATGATTCAACTACCTTTCAAAAGGAAGTCATGTCACCGAGAGCAGCTCTGAATGCATCTGTTTTTCAGGATGATGATAAGGTACATGATGATACAGTTTGTTACACAGGCGGAATAGATATCCCCAAATAATACAATGACCACAGTGGTGGAGAGTATGTTGCATGTGAAAATGTAATAAAATTTTAATCTTGAAAAAAGCGCTTATATCATACCAGTTTGTCAAATGTTATTTTCAGCTTGAGAGGACTATTAATAGAGGGAGAGAATAATGAAATGAAGACTGAGAGGAAATATTGGGGGAGGAGGGGGGGGGGGGGTAGGATTTTGACCGTTATTGTTAAGAAGGTGCATTCTTCACAAAATTCTCCCATGAAACTTTTAAATATATTTATAGCCATTATCATGGCTATTGAGGACTTTGAAAAGAGAGAAAGGGGGTGTGTTTGTGAGTGTGTGGGAATTTTCTTTTACAGAGAGACAGAGAGGGGGAGGGAGTGAGGGAGGGGTGAGAATGTGAGAGAGAGGGAGAGAAAGACGAGACGGGAGAGAGAGGGGAAGGAGAGAGAGAGAGAGAGAGAGAGAGATAGAGATGATGAGAGAGAGAGAGAGAGAGAGAGATTGGGAGGGGAAAGAGGGGTGTAGAAAAAGATACAGATGATTGGAGAATGAGGAGAAAGAGGTGGAACGGAGGAAGAGAGTGGAGAGGGTGATAGAGACAGAGTCTCGGAGAAATACAGGAACGAGAAGAGGGGGCAAAATGGTATTTATGGAAATTTACATGTAGGGCTTATACCTAAAGCTATATTATTTTATAGCATGTATCCTTGTACAATATGAAATGTCAGTTGCCAGGAAGTTTATCGAGGTGTTTGATATCCAACATTGTCCAATGACTTTAAAAGTTTCACTTGCCACTATCTGAATGTAGTTAATTCTTGGAATAATCGCCTTTCTGCTGACATATTGTTGAGGCATCATCAGTCGATGTTTTTAAATCCAAACTCAATGAGCACTGAAACAGATGTGTAATAAGATTGAAGTTTTTTAAGCTAATTCTTCTACTCTTTATCTGCTCTTTCCCTCTCTCTCTCTCTCTCTCTCTCTCTCTATTATCTCTCTATCTTTCTCTCTCTCTCTCTCCTCTCTCTCCTCTCTCTCTCTCTCTCTCCCTCCCTCTCTCTCCCCCTCCTTGTGTAAGGAGCTCGAAAGAAATATAATCACCCCTGGAAAACGATGAGAAAGCTATAAATCATGGTTTCCTTTTCAACAGTAAAGTACACAATAAAATATTCATACAATGTTCTCCCAAACACGGGCCTCATATCAATACAAATGTTGTAACTGGTTCGAACTGGAATTTTTCTGGCACATCGGTCATAGTCTAACAACCAAAACAATATATGTCTTTTCCATTTACAGACAAACTTAAAACACTTATGGCTATACGTGGAATATTAATCTAATTAAAAATTCGTCATGAAACGCAATACAATGGAGCTGAGGCCGTGGAAGGCTAGAGAGATACCTAGTGATTCTGTCTAAATAACATGGCGATTTGGAGCCACATAATTTGTAAGGGCCCTATTTGTCTTTAAAACTGACTAGCATCTTGGATGGTCGTAATCGGGGTTATAAAATCATAAGGAGATCTTCATTTCTTTATAAATATACTTTAATTAACCTAGCTACAACTACTTGATCTCTAAGGAATACTCCAATCTGTGTAGATCTAGCTACTTTCTTTGTTTATTTTTTAAAAATACAAAATGAGTCTCGAATTGCAGACTAATTGTCTAGACGAAAGGGGGAATCCCCGTTTGGATGTGCGAAGCAACAACCCACGTCCACGTCATCGTTGGCTTCAAGCCTATACTCCCTATCCTGCGAACAAATCTGATAAAGAACAGGTAAAATACATTTATTTTGCAGCTTATCTATCTTAGATTCTACAACACATTTTAAGTATGAATTAACGTTTTTTTAATCAGCGATAATCCATATCCAAAGAACCGGCCCTGGCCTGCGCCTGGCAGCCATTTTTAATATGCGTCATGCCATTGTGTTTACAAACACCGGGGCAGCTGCAGCGCAGTGCCACTGTATATCAGTGCAGTGCAGTATGCTGGAGGATATTTGGATTCAGCAGCATTTAGGTTCAGGCCCAGGGCCAATGTGGCAAGGAAAGTCGGCTCTATAACATAAAAACAGGCAGAGGATAGCAAATCTGGTATCAACTTAAACGTACTCTGACTGCCACATTTCTTGAGATAATTCTTATTTCAAATTTTGTATGGAGGTCCATCATGATCATAGATCTAGTCAATGGAGATTGCAATATTTCTAGTCGTATCATTATCCGAATACCGTAGTATAGATATAATAACTGCTATGAGAGGGATAGTTTTTTTTATAGGCTCAAGGGGACGTTACATCCTGTTATCACCCCGAGGCGTGACTCGATATTAAAGCAGTCTTTGCATCTGTAACGTGTTTATTTAACCGAGGGAAATTATAGCTAACCAAAATCAATCATCGACCATGCTGCATCAAAAACAATCTAAACTCTCCAACAAAACTCAAGTAACTCAGGACAGTAGATAAAACATCTTCACACCAAGAAGGACGGAACAGAACTGTCTTTAATATACAAAATTATAACATGTCTCTTAGTACAAATCAGGCATCATAACAAAATAAACCAATCAGGGGAAAGTCATGTGATAAGAGAAACCAATGAGGTGAACAGGCTAGATAGATCAAAGGTGAGAGGCAAAGAGAACGAATGAGAGAAGAGAAAGTGCATGTTGCTAGGGCAGGAAAAGGCAACCATGCATAGAGAATGAGAAGACAACAAAGGGAATGGGTTTGAAGAAGAAGGAGGAAAATAAGGTGTGGCAGTAGTGCAACTGAAAGACTGCTGTAAGAAGGTGAATGAAATGGGAACATGAGCTGGGAAAATGAATATGCAAATGAAGAATGCAAATATATAAATGAATATGTAATAATACATAAGGAAGAGAGAAGAAATTTACTTACTGAAATATAAAGACAATTTCAAACTCTTACAATACGTTATATAATCAGCGACAATCCAATTCCAAAGAATTCTGATCTTGTTCAATTTGAGTTATTCATAAAAGCTGGTTGGGTGCAAACACCCTCACTGTCAGCCATTTGTGTGCGTCATGCCTTGCCATGGTGATCATGGTGTTTACAAACACCGGGGCGTGGCGCATGGCCAGCAATCGTTTATCATTATCCGAATACCGTGGTATAAGCTGGTTTAGGGAATTTAATCACCTAAATAAAAGAAATAGAAATAGATTTCTTTCCTACCTTGTCTCGTAGAAACACCTGTTGAGTACAGATACTTGGAACATATATTATATCACAAGTAGTAGTTCAAATATTGCACAGCACCCGTAGAAAGAATATGTAAGACCATGTACAAAGTAATGACGCTTCTTCGCGAATTAAGTAAAGAAGAAGAAACTTATAATCTCTATAAAGTAATAAGGCCTCAGAACCGAGTAGAGAAACAAGCGAAGAAATATGACAAGAATTAAGATGAAGCTGAATTAGCTTTGCTGTAGATAGACTCTCTAGAATACGTGTGCTCTATATGAACAGCTCAGGAGAAGTGATGAAAATAGGTGTGGCAAATAAAGCAAGCAAGTGTAATGTCCCTGTACAGTATAAGCTATACCAGTACATTAGGTGGTTGCACATCCCAACCCATAGGGTATGGAATGTGCTTGCCAGAGTAAGTATTTGTGGCACTCTAGTAATGCAACAGGTGTCACTAAAGAAATGAGTGACAATGGAATAAAAGGCTAGACTTCAAGCCACACAATAAAGACAAGACAATAATATTTACAAATGCAAAGTTCTCCAAAGGTCAAGTCACTACAGTAGCTCCCCTCTAGATTTGTTGTCGAATGAAAAGTAGCAACAAATCGATGAGGAAAATAGACCTACATGCATGTTGACTTGAAAATACGAAAATATGGTAATATTGCATGTTGAAACACAGTAAGTTTAATATGCTTCACCCGACTTCGAAAAAATCCACGAACCTCACTGGCCATCTAACTTGACGACCAGACCTGGTCTTTCGAATCGCAGGAGTGTTCTGCTTCAGTGCAGGATCCAATGCTAACGGTGCAGGATCCAGTGCTAACGGAGCAGGATCCAGTGCTAACGGAGCAGGATCCAGTGCTAAGTCTGCGGAGTTGGATTGCCGAGGGACTTGGATAGGTGGATCTTGACCCTTCTTAGATTGAGCAGGGAGATCTTGCTCCATGGTTTAAGTCTCTCAACACTGACAGTTTCACGTTTACCATTGTAATCAATAGTAAAAAACTTGTCAGAGCGTTGAAGGACTCGAAAAGGCCCCCTGTAAGGAGGTTGAAGGGGCCCCTTGACTGCATCAACCCTCAAAAAGACGTGGGATGAGGAATGCAACTCTGGGTGTACCTGTGTAGGGGTAGCTCGTTGTTTGCGAGTAGGGGTGGGATGTAATTCACGCATCAGTCTCTTCAGTCTGTGGGCGTAATTAGCTGGATCGCCAGCAGAGTCAGTCTGCGAAGGAGACACAAATTGGGCCGGTAGCATGACCGTAGTACCAAAAACGAGTTCTGCTGCGGAACATCCCAGATCAGACTTGATAGCTGTACGTATACCCAGCAATACCAAGGGAAGGACCTCAGTCCAACGGACTGTGTTATGCGCCTTGAGAGAGGCTTTGAGTTGCCTGTGAAAACGCTCAACAAGCCCATTGGCTGCTGGATGGTATGCTGTTGTGCGAATGCGTTTAGTGCCAAGAAGATTAGTGAGAGCAAGGAAGAGTGCTGACTCAAATTGTCTACCCCTGTCTGTAGTAAGAGTAGTTGGAGCACCAAACACCGCTACCCATCTGGCCACAAAAGTATGTGCTACAGTATCCGCAGTGATATCTGGGATAGGTATAGCTTCTGGCCATCTGGTGTAACGATCCACACAAGTAAGAAGGTACGTGTTACCCTCTGAAGTAGGAAGTGGGCCTACAAGATCGATGTGCACATGAGAGAAACGCGCATCAGGTGAGGTAAAAGTGCCAAGTGGAACTTTTGTGTGTTTATGCACCTTGCATCTCTGGCATTCAAGACATGTTCTGGCCCATTTCCTGATATCATGATTAATACCAGGCCAAACGAAACGTTCCGTGATGAGCTTTTGAGTGGCCCTGATCCCAGGATGGGATAGTCCGTGGAGGGCGTCAAAAATAGCTCGTCTGTGTTTGACTGGAACAAGGGGTCTAGCAACACCTGTCGAAACATCACATAGCATGGTAGTAAAAGAACCAGGAAGCGATATAGACTTGAGCTGAAGCGAGGAGTCCTGTACCTCACTATCATCCTCTTGATCTTTCGCAATGGCTGCAAAATCTATGACCGAGGATGAATCAACTCTGTCGATACACAGACGGGAGAGAGCGTCTGCTGCTGTGTTCTCCCTTCCTGCTATGTGGTGTATCTCAGATGTGTATTGGGATATGAAATCAAGCTGGCGGATTTCACGAGGTGAGTGTCGGTCAGGCTTTGAATTCAAAGCATGGGTGAGAGGTTTGTGATCCGTGTAGATGGTAAATGTGCGACCTTCAAGTAGATGTCGAAAGTGCTTTACACCGAGGTAGGCTGCTAACAGTTCCCGACCGAAAGTGCTGTACTTAGTCTCGGCAGGCTGTAGTCTCTTAGAAAAGAAAGCCAACGGTTGCCAAATACCATCTACCAGCTGTTGGATAGTTCCCCCAACTCCCACATCAGATGCATCAACCAACAGGCATAGAGGAACATCAATTCTAGGATGAACTAAAACTGCAGCGTTAGCTAACTGATCTTTAGCCTGATTGAAAGCAGAAAGTTCTTGTTCACCTAGGGTGATTGGTTGGTTCTTCTTCAATCTATTTTTCAACAGATCCGTGAGAGGCTGGAGTACTTCTGCACACCGCGGAATGAACCGTCTGTAGAAATTGATCAGCCCGAGGAACTCTCGTAGTTTGGTAAGTGATGTAGGTATCGGAAAATCACGGATGATCTTCACCTTGTCACTAAGTGGCTGTATTCCTTCCGAGTCAACTTTATGCCCTAGAAAGGACAGTAAAGGTACTCCGAACTGACACTTAGCGGGGTTGAGAATGATTCCATACTCTTGCAGGCGGTCAAAGAGTAAACGGAGATGTGTCTCGTGTTCGTCTTTGGTAGTACTAGCTACAAGAATATCGTCTAGATAAACATAGACGAAAGGAAGACCGCGAGTGACATCATCCATCAATCTTTGGAATGTCTGAGCTGCATTGCGAAGGCCAAACGGCATCCTAACAAACTCGAATAATCCAAAAGGGGTGGTTATAGCTGTCTTGTGGATATCGCTAGGCTCGACTGGGATCTGATGATATGCCCTGATGAGATCAATCTTGGAAAAGATTGTCTTGCCACTAAGTGACGCAGAGAAATCTTGCAAATGAGGAATAGGGTATCTATCAGGAATAGTACGAGCATTAAGCATGCGATAATCTCCACAAGGTCGCCAGTCCCCTGGTGTCTTCTTCGGAACCATGTGCAAGGGACTTGACCAGTTGCTATCAGATTGTCTGATAATGCCGAGTTCAAGCATGTGTTCAAACTCTGCCTTGGCAATCTGCTGCCGATCTGGAGCAAGCCGACGAGGGCGAGCTGAAGCAGGTGGGCCTCGAGTTTGGATATGGTGGGTGGTTGTATGCTTGACTTCTGAGTGCTTGTACACTGGCCGGGTGATGTCAGGATACTCACGAAGAAGGGAGTGGAAACGCTCCGAAGTATCTTGCTTGACATACACCGGGCTAATGATGCCTGTGTATGTACCGACTCCCTGTACTGTAAGAGTGGTGGTGGTGTCTATCAGCCGTCGATGTTTGATGTCGACTAATAGTCCATAGTTATCAAGGAAATCGGCTCCCAAGATAGGTGTAGGTATGTCCGTGACAACAAAAATCCAACGAAAAACTCGCCGCAACCCAAGATCAAGAGTGAAAGATCTCTGGCCAAAAGTCTTAATGGGTGACTTGTTAACAGCTTGAAGTTGGATATTTGTTGCACTTACCATTGCCGATTTTCCTAACATGGTATGAGGGAAAATACTAACTTCGGCCCCAGTATCAACAAGAAAACGCGTGCCTGATTGTTTATCATGAACAAAGAAAAGGCGACTGGGTTGAATGGTGCCAAGTGAATTAGTCGCCGCTATTCCTTGGCGGGCCCGTTTCCCTGGACATATCCAGGGCGGCTTTGTCCTGCTGAGTATGAACAAGGACTTATGCACTTCTGGGCTCGTTTGCCATGCTTCCAGTGGTACCAACATTCAGCCCCAGCATGTTGTTGATGACGACTCGGGCTACGGGAAGCTGATTGGCGAGGGCCGGAATTCTTCGGGCCTCGCTGTCGACTGCGACTTCTGCGGTCCTCCTGTATAGAACAAGTCAAGGCTTGTACCTGAGCAGCCAGTTGAGCAACCTGGGTAGAAAGTCGATGTACTTCACCAGAGTCATTGGGAGTAACGCAAGCGTAAGTCTGCGCTGGCACTTCTTTAGGTAAGACATGAGAAATAGTAGGCGGACCAGCAACTTCAACAATTTTGTCGGCTAATGCCGCTAGCGCAACCAAGCTGACATCATCGCTTGTGGAAGCGAGAATCAACTGTACATTGGTTGGCAGGCGTTGCAAAAATAATTGCTTAAGTATACTAGTTTCCAAAGTATTAGAGCCTAATAATTGTTGCATTCTCCTAAGGAGTTGGGAGGGCGACCTATCGCCTAACTCTTCACTCGTCAGCAATTTGTTCAGACGCTTTTGCTCAGAGA
Source organism: Strongylocentrotus purpuratus (assembly GCF_000002235.5). Classification (NCBI taxonomy): domain Eukaryota; kingdom Metazoa; phylum Echinodermata; class Echinoidea; order Camarodonta; family Strongylocentrotidae; genus Strongylocentrotus; species Strongylocentrotus purpuratus. Next base: position 14,735,875 of record NW_022145596.1, read on the forward strand.
CAGAAGTTCGCTTAACCAGTGCTGCTTTTAGTATCTTGTACGGCTCTGTTTGGGGAGGGGCAATTAAAATATCGCGCACCTCTAGAGCTACCTCTGGTTGTAATGAGGCGACAACATAAGCAAACTTTGTAGACTCAACTGAGACACCTCTAGTTTGAAACTGAGCCTCAACCTGAACAAACCAAATATCAGGATCATGTGCCCAAAATGGTGGAAGCTTTAAACTAACATATGAGACTTGAGGGGATGGCTCAGAAGCCTCACTAGGTAATACATTGCTATCAGTATCAGGCATGATAATGACGATGACAAGGTAGATTAGATCAACAGAAGAAGAAAAAAATGGATCACGTCGGGGTCACCAGTTTAGGGAATTTAATCACCTAAATAAAAGAAATAGAAATAGATTTCTTTCCTACCTTGTCTCGTAGAAACACCTGTTGAGTACAGATACTTGGAACATATATTATATCACAAGTAGTAGTTCAAATATTGCACAGCACCCGTAGAAAGAATATGTAAGACCATGTACAAAGTAATGACGCTTCTTCGCGAATTAAGTAAAGAAGAAGAAACTTATAATCTCTATAAAGTAATAAGGCCTCAGAACCGAGTAGAGAAACAAGCGAAGAAATATGACAAGAATTAAGATGAAGCTGAATTAGCTTTGCTGTAGATAGACTCTCTAGAATACGTGTGCTCTATATGAACAGCTCAGGAGAAGTGATGAAAATAGGTGTGGCAAATAAAGCAAGCAAGTGTAATGTCCCTGTACAGTATAAGCTATACCAGTACATTAGGTGGTTGCACATCCCAACCCATAGGGTATGGAATGTGCTTGCCAGAGTAAGTATTTGTGGCACTCTAGTAATGCAACAGGTGTCACTAAAGAAATGAGTGACAATGGAATAAAAGGCTAGACTTCAAGCCACACAATAAAGACAAGACAATAATATTTACAAATGCAAAGTTCTCCAAAGGTCAAGTCACTACACTGGTATACCAGTTTTGCAAAGTGCTATGAAAAATTGAAAGGTCTAAACTTATTATCTGTTATTGTCATGTAGACTCATATTATAAATGTTGCTTTTATACATTCCACTATATGTTTGCTTTATTCCATCCATATTAAAAGGAATATAAAGAACCTGGTGAGCATAATTATGAGTTTATTGATAACGCCATCTTCTGCGGCTTGGGCAGATTCTGGACTATGCAAGGTACTGTCATCTTGTAGTACTGATGCATGATGGGATCAGCCTATGGTTCAGTTTTAGTCGACCTAACCAGAATGAATTACAATTGATCATACTTATTTCTTTATAGATCGTGTCTGCTTAACAAGTTCAAGCTTCATCTGTAGTCTGTACTTGAGCTTGCAGCATTGCTGTCGAACAGTATGTACAAGCTGATGATGGAAAAGGAGGAGGACAGGGAGAGCTTTCTACCCAAGTATGAAAGGTATATACTGTTTCAAAGAGCAATTGTAATGTATTTAGCTAAGACTCATTTATTGTATCATTAACATTTCAGAAAAATGTATGAGATGGCAGTTGTTTATGAAAGAGCTAGAAACCAAATATCTTTTTTATTTTAAAATCACTTAATATTTTTCAAATAAAATCTTCCCATACAGTCATATTTATGATATTGAATTTTTGTTGTTGATGAATTTTTGCAAATTTCAATTTTTGACAGATAAAAGAAAGGAATTGTCAGCGAAATTGGCTTATAAGACTTTATAGTTTTACAGAATGTTTTATTTTAAGCCATTTAGACTAGTCACTATTTATATCCGTCTTCCATTCATTACCACAAACTATTTTACTGGAGCCTACAGCTTTACAAGCTTGCCTTCATGTAGTAGGTCCCATCATATTTCTCTCAATTAAATCAGTACTCTATGTTGACCATTGATCTTTATGTTATTTATTATGTATCATTGAAAAAACAACTGGTACTTTATTTGAAATGTATATGTAACATGAGAAATATGAAAATAAATGAAATGAAATGAAATGTTCTATCTCAACCTAATAAGTATCAGCTATGTTATCTTAGGGACGTTGCGCTCCAATTTTTTTTGATTATGCACTGTTCCTACTACGTATTATATCTCGATGTAACCCACTGAATTGTATTATGTGTAAAGCATTATCTTACATTGTGAATAAATAAAACAAACTAACAAACAAACATACAAATGAAACCTACAATCAGAAGTAAATTTAATTTTGAAATTTTATCTATCTTTGCAGAGATTATGGAGAGCACGGTCCAATCACAGGAGAGCCTCCAAACCAAGATCATGGGCAGCCCAAAAACAAGTGTCGACCCCCTCCAGATCCTGCCAACTTCGAGCACAATGATGATTCTCCACCATTCGACCACGACAACAATGTCAAGGAGAGAGGCTATACTAGTGCCCCAGGAGTAGACATAGAACTGGGGGACCAGCCACAATCTTCAAAGATGGAAGACATTGCTGGGTTGCCTCATGGCGATGATGGGATGGAGGAGGAAGAGAAGTTATCTCAGCCTTCCAGCCTCTCGTCAAAGGATGGTGGGGTACACCTTCCATCTTTCCCAGATGATGAGGGGGGCTTCATGGAAGCAGTGGAAATGCCAAACACACACCTGTCAGAAGGGAACCAGTTCTCGATGCCCAAAAGCCTCTCCTCCCAGCTGGATGAGAAGTTATCTCAGCCTACCAGCCTCTCATCGGAGGATGGTGGGGTATCCCAAGCTCCTCTGCCTGATGATGAGGGGGGCAACATGCAAGCAGTGGAAATGCCAAACAAACGCCTCTCAGGAGGGGAGCAATTCTCAATTAGGCCCAAGAGCCTCTCCTCCCAGCTGGATGAGAAGTTATCTCAGCCTACCAGCCTCTCATCGGACGATGGTGGGATACTCCTAGCTCCTCTCCCTGATGATGAAGGGGACATCATGCAAGCAGTGGAAATGCCAACGACAGACCTGTCAGGAGGGGAGCAATTCTCGATCCCTAAGAGCCTCTCCTCCCAGCCGGATAAGATTCTGTCTGTCCATTTAAAGCGAGTAGGTTGAGTAAAGAGGTCAGCAGGAGGTCTTTAAACTGCTACAAGTTGACCAGAGCAAAGGGAATGCAGTGTGGAAGAGAGCGGCAGAAGCTGAGAAGGGAGGTCGCCTCTTTGAAAGCAAAGAGGGAGAGGAATACATCTGCTGGCCTCGATGGTGGCAATGCTGATAAAAGAGGCACAACCCCCTGGCAGATCTTCATACCGCTATATGACGATCTGAAAATGATGCTCAGAGATTTCACCAGGGTGTATTTGCCCCAGATGACATGTTGGAGTATCACGATAGCAGTAGGGGTACATCTGTGGTAGGAGTGACAAACCCGAGCTGCAATGCATTAGACCCAAAGTGTGAAATCCTATTTGGGTCTATTAAAGAGGAACTAGGATTTCGGGGTTAATGTTGTCGACCTTCACGTGGTGACCCTGTTAACTGACTACTGTCAAACTAACGACAACCGATAACTATCAAGAACAGAGACAGCTTAACTAATCAGAACCTGGCTTCTAATACAAATCATTGGCCAAGCCTGATTTATGCTGCTTCATACAGAAAATATTCTCTGTGTGAAGGCAAACTTTGTTCAAGATTAAATAAGAATCATGCTATAGAAGGCAATTTCAAGATCCTTGTACGTCACATTTTGAAATTGTAATCCGAATATGAATTATATGGGACGTGCAATGGGTTATTGAAATTGCCCCTGAGTTATTTTTTTTTTAAAGTAGTTGTAATTGTGTTTATTATTGTTGTTGTTGTTGGTAGTATGGCTATTATTGTCTTTGAAATTACTAATAATAATGTTATGGTATTCCGTGTTACTAATATCGTTGTTATTTCCTTTGTGTAAGTTCTAGTTGAAGCATAATACATGCATGAATTCGTTGTAAAATGACTGCTGCATAGTAATGTAGAGTTATGATAAGAGAGAGAGAGAGAGAGAGAGAGAGAGAGGGGGGGGGGGGGAATGTTACTGAGATGGTAGAGACATTGGGGAGAAGAGAAATGGAGGTGTATGTAGAGGCTGGATGGAAGAAGGTGAGAGAAAGAGAGAGAGAGATTTATGTGCTGTTCTTGAAAGAGTGGAAAGGAAGGGAGAAATACTGAAGGATGAAATGAGGAGAGATGAGCGATGTAAAGATTAATTTTTATAGATGTTGGGCCAAGATTGGAAAAAATAGAGAGAAAAAATAATAATGTGTGTGAGTGGGTGGAATTATTATAGATTGTTTAGTAAGATGATGACGTAGATCATAATCAAATGATTAGTTGAAAGCGTACACGTGAATAGGCATTGTTTTTGCCTTAACGCGTAATTTGGATAATGATCGGTCATTATCAAAATCATGTTATAAGACATCATTTTATAAAACATAATCTTATAAAAAAAAATAATACATATCATTTTTCGGGCATTAGTAAAATTAACCACACTCGGTACCTTCAAAAGAGTCCAAACACCCTCGGCATTCGTACTATAAATGCCCTCACTGCTGTGTATTATTTGTGTAATAACCAAGGGCAACACTAGAATGTCAAAAGTGAATGACTGAATAGTTATTTATATAAATGAATATAAAAACAAGTAAATAATAAATATATAAAACAAAATTGATTAACAATAAATGACAACATTTTTTGTTGGTGCTTTTTTTTTTTGGAGGGGGGCTCAATCATTCATTGTTACAAAATTGATAGATGGTTCAATATACTGTACACGTAAGGCCCCTCCAAAATGTAATCAACCTCCAACTTTCAAGAACACAAATCGGAGTCCTGCAAAATAAAATGAAACCGTATACCCAGGCACGGTTGTTTGCCTCGCTTATAAAGATAACATTGAGTTCTGTTCATGCGATTGGATTAATCACGAAGTGTGTACTGCAAGGTTTTGGAGTCATCAACATGATAAGAAATTTGGCCCAGTCTTGGTAAAGTAACAAGCACTGTACACATAACGTTGTATATGAGACTACACAAACATATGGCATAAAAATCGGGCCTCATTTTTAAGCTGTTACTTGTCATATTTATAATATTAAGGCGTTTGAAGAACCATGTATTTCAGGGAACATTTTTCACTTTCATGTTCCTCCACAACTGCATAATAACAATAACGCTCACAAATTATTTTTCACCTTTCCCCAGAACTCTACCTTTAAAAAAAATTAATGTATGATCAATAATTGTTGGGGCTGGGCCGGTGAGGGCTTACAGCCAACAGCCCCACTCTTACACGCTGATATTCACACATGTAAACACACACTTGCACTAGATAGAAACGACAAAATAGAGTTACTAAGACATTGAGGATATTATTAATCTCAACCACCCCTAAGATTGAAAGGAACACAAATGCATGAAAAAGACAACTGATTTCTGTCTAAGGTAACAAATGCTCCTTTTCCTTTATAATAAGCGTTTATTTTATATGCTCATCAGGACCCTTTTCATCGCTGGTGAGTGCCTCTGTTCAGGTGCCAGTAATTTCCCTTTTTACCTCTGATGATTGCCCTTTTTACTTTGACACGTGTCCCTTTTCATTTCTAATAAGTGCCCTTTTCTTTTTGTTTTCATCTCTGGTGAGTGCCTCCATTCAGGTGCCAGTAATTCCCCTTTTCACCTCTGATAATTTCTTTCTAATAAGTACCCTTTTCCTTCTGATATATGGCCCTTTTTCTTCTTCAAATGAGCCCTTTCCCTTTCTCATAAATCCTTTTTCACCTCCGATAGTAACACTTCTCAATTTGACGCGTGCCTCTTTTCCTTTTTAATAAGTGCACATTTTCCCTTTTGATAAGTGCCTTTCTCACTTTTTAACGAGAACCCATTTTTTTTTAATTGCCCCCCCCCCCTTTCACTACCTCTGATAGGTGCCCCTTTTATTTTGACACGCGCCCCGCTTGCTTTCTAATAATTACACTATTTCCTTTGGATAAGTAATTTCCTTTTCCTTTTTTTTAATGAGCCCCTTTCCATTCTAAAAATACAGATTAATTCACATCTGATAAATGCCCTTATTAAATTTAGATAGGCGCTTCTTTTCTGTTCTCAAAAGTGCCCTTTTCCATCTCTGGCGAGTGTTCCTTTTTCAAAAGTGAGAAGAACCCAATTTCACCTCTGATAACTGCCCCCTTTAAAATAAAAGTGCCCTTTATGTTACTTACAAAAGGTCTTTTCAGTCTATCATGAAAATTTCCCAGTCTTTCATAATTAGATTGTGCTCATCAGAAATTTCATTTTTTTTTGTCTATAAGATGTCATTTTCGCACTGCGACCTCATAAAATAAAAGTGACCTTTGGTTGGTGCCCCCCCCCCCACACTTTTGAAGATGCTCGGCCACCCCAGGTTAAAGAAATGGCCATCATTACTCAGATTCTGCACAAAAAACCTTAGCATGCCACAATGGACTCGAAAATGATGTTTGCAAAGATTTTTTTTTGATTTCATGCTACATGTATTTGTATGACTATTTGTTCATATTCTTTGTTCATAACTGACAAGCTGTCTTTTTCTTTCTTTACAGTACTCTAGAGAGATACAAATCAAAACTTGGCACTACCATGAATCACTGGATAAAGAAAATGGACGAACACTCAAACAGTTGTGTTGCAGAGAATTCAAGGTACATTCAGGTGTTGTTTAAGAGTCATACAACAATGTTAGGTGTTCAAATTTTGATACCCACACTTAAACCAGATGGACACACGCATATGTTGTGAATATCCACTAACATTACTTGTTTACCATGTTTATAGGTAAGAATAGACTATGTCATGTCAATGACTTTGTTGCAAATGGGAGGCTCGGGGTTGTTGGAAAGAATGTCTACATTTAAAAATATATTCCGACATGTAACTAAAGCAAGTCTCCCACTTAGCCGAGTTGTATTAGCGAGTTATGGCAAGTTGTGGTGAGTTGCCTCAAAGAGGCACTCGCAATAACTCGTGAAAGCTCTTCTTGTAAATCGGGATAATTCACGACAACTCGGTATGGCTCGTCGTAACTTCGACATTTCACGACTCTCCTTAGAGTCGCGAGCAGTTCCAAAACTTTGAACATGTTCCAAATTTCACCGATTCGTTGTAACTCGAGGTGAACCCATTTACACTCACAATATACTCGCATTACTCGTAACAAGCTCGCGCTGCACTCTTCATAAGGTGGCGAGGTGCTACGAGTTATAAAGAGTGCAGCGCGAGCTTGTTACGAGTAATGCGAGTATATTACGAGTGTTAAGCAAGTTCACCTCGAGTTACAACAAATTGGTTCGTTGTTACTCGTCGAGGTGAACTCGCTTACACTCGTAATATACTCGTAACAAGCTCGCGCTGCGCTCTTCATAAGGTGGCGAGTTGCTACGAGTTATGAAGAGTGCAGCGCGAGCGTGTTACGATTAATGCGAGTATATTACGAGTGTATGCGAGTTCACCTCAAATTACAACGAATCGGCGAACATGTTGAACATGCTCAAAATTTTGGAACTGCTCGCGACTTCAAGGAGAGTCGTGGAATGTAAGGAGTTACGCTAAGCCATACCGAATTGTTGCAAGTTATCCCGAGTTACAAGAAGAGCTGTTCGCGAGTTATTGCGAGTGCCTCTTTGAGGCAACTCACCACAACTCGCTATAACTCGCTAATACAACTTGCCTAAGTGGGAGCCCAACTTAAAAGCCTTAATTGTCGTCTTCAAGATTATGAAAAGTTAAATGAGATGTGGAAACGGAACTAATTGCTGATAAAGTAACCATTTCTACGGTAAATTTTAGAATGAAACTCTTCCTTCGTATTAAACTATTTAAACAGAATTCATTCATCCAGGGAACCTGACAGGGTACTCGATGACCATCCATTGGAAGAAGAACTTCCTACCCAAGACCTGGCTCCACTGGACATCAAGAACCTTGGTGGTCCTCCACCAAGCCCAGGCATCAACACTGAAGAGACTGCTGGAGCTACTCCAGAAGGGACAGGTCATGGAGCTCAAGTCCTGGACCAAATGGTTCCTAAGACCAAAGAAGACATCGCTGATATCTGCATTCCACCAAGTGGCGATCCATCTCTTCAGCATGTTAGCTATGTAGAGGAAGAGGACCCTTCTCCGCCCCATAGCCTCTCTTCACTAAATGATAGTGTTACATATCAACCTCCTGCAGGTGATGCAGGAGGTGATATCAGAACCCTGGAATTCTCTGCCATTGGTACGGAATGGGAGAAAATAAAAGATGAAGCGGGGGAGGAGATACTGTCTCGTCCAAAGAGCCTCTCTTCCAATAAGGATGAAGTTCGTTTTTTCGATCCATCTCTTCAGGATGATAGCATTGAAGAAGAAGGGGAGATTTCTCTGCCCCTTAGCCTATCTTCCCTAGATGATAATGTTATCTATCTACCTCCTGCAAATAATGCAGGAGATGATAGCGGTTATTACGAGTTGTATGCTATGGGTATGGAATGGGAGGAAATAAAATATGATGAGGGGGAGGAGATATTATTATCGCGTCCAAAGAGCCTCTCTTCCAATGAGGATGGAGTTCGTTCTCGAGCACCTGACGAGTTATCTCAGGTTAGAAAGAGGTTCATTTCAAACACCTCAAAAATCGACAGTTATGATGTTTCTGAAATTAAGAAAGAAAATTCTGCACTTAAAAGAGAAATTGATTAACTTAAACTAGACATTTCTAAGCTTAAACAGGCACGTCTCGAAGATCTCATTGATTATAAAGATTTGAAAAATGATACAACTTCCTTTCAAAAGGAAGTCACGTCACCGAAAGCAGCTCTGAATACATTTGTTTTTCAGGATGATGATATGGCACAGTTGGCTACACAGGAGGAATAGGTGTCCTCGAAGAATACACGACGAGAACGTGAACTGCTCGTGTGACATCCTTTTAAGGCAATGTGACGTCACTGCCAGTGCCTTAAAAGGCCGTCACATTGCCTTAAAAGGATTCCACATGTCGCAGTCCACGTTCTCGTCGTGCAAATCTAAAAGTCCCTAATAACCACAGTGGTGGAGAGTATGTTAAGCTTATATCATACCCCGAGACCGTAGAAATACTGGCTGGGTTCCAGCGGGGTGCTAGTCTGATCCCGGTGTTCTTACCAGAGGAGAGGAGCTAATAGGTGACGCTGTTAGCTCTAGAAAAACTCTCATAACCCTATGACGAAAACATGACAAGGCGGGTTGGGTCGCCTTCAAATAAACCCCGTCCTGCACCGGGCAGCAGCGATACAGTACCTGTAGTTTGCGGAGGATCCAAACCTGGGACAACGGTGGCTACGGGGGAGCAAAGGGCAGGTCGGCATTAATGCTTCTGGCTTCTGTACTGCGATGGAAGGATCTGACCGCCCACCATTATTAATTGGTCGCGTTTGTCACCATGAGAGTACAGAATCAACAAATCAAGTGGGTATCGGAAGGTGGAACCCGCAGGCTACTGCGGAAGAGAGAGTATACTGCTCGTAGTACGCTTGCGGGTGATGATGGATCAGGATCAAAGCCTCTTGTATGCAGTTCTGTTCTTGAAGGTCCCATGATGGAAAAGAACAGCACCCCTCTAAGGAAAACAATCAATGTAGCCACGTGGAACGTGCGTGGTATGTCAGATGGGAAGGTGGAAATGGTGGAGAAGGAAATGGCTATAAATGATATTAAGGTTTTGGGAATATTTGAATCATGGTGGCTTGGACAAGGCAGATTTACATCAGACGAAGGAAATACAATCATCTTTTCAGGGAAAGAGAGTGGAAGGAAGCGAGGGGGTGTGGGATTCATCATAGAGAAGGCTACAGTTAAATGTGTCTTTGGATACAACCTGATCAACGAGAGAATTATGACTGTGAGATTATAAGGGTATCCTATGAATATCTCCATAATTCAGGTATATGCACCAACATCAGATGCACCGGAGGAAGAAACCACTGATTTCTATGAGATGGTACAAGATGTCGTAGACAGCATTCCTAGGAAAGATTTCCTTATAATATTGGGTGACTGGAATGCCAAGATTGGTATAACGAGGGGAAAATCTAAGTACATTGGCAATTATGGTCTTGGCATCAGAAATGAAAGAGGAGATCGACTGGAAGAATTGTGTGTAGCGAACAGCTTCATCATTGGTAACACGTGGTTTGAGCATCATCCCAGAAGACTGTGGACGTGGATGAGTCCAGGAGACAGAGCCAGAAACCAGATAGACTAATTCATGGTCAAGAACAGATGACGGACTTCACTACAGAACGTCAAGACAAGACCAGGTGCTGACTGTGGAAGCGATCATCAGCTGATTGTGGCTAAACTGAGACTAAGACTGAAAGCTAAGAAATGTGATTCAGCTCCCACAATTAGGTATGATGTTGAAATTTCCCTTCTCAATTATCAGTGGAATTGAAGAACAAGTTTGAGCTGCTGTTGAGAAACGATGAAGCAGAGCAAACACCAAATGGGCTGTGGGACGACATGACAGAAACAGTTGAAAATGCAGCAAAGAATCACATCCTAAAGAAAAGGAAGCAGAAACAACCATGGATCTCAAATCAGACTTTCGACATTGCTGATGACAGGAAGAGGGCAAAAGCAAAACACAATAGAGGAAAATGGACGAGACTCAATAAGGCGGTTACAAGTAGTGTGAAGGAGGACAAAAGGAATTACATCTAGGGGAAGTGTGAAGACCTAGAGCGTCACAAGAACAACTCCAAGGCAGCATTTGCAATTGTGAAAGAAATCACATAGAAAAGAATCCCAAGACTGGATGTAATTAATGATGAAAATGGCAAAACACTGACGGAGAATGAAGACATCAAGGAAAGATGGGTGCATTACAGTACCAAGCTGTTTGCTGCACAGGAACAAGTTGGCACTCAGTGGGATGAAAGTGATGAAATGGAGCCCCCTCCATTAAGATCGGAAGTGGAGCTTGCAATGAAACAAGTGAAGGATGGCAAGTCCCCTGGCTTTGACAACCTGACTTCCGAGATGTCGATAGAGATAATAATAACACTGACTTTACAGTAGCTGGAAATAAGATTGAAGTAGTAAATCGGTTTGAGTACTTGGGTTCAATTATCACTAACAAAGGAGAGAGCCCCGCAGAGATAAGAAGAAGGATGGCAATGGCAAGATCAACAGTACAGAATATGTCTCACATCTGGAAGAGCCGAGGCCTATCTCTCAGTCTGAAGGTTCGTCTGCTTCAAGCAACTTCCTTCTCTATTGCGACTTACGGAAGTGAGTCCTGGGCCATGACAAAGAATGACAGAAAGAGAGTTGATGCCTTTGAAATATGGTGATACAGGAGGCTGTTGCAGGTATCATGGAAAGATAAAAAGACAAATGTGTGGGTCCTGGAAAAGATTGGAACAGACTTGACCATCAGAAGGGGAATCATGGAAAGAAATTAAGCTATTTCGGGCACATTGTTAGGAGATCTGAAGGTGTTGTGAAGCAAATACTGCAAGGAGCAGTCGAAGGAAAACGGGGTGGAGGTCGTCAACCAATTTCTTGGACTAATGATATCAAGAAAGTGTCTGGACAAGGAATGAAAGGTGCAACACATATGGCAGGTGAAAGAGTTGCATGGCGTGCTCTCGTGAAGACCACAGCAGCGCCACCTGAAGTTGATGATGATGATATCATACCAGTTTGTCAGATGTGAATGCAAGCTTGATCTCTTTGCAAAGTAAACGAATTGAGAATTGAGTTGTTAATAAATTGATAAATAATCAGACGATGCAGTATTTATTCGGTCGTTTTATTTCCAATAATACGAAGAGAAGGAGAGAGAGAGAGAGAGAGAGAGAGAAAGAGAGAGCGAGCAAGGGGAAGAGACAGACAGAGAGAGGGCGGGAGTAGTAAGGTGAAAATGACAGACTGTAATAGAGGGAGAGAATAATTGAATGAGTCTGAGAGGAAATATTGTGGAAAGAAAAATATTGACCGTAATTTTTAAGAAGCTGCATGCGAGAGATATCTTCTTAACAGACTTCTTCCATGTAACTTTTAAATATATATAACCATTGTCATATCGTGCCTAATTATCGTTCTAGGACGTTGACAAGAGAGACAGAGGGTTGTGTTCGTGTGTGTTTGAGAAAGAAAGGGAGAGGAAGGGAGGGAGAGGAAGGGAGGAAGGGGCGAGAAAGTGAAAGATACATGACCAGTGTTATGATGGAGAGAAAAGAGTGTGGTAGGAAAGAGGGGACCAGTATTGTTGTGGCGAGAGAAAGTAAGGATGTGGTATGAAGGACCAGTAATATGATGGAAAGAGGAGAGTGTGTAAGAGGGGACCAGTGTTGAGAAAGCAGGGTGTTGTATGAAATAGAGGACCAGTGTTGTGGTGGAGAGAGAAGGGTGTGGTATGAAAAAGGGGACCAGTATTGTGGTGGAGAGAGAAGGGTGTGGTATGAAAGAACCAGTGTTGTGATGGAGAGAAAAGAGTGTGGTATGAAAGAGAGGACGAGTGTTGTGATGGAGAGAGAAGGGTGTGGTATAAAAAAGAGAGGACCCGTGTTGTGATGGAGAGAGAAGGATGTGATATGAAAGAGAGGACCGGTGCTATGATGGGGAGAGAAGGGCGTGGTATGAAAGAGAGGACCAGTGTTATGATGGAGAGAGAAGGGTGTGGTATGAAAAAGAGGACCAGTGTTCTGATGTAGAGAAAAGAGTGTGGTATGAAAGAGAAGACCAATTTTCAGGTGGAGAGAGAAGGGTGTGGTATGAAAGAGAGGACCAGTGTTGTGATGGAGAGAGAGGGTGTGGTATGAAAGAGAGGACCAGTGTTATGATGGAAAGAGAAGGATCTGGTATGAAAGAGAGGACCAGTGTTATGATGGGGAGAGAAGGGTGTGGTATGAAAAAGAGGACCAGTGTTATGATGGAGAGAGAAGGGTGTGGTATGAAAAAGAGGACCAGTGTTCTGATGTAGAGAAAAGAGTGTGGTATGAAAGAGAAGACCAATGTTCAGGTGGAGAGAGAAGGGTGTGGTATGAAAGAGAAGACCGTGTTGTGATGGAGAGAGAAGGATGTGATATGAAAGAGAGGACCGGTGCTATGATGGGGAGAGAAGGGTGTGGTATGAAAGAGAGGACCAGTGTTATGATGGAGAGAGAAGGGTGTGGTATGAAAAAGAGGACCAGTGTTGTGATGGAGAGAGAAGGGTGTTGTATGAAAGAGAGGACCAGTGTTATGATGGAGAGAGAAGGGTGTTGTATGAAAGAGAGGACCAGTGTTGTGATGGAGAGAGAAGAGTGTTGTATGAAAGAGAGAACCACTGCCGTCATCGAGAGAGAAGGTTATCCAGAGAGATGTTTCCCAATATTGTTGATTGTAGAATATTTACTTGAGACAAAATCCAAAGCGCAAATGGTCAAGTGAAAAGAAAAATGATGTAGCTTCGAGAAGTAGGAGGGAGAGGGGGTAGAAGACTAGGGTAGAAGAGGGAAGCAGTATCCCACATGTTTCGCCCCAAATGTTAGAATGCACTTTACCTTTTTCCTTTTCATACACTAGCACCGCCTTTGGAGAGTAGTGCATGTCAACTAAAATTACACAAAATAATGTGTCACGGGGCTCTCTTTCAACCTCAAAGCACTATTGAGTGTTATGAGTGTTATGATGGAGAGAGAAGGGTGTGGTATGAAAAAGGGGACCAGTATTGTGGTGGAGAGAGAAGGGTGTGGTATGAAAGAACCAGTGATGTAATGGAGAGAAAAGAGTGTGGTATGAGAGAGAAGACCGATGTTCAGGTGGAGAGAGAAGGGTGTGGTATAAAAAAGAGAGGACCCGTGTTGTGATGGAGAGAGAAGGGCGTGGTATGAAAGAGAGGACCAGTGTTGTGATGGAGAGAAAAGAGTGTGGTATGAAAGAGAGGACCAGTGCTATGATGGGGAGAGAAGGGTGTGGTATGAAAGAGAGGACCAGTGTTATGATGGAGAGAGAAGGATCTGGTATGAAAGAGAGGACCGGTGCTATGATGGGGAGAGAAGGGCGTGGTATGAAAGAGAGGACCAGTGTTGTGATGGAGAGAGAAGGATGTGATATGAAAGAGAGGACCGGTGCTATGATGGGGAGAGAAGGGCGTGGTATGAAAGAGAGGACCAGTGTTATGATGGAGAGAGAAGGGTGTGGTATGAAAAAGAGGACCAGTGTTCTGATGTAGAGAAAAGAGTGTGGTATGAAAGAGAAGACCAATGTTCAGGTGGAGAGAGAAGGGTGTGGTATGAAAGAGAGGACCAGTGTTGTGATGGAGAGAGAAGGGTGTGGTATGAAAGAGAGGACCGGTGCTATGATGGGGAGAGAAGGGCGTGGTATGAAAGAGAGGACCAGTGTTATGATGGAGAGAGAAGGGTGTGGTATGAAAAAGGGGACCAGTATTGTGGTGGAGAGAGAAGGGTGTGGTATGAAAGAACCAGTGATGTAATGGAGAGAAAAGAGTGTGGTATGAGAGAGAAGACCGATGTTCAGGTGGAGAGAGAAGGGTGTGGTATAAAAAGAGAGGACCCGTGTTGTGATGGAGAGAGAAGGGCGTGTTATTAAAGAGAACCACTGTTATGATGGAGAGAGAAGGGTGTGGTATGAAAGAGAGGACCAGTGTTGTGATGGAGAGAAAAGAGTGTGGTATGAAAGAGAGGACCAGTGCTATGATGGGGAGAGAAGGGTGTGGTATGAAAGAGAGGACCAGTGTTATGATGGAAAGAGAAGGATCTGGTATGAAAGAGAGGACCAGTGTTATGATGGGGAGAGAAGGGTGTGGTATGAAAAAGAGGACCAGTGTTATGATGGAGAGAGAAGGGTGTGGTATGAAAGAGAGGAACAGTGTTGTGATGGAGAGAAAAGAGTGTGGTATGAAAGAGAGGACGAGTGTTGTGATGGAGAGAGAAGGGTGTGGTATGAAAGAGAAGACCAGTGTTGTGATGGAGAGAGAAGGATGTGATATGAAAGAGAGGACCGGTGCTATGATGGGGAGAGAAGGGTGTGGTATGAAAGAGAGGACCAGTGTTATGATGGAGAGAGAAGGGTGTGGTATGAAAAAGAGGACCAGTGTTGTGATGGAGAGAGAAGGGTGTTGTATGAAAGAGAGGACCATTGTTATGATGGAGAGAGAAGGGTGTTGTATGAAAGAGAGGACCAGTGTTGTGATGGAGAGAGAAGAGTGTTGTATGAAAGAGAGAACCACTGCCGTCATCGAGAGAGAAGGTTATCCAGAGAGATGTTTCCCAATATTGTTGATTGTAGAATATTTACTTGAGACAAAATCCAAAGCGCAAATGGTCAAGTGAAAAGAAAAATGATGTAGCTTCGAAAAGTAGGAGGGAGAGGGGGTAGAAGACTAGGGTAGAAGAGGGAAGCAGTATCCCACATGTTTCGCCCCAAATGTTAGAATGCACTTTACCTTTTTCCTTTTCATACACTAGCACCGCCTTTGGAGAGTAGTGCATGTCAACTAAAATTACACAAAATAATGTATCACGGGGCTCTCTTTCAACCTCAAAGCACTATTGATCGTCGGTAAAAAGGTATTTCTGGAATTTTCCGGAAATCATAGTCTTCCATTATTATAAGGCGCAGATAAGGAATTCTCATTAGGTGTGTGTTTTTTTTGTTGTTAATTCGGACAGGCTACATTCATGCATCAAATTATCATTATTTAAAGTTACAATCCCATTTGCAGGCCATACAAAAATGAAAATGTTAAGTTCCTACGGCATTTGAAAGACATTAGTTTAGAACTTCCCTCGAAACGAAAGGGCTTGAAAATGTGTTTTAGTGGGAAAATAAATTAATAACAACCATAAGTTGTCGAAGCGACTTAAGTGATTGCAATCACCAAAGTAATAGTCCGATTTTTCAGACCCTTTTACCGAATAGTCGTACGTTTTGTGCTGCACATAGATTCAATCAGTTTAATTTTGGCCATTACAAGTACTGGGTTTTTGATGTAGACAAAATAATGCTCATGCACCTGTTACAGCTCATTTTTTGTATGTTATTATCAAAGAAAAAAGAAGATGTCAGTCAGTCACTCAATAATCTCTGACAGTGAAGTCTAGAAATTAAACGGGTTTCCTTGCATAATTAAAACACTAGGACACTGCATACACTGCAAATGTTTAAATTTCACAGATACATGACATATTCACAATTCCTGGAAAGTTCTACCAAATTTGATGATGGCTGCAAAAGGGACATAGTGTCTTTAAGATATGTATGTAATATGGGCCTACATAATGGTAACGAAGTTTGCTACCATGCAGGTATATAATTACGGCCTGAAGCCCTGAAATCTATATATTCATGATTTTGATTTTGATTTTTTTTTTTTAATTATTATTTTTTATATATTTTTTAAAGCCTTTAAAAAGGCTATGTGATTCTATCATAAACTCAATTCTGAAGATGCTTCCATCGTATTAATAATACGCATTTAGATTCTTACTAGTCCATTATACTTTATAGGCCTTGCCCAAATTTTTGTTAAAGGTCTGCACCTAAACTTGCTAAAGACTATTATGTCCGGATATTCGAAGTGTAAATCATAACCATTCATAACCATTATGAAAAGCAACGATTGAGCGGCTTGAAAACAGATCTGCGAGAGAAAAGCCTTGAAACAGTTTTCAGCCTTCATAACTTCAGATTAAAGGTGAGAATTAATTGAGTTATTAATCAACTTTACAGCGAAGATGACTTGTACTCCAAAGCCTATAATGTGATTGTTTTTACAATGAATTCAGATATTAAAACAATTTCATTGAACTTAATGCGTCATCATGGTCGTAATAATAAGCATGTATTGTTCATCAACGTATCGGGTACATTTGTAATTCGACTACCACAGTGTTGTCATTTTTTGTCCTAACCCGGCGCCATTTTTATCGAGTGCGCAAATTAGATCAAACTAATCAAAGTCAAAGTTACTATCATTAACTCATTTATAAATGGTGTTGGAGGAAATATGTGACTTTATTAAACATCTCTTTAATTCGAGAGATTGTCCTTTTCTTGGTTTAGATACAGTTGGTACTATACCACTGATCAGGCGCGTACGCAGGGGGGGGGGGGGTGGGGGGTTAACCCCCCCCCCCTTTGGTAATTTTATGTATGTAAACCCCCCTAAAAAAAACCTAAACCCCCCCCCCCCCTTTTGATTTTTTTTTTTTGATTTAAAAAAAAAAAAAAAAAAAAATTATGCCCACGGCCGACCTAAAAAAGGTGACCTTACCCCCCCCCCAACTGAGCAAAATGTCAAATTTCCAAATTTCGAGACCAAAAAAAAAAAAAGTGTCCTCTTACGCCCCCCCCCCCCCCTCCCGCTTTCAGCGGTCGGCTGAGTCGTTGCGATTTTTTTGGGACCAAAAAAAAAAAGAAAAAAAAAGTGACCTCTTACCCCCCCCCCCCCCCCCGCTTATTCAGCGGCTGGCTGAGTCGTTGCGAAATTTTCGGACCCATTTATAAATGTTAAACCCCCCCCCCCCCCCTTGAAAAAATCCTGCGTACGCGCCTGCCACTTATCTCTGCTTACATGCATAGGAACGATTCGATTGGAACAAACACAAGTAGATGTGCTGAAGAATATGTTGAATTTATATTTTCTTTTCCACAAATCATTATAATCGCCTCGGCCAATACAGACGTCATGATTTCCTCATGTTTTATTTAAGAGTGCTACTATCTGACTATGTAGTATTTCACATGTATACCTGTTGAATGTTGCACAAGTTCACAGACAAAATTGTGTGTTTCAAAATTGAATAACGCACACATAATATTAGGCAAACCTTTAGTAAAGTTCCACAAAATTGAAGATTATTTCCTTTCATAAATTTGAAACGTAAACATATTGTTTTTTTGTTTTTTTACTGTCATTGACCCCCCCCCCCCAAATGGTTGGCTACATCTACCATGTCTTTCTAGTTTTCTTGATAATTTGTGTCTTCAAAGTTTAAAACAGAAAGGTTACTTTAAATCTATGTATTTAAAAAAACAGTAATAAAGAGGACTTCTCATGCCAATTGGAATAGTCCTCAGAGGTGAAAACATAATTCTTATGAGTTTTAATCGAACAAAGTATAAAGATATCTAACTTTCTGCAATATGGATAAACTTTGATAACATCTTCCAAGTTGTGTTCTAAAAGAAACCAGATCATATTGCACGTTGAAATTAGTCATTACACTGATAATTTGTACATTTAATAATTTATGAAGAAGTATTAAGAAGTATTTCTTGTTCGACCCTTCAAAGTGAACGATTGTAAGGGTAATTCAACCTTTCCAACACATTAAATTGAATGAAGAAAAACAAAATCAGATAAACAGATAAGTGAAATTGCGAATGACATCAGACAAACAATCAGAAAGTTACGAATATTTAAAAGTTGCAGTTGTGGGAATCTCAAACTGGCAAATAAATCCTCTATAAGGACACTGAAATGGAATTAACTGATGATTTATCATGGAGCACTCTTTCTCTTTGAGGCATGCTGAAAATTGGAAAATAGCACATTGTCATAGGTCCTCAAAACAAATGATACTATACTTAGTCATATTTTGAAAAAGAAAATTTTGTTTGTTTGTTTATTTCATTTTACTAATTCCACATGTACGCGGAAACTGGTACAGATCGATGACACGTCACACCATTCATTGTGTTGTGGTTCGTTTTATTTCATGTGCAAGTTACAAGGCAAAATAAACCTAAATAAATAAACAAAGCCAAAACAATTAAAAAGAAATGAGGACATGTTTGAACACGCACATAATAGCAATAAACATACTATGACTCCATGACAACAAGATGACGTCAAGCCGACTCATGATCATAAATGATCATCCGGTTGATTATATTCCTTTCATTGAAACTTAATCAACATGGGTGGGGTGCAGAGCAGGAGTGGATCTGGCTAATATAATAACGCTGCCCCTTTTTATAACAGTGTACACTCTTTACTTCTTTGAAGTACAAAGTTTGCAAACCTATCAACTTCTTTGTTTCTTCTTTTTCACTTTCTGTGGAGCTATTGATTAGCTTTTGATAGATATATATTTAATTGGTCTTTTTACCATAAAACAGTTCAATTTTGACATGTTACACACATAACAAGATTGTCTCGTACATAAGATTTAACAAGAGAATGCAGAATGAAAACATTGATAGACATGTAAATATGAAAGAGAAATAGCAATGTGAATGGGAAACCGAGCTATTAAAAAGCAGAGTTTGTATATTATTTTTTACCGAATAAAATACGAAATATTGAAACTGAATTCGACAGCAATAAAGAAAGACGTAATAACAGTTTGAGTCTCTGACACGATTTGAAATTCAGTATTATGAATAACATATAAACAAGGAAGTCATACATAACGAATACTTGCACGTATAGGCCTATATACTGTATGTATGTATGTGTGCATGAATGTATATGACATATGTACATCAAAATCACAAAATAGCCCAAAGTTGAACTGAATTAGGTATGAGCACCAACTTCCTATACCGTGTGAGTCAAAAACAAAATTACTCTCAGAAAATTGTCATCTATTTTGAAAGTCAGCTATGAACGAAAGGTTATCATACATGTTTTGAAAGAATGTTATATCCCGAATGGTTTGGTATCGTTTTTGTTTGGTATGTGTTCACGCTTGAAAGAACAGGAGGAATTGTTTGTGAGAGTGCAACGATCGACTTGCGCAAAAGTATCAAAGTGAGAGAACGAATTGAATGTATCCAGTGAGATGCATTGCATTTGCTTTTTGCAGAACAAAAAGTCACACACACACACACACACACACGCGCGCACAAATGATCTTTGATATTTGATATTCGATATTTAATATGTGTGGCATGATTAATTTTGTTAGGGATGTTATTTGGATCTGCAAAGACCGAATAAATACCCAAATCCCAATTGTTTTATTCAAAGATTACATGTATTACTTTGGCTTAAGTCGATTTTTGCACTCTGTCTCCTGTTTATCCAATCGTGAACAAATACCAAATGATACCAATGATTTAGTAAAACAATTTTTTTCATAAGATGTATAAATATTTACTGTTCATAGATGTTTGTTGAAAAATTAGCAATTTTCTAGGTGTAAACTTTGTTTAAGCTCACACTGTATATCTTCATGATCTCCTTGTGATAAAAGATCTGATTAAAAATGAGCACTTTACCCTTTTACCAAATCGACGCTAGTTTTTTTGGAGGACCAAAATCAACACTTTGTGGCTTCTGTCTGCTGTGAAGTTTGAATATTATGCACAATAGCAGACATTTCCCCAATACTTATTAGTTCTTTTAGCATAAATTCAGTTCACTTGTTGTCCCCACAGTGATTCCGCACTCCCAAACAATCTAGAAAAGCATTATCTAATTATCAGACCCCCCCCCCTATAATTATCTGGTATTCCCCAAACTATTTACAATTTTTCCCCGAGAATTCGTAATTGTGCCAAAAATAAAACAATCGTAATTCATGGGCTGGCTGTTTTGACCAATGGCAGTAAAGTTTGGGCGTATATTTGCTAATTTATTGAATTGATATTTGGATCCTCAGAATCCGTATAAATACCGCAGTTTGGCGGGATAATATTCATTACTCGGGAGCAGAAGTATCGTCACATAGATTCGTCAGCAGAGGTAAATCGATAGTACGCTTGCTCCATTTCGAATAGACATGCAGACTTTCAATTCCTTGCAAAATCGCTTATATGTTGGACAAGGGAAGACCGTGACATCGTTGTGTAGCTTGGTGAAAACAAAACATTTGGAACCTCTTGCCATAATATCATTCTTCGTTTCCTGATAAGGGTAAGGATATACTGATGTGACCGCCAGTGTTGCAGAATAATTTATATTCCTGAACTTAAACGCCGAATTTGACTACATTTTGTAAAAATACTTCGGAGCCGACATATGGACTGTATAAGAACAGAATGAACATCAGTAAAACTAGTGATTGGAGGACTACCAACAGTTTAAACAAAAAGACAAGCCATAACGCGTTTCTCTGGAAAAGATTCAAGATGGTCCGACATAATTACGTTCCGTGTTGAAGTTTAACCAGGGAGATCACATCTCCCTGGTTAAACAGAATACACACCATCTAGTGATTCCTCCTATACGCCTTTTTACTTTTGGTCTGGAAGCTCTAGATGTAAAGAAAAAGATTTTGTGCATTCCAAGCTTTATAACTGAAAAGTGGTTTATTTAAGACAGTGTGCACCTACTATGGACCCGTGACTTGGGATTGGAGAGTACCCTAATATACTAAAAGTAAAACATACCAAAAATCAACTAAAGCTTCAACAATAATTGTTCAAATAATAGTCATGATTTCAAAGTGTCTTACGTGTTTCGTGTCAATTTTTAAATCTTTTTTGGGTATTTTTTTCCTAAAACGAAGACATTGTAAAATACACTTTATAATGTTTCGGTTTTTAGGAAAAATACTCAACAAAAGATAAGAAAATTGACATGAAACAGGTAAGAAAGATAACGACTTTGAAATCATGACCATTATTTGAACAATGATTGTTGAAGATTTAGTTAATTTTTTTTTTGTGAGCTAGTGCCTTATCTAATTTAGTTTAAAGTTTACATGGTTTAATCTTGAGTATTATATTGTTCTTGAAGTGCGATGTTCTCGCGAACATTTTATTTGATTATATTATTCTTATTATTCTTATTATTATTATTATTATTATTATTGTTATTGTTATTATTATTATTGTTATTATTATCATTATTATTATTATTGGGTTTTTTAAGTTTTAAAGTTTATTTGTTTTCCATTCCACATAACAGAATTTCACATTAATGACAGATTAGAACATAATATGAAATATACTTAAGACATTAGATAATCAAGTTTTTGTAAAGACGTCGAAATTAATTGTATTAAATGATAGGTTATACAGGGTGAAATGTGAGAAAGCTATTATAAACATTAGCTTGTAGATTATAGGTTCCCCTAAATAAAACTGAATTGATTGCAATGGTGAAGGACGTAACAATAATAATAGGCGGAAACAGCAAGTGAATTAATTTGTTACCATAGTGAAAGTCACGTTTGTCACTTTAGGATATTGTGGTCATCCGAGCGAGGCAGTAGACATGAACAATCATGCTAATTTACAATAACGAGTAGGCCTAGCCTAGACACAATATACCATTTCAAACATGCATTCAAACCCAGGAGCGCAAACATATGCGTCGTTATTATTGTTTGTATTATTATTGTTTACTATATTATTATTATTATAATTATTATAATTATTATAATTATTATAATTATTATTATTATTATGATTATTACTATTATTATTGTTATTATTATTAACACGATCGCAATTGCTTTCGGAAAATCATGCTAAAAGACAATTTCATTACCTTGTACGTCGCCTTTTGAAATGAAACATTTGATAGTAATCCGAATATGAATTCTATGGGACGTACAATGGGTTATTGAAATTGCCCTTGAGTTGATTTTTGTCGAAAGTTGTTCAATCATGTTTATTATTGTTTTTGTTGTTATTATTGCTATTATTGCCTTTAAAATTACTTCGTTTTCTTATTTTTTTAAACTGCGAGATGCAGTTGAAGGCGCTGATTTGTGCTTGTGAACTTGTCACAAATAATAGTAACAGTGTCGTTTTTAGAAGAATGTGTAAGATCATTAATGTAAATTTAAAACAGTAGAGGACCTAGGATAGAACCTTGTGGTACGCCATGTGTAATAGAAGAAACATTGGAGGAATTATTATTGTAAACAACATATTGAGATCTATTTAGAAAGATTACTTTCAAACCAAGATGACAGACAAATTGGAGTGTTGTTCTAGTTTCCGAGTGGTGAGTCAACACACCGAGTACTGAGCTAGGAGACATTGCCAGGCATATAGTGCCAGGTAGAGGGGCATTAATCGAAACTTTAAAACAAATATTTTAAAAAATGGGAAAACAAAACCGTCCAATTGAAAACGGATAGAGCCATGGATGGTCGGATACCGGGCGGTTAAACGTTTGACTACAGCATTAATAATGATGTTGTTGTAACCCGTGTTGTTAATATGGTTGTTATTTATTTTGTGTTAGTTGTAATTGAAGCGTCATACACGAATGATTTCATTGTAAAATGACTGCTGCATAGTAACTTATGCTATGGTCACATTACCCAAAAGTAGACTGCTCGGCGGCCGAGCGGCGAATTTTTAACCAATTCTGCCCGGCGGCTGCCCGGCCACCGAGCGGCGGCCGCCCAGGCACCGCTCGTTTTTAGGGCATCGCTCGGTCGCCGCTGAAGTTTTAGCGCGGAGTTAAAATTTGGGCGGCGCCTGCTCACTTTTCACTCGCCGCCCAAAATACGCTCGGTGCCTGGGCGGTCGCCGGCCGGGCACCGACCTAATCGCTGGGCGATGCCTAATTAGAGCAGCGACCGAGCAGGCTACTGATCGGTCGGTCGCTGCTCTGATTTGTGACCATAGCTTTAAGAGATGTAGGATGAGAGAGAGAGAGGTAAAAAATCTTGGTAAGAAGATAGAGAAATTGAAGAGAAGAGATATGGAGATAGGCAATGAATAGTGGTGTATGTAGAGACTGGATGGAAGAAGGCGAGAGAGAGAGAGAGAGAGAGAGAGAAAGATTTATGTGCTGTTCCAGAAAGAGTGGAAAGGAAGGGAGAAATATTGAAGGATGAAACGAGGGGGGATGAGCGATGAATAGATGTTGGGCGAAGATTGAAAAAATTATGTGGGTGTGCGTGAGTGTGTGTGTGTGTGTGTGAGAGAAGTAGAGATAGAGGGAGACAGAACATAATGTTTTATTTAATATTCTGGAAAGAGTGGAAAGGAAGGGGAAAATACTGAAAGATGTCATGAGGGCAGATGAGCGATGAAGAGATTAATTTGATAGATGTTGGGCCAGGATTAGTAAATATATAGAGAGAGAGTTTGTGTGTAGGTGGAATTGTAGATTGAATTTGAATTGATTGAAATAACATCGTCACAAGGTATATTTACATTTTGCTACAGATAATTAAACAAAAAAAAACACAGCAGTTCTTGTGTTTTATCACTTGTACAAAGTTTTCACATTTTTCCACATAAAGATATAAAACATTTTCGAATTCCCCTTTTCAATCTTTACCAATTTCTCAACATTCACTACAAAAGCACCCCATACTTCTGAACCAAATAAGCTGACAGGTTCAACAAGAGAATTAAATAAACGAACAGCTATCTTCATATTCGGGAGATGCTCCCCAAATGATTCAAATAATCGAAAAAATACCTTTTTAGATTTCTCTGCCAGAGTTATTACTAAATGAACCACATGTAGAAATACTAAGAACTAAATATACTGCCTGCTATTCGATTTCCTCACGATTTATGTTAAAGCTATTGTCAAGGCATGACATTATTTTTTCCCGTATTTGTTACGCGGCAGAATAATTACCCTTTTTACCTGAACTGAGACTATCAGCACTTTCGCTACAGCGCAAAACAAGACCGTACGAAGGTACATCAACCATGTTGGTTGATATCCTAGTTTTTTCTTCATTTATATGCAAAAACTGAAGGATTCACACGATTGTTGAATGTGCTTTACAGCGCCACAACTATTAAAGGGAAGCTAATTCAAGTCACGCCTCCTGTGTGGTTATTATAACAACGTGGAAGTTTAGACACGGTCTTATAACATTCTTCAACAAGCAGGCTGTATAACTATCAACTGAAGATGACTGACATGAAGACTCTAAAGCTGGTGAGGAGAAATCTGAAGGGACAATTGACGAGGACATTAACATCCATTGTCAATCTCTCCGATGAATCTGCAGACCTTAGTCTTCTAAAGCAGTACATCAGCAAGGCTGAAGAACAGTTTGTAAAGGTGGAAGGGAAGCATGCAGAGCTTGTACAGGCATAGAGAATGACGAGGAATTTGAGGCTGAGGAAGTCTGGATGACCAACTGCGAGACAGACTTTGTCCAGAAGTTGAATGCTGGTAGGAGAGTTCTCAGCAAGCAGTTGTCGCCACCATCAGTACAGCAGACACCCGAGCAACAGCAGAACGTGACACTCCCAAGCTCTCCTCTCCGCACCTCCTTTCAGAATCAATATGCAGGTGCCTGTGCCCCTAGGATGGCGAGACTGAAACTACCATCATTTAATGGTGACATCAAAGATTACCGGAGATACAAGGAAATGTTCCAAAACTGCACAAGGGAATTGTCAGAAATTGAGTGTTTTTTCCAGTTAGCGGAGTCAATGGTGTCTCAAAGGGAGAGAAACTTGGTCAAAAGCTGTTCAAGCGTAGCGAGGGCATGGGATATGAGATGCTGGATGAACGCTTTGATGACAAGGACCGAGTGGTGGACAGTTTGCTACAAGATTTGGATGGTTTCAAGCCATACGAGTATAAAGGAAAGGTGAATCTTCCAGCTATGGCGCGATTCATCCAGGTACTTCAGAACTTTGAGTGCCAGGCTGAGACCATCGGCCTGGCTGGAGAGCTAAACAGCAGAATCAAGCTTAGTCAAATAAAACTAAAACTCCCGGAGAAACACAGAATGGACTACTACAAAAGTGTTCGGGATGAGAATGTAGAGGACTCCATTTCGGGATTAAGCAAGTGGCTGTTTCGGCAGCAAATTCTCATGGAGAAGTCCAAAGCCACCATCGCAGATAGTATGGAACCAAAAAGAGTTTCTAAGTCCTTGACTGCAGCCGTGTCTTGGGACTCCAGAGAGGCTCCTTCATATGCTCGTGATATCCAGAAATGTGCTCTACATCCTAAGAACTCCTCTCATTACCTCAAGATCTGCAACAAGTTCAAAGCCCTAACACTCAAGGAGAAGTATGAAGTCATGAAAGCAAATGGTGTATGTTTCCGTTGTGGTCATAACGACTGTATTGCAGGGAAACCCCCTCATGACCGCAACAAGTGCCAGTTCAGGGCACCATGCCGATTCCAGACATGTGGTAGTGACGAGCACTTTCCTGCCATCTGTCCCAAAGCCCATGGTGATGCCAGAGATAAGGATCAGAGAAGTGGCTATGCTAACCAGGCAGACTCTGTGAGGCCCACTCAGTCTAACAGTGCCATACAGGCTTCTGCAATCAACCATGTAGGGAAACTGCAAGCTACCTTACCTACCGTGATGGGATATCTACGATGTGGCAGCAAACGACACCTAGTACGCATTCTGTTGGATGGAGGCAGTCAGGCCACACTCGTGAGAACAGGAATCTTTCCCAGAATGGAGGGTGATCTTTTCCAGGATCATGACCTTAGCCTTGTTGGCGGCAGTAATATCAAGCGGAAGCTGAGAGTCCTTGATTGTGAGATTGAGGATTTACAAAGGAGTTGGTCTTATCCGTTGACAGCTACTGAGATAGATAAGCCATGCGGGAATACACCTGTCATTTTCCCTGAGCATCTACAGTCCTATGACCACTTGACAGGTGTAGAGATAGATGTGGCCCCATCACCAGTCATTGATCTGCTGCTTGGAGTGGACAATACTCACCTTATGGTATGGGAACAGTACATCAGGGGGAGCAGACCAGATGAGCCAGTTGTGGTTAAATGTCCTCTAGGTTGGTTTGTTCAAGGAGGCCCAGCAGCTAATGCAGCACCACTCCTCAACTACGTCAGTGTAGCTGCTTCAGGATCCCT
The DNA here is from genome assembly GCF_000002235.5 of Strongylocentrotus purpuratus. NCBI lineage: Eukaryota > Metazoa > Echinodermata > Echinoidea > Camarodonta > Strongylocentrotidae > Strongylocentrotus > Strongylocentrotus purpuratus. The sequence goes on from NW_022145596.1 coordinate 14,762,617, forward strand.
GGAGGAGTTCATTGGACTCGAGACAGCTGGTTTGGAGCCCAGGAAATGTAAATGCTTCTCTGATGACGAGAAAGAAACTGAATCCATGCAGAAGAGTGTTACTCAACTACCAGATGGCTCTTATGAGGTTCGCTTACCCTGGAAGCGATCTCCGGAAGAACTACCAGACAACTATGACTACGCAGTTAAAAGGCAGAAGAGCCTGGAGAACCAGTTCCGAGACCGGCCTAATGAGTGGGAAGTCTATTGCCGGCAAATGAGAGACCAATTGGAAAGGGGTGTCTCCCGGCAGGTTACACAGGACGAGTTGCAACAAGACAGGGATGTAGGCAGAAGGATGTGGTTTCTTCCACACTTTGGGGTTGTTAAAGACTCAAAAACAACTCCAGTCCGGGTAGTTTACGATGGTAAGGCGAAGTTCCAAGGGCGTTCCCTGAATGACTGTCTCATCAAAGGAGAGAATGTTAACGCGAATCTTCTTGAGGTAGCACTCCGGTTCCGTGAAAATGAAGTGGGCATGATCGCAGACATATCCAAGATGTTCCAGGCTATTAAGATTTCACCAGAGGATGCTCGGTTCCACAGGTTCGTTTTCAGAGAGAATCCAAACCATCCCATACAAGTCTTTGAGCTTACAACAGTCACTTTCGGGGATAAACCCTCTCCAACCGCAGCAATCATCACCCTCAGACATGTGACCCGTGAGCATGCACCAGATGATGACAAGATACAGAAAGTGATCGTCGAGCAATTCTATATGGACGACCTGAACGAGTCAGTTAGTAATGCTGAGGAAGCTCTAGAGTTGAAGTCCAAGCTGACAGAGACATTGAAGAAAGGAAACTTCAACTTAAGGAAGTGGCAGTCTAATGTCAAGAAGGTCTGTGATGAGACAGAAAACACAGACACTGCTACTGTCCTAGGTACCAGCTGGGATCTATCTAAGGACACACTGAGAGTGAAGAAGGTCAAACCCTTCGAGGATACTACCCTCACCAAGCGGAAGATTCTTGCTCAAACGGCATCCTATTACAATGTTTTTGGAATGCTTTCCGGACTGTTGGTACGCCCCAAGATTCTTCTTCAAAGGTTGTGGCAGCTGGACCTTGACTGGGACTTCCCTCTTGACCAAGGCAGTGAGCTCTACTCCATGATGAGTAAGATCAACAGAGACCTTAATGAGATGGACGGCATTGAGATCCCAAGATGTCTGATACCAGAGCCTTATAGGGGAACGAGACCCCTACCCATGGTGTCCATGCATGGTGTCAGTGATGCTTCAGAGGACGCCATGGGTTTTGCAGTGTGGCTGAGATGGTCACATGCTGACAGCCAAGAAGCTCATCTATCCTTCGTCTGTGCCAGATCTAGAGTGACACCTCTGAAACAGACAAGCATGCCTCGGAAGGAGCTACAAGCTCTTCTCCTTCTATCCAGACTGATGATCACCATCATAGATGCTCTACGCTTCAGCATAGTCGGATGGAAGATGTGGACAGACAGCATGACAGCGATTAGTTGGCTTAGAGGGCAGTCTAAGACCTTCCGATCTTACGTCGCACATAGAGTCGGTGAGATCACATCTGAATTTGACCCCTACAGGGATATCGCCTACGTTCCCTCGGATCAAAATGCTGTTGATCTCATTTCCAGAGGAGGCGTTGTTACAGACATGCAGGAGGTCATCAAGGGCCCAAAGTACTTGAGACTACCTCCTCATTCTTGGCCGAGGACACCAGAAAATGTTCCTGTCAAACCGGGAGATCCTGAACGGAAGAAGTTTCACTCCCGAAACACCAAGACCCTCTCAGTAACTGTGAATGCTGTGTCCAAGAACTCCCCGATTGTTGATGCTACCAAGTTCTCCAGCTGGTCAAAGCTACAGATGGTCACGGCGAGGGTGTTATCCCTCAAGGAGCTTCCCCGGAATCAATGGCTGAAGCAATTCCTCCGGCAGATCTCTGAATGGCCATCCCAAAGAATGATCAAAGAGTGTGTGTGTGTGAGTTGAGCTGAGCTGAGCTAGCTGAGCTCGAGTAGAAGAGATTTGACACTTTGAAATTGTTATCTGTTGGTTTGCATCATTATTGCCTCGAATTTCAATATAGTTTCGTGAATAGATGTACGAAACCTGAGCTTAGAATTAGTAAAAGTATTACTAATGTCTTCTTTTTTTTTCTCTTTTTTTTCAGTTATGAGTTATGAGTTTTTGATCGATCGGGTGGGTGGTACATGTACGACATTACTTATTATAGGCTCTGTATAAGCTTGGCTTGTTAGAACTCTTGTGAGTAATGTGCCGCGGGATTCCATATCCTTAAACTGCTGGCGAACAGAGCAACAAGACCAAGCTCTGTAATTATTAGGATCTCTGTCCAGTAGTGCCGTGTTTGTGCCATCGAACTGGATCGACCAAATCAATTGATTCATAATATATGTATATGCAATATTTTTTCCCGTAACATGAGAGTAATTTTAATAGTTTCATACTATTAATTGAATGTATTGTTAACTGTAACTGTATAATTGTTTTAAATGGGGGCACGCTACAAGAGTCCTATCTCGCACCCCGGGGCAACGTGTCTGACACGGCTGGTTGTAGCAACTACTCCAAAGATCAAGATTACAGTAACCTTGATCTAAGAAGACACGAACGAACGAATCAAAGAGGCAGAACTGTATTGGGTCAGACAAGCTCAGAAGGAGATAAACTTCCAAGATTCCAATATACAGAAGCTGGACCCATTCTTCGATGAGGACAGTGAAGTGTACCGTGTTGGTGGACGTCTAGGTAGAGCACCGCCGTCGTATGACATTCGCCATCCATATCTTCTTCCGAAGAAGAGTCATATCAGCTTCCTCCTGGTATGCGATAGACATCTACATGCCCTTCATGGTGGTCATTTGCGGACAGCAAATGAGGTTCGGAAGAAGTACTGGATAGTGGGGGACATGAAAATTGCACGACGTGTTGTACGCTGTTGCATCACTTGCAGACGACATAGAGGCAAACCGACGCACCAGAGGATGGCTGATTTACCAGAGTTTCGGGTCAGCCCATGCTCGCCACCCTTCAAGACTACCTTGGTGGACTACCTAGGCCCAGTAATGGTGAAACTGAATCGTAATACCACGACCAAGGGATATGGTGCCTTATTCACATGTGCGGTTACCTGGGCTGTCCACCTGACAGTAGTCCAAGACCTATCAACTCAGGCATTCCTTCAAGCCTTAGAAAGGTTTGTCAGTATTAGAGGAGCACCAGCCATGATGGTTAGTGACAATGCTACTTGTTTCCGAGGGGCTGACAACACGATCAATGAGCTGAACCTTAAGCTGAACCAAACGCAGGTCCGGGAGCACTGTCAACGTTATAAGGTTGAGTGGAAGTTCGGACCACCGGGAGGACCCCACCACCAAGGGGCAGTAGAGCGCATGGTCCAAGAAGTAAAGAAAGCTATGAGGCACCTTGTGAAGGCTGACCGTCTTACCTTCGTAGAATGGGAGACTGTTTTCTGCAAGATTTCAGGGCTCATCAACAGCCGTCCCCTGACTGCGATGTCATCGTCGCCTCTCGATCATCCACCGCTGACTCCCAATCACTTTCTCATTGGGAGAGGAGATCTGAACTGCCCTGATATTCCTTGTGAGGACTACAAAGGAGATCTACGGAAACGCCGTGAACTGTGTAATACAATGGTGGAGGGTTTTTGGCGTAGATGGATGGAGTACACCCACAAGTTGGCACCACGTCAGAAGTGGCAACGATCTTCAGACAACGTGGAAGAGAACGATATCGTCCTCGTCATCGGTGATGACAGAAAACGCGGGTCGTGGAAGATGGCCGAGGTAGTCGGGACTCAGCCTGGACAGGATGGCCTTGTTAGAGTCGTCGAAGTGAAATACGCAGATGGGACCCGTGCCACCAGGCCGATCACAAAACTTGTATCCCTGATGAAGCGAGATGAACGTTCAGACATTTAAACAGCTTGAAGAAAAATCCAGACATTTAAAGGTTCAAGAATTGTTGATTACTGGACATTTGAACAGCTTGAAGAAAAATTGCTATTAATGGGCAATTTATAGAGGATAGTGATTTCATTGTATTTCTCTTTGATCTTATAAGTGTTCCATTTAGTCTTAAATCATGTTAGATTGTACTTTTTGTGACATTCCGTCACGCTTAGGGCGTTGGGATGTCAAGGCATGACATTATTTTTTCCCGTATTTGTTACGCGGCAGAATAATTACCCTTTTTACCTGAACTGAGACTATCAGCACTTTCGCTACAGCGCAAAACAAGACCGTACGAAGGTACATCAACCATGTTGGTTGATCCTAGTTTTTTTCTTCATTTATATGCAAAAACTGAAGGATTCACACGATTGTTGAATGTGCTTTACAGCGCCACAACTATTAAAGGGAAGCTAATTCAAGTCACGCCTCCTGTGTGGTTATTATAACAACGTGGAAGTTTAGACACGGTCTTATAACAGCTATGTTGTTTCAACAACTTTCCATTCTTATTATAAATTAACATTTTCCTTTTCTTAATATTTACTTCGAGTAACCATTTCTTACAGTAATTCCCAAGTCTATCAAACCAAGGTCTGCATTCCGTTTTAGTTTTGGAATTTGGATATTAGTACAATATCATCCGCGTACATCAACCAATTCACGATAGTCCCATTTAATTCTACTGGATCAGTAACAGTTGTTCCTAATTCCTATTGCAAATCATTAAAATAAATATTAAATAAGGTATATAACCAAGGGCAACACCATATTATGTCTAGTAACTCGCACAAAAATTAAATGAATGACTGAATAGTTAGATTTAATGAATATAGAATGAATATTAAACCGTCGAAAAAAAAAACTAGATCCGCCCCTGTACGGGGTTCAAAATAGCCCCCCCCCCCCCAAAAAAAAAAAAAAAAAAAAAAACCAACAACAACAAAAATCGCCTCGCCGCTACGCGACTCGTGGATGATGCTCAAAATAGCAATAACAACGAATCGCCTAGCCGGTTTGTGGCTCGTGGACGATGCTCATTGGGTCAACCTCCACCCCTTAGCAAAAAGCTAAATCCGCCACTGGATGGTAGAAAATAATGTACAATCAGGGGCGTACGCAGGATTTTTTCAAGGGGGGGGGGGTTTTAAAATCGGGCCCAAAATATTTGCTCCCGAAAAATTTAAAAATCGCGCCGGCCGAAAAGTCGCTCAGTGGGGGGGGGGGGGGGGGGGGGGGGGGGGGGGGGGGGGGGGGGGGGGGGGGGGGGGTAAGCGGTCACTTTTTTTTTTTTTGGTCTCGAAATTTGAAAATTTGACATTTTTCTTCGTTGGGGGGGGGGGGGGGGGGGGTAAGGTTACCTTTTTTAGGTTAGCCGTGGGCATATTTTTTATAATTTAAAAAAAAAAAAAAAAATCCAAAAGGGGGGGGGGGTTTAGTTTTTTTTAGGGGGGTTTACACACATAAAAATACCAAAGGGGGGTTTGAACCCCCAAACCCCCCCCCCTGCGTACGCCCCTGTGTACAATTAAGGCCCTCCAAAATGTAAGTCAATCTCCAACTTCTAAGAACACAAAACATAGAGGCCTTCAAAACATAACGAGCCCGTATAAAAACCAGGCACAGTTATAGAAGAATAATGGGGTTGGGGTGGAGGGGGGGGGGGGGGGTGGGGGGGGGGGAGCTGGGTGAAGGGGTTCGGTTGTTTGCCTCTCTTAAATTAATGTATGATCAATAAGTTTGGGACTGGGTCGGTGAGGGTTTAAGCCCATCGACCACTCCCTACGATTGAAAGGACCGCAAATGCATGAACGAACAAACCGAGTTCTGTCTAAAGTGACAAATGCCCCTGTTCCTTTATAAAAAGCGCATTTTCTTTTCTCATAAGTGCCTTTTTAAAATCTCTGGTGAGTGCCTCTTTTCAGGTGCCAGAAATTTCCCTTTTCACCTCTGATAATTTCCCTTCTTACGTTGACATGTGCCCCTTTTCCTTTCTTATACTAGTGCCCTTTTCCTTCTGATAAGACTTTCTCATAAATGCCCCTTTTTACCTCCGATAATTGCACTTTTCCTCTGATTAGTGCCCCTTTTATTTTGACACGTGCCCCGTTTCATTTCTAATAATTGCCCTATTTCCTTGGATAAGTGTCCTTTTTTATTTTTTTTATATGAGCCCCTTCCCCTTTCAAAATGCCCATTTCACCTCTGATAAATGCCCCTATTAAAATGCCTCTTTTTGACAAATCTCTGGCGGGTGTCTCTTTTCTGGAGCTAGAAGCGCCTCATTTTCACCTCTTATAACTGCCCTTTTACTTTGACTCGTCCACTCTTTCTATTCTACTGTCCTTTCCCTTCTGACAAGTTCCCCCTATTCCTTTCTCCATTTAAAAAAAAATTAAATTAAAGCGACTTGGAGCCCCTTTTTCTTTAAGACTTCCAGAGCTCGCTCGCATTTAGTTGAGATGTATAAACATAGTTGTGTTACTTACAAAAGTCTTTTCAGTCTTTCATAATTAGCTTGTGCTCATCAGAATTTTTGTTTAATTCTCTTTATAAGACGTCATCTTTGCACTGCGACCTAACTAAACAAAAACCAAAAACCAAAAAAAAAACCTTTTTTGGTTGCCTCCCGCCACTGTGGAAGACGCTCCGCCTCCCCCTGATTAAAGCAATAGCCATTATTACTTAGATTCTGCACAACAAACTTCAGCATGCCACAATGGACTCTGAAATTATGTTTGCAAATCATATTTTAGATTTCAAGATATCTGTATAGGCCGTTCTGTCATATTCTATGTTTCTTTGTTCATATTTGACCAATTGTCGTTTTCTTTCTTTACAGTGCTCTAAAGGGATACAAAGCAAAACTTGGCACTACCATGAATCATTCATTGAACAAAATGGATGAACACTCAAACAGTTGTGTTGCAGAGAATTCAAGGTACATTTCTTAATAGGGCCTTACAATCGCTTAATAATCAATTGTTGTATACATTTGCCAAAAACTTGGTTATTTTAGATTTATCATTGTTATTATACAAGTGTGGAAGAACATCAGGGAAAAAATGTTCTCTGAAAAGCATGGCTCTTCAAATGCCTTCATATTCTGAATATGACAAGTAACAGCTTAAAAAATGAGGCCCACATTTTATGCCACATGTTTGTGTAGTCCCATAGACTATGTCATGTCAATGAATTTGTTGCGAATGGGAGGGGTTGTTGGAGAGAAAAAGACAAAGAAATAATGTTTGCATGCTACAATATTTGATCACCTATAAGCTTTGTATGGTCACCAAATGAATATGATACATTAAGCATTCCTATCGGGTCAATTTTAGAATGAAACTCTTCTTTCCTATTAAACTATTTTTAATTTTTAATTTGTATTCATCCAGGGAACTTGACAAGGTCGATGACCATCAATTGGAAGGAGAACTTCCTATCCAAGACCAGGCTCCGCTGGACATCAAGAACCATAGCGATCCTCCTCCACCACGCCCAGACATGAATGCTGACGAGACTACTGGATCTACTCCCAAAGGGACAGGTCCTGGAACTCAAGCCCTGGACCAAATGGTTCCTAAGATCATAGAAGACATCGCTGATATGTGCATTCCACAAAGTGACAACCCATCTCTTCAGGATGTTAGCAATGAAGAGGAAGAGGAAAAGGACCCTTCTCCGACCCATAGCCTCTCTTCTCTAAATGATAAGGTTACCCAACGACGTTATAGGTAATAACAGAATATATTCTGTCAATGAATTTGTTGCAAATGGGAGGGGTTGTTGGAGAGAAAAAGATGAAGAAATAATGTTTGCATACTACAATATTTTATCACCTATATGCTCTGTATGGTCACCAAATAAACAAATAAGCTGTTGTATGACTAATATCGTTGGCAAAAATAATTGAGTAATTGAGTCAATCATAAACTACTAATGTACATTAATATAGCCTCTTTTTTTCTGGGGGTGGGGGGGGGGGGGGGGGGGGGGGGGGGTGCTGGTTGCTGTTTTTGCGTTTCTTTCTCCTGAATTTGTTTGGGTCGTCGGTCTCGAGAGAGTGAAGCAGATGTTATGCGTTTCAAAAGTACATGTACTAACAAAAATGACACTATAAAAAAAACTGTTTTTCTTCTACATTTAAACTCTATAACAACGTGACTGTAGCCCTTAATCGTCGTCTTCAAGATAATTACATGTGAAATCAGATGTGAAAACAGGAACTGATTTCTAATTAACATGTTACCTGTTCTCATGTCAAGAAGGAAAGGGATTTGATTTTGATTTGATTTGGTGTTTATTAATTTGAATATACTTCGTTATAATACAAAGCTTTAACAGTCATGTAATTTGATTTGTAAGGTAAAAAATATTGTATTTTTTAGGCAGGAAACAATTTTCACTACTTCATTCCTGAAAAGGGAAGAAGAAATCCGTATAGATATGAATATGATAAATTAAGCATTACTATAGGGTCAATTTTAGAATGAAACTCTTCTTTCCTATTAATAAACTTTTAAAAATAATTTCATTAATCCAGGGAACCTGACAGGGTACTCGGTGACCCTCAATTGGAAGGAGAACCTCCTACCCAAGACCAAGCTCCACTGGACATCAAGAACCTTGGCGGCCCTCCTCAAACCCGCAAATACATCAATACTGAAGAGACTGCTGGTCATGGACCTCAAGCCCTGGACCAAATGCTTCCTCAGATCACTGAAGATATCGCTGGCGATCCATCTTTCCAGGATGTTAGCTATGAAGAGGACACTTCTCTGCCCCGTGGACTCTCTTCTCTGTCCCATGGACTCTCTTCCCTAGATGATAAGGTTATACATCGACCTACTGCAGGAGGTGATAACAGTACCCAGGAATCATCTGCCATGGGTATGGAACGGGAGGAAGAAAATGAAGAGGGGGAGGATGAAGTTCATTCTCGAGCCACTGACGAGTTATTTCAGGTCACAAAGAGGTCCATTTCAAACACCTCAGAAACTGATCATATAAAAAAGAGAAATATCAGTCAGTCCGTAAGGGTGAATCATAATCGGTTGAAATCCTTTGAAATGGTGAAAGCAATGAATCTGTTGAAAAGGGATAAAAATAATATTCAAACAGATGTTGTGTCACTCAAATCCGAAAATTATGACAGAAAGAAAGAAAGTGCTGAAAATAAGAGAGAAATGTCTGCACTTAGAAAAGAAATGATCAACGTAATGCAGTCACAAAGAGGTCCATTTCAAACACCTCAGAAATCGATAAAATCAAAAAGAGAATTGTCAGTCAGTCTGTAAGGTGAATAATAATAGGTTGAAATCGTATGAAATGTTGAAAGCAATGAATCTGTTGAAAAGGGATACAAATAACATTCAAACAGATGTTGTGTCACTCAAATCCGAAAATTATGACAGAAAGAGAGAAATTTCTGAAATTAAGAGAGAAAATACTGAAATTAAGAAAGAATATTATGCACTTAAAAAAGAAATGATCAACGTAATGTAGTTATAGTAATATTAATGATATTTGCAATGATGTTTTATAAAGCCCTTTTAAAATAAATATCTCTATGCACTTAAATCCCATTGATCGTGAAGCTTTGAGAAATGATACTTCCTTTCAAAAGGAAGTCATGTCACCGAAAGCAGCTCTGATCATGAATGCATATGTTTTTCAGGGTGATGATATGGCATAATTGGCTACACAGGAGGAGTAGGTATCCTCGAAGAATACATGACCACAGTGGTGGAAAGTATGCTAAACTTATATCATACTAGTTTGTCAGATGTGAATGCAAACTTGATCTTTTTGCAAAGTAAATGAATTGAGAGTTGAGTTGTCAATAACAGGCACGTCGCGAATATCTCATTGATCATGAAGCTTCGAGAAATGATACAACTTCCTTTCAAAAGGAAGTCATGTTATCGAAAGCAGCTCTGATCATGAATGCATCTATTTTTCAAGATGATGATATGGCACAGTTGGCTACACGGGAGGAATAGAAAATCCTCGAAGAATACATTGACCACAGTGGTGGAGAGTATGTTAAAAGGGGTCAATACTCTACAAAACCATGCTTTTTAGTGGATCCATTTTCACTTGACTTGTAAAGAGCTTTATTTGTTAATATTATCACATGTTTATCATTGTTATACTATTGTTATATTGATACTATGTTGTAAGTAGGCTCATTTTCACTTGACTTGTAAAGAGCTTTATTTGTTAATATTATCACATGTTTATCATTGTTATACTATTGTTATATTGATACTATGTTGTAAGTAGGCTCATTTTCACTTGACTTGTAAATAGCTTTATTTGTTAATATTATCACAATGTTTATCATTGTTATCAGCGCTCAAAATACACGGGGGCGGTGGGCGATTCGCCCCCGTGAGCTCCATAATCGCCCCGTCAGGTTGCTCACGGGGGCGATTGCAAAATTAAAAATCGCCCCCGTGGAATTATAAAATAAAGATTTTCCTTTCTGATATAACTTAACACAATATTGTGTATCACTTTGCAAACCTTAAACAAAGAAATGGAACTTAAATGGTGCTTTCTCTCCCATCTCTGTGAGTATTACCGATACAAACAACGGAAGATCGCAGTGCAGCTAGTGCGGCCGTCAGTAGAGGATATACTGCGCCAGTAGTACCAGTTTGCACGCTGACGCCCAATCTGCTGGATCTGGAGACGATCGCGCAAGGACTGAAACATGGAGAAGTTTTTCGTTGCGAAAAGAATCCTCTGAAATATGATTGTTCTAAAAGACCGGCAAATAATGTAACTCGACCAGTATTGATATTGAGAAGAAAATAACCAAAGATGTTGCAGGGGCGTATCTAGGCGGTTTAGGGGGTTTAACCCCCCCCCCCCTCCCTTGGGCTGCCAAGTGAAAATGTGATGTGCATAGAAAAATGCTATCATGTGTCCAGACCTACACAGCATTAGTAGATGTCAGTAGAGGCCAGGAAAACATCACTAACGGGGGTTCAAAATAGCAGCAACAAATATCGCCTCGCCGCTACGCGGCTCGTGGACGATGCTCAACATCGTATTAGGGTTACCCCCCACCCTTAGCAAAAAGCTAAATCCGCCCCTATGTTTTGGAAGGATATGGTAAAGACTAAAAATAAAGACAGAATGTAAATAAGGTTGCTCCGAATAATGAGGAGGACATTATGTGCAGAACGGGAAGAAATGGAGAGAATGTCATCACGGGGATAAAAGTCAATAAGAGCTATGTAACAAGTGCATTTCTAAGAGGGAAAATGCTGACTTTAAATGATAATGATGAATTACCAAGGAATTTAGGAGTTTCATGGGTACCAATTCAATGGAAATTTGTATTAAAATAAGAGCCCCCGTCAGCACTAAAAGAACCCCTGTGAGAAGGCTCACGGGGGCGCTTTTTTTTTGGAAGAGCCCCCGTGGACACAAAATTAATTTGAGCCCTGATTGTTATTCTATTGTTATATTGATACTGTGTTGTAAATATGTTTGTAATTTCATACCCCGAGAGGGGGTCGATAGAGTCAATAAAATCTTACAATCTTACAATATTATATAAAGCAACAATGTTATATTATTCTTGATTTAGATTGTATCATAATCTTATAAGTCCTTGTAACTTAATTAATGATAATATAAATAATGTTTTTGTTATGCAAAGAAAAATAACATGTGCGCTTGTAAAATTACTTTAGTATAATTTGTAAAATGTTGTCTGTAATTTTTATATAATTTGTATTTTTCTTGGTGAAAATAGTCCCAAATAAATGTTTAAGATCTTGAATCTTAAAAAAAAAGCTCATATCATACCAGTTTGTAAAATGTTATTTATTTGTTATTAATAACCATGGTTACTGGGATTATAGAACTGTTTTAACCATGGTTACTGGGAATTTTACAGAAATAGTTGAAGTTTATGAATGCAATTTCGACCAATCAAATGGCTGGATTTCTTAAGTGAGGTATATAACAGCTATTATTTTATACCATGTATCCTTTATCAAGGTGTTTGATATCCACAAACTTTCAAAGTTTCATTTTATACTATCTCAATGTAGTTAATTTTTGGAACGACATTTCTGCTGACATTGTTGAGGCATCATCAGTCAATGTTTTGCAATCCAAACTCAATGACCACTGGAAACCGAAGTGTAATACGTTGGAACCTAAAATAAATGTTTGAACTAAATTTTGACCCTGTGTATATAAAGGATTGAATTGATGAGCTTTATTGTATAAACTGGCCCCACATTGTATAAACTGGCCCCATGGAAGACCAGCAGCAACAATATAGTTGCAGCTGAAAATGGGCTACCAGCCGTATACGGTCCCTTTACTCTGTGTGATTACTTTATATGTATTTCTATCTGATTTTATTATACGGAAATAAAGACAACAACAACAACAGTATGCTACCATCAGGAACAGACCTGTTGAATGGCATTTTGCAGGTCTTTAGACTTACTGGGCGTCACCGTAGGTAATTTAAAAATACTCTGCCCTTTCCCTTTCTTACCCCCACCGCCCCAGGGAAGACAAAAAAGCTTTAAAATAATGAGAAAGCCATAAGTATTGGTTTCGTTTTCCCCAGTCAAATATTCAATACAATATTCTTCCCAAAACACAGGCCTCAAACATTAAACATTGTGACTGGTTCGAACTGGAATTTTTGGAACATCGGTAATAGTCTAGCAACCAAGGGCCCTATATTTGTCTTTAAAACTGACTAGCATTTTGGATGGTCGTAATTGGGGCTATAAAACATAAGGACGTCTTCATTTCTTTAAACATGTACTTTAAGTATTTTAACCTAGCCACAACTGCTTGACCTCTGAGAAATGCTCCAATCCGTATAGATCTAGATATTTACTTTGTTCATTTAAAAAAAATAAAATGAGTCTAAAATTGCAGACTAATTGTCTAGACACAAGGGGAATCCCCGTTTGTCATCGAATGTATGCGCAGTTACGAATTACGACTCACGTCATACCCACGTCACGTCATACCAGGAATATGTGAGTTTAAAGCGGAAGCTAGCAGCCAAAGTTGGCAGCCAAACTGATATCGATAACGCATACGGGTAGGTCTATGGTTGAACAATATGAACGCACTCCGTTTGGCTGCTGATCGTAGTCTCCGCAAGGATTTGTTGTTGTTGTTGTTTTAGTTTATAGGCGTTTGTCATTTAGAAGTGAATATTTACGCCTCTTCTCTTAGGATTTTTATTCCTTTAAAATTAGATTTACTTTTTGTAATATATAGACTTGGATAGATGGGACACGGTACATTGTGTCAAGCTTCTCAACTCAGCCTAATGCTGAGCCTAGGCCCTCCGACAATAGGCTAGTCGTCTCCACCGCGTTTCTTCAAAATTTTGTCCGAAAACCAATAAAAAACAGATTATATACATGAAGATTCTAAACGTTAACATAGGCAGTTCTCTCTTCTAATTTCTTTTTTTTCCCCCTTTTTTTCTTTCTCACTCTTCTTCTTCATGTATTACTCACTATAAAAAGCGAAACATATTGGGCTCAAATAATTATGTGCGGTGCAAGGTGGTTAGTAGGAGACACGGATAGGAGTAGTCTCTGGTCTAGTCGTTGTTTTTCTCCTTAAATTATAAGAGATAAAAATTTGTTATTTTGATAATTAAGAGGGATAATATGAGTATTTTAAACAATTTAAATCAAAAATATTCAAATTGTAACAACATTAAAGTGAGAATTAAGCATAAGAAAGGTCAAAATTAGACAAAAGTAATATATTCGTGTTCTTCTCTTGATGAAGACTTTTTTTACTCTTCATCTGATTGGATATGTAATAAATGTACTTTTGATGAATTACCGTTTTATTCAGAAATCACTGCTGAGGAACCTGAAAACATTAATCATGTAAATGATGCAAGAAGTATATTTTGTGAGAAAGGGTTAGTAAATAAAAAAATTGGCAAGGCTTTGTAATATCTCATTTAAACGTTAGAAGTCTCCGAAACAAGTCGGACCATATTTGTCATTATTTATCCGATAATATGATTGATGTTTTTACTGTGTCAGAGAACTGGCTTGATGAAACTATTGAAACACAACAGTTGAATATAGATGGATATGTTTTTGAACGGAAAGATCGAAATGCTAGTGGCGGTGGAATTGGATGTTATATCAAAGGCTCAATTTATTACACTAGAAGGTCTGATCTTGAACAGGGAAATCTAGAAGTGTTATGGATAGAGATCAAATTGAAGCAATCACAACCATGGTTTGTGTGTATTGTATACAGACCTCCAAATAGTACAATGGACTTTTTTGAAACGTTAGAAAATAATATAGAAAGAGCTAATGATATTACATCCAACATCATCGTCCTAGGTGACCTAAATTGTAACATTCTTGTCAAAAACACACTTTCTAGAAGAATACAGAACTTATGTGATTGTTTTAATTTCCGTCAGCTTATTAGCAAACCAACCAGAGTAACGCCCACCAGTCGATCTTGTATTGATCTTATTTTTGTACCGTCCGTTGAGAGTGACTTCCATTCAGATGTAATTTCTTTGGGATTAGTGATCATTCTTTAGAGTATGTTAACCTGAAGAAGGAGTGTATTCCGAAAAAGCCAGCTATTAGTAAGTTTAGATCTTTTCGTAAATTTGACCAAGCTAAGTTTGTGAGTGACGGGGAAAAACTTCCTTGGTCTAACTTTTACAAAGGCAATGATGTTGAATCTTTATGGGAATATTTCAAATCGAGCTTTAATCAGTTGCGTAATAAACATGCTCCTATTGTTAGTGTTCGTAGAAAAATCAATGGATCACCGTGGATAACGGGTGATTATTTGAAATTAGCTCGTGAACGTGACTTTTTAAAGGCGATATTTGATAAATCCGGAAATGAAGATGAGTGGAATAAATATAAAAAGAAGAGAAATGCTGTAAATAATCTTAACAAAAAACTTAAAAGAGAATACTATTTTTCTTAGTTTAATGAGCACCTTGGTGATCCCCGCAAAACTTGGAAAACATTAAAGAAAGTGTCATTTGAGAAGAAATCGGGAGATAGAATCGAGCTGATAAAGGATGGATATGTAATTGATGATTCTGAGTGTATTGCATCAATATTCAATGAATATTTCACTCAAACTTCTAGTCGATATGATACTGAACATACCTTTAATGAATTACATGGGTTAACTGATAACATCTTTTCGTGTGTTTCTATAGGAGAGAATTTTGTTCTCAAAGAGCTTTCCAAATTATCTATTTTTAAATCGAGTGGTATTGACAATCTACATCCACGTCTTTTGAAGCTTGCTTCACCATTCATTACAAAACCACTTACACATTTGTTAAATTGTTCACTCTCCACTGGTTCTGTTCCTGTTGAATGGAAGAGCGCAAGGGTAACGCCTATTTTTAAGGGCGGAGACAAGAAAAGTCCATCCAACTATCGTCCGATTTCGGTTCTTTCACATATTGTTAAAATTTTAGAAAAGGCAGTACACTCCCAATTGTATGATTTTCTCAATGATATTGCTCTTCTCAGTGATAGGCAATCGGGCTTTCGACCGCTTTATTCAACAGGAACGGCGCTAGTTGATGTAAATGATTTCTTACTAAGGGGGATAGACAGGGCCAGGGGTCTTATCTCCGGTGCATTATTTTTGGACTTAAAACGTGCGTTCGATTCGGTGAATCACGATATTTTACTCTACAAATTAGACAAGTATGGTGTAAAAGGAAAAGAATTGGCCTGGTTTAAAAGTTACTTAAGTGATCGATTACAATGTGTCGTGGTTAAAGGTGCTCAGTCTGGATTTAGAGGTGCAAATACTGGAATCCCACAGGGATCAATATTGGGCCCCCTTTTTTTTTTACTGTTTTTATTAATGACCTCTGTAATTTGCCCTATTGTGAAAATACTAAGATATGTTTATACGCCGATGATGTGGCAATATTTTGCCAAGGCAATGAAATTGCCCTTGTTGAGAAAACGCTTAAATGTGAGTTTAAAAAAATAGTTGATCACATTGAAAAAGATGACTTAATGTTGAATATCAAGAAGTGTAAGATCATGTTATTTGGGACAAGAAAACAAATCAAAAATCAAAGTGTACGCTTGATTTACAGAGATAATGTTATAGAAGTTGTAAATGAATTTAAATATCTTGGTGTATTATTTGATAATTGTTTAAAGTGGGATATACATAATATATCGAAAACTGTCTCCAAAATATCTAGGACCATATCATGTATAAAACGAATTAAATATTATTTGCCGAAAAGAATTTTAAAATTGTTATATGATAGTTTAATATTGTCACATATTGACTACGGTATTGTTTTGTGGGGATGTTCAGCAAAGTGTCATTTGGAAAAGTTACAAAAGTTACAAAATCGTTATGCCCGTTTAATACTAAACGTAGATATTTTGACACCTCGTATTATATTATTATCATGTCTAAGATGGCAATCAGTTGTTCAGAGAGTGCAATACCAATTTAGAATATGGATGTATAAGGTGATTAATAATAAAATGCCGAAATATATTAAGGATATCGTGTGCTATCGACCGATAAACGTTTATACCAGATATGCAACTACCTGTCCTCTGTTCATTAAAAAACACAAAACCGAGTATTTCAAAAGATCTTTCTGTTATCAAGGCTCCGTTATATGGAATGCATTACCCCCTTCTTTACGTTTATTAAACTCACTAGATTCATTTAAAAAACACTGCAAACTCCTTTCTCTCACATAGTTTAAAATAGTACTTACATGAATATTTTACCCCCCCCCCCTCCCCATTTATTTCAATATTTTATCTTGTTTAATTTTTGTGTTCATTATAACTTATGTATGTTTATATATTTTGTAAAAATGTTTTTGTTGATACAGGGCCCCTTGGTCGAGCAGTTTTTATAACTGAAAGGGCTACCCTGTCAAAATATAACGACAAATAAATAAATAAATAAATAAAATCCTTATAATTATGTTTATCATTACAATTTAAATTTCATATGACATTGGAGAGTCGACCCCCTCCTAGACAGACACACACACACACACAAAAAAAAAAAAAAAATATGTACAACACATACCTTACGAGTTATGCGTAATACAAAGTTTTGGTATGGGGTCATGAATTTGGTTCAAATGAACATATTATTGGAAGTATATGTGAGCCTACAATATTCAGTGATCGTTGTCGTGGTTGAAATCGAGTCTAAAGTTATGAAATTGTAAATAATAAACATTTTATGTTGAATAGCTCCCTCTCAAGGTCAGGATATTAATTAAGCTATAAAACAATGTTTATTGACTAAAATCGATTTGCTATTCCCGTTTGGAAATTATATATCAGAACTACATATTCTGTAATTTTCATGGTCGCAGCTACCATTGCACGGCCGTAGGCGTTATTTGAAATTTATCAAAATTTACCGGGAGCACCGGTAAATTTTTATATTCAATTTTTCTCAAATAAAGCAGAAGTGTTTTAGGGGCTAATTTTTTTAGTGCCCTTAATACATCCACAGGGCTTCCAAATATATCAAAATTGTAAAGAACCACTATCCACCCAATTTTCGACATTTCCCAAAACTTTGTATTACCTTTAAAGCTTATCTGCCGTAGTTTACAGGAGGGATTAGAGCGCCCTGCGAGGTCACTGGAAAGGTGGTTATCTCATCAACTCAGCTCTCAGTTAACATAAGAAAAAGAGGATCATGGGAGACCAATGGTCACCGATTAGGCATTGTTTGTTATATAGAGGGCACAAGTAGCTACAAGTAGTGCAGTGAGCCTTTAAGCTCAGTTTTGTTCTTGATAATGGCCCAAATTTACTTAAATTAGACCTTTTTAATGTCGACTGCTACAATTTGTGCACCCCGCATTCGATGAGGTATATAATAATCTACATTTCATGTGAGTTTCAACTCATTTAAAGCAAATGGGAATTATCGGCGAATGTATTACCCCCCCCCCCCCCCCCCCCCCCCCCCTTCTATATACTCTACACATTCTATGCGCTGATATTCGCTCAAATTAGACCTTTTTAATGTCGGCTGCTACAATTGAACAGCGTCGATTTTTTTCCCCCTCCTTTTTTCTGCTTCCATATAAAATTATTAAAAAACTTGAATTCGGCGTAAATATTCATAATTGAATGACACACGCCCTTAAGACTAAAACAACAACAACAACAACAATCCTTGCGGAGACTACGATCAGCAGCCAAACGGAGTGCGTTCATATTGTTCAACACAGTGTCCGTATGCGTGATCGATATCAGTTTGGCTGCCAACTTTGGCTGCTAGCTTCCTCTTGGTCACGTACCTGTCCGTACCAGGGGTTGCAAGCCTATAGACTTCGAACAAATCTGCTAAGGAACAGGTAAAAGACATTTTTTTTGCAGCTTATCTTTCTTAGATACTAAAACACGTTATATAATCAGCGACAATCCAATTCTAAAAAACTCTAATCTTGTTCAATTTGATTTATTCATAAAATTAAAAGCTGGTTGGGTGCAATGCAAACATCTTCACTGGCAGTCATTTTTGTGCGTCATGATATGCCATGCCATGGTATGGTGACCATTGTTTACAAACACCGGGGCGTGGCGCATGGCCAGCAATCGTTTATCATTATCCGAATACCATGGTATAACAGTTTGCAATGTGCTATGAAAAATTGAAAGGTCTAAACTATAGACTCGTATTATAAATGTTGCTTTTATACATTCCACCATGTGTTGGGAAAAAAAGAACAGGAAAAAGATAAAAACATGAAAGCTATGCATGATCATGATGATGCTGTCATCTTGTAGTTCTGATGCATGTTGTGAATTTTATGTTCAGTTTTCGTCGACCGACCAGATCGAATGAGTATATATTGGTCAATACTTGTTTCTTTATAGATCGTGTCTGTCTATCAGATTCAAGCTTCAACTGTACTCTGTACTCTACCTTGCAGCATTGCTGTCAAGCAGTACTACTACTAGGTGATGGAAAAGGAACAAGACAGGGAGAGCTCTCTACCCAAATATGAAAGGTATACCGGTAACCTATTTCAAATTCAAAGAGTAATTTTGATGTATTCAGCAAAGACTCATTTATTGTATCATTAACATTTCATCTGCTTTGTACAAACATGTACCAGTTGGCAGTTGTTTATGTAAGAGCTAGAAACCAAAATTCTTTGTAATTTTAAAATCACCCAATATTTTTCAAATAAAATCTTCCCATAGAGTTCTATTCATGATGTTTGATTTTTTTTAATGAACTTTTGAAAATGTCAATTTCTGATTCATAAGGAAAGAATTGTCAGTGAAATTAGCTTTGGTGACTTAATAGTGGTACATGTAAACGATGAGGGTAATCAGAACTAAATTTCATTTTGAAATTTCATCTATTTCTTTGCAGAGATGACAAAGAACATGGGCTAATCACAGGGAAGCCTCCAAACCAAGATCATGGGCAGCCCAAGAACAAGCGACCCCCTCCAGATCCTGCCAAATTCGAGCGCAACTATGATCCTCCACCTTTAGACCACAACAACAATGCTGATGTCGAGGAGAGAGACGTAGGAGTGGAGCAGTTCTCAATGCCCAAGAGCCTGATCTCCTCTCAGCTGGATGAAAAGTTATCTCAGCCTACCAGCCTCTCGTCAAAGGATGGTCGGGTACCACTTCCACCTCTCCCAGATGTTGAGGGGGACATCATGGAAGCAGTGGAAATGCCAAACACACACCTGTCAGAAGGGAACCAGTTCTCGATGCCCAAGAGCCTCTCCTCCCAGCCGGATAAGATTCTACCTCGTCCTTTTGAAGGCAATAGATCAAGTAAAAGAGTCAGCAGGAGGCCTCTGAACCGCAACAAGTTGACAAGAGCAAAGGGAATGCAGTATGGAAGAGAGCTACAGAAGCTGAAACGGGAGGTCGCCTCTTTGAAAGCAAAGAGGGAGAGGAATACATCTGCTGGCCTCGATGGTGGCAATGCTGATAAAAGAGGAACAACCCCCTGGCAGATCTTCATACCGGTATATGACGATCTGAAAATGATGCTCAGAGATTTCACCAGGGTGTATTTGCCCCAGATGACATGTTGGAGTATCACGATAGCAGTAGGGTACATCTGTGGTAGGAGTGACTTCTAACACAACAAACCCGAGCTGCAATGCAGTAGACCCAAAGTGTGAAATCCTATTTGGGTCTATTAAAGAGGGTTTATTAAAGAGGAACTAGGATTTCGGGGTTAATGTTGTCGACCTTCACGTGGTGACCCTGTTAACTGACTACTGTCAAACTAACGACAACCGATAACTATCAAGAACAGAGACTGCTAAACTAATCAGAACCTGGCTTCTAATACAAATCATTGGCCTAGCCTGATTTATGCTGCTTCATACAGAAAATATTCTCTGTGTGAAGGCAAACTTTGTTCAAGATTAAATAAGAATTTTAAAATTCAATGCAGTTGTTCACTTTCCATGTCTCTAAGCATATGTGTCTAGGATAAGAGAAATTATGAAGAGGTGACTCGAGATTTAAAAGGAGGGGAGTAAAAAGAGAGAGGGAAAGTGACAGACAGACAGACAGGGAGAGACTGAGACAGGGAGAGCAATAGAGAGAGAATCAGATAAAGATCGAGAGACAGAGACAGGGAGAAAATGAAATGAAAAGAGAGAGATGTGAGTGGAAGAGAGAAAAAGCGGTGGGAGGGTATGACTCAGATGAAAAAAACAAAGATAGATAGAAAATTGGAGAGAGCGAGGGGAGGGGGGGGGGGGGGGAAGGGAGGGAGGTAAAGTAAAAAAAAGAAAAAATTGGAGATCGCTTTGTTTAACAATGTAAAATCTGAGATGCATGGCCATACATGTTATCAGTGTCTGTGATATGGTGTTATATTGCATGAAGCCCTAAAATTGCACTTCAAAATGATCATGAAGTGCCTCAAAAAATTCAAAATCTTTGGGTGACCGGTTTTACCATACTCATTTTCCCAAATAGACTGTAGTGTTATAAAAGATGTTAGGAAAACCAATTTTTACATTTTGATTTCCAATCATAAATATCTTGGTAATCAGACAGGCAATCAGTCATGGGGTTCCTGACTGACCTAAAGGTTTATAATTATCATTGCAGCATGAGCTAAATCCAGGATTTTGTTTGAGAATCTGAGACAAAGTTACCCAATCCCTTTAAAAATGAAAATAATGACATTTTCCTGATAAACCCATGTCAGTATATTTCCCTTGCAAACAGCTCTCTATTACTCTTGCATTGAAAACAAAATCAGGAATTGTTCTTTTCTTCTAAACCAACTATAAATTAGATAATTCTCAGCAAAATACAGAAAAAGAACTGCTTGCTCGAATGAGAAGTCACAAAGTTATCAATTTGTATGTGATCGATGACCACAGCTTCATATATTTCACACTTTTCTTGCCCTTGATTAGGCTTTCCTCCAAATTTCTTTGATCAGCATCTAATTTTTTCCCTGCTTTTTATACAATTTGATGATATAAGAATAAATTCCACTGTGCAGTCACATTATGTACCATGCAAATGAAGTTATAGGTGTACACTGCAGTACTGCTGTACTGAAAAACAACAAACAAATCAATGTACAATATACACTTTTATATACTATTATCAATTAATGACATGACTAGGTATATCACTCATACAAATTAAATAATGCATGGAAGAGAATTCAATCGCACATAAATTACAACGACAGTAGACAGGATTATACTTATCAATAATAACAATTATCAACAAAAGCTTTTCTTACTATCTGGTGATTAAAATATTTATTGAAGGAAAAAAAAAAGCCTCCATACCGATTTGAATCGTTCGTCATTCACAATCATGTATAGGGGTTGTTTGGATGACTAAAAAATTTAAACAAAATAAAAGAAGCTAGCTGAGATTCATAATTAATGAAAAGTCCCACCATAACTATATCAGTACATGGCAAGAAAGGGAGAGAGAGAGAGAGAGGGGAGGGAGAGAGGGGTGTAAACAAGATGCAATTCTTTCCCTTCCTTATTCCCTCTCTCTCTTTCTCTCTCTCTCTCTCTCTCTTTCTCCTCCCCCTCTCCCCACAGGCCCCACTTTCCTGAAGTTATATTTTGCTTGAAATAAATAAGAGCGCTATGGAAAACTGAAACTAAAAAATGACAAAGCTATCAATGACAATGCAGGTTTCGTTTTCACCATAAGGTACACAATAAAATATTCATACAATATTCTCCCAAACACAGGCCTCAAATTACTGTCCAACGAACTGCAATTTCCTATAGCACGTTCGCCATAGTCTAACAACCAAAACAGTAATGTATTTTCCATTGACAGGCCAACTTAAAACATAAATGGCTGTACGTGGAATATTATTCTGATAAAAAGAGCCGTCATGGAACACAATTAAACGTAATTGAGGCCGTAGTAAACTAAAAAGATACGGATTCTGTCTATATAACATGGCGATTTTGTTTACAAACACCGGGGGCACAGTGCCATTATCCGAATACCGTAGTGATACCAGTCGTGCCATGACAAAAAATCAAAGGCCTTTTAGCGGCATTAAACCAAAACAGTACACCAAGTCTGAAGTTGAAGACTCTCAGGCCAAATAGGAATTATTCATGATTTAGTTCCACGAAAAATGTTATAATTACTGTTTGTTGGTAAGCAGATACTATCTGCCTTAACAACAATTTGTATAATATGAATCAATCTCTGGTTGGTCATTCACGGCGGCTTTCAAGCCCACAAGTACATAGTAACAATCTCCCCATTGGACAATTATTAGACTTGGGGCATATTATATGCAAATTATTCCCAAGTATACTAATTCTAAGAATAATAATGATTTGCCAAGCACTAATCCTACTAGCATCTGAAAGAAAGAAGAAAGTTTCACCGTCAAAAAGTTGTTCATACCGTCTGGATCGAAAAGTTACTGAAGTTGTGGAAATCAGGAGGTCAAAAAACAATATTGGTGAGTTAAAATATCGTTTTATACATGAATAATTATCACTTTAAAGTTTGTAACATATTAATTTAACCCCAAAGGGGATAAAAGTTTCAACATTGCAAGAGTTGCCTCTTTGTGTATCCTGCAGTCAGTGCACTCTGTGTGTGCACAGAGTTTAGTCGAGCATAAGTTAAGATTAAGTTTATTTATTACATGTTATATAATATATGTCAAGTCTCATTTATACTAACAAGATAAGTCGTATTTACGGCAAAAGACAATGAGATTAATATCAATGCTTAATTAGTTATATTAATCACAGTGTTGAAGTATTACACACGTACGTTATACTCTACGTTATCGCTCTTGAATCTGCATATTCGTGTATACGACGTGTTTTACGATTAGTTGATTTCTTGAGCATCTTTACGATCTTATCTGCGATACAGTTTATGGATGCGTGAATAAACGAAATCTTTGAACATTTATACGCAAGTGTGATTGGACAGTTATTACGGAGTGCGTTCCGATGTTTTCCTAATAACCCTCAGCTGTAGCTTAACATGTGCAAAAAGCGACATGCCTAAACTTATTTTCTGTAATTGTCATGTAGATCGACTCGTATTATCAATGTGGCTTTTATATACATTCCTTTTTGTGTTTTCTTAATTCCATCCATAAAGACGAAAAAGAGAAAAAGAGGAAATCCATGGGTCATCTCGGAATGCCGATGGGGATGTTTATGTTCACTTTTCTTCGATCAGAATAAATTATAAAATTGATCAATTCTTCATATATCATGTCTGTGCCTATCAAAATCAGGCTTCAACTGTAGTCTGTACTCTTAGTAGGAGACCAGCCTGCAGGTCCCGTGACCAAACTCGGGGAACAAAGGTTTGAAAGTGTGTTTGTGTTCCCTGATGAATACCGAACAATTTTGACTTGGGCTGCCCCCTTGAAAATGTCAGGCATTTCCGGGAAGGGTCAATTAAGGTCAAACAGGGGTCAAAATTCAAAAATATTCCGATCGTGTCGATATGCATATCAAATTACTCGTCTCAACATGGTGATTCCAAAAATGTACAGTTTGTTAGACCTCCGACCTTAAATGAGGGCGCTGTGGTGAAAAACGTCGAAAGGTCAACGAACTTTTGACTGGTGGTCAAATTCACCAACACAGTTAACATTGTCCGATTCGAATGATTTTAGCGTCTAATAATATGTTTTCTGACATGGCAAATTCAACTATACAACTTTCAAAAGTAAAATTGCTTACCTTGACCATGAAAATTCTAAATGGCTGTTACAAGATTAACATAAATTAGCCCAAAACAACAAATTATTAAATGTTTGTCACCGAAACGTCACAAACAATTGAAACAATCCATTTACAAAAATTAAAAAAAATTTGATTATGTGTATCCTTTTTTCTTTAGAACACTTGTCTGATATAATATTGTACAGTATATCATATAACGTGTATACGGTAGGTAAATGATGATGATGGGCTGTGAATATCTGCAGCAATGTAGCTTCAACAACGTGTTCCCTTATTTGGGTAAAAGTTTGTGGATGCAATGAAACTGACGTTATCCGCTTGGTAAGTACCTCATTGTAAATTTCTTCCTTTTTTCATGTTATTGGACCAAAGATAACAAAAAGTTAATATTTACAAAACAATTGATGGCTTAAATAAGGTTTCAAGCCAGAGACCATATGGCAATATTATTACATTCCTCAAGGTAGTAATATTAATTGAGTATACAGGACACATACTACTCTGAATCATTGCGACCTTGTTTCATGCTTGATGAAAATCGGTTGATTTACTTGGTCTTCTCTGACCTTTGCTTGATGGAATTGTAACAGGCGAATGGACTTGATTTACTTTTCTTTACATTTCCTCATGGAATTAGCAGAGTCTGTATAAGAATTACATGTCATCTTTCACCAATTCTTGGCATAAACATGTATTAGTCATTTTTTTAAAGTCTATTTACCTGAATTCCTGTGTTTCAGTTAAGTGTGCCATACATGATACAGAGATACCAAGTTAAGAGACCAGCTAGGCGTGAGACTCGGTAGGTCTGGGTTGGTATCGCGAGCATCCATATTGATCTACTGAAGATCTTAAGATCGTTTCAAGCAATGCGCGCTTATAGCTAGCTTATGTGCATGCGATATACAATACCATGCTACCGACTCGCGCGGCCGGCGTCCACACTATAGATGATAGAGCGCCGCACGTGTATCATATTCGCTTTTCAGCTAGGCGGCGGCCGGTAGCTTGCCAATGGGCAATGGTTACTCCCCCCCCCCCTTTTTTTTTCCCTCCCGGTCTGGCCCTGAGGCGTGAGAAATTGGTTGCGGCGCGTATGAGCGTGACTCTCGTGCCTAATGCGTGAGACCTCGTAGGTCTCATGATACAACTTCCATCTTGCAAATTGATGCTATCTTAAATATATCTTGGATTTTAATGGTAAGTAATTCACACTTCTTATACTTATGGTAATAACATGCAGTGGAATTACAGGAGAACTGGTAATACAAAATCTTGTTGAGAGAATGCACATTTCTAATTCTTACCACCATAAGCTTGCTGACTTGGACCAAGTTTTATCCACCAGAGAATTGCTAAAATCAGGTCCTGAGATGGTAGTAATTTTTTCTGTATCATGACGTCCACATACTAGTAATTTTTTTACAAACATTTCTTCTGTGCATTGATGTAAAGTGAATATATGATTAAGATCCCTATAGGATCAAGACTAACATCTGCTTTGTATTTTCATATTTTATCTAACCAGCATTAAGATCTGGGAACAATGTCAGCACCAAAGTCGACACCAGTAGTGAAGCCTCAATCAAACAGAAAAAGGAAACGAGAGGAAAAAGCTGGACTATGTGTTTTGTGTAATGAACAATGCCATGAAGATAAAAGCAACATTTCTCCTGAAGCATGGGAACGCATGAAGGGCAAAGCACAAGATTGGAAAGGGTTGCATAAATTTGGAACTGTTTATGATTCAGTCAATTGGGATGCAGGACCGAATGGTGTCTATTTTCATAAGGCATGCAGGACTGCATTGGCAGCTCAACGTGGACTTCAACAAGCAATAAGAAAAAGAGACCAAGAACAGAAACAAACATTGGACACACAAGAAACGCATGCAAAAGACCAGCAGCAAGATGGACGATCTTCACGTAGCACTGGTCTCCTTCATGAAAAGAATCTGTGCATTTGGTGTATGAAACCAGAGGACTTGAAAAATTCCAAAACATTATGTATTATCCAACAGTGGAATGCGTGGAACACCTTCAAGTCACATACAATACACTTGAAAGATGACCAGATGAGAGAAAGAATTTTAACTGTCATAGATTCTACCACTGATCCCTTTGCGTCAGAAATACGCTATCATCGTTCCTGCTGGATGAAGTATGTCAAGCGTCACTACAGACATTCTGATTCATCTGGTGACCGAATGCACTTACAGAACGTGCGACTTACAGAGGTTAGACAGATGTTTTTATGCATGTTCGTACAGTTGTGCTTGAGATGAATGAGCCAAGAACATTACAGGGTCTTCTGGTTGATTATAACCAAATGAGTGCAAACTTTGGTTTTGAAACTGTGATGAAAACCAGCACTATAAAACAAATGCTTCAGAATGAATTCAAAGACAACATTGGATTCCACGATCGTTTCCACAAGAACCAGAGCACAATTGTCTATGATGCATCTGCTGGTGGAAGTTTCATTGAAGCAGCCATTTATTCTTGGGGAATAAGTGATGAACAGTTACTAAACAATGTCGCAAGGCGTCTGAAAAAGAAGTTTACAGAAGAAGTGGGTTTATCTTGGCCTCTCCGTGTTGATGAGCTTGAAGATATTGAAGAACCCCATGAACTTTTGCGCCAACTTCTGACATGGCTCAAGGATCCTGATTCCAATGACTTTACTGAAGCATGCCATGATCCACAGACTGCTGCTTTGGCATCCCTCTTGTTTTCGTTCATCACCGGCAAACGCACGTCCTTCCAAACAAAGTTATCAGTGACTCTTCATGGATTAACTCGGAGTCGTGAAATCATTGACATCTTGAAACAATTTGCTCTTGGAATAAGTTACAAAGATGTTCTTGCTCTATATGAAGCTTGGGCCATGGATGATATCAAAGCAAATGTTGCTTGTCCTGACGAGTTAGCAGATGGTTTTCCAGGAACAGGTATCCTAGATAACGATGATTTCAAAGATGATACATTGACAGGGGCCGATACATCTCATCGGACCAATGTTATGTTTGTACAACCTAATGATGTTACATCATTAGACCCGGAGGAGGGTCGTCCCACACTTCAATTGACCAAGTCTGAAGATTTGACAGATTTAAGTACTTTACAACACAAGATTCATCCTTACAAAACAGTCAAACGCGGCCAGCCAGCAGTTCGTCAGGAAATTGATATCTCACTTCAAACAAGTGATGAGCAAAGAAAGCGAGGTGTTATGCATGTGTTGGCCCGTCTGGATATTGCAGGGAAGAACATACCAGCTGATGAACAGAAAGTTGGAAGTTTCACTGGGTTCCAGGCTAATATCCATGAGTATGTGGTGAAAAGTACAGCATACTATTTTCTAACATTTCCAAAGCCACCTCAGAAGTCAGTGGTTCACGAGGTTATGTGTCGCATGGTCAACGCAGCCGAGTGCAAGTCAATGCCATTTATTCAGCTAGTAGGCGACCAACCAGTCTATGCCCTTATTGTTCAGCTGAAAAATGAGAATCCTGAGAAATTTAAACTTATCCTTCCATTCTTGGGTCCATTCCACGCTCACATTTCCTTCATATCGGCGATAAACAAGCGGTTCCATGGCTCAGGTTTATCCGAAATTCTTGTGGCAGCTGATATAATTTCAGAAGGATCAGTTGACCAAGCACTTCGTGGTAAACACTACAGCAGAGGTATAAGGTGCCTTTCACTTATGTATGAGGTGCTCATTCGCAGGATTATTTTCCGCGGGGTCAGCGAGGGACTGAAGCTATCATCGGAGCTCGAATCAAAGTTGAAAGTTCTTAGAAGTCCACCCAATAGCTCAAAAGAACAACTACAGGCCATCTCAGATGATCTCATGATGGATGCAGAGTTCAAGTCCTTTGTAGAAAGAGCATTTGAGAGTGTTGAGAAATCAGACAGCCCCATGGCAAGGTTCTGGTTGAGCTTCATGGAAATGGTTGAAATACTGATCATGAACATATACGCCCTGAGGACACAGGATTGGGATTCATTCAAATCATCCCTCCGAATGATGATGCCATGGCTGCGGATATATGACAATGATAAATACAGCAGATGGCTTGTAGAATTCTGGCTTGAGATCAGCAGTCTTCCCGAAGAAAAAGAGAGGTATATGCGAGATGGCCTATTCGCACAATCGATGACCGGGAAACCATACTCATGCTTACCCCTGGATCTCTGGATAGAAATGACCATGAATAAAGGGTCGAAGATGAAGGCAGGTTGGAAGCGCATCTTAAAAAATGAAAAGATGTTGTTGACTCACACAAGAACCGTCAATTCTGTGAATAGAGTTAGAAGTTCACTACATGCATTGGCAAACCTCACCAAATCATCTGAAGGTCACAGAGAGAACTCCACAACGAGGTTGTTGCTGGATGAGCGTGGTGTACAAGATCTAGACAATTGCATCACAGAATTTGATTGTGACCCATTCGACCTTACACAGCCTATCTTGAGGTCGCTCCAGTCTGGAATGGTCGCATCAGATGCTCTTGTGAAAGACTTTGACTCAGCACATGAGGATGGGGAGACTCTAGTGCAATCATTCTTCAAAGACCGCATGTTCTCTGGTGATAAACAGTTTGATGCCACCATACACAGAAACAGCAGACACAGCTTCAGCAAACCACCAGTTATCAAAGACGCATCAAAGCAGAAGGTCACAAAAACAGATGCTATGGAAAACAAAGCCATGGCCGAGATCATCACTTTGGCACAAGAGTTAGATGATGGTCTAGTGCTTTCTGAAGTCATGAAATACCGCGTGACAGAAGAGTGTCTCCCAATCTTCAATGTAAATGGAACAATGCGCAAAGGGCAAAAATCTAAACTGGCACAGAAGTTCAACTTTATTGATTTGGAGTTCCGGGATAGATACATTGCCCTAGTAGATATGGGATTCATTTGGAGGCTATCAACCCCATCTGTTGAGGATAGAGAGAAGCGAGACGAAAGTGCTTACACGTGGGGCGATTATGCTGCTAAAATGTTTAACCTTGTTCTCCAACGCCATCCTACGGCGTCCCAGATCATATTTGTAAATGACCCATATGATCTACAACACAGCATCAAAGATAGTGAACATGAAAGGCGAACAGGTGAATTGCCTTTTGTTGGAGGGACCAGGAATATTTTCATCAAGAGAAATGATGAACTGCCATCCCCTAGGCACTTCAACAACATGTTCAAGAACCCAGGAAACAAAATTCGTCTCCAGCAATTTTTGAAGACTGAGTTCAAAACCCTGTTACTCCAACATCCAGATACCAGATTTATTTACTCTGTGAGGGAACGCTGTAGTGATTTGTCCACTGATGAGGAGGTAGTTGAGTTGACATGTCAGCATATGGAAGCAGACACCATTCTTTTGTACATATATTCCCAACTAAGAAAGTCTGGAGTAAAAGATGCCGTTGTCATTGATGCAGAAGACACAGATGTGTTGGTCTTAGTTTCGTATGTGGCACATCAAATTGAAGGTATGCTAGGACTAAAAAGGAAGAAAAGCATAATTGATTGTGCAACACTCCTTGATAAGGATATCAGTGATGTCATTATCCCCTTTCACATCCACACTGGTGCAGATGCTATTTCCAGTTTCTATGGCCGTGGAAAACCATCAGTCTTTGACAGCGCAATGAAGTCAAAAGAGGCACGAGAGCTACTTAGAGGGCTTGGGAAATGTCTCCCAGTGACATCACAAACTCTTAAACAGATGGAGCAGTATACCATCAAATACATATACAAGGACAAATCAAGCAAGACACTTGCAGAAGCTCGGGCCAACAAGTGGGAGGGGATGAAGAAGAAATCGACTCTCAGGATTCCTCCCGATACAGATTCACATAATTTGAAGGTAACACGGGCCAACTATCAGGCATTCATCATGTTAAACTTTATGAATCCAGATGCTCCATCATCTCCCCTTCAGCATGGTTGGAGCTTGAGAGAGGGCAAATGTTTGCCAATACGGTATTCCCAGCCGGCACTACCTAAACGTCTAAGAGATATGACAAACCGCACTGTAGACTACACTGATTCAGATACTAGTGATTGCAACAGTGTTTCTGACTCTGATTCTGATGTATCTGACATTGAGTAGGATGATGAACTGTGCAACAAAGCCAGGTAAGCACAATGGGACAGTGTGTTTAAAAATACTTTTGTTGTTGGCCAAGACTTTTGGTATCCCTTTTGGCAGCCATTTTGAATTTTCATGGTCAAGGTAAGCAATTTTACTTTTGAAAGTTGTATAGTTGAATTTGCCATGTCAGAAAACATATTATTAGACGCTAAAATCATTCGAATCGGACAATGTTAACTGTGTTGGTGAATTTGACCACCAGTCAAAAGTTCGTTGACCTTTCGACGTTTTTCACCACAGCGCCCTCATTTAAGGTCGGAGGTCTAACAAACTGTACATTTTTGGAATCACCATGTTGAGACGAGTAATTTGATATGCATATCGACACGATCGGAATATTTTTGAATTTTGACCCCTGTTTGACCTTAATTGACCCCTCCCGGAAATGCCTGACATTTTCAAGGGGGCAGCCCAAGTCAAAATTGTTCGGTATTCATCAGGGAACACAAAAACACTTTCAAACCTTTGTTCCCCGAGTTTGGTCACGGGACCTACAGGCTGGTCTCCTACTATCTACCTTGCAGCATTGCTGTCAAGCGGTACTATAGATGAAGGAAAAGGAACAGGGCCGGAAGAGCTCTCTTCCCAGGTATGAAAGGTATAAACCGTTTCAAAGAGCATTTTAATGTATTCAGCTAAGCCTCAATGTAGATGTAAACTCGCGGACTGCTATTCGTAAGGACCGCTATTCATAACGTGGAAATTCCTATACGTGAATGACCGCTGTTCATAAAACGGAAAGGGGGTCACTATTCATAAAGGCATAAAGACCGTTATTCATAACCTCTTTTTGTATTATGAATAGCGACCCTCATTTCGTATTATTATTACGAAATGAGGGTCGCTATTCATAATAAAGAGAAGAAGGTATACAGCGGCCCTCTTCTCGTATTATGAATAGGGACCCCTACTGAATAATGGCCCGATTTTGTATTATGAATAGCGTACCTCTTCTCATTATCATGAATAGTGATCCTCTTCTTCGATTATGAATAGCGGGCCTTAATGAATAATGACCCTTTTCTCAAATTATGAATAGCGATCCTTATGAATAGCGGTCCTTACAAATAGCGAGCGGACCAAATGTAGATAACCGCATTTCATTTAATTGTATCATTGACATTTCAGTTGCTTTGTACAAAAAATTACGAGTTGGCAGTTGTTTAAGAAGAGCTAGAAACCAAATGTCTTTGTTACTTTAAAACGTCACCTAATATTTGTTCAAATAAAATCTTCTTATACAGTCGTATTCATGATATTGAACTTGTGTTGTTGGTGAATTTTTGCAAATTTCAATTCCTGACTATGTGACAAGGAAAGAATTGTCAATGAAATTAAACTTGGTGACTTTATAGTTGTACATGACATGATACCTGCAATCAGAGCTGTATTTCATTTTCAAATTTCATCTATCTTTGCAGAGATTATGGAGAGCACGGTCCAATCATGATCATTGAGCAGCCAAGAACAAGCGACCCCCTCCAGATCCTGCAAACTTCGGGCTTAATGGTGATCCTCCACCATTAGACCACACACGAAATGCTGATGTCAAGGTGAGAGGCTGTACTACTTGTCCAGTAGAAGACGTAGGAGTGGGAGACCAATCACAATCTTCAAAGATGGAAGGCATCGCTGGAATGCCTCATGGCCTTCACCCATCTCTTTGGATTGACAACCTGTCTCTATGGGATGATGAGATGGAAGAGGACGAGATGTTATCTCAGCCTACCAGCCTCTCGTCGAAGGATGGTTGGGCACCTCTTCCACCTCTTCCACCCAAGATGTTGAGGGGGGCATCATGCAAGCAGTGGGAATGCCAAACACACACTTGTCAAGAGGGGAGCAGTTCTCAAGGCCCAAGAGCCTCTCCTCCCAGCTGGATGAGAAGTTTTCTCAGCCTACCAGCCTCTCGTCGGAGGATGGTTGGGCACCCCTTCCACTTCAAGATGTTGAGGGGGACATCATGCAAACATTGGAAATACCAACCACAGACCTGTCAAGAGGGGAGCAGTTCTCAAGGCCCAAGAGCCTCTCCTCCCAGCTGGATGAGGAGTTTTCACAGCCTACCAGCCTCTCGTCGGAGGATGGTTGGGCACCCCGTCCACCTCTTAAAGATGTTGAGGGGGACATCATGCAAGCAGTGGAAATACCAACCATACATCTGCCAGGAGGGGAGCAGCTCGCAATGCCCAAGAGCCTCTCCTCCAAGCTGAATAAGATTCTACATAAATGTACTAAATTTTGGAATTCTCTTGAATCTCATTTAATAAACGTACACTCTGCAATGCATTAGACCCCAAAACTAGACAATGTGAAATCCAAATTTGGGTCAAAGAAGAACCAGGATTTAATTCACTTACCGCCGTTTAAATCAAAACTAAACTATGGAATGCTCTTGAATCTCATTTTATAAACGTACACTTCCAAAATACCTTTCAATCTTAGTTCACATAACCTTTGTAAATAATTTATGTACTAGCTTTACGCTTCCATTTTCCCATCGTTGACAATGTATATAAATATTTTGTTGTGTCTACGTTACTTTATTTACTTGTTTACCGTTTGTAATGTGCTGTATATATATTACATCTTTGCATTTGTATGAAATGAATTGATGAATTGATGAATTGAAACTTGTCTCACTGGGGATGATGTGGTGATCCCTGTCAACCGACGGCTTCCAGGCTAACGGACAACCATCAAGAACAAGGACAGCTATAGACTCATCAGAACTAAATAATACAACTCAGTAGCATAGCCTGATTTATGCTGCTTCTTACAAGAATCTTTCTTGTGTGAAGGCTCACTTTATTCAATAATTAAAGATAAGAATTTAAAAATTCAATTCAGTTGTTTATTTTCCATGTCTGTAAAGATATGTATGTTGATAAGAGAAATTGTGAAGAAGTGGCTTGTGATTTAAAGGGAGGGGAGTAAAGAGAGAGAGAGAGAGAGAGAGAGAGAGAGAGCGCGAAAGGGGGACAGTGGAGAGGAGAGAGAGAGAGAGAGAGAGGCAGAGACAGACGAAGAGAGAGTGACCACAATAAATATGTAAATAAATAGAGAATGGGGAGAAAGAGATGGACAAGTTTGAGAGTGTGGAAGGAGAGGGTTATAGAGACGGAAAAATACAGGAACGAGAAGAGGGGACAAAATTGGATTTATCGAAAATTGCATGTATCTTCAGCTAATGCTTTATAGCATGTATCCTTACAATATCAAATCTCAGCTGCAAGCAAATTTATCAAGGTGTTTGACTTTAAAATATCCACTTGACACTATCTGAATGTAGTTAATTCTTGGAACGATCTGTCTGCTGACATTGTTTAGGCATCACCAGTCATTTTTTAGTCCATACTCAACCAATGGAATTGGAAACTGAAGTGTAGGCTAATAAGTTCGAACCTAAATGTTTGAAGAAAAATTTGATCAGTGTGAGGATTGATTTGATGAGCTTGATATTAACAGGAACAGACCTGTTGAATGTCCTTCTACAAATCTCTAGACTTACTGGCCGTTATCATTGGTAATTTAAAGCAAGTCTTCCTTTTCCCTCTCTTACTCCCCCCCCCCCCTCCCTCCCCCCGGGCCCCCTCTCTTCCTAGTGTAAAGAGCTGAAGTTATATTTTGTTTGAAAAAAATGAGAGCGCTTCTGGAAAAACGGAAAACTACTACATGAGAAAGCTTTAAAATATTGGTTTCATTTTCACCAGTAAGGTACACAATAAAGTATTCTTACGATATTCTCCCAAACACTGGCCTCAAATTATTATTCACGTTGACGTTGTGACATAGTCTAACAACCAAGACAGTATTATGTCTTTTCCATTCAAGCCAATGATTAAAGGTGTAATATTAATCTAATAAAAAGAGTCGTCATGAAACACAATAAAACGGAACTGCCTCAGTTAGAGGTAGGCTAGAAAGATACTTACTGATTCTGTCTAAATGCCATGGCGATTTGGAGCCACAAAGGCCCTACATTATGACCTAGTTTGTCTCTAAAACAGACTGCATGGCCCGCATGGGTATTTTGGGTCGTCCTAATTGGGGTTATAAAATTTAGGGTCATTATCATTTCTTTTTACATGTACTTCAAGATACCTAGCCACAACTGCCTGATCTCTGAGAAATGCTCCAATCTGTAAAGATTTAGATATTTACTTTACTTTGTTCATTTAAAATATATAAAAATGAGTCTCGAATTGCAGACTAATTGTCTAGACGCAAGGGGAATCCCCGTTTGTCATTGAATTTGTGCGAAGCCACAATGCACAACCCAGCTTCACGTCATCGTTCGTTCAATTCAAGCCTATACTGCGAACAAATCTGATAAAGAACAGGTAAAAGACATATATTTTGCAGCTTATCATTCTTAGATACTACAACACGTTATATAATAAGCGACAATCCAATTCTAAAGAACTCTGATCTTGTTCAATTTGATTTATTCCTAAAAGCTGGTTGGGTGCAAACACCCTGGCAGCCATTTTTGTGCGTCATGCCATGCCATGGTGACCATGGTGTTTACAAACACCGGGGCGTGGCGAATACTGTGGTATAAGCCGGTATACCAGTTATGCAAAGTGCTATGAAAACTTGAAAGGTCTAAACTTATTATCTGTAATTGTCATGTAGACTCGTATTATAAATGTTGCTTTTATATATTCCACTTTGTGTTGGCTTTATTCCGTCCATAAAGAGGGGGAAAAAGAACAAGAAAAAGATAAAAACATGAAAGCTATGCATTATGCTGTCATCTTGTAGTTCTGATGCATGATGGGAAGTTTATGTTCAGTTTTCGTCGACCGACCAGATCGAATAAGTATAATATATTGGTCAATACTTGTTTCTTTATAGATCGTGTCTGTCTAGCAGATTCAAGCTTCAACTGTACTCTGTAGTCTGTACTCTACCTTGCAGTATATCGCTGTCATGCAGTACTAGATGATGGAAAAGGAACATGACAGGGAGAGCTCTCTACTCAAGTATGAAAGGTATATAAACCTGTTTCAAAGAGTAATTTTTAATGTATTCAGCTAAGACGCATTTATTGTATCATTAACATTTCAGCAAAAAGTACCATTTGGCAGTTAGTAATGAAAGAGCTAGATACCAAATGTTTTTTTATTTTAAAATCACCTAACATTTTAAAAATAAATTCTTCAGTACAGTCATATTTATGATATTGAATTTTTGTTGTTGATGATTTTTTGCAAATTTCAATTTTTTACTGTGAAAAGAAAGGAATTGTAAGAGAAATTTGCTTAGGTGACTTTATAATTGTACAGAATGTTTTATTTTAAGCCATGTTCTATCTCAACCTAATAAGTATCAGCTAAGTTATTTTAGGGACGTTGTGCTCCAAACATTTTTGTTTGTTTATGCACTGTTCCTACTACTTATTATATCTTGATGTAACCCACTAAATTGTATTATCTGTAAACAGTTATTTTACATGTTGAATAAATTAAACAAACAAACCAACAAATATATAAATGAAAACTGCAATTAGAACTAAATTTCATTTTGAAATATTATCTATCTTTGCAGAGATTATGGAGAGCACGGTCCAATCGCAGGGAAGCCTCCCAACCAAGATCGTGGGCAGACCAAGAACAAGCGACCCCCTCCAGATCCTGCCAACGTCGAGCTTAATGATTCTCCACCATTCGACCACGACAACAATGCTGATGTCAAGGAGAGAGGCTATATTAGTCCCCCAGTAGTAGATTTAGAACTGGGGGACCAGCCGCAATCTTCAAAGATGAAAGACATCGCTGGGTTGCCTCATGGCGATGATGGGATGGAGGAGGAAGAGAAGTTATCTCAGCCTACCAGTCTCTCGTCGAAGGATGGTTGGGTACCTCTTACACCTCTTCCAGATGTTGAGGGCTTCATCATGCAAGCAGTGGGAATGCCAAACACACACCTGTCAGGAGGGGAGCAGCTCTCAATGCCCAAGAGCCTCTCCTCCCAGCTGGATGAGAAGTTATCTCAGCCTACCAGCCTCTCATCGGACGATGGTGGGGTACTCCTAGCTCCTCTCTCTGATGATGAGGGGGGCAACATGCAAGCAGTGGAAATGCCAAACAAACACCTGTCAGGAGGGGAGCAGTTCTCAAGGCCCAAGAGCCTCTCCTCCCAGCTGGATGAGAAGTTATCTCAGCCTACCAGCCTCTCATCGGACGATGGTGGGGTACTCCTAGCTCCTCTCCCTGATGATGAAGGGGACATCATGCAAGCTGTGGAAATACCAACCATACACCTGTCAGGAGGGGAGCAGTTCTCAAGGCTCAAGAGCCTCTCCTCCCAGCCGGATGAGATTCTACCTCGTCCTTTTCAAGGCAATAGATCGAGTAAATAGGTCAGCAGGAGGTCTTTAAACTGCTACAAGTTGACCAGAGCAAAGGGAAGGCAGTATGGAAGAGAGCTACAGAAGCTGAGAAGGGAGGTCGCCTCTTTGAAAGCAAAGAGGGAGAGGAATACATCTGCTGGCCTCGATGGTGGCAATGCTGATAAAAGAGGCGCAATCCCCTGGCAGATCTTCAGACCAGTATATGACGATCTGAAAATGATGCTCAGAGATTTCACCAGGGTGTATTTGCCCCAGATGACATGTTGGAGTATCACGATAGCAGTAGGGGTACATCTGTGGTAGGAGTGACTTCTAACATGTCAAACCCGAGCTGCAATGCATTAGACCCAAAATGTGAAATCCGATTTTGGGTCTAAGAGGAACCAGAAACCAGAAACCAGGATTTCAAGGACGGGGTTATGTTGTCGACCTTCACGTGGTGACCCTGTTAACTGACTAATGTCAAACTAACGACAACCGATAACTATCAAGAACAGAGACTGCTTAACTAATCAGAACCTGGCTTCTAATACAAATCATTGGCCTAGCCTGATTTATGCTGCTTCATACAGAAAATATTCTCTGTGTGAAGGCGAACTTTGTTCAAGATTAAATAAGAATTTTAAAATTCAATGCAGTTGTTCACTTTCCATGTCTCTAAGCATATGTGTCTAGGATAAGAGAAATTATGAAGAGGTGACTTGAAATTTAAAAGGAGGGGAGTAAAAAGAGAGAGGGAAAGTGACAGACAGACAGACAGGGAGAGACTGAGACAGGGAGAGCAATAGAGATAGAATCAGATAAAGATCGAGAGACAGAGACAGGGAGAAAGAGAAATGAAAAGAGAGAAAAAGTGGTGGGAGGGTAGGATTCAGAAGAAAAAACAGAGATATATAGAGAATTGGAGAGAGCGAGGGTAGGGGGGGGGGAAGAAAGGGAGGGAGGTAAAGTAAAAAAAGAAAAAATTGGAGATGGCTTTATTAAAGGCATCATTTAACAATGTAAAATCTGAGATGCATGTGTTATCAGTGTCTGTGATATGGTGTAATATTGAAGCCCTAAAATTGCACTTCTAAATGATCATGAAGTGCCTCAAAAATTAGAAATCTTTGGGTGACCGTTTTTACCATACTCATTTTCCCCAATAGACTAGTGTTATAGGAAAACGAATTTTTAAATTTGGGTTTCCAATCATAAATATCTTGATAATCAGACAGGCGATCAGCTTGCAAAAGTCATGGGGTTCCTGACTGACCTAAAGGTTTATTATTATCATTGCAGACTGACCTAAAGGTTTATAATTATCATTGCAGCATGAGCTAAATCCAGGATTTTGTTTGAGAATCTGAGACAAAGTTATCCAATCCCTTTAAAAATGAAAATAATGACATTTTCCTGATAAACCCATGTCAGTATATTTCCCTTGCAAACAGCTCTCTATTACTCTTGCATTGAAAACATAATCAGGAATTTTTCTTTTCTTC
Organism: Strongylocentrotus purpuratus; assembly: GCF_000002235.5. Taxonomy (NCBI): domain Eukaryota; kingdom Metazoa; phylum Echinodermata; class Echinoidea; order Camarodonta; family Strongylocentrotidae; genus Strongylocentrotus; species Strongylocentrotus purpuratus. The sequence continues at coordinate 14,800,907 of NW_022145596.1, forward strand.
TAAACCAACTATTGATTAGATAATTTTCAGCAAAAGACAGAAAAGAGCTGCTTGATTAGGGTTTCCTCAAAATTTCTTTGATCAGCATCTAATTTTCCCCCTGCTTTTATACAATTTGATGAGATAAGAATGAACTTCCACTGTACAGTCACATTGCCTACCATGACAATGAAATTCAATGTACATGCACTGCAGTTCTACAGTATTTCAAATCAAACAAATCAATGTACAGTGTGCCCTTTTATATAATACAACTGTATTTCTTTATTAGACGCGTCGCATAAATGTCAACGAGAGGAGGCAAGATTACATTTATCAATAATAACAGTTATCAACAAAAGGTTTTCATGCGATCTGATGACTAATTCAGTTGTGTGGCCCTGACCTATATATTTGCTTGGTATTGTGTAATATACTATTTTGTTTGGAAAGAAACTGTGTCCATACGAATTTGAATTGTTTGTCACTCACCACAATTTCATAGTGGTTGTTTGGATGAGTATTAAAAATGTAGAAACAGTTACAGAAACTAACTGAAATTCATGAATATAAAAAAAGTCCCAGAATATATTTCAGTACATATGGACAGTCACAAGTCTTAGAACAACTTATAAAATATGTTGAATTAAACCTAAAAACTCATCTTTTCAAAACTGCTTTCCTGTAGATCTATTTGTATCGTCTAACGCATCTTTCTATTGTGTATTTTCATGTTCAAAGGGGGAGGGAGGGAGGGAGGGTGGGAGGGAGGGAGAGAAAGACGAAGCAGTGGGAGAGAGGGGAAGGAGAGAAGGGAAAGGGGAGAGGAGAGGGGGGGGGGGGTTACAAGAAATATGCAAATAAATAGAGAAAGGGGAGTAAGGGAGAAAGAGATGGACACTTTTGAGAGTGTGGAAGGATAGGGTTATGGAGACGGAGAAATACAGGAACGAGAAGAGGGAACAAAATTGGATTCATGGAAAATTGCATGTATCTTCAAATAATACTTTATAGCATGCATCCTTACAATATAAAATCTCAGCTGCAAGCAAATTTATCAAGGTGTCTGACTTTAAAAGTTCCACTTGACACTATCTGAATGTAGTTAATTTTTAGAACGATCTGTCTGCTGACATTGTTTAGGCATCATCAGTCAATTTTTTAGTCCATACTCAAACAATGGAATTGGAAACTGAAGTGTAGGCTAATAAGTTCGAACCTAAATGTTTGAAGAAAAATTTGATCAGTGTGTGAGGATTGATTTGACGAGCTTGATATTAACAGGAACAAATCTAGTGAATGGCCTTCTACAAATCTCTAGACTTACTCACTGGCCGTTATCATACAGGTAATTTAAAGCAAGTCTTCCTTTTCCCTCTCTTACTCCCCCCCCCCCCCACCCGCCCCGGGCCCCTCTCTTCCTTGTGTAAGGAGCTGAAGTTATATTTTGTTTGAAAGAAATGAGAGCGCTTAACCCTTATAAAAAAAAAATCCATGGTAACCATGTTTTTTTTGGTCCAAATTACTATTCACCATGGTAACCATGTTACCATGTTTCCCATGGTTCTGAAAAATGGAAAACTAAAAATAATGAGAAAGCTTTAAAATATTGGTTTCGTTTTCACCAGTAAGGTACACAATAAAATCTTCTTAAAATATTCTCCCAAACACAGGCCTCAAATCATTATCAATGTTGTGACTGGTTTGAACGTTCATAGTCTAACAACCAAGACAGTATTATGTCTCTTCCATTCAAGCCAACTCAAAACACTAATGGTCCCGCTAATGGTCAAACGTGGAATATTAATCTAATAAAAAGAGTCGCCGTGAAACACAATGAAACGGAAGTGCCTCAGAGGTACATGTAGGCTAGAAAGATACTTACTGATTCTGTCTAAATGCGGTCAAATGCGATTTGGAGCCACAAAGGCCCTATAATGACCTAGTTTGTCTCTAAAACAGACTCAATGACTGCATGGGTATTTTGGGGTCGTCCTAAATGGGGTTATAAAATTTAGGGTCGTCATCATTTCTTTATACATGTTATTCAAGTAACCTAGCCAAAACTGCCTGATCTCTGAGAAATGCTCCTATCTGTAAAGATTTAGATATTTATTTTACTTTGTTCATTAAAAATATATAAAATGGGTCTCGAATTGCAGACTAATTGTCTAGACGCAAGGGGAATCCCCGTTTGTCATTGATTTTGTGCGAAGCCACTACCCACGTCCACGTCATCGTTCGTTTCAAAGCCTATACTCCCTATCCTGTACTCCCTATCCTGCGAACAAATCTGATAAAGAACAGGTAAAATACATTTATTTTGCAGCTTATCTATTCTTAGATTCTACAACACATTTAAAGTATGAATTAACGTTTTTTTAATCAGCGATAATCCATATCCCAAGAACCGGCCCTGGCCTGGCCTGCGCCTGGCAGCCATCTTTAATATGCGTCATGCCATTGTGTTTACAAACACCGGGGCAGCTGCAGTGCAGTGCCACTGTATCACTGGCAGTGGTGCAGTGCAGTATGCTGGAGGATATTTTGGATTCAGCAGCATTTAGGTTCAGGCCCAGGGCCAATGTGGCAAGGAAAGTTGGCTCTATAACATAAAAACAGGCAGAGGATGGCAAATCTGGTACTCTGAGCTGACTGCCACATTTCTTGAGATAGATCTAATTCTTATTTCAAATTTTGTATGAAGGTCCATCATGATCATCTAGTCAATGGAGATTGCGATATTTCTAGTTGTATCATTATCCGAATACCGTAGTATAGATATAATAACTGCTACGAGAGGGATAGTTTTTTTTATGGGCTCAAGGGGACGTTAAATCCTGTTATCACCCCGAGGCGTGACTCGATGTTAAAGCAGTCTTTGCATCTTTTACCGAATTCACAAAAAAACCTACAATCAATTCTTACCTTGTCCTTTTCTTGAGTAAAGTCTGGTTAAAACATCACAGAAAATCTGAGACACTCTCTTTAAATCTTCGCTGGAAAGTTGCCTGAATGCTACAATCATTTGGGAATTGCACACACACTGCACTGTATTTTATATCCACGCTCGCGCAAATATACTTTTTACACGTAAACCAATGGCAATCTCACCAATATTTGTTTATGCGGCCCTTTAACTTGGGCATACAAGCATCTTTTAAAAGATTATTGACCGGTAGGCGGGTAGGCGGGCATGCAGGCATCTTTTAAGAGACTACTGACCAGTAGGCGGGCATGGCTAAAATCACGATTCCAATTTCGACCAATCAAATGGCTAGATTTCTAAAGAGAGGTATATAATTATATAATATGGACTGGCCTTGATGACTCTATACGTGTCCGCGCACCTACCCCCTGGACATCAATTCCTGAATAACCACCCCAGTCAACAACATATTATTTCCAAAAACTAGACTCATATTGCCCGTAGTCAAAGGACAAGGGTGATATATAAGGGTCTTGTGAGGGCAATATATGTGGTATCTCCCGAAAGTTAAGCCAGTCAATATTGTTAATGTCAGCCAAATCAGACATCTAGAGCAAATACATAAATCAACCATGACAGTCTCATAGAACTGAACAAACTTTGTCAACCAGCACTGCTTGACGAAATTTTTGATACACTGCAAACAGTGAGCCTTGGTGTGATATTATTACATCACAGTAGAGTGCGCGCAAAGTGCGCAATGAAAATGACAAAATACAGTGCGGTCAATACAAGACACTAGTAGGCGGTGTCACACAGACGCCAAAAATCCGGATTTTAGTTATCCTCTTAATTGCTGTCTGTCATTAATTATCCCATTAAAAATCCTCTAACGAAGCAAGAAAATTCTCTCTTGAAAGGATTTTTCAAGGGAATTTTTAAGGGATTTTTCTGTGTGACACCGCCTTATATTTTCACTCGTCTCTACACGCAAAGTCGCAAAGTCTATACATACAGGGAGACCAGGGAAAATACAAAGAATATACCCCTCTGTTCTCACTCCTAGTGAAAACTAGGGAATACGGTTTTGTAAATGACCAGCTCAGATGTCTGATACAGGTAATATTAACCAATATACCAGTTTTGCAAAGTTTTATGACAAATTCAAAGGCCTAAACTTATTATCTGTAATTGTTATGTAGACTCGTATTATGAATATTTTTTTTATATACATTTCCTCTTTGTGTTTCCTTTATTCCATCCATAAAGAGGAAAAAGAAAAAAGAGGAAAAAGTTCACATGTGGAAAGCCATGCTACTGTGTGTAATAGCTGCATGATGGAAACTCGAAAGTTTCTGTTCAGTTTTCATTGACCAGATCGAATGAATTACAATTGATCAATACTTGTTTCTTTATAGATCGTGTCTGCCCAGCAGATTTAAGCTTCAACTGTAGTCTGTACTCTACCTTGCAGCATCGTTGTCAAGCGGCCGGTACTAGATGAAAGAAAAGGAACAGGATAGGGAGGGCTCTCGTCCCAAGTATGAAAGGTATAACATTTTTCAAAAATTATTTTTAATGTATTCAGCTAAGACTCATTTATTGTATCATTAACGTTTCAGTGGCTTCGTACAAAAATGTACCAGGTGTAATTTACTTAGGAAAGAGCTAGAAACCAAATATCTTTGTTATTTTAAAATCACTTAATATTTTCAAATAATATCTTCCCATACAGTCATATTCATGATATTGAAATTTTGCAAATTTCAATTCCTGACTGAGAAGGAAATAATTGTCAATGAAATTAGCTTTGGTGACTTTATAGTTGTACATGTAAAATGGTAGGCAATCAGAACTAAAATTCATTTTCAAATTTCATCTATCTCTTCAGAGATGACAAAGAACATGGGTTAATCACAGGGAAGCCTCCAAACCAAGATCATGGGCAACCCAAGAACAAGCGACCCCCTCCAGATCCTGCCAACTTCGAGCACAATGGTGATCCTCCACCTTTAGACCACAACAACAATGCAGATGTCGTGGAGAGAGACATAGGAGTGGAGCAGTTCTCAATGCCCAAGAGCCTGATCTCTGAGCTGGATGAGAAGTTATCTCGGCCTACCAGCCTCTCATCGAAGGATGGTCAGGTACCACTTCCAGACGTTGAGGGGGACATCATGCAAGCAGTGGAAATGTCAACCACAGACCTGTCAGGATCGGGAGAGCAGTTCTCAATGCCCAAGAGCCTCACCTCCCAGCTGGATAAGATTCTATTTTGTCCTTTTCAAGCAAGTAGATCAAGTAACAGAGTCAGCAGGAGGTATTTGAGCTGCATCAAATTCACAAGAGCATCTGGAGTGCAGTGTGGAAGAGAGCTACAGAAGCTGAGAATGGAGGTTGATTGCCTGAAGGCCAATGCAGATAAAAGAGGTACAGTCCCCTGGCAAATCTACGTATATGACGATCTGAAGAAGACGCTTGTAGGATTCATGGCATGTTTGATTATCACAATAGTAGTAGGATACGTCATGCAACTGTGGTAGGAATGAGTAGCCTCCAAGATTTGAGCTGGAATTGGTCTCTGAGGTTGCTGTGAGTTGTTTGAGGGCATCGTCATCCTCCTGTGCAGTGTTAAAAGCATTGAAATCAATGATGGAGGTTGATCTGATAGGGTTGACGATGCCTTATTCTAGGATGTGGTGGAATTCAGGTAATGTTGAACCCGGCAGTTTGTAAGTTACAAGGACTGGGTGATGTAGGAGGGCCTCTGGTCTAGCTTGATGTGCTGTGAGACAGAGTGTTTACCCTCTAGTTGTGTTATGTCTGGAAATTGAGAGATTTATATGTAGTATGTATGAGGTTTGTTAGCGGTTTGCCCCAATTGCTGATAGAAGGTCGGACAATGCTTAATTCTAGCAATTCTTCGAGTTCAGGTCAGGTAATGTTGTACCTGTCTGTTGATGAGGACGGGGTGAGTGTTTTCCCTCTAGTACACTGGTTGTGTGATGTCTGGAAATTGGTAAAGAAGAGATTTGTAAGTAGTATGTACGAGGTTTGTTAGCGGTTTGCCCCAATTGCTGATAGAAGGTCGGATGATGCTTAATTCTAGCAATTTTTCGAGTTCAGGTCAGGTAATGTTGTACCTGTCGGTTGATGAGGACGGGGTGATGTAGGGGGGCCTCTGGTCTAGCTTGATGTGCTGTGAGACAGAGTGTTTGCCCCCTAGTTGTGTTATGTCTGGAAATTGAGAGATTTGTAAGTAGTATGTACAAGGTTTGTTAGCGGTTTGCCCCAATTGCTGATAGAAGGTCGGATGATGCTTAATTCTAGCAATTCTTCGAGTTCAGGTCAGGTAATGTTGTACCTGTCAGTTGATGAGGACGGGGTGGTGTAGGGGTGACGTAGGAGGGCCTCTGGTCTAGCTTGATGTGCTGTGAGACAGAGTGTTTGCCCCCTAGTTGTGTTATGTCTGGAAATTGAGAGATTTGTAAGTAGTATGTACAAGGTTTGTTAGCGGTTTGCCCCAATTGCTGATAGAAGGTCGGATGATGCTTAATTCTAGCAATTCTTCGAGTTCAGGTCAGGTAATGTTGTACCTGTCAGTTGATGAGGACGGGGTGGTGTAGGGGTGACGTAGGAGGGCCTCTGGTCTAGCTTGATGTGCTGTGAGACAGAGTGTTTGCCCTCTAGTTGTGTTATGTCTGGAAATTGAGAGATTTGTAAGTAGTATGTACAAGGTTTGTTAGCGGTTTGCCCCAATTGCTGATAGAAGGTCGGATGATGCTTAATTCTAGCAATTCTTCGAGTTCAGGTCAGGTAATGTTGTACCTGTCTGTTGGTAAGTGATGAGGACGGGGCGATGTAGGAGAGCCTCTGGTCTTGATGTGCTGTGAGACAGAGTGTTTTCCTTCTAGTTGTGTTATATGTCTGGAAATTGAGAGATTTGTAAGTAGTATGTACGAGGTTTGTTAGCGGTTCGCCCCAATTGCTGATAGAAGGTCGGATGATGCTTAATTCTAGCAATTCTTCAAGTTCAGGTCAGGTAATGTTGTACCTGTCGGTTGATGAGGACGGGGTGATGTAGGAGGGCCTCTGGTCTAGCTTGATGTGCTGTGAGACAGAGTGTTTGCCCTCTAGTACACTGGTTGTGTGATGTCTGGAAATTGAGAGATTTGTAAGTAGTATGTACAAGGTTTGTTAGCGGTTTGCCCCAATTGCTGATAGAAGGTCGGATGATGCTTAATTCTAGCAATTCTTCGAGTTCAGGTCAGGTAATGTTGTACCTGTCGGTTGATGAGGACGGGGTGATGTCGGAGGGCCTCTGGTCTAGCTTGATGTGCTGTGAGACAGAGTGTTTGCCCTCTAGTACACTGGTTGTGTTATGTCTGGAAATTGAGAGATTTGTAAGTAGTATGTACGAGGTTTGTTAGCGGTTTGCCCCAATTGCGGATAGAAGGTCGGACAATGCTTAATTCTAGCAATTCTTCGAGTTCAGGTCAGGTAATGTTGTACCTGTCGGTTGATGCGGACGGGGTAATGTAGGAAGGCCTCTGGTCTTGATGTTTGCCGTCACGTAGACTGGTTGTGTGATGTCTGCAAATTGGTCAAGATGAGATGTAAGATGAGTTGAATGTAGAGAATTTAGATGTATGAATATTCTCCAAGTGAGACGAAGGAGATTGAGATAGAAGAAATCTGCTCCTAGTGAATGCATGAAACAAATTGAGACGTGTAGAGACGATTGAAGTGTCGATTCAATGAGAAAAGTTTGAGAAGTCTATTTTTGAGCTGCCGTGTAGACCCAAAATGTGAAATCTGATTTTGGGTCTAAGAGGAATCAGGATTTCAATGGGAGGGGTTCATGTTGTCGACCTTCACGTGGTGAGCCCTGTCAACTGACTGCTGTCAGGCTAACAGACAACCATTTACAAAACAGAAAGCAATATGTATTGCTTATGTTGATCTATAATTTATTACCAAATTCATGTGGTGTCTAGCAAGGATCTATTCTTGACGGTCCTTTGTTATTTTTTATTTATGTTAATGATATTTCAAACACATCTAACTTTTTACAGTACATCCTATTTGCCGATGACACTAATGTATTTTATTCTGATTCCAACTTTCATTCCCTCATTGATACCAGGAATAATGAATTACCAACATTTTCTGTATGATTGAATGCAACAATTATCATTAAATTTGAAAAAGACAAACTATTCATTCTCAGAATGTAAAATCTGATGAACCCCCTAAAGTGGATGGTGTGGTTATTGAACAAACTGAAAGTACTAAATTTCTTGGACTTTATCGTAGGCATATACTCTTTAATTTTGTCACTATGTTCCTTTGAATATCTTATTTATTCTGTACAATACTATGATATTACCTTTTATTTCATATTGTAATTCGATATGGGCAAACACTATAAGCACAACAATACGGATATTATTTATTTGTTACAAAAGAAAGCAATCTGTGTTGCACAAATGTTGGTTACCGTGATCACACAATCGGTTATTCTATAGTTTGAAAACATTAACAGTTAGATATCAATTTTCTACAAACTGCCATTTTTATGTTTTATGCCTTCAGAATAAACAGCTCCCTGTGTCATTGTCTATTATGTTCTAATTGAATGAAGATATCCACTCCTATATACGCATACCCTACAATTAAACAATCTACTGATTTCCATTTGTGCAATCCAAAAACCGTTCTAGCCCTTAAATCTATTCGCCACACTGGCCCAGATGTATGGAATTCTTTTCCCATTGATACCCGTAATGCGCTTTCACTGTACTTCTTCAAAAAAATTGGTCAAAGCTTTTCTTCTTTCACAGTACATATATGTTGCATAACAGATATTTCAATTCTATGTTACCGTAATGAATATGTATTATCATGTAAACCAGTTATCAATGTCATGTTGTTGTTATAATTTACAAAAACCTCTTTTGTAATAATTAAGATTGATTTACTCAGTAGTTAAATGAAATGTGCCTTTTTTGTATATCTCAGCATTTAGATACAAATAGCCCCATATCATTATTGTTTCTCTATCTATCCCTCTCTTACTCTCTCTCTCTCTCTCTCTCTCTCTCTCAGTTTTTGCAATTTTGTGCCTGTTTGTATTATCATATCATATTTTGCTCTCACTGTAATCACAAGTTAAAGAGCTGCATGCACTTCATGTGCACACTTATCAATACATTGCACAAATCAAATAAAAAACTTAGTAGCATAGTCTGATTTATGGTGCTTCATACAGAAAAAATTCTTTCTTGTGTGAAGGCGAACTTTGTTCAAGAATAAATAAAAAAAAATTAAAATTCAATGCAGTTGTTCATGATTTTCCATGTTTCTAAGCATATGTATCTAGGATAAGAGAAATGATGAAGAAGCCACTCAAGATTTAAAAGGAGGGGAGTAAAGAGAGAGAGAGAGAGAGAGAGAGAGAGAGAGAGAGAAAGTGACGGACAGACAGGAGAGACTGAGACAGGGAGAGATTCAGACAAAGATAGAGAGATAGAGTCAGGGATGAAAAGAGATGAAAAGAGAAAGATATGAGTGGAAGAGAGAAAAAGAGGTGTGAGGGTTAGATTCAGAATAAGAAAAAGGGAGATAAAAAGAGAAATATTGGAGGGAGGGGGAGAAAGGAGAGAGAAAGGTAAAGTAAAAAAGAAAGAATTGGAGATGGCTTTATTAAAAATGAAAATAATGACATTTTCCTGATAAACCCATGTCAGTATATTTCCCTTGCAAACAGCTCTCTATTACTCTTACATTGAAAACAAAATCAGGAATTTTTCTTTTCTCCTAAAGCAACTATTGATTAGATAATTTTCAGCAAAAGACAGAAAAAAGTTGCTTGCTAAGTAACAAAGTTATCAATTTGTATGTGATTGATAACCACATATTTATAAATTTCACACTTTTCTTGCTCTTAATTAGGGTTTCCTCAAAATTTCTTTGATCAGCATCTAATTTTTCTTCTGCTTTTATACAATTTGATGAGATAAGAATGAACTTCCACTGTACAGTCACATTGTCTACCATGAAAATGAAATTCAATGTACATGCACTGCAGTTCTACGGTATTTCAAATCAACAAACAAATCAATGTACAGTGTGCCCTTTTATATAATACAACTGTATTTCTTTATTAGACGCGTCACATAAATGTCAACGAGAGGAGGCAAGATTACATTTATCAATAATAACAGTTATCAACAAAAGGTTTTCATGCGATCTGATGACTAATTCAGTTGTGTGGCCCTGACCTATATATTTGCTTGGTATTGTGTAATATACTATTTTGTTTGGAAAGAAACTGTGTCCATACGAATTTGAATTGTTTGTCACTCACCACAATTTCATAGTGGTTGTTTGGATGAGTATTAAAAATGTAGAAACAGTTACAGAAACTAACTGAAATTCATGAATATAAAAAAAGTCCCAGAATATATTTCAGTACATATGGACAGTCACAAGTCTTAGAACAACTTATAAAATATGTTGAATTAAACCTAAAAACTCATCTTTTCAAAACTGCTTTCCTGTAGATCTATTTGTATCGTCTAACGCATCTTTCTATTGTGTATTTTCATGTTCAAAGGGGGAGGGAGGGAGGGAGGGTGGGAGGGAGGGAGAGAAAGACGAAGCAGTGGGAGAGAGGGGAAGGAGAGAAGGGAAAGGGGAGAGGAGGGGGGGGGGGGTTACAAGAAATATGCAAATAAATAGAGAAAGGGGAGTAAGGGAGAAAGAGATGGACACTTTTGAGAGTGTGGAAGGAGAGGGTTATAGAGACGGAGAAATACAGGAACGAGAAGAGGGAACAAAATTGGATTCATGGAAAATTGCATGTATCTTCAAATAATACTTTATAGCATGCATCCTTACAATATAAAATCTCAGCTGCAAGCAAATTTATCAAGGTGTCTGACTTTAAAAGTTCCACTTGACACTATCTGAATGTAGTTAATTTTTAGAACGATCTGTCTGCTGACATTGTTTAGGCATCATCAGTCAATTTTTTAGTCCATACTCAAACAATGGAATTGGAAACTGAAGTGTAGGCTAATAAGTTCGAACCTAAATGTTTGAAGAAAAATTTGATCAGTGTGTGAGGATTGATTTGATGAGCTTGATATTAACAGGAACAAATCTAGTGAATGGCCTTCTACAAATCTCTAGACTTACTGGCCGTTATCATTGGTAATTTAAAGCAAGTCTTCCTTTTCCCTCTCTTACTCCCCCCCCCCCCCCCCCCACCCGCCCCGGGCCCCTCTCTTCCTTGTGTAAGGAGCTGAAGTTATATTTTGTTTGAAAGAAATGAGAGCGCTTAACCCTTATAAAAAAAAAATCCATGGTAACCATGTTTTTTTTGGTCCAAATTACTATTCACCATGGTAACCATGTTACCATGTTTCCCATGGTTCTGAAAAATGGAAAACTAAAAATAATGAGAAAGCTTTAAAATATTGGTTTCGTTTTCACCAGTAAGGTACACAATAAAATCTTCTTAAAATATTCTCCCAAACACAGGCCTCAAATCATTATCAACGTTGTGACTGGTTTGGACGGTCATAGTCTAACAACCAAGACAGTATTATGTCTTTTCCATTCAAGCCAACTCAAAACACTAATGGTCCCGCTAATGGTTAAACGTGGAATATTAATCTAATAAAAAGAGTCGCCGTGAAACACAATAAAACGGAAGTGCCTCAGTTAGAGGTACATGTAGGCTAGAAAGATACTTACTGATGCTGTCTAAATGCCATGGCGATTTGGAGCCACAAAGGCCCTATAATGACCTAGTTTGTCTCTAAAAAACAGACTGCATGGGTATTTTGGGTCGTCCTAATTGGGGTTATAAAATTTAGGGTCATCATCATTTCTTTATACATGTACTTCAAGTAACCTAGCCACAACTGCCTGATCTCTTAGAAATGCTCCAATCTGGAAAGATCAAGGTATTTACTTTGTTCATTTAAAATATACCACAGGAGTCTTGAACTGCAGACTAATTGTCTAGACGCAAGGGGAATCCCCGTTCGTCATTGAAGTTGGGCGAAGCCACAACCCAGCTCCACGTCATCGTTCGTGAAAAAAATCTTATAAAGAACAGGTAAAAGACATTTATTTTGCAGCTTATATATCTTAGATAGTAAAACACATTTCAAGTATAAATTTAACGTTTTTTAATCAGCGACAATCCAAATCCAAAGAACTCCGATTTATTTGATAAAGGCTTGTTACAGAACCTGGCCTGGCAGCCATTTTTATGCGTCATGGCTGAAGCTCATGTTTACAAACACCGGCCGGGGCGCGTTATTTTTTTCTGCGGCACAGATTGGGATTAGGTGCGTGTTGAGCCTATGGGAAAGTTTAGGGTCAGGGTTAGGGTTAGGGTTAGAGTTAAATCAAGACCTCTTTAAAAAAAAAAAGCCCAAATCTGTGCCGCAGAAAAAATTAAGTGACGCCACCGGGGCGGCGCGCGCGGCGCAGTGTATATATGCCACTGTATCCACTGGCAGTGCATGCAGTGCAGTTACGTTACTCCACTATAGTATGCTGGAGGATTATTTGAATTCAGAAGCATTCAGGGGCAATGCGGCAAGGAAAATCGGCTCTATAACATAAAAACAGGCAGAAGATGACAAATCTGGTATCAAATTATTAATACAAAGTTTTGGTATGGGGTCATGTCATGAAGCTGCCCCCAGTGTTTCGTCTTCCGGGTCAATGCCTCAACGGTCACATTTTGATTTCTAGTCTGAGCTGCGCAGGATGGCATGAGTGCACTCTGCCGCAGTCAACATTTCTTAATGGATTTCTTATTTTCTTTCGAATTTTGTATGGAGATGTATCTTAGTTAAATCTACACATCTTTAGTGTTTGGTGGTGCTGCCACCTGTCTTCAAAGGCCATAAACTGCCACATTTCTTGAGAGATTTTTTTCAAATTTTGTATGGAGGTCCATCATAGTTTACTCTAGACCTCTACATATTTAGTTATGCTCCCCCCCCCCCCAGTGTTCAATCTTTTATAGGGTCAAATGTTGCATGTTATGGGATCTATCTTGTGTCGCTCTGCATGTCACATTTCTTGACACATTTCTTTCAATTTTTTTATAGAGATGCATTATACTCTAATCTACACACATATTGTTTTGGTGATGCTGCTCCAAGTCTTGACAATAGCTAGTCCAAGCCACTAGTGCATGGCGATCTCTACGTCACACTTTTGTTTGAGTGATCTTTGTCCCTCCTTCGAACATAAGGATGACACAAAAATCGCTGCCAGTGCCGGGGGATACATTCGCATTGCGCGGCAACGGAGATTGCAATATTTCTAGTTGTTATCATCCGAATATCGTATACATAAAATGACGACTGCTATGAGAGGGATAGTTGTTTTTATAGGCTCATGAAGATGTTACATTCTGATATCAACCCGAGGCGTGCCTCAAATATTAAAGCTTTATATCTTTATTTACCGAATTCACAAACAAATCTACAAAGAATTCTTACCTTATCCTTTTCTTGAGTAAAGACTGGTTAAAACATCACAGAAAATCTGAGACACTCTCTGTAAATCTTCACTGGAAAGTTGCCTAAATATTACAATCATTTTAGAATCGCACACACACACTGCACTGTATTTTGTATCTGCGCTGGGGATATCTCACCAAAATTTATTTATGCGGCCCATTAAACGGGGCATGCAGGCATCTTTTAAAAGACTATTGACCGGTAGGGGGCATGGCTAAAATCATGACTCCAATTTTGACCAATCAAATGGCTAGATTTCTAAAGAGAGGTATATAATAACCAATATACTATGAAAAATTCAATGGCCTAAACTTGCTATCTGTAATTGTCATGTCTCGTATTATATAAGTTGCTTTTATACATTCCTCTTTGTGTTGGCTCTATTCCATCCATAAAGAGGAAAAAGATAAGAAGTAAAAAGCCAAGGTGCTGTCATCTTGTAGTACTGATGCATGATGTGGAAGTGGTTATTTTACCTGACTGCTAAGAAAACATAAATGCTTGTAAGTATAAGCAACCAGACGGCCGACTGCTTTAGGTCCTCTCCGAGGGACCTAGTAATGAGGATTAATGCCTTACCAAAGGGCACTAGCGCATCAACTTGGTTTTGAAACCGGATTGTGAGACCACTGCTCTACCGACTGAGCTATCGCTCCTCCTTACATGATGGGAAGTTTATGTTCAGTTTTCGTCGACTAGAATGTATTATAATTGATCAATACTTATTTCTTTATAGATCGTGTCTACCTAGCAGATTCAAGCTTCAACTGTACTCTGTACTCTACCTTGCAGTGTTGCTGTCGAGCAGTACGTACAAGCTGATGATGGAAAAGGAACAGGAAAGGGAAGAGGAAAGGGAGAGCTATCCTCCCAAGTATGAAAGGTACTATATACACCTGTTTCAAAGAGCATTTTTAATGTATTCAGCTGAGACTATTATCATATAATTAACATTTCATCTGCTTTGTACAAAAATGTACCAGTTGGCATTTGTTTATCTGAAAGAGCTAGAAACCAAATGTCTTTGTAATTTTAAAATCCCCTAATATTTTTCAAACATAATCTGCCAATACAGTCTTATTCATGATATTGAATTTTTGATGTTGATGAATTTTTGCAAATTTCAATTCCTGGCTGACAAGGAAATAATTGTCAATAAAATTTGCTTTAAGTACTTTATAGTTGTACATGTAAATGATACCGGCAATTAGAACTAAATTTCATTTCAAAATTTATCTATCTTTGCAGTGATTATGGAGAGCACGGTCCAATCGCAGGGAAGCCTCCCAACCAAGATCGTGGGCAGCCGAAGAACAAGCAACCCCCTCCAGATCTTGCCAACTTCGAGCAAAACGGTGATTCTCCACCATTCAACCAAAACAACAACGCTGATGTCAAGGATAGAGGCTGTACTACTCCCCCAGGAGTAGACATAGCTGTAGGAGACAAGCCACAATCTTCAAGGATAGAAGACATCGCTGGATTGCCTCATGGCGATCACCCATCTCTTAGGATTGAAAACATGTCTCCATTGAATGATGGGATGAAGGAGGGAGAGAAGTTATCTCAGCCTACCAGCCTCTTGTCGAAGGATGGTAAGGTACCCCTTCCACCTCTCCCGGATGTTGAGGAGGGCATCTTGCAAGCAGTGGAAATGCCAAACACACACCTATCAGGAGGGGAGCAGTTCTCAATGCCCAAGAGCCTCTCCTCCCAGCTGGATGAGGAGTTTTCTCAGCCTACCAGCCTCTCGTCAAAGGATGGTAACGTACCCCTTCCTCCTCTCCCTGATGTTGAGGGGGACATACCAAACACACACCTGTCAGAAGGGGAGCAGTTTTCAATGCCCAAGAGTCTCACATCCCAGATGGATAAGATAAGAGTCAAAAGAGTCAGCAGCAGGCAGTTGAACCGCAACAAGTTCACAAGAGCATCTGGAAGGCAAGGTGGAAGAGAGCTAAAGAACCGGAGAAGGGAGGTTGACCGCCTGAATGTAATGAGGGATAGGAATACATCTGGTGGCCTCAATGGTGCCAATGCCGATAGAAGAGGCACAATCCCCTGGCAGATCTACGTATATAACGATCTGAAGAAGATGCTCGTAGAATTCACCAGGGTGTATTTGCCCAAAATGGCATGTTGGAGTATCACGCTAGCTTTAGGATACATCTGTGGTAGGAATGAGTAGCTGCTAGTAGGTCGGATAACGCCTAATTCTAGCATGCTGTGGTCGAATACAGATCTGGCAATGTTGTACCTGTCGGTTGCTAAGAGACGTGGACGGGCTAATCATGATGCAGGATAGCCTCCGGTCTCGATGTGCTGTGTGACAGAGTGGTTGATGTTTGCCCTCTCGTAGACTGGTGTGAAGTCTGGAAATCGGTCTAGAAGAGATTTGCAAGCGGTTTGCCCAATTGCTGCTAGTAGTTCGGATAATGCCTAGTTCTAGCATGTGGTCGAATTCAGATCTGGCAATGTTGTACCTGTCGGTTGCTAAGGACGTGGACGGGCTGATCATGATGCAGGATAGCCTCCGGTCTCGATGTGCTGTGTGACAGAGTGGTTGATGTTTGCCCTCTCGTAGACTGGTGTGAAGTCTGGAAATCGGTCTAGAAGAGATTTGCAAGCGGTTTGCCCAATTGCTGCTAGTAGGTCGGATAATGCCTAGTTCTAGCATGTGGTCGAATTCAGATCTGGCAATGTTGTACCTGTCGGTTGCTAAGGACGTGGACGGGCTGATCATGATGCAGGATAGCCTCCGGTCTCGATGTGCTGTGTGACAGAGTGGTTGATGTTTGCCCTCTCGTAGACTGGTGTGAAGTCTGGAAATCGGTCTAGAAGAGATTTGCAAGCGGTTTGCCCAATTGCTGCTAGTAGGTCAGATAATACCTAATTCTAGCATGCTGTGGTCGAATTCATATCGGGCAATGTTGTACCTAACAGTTGCTAATACAGTAGACGTGGATGGGCTGATGCAGTATGGCCTCTGGAGTCTGGTACGTCTCAATGTGCTGTGTGACAGAGTGGTTGATGTTTACACTCTAGCTGGCTAGCTGGCTGTGTGAAGTCTGGAAATTGGTCAAGTGAGATTTGTATGCGAATTGCCCAATTGATGCTAGAAGGTTGGATGATGCCTAATTGTGGTCAAATTTAAATTGGGCAATGTTGTACCTGTCGGTTGCTAAGAGACCAGGAAGGACATGAAAAAGGATGTCCACCAGTCTCGAAGTGCATGTGTTACAGAGTGTATGATGTTGGCCCTCTCGTAGACTGGTTGTGTTAAGTCTGGAAATCGGTCAAGAAGAGATTTGTAAAAGGTTTCTAAGCGCGGTTTGCCCAATTGCTGCTAGAAGGTCGGGTGATTCCTAATTCTGGCTTGTGGTCGAATTCAGATTTGGCAATGTTGTACCTGTCGGATGCTAAGAGACTGGGAAGGACATGAAAAAGGATGTCCACCAGTCTCGAAGTGCATGTGTGACAGAGTGTATGATGTTTGCCTCTCGTAGACTGGTTGTGTTAAGTCTGGAAATCGGTCAAGAAGAGATTTGTAAAAGGTTTGTAAGCGGTTTGCCCAATTGCTGCTAGCTGGTTGGATGAAGCCTAATTCTAGCATGTGGTCGAATTCAGATCAATCAATGTTTCCTGTCGGTCGCCATAAAGAGACGTGGACAGGCTTGTAGGTGGGCCTCCCGTCTCAATGTGCTGTGTGACAGAGTGTTTTATGTTGCCCTCTTGTAGACTGGTTGTGTGAAGTCTGGAAATTGGTCAAGATGAGATTTGTAAGCGGTTTGCCCAATTGCTGCTAGCTCGTTGGATGAAGCCTAATTCATGCGGTCGAATTCAGATCAGTCAATGTTACCTGTCGGTTGCCATAAAGAGACGTGGACAGGCTTGTAGGTTGGCCTCCAGTCTCAATGTGCTGTGTGGCAGAGTGTTTTATGTTGCCCTCTCGTAGACTAGCTGGCTGTGTGAAGTCTGGAAATCGGTCAAGATGAGATTTGTAAGCGGTTTGCCCAATTGCTGCTAGCTGGTTGGATGAAGCCTAATTCTAGCATGTGGTCGAATTCAGATCAATCAATGTTTCCTGTCGGTCGCCATAAAGAGACGTGGACAGGCTTGTAGGTGGGCCTCCCGTCTCAATGTGCTGTGTGACAGAGTGTTTTATGTTGCCCTCTTGTAGACTGGTTGTGTGAAGTCTGGAAATCGGTCAAGATGAGATTTGTAAGCGGTTTGCCCAATTGCTGCTTGAAGGTTGGATGATGCCTAATTCTACCATGTGGTCGAATTCAGATCAGTCAATGTTACCTGTCCGTCGCCATAAAGAGACGTGGACAGGCTTGTAGGTGGGCCTCCCGTCTCAATGTGCTGTGTGACAGAGTGTTTTATGTTGCCCTCTTGTAGACTGGTTGTGTGAAGTCTGGAAATTGGTCAAGATGAGATTTGTAAGCGGTTTGCCCAATCGCTGCTAGAAGGTTGGATGAAGCCCAATTCTAGCATGTGGTCGTATTCAGATCAGTCAATGTTACCTGTCGGTCGCCATAAAGAGACGTGGACAGGCTTGTAGGTGGGCCTCCCGTCTCAATGTGCTGTGTGACAGAGTGTTTTATGTTGCCCTCTTGTAGACTGGTTGTGTGAAGTCTGGAAATTGGTCAAGATGAGATTTGTAAGCGGTTTGCCCAATCGCTGCTAGAAGGTTGGATGATGCCTAATTCTAGCATGTTGTCGAATTCAGGTCAGTCAATGTTACCTGTCGCTCCCCATAAAGAGACGTGGACAGGCTAGTATAGGTGGCCTCCCGTCTCAATGTGCTGTGTGACAGAGTGTTTTATGTTGCCCTCTCTTAGACTAGCTGGCTGTGTGAAGTCTGGAAATCGGTCAAGATGAGATTTGTAAGCGGTTTGCCCAAAAGCTGCTAGCTGGTTGGGTGAAGCCTTATTATAGCATGTGGTCGATTTCATATTGGGCAATTATGTTTCCTGTCGGTCGCCATAAAGAGACGTGGACAGGCTTGTAGGTGGGCCTCCCGTCTCAATGTGCTGTGTGACAGAGTGTTTTATGTTGCCCTCTTCTAGACTGGTTGTGTGAAGTCTGGAAATCGGTCAAGATGAGATTTGTAAGCGGTTTGCCCAATTGCTGCTAGCTGGTTGGATGATGCCTAATTCTAGCATGTGGTCGAATTCAGATCAGTCAATGTTACCTGTCGGTCGCCATAAAGAGACGTGGACAGGCTTGTAGGTGGGCCTCCCGTCTCAATGTGCTGTGTGACAGAGTGTTTTATGTTGCCCTCTTGTAGACTGGTTGTGTGAAGTCTGGAAATCGGTCAAGATGAGATTTGTAAGCGGTTTGCCCAATTGCTGCTAGCTGGTTGGATGATGCCTAATTCTAGCATGTGGTCGAATTCAGATCAGTCAATGTTACCTGTCGGTCGCCATAAAGAGACGTGGACAGGCTTGTAGGTGGGCCTCCCGTCTCAATGTGCTGTGTGACAGAGTGTTTTATGTTGCCCTCTTGTAGACTGGTTGTGTGAAGTCTAGAAATCGGTCAAGATGAGATTTGTAAGCGGTTTGCCCAATTGCTGCTAGCTGGTTGGATGAAGCCTAATTCTAGCATGTGGTCGAATTCAGATCAATTAATGTTACCTGTCGGTCGCCATAAAGAGACGTGGACAGGCTTGTAGGTGGGCCTCCCGTCTCAATGTGCTGTGTGACAGAGTGTTTTATGTTGCCCTCTTGTAGACTGGTTGTGTGAAGTCTGGAAATTGGTCAAGATGAGATTTGTAAGCGTTTTGCCCAATAGCTGCTATAGCTGGTTGGATGAAGCCTAATTATAGCATGTGGTCGAATTCAGATCAGTCAATGTTACCTGTAGGTCGCCATGAAGAGACGTGGACAGGCTTGTAGGTGGGCCTCCCGTCTCAATGTGCTGTGTGACAGAGTGTTTTATGTTGCCCTCTCTTAGACTAGCTGGCTGTGTGAAGTCTGGAAATTGGTCAAGATGAGATTTGTAAGCGGTTTGCCCAATAGCTGCTATAGCTGGTTGGATGAAGCCTAATTATAGCATGTGGTCGAATTCAGATCAGTCAATGTTACCTGTCGGTCGCCATGAAGAGACGTGGACAGGCTTGTAGGTGGGCCTCCCGTCTCAATGTGCTGTGTGACAGAGTGTTTTATGTTGCCCTCTCTTAGACTAGCTGGCTGTGTGAAGTCTGGAAATTGGTCAAGATGAGATTTGTAAGCGGTTTGCCCAATTGCTGCTAGAAGGTTGGATGATGCCTAATTCTAGCATGTGGTCGAATTCAGATCAATTAATGTTACCTGTCGGTCGCCATAAAGAGACGTGGACAGGCTTGTAGGTGGGCCTCCCGTCTCAATGTGCTGTGTGACAGAGTGTTTTATGTTGCCCTCTTGTAGACTGGTTGTGTGAAGTCTGGAAATTGGTCAAGATGAGATTTGTAAGCGGTTTGCCCATTTGCTGCTAGCTCGTTGGATGAAGCCTAATTCATGCGGTCGAATTCAGATCAGTCAATGTTACCTGTCGGTTGCCATAAAGAGACGTGGACAGGCTTGTAGGTTGGCCTCCAGTCTCAATGTGCTGTGTGGCAGAGTGTTTTATGTTGCCCTCTCGTAGACTGGTTGTGTGAAGTCTGGAAATCGGTCAAGATGAGATTTGTAAGCGGTTTGCCCAATTGCTGCTAGCTGGTTGGATGAAGCCTAATTCTAGCATGTGGTCGAATTCAGATCAATCAATGTTTCCTGTCGGTCGCCATAAAGAGACGTGGACAGGCTTGTAGGTGGGCCTCCCGTCTCAATGTGCTGTGTGACAGAGTGTTTTATGTTGCCCTCTTGTAGACTGGTTGTGTGAAGTCTGGAAATCGGTCAAGATGAGATTTGTAAGCGGTTTGCCCAATTGCTGCTTGAAGGTTGGATGATGCCTAATTCTACCATGTGGTCGAATTCAGATCAGTCAATGTTACCTGTCGGTCGCCATAAAGAGACGTGGACAGGCTTGTAGGTGGGCCTCCCGTCTCAATGTTCTGTGTGACAGAGTGTTTTATGTTGCCCTCTTGTAGACTGGTTGTGTGAAGTCTGGAAATTGGTCAAGATGAGATTTGTAAGCGGTTTGCCCAATCGCTGCTAGAAGGTTGGATGAAGCCCAATTCTAGCATGTGGTCGTATTCAGATCAGTCAATGTTACCTGTCGGTCGCCATAAAGAGACGTGGACAGGCTTGTAGGTGGGCCTCCCGTCTCAATGTGCTGTGTGACAGAGTGTTTTATGTTGCCCTCTTGTAGACTGGTTGTGTGAAGTCTGGAAATGGGTCAAGAAGAGATTTGTTAGCGGTTTGCCCAATTGCTGCTAGCTGGTTGGATGATGCCTAATTCTAGCATGTGGTCGAATTCAGATCGATCAATGTTACCTGTCGGTCGCCATGAAGAGACGTGGACAGGCTTGTAGGTGGGCCTCCCGTCTCAATGTGCTGTGTGACAGAGTGTTTTATGTTGCCCTCTTGTAGACTGGTTGTGTGAAGTCTGGAAATCGGTCAAGATGAGATTTGTAAGCGGTTTGCCCAATTGCTGCTAGCTGGTTGGATGAAGCCTAATTCTAGCATGTGGTCGAATTCAGATCAATTAATGTTACCTGTCGGTCGCCATAAAGAGACGTGGACAGGCTTGTAGGTGGGCCTCCCGTCTCAATGTGCTGTGTGACAGAGTGTTTTATGTTGCCCTCTTGTAGACTGGTTGTGTGAAGTCTGGAAATGGGTCAAGAAGATGATTAGTTAGCGGTTTGCCCAATTGCTGCTAGCTGGTTGGATGATGCCTAATTCTAGCATGTGGTCGAATTCAGATCAATCAATGTTACCTGTCGCTCCCCATAAAGAGACGTGGACAGGATAGTATAGGTGGCCTACCGTCTCAATGTGCTGTGTGACAGAGTGTTTTATGTTGCCCTCTTGTAGACTGGTTGTGTGAAGTCTGGAAATTGGTCGAGATGAGATTTGTAAGCGGTTTGCCCAATTGCTGCTAGCTGGATGGATGAAGCCTAATTCTAGCATGTGGTCGAATTTAGATCAGTCAATGTTTCCTGTCGGTCGCCATAAAGAGACGTGGGCAGGCTTGTAGGTGGGCCTCCCGTCTCAATGTGCTGTGTGACAGAGTGTTTTATGTTGCCCTCTTGTAGACTGGTTGTGTGAAGTCTGGAAATCGGTCAAGAAGAGATTTGTTAGCGGTTTGCCCAATTGCTGCTAGCTGGTTGGATGATGCCTAATTCTAGCATGTGTTCGAATTCAGATCAATCAATGTTACCTGTCGCTCCCCATAAAGAGACGTGGACAGGCTAGTATAGGTGGCCTCCCGTCTCAATGTGCTGTGTGACAGAGTGTTTTATGTTGCCCTCTTGTAGACTGGTTGTGTGAAGTCTGGAAATTGGTCAAGATGAGATTTGTAAGCGGTTTGCCCAATTGCTGCTAGCTGGTTGGATGAAGCCTAATTCGAGCATGTAGTCGAATTCAGAACGGGCTATGTTGGGGACGGCCGGGCTGATGTAGGAGGGCCTATAATTATATAGCTCTGGTCTCGATGTATTGTGCGATAGAGTGTTTGCCTCCTCGCAGAGTTGTAAGTGGTCTCTAACTTAGAAAAGGACATCTCATTTAACCTCATACATGAAAGCCAGGAAATAATGAATAATTACAGATAAGGCGAAATATTTTAATGAAAAATTTATCCATGCATAGACACATATCAAGCACGTAGTATTGGATCAGGTGGAGCTGACTTTATGGAATATTATGCAACAGATTCTTCTTTGAATATTGAATATATTGTTCATGTACTTCTTAAAAGTTATACTCTGCCGGCCATGATAACTTGCAAATTTGTATTGAAGGATGTAATTACTATTGTCACCCCTCTTGTGCATATTTGCAATCTTTCTTTACCTATCTATGCTTGTTCCATCATTTAAACTTTGCCAAAGTTATACCAATATATAACAAGATAATTTGTCATTATAATGTCAAATTATCCATATCAACTTTCTCGAAGATTTTAGAAAGACCGGCCGGCCGTGTACAGAATTGATGTATGCATGGCTTAATTACAATAAATACAACAAAATTTGTTCAACGAAAATCAGTTTGGTTTCATATAATTCCATTCCATAGTTCTTTCTTTAGCACAGTACGTAGTACGACAGAGTTTCAAATGCCGTGCCTAATCGTAATCATGACTGTATTGGGAGTATTTATGGACCTTAATTAGCAATACATTTGTCACCCTTGACCACACATGTACAATACTTATACATAAACACACTTGGACTACCTCTCCAGTGGATTAATGATTATGTACAAAACAGAAAGCAATGTATATATCATGTAAATATGTTGAATCTAATGTTAACCAATTTCATGTGGTGTCTAGCTCGCAAGGATCTATTCTTGGTCCTTTGTTATTCTTAATTTATGTTAATGGTATTTCAAACACATCTGACTTTTTACAGTACATCCTATTTGCCGATGATACTAATGTATTTTTATTCTGATTCCAACTTTCATTCCCTCATTGATACCATATTACCAACCTAACCCTGACCCTAACCCTAACCCATTTTCATAATGTAAAATCTGGTGAATCTCCAATGGAAATTAAAGTGGATGGTGTGGTTATTGAAAAAACTGAAAGTACTAAAAAATTTGGACTCCTGAGTTTTTATCATTAAACTCTGCAATGTAATGATCATGTTAAATATATTGCAGCAATTAAGAATATCATGTTATGTACGTAGGCATACTCTTTAATATTGTCACTATATGTTCCTTCGAATATCTTATTTATTCTGTACAACCCATGATATTACCTTTTATTTCATATTGTAATTTGATATGGGCAAACACTAGGCACAATTAATGCGGATATTATTTATTTGTTACAAAAGAAAGCAATCTGTGTTGCACAAATGCTGGTTAATTACCGTGATCACACAATCCTTTATTCTATAGTTTGAAAACAACAGTTGATGATATCAATTTTCTACAAACTGCCATTTTTATGTTTTTCGCCTTAAAAAAAACAGCTCCCTGTGTCATTTTCTAATTCAGTTCCAATTTAATGAAGATATCTACTTCTACCCTACAAGACAATCTACTAAATTCCATTCGTGCAATCAAAAACTGTTCTTGATCGATCCATTCGCCACAGACCCAGATGTATATGGAATTCTTTCCCCATTGATACTCGTAATGCATTTTCACTGTTCTTTTTCAAAAAATTAGTCGGAGCTTAATTTTCTTCCTCCACAGTACACGTGTGTTGCATGACAGATATTTCAATTCTATGTTATTGTAATAAATATGTAGTATCAGTAATGTCATTTCGTTGTTATTTCACTCGGTAATGGCCAAGGCAGTTAATTTATATAGTACTCCATTTCTAACAAAAACCTCTTCTGTAATAAGATTTATTTACTCAGTAGTTAAATGAAATATGCCTTCTTTGTATATCTCAGCATTTATATACAAGTAGCCGCATATTTCAATTCCATGTTTCCGTAATGTATTTCACTTGGTAATAACAGGGGCAGTAAATTTATATACTAGTACTTATTTTCTTACAAAAACCTTTTGTTATATACTCCAGGGATTTACTCAGTACGGTAGTTAAATGAAATATGTTTTCTTTGTATATCTCAGCATTTGTATACAAGTAGCCGCATATAAATTGTTTCTCTATCTCTCCGTCTTCTAAAGCAAGTCAGTTTTTATCAGTTGTTATCATTTTGTGCTTGTTTATATTGTCATAGTTTGCTGTCACTGTAATCGCAAGTTAAAGAGCTGCATGCACTTAATGCGCACACTTATCAATACATTTAATCAAATCAAATCAAAAACTGAGTGGCGTAGTCTGATTTATGATCCTTCATACAGAAAAAGTTCTTTCTTGTGTGAAGGCTGACACTGTTCAAGAATAATTAAGAATTTTAAAATTCAATTCTGTTGTTAATTTTCTATGTCTCTAAGCAATTGTATCTAGGATAATAAAAATGATGAAGAAGTGACTTGGGATTAAAAAGGAGGGGAGTAAACAGAGAGAGAGAGAGAGAGAAAGGGACAGACATACAGACAGGAATTAAGAGAAAGAGAGAGATAGACAGAACAGACAAAGAGAGACAGAGACAGGGAGAAAGAGAGATGAAAAGAGACAAATGTGAATGGAAGAAAGAAAAGTTGATGTCGGTAAGATTCAGAGGTTAAAAAACAGATAGAAAGAGAGGGGAGAGAGAATTAGAGATGGCTTTACTACAAATAAAAATGACATTTTTCCTGATAAACCCATGTGAGTTTCCCTTGCAAACTGTTCTCGATTACACTTGCATTGAAAACAAAATCAGGAATTTTTCTTTTCTCCTAAACCAACTATTAATTAGATTGTTCTCAGTAAAAGACAGAAAAAGAGCTGCTTGCTGGAATGATAAGTAACAAAGTTATCAATTTGTATGTGATTAATGACCACAGCTTCATAAATTTCACATTTTTCTTGCCCTTGATTAGGGTTTCCTCAAAATTTCTATGATTAGCATCTAATTTTGTCCCTGCTTTATAATAAAGACAATTTGATGATATAAGAATGAACTTCCACTGTACAATCACATTGTGTATACCATGCAAATAAAATTAAAGGTATACAATGCAGTACTTAAAAACAACAAACGTATCAATGAAAATATATACAATATTATATTTATAAAAATCAAAATGTATCAATATATATCATTTAAATAATGATTATTTCTTTATTAGATGCATAAATAATAAATGATCATATAATAACAATACAAAAAATAATTTGGAAGAGAATATCAATTACATATATTAATCAATGCAGTAACAATTTACACTTATTCAATAATAACAATTATCAACAAAAGGTTTAAAATCTAAACAAAATAAAAGCTAGCTGAGATATATTAATAAAAAGCCCCACCATAAATCAGTACAATCATGTATAGGGGGTTTGGATGAGTAAAATGTAAACAAAATTACAGAAGCTAGCTGAGATTCATAATTAATGAAAAGTCCCACCATATATCAGTACATGTTTAAAGGGGGAAGGAGCAAGAAAGGGAGATAGGGATAGAAAGAAGAGACAGGGGGAGAGGGAGAGAGAGAGAGAGAGAGAGAGAGGGGGGGGGGGGGGGGGGGGGGGAGGGAGAGAGGGGTTTAAACAAGATGCAATTCTTTCCCTTCCTTACTTCCTCCCCCCCCTCTCTCTCTCTCTCTTTCTCCTCTCCCTCCCCCACAGGCCCCACTTTCCTGAAGTTATATTTTGCTTTAAATAAATAAGAGCACTATGGAAAACTGAAACTAAAAAATGAGAAAGCTATGGCAATGCATGTTTCGTTTTCACCATATTAAAAGGTACACAATAAAATATTCATACAATATTCTCCCAAACACAGGCCTCGAATCACTGTCCAACGAACTGCAATTTCCTAGCACGTTCGCCAAAGTCTAACAACCAAAACAGTAATGTATTTTCCAATGACAGGCCTGGCTGTACGTGGAATATTATTCTAATAAAAAGAGCCATCATGGAACACAATTAAACGTAATTGAGGCCGTGGTAAACTAAAAAGATAAGGATTATGTCCATATAACATGGCGATTTTGTTTACAAACACCGGGGGCACAGTGCCATTATCCGAATACCGTAGTGATACCAGTCGTGCCATGACAAAAAAATCAAAGGCCTTTTAGCGGCATGAAACCAAAACAGTATACACCAAGTCTGAAGTTGAAGACTCTCAGGCCAAATAGGAATTATTCATGATTTAGTTCCACGAAAAATGTTATAATTACTGTTTGTTGGTAAGCAGATACTATCTGCCTTAACAACAATTTGTATAATATGAATCAATCTCTGGTTGGTCATTCACGGCGGCTTTCAAGCCCACAAGTACATAGTAACAATCTCCCCATTGGACAATTATTAGACTTGGGGCATATTATATGCAAATTATTTCCAAGTATACTAAATTCTAAGAATAATAATGATGGTAAGAGGACACTTTTTTTTTTTGGGGGGGGGGGGGGGGGAGTCCAAAAAAAAAATCACACCGACTAAGCCAGCTGAAAAGTCGCTCAGTGGGGGGGGGGGGGGGGGTAAAAGGACACTTTTTTTTTTTTGTATCGAAATTTGAAAATTTGGCATTTTGTTCGGTTGGGGGGGGGGGGGTAAGGTCACCTTTTTTAGGTCAGTCATTGGTATAATTTTTTTTATTTTTTATTTTTTTTATTACAAAAGAAAACAAAAAATCAAAAGGGGGGGGGGTTCACAAAAATCATACACAAAACATACACATAAAAAAAAATCAAGGGGGGGGGTTTACCCCCCCCCCCCCCCTGCGTACGCGCCTGGTTATATTAATCACAGTGTTGAAGTATTACACACGCACGTTATACTCTACGTTATCGCTCTTGAATCTGCATATTCGTATACGAATTCTTGAGCATCTTAACGAACATAATTATCTGCGATAAGTTCAGGATGCGTGATAGTTTTGAACATTAATACGCGAGTGTGATTGGACAGTTATTACGGAGTGCGTTCCGATGTTTTCCTAATAACCCTCAGCTGTAGCTTAAAATGTGCAAAAAGCTACGGGCCTAAACTTATTTTCTGTAATTGTCATGTCGATCGACTCGTATTATCAATGTGGCTTTTATACATTCTTTTTTGTGTTGACTTAATTCCATCCATAAAGACGAAAAAGAGAAAAAGAGGAAAGCCATGGGTCATCTCGTAATGCCGATGGGAATGTTTATGTTCACTTTTCTTCGATCAGAATAAATTATAAAATTGATCAATTCTTCATATATCATGTCTGTGCCTATCAAAATCAGGCTTCAACTGTAGTCTGTACTCTACCTTGCAGCATCGCTGCCAAGCGGTACTATAGATGAAGGAAAAGGAACAGGACAGGGAGAGCTCTCTTCCCAAGTATGAAAGGTATAAACTGTTTCAAATAGCATTTTAATGTATTCAGCTAAGCCTCAATGTAGATGTAAACTCGCGGACTGCTATTCGTAAGGACCGCTATTCATAACGTGGAAATTCCTATACGTGAATGACCGCTGTTCATAAAACGGAAAGGGGGTCACTATTCATAAAGGCATAAAGACCGTTATTCATCACCTCTTTTTGTATTATGCATAGCGACCCTCATTTCGTATTATTATTACGAAATTAAAAGGTCGCTATTCATAATATAAGAAGAAGGTGAATAGCGGCCCTCTTCTCGTATTATGAATAGGGACCCCTGTGAATAACGACCCTGATTTTGTATTATGAATAGCGTACCTCTTCTAATATCATGAATAGCGACCCTCTTCTTCGATTATGGATAGCGGTCTTTAAGAATAGCGAGCGGACCCCATGTAGATAAGCACATTTCATTTATTGTATCATTGACATTTCAATGTACACGAATGTACGAGTTGACAGTTGTTAAAGAGGAGCTAGAAACCAAATATCTTTGTTACTTTAAAACTTCACCTAATATTTGTTCAAATAAAATCTTCGTATACAGTCATATTCATGATATTTGATTTTTGTTGTTAATGAATTAATTCCCGACTGTGTGACAAGGAAAGAATTGTCAATTAAATTAACTTTGGTGACTCTATACGTATCCGCGCACCTACCCCCTGGACATCAATTCCTGAATAACCACCCCAGTCAACAACATTACTCCCTAGGACAACTACCCCTAAGACAATTCCCCCGGACAATTCCCCCAAGACAACTTCCCCCCTAAGGCAATTTCCCCTATACCCTCGGACAGCTACCCCCGGACAACTACCCCCTAGGATAGTTGTCCGGGGGTAGTTGTCCTAGAGGATGGTTGTCATTAGGGGGTAGTTGTCTGGGGGGTAGTTGTCCGAGGGTAGTTGGCCTAGGGCCTAGGGGTAGTTGTCTAGGGTTAGTTGCCCGGGGGTAGTTGTCCCGAGGGTAGTCGTCCTAGAGGATGGCTGCCCTAGCGGGTAGTTATCGTAGGGGTATAGTTGAATGGGGCTGGTTATCCGGAGGTGGATGTCGAGGGGGTAGGTGTCCTATAGAACCTACCTTAGTACATGTAAATGATACCGGCAATCAGAGCTGTATTTCATTTTAAAATGTCATCTATCTTTGCAGAGATTATGGAGAGCACGGTCCAATCATGATCATTGAGCAGCCCAAGAACAAGCGACCCCCTCCAGATCCTGCAAACTTCGGGCTTAATGGTGATCCTCCACCATTAGACCACACACGAAATGCTGATGTCAAGGTGAGAGGCTGTACTACTTGTCCAGTAGAAGGCATAGGAGTGGGAGACCAATCACAATCTTCAAAGATGGAAGACATCGCTGGAATGCCTCATGGCCTTCACCCATCTCTTTGGATTGACAACCTGTCTCCATGGGATGATGAGATGGAGGAGGAAGAGATGTTATCTCAGCCTACCAGCCTCTCGTCGAAGGATGGTTGGGCACCTCTTCCACCTCTTCAAGATGTTGAGGGGGACATCATGCAAACATTGGAAATACCAACCACAGACCTGTCAAGAGGGGAGCAGCTCTCAAGGCCCAAGAGCCTCTCCTCCCAGCTGGATGAGAAGTTATCTCAGCCTACCAGCCTCTCGTCGGAGGATGGTTGGGCACCCCTTCCACCTCTTAAAGATGTTGAGGGGGACATCATGCAAGCAGTGGAAATACCAACCATACACCTGTCAGGAGGGGAGCAGCTCGCAATGCTCAAGAGCCTCTACTCCAAGCT
This sequence comes from Strongylocentrotus purpuratus, assembly GCF_000002235.5. Taxonomy (NCBI): domain Eukaryota; kingdom Metazoa; phylum Echinodermata; class Echinoidea; order Camarodonta; family Strongylocentrotidae; genus Strongylocentrotus; species Strongylocentrotus purpuratus. The sequence continues at coordinate 14,830,181 of NW_022145596.1, forward strand.
GAATAAGATTCTACATAAATGTACTAAATTGTGGAATTCTCTTGAATCTCATTTTATAAACGTACACTCTGCAATGCATTAGACCCCAAAACTAGACAATGTGAAATCCAAATTTGAGTCAAAGAAGAACCAGGATTTAATTCACTTACCGCCGTTTAAATTAAAACTAAACTATGGAATGCTCTGGAATCTCATTTTATGAACGTACACTTCCAAAATACCTTTCAATCTTAGTTCACATAACCTTTGTAAATAATTATGTACTAGCTTTACGCTTCCATTTTCCCCATCGTTGACAATGTATATCAATATTTTGTTGTGTCTACGTATCTTTATTTACTTGTTTACCGTTTGTAATGTGCTGTATATATTACATCTTTGCATTTGTATGAAATGAATTGATGAATTGAAACTTGTCTCACTGGGGTTGACGTGATGATCCCTGTCAACCGACGGCTGTCAGGCTAACGGACAACCATCAAGAACAAGGACAGCTAGACTCATCAGAACTAAATAATACAACTCAGTGGCATAGCCTGATTTATGCTGCTTCTTACAAGAATCTTTCTTGTGTGAAGGCTCACTTTATTCAATAATTAAAGATAAGAATTTAAAAATTCAATTCAGTTAAAAATATGTATGTTGATAAGAGAAATTGTGAAGAAGTGGCTTGGGATTTAAAGGGAGGGGAGTAAAGAGAGAGAGAGAGAGCGAAAGGGGGACAGTGGAGAGGAGAGAGAGAGAGAGAGAGAGAGAGGCAGAGACAGACGAAGAGAGAGTGACCACAATAAATATGTAAATAAATAGAGAATGGGGAGAAAGAGATGGACAAGTTTGAGAGTGTGGAAGGAGAGGGTTATAGAGACGGGAAAATACAGGAACGAGAAGAGGGGACAAAAGTGGATTTATCGAAAATTGCATGTATCTTCAGCTAATGCTTTATAGCATGTATCCTTACAATATCAAATCTCAGCTGCAAGCAAATTTATCAAGGTGTTTGACTTTAAAATATCCACTTGACACTATCTGAATGTAGTTAATTCTTGGAACGATCTGTCTGCTGACATTGTTTAGGCATCACCAGTCATTTTTTAGTCCATACTCAACCAATGGAATTGGAAACTGAAGTGTAGGCTAATAAGTTCGAACCTAAATGTTTGAAGAAAAATTTGATCAGTGTGAGGATTGATTTGATGAGCTTGATATTAACAGGAACAGACCTGTTGAATGTCCTTCTACAAATCTCTAGACTTACTGGCCGTTATCATTGGTAATATAAAGCAAATCTTCCTTTTCCCTCTCTTACCCCCCCCCCCCCCTCCCCCTCCCCGGCCCCCTCTCTTCCTTGTGTAAGGAGCTGAAGTTACATTTTGTTTGAAAGAAATGAGAGCGCTTCTGGAAAAATGGAAAACTAAAAATAATGAGAAAGCTGGTTTCATTTTCACCAGTAAGGTACACAAAAAAGTATTCTTACAATATTCTCCCAAACACTGGCCTCAAATGTATTATCAACGTTGTGACATAGTACAAGACAGTATTATGTCTTTTCCATTCAAGCCAATGGTTAAACGTGGAATATTAATCTAATAAAAAGAGTCGTCATGAAACACAATAAAACGGAACTGCCTCAGTTAGAGGTAGGCTAGAAAGATACTTACTGATTCTGTCTAAATGCCATGGCGATATAGAGCCACAAAGGCCCTATATGACCTAGTTAACTTTGTCTCTAAAACAGACTGCATGGGCATTTTGGGTCGTCCTAATTAGGGTTATCAAATTTAGGGTCATCATCATTTCGTTATACATGTACTTCAAGTAACCTAGCCACATCTGCCTGATCTCTTAGAAATGCTCCAATCTGTAAAGATCTAGATATTTACTTTGTTCATTTAAAATATACCAAAGGAGTCTTGAATTGCAGACTAATTGTCTTGACGCAAGGGGAATCCCGTTTGTCATTGAAGTTGGGTGAAGCCACAACCCAGCTCTAGTTCCACGTCATCGTTCGTGAACAAATCTGATAAAGAACAGGTAAAAGACATTTATTTTGCAGCTTATATATCTTAGATACTACAACACACCTTAAGTATGAATTTAACGTGTTTTAATCAGCGACAATCCAAATCCAAAGAACTCTGATTTATTTGATAAAAGCTTGTTACAAATCAACCTGCCTGGCAGCCATTTTTATGCGTCATGGCTGAAGCTCATGTTTACAAACACCGGGGCGGGGCGGGGCGGCGCGCGGCGCAGTGTAGTGCCACTGTATCCACCGGCAGTGCAGTTACTCCACTAGTATGCTGGAGGATACTTTGAATTCAGAAGCATTCAGGGGCATAAAAACAGGCAGAAGATGGCAAATCTGATATCAAATTATTAATACAAAGTTTTGGTATGGGGTCATGTCATGAAGCTGCCCCCAGTGTCTTTTACAGTGTCAACGCCTCAACGGTCACATTTTGATTTTTAGTCTGAGCTGCGGTCTACTGCAACATTTCTCGACAGATTTCTTTCAAATTGTATATGAAAGTATATGTTAATAAAATCTATGCACCTATAGTTTTTGGTGATGCTGCTGCCAGTGTCCCATATTTTATAGGGTCAAAGGTCACATGGCATGAGTGCACTCTGCCGCAGACAACATTTCTTGATGGTGCTGCCACCTGTCTCCATAGGCCATATTTTTTTGCCCGTCTTTGGTGCGCTCTAACTGCCACATTTCTTGAGAGATTTCTTTCAAATTTGGTATGGAGGTCCATCATAGTTTACTCTAGACCTCTACATATGTAGTTATGCTGCCCCCCCCCCAGTGTTCAATCTTTTATAGGGTCAAATGTTGCATTTTAGGGGATCTATCTTGTGTTTCTCTGCATGTCACATTTCTTCACACATTTCTTTCAAATTTGTTATAGAGATGCATTAAACTCTAATCTACACACATATTGTTTTGGTGCGCGCTGCTCCATGTCTTGACAATAGCTAGTCCGAGCCACTAGTGCATGGCGATCTCTACGTCATCTTTTTGTTTGAGGGAGGGGAGAGGTGATCTTTGTCCCTCCTTTAAACATAAGGGGCTCGTTCCTAGAAACCAGCGACAAGACAGTCATAACTTTATCCGCCAACTACGGAGATGTCTCTGATCTTCCTAAACCGTTTCACGAAGAGCTTACTAGCTAGTATCTTGTGAGATCGATACTATCGGCGAGAAGAGGAGCCGAGACTAAAATTAGCCTTAGTCGCAATACCACCGGATTATTACAAAAGTAATATTAGGAAAAATGCAATTATTTAAATGAATTAGTAATAAAAAAGATTTAAAATGATACCAAGAAATAATAGATGCAATATACTTCCAAATTTGTGTAGATTATACAATAGAAGTACTTGTAAAATATAATTGTGAGTATTTCATTACATGACCGGGGAATCAGTTTTGTTCTTGAGATGGGTACCCCCCGGATATTTTCGTTTGATAGTTTATAAAAATACACCAATATATTATTCTTAGAAAAATACGATGTAATGAAATTTGTTTCCAATGTTTAGGTGTCGGATGAATAATCAAATGACAAAACTTCAACGTTCCAGATAGAATTTGTCTCGAAGGCAATATGGGTCTGAAAAGTAAAGAATACGCTTCGAACTATGGCCTGCCTGCCGTGGCAGATTACCCATCCCTTTGAGGATTTTACAATATGTAAAGAAACGCTTATAATCAGTTTATAAAAGTAGGAAAATCCTAAAGTATAAACATGGCATATTTTCAAAAGATTTTCTAATGTAAAGAAATGACAACTTTTTGTTTAAAGTAGATATTCATTGATTTTAAAAACTAACTTTATTTTCATTATTGCAAAGTTGAAACTTTGATTCGACAAGGTTATCAAAATTCAATGCTTGGAAACATTCGAAGTAATGATTATTATAAATTACAAAACGCTTAAATACAGCCCCGGCATAGCACCTGAAGAGCTCTCCGAACGCTGCTGAGATGTGTGAGATCACAGTATGGACATGACTTGCACAAGCAGACGATGTCCCATGACATCTCACCAGGCGCGCCGGAAGCAGTTTGGGATGGGGGGGGGGGGGGGCAAACATTCCAGGGGGCTCATATTCCAGGGGCAGTGACGTAATAAGAAAAAAAGTTCGGAAGGGGGGGGGGGGGGCAGACGAAAAATCTGCATCACCACCAGTCTTACATGTTACATGCAGGTCCCGCGGAACGTTTTCGAAAGTGGAGTATTATCGATCAGGTAGAGCGTAAATTGGCGTGGGGTCCAGGGCATGAGCCTCGGCAGGGGGTCAAGAGGCTGAGCCCCCTGAAGCTTAGGGGTTTTAGGTATTTAATTACGGTCAGATGATCATCCAGGGGCCCTCTGTAAGGCAATTGACGTGTTCGAAGGGGGGGGGGGGGGAGAGCCCCCAGAAGCTCAGAGGTTTTAATATTTAACTACGGTCAGCTGAGCATCCAGGGGCCGTCTTAGGGCCCTTGGTGTGGTCCAGGGGGCAGAGCCCTCGGAAGCTCAGGGATTTTAGGTATTTAATTACGGTCAGATGAGCATCCAGGGGCCCGCCTTAGGGCCCTTGGTGGGGTCCAGGGGGAAGAGCCCCCGGAAGCTAAAGGGTTTTAGGTATTTAATTAAGGTCAGATGAGCATCCAGGGGGCCGCCTTAGGGCCCTTGGTGGGGTCCAGGGGGCAAAGCCCGGTAGCTCAGGGGTTTGAGGTATTTAATTACGGTCAGCTGAGCATCCAGGGGCCCGCCTTAGGGCCCTTGGTGGGGTCTAGGGGGCAGAGCCCCCGGAAGCTCAGGGGTTTTAGGTATTTAATTACGGTCAGATGAGCATCCAGGGGCCCGCCTTAAAGCATATTGGGGTCCAGGGGGCTGAGCCCCTGGAAGCTCGGGGGTTTTAGGTATTTAATTACGGTCAGATGAGCATCCAGGGACCCGCCTTAGGTCCCTTGGTGGGGTTCGGGGGCAGAGCCCCCGTAAGCACTGGGGTTTTAAGCATTTAATTACGGTCAGATGAGCATTTTTTATACCTTATTTGTGACATTGGCAGGTCACTTATTTTTTTCTCCGTCTTTCTTTCTTTTTCTCTTTTACATACTTTATTTAAAAAGGGGGGGGGGGGCTCGAGCCCAGCCACTTTGCAGACCATGACATAAAGGCTTCTTAATAAGCATATTTCGCCTGACTGTAATTCGGGAATTTCTTATTTTCCAACAAACGCATAAAAAGGTATGACTTACAAAAAAAATGGAGAAAAAATGCCGGAAAATCATGTCACAACATCAACATTTGTAAATCACTTGTTTCGGATAAAAAATACATCACCCCCCCCCCCCCCCCCATCAGTACGCCAGCGTTCAGGGGCTCATGTCTTCTCACCCCTATAACAAAAAAACGGACACGCTTTCCCATTCTCGCACAATATGCGCGTATCGCTATTATAGAGACCTCCATTGATAAATACCGTATAGGTGGCATGCGCAATGTTTATGAAATTTAATTCCTGTGAACTTTCCTTTTTCTTTTAAATGGAATTGTATATGTGATTTAATTCAGGTTTTTATTAGGTGGTCTGTCAACGACAGATCACCTATTGATTTCGTTAGAATTTTCTTTCTTTATTCTTTCTTTATTCTTTATTCTTTATTTTTATTTTTTCCGTACACTTTTTTGTCCACACGTTTACTCGAAATAAACATGGTCAATTGCCTTCAAATTTCTGTCAGTCATCAAGCCCTATGATTTCAAGTGAAATTAACTTTTTCAAGGTCACTAGGTCATCGTGACGTCATCCAGGCGCCATTTTGTAAAAGTCAGGTCATTATCATATCTCGATAACGAGTCATCAAAAATCAACCATATTTAATATACATCAACTTCAGGTCAAAGTTCAACTAAAAATGTCAACAAATTTCGCGCGCGCACCTCGACGCGCACGTACGCGCGTATCAAAATTTTAAAATGCTCCAATTCGTTTAAATTTTTTTTTGCACACGTTTCAGGCCATTGTAAGCATTTTCAAAATTTGCGCGAAAGCACTTTTTTTTACGCATTTCCGCGCGTAACCGTGCGTTCTGACATTTTACAACATAGAAACGCCAAATTTTCTCTATCAACATGTTAACCACATTTTTCCAAGCATTTTGATACCGTGTTCACCTTTTTCCGACCAGTAATAACGCAATTAGCGTCTGTCAAAGTTGAACGCACGCGCCGACCTGCGCTATCTGTATCCACAATACATGTGCAAAAACATGCCTATACAAAATTCATTGTAACTCTTCAGAATGGATAGATACCCCCCGATTTCTTCATATTTAAATAGATTATGAGTTGGAGATATGATTTCATGTCTCATTCGACCCTCAATTAACTCATGACGTCATCATAATGGCCTCCGAACTCAAAATTTTAATTTGCATATTATGACGTCAGCAGATTTTTAGAAAATTGATTGTATCTCTGTAAATATTGATCAATTTTCTTTCAAATTTTGATATGTTCTAACTGATAATATTTTCTACAAATGCAGTCATCACGATATTTCATTTTGACAATGGTATCATGGCGTATTTTTGCGATTAAAGGAGGCATGTCAATTTTTCACATTTTGCGTGTATTCTCTATGGGACATGACTTTTTCTCAAAACTGGATTCTACATTTTCGTCTTTCGCGAGCAATATCTCCGTCGTTTTATCTTTGTTTACGCTGAGCTTTGAGTATGTTGTAGCTGAGACAATAAGCTATCACAAGTGTGCCCTTTATTTTTCGATCAGATGCCGGGATCATGCTCATATTTCACTTACAAAGTGGGATTTGAGAATTCAATTTTCAGTTTACGTGTAATCTCTATTGGAAATGTTTTGGTATATCGGTAACGCACTTGACTTCCGACCTCGAGGTCCCTGGTTCGAGTCCGGGCGTTTCCAACAATTTTTTTTCTTCACTTTTTTTTCTTTTTGACCTTTCACTGTGCCATCTCCTTTGAATATTAAAACACGTACAATCGCAAATAATGTAATAAACAACCATATTTACTTTAATATTACCCTATTATCACTTGATCCATTAATTTTGGCGTGTAATCCTTATGGGAGATGACTTTTTCTCAAATCTGGATTCTACATTCTTGTCTTTTGCGAGCAATATCGCCGTTATTTCGGCTTGATTTTTGTTGATTGTTGAGTATGTTGTAGCTGAGACTATATACTATCTAAATGTTCTCTCATTTTTTTCAGTCTGATGTCATCGTGGTCTGTTGATGATAATCATCTGGCGAACAGAGCAACAAGACCAAGCTCTGTAATTATTAGGATCTCTGTCCAGTAGTGCCGTGTTTGTGCCATCGAACTGGATCGACCAAATCAATTGATTCATAATATATGTATATGCAATATTTTTTCCCGTAACATGAGAGTAATTTTAATAGTTTCAAACTATTAATTAAATGTATTGTTAACTGTAACTGTATAATTGTTATAAATGGGGGCACGCTACAAGAGTCCTATCTCGCACCCCGGGGCAACGTGTCTGACACGGCCGGTTGTAGCAACTACTCCGAAGATCAAGATTACAGTAATCTTGATCTAAGGAGACACGAACGAACGATGATAATCATCAACATCATCATCATCATCATAATCGTCATCCCCATTACTATCAAGATCATCATCATCATGATCATCATGATGATCATCATTGTTTACATGTCTATATAACTTCTCCCTTTCTCAATATAGTAAATATTATAATCTATATCATAAGACTTGAAGACAGACCACCTAATTCATCCCCATGACGAATTAAATTTCTAGTTATTGTTACGTTCTTTTTTATTACAAATACAAACCATGTTTACTCCTTTACTTTTTTCTTTTTTTTTCTGGAGGGGGGGGGGGGGGGGGGGGGCGTTTTGGGGGGGCAAAAATGCGTTTTGCCCCCACTTTTTTGACTGGGGGGCAACTGCCCCCCTGCCCTCCCCCCCCCCCCCCCCCCCCCCCTTCCGGCGCCTATGCATCTCACACATTTTCAGTGCCTGTATTTTTATCTTCTCTTGAGTTCTTTCTCTTATTTCACTACCGTCAGGCTAAATGTATAATATATTGCCTCACTCAAATGCAGCGATACAAAAATAAAGGAATCTGTCGCTTGTAAACAAATAAGACGCCATTGTATATTCAGCTGCACACACCGGGGTGCGCGTTTCCGTTTTACACCCTGCCCTAGGCTTTTCGGCAAGAAATTACACGAAACATGCTGTATCCGAAGTCTAAGTTTGTTTATATCGACGTCAAGAATAGCGAAGCCAAAGCTTATGTACAATTTCAATTGGGGATGCGAGGGTCTTCTTGTTCAAGACGGTTTTCCCGATATATTATTGTTTTGTTATCGCTGGGCTAAATTTTGCGAGCTGATCACGCATCCTCACGCTCTTAGAGTATTGCGTATTAATGGATAAAAATAAATGATACGACTAGGAAGATCAACTAGTTAGTATAGAGAGTTAGCTAGCGCTACGTGACGTTTTCAGAGTTCTGGTGGTGTGCAGAGCGCCGAGGCAAGATGTGGACGACTAGACTCCGAATACCAGTCGGTTTGTAAAATTTTATTGGAGAAAAGCCTAGGGCAGGGTGTAAAACGGAAACGCGCCACCGGGGTATGTTCGGCGTTTCAAGAGGGAACAAATGCCGTCCTTATTATCATTCCGGGGGGTTTTCAATTTGAAAGTCTGGTTTCTTTGATTGTTAATTAACCCCTATCCTGTGTATTTACAAGCAAAAGATTTTAGTTCTCAGAATCGGGTCATGTCCCCTTTTGAATGGTTTGACATGACATTTATATACACTAAACTCATTATAATTTGAGAAATAATAGCTTTGCAATTATGTTCATTCTCTATGGGATGTCGTCTGCTTGGGTAGTGTTGGTCCATATAGTGCCGTCATTACATCGTTATTACATCGTTATTTTCCCGCGAACCTCTCGTATATCCCAGCTGCTATGGAGGTGGTTGTATTTATATTTTTTATAAATCACCCGAGATGTAGTTGACCTAAAACTTGTCCGATGGCCATCTGTTAGCTTACCAGTTTCTAGTGATACATTAGTTGACATATTTGTGATTTTCTTTGAATTTCACCTTTAAGTGAATGTGAAGAACGATCATAGCAGAATTTATTGTCCTTTCTTGCTAGCCATAGTCTACCCAATAAATGACATGTGATGGCGCTGGCCATCGACTAAATAGTTACGACAGAGATATGACGGTGTTGAAGGCGTCATAACTCCTTAGTCAGGAAGTTGTCCTTGATGTTAGCAAAGAGGGCTTCGTGAAACACGTAGCGGACAAGTTGCTCACTAACGCTGATTTAGTCAAGAAGTTAGACTTATGACGGTTTCTAGGAACGGGCCCCAGGATGACACAAAAATTGCTGCCAGTGCCGGGGGATACATTCGCATTGCGCGACAATCCTGATATCTACCCGAGGCGTGCCTTGAATATTAAAGCTTTATATCTTTTATATACCGAATTCACAAAAAAATCTTCAAAGAATTCTTACCTTATCCTTTTCTTGAGTGAAGACTGGTTAAAACATCACAACAAATCTGAGACACTCTCTGTAAATCTCTGCTGGAAAGTTGCCTGAATGTTACAATCATTTGGGAATCGCCCACACTCTGCACTGTATTTTGTATACGCACTTGTACAAATATATTTTTTGGAACAACTTTGGAATACCCCACCACTAAAATTGACAAAACGTTTGTAAGGCACCAAAAAGTTCACCAATGAAGCTAAATCTCGAGACTTAAGCTTTTTATTACTAAATAAACCTAATCCTTACCCTAACTCTAACCCTAACCATAACCCTATGTCTTTGACGTACTTTAATCCCATTGGTGGGGTATTCTAAACCAATGGGGATCTCACCAATATTTATTTATGCGGCCCGTTAACTTGGGCATGCAAGCATCTTTTAAAAGACTATTGACCGGTAGGCAGGAATGCAGGCATCTTTTAAAAGACTATTGACCGATAAGCGGGCATGGCTACAATCACGACTCCAATTTCGACTAATCAAATGGCTAGATTTCTAAAGAGAGGTATATAATCACAAATATACCAGTTTTGCAAAGTGCTATGAAAAATTCAAAGGCCTAAACTTATTATCTGTAATTGTCATGTAGACTCGTAATATTAATGTTTCTTTTATATACATTCCTCTTTGTGTATAGTAATAATGACTACTATGAGAGACATAGTTGTTTTTATACGCTCAAGGGGAGGTTACATGATCGTGCTATCGCCTCAAGGCGTGCCGATCGAGGGGTGATAGCACGATTATGTAACCTCCCCCAAGAGCCTATAAAAACAACTATGCCTCAAATATTAAAGGGTCATAGAATACATGTGCGACTTTAAAATCATGGTAATCAAGTTTGTTTACGCTATCAAGACCTAGTCTTAATAGGGTGTCTGATCACGCACCACTTGAGTTTGTGTGCTGAAATCTTTCCCTTGAGATTGCACGCATAAAAGAAAAAAGATGAAAAAGATAACAAGTGGAAAGCCATGGTGCTGTCATCTTGTAGCACTGATGCATGACGGTAAGGTAATGTTCAGTTTTCTTTTGACCAGATCGAATGAATTACAATTGATCAATACTTGTTTCTGTATAGATCGCGTCTGCCCAGCAGATTCAAGCTTCAACTGTAGTCTAGCTGTACTCTACCTTGCAGCATCGCTGTCAAGCATAAATGAAGGAAAAGGAACAGGAAAGGGAGAGCTCTCCATTCAAGTAGGTTATAACCTGTTTCAAAGCATTTGAATGTATTCAGCTAAGACTCATTTATTGTATCTTTAACATTTCAGCTGCTTTGTACAAAAATGTACAAGTTGTCATTTGTTTATGAAAGAGCTAGAAACCAAATGTCTTTTTAATTTTAAAATCACCTAATATTTTTCAAACAAAATCTATTCATGATATTGAATTTTTGTTGTTGATGAATTTTCGCAAATGTTAATTCCTGACTGACAAGGAAATAATTGTCAATGAAATTAGCTTTGGTGACTTTATAGTTGTACACAGAAATGATACCGGCAATCAGAACTAAATTTCATTAAAAAATTCATCTACCTTGCAGAGATTATGGAGAGCACGGTCCAATTGCAGAGAAGCCTCCCAACCAAGATCGTGGGCAGCCCAAGAACAAGCGACCCCCTCCAGATCCCGCCAACTTCGAGCAAAATGGTGGTTCTCCACCATTCAACCTAAACAACTACGCTGATGTCAAGGAGAGAGGCTGTACTCCCCCAGGAGTAGACATAGATGTAGGAGACGAACCACAATCTTCAATGATGGAAGACATCGCTGGATTGCCTCATGGTGATCACACATCTGTTAGGATTGACAACATGTCTCCATTGGATGATGGGATGAAGGAGCGAGAGAAGTTATGTCAGCCTACCAGCCTCTCGTCGAAGAATGGTAAGGTACCTCTTCCACCTCTCCCAGAGGAGTGCATCATGCCAGCAGTGGAAATGCCAACCTCACACCTATCAGGAGTTGAGCAGGTATCAATGCCCAAGAGCCTCTCCTCCCAGCTGCAGGAGGAGTTTTCACAGCCTACCAGCCTCATGTCAAAGGATGGTTGGGTACCACTTCCACATCTCCCAGATGATGAGGGGGGCATCATGAAAGCCGTGGAAATACCAACCACACACCTGTCAGGAGGGGAGCAGTTCTCAATGCCTAAGAGCCTCACCTCCAAGCTGGATAAAAAAAAATTTACTCCTTTTCCAGCAAGTAGATCAAGTAAAAGAGTCAGCAGGAGGCCTTTGAACTGCAACAAATTCACAAGAGCATCTGGAAGGCAGTGTGGAGGAGAGCTACAGAAGCTGAAAATGGAGGTTGACCGGCTGAAGGCAATGGTAGATAGAAAAAAATCCGGTGGCCTCGATGATGCCAATGCTGATAAAAGAGGCACAATCCCCTGGCAGATATATGTATACGACGATCTGAAGAAGATGCTTGTAGAATTCTCCAGGGTGTATTTGCCCCCAATGGCATGTTGGAGTATCATGATAGCACTATGGTGCATCTATGGTAAGAGTCAGTAGCTTCCAAGGCTTCTGACATGATCAAATTGAGCTGCAATGCTTTAAACCAAAAATGACAAGCACGCACTTGTCAGGAGGGGAGCAGTTCTCACTGACCAAGAGCCTCTCCTCCAAGCTGGATAAGACTGCTACCAACCTTTCGTCAGAGGTTGATAGGGTACTACCCACGCCTTCCATCTCTCAAGATGTTGATGGGGGGCATCACAAAAGCAGTGGAAATGACAAGCACGCACTTGTCAGGAGGGGAGCAGTTCTCACTGACCAAGAGCCTCTTCTCCAAGCTGGATAAGAATCTCAGCCTACCAACCTTTCGTCAGAGGTTGATTGGGTACTACCCACGCCTTCCATCTCTCAAGATGTTGATGGGGGGCATCACAAAAGCAGTGGAAATGACATGCAAGCACGCACTTGTCAGGAGGGGAGCAGTTCTCACTGACCAAGAGCCTCTCCTCCAAGCTGGATAAGACTGCTACCAACCTTTCGTCAGAGGTTGATTGGGTACTACCCACGCCTTCCATCTCTCAAGATGTTGATGGGGGGCATCACAAAAGCAGTGAAAATGACAAGCACGCACTTGTCAGGAGGGGAGCAGTTCTCACTGACCAAGAGCCTCTCCTCCAAGCTGGATAAGACTGCTACCAACCTTTCGTCAGAGGTTGATTGGGTACTATACCCACGCCTTTCATCTCTCAAGATGTTGATGGGGGGCATCACAAAAGCAGTGGAAATGACAAGCACGCACTTGTCAGGAGGGGAGCAGTTCTCACTGACCAAGAGCCTCTCCTCCAAGCTGGATAAGACTGCTACCAACCTTTCGTCAGAGGTTGATTGGGTACTACCCACGCCTTCCATCTCTCAAGATGTTGATGGGGGGCATCACAAAAGCAGTGGAAATGACAAGCACGCACTTGTCAGGAGGGGAGCAGTTCTCACTGACCAAGAGCCTCTCCTCCAAGCTGGATAAGACTGCTACCAACCTTTCGTCAGAGGTTGATTGGGTACTACCCACGCCTTCCATCTCTCAAGATGTTGATGGGGGGCATCACAAAAGCAGTGGAAATGACATGCAAGCACGCACTTGTCAGGAGGGGAGCAGTTCTCACTGACCAAGAGCCTCTCCTCCAAGCTGGATAAGACTGCTACCAACCTTTCGTCAGAGGTTGATTGGGTACTACCCACGCCTTCCATCTCTCAAGATGTTGATGGGGGGCATCACAAAAGCAGTGGAAATGACAAGCACGCACTTGTCAGGAGGGGAGCAGTTCTCACTGACCAAGAGCCTCTCCTCCAAGCTGGATAAGACTGCTACCAACCTTTCGTCAGAGGTTGATTGGGTACTACCCACGCCTTCCATCTCTCAAGATGTTGATGGGGGGCATCACAAAAGCAGTGGAAATGACAAGCACGCACTTGTCAGGAGGGGAGCAGTTCCTCACTGACCAAGAGCCTCTCCTCCAAGCTGGATAAGACTGCTACCAACCTTTCGTCAGAGGTTGATTGGGTACTATACCCACGCCTTTCATCTCTCAAGATGTTGATGGGGGGCATCACAAAAGCAGTGGAAATGACAAGCACGCACTTGTCAGGAGGGGAGCAGTTCTCACTGACCAAGAGCCTCTCCTCCAAGCTGGATAAGACTGCTACCAACCTTTCGTCAGAGGTTGATTGGGTACTACCCACGCCTTCCATCTCTCAAGATGTTGATGGGGGGCATCACAAAAGCAGTGGAAATGACAAGCACGCACTTGTCAGGAGGGGAGCAGTTCTCACTGACCAAGAGCCTCTCCTCCAAGCTGGATAAGACTGCTACCAACCTTTCGTCAGAGGTTGATTGGGTACTACCCACGCCTTCCATCTCTCAAGATGTTGCTGGGGGGCATCACAAAAGCAGTGGAAATGACAAGCACGCACTTGTCAGGAGGGGAGCAGTTCTCACTGACCAAGAGCCTCTCCTCCAAGCTGGATAAGACTGCTACCCACCTTTCGTCAGAGGTTGATTGGGTACTACCCACGCCTTCCATCTCTCAAGATGTTGATGGGGGGCATCACAAAAGCAGTGGAAATGACAAGCACGCACTTGTCAGGAGGGGAGCAGTTCTCACTGACCAAAAGCCTCTCCTCCAAGCTGGATAAGACTGCTACCAACCTTTCGTCAGAGGTTGATTGGGTACTACCCACGCCTTCCATCTCTCAAGATGTTGATGGGGGGCATCACAAAAGCAGTGGAAATGACAAGCACGCACTTGTCAGGAGGGGAGCAGTTCTCACTGACCAAGAGCCTCTCCTCCAAGCTGGATAAGACTGCTACCAACCTTTCGTCAGAGGTTGATTGGGTACTATACCCACGCCTTTCATCTCTCAAGATGTTGATGGGGGGCATCACAAAAGCAGTGGAAATGACAAGCACGCACTTGTCAGGAGGGGAGCAGTTCTCACTGACCAAGAGCCTCTCCTCCAAGCTGGATAAGACTGCTACCAACCTTTAGTCAGAGGTTGATTGGGTACTATACCCACGCCTTTCATCTCTCAAGATGTTGATGGGGGGCATCACAAAAGCAGTGGAAATGACAAGCACGCACTTGTCAGGAGGGGAGCAGTTCTCACTGACCAAGAGCCTCTCCTCCAAGCTGGATAAGACTGCTACCAACCTTTCGTCAGAGGTTGATTGGGTACTACCCACGCCTTCCATCTCTCAAGATGTTGATGGGGGGCATCACAAAAGCAGTGGAAATGACAAGCACGCACTTGTCAGGAGGGGAGCAGTTCTCACTGACCAAGAGCCTCTTCTCCAAGCTGGATAAGAATCTCAGCCTACCAACCTTTCGTCAGAGGTGTTGTGGTCGAGTGGATATGTGACCGGACTGTCGATTACAAGGTCTGCGGTTCGAGTCCCGCCACGGCACTAATGTCCTTTGGCAAGACATTGATCTACATTTGCCACACTCAACCCAGGTGATGTAATGGTCGCCTTGCTAAAGCCAGGTCAAAAATCGGGGCATCGCCAGGAGCGTCACAACGTGACAGACATGTGCGCTATATAAGAAGCCATTATTATTATATTATTATAATAATATTTTTTCTCCAACTTTCAAAGGCATTATAATGAATCTTTCATTTTTGTTAAGAGTAATAAGAAAAATAAAAACAAAAAGTTATGGGTATCAATAAACTTGATGACAAAAGTTAGATTGAAGAACAAACTTTATAAAAGGTTTTGTTGTAATCCATGATGAAAATGAAAACTAATATAAGAAGATTCAAAACAAAGTGTCATCTGAATTGAGAATTGAGAAAGGCAAAAAAAATGTATTTTTATCAAAGGTTTAATGATTGTAGAACTGACCTCAAGAAAACATGGCGATTGATTAATAATAAATTTAAAAAACGAAAACCCATCTTACCACAACACTTTATACACAAAGGAAGAACACTAAATGATTCGCAATTGATATCCAGTGTTTTAAACGATTTTTGAACCAAAACTAGCATCTTCCATTGATGCAACTACTTGTAAAGATTTAAATTTCTCCTCTTTTATGATATCTCCGATAAAGGGAAGTTTATTTCTGAAACCTATTAATGAAGATGAAATTTTGAAAATAATAATAATAATAATAATCTTTTAAAGTCCAGATATTGTTAAGTATGTCAGATATGTCATTACAAAACCCTTAGCTTATGTTTTTAATATCTCTCTTCAAATGGGAATAGTACCCTCACAACTAAAAGTATCCAAAATTATCCCAATCTTTCAAAAGGGGGATAAGCACACTATTGGTAATTATCGTCCTATATCACTTTTGTCATGCTTCTCAAAAATCATGGAGAGATTAGTCTATGATAGAATATATAATTTTGTTTCTAAACACCATATATTACATGATAATCAATTTGGATTTCGAACCCATTATTCTACTGACCATGCTTTCATATCTGTTCATGATATCATTTTTAATGCCTTAATTGTATTCAAAACAGTTTATATTTGGTGTCTTTAAGAAATTAGTTAATTATGGTACTAGAGGTATTGTGTTGAATTGGATTAAGAGAAAAATTTCTAGTCACAATTTTTTTTTTCCCTTATTTTTTTTGCCGGGGGGGGGGGGCAGTGTGCCCATGCCTTGAGCCATAATGCATGGCCGTCCAGAGGATTTTTTTATGTTGAGGACCGGGGTAAAATACAATAAATTATTGACAATTTATTGCATTTTCTGTTTTTTTTTTTAATTTATGGAAACTGCCCCCTACCCTAGCCCCCGCTGCGTACAGTCACGGTTCAGTGACAAAGCAATGGCCTCGTAACTGTGAGGCCCCAGGATCAAAAACGTGTCGATGTGTTATATTAGTGCCCTTTTGTGGGGCATTAATCATCATTACTGTAATTTATGACTTAAGGGCGTAGGTCCCCTAGTTGATAAGCATAATATCATACACATGCTTTAACAGTCACGCAAAACACACATTGGCAAATTATTATTCAATAAAATCTGAGAATGTATACTATTATCTAGATCTATTATTTTTAAATTATTTTTAAAATAATTCAATAAATTGGGTTAAAACAAAAATATTCCAACTATATGAGCGACAGTGTATTATTTACCAGGAAATGTATTAGTTATGATTAATAATTCACTCATTCTCTCATATTTGTCATATGGTAACATCGTGTGGTCAAATATAAGTCCTTCTAAGTTGAAACCCTTATTTTTTTTACTTCAGAAGCATTGTCTACGGTGTTGTACAAACTCACTATTTGGCCCATTCTAAACCTTTATTTAGACAATTAAATACTCTCAATATTTATATCCTAAGTAAATATAAAAATGCTGTGTATGTATTCAAATGTATTAAAGGTAATGCACCGCCATCTATGTTCCAAACTAACTCTAAAATTCATAAATATAATACTCGAAATAGTCTAAAGTTACACATTTGGAATATTGATAAACAGTACATGCAACAATCGGTAAGATATACAGGGCCCACAGTATGGAATCCTCTTCCATCCTCTGTCACACAATATGTTTACTTAAACTCCTTCAAACAAACAAAGAATCGCTCTTTATTTTCGCGCCTTGTTCCTTTTAGTTTTCCGCTTATATTGATCGATTTCGGCTTTCTGTTTCATTCTTGCGTTTTACTCTGATGAGTGCAAGTCGAAAAGCTTAAGTTATGTCTCTTTTCAACGCTATTCTCTAAAAGATATCTATTATCCCTTTAATTTGTTTTAGTTTAATACCTATTTCAAAATAAAATATAATTTTGTAAATTACCATAAGAGAGAAAGAAGGGGGAGGGGGGGGGGGGTAGAAAAATCCATGTGTAATACTCATTATTATGTTATTATATCTGTGTAATTATTTTATTCATTTGGACGCCTGAATCAACAAGCTAACATAAGCTTTCTACAGGTGCTCCCTTTTCCTGCTACTCATTTTCACAGTTTGTTTAAATTAACTTAACATAATGCTCATGATTTGTATATTTTGAACCGTCTGTCCTTCATCACATGTATATATTTGTTCGCTTTTTAATGGAAATGAAGTCTTTTGAATTTAATTGAATTTAATTATTACTAGTTCTCAATGCCCAAGACCAAGAGCCCCTCGTCCTAGCTGGATAAGAAGGTATCTTGGCTTAAAAGCCACTCGTCTACGGATGATGGCGACTTATACGCTGCTTTATCTCGTGTATCAACTTCTATATCTACCGTATATCTATAATTCTTCTTCAAGAATAAATTTGAATTTTAAAATTCGATTCAGTTGTTCATTTTCCATGTCTCTAAGCATATGTATCTAGGATAAGAAAAATGATGGAGCAGTGACTAGGGGTTTAAAGGTAGGGGGTAAGGAGTGAGAGAGACGGAGCTGAGGGTGGGAGGGGGGGGGGGGGGCTAGACCAACATAAAGACTGACAGAAGAGAGAGAGAGAAAAGGAGAGAGATAGAGACAGGGAGAGACAGACAAGGAGAAATAGAGAGAGAGAGATTAAAAGATGGGGGGGGGGAGGCATTTAAAAAGAGTGGTGAGAAGGTATAAAAACAGATAGAAGTAGAATTAGAGAGAGAGGTAGAGTAAAAGAGAAAGAATTGGAGATCGATGGCTTTATTAAAACTGAAAACAATGTGGATGTGTAAACGAGATGACATTTTCTTGATAAACCCATGTAAGTATATTTCCCTTACAAGCAGTTCGCTATTCTCTTGCATTGAAAATAAAATCAGGAATTGTTCTTTTCCTCTAAACCAAGTGGGGGTATCAATTAGAAAGTTCTCTGTACAAGACAGATAAAGAGCTGCTTATTGCTCGTTTGAGAAGTCACAAAGTTACCAATTTGTATGTGATGGATGATCACACCTTCATAAATTCACAATTTTCTTCCCTTGATCAGGTTTGCTCAGAATGTCATTGATCAGCAACTTAAACAAGTATTTTTTATTACTTTAAAATGTTCTGCTGATATTAGAATGAACTTTCACTGTACAGTCACATTGTCCTCCATAAAAGTGGAATTTTAGGTATATACACTGTAGTACTACTGTACTTTTAACAACTAACAAATAAATGTTCTTGTACACTTTTATATATTATTTCTTTATTAGATGCATCAAGTAATGATATGACACTCATACAAATTAAATAATGCATGGAAGAGAATTCAATTGCACATAAATTTCAACGACAGCAGGTAGGATAACACTTATTACGGTAATAATAACAATTATCAACAAAATGTTTTCTTGCTATCTGGTGATTAAACTATTATTTTTATAAGAAACTGCCTCCATACTGATTTGAATCGTTCGTCATTCACCACATGTATAGGGGTTGTTTGGATGAGTCAAATGTAAACAAAGTTATAGAAACTAGCTGAAATTCCTAATTAATGAAAAGTCTCATCATATATATATATATATTATATCAGTCCATGTCTTTCATCCCACGCATTTTCAAATACATCAAAGATTTGCTATCTTATGTTCATGACCTGTTATACTTGGTTATGTATATAGTACACAAATGGAACTACCCCAGTAAATATATTGAATTTGCCCTCAAAACTCATCTTTCCAAATCTGCTTTCCAGTAGATCTACTTGTATTTTCTAACTTGTCTTACTATTGTGTATTTTCCTGTTCCAACAAGTTTCTTTTCTTCACCTTGTGCACATTATTCCTGTGGAGTTTGCAAATCATGAATACTATATATCCAATAAATATAACTTTTCTATGACTGTATACACCAGGAGGGTGTTTCACAAAGATCCTAAGTTGAACTTATATCTAAGTTGGACTTAACAATTATGGAGAGCTATTTGTATACTTAAAATGAAATATATTAAGAAGCGAAAATTCAAGTATTGTAGACTTTTCATAAATTCCACATCAAGAACATGATATCTCCCATGATAATTAAGTAGTATTGACTGCCTTCTGGGCAATACGACATATATCGCCCAAACCGAAGATGAGGGTGATATATGACAAGTCGTATTGCCCTGAATTAGGCAGTCAATATTACTATTATTAACCACATCAGACATCTAGAGCAAACAAGAAACTCTTACTATCTTATACTCTTAAATTATGTAGGCTACACAGGGTTTCCTAGCATTAGAAGTTGCAAAAACATTGTCAAACCTGCACTGTGCATCCAGTGTTTGACAAATTTTTGATACACTGCAAACAGTTTGCTTAGGGTGTGATTGTTTCGTCATAATAGAGTTTGCGCAAAGTGCACATTTTCTTATACGCGATGCGCGATGTAAATTACAGTAGCTGATGCGCGAGGTAAATACACCAGTTTACGGTTACATCAGTGTGCATGTGCAGACATGGGCGCCATTTTAATTGGCGAGTAAACAAAGCCAATGACCTAGAGGTCATTTGGTTTGGGCGTAAATTAAGATTGCGCCCATGCAAATTATGATGTGAGCGCACAGCACAGCGCGCAGGCAGTGATGTTATCATAATTTGCATGGGCGCAATCTTAATTTACGCATAAACCACTGACATCTAGAGGTCATTGGATTTGTTTACTCGTCAATTAAAATGGCTCACAACAGTATACTGGTGTATTACAACTGGCTCTATATTATTGCTCACTAGTTTAACACGTATTTTGCCATTGACTTTTCAGATCGGGCTAAAATATTTGTTCATTGGTTTACTGTATAACCATATTGACCGGCAAATTACACACAAAATCCCATTGACTTTTCTGAGCAGGCTAAATATTGTAGTATTGTTGGCTTATCCATCAAACCTTAAGGGCAATAACATTTAAAAATTGCCCTGCTCAGATGTCTGATACGGTTAATAATAGAAAATATGAATGATTTATGCCTTTTAAAATAACTTTTACAAAATATTTTCATAGATGCTAGCGGCTTTCCATAATTTTAAGTCCAACTTAGAGATAAGTTCAACTTAGGATCTTTGTTTAAAATGGAATCACAACGAATTGCATAGGCAATTTTGGTCAAGATTGGTCAGAGGTTACATAACTAGGTCACCAGGACAGAGGCAGCATGTACAGGTAGATTGTCCTTTGGGATCTATACCTTTGATCAACTTTAAAACACACATCCATTGACGCAAGTAATCGTAAAACTTTACCGTGTTCATGAACAGAATATATGGGAATATTCACTGTTTAAATAATTTTTCATACCTCAATTCATGAAGTGCTTATGAGAATATGATTTATTCTTCATAGAGTTAGTTTGCATCTACTCGGAACTTAATTGATCATTGATCTCTAGGACTCTTTAGATTCATCAGTAAACTTCTAAGAAGATATAATTTTTATCTATTAAAAATAAATCATATTCTCAAAATCACTTCATGAATAGGGGTAAGAAACAAAAATCATACTTTATGTGCAGCGTGAAAGATTTTCATTGTCATTATTTGATATTCCACATATTGCTTATAATTTTTGTAGTGGTTTAAAATACATAACATAAAATATGGTATGTCATATACTTAAAAATATATATATATATATATTATGTCTCTACAATGTACATGTATTACATTCACTCATAATGTGATTCATTAACATGATTATTAACATAATGTGATTCATTAATGATGACATGTATAACATTAATTTTATCCTCATCTCAAAAACAATTTAAATTACACCTTAAAGAAACATTACATACTCTACATGTAATCAAAAATGAATTTGTGCCACAACAAAGAAAGTTATCCTTGCTTCTACTACTATACATTAAATGGGGGGGGGGGGGGGGGGGGGGTACCAGAGTATTTGACAAATTAAAGTGAAAATTACAAACTGGTAAAAAACAATTCATTAAATTTGTTCACTTTCTTGTCAGTGGATGGGTTCTGCATTTTTTAAAACATAGTTTGCATAAACATAGGTTTAAATAATTCTAACATGCATTGCAAGATTTCTCACAGTTCAATTTGCCAACAATTAGGATGAAAATAGGGAGACGCCACATGCCCCCCTTATGTTACCCATTCCTCGATTTAAAAAAACGTGTTCCAACAACTGCTAAATAAGAATTTTGCGACATGACATTTTTTAAAATTGTTGATGAAGGGAAATTTTCTCTGTAGAAACGTATAATAATAATAATATGTCCATTTATTACTGCAGCTACTATATGTATATAGTACTCTACTGCGCTTCATGCAAAATATCACGTTATTACCCCGGCTATAGCTGACCTCACGTCACCAAGGGTACCATAGTTTAACCAGAGAGTTAAATATAGATGGTATATATTCAATTTACATCCATCATCTTTATTTCAAGACTAGATATATACCGATCATCATCTGTACTGTACTGATCACACACTCACAAACCATTTTGAAGAAATTATTAACTTGTGCGAAAAACAAATGAATATAACAATGACATCATCACACGCCGATGCCTAAAACACTGTGTACAGTATCTGCCTACCATGAATGGTACTTCTGTACATAGATCATGACAACATATTTAATTACCCCTGATGGTAATTTGCTCATTTTGATAAGGCTCATGTGACATGTTTTTAATGAAAAAAAATCGATTGCGTAGATACTTTTCATGATTGGTATAATATGCTCTATGGACAATTTGCCCCCCTCACCCCCTACAAATAACCCTGAACGAATCTTCAAATTATCCACAGATATTTACCTACCGATCGAGGTAAAGTAAAATGTGGGTAGAGGCCCGGCCGGCCTGGAGAAGTGGAAATCCAGAGGTAATTGAAATGGGAGGGGGAGGGGAGGAGGAGGAGGGAGGGGGTGGGAGGAGGTCAGGAGGGGGGAGGGGACTGGGAGTAGTTATCAAGGGATGTTATAGTTCCAAGGAGTACTTGATCTTAAATTTGTATTTCTATACAGTATTGTATTACAGATGAATAGTAAAGTTACTTGCTTTTGTAGAGTCCCTTGAATTCATTTGTAGACTACTATAGTGGGCCTCTTAATTTTTGGAATGGGCACCTCTGCGCTTTTACTCATACAGATACTGAGACCCGTTCCCCACTCAGCTTTGTGTTGCTTACCTCTACCTTTTTCTCTCTTTCTCTTTGAGATCCCATGATTTAAAGTTCCTATTTTCTATTACACAGTAATTCACAGCAGCAGACAGAAGGATTAAGTAATCCAGAATTAGTTCAGACTCCAGGAAAGGAAGTTATAATTGAGAAACAAGGAAGCAGTGGAATAAGTAATCCACAACAGCAGATAGAAGGATCAAGTAATCCAGATTTAGCTCAGACTCCAGGAAAGGAAGTTATATTTGGGAAACAGAGAAGCAGTGGAACAAGTAATCCACAGAAGCAGATAGAAGGATCAAGTAATCCACAGAAGCAGATAGAAGGATCAAGTAATCCAGATTTAGCTCAGACTCCAGGAATGGAAGCTATATTTGAGAAACAGAGAAGCAGTGGAACAGGTAGTCCACAACAACAGCACTATTCAGATGAATTAAATCATCCAGCCAGGAGATGCTTAAGATTGAGGAATTAATTTACAGAGCAAGAACGGATCAAGTAATCCAGCCTTGAAAGATGAGTATCCAGATTTAGTTCAGACTCAAGGAAAGGAAGCTATATTTGAGAAGCAAATTAGCAGTGGAACAAGTAATTCACAGCAGCAGATAGAAGGATTAAGTAATCCAGATTTAGTTCAGACTCCAGGAATGGAAGCTATATTTGGGAAACAGAGAAGCAGTGGAACAAGTAATCCACAACAGCAGATAGAAGGATTAAGTAATCCAGATTTAGCTCAGACTCCAGGAAAGGAAGTTATATTTGGGAAACAGAGAAGCAGTGGAACAAGTAATCCACAGAAGCAGATAGAAGGATCAAGTAATCCACAGAAGCAGATAGAAGGATCAAGTAATCCAGATTTAGCTCAGACTCCAGGAATGGAAGCTATATTTGAGAAACAGAGAAGCAGTGGAACAGGTAGTCCACAACAACAGCACTATTCAGATGAATTAAATCATCCAGCCAGGAGATGCTTAAGATTGAGGAATTAATTTACAGAGCAAGAACGGATCAAGTAATCCAGCCTTGAAAGATGAGTTTCCAGGAAAGCAAGCTGCCCCTGAGAGGAAAGTTATTTCTAAGATAGATAATAAAGAAACTCACTGTCAACAGAAACGTGGAGCAAGCAATCCACACCAGTCTTACAAGAAAAGTACAGAGACGAATAAAGGGGAAAAGATTGATGTTCCTAAAAGTCAGAGAAGTGGAAGGGTATCGTCTAGTCAACAGAGTGAAGGATTCAATTGTCCAAGACCAACAAGTGATGTTAGGGATACCAGAGAAATGATGCAAAGAATAAGTCTGATCATAAGTTGCACTGTCTGTATACAAATGCAGACTCCCTTATGAATAAAAGAAGCGAGCTTCTAATCAGCATTGAAGAGAGCGAACCTGACATCATTGCCATCACAGAGGTGTTACCGAAATTTGGAGGAGATAAAGTCCAAGCAGCTGAACTTGAAATAGATGGCTATGTCTGCCTCACCAATGGAAATGATGGGAGAGGTGTATGTGTTTACACAAAAAAAGAGCTTAAAGCTACCAAAAATAATGACCTATCAGATATGGTTTTCAGAGAAAGTGTGTGGTGTGAGATCAGTCTTCAAGACACAGATAGTCTTTTTGTTGGATGTGTATGCTGTAGTCCAATTGGCACAAGTGAGAATAATGAACAGCTGCTAAACCTCGTCAACAAAGCTTGGGAAAGAGAAGATTCACACCTCTTGATAGTGGGTGATTTCAACTATTCTGAAGTTGACTGGGAGACATGGGCATCATCAGCAAGTGAGGCACATGGTAGCAGCAAGCTGGTGAACTGTCTTCAAGATAACTACCTTTACCAAGAAATGAACTCCAATACAATTTAGATTTAGATGAATTAGATGTTACTTCTGCATGTTTTCTTTCTTTCTGATATACTCCATGCTCGTATGATGAAACACATTCCAAAATCCAAGCCAAGTAAGAAATCAGAGAAACAAAGACAGAAGCCTCTGTGGATGAGTGGTAACGTGTTGAGAAAAGTGAAAAAGAAATATCATACCTGGAAACGCTACACGACTACCAAACAGTATGGTGACTACCAGGTGTATGTCAAACTGCGCAATGCTGCTACACACGAGGTAAGGAGTGCAAAGATAGAGAAACTGGCAGATGAAATAAAGGAGAACCAAAAGAGTTTCTGGAGTTGCGTAAGATCGAAAACCAAAGTAAAAAAAGGTATAAGTTACCTAGATAAAGATGATGGCACACAGACCAAGAATGATGTGGAGAAAGCAAACTTCTTCGCTAGTGTCTTCACAAGAGAAGATTTGGAAAGTATCCCTGATCCAGATACAAAGTTTGATGGTGCACCCCTCGAAGGATATGAAATGAGTTGTAATGAAGTGGAGAAGAAATTTAAAAAGTTAAACCCATCAGAATCTCCTGGACCAGACGGCATAAACCCCTGAGTATTGAAGGAGACTGCAGATTAGGAGGCCCTCTATAGTATTCTACGGATGAATTCAAGGGACTCTACACTATTAACAGCTGGATTGCCTTTTTGAAGAGCGTCCTGAGCGATCATATTTTGAGAACCATTATCACGAATGAGTTAAAGCTATCACACACTCTCCAAAAAATCATGAAATATGTTTTCTCAAATTTTACAACAAACCAAAAATATTTTAAATCTATTTTCTTAGTTTCCCATCATTCAGAGATGCAGTTTAAAAGCTCTTTTTCTAGAAACTTCTTGCCCCGTTTACACAGGGCAACTCTGATAGAATGCGTTTAATTCATTTACAAACCATTAATTCCATAGGCTATTGAGCTGAGCCACTGTTTATTACCACACGTTGCTTTGTTAACCCATTGTCTTATGGAACTGTGTGGCCCCTGTATTAAGCCTATGGCAATGCGAGAATTCAGTAGTCAACAGGTACACGCAACCAGTACTGGTATGTAACTGTGTCATATCACACAAACTGCCAAAATGGTTATATCACTGATATAACACCAAAGACTATGGCACTTGTTTCGAGGTTATTACACTGTGCAGAATTCAAAGTCAGATTGAAAATGGAATGATACAAAACTGGATTGGAATGAGTTGCTTCTTTATGTTTTTGTTAATGTCCAATTGGCAAACAAATACTTTCCTTGGTAATTGCTTCTCTTGATCATCTTACTGATATCACATTTTGGTTTTATTTTTTTTAAAGAAATTCCCCCAAAACATGTTGAACTGTATTCATGTACAAGTTCTGTCTGGCTCCAAATGAGGCATACTGTACATCATACTACAAAATAATAGAAAAAGAGATGCCACGATAGAGAATATTGTAGATTGCATGTAACACACATATTTCTTAGAATACATTGTGATTTTCTCAGAAGAATTCTGGTTGGTACATTGTAGATAGGTTGCCGTCTAAGTACGATGTGATGACGGTTTGGAGACAAGGCAGCTTGCTAGACATCTTATCTACAGCAGCGATGGGAACATTACACTGAGATACGTCCAAGAACTTGAGGTGCCTACAGTGCATGGCGAGGGCATCCAAGCTCTTCTCAGTGATGAGACATCGAGGAATGGTGAGAGATGAGAGACGAGACGACCCCTCAGCTATGGCTATCACACCTACATCTGTAATCTGGTTGCATTCACTGATCGTCAGATCCCGTAGGTGGGGGTTCTTCTTTGCGATGGACTCGAGGCTTTTGTCGGTGACATTCCGGCACATGCGCAGATCCAGGGTTTGCAAGCGAGGGAAGGATATGCTCTCCTGAATGCATAGGTCTGTCAGATGATGGCAAGCTGCCAGGTTGAGATACTCCAGAGTCTTGATGGCGTTGATTGCTACTCTTGATGTAGATTTGAGGTATTCCTGCATCTCATCTTCTGGCACGGTCAAGATGACCTCTTCGAATTTTGCTGGCCTGAAGAAGCCCATGTTGCTGTGACTGCGAGTGTAGCGGTCACTGCTGTGCTTAGAGGATTCATCAGGAGGAGAGATAACTGGACAATCTTTGTCCAGTCCAAGGAGACCAAAGTCGGTGATTCGCTGACACCAGCTGAGGTTGAGCCGTCTCAGGCAGTGGAGCTTGGCCGAGATGCGATGAACGCTGAGGTCTGTCATGGCATGAGATGAGCTGAGATTGAGTTCCTCAAGATCTGGTGTAGCATCACAGATGCAGAAGACCACATCATCATCCACCTGAGGACAACCTTGAAGATTCAGAGATCTCAAATGTGAGAAGGAAGCACCCTTTAATCCCTTCAGCATCTGAGCGCCTTTTAGATTGAGGTTACTTGCCAAGCTTAGATGGGTCAACTTGGTCAGGTTTGACGTCAGCTGCTCAAAGGTATCCTGAGGAATGGACTTGAGTTTGTTTAGATTCAGTTTCTCCAAGCTCCCGAGATTCTGCGTGATGGCGTTGATAGCAACGTTTCCTACAGATGGACATGATGCCAGGATTACTTCCTTTAAGCTTGGCTGAAGATGTGCAAGATTCTTCACACCCTCATCTGTCAGATGGGTACACCTCACCAAAACAATTCGCTTCAGTTTGAGATTTGGTACGTTGGCTAGGGATGTCAACGCCTCACTGGTTACTGTAGTCAGACTAAGGTCCAAAGAGGTCAGAGTTGATGCGGACCTCTTCACAAATGCTAGGAGATTGGAGAAAGTAAGTACAGTGACCGAGTCCTTTCCCATATCTCTGTTGCGGTAGGGGTCCGTCTGAAATGCTATGTTGCATCCCGCAAGAGACAAGTCTTCTAGTTGAGGAGTAGTGGCTACAAACAGGTTGAAAAGTGCATCAGACAAGTACCTGATTGATCCTAAAGACAACTTCTTTAACTTCCTGAAAGCCTGGAGGGCCACCCGTTTATCTTCCTCCTTCTGCAGAAGGGTACCAGACATGAACATACTGTTGCAGCAGCTCAGATCAAGTGACACCAGGTTGTCGCAGTGGGCAAGGATGCCTAGGAACATCTTCTGTGTAAGGTCACATCCTTTGAGGCATAGATACTGGAGATGCGGACCAAGGTGCCGACCAACTTCTTTCAGGAGAAAGTCTGCATTGGATCCTTCCACATAGGTGATGACTAGCTTTGGACTCTTTCTTTGTCCAAGGTCCTGAAGATGTTTTCCCGCTGAAGATGATGCTCTCAGGGTGATCTGCGTGTTCCTGTGGAGTGCAGGATCTAAGGAGGCTTGGAACCAGTCTTGACAGACCACAGAAGCCTCCTCCCGATCAGCATAGCAGAGGAAGTTAAAGATGTGAGCTATAAGCTGAAAAGACAAAATAAAGAATAAAACAGAACTTAATTTTCTATCATCTGATATCAAAGCAGATTTAACAGCGATCTTAAGAAAAAAATGTCGTTAACGTTTCACCTTTTTAAAAACTGTACAAATACTGTGAGAAGTACATTAACAGATCCACAATAAAGATGTACATTTATGTTTAAACTTTGCTGAAATTACAGCATGAGGGTAAACTCTCACAAAGAAATAGAGTCCATTATCTTACAAGCAGGCATTGTTTCAAATTGATACATTTCAGTTCCGATTCACAACTTGATT
Organism: Strongylocentrotus purpuratus; assembly: GCF_000002235.5. Taxonomy (NCBI): domain Eukaryota; kingdom Metazoa; phylum Echinodermata; class Echinoidea; order Camarodonta; family Strongylocentrotidae; genus Strongylocentrotus; species Strongylocentrotus purpuratus. The sequence goes on from NW_022145596.1 coordinate 14,858,426, forward strand.
TCCTTATATCATTGATCTGTAACCACTAGTATATTAGTGTCAGTATGGTGGCAGTATAGGTATAAGGAGGTATTGGTAATGGTACAGGTATGTACATAGATGTAGATACTAAAAATCAGCATTGGTATCAGGACTTTGAATCAGAAATGGTATTAGTATAGGACTATAGGTCCTCTGTATCAATATTCATACTTGTCCAATAGTATCAATATTATAATGGTGTCAATATTGAAGTCAGTAGTCAGTACGTATGAATATTTAAAATTTCCTCAACAATAATTCCACATTTTGTGGTTTGGAACAAAATATGACAGATGCATGAGAAGAAAAAGTTCTTGCACATACTGCATCCATTTTAGTTTCATGACTATGTTGCCTTTGATGAGAGCACTTTTTTTGCCTAAAGGAAAATAAGCTTCAATTGCTTAAATTGGAAACATGTTCAGAGATTAAGAATCATTATTTCTATCAAAATTGGCAATTTTTCAACTTGTTGACAACATTCTTGTTACATTGTTGTCAGAGATATTAAATTTGATTTTAATGCACATTTAGCATAATAGCAATAAAAGAAAAAAATAAGGATTGTTGCCAATTTGAAGAAGAAAGTGTGATCAATTTAGCCCAAGTTCAAACAAATCCTGTCCTGAAAGGGTTAAGTACTGATGTCAGTGTTGGAATTAGAAACAGTATACACCAGTTTACGGTTGTGTGAGCCATTTTAAACAAAGCCAATGATCTAGAGGTCATGTATTTATGCGTAAATTAAGATTGCGCCCATGCAAATTATGATGATATCACTACCTACGTGCTGCATTGTGCGCGCACATCATCATTTGCATGGGCGCAATCTTAATTTACGCATAAATACCACTGACCTCAGGTCATTGGCTTTGTTTCAGGGCCAATGACCCGAGGTCAACTGTCTGCGCATGCGCACTGATACAACCGTAAACTGGTGTATTGTTGCCATCAATGGAATCAAAATTGTTATCAGTGTTGGTTACTATTTATCACTTTGGTGATGGTACTGCCACAAATTCATTCCAAATATACATGACATGGACTTTTTCTGAAGCCATCTTTATACTGACATTTTCTTGACCACAATGACTGTACACAAATATCAGCATTATCACAAATGAGTATGGAGGTAGTTTTGTCCCTTTAGAAGCTATACCGTAAGTAGTGTCATATCCTGAAGTTAGTTGAGACTTGCATCATTTCAAAATGAGTCATTTTGGCATTGACCAATTTCTGTGTGTTATTGTACAATACAGTGAAACAAATAATTTTTGTTAAATGTCTCTTAATCAGAATTCTGTTTATTCATGTACATGTACTCCAGCAACCTCCTAATAAAGATCACTGGCCTATGACAGCATTTCTTGTCTCCTTTAAGAAGTCTTGATAGTATGTCTAACTATATTATTATTATCTCAACATTAAAAAGAATAAATTTGTAGAATTTTGAAATGTACTGTCTAGAAGCTGTTCTAATAACAATCTAGTTTCATAAAGCGCTTGATACGAAATACTGTCTCTAAATGCTTTACAGATATTATTACCCAGGTCAATCGGTCATCAGATTCATTCATCATTCATGCACAATGTGCACCATCTCCACTCCCTGGGGAGTATACTTTCCATATGGTCACCGTGAGGGCATATGGCAATTACTAACACAAAGGCTTTCATCATTCTACCAGATCCTTATTTCTCTCCTGGGGATGGAGTGGCAAGTGTAGATTAATGCCTTGCCAAAAGACGTTAGTGCAGTGGTGGGGATCAAATCCACAACCTTTTCAATTTCAAGTCAAGTGCTTAAAAGCCACTCGACTACGACACCTCTATTACTAGAAGCTGTTCTGAAGATTTGGTTAAGGGGGAAATAAGATTGATTTTGGGGATGGGGGACCGGTAGGATGACGAAAGCATTTGTGTTAGTAATTGCCTATGCCCTCATGGTGACCATATATGGTAGGAATACTCTCCAGGGAGTGAAGATGGTGCACATTGTGCATGCATGAATCCGATGACTGGGGTAATAATATCTGTAAAGCTCTTAGAGACGGTATTCCGTATTAAGCGCTATATAAATCCGGATTATTATTATTTTGGATTTCCAAGTTATAGGATCAGCAAATCATAAGCATTTGACCCAAAAGGCTCTAAGCCTGTCAATTTGTTAAAAGATAATTCATTTCTCCTTTGAGACTTGAGAGCCTTTATTCAAAATGTAAGAGAAATCACTGTTAAAGATGTTCTACCATATTGTAATAAAGATAATAAATTACTTCAATAATTTTGTCAGTACTCAACTTCATCTTTCTCTTTAAACTTATCAGTAATGAAATGGGTGGTGGTGGTGGTGAGTGTTAAGTTTATTCTGGCAAGGATCTTTGTTTGAAATAGGAGTATTTCAACTGAAATAGGAAAATTGGTAAGATGTCCTACCATACTTATAGTTGTACCGGTACGTTAATAAAGATTATTGATTACATAAAATAGGACCAGCAAAAATCATAACCTTGTGACCGAGAATGCATTAAGTATGCATTACATTCATATTTTTTGGTCCTCCTTTTAATCTTTCTAAATTTGTTATCCCATATCCCCAAAATTCAGAAAATGAAAAAGAAAAAGAGCCCAGATGAGGAACAAACTGACAGAATTGTTGACTTACATGTACTAAGTACGTAGTAACTATACAAAGTGTAGTTACAAATTAAAAAGGTTTTTTGGTAAGATCTCTTCAGTGAAACATTTTCTACATGAAATAACAAGATTAAATTTGAACAAAAAGGATTTGTAATAACAAAACAAAACAAAATACAAAAATGATCATGTAAACTCAATCAGTCACCAAAAGCATGTAATAAATATTTGTTCTTCCTTTTTAATTTCTGTTATAAATATTGACCCTGGCCCAGCTCAGCTCCCATATAAATATGTGCAAAGCTGATAAAGCTATTAATTTTATTAAGTTAATACAAATTATTGAACTTTGAGTTTGATCTAGCAAGTCGTCGTCGAGTTAAATTGAACAATTTATAACATGGGTGTGTTACTCCAAATTTGGATCTGTCTTGCTATTTCAGGTAATTTAGTTCGTACATCAACTCCATCAAAACATTAAATCTTTACAAACATTACATGATTAGTTGTAAATATAATCCTTCAATCATCATACAAATGTAGATCTATCGGTCCACGACTACTGAATAGTCATGCCCATGAACGGAACGATTTAGCCCCATGGCTTCGGCGTAACCTTCACTGTGGCACCGCTGAAATCCTGCTGCAATAAAATCATCAATAATTAACAGTTAAATGGGAGGACATGTGAATAATGTATAAACTTACCTCTTGCGGTAAATTGTCGGCCATGTTGTAGGATGTTGTTACACTATCTTGGTGTCATTCTAGTGTAAGATTTCAGCAAAATCGTTTATAGAGTCTATGCCGATCTCACAATTATGTAAACATGGTGTGGGTCACATGCTGAGCTCTGCGCATGTGTGAAACAAGAATTGAATAACAGTTATAACACACACACATGCATGAGGCTGAGGGGGGAACTGATATGAGAGGCGAGGGCGGGGGGCGTGGTGTGCAGTGGGCAGTAGCGTACGCAGGATTTTTCAAAGGGGCGGGGGGGGGGGGGGGGGGTTAACATTTTTAAATCGGGCTGAAATTTTTGCATCGACTATGCCAGCCGCTGAATAAGCGGGAGGGGGGGGGGGGGGGGGAAGAGGACATATATTTTTTTTTTTTTGGCCCTCAAAATTTGAAAATTTGCCGGGTCAACTTTTCGTTCCGTTGGGGGGGGGGGGGGGGGGGTAACCGGGTAAGGTCACCATTTTAAGGTCACCCAATACACACATTAAAAAAAACCAAGGGGGGGGGGGCCTGGCAGTGGGTCTGGCCCGTCTGGGCAGGGTTTGAATTTCAGTTGTGAATTTAATGATACTGAACCAGAGCAATAGTCACACTTTCACAGGGGTGCAGACAATGGGTCAATGTTTGTTTCTATCATTATAAAGCTAGCTAGCCTAATGCTGAAATATTAGCCGCCCCCTCGTTCCCATCACCTCCCATATAATTATATCCCTGAGCCCAGGCGCGTACGCAGGATTTTTTCAAGGGGGGGGGGGGGGGTTTAACATTTATAAATCGGGCCGAAAATTTCGCAACGACTCAGCCAGCCGCTGAATAAGCGGGGGGGGGGGGGGGGGGGGGGGGGGGGTAAGAGGACACTTTTTTTTGGGGGGGGGGGGTCTCGAAATTTGAAAATTTGACGTTTTGCTCCGTTGGGGGGGGGGGAGGTCAGCTTTTTTAGGTCAGCCATGGGAATTTTTTTTTTTTTTTAAATAAAAAAAACAAAAAACAAAAACAAAAATCCAAAGGGGGGGGGTTTAGGGGGGTTTAGGGGGAGTTTACACACAGAAAAATACCAAAGGGGGGTTTAACCCCCCAAACCACCCCCCCCCCCCCCCCCCCCCCCCCCCGGTACGCGCCTGCCTGAGCCCGAAACAGATCCGAAACCTGGTGAGGTCAACTTTGTTCAAAGGAAATACTATGATATGAAGGCTGTAAAATATATGTATTAGCAGATGCCAATTTATTATATATTATGTATAATTCAGAATTATAGTTATAATTCAAAAGTCAAGCATCAATGATGTTTGCATGTTCATATCGTTTGCTAATTATGCTAAAATCCAACATTATGCGTTACCGGTACTAGCTCAAGAATGAAAAATGGCTCAATATTTGTTTCTTCTTATTTTCTTTCTCCAGTAGAGCAGCTGCATTAATTGGCTCTTTTCCTTTCTCTCTCTCTCTCTCTCCTTTTCCCCCTTTCTATATATCATTTCCACCGGTGATATGTCATCAGCAAATGTAGTTAAAGATGTGCTGGTGGTGTATACCCTTCGCATTTTCCTGATATTGCGCCATATTAATCCGAGAGTCTTTCAATATTTTGAAACAGTGCTATGCTTTAGAATCACATGATTGAAGGGGATTGAAGAGGAAAATATAAGTAGAAATAGGGTAAGGGAGAGGGGAGATCGGGGGATGGGGGGGGGGGGAGGCGTAAGAAACATTTTGCCTAAAGGAAAGAGGATAAGAAAGATCTGGCAAAGAAAAAAAAGGGAGAGAGAGAGAGAGAGTCCGGCGGCCTCATAAAAAAAAAAAAGAATTGGCAACATAATTCCCTTGGGAAAACTCAGTGATCAAGTGGGTGCAGGTGCAGTAAGCAGTTGCATAAAAAAGATCCCCCTCCCCAGCCCAGCCCCCTCGATCTCCAGAAACACTCCCTCCATCCTCCTCCCCAGACCACTCCCCCAGCCCCCTCCCCAGCCCACTCCCCTAGCCCACTCCCCCAGCATCCTCCCCCAGCCCCCTCCCCAGCCCACTCCCCAGCCCCTTCCCCAGCCCCTCCCCAGCCCACTCCCCCCCCATCCCCCTCCCTCAGCCAGGCGCGGATACAGAATTTCTTAGGGAGTGGGCCCAACTTTTTTTTTTCCTCCCGAAAATTGCGCCGGCCGAAAATTCGCTCAGTGGGGGGGGGGGGGGGGGGTGTAGTGAGCACAATTTTTTTTTTTTTGCCCTCGAAAATTTGAAATATTGCACCCCCCCCCCCCCTTGAGCATCAGGGGGGGGGGGGCCATCTCCAAAAAAAAGGGAAATTTAACGTTAAAAAATGTAAAAATACAGGGGAGGCCCCCCCCCCACCCCCACGCCGCGCCGAAAATTCGCTCAGTTGGGGGGGGGGGGGTGTAGTGAGCACAATTTTTTTTTTTTTGCCCTCGAAAATTTGAAATATTGCACCCCCCCCCCCCCTTGAGCATCAGGGGGGGGGGCCATCTCCAAAAAAAAGGGAAATTTAACGTTAAAAAATGTAAAAATACAGGGGAGGCCCCCCCCCCCCCCCACCCCTGGATCCGCCTCTGCCCCCAGCCCCCTACCCAATCCGTGTCGACCCCCGTATCCAGGGATTCATTTTGACCTCGCCTCGATCATACGAACTTTTGAATACACACTGAAACAGCTCTAGTATAGGCCAAATGCAATGGCAATGCACATGAACATTTGCATCATATCGTACACGTGTACGGTAAGCGTACCGCGTACTGTACCTACATAGGCCTACACAATCCTACAGGATCACAGTGTATATAATTATAGACTCTGGATGTAAATCTTTGTAGCTACGATTGATTGTCAGAGTATTTTGTTTCTAGATTTGTTGCTTCACTCACTTGACAATGGCAGAGCACGTTGATACTGGCAATGCTGACCTGGACAAGGCTATAAAACAATGGCTGGAATGGGATAAGGTAAGTGGTCCAAAAACAAAATGCTTTAGGGCCTACTTGTCATTTGATTTCTGTGGTATTTTTTTAAAAAGGTTGTTCACATCCTCGACGTTAATGCACGAGAAGAGCGGCGTACTACGTGCTGCTGAGGATGCGACGATGAGGTCTGTAGTAGAGAGTTGTTACCGGCCAAACGCCGGACTAACCGGCGAGCAGTAGCATAGTGACATTCGCCGGATGCTTGGAGAGACTAGGGGCTTAATCATGTTTCACCTCAAGTTACAGTAGAGCCTACACGTACTAGAGTCTATATTATAAGACAATCTAGGTTTTAATAATAATATTAAGTTGCAATCAATAAAACACAAATTGGCAACTCGGTGACAGATATGTAAATCATGCGAGGTAGATCTATCTCCCTCCGATATGTTCTGCACTAGACTTCTAGATCTATAAGGAAATAATATCAGGAGTATCTATTTTCCTTGAAAGTTTTCAATATGGTACATACGTGGCTACATGCACCCTATAATTTTTGCAAATATGTTCCTATACTGGCTATAGGCCTAGTCTATACAACAAAATTACAAGAATTACAACCCCTGTAGGCTGGATCATGATGAAACAAATCTATTCTGTCATTACTCAATAACTAAGAATAGAGGTCTATAAAGTTTATTAAATTTCTGTAGATCTACAGTGCAAATTTGAGAGGACCCTACTGTGTTAGAGAGTGCCTTCTTGGCTAGTGCTGTGCAGGTTTTGATCTCTCTGGTGTTGTATCCAGGCCTGATAATTACCCGATTTAAATCGGTTTTCTGATTTTAATTTTTTTTTTTTTTTTTTTTGGTTACCCATTTTTTTTTCTTCCCAATTTTATCCTTATTCCCAATTTTATCCTTATTTTCCCCTTATTTTCACCTTATTTTCTCCTTATTTTCTCTATTCTACCCTATTTTCCTAGTTTTCTTACTCAAAAGGGGGAAATGTTGTTAGATGAAACTGATGAATCCTCTTCTTTATTTTTTTTACTCAAGGGGAGCTGGTTTAGGTAAATCTAGGCTGGATGGAGCAATTGCTCAATAAGAACTCTTATACTCTTTTCACACTGGTTTTGCTTAATCCCGTACTTTGCTTAGCCCCGTACTATCCTTAACCCCGGACTATTTTTTTTGGCTTTTCTCACTGCAATTCCTTAGCCCCGTACTAGCATTTCTGTTCTCATTCATTTGCTTGGCACCGCAATTGCGGAGTTAGCAGGAGTTAACGAGTTAACGAGTTAACGCAATTGCGAGGTTAGCCCTGCTATTTTGCAGGGTTAGTTAACCCCGTACTATAGGTGGGGTTAGCCCACTTTGGTAAAAACGAGTCTGAACAGAAAGTGGAATAGGCTTAACCCCGGACTATAGGTAGGGCTAAGACCCCCCCCCCCCCTTTAACCCCACCTATAGTACGGGGTTAAGCAAATTTTTGCCAGTGTGAAAAGAAAGTGGAATAAGCTTAACCCCGTACTATAGGTGGGGCTAAAACCCCCCCCCCCCCCTTTAACCCCACCTATAGTACGGGGTTAAGCAACATTTTGCCAGTGTGAAAAGAAAGTGGAATAAGCTTAACCCCGGACTATAGGTGGGGTTAAGATACCCTTTAACCCCACCTATAGTACGGGGTTAAGCAAAATATTGCCAGTGTGAAAACAGTATTACAATCATCCTACAGTTCTTGCACTCTGACACTGTTGGTATGAAGGGAAAAATAAACAAACATTTTTTGTTTGTTTTCTCAGAATATGGCAACCAGACAAGAGGTCACAGAGCTTCTGAATGACCACAATGTCGCAGAGCTGCAGGAGAGATTTGGAACCAGGATCCAGTTTGGAACAGCAGGTGAGCTTACTTTACTTACCGTAATTAACGGTGTATAAACCGCCCTCGTGTATTAACCGCACCCCCTACTTTGAAGTTTTTTCGGCGGCAAAAAGGTGCGGTTAATACACCATTAATTACGGTACTTACTTTACTTTTATACACGATGTTGTAGGTCTAAGCCTGTTCACCGAGTCAGGATTCTTCCATGATTACTGCTATTTGTGGAGGGAGGAGCTTGTCTCGGACAGTAAATCCCAGACATCAACCCTTGCCCTAGACAGAAATAACCGTCTGGTATGGGTCAAACTTAGGTCAAACTGACATTTGTCAACCTTCTCCATACACATAGAGGCAACCAGTGGAGCCGGATGTAATCTCAGCGGAACAACCGTAGATATCAGAGCCTGAGTCTTTCGGTCTACCCTTGTCCTTGAAGCTTTAAACAAATATTATTAATAAACTTCTATGGATTCATTTTTAGCTTCAAGTGCTTGTTTTATTTCATTTTAAATTGGGGCATAAATGCATGTTCCATTTGAATAAACCGTTTCAAGAAGTAGAGTGCAACGTCATGCAATACTCAAACAGGACTATTTTCAAATTCTTGGGCAGATTTTGCCGTCCATGGTATTGAAAGGAGTAATGAAACTGAGAGCTTATAATGTGTATGTGTTTTTAAATACTAATGATGATAAATGCTGCACAGCAAGGATATGATGAGATGTATTTTGTGATTGCAAATTATGATCTTCAAAGATAGAGTTTATTTGTGTTATATTGTATAGCCTTCATGAAGATTAGAGTTCTTTTGAACTGTATTGCATAATTACAGTTTACCAGGGAAATTTGTATGTAGCCCTTGGGAACTCTATTGATACTTTAAATTTAGTAGAATGAAAAGATATTATGTATTACATATTACAGTGTACGTGTATGATAGTAGTACCTATTCAGTGCCTTACTTTATGCTCCCCTGCCCATGCAATACACGCAGGCACAATCTGAATTATTGATGTGTTTCTGGTGTCCCTGTCAGGGTCCCTGTGGTATGAAGGCATAAAACTGGCAACTGATTTGAAGTCGAGATGAAGACATCATGGTGTCTTCTGTATAAGAAAGTCAGTGAGCTAGTGCCCGGGAGTAAGAGTCAAGCATCAATAAGTCGGATTAAAATTAAAGTTATTGGTCCCCTTGGGCTTACCCGCAAACATAATTTCTTTTCATAGTACATGGGTATAATAATGATCATCATAATAATGATACGACTGTAATTTAAAAACTGTAAAATTTAAAAACTAATACAATTTGTAATCTTGTTAGTAATTCCAGAGTCTAAACCCCTGTTTATTTTGGATTGCATTTGGGACATTGTCATTGAAGTTTGAAGTTTTATTGTTCCACATTATACAGAAAATATAGACATACATATAAAGTAAAAAATTATACACTACAATTGTAGTATAAATGAGTACATCTCAATGATTCTCAATTCATATAATAGATTAAGTAGAATGTGAGGAACCTATTAAAAAGCAATGCTTGTATTACACAGGTTCCTGAAAAAAATAAGTAATGTAGATGAAAAACAGTAGCAGTAGAGAAAGACGTAATTTAGAGGAGAGAATTTAAAACACAATGAAATAAGAACACTTGAATACAAAATAATGCATTAGCACCAAATACCCAGTCATTGTAATGAAGTTGTAATAAAAGTTGTAACTGTTGTATTGCATGGTCAGGATAATAAAATGTAACGATTTTGTTTATAGGTTTGAGAGCTGCTATGGAGGCTGGTACAGCAAGAATCAATGACCTTATCATCATTCAAACAGCTCAGGTAAATTCATTACTCTATTAATAATATTGATATCTGATGACCAGGTAATAATATATCTTTAAGCATGGTATATCTGTAATTTGCCAGATTCGCCAGAAAAATTACGATGTTTTAATGACGTCACATAATGGACCAATAATGCCCAAGCAGACAATATCCCATAAAGAATGAACATACATGTAATTGCAAAGCTATTATTTCTCAAATTATAATGAGTTTAGTGTATATAAATGTGATGGCATTTCACACCATTCAAAAGGGGATATGAAACCGATTCTGATAACTAGATTCTTTTGTTTGTAAATGCACAGGATAGGGGTTAATTAACAATCAAAGAAATTAGACTTTCAAATTGAAAAAAAAAACCCGAATGATATTAAGGACGGCATTTGTTCCCTCTTAAACGTCGAACATACTGCGGTATGTGCAGCTGAATATACAATGGAGTCTTATTTTGTTAACAAGTGGCAGATTCCTTTATTTTTGTATCGCTGCATTTGTCATCAAAATAAAACCATGCCCGGGTTTAGAGTGAGGCAATAGATTATACATTGAGACTGACGGAAATGAAGTAAGAGAAAGAACTCAAGAGAAGATGAAAAAAACAGGCACTGAGAATGTGTGAGATGCCATGGGACATCATCTGCTTTTGGAAATCATGTCCATCCTGTGATCTCACACATTTTAGCAGCGTTCAGAGAGCTCTTCAGGTGCTATGCCAGGGCTGTATTTAAGCGTTTTGTAATTTATAATAATCATTACTTCGAATGTTTCCAAGCATTGAATTTTGATAACCATGTCGAATCAAAGTTTCAACTTTGCAATAATGAAAATAAAGTTAGTTTTTAAACTCAATGAATATCTACTTTAAGTTTCTTTAAATCCATCCTTCTAATCTTCTAGGGTCTCCTAAGATACATGGAATCCACCAATCCAGAATGCAAATCACAAGGTGTCGTTGTCGCATACGATGCAAGATACTCCAGTGATAGGTAGGATGTACTTCTTTTCTGTTCAAGAGTAAAAATTGATATCGATAGCTTAGTGGTAGAGCAGAGGTCTCGTTACCGGGAGGTCCCGGGTTTGAAACCAAGTCGATACGCTAGTACCATGTGGTAAGGCATTAATCCTCATCGCTAAGTCCCTCCGAGAGGACTTAAAGCTGTCAGTTCCTGGTTGCTTACTTCAAGCATACAAATGCTTTCTTAGCAGTCAGGTCAAACAAACCAAAAGGTGTTGGTTTATAAATTTCAGAACTATTGAAAATAACTATTAAAAATGCCTTTCAATTTCACAATATCTATTGTGAAGGGTGATGATATTGCTTATGTACAGCTTAATTAAAGATTTTTAGTGCCTCAAGCTAAATTTGGAATTAACAAAGACTTAATTATATGCCATTTTGTGTTGCATCAAGTCTTCAATTTCTTGTTATATGAAAGACTTAATTACATTAATCTTTCCATTGGAGAATGATTGTAAGAAAGTTCAAGAGCTTTAGTTTTAGATTCAGCTTTATCTAAAGTACATGTAGGCTTCATGGGCAACTTTTTAGAAAAATCAGAAAAGCTATTAATCAACAGCCATAAAAATATATACCGGTAGCTCTTCTTTTGAGTTTCTGAAGATGACCAATTAGGATATTACAACCAAATCCTGGCACTCATAAATGGACAGTGCTGTCAATTATGTTGACCATATGATATTAATATCCTGCACGTATTGCCCCTACATGGACAACTATCAGAAATTTTCCATTACATACCATTTGACCTTTGCCCACAAGAGTTTATCTTGTGCATGCATGTACATTGTATGTAAACCACTTATGGAAACTGATCTGCTTACCTTAGAAAGGTGCACAAATACACCTGAATACATACTACTGAATCCTTGTTGAGCATTTCATATTTTAAAGCAGTTTCTTCCTATATAATTGCTCAACGTGCATAATTATTCATGGGGCTCTTTTCAAACCAAAACATTTCCCTGACCAGGATTTTTTTTCGGGGGGGGGGGGGGGGGGGGGGGGGGGGGGGGGGTTCAGATAAAATCACCCTGCTGCCAGATGTGCAGTTTGTTTTTGGTGCATATTGTGTAATGCTGTCAAAGACTCAGGACAGTATAGCAGAGCTTTATTGAGCTACATTAAATTTTAGCTCAATGGTTGAAAAATACTCAAGTAACAGGAAATCTCATCTGTCAATGCAAAGATTATGGATTGACATCCTGATATGACTAAATTTATTTTGAACCTCTTATGCTTAGGAAAAATACAATTATACAATTTACAAGAATATAGGGATTGCAATATATACATATACAAAGGGGAAACTTTTCCCTCTCTAACCTTAAATCACTGAAAATATCTTCAAATTATTTGTTATATTGTCTTGTTTCTGAGTTATAATGATGTTTTTCAAATTTTGTATATGGGTACTTGACATATGTGTTAATGTACACTACAGTGTGAGTCAAAAAAAAGTTTACACCTAGAAAATTGCTAATTATTTAAAAAATCATCGATGAACATTAAACTGTTATATGTCTTATGAAAGAGTGTTTTATCCCAAATCATTTGGTACCATTTTTGTGCGGTATCTGTTCACGCTTGGATGAACAGGAGACATTGTTTGCGAGAGTGCAAAAATCGAATTGCGCCAAAGTTGTCTATGTGATGTTTGAATAAAACAATTGGAATTTGGGTATTAATTCAGTCTTTGCAGATCCAAATAACACCCCTAACAAAATTAATCATGCCACACATATCAAATATTGAATATCAAATATCAACTAACATTTGTGCGTGTGTGTGTGTGGGTGTGTGTGACTTTGCCCTTTGCAAAAAACATATGCAATGCATTTCATTTGATACATTTAATCCATTCTCTCACTCCGCTAATCCCAACATAATACATACTGAAGGCATCACTTTGGCACAAGTTGATTTTTGCACTCTCGCAAATAATGCCACCTGTTCATCCCAGCGTGAACACATACCACACACAAATGGTACCAAAAGATTTGGGATAAAACACTCTTACTGTTCATAGATGATTTTAAAAATAATTAGCAATTTTCTAGGTGTAAACTTTTTTTTGACTCACACGGTATGTGTATATTGCACTCTTTTGAAAGTAGACATCCATAAAAGTGATCTTCACTATTTGAAGTGGATCAAACAAAACTAGTCACTATTGGAGAAATAGGAGATTGGTCTATTGTCTAAATAATTTTGTTATTATCAACTTTGAACCAAGGCTTAACCTAGCACCAGGTTATAGTGCAATACAGATCCTTCTTGCTCAAGCTATACTTAAAAGTCCCTAGTCTACTGATATTTTCACTTGATCATGATAAACACTTATTAAAAGTTGTATATTCACAATATTTGAATAATTGTACATCATATAAAATATGGTAGTTTCTCTTTTAAAGCCTGCACTAGTTTGGCCAGGAGGGATTAGACCTCCCTGCATGGTCACTGACAGGTGGTTATCTCATCAAATCAGCTCTCCATTATTAACATAAGAAAAAGGAGATCATGGGGGACCAACAGGTACCGCTTAGGCATTGTTTGCTATATAGAGGGCGCAATAGTAGCTATAAGTAGTGCAGTGGGGCTTTAAATTAACTTTGGATGCTGATATGATTTTTTTAATGTTTTGTATTTCTTTCAGGTATGCTCACTTAACTGCTTCTATTATGCTACGGGCAGGTATACCCGTCTATCTCTTCTCAGGCATAGTGCCAACACCTTTTGTGGTATGTATACAATAAATACAGTTGTTATACCTAATAATAATTCAAACATATATTACATTGTATGTGCATGATGTGTCGTATCAAAGTTTGGGTAGTCTGAACTTCCTATGGCACTGACAAATTTAAACACAAGATATCTTGACAGCCATCTACTCTACAAAGTATAGTATATTTTATATCTTTCCATGCCTCCGCCCACTGAAGGTGATGCTGGAGCCATTATGTTTTGTGGTTGTGCGTCTGTCCGTTCGTGCCACTTTCTCGTTATCACAATAGGAAGATGACCTAATTAGATTTTATAAATAGAACAAATGTCAAAGGTCATAGAGGTCAGTTTTTGAAATAAGAGATATTACCCTTGTTATCACAATATGTCAAGAACTTCTTGAGGTATGAGCTTCAAACATGGTGACAGCATTACTATAGGAAGATGATCCAATTACATTTTGGGGCTTGTAGGTCAAGATCATAGTGGTCAGTGAACATTTGATCATAAGCTTTTTGTTTTCATTGTGATATATATCAAGAATAAATTCATCCATTTCCTATACTGAATTTAGGGTGGTGGCATCTAGGAGACACAGTTGCATTTGTCTGTGTATGTTCTAGCCTTACATATATAAACTGATCCCTTTCCTTACAGCCGTATGCGATTCGAAAGTATGGCTGTGCTGCTGGTGTCATGGTAACACCTTCCCACAATCCCAAGGGAGACAACGGGTACAAGGTTTACTGGAACAATAGTGCTCAGGTACACCTCTCTCTTATTCATATCTGTATGTATTAATTCACAAATAACTCTAAATGTAATTTGTTCTTGTTTTACAAGGTTGTTCTTGCTTAATCATTGGCTTAATAACTAATGTTTAGTATACCAGTACAATTTAGACTCTCACATAATACATATAAGTACGGTACTACCAGTCTAAAGAATAAAGTTTCATTCATCTCTCATGACATAATTTACATGCCTTTTGAAATGTATCCCAGATTGATTTCATAATATATCTATCAGCGTGTTTCATGTACCAGTACCTTGGCAGGGGTATCAAGATAATTATGTAATGATCTCTTGTTACTGTCATGTCTGCATGATATAGTATATGATATGTTGATGAAGATCATTTTCACTTTTGCATACTTCAAATTGAAGTCAACTGTATTTATATTGTTTTATATTTAAAGAATGAAATCAATAAATAACTGTGACCTATGAACTTCTTGTGGTAGTGCTGTGGTATATTAGTGAAGGCTCTTGGCTCCTATACAAAAGCCCTGTATAGGAGCCTTGGTGCTTAATCCTTCGACAAGGTATTTTGCTCACATTTCTCCGGGTGACCCAGGCCAAACGGGATATTGATTGTGAATTAGTTTGTTTTGTTTTCTTATGATTGAGGGGATTAGCATTTTAATAAGACTCTTGTCTTCTCCCTAATCTTCCAATGCTTCATTCTAAGTTGTTATTAATATTTATTTTTTATTTGTTACTGTAATCTGATATGTGTCATTATATATTAACATCCTTGTTTATATGAAAATTTTAAACTGAACTGAACGAAGGTGTATTAAAGCTTATCTGCCGTAGTTTATAGGAGGGATTAGACTGCCCTGCAAGGTCACTGGACAGGTGGTTATCTCATCAACTCAGCTCTCAGTTAACATAAGAAAAATAGGATCATGGGGGACCAATGGTCACCGATTAGGCATTGTTTGTTATATAGAGGGCACAAGTAGCTACAAGTAGTGCAGTGGGCCTTTAAATGAATAACAGGCAATGCTGGGGTAATAATTGCATGGCACTGAGGAAGAGCGATGCTAAAACTTAAGTGGTTTACCTGAGTGAAAAAGACTAACTTGTTATTTTTGTAATGATTTATCTTTGCCTAGATCATCAGCCCTATTGACAAAGGAATCGCCAAAAACATTGATGAAAACTTGGAGCCATGGTCGGATTCCTGGGATACATCCATCTTAACAAGAAGCAAACTATTGACGGATCCTTATGATGATGTACTAGATGCTTATATCCAAGACCTACAACAAAAGTGTCTACATAGGTATGAAGATTTGATTTTTGGGGTAGCAAAATATCTGTTTGTGGAAAGAAAAGAAAGCTAATGGATTTGTATAACAAGTACTGATTTTAAAATGGTCTCAGTGAATAAAATGTCTAATGTTCTATAAGAATATCATACATTATGTGTACTTGGATAGAAATATCGATTTGAATATCATATGAAATAACAATTTCCTATTCTATATCTACTATAGGTAACATGATTATCTATTGTTTTTTGTTGTTGTGTGCGTTAGACACTGAATGATCTTAAAACATGCAATCCCAAATTCATGGGGTAAATTCCATATTAAGAAGTATGGGTATTTACATTGATTTAAGGCTATTCAATTATCAAAGACTCTTTAGCCATTGAATGTATTTGATGTTGGATATTTATCTCCCAAATTCACTGTCTTTACTTCATAAAATCTATAATTCAGATGCACTGTTACTGGATTTTTAAGGTAATCTTTTTCTGTGATAAAGGTGAGTGGCCTACTATCTTATAATGATACCGGTAATTATTATGTGATGATGATAACGATGAGATGATGCTAGGTTACAGTACCTCATTATTTCCTTCTTTTTTTTCAGAGAAATCAATGAGAAGACACCACTGAGGTTCACATACTCTGCCATGCATGGCGTAGGTACCAAGTTCATCTGTGCTGCAGCCAAATCCTTTGGATTCCAACCTTTGGTAATGGTGAAAGAACAGGTAAGGCAGAGCTTGCATGGCACTGGTCACCCCTTTTCCCCCCCCCCCCTCATTTGGGAAATTACCAATCCTTGTGACTTATATAGTATAATTCATCTGCAGATACAGTTTATTTGCATCATATTAGAAGCATTTCTGATTTGCTAGAGGGGTGTTAAACAAAAATATTCATGATGGTGTTGTGGTTTAGTGGATGCGTTACCGAACTATGGATCACATGGTTTGCGGCACAAGTCCCGCCACGGCAAGACATTAATCTACATTTGCCACTATTCGCCCAGGTGAAGTTAATGGGTACTCCAAAGATAACAATTTCCTTGGATGCTTTAGAGCCTTATAATGGCTTCTCAGGTACAGCCGGAGTAATAATATGATATTTTATATTAAAGGTAAAGACCAGTTATGGTCATGCGATTGCATTGTGAAAGGAACGTTGTGGAATCGATCAGAAAAGGTTGATCATCTAGCATCTAGCATCTGCAAGGTTCTGGAATCATCAAAATGATAAGAAATTTGGCCCATTCTTTGTAAAGTTACAAGCACTATACACAGAAAGATGTATATGGGACTACCCTATATCTCTCACAGACCATGAGAGAAACAAATTTACCAAATATATGAATTAGTAGGCGGTTTCCCGGCAAATTTTTTATCATCATGTATTAGTCAAAACATATTCTTTCACATGATTGGTAATGAGAGCTTCCATTTCATTTTTGAAATTGGGGCGTTTCCAAAACTGGTCTTTACCTTTAAGCGCTGTAGTGTATATTCATATAGTAGCTGCATTATATCAATGTCAATATCATTGTTAATGGAATTGGTGAAGGATTTAGGGGGAACAATTCATTAGATTAAATTAAAGGACAACTAGTTTCTTACAACCAATACATGTGAATGTAATGTTTATAATTGTTTTTTTCATACATTTTCTCATTAGTTGAGAAAGAGCACTTCCCTAAAAATTGAAAGTTAAAAACCCACTGCACTAGCTACTTACGCCCTCTATATAGCAAACGATGCCTAATGATATCTGTATTATTTCTGAATGGATTTGTGATGGGGACATTTAAAAGCTTGAGAAACAGCATTTCCCAAAATTTAAAATTAAGCAATCTTTTCTTATTGGAACATAAATATTGTTTTGAAACCCTTAGGTTGAACCTGACCCTGAATTCCCCACCGTCAAGTATCCCAATCCCGAAGAAGGAAAGAGCGCCCTCGATCTGTCCATGAGTACGGCCGAAGCCAACGGCAGCTCCGTCATCATCGCCAACGATCCTGACGCGGACAGGCTGGCGGTGGCAGAGAAGCAGGGGGACGGACAGTGGAAGATATTCACAGGAAACGAGCTTGGGGCACTCTTAGGGTGGTGGTGCTACTCCTGCGCTAAGCAACAGAATGGATTGGAATCAACAGGTAGGTTTATCATAAGTAATTGTGTATCATTGCTATCGTTATGATAGACTTCTTTTCCTATTTTGTCATTTACATATGCTTCCTTCAAGAACATTTTTTTGAGAAAGTATATAATTCACCTGTTGTAGATGATAACATCTATCTTTAAATACATTTTTAAAAAATCTACACTCACTGATGCTATGGCAGGCTATATCAGGCAAGGTGTGAAGCTTTTATTGTAAAATTTGTGTAGGAACTGTGCAGAAGAATGTACATTTCATCTATTCAGCCAGAAGGGCTGGAAATTATATAGTTAAACACAGAGTTACAGACGATCTGTATGCTGTGCTGATGTAGATGGTAATTGCTAAATTAAGATCTATATCTAAATGGTGTACCCTCATATAGCCTTTTAAAAAGAGATATGGTTATTTCGCGGCCAATGTGGCATTCTTTGTACTGTGTGGATCATACCATATTTTTTCAATGTTTATCAACAGATAGTGATTTGTACATGCTTGCCAGTACCGTCTCATCAAAGTTATTGCAGAAAATGGCAGAAAAGGAGGGCTTTCAATTTATGGTAAGTCGGCATAATAATAACTTGCATACTGTGGTTCGATATTGTTTGTGGAGAAATCGTTCTTGAAAATATCAAAGCACAAACTATTCAAAGCCAACTGTTGCAGATTCACATTCTCTTGTTACATTGATTTTGAAAAATGGGGAGAAGAATGAATTTCATTTTTCTAAGCTGATTATTAATCCTAATATCTAAGAGGGCACAAAGGATATTTACGCCCCCTGACATTTCAACAACAGCGAGTTCCAGGGGCCTGTTTCATAAAACTTGTTATCAATAACAAATGCTAAATTTCTATGAAAAATTTACCCCCAGCCAATCGGATGCCATGATTTCAGGAGCTTATAACAGTAATTGTAAATTGTTATTGATAACAAGTTTGATGAAACTGGGCCCAGGTCTGTGGTGGCAGTGGCTCTGTATGTCCTGTGACAGGACTTCCAGCTACATTTGTCATCCTGTACCCTGGAGAAGAAAAAGCTGAAACCATTATGATGCAATGTCATATGGCAACTGTATGAGAGGAATACTCCAGAGATAGACAGCAATTATAGATCATGTACAGTACCTCGCATAAGCAAGTAGACTCACTGTTTTTAGAAATTCAACTCTGTAAATATGTACATTAGAAAGAAGAGCCTCAGTTGACAACAGTGTACTGGTATATGCCCTTTGATCATAAATGCAAGCCAAGCACAATAAAGTGTTTCCATTGTAACGGACACTGTTTTGTGAAAATTGCATGGGAGTAAAACTCAGTATTGACAGTTTTTACTTCAATGTAGATACCTCTATACTATATTGTGCACATGCACAAATCTTGATGATTTCTTCCTGTCAAGAGTTTTGGAGATTACCCATGATTTAATCCAAAAGTACCTTTATTATTTCCTTCTTGTACTGTAGGAAACGTTGACTGGCTTCAAATGGATGGGAAACAAAGCTGTCGATCTGATCAAAGAAGGAAAGAATGTTGTCTTTGCTTTTGAAGAGGCAATAGGTAAGCTTAATGAATGATTGGGTACTTTGGAGAAATATGCAGTACACATGTGTCACTTTACCCATGGCTAACGGAGTACATTCACCAGACTCTCAAACAAAATGTTGAGTGTAAAGAATTTGTTTGCACCCAGTAACTGAAGATTGTGTGCTTGATCTTGTAATTGACAACAAGTAAAAAAAAAAGTCTTGAAACCAGTGGGATGTGAACTTGCAATCTACTGCTTGACGGTCAGTGACTCTACCACCAGGCCATCACTGGTCCATGGCACAGTCACGATGAACAGGAAAAATGTTGAACAAGGCATTTTATATTAAGTTGTCTCTCTCGACACCAGTGTAGAGCATGGAGGCTACACTCCGACACCATACAAAACCCGCCTTTGTTCATCCATGGATGGTGTTTGCAGCGTAGTGACATCACTATTTTTAAACCGTAAGCAATAGTCAAGCACGTCAAGCAAAAGCTTTGAGCATAAGCAAAAGATTATGCGTGCACATTTAAGCAACTGCTTGAGTTGCGTGAGAAGAATTGCTAATTTTTATGCATACGGCCCAATGATTTGCTTATTAATGACATATATTTACTTGAATCAAGAATGCATTTGTGGGGCTATTTTAGCCTATATTCCTAAATCTTGGTCTGCCTCCAAAGTATGTGGAACTGTAGTGGTAGATCTTTCTACTATGCAGCATGACACTCTTGTATGTTAACCTATAGTTTATATGTAGGACTGTAGTAATTGGTATTACTATACTTACTTGGGTATACTTGGGTGTAGAGACTGGAAGCTTAGCTTATTTGTCCCTCTTTACTGTTGCATCCCATCCTGCACTCATTGTTTATGTATGGGACTGTATTCATAATTGTTACCATATCTTTACCTGCATTCAGGGTTTATGTATGGGACTGTATTCATATTTATTACCATCTCTTTACCTGCATTCAGGGTTTATGTATGGGACTGTATTCATATTTATTACCATATCTTTACCAACATTCATTGTTTATGTATGGGACTGTATTCATATTTATTACCATATCTTTACCAACATTCATTGTTTATGTATGGGACTGTATTCATATTTATTACCATTACCAACATTCATTGTTTATGTATGGGACTGTATTCATATTTGTTACTATATCTTTACCTGCATTCAGGGTTTATGTGTGGGACTATGGTTATGGACAAGGATGGCATCAGTGCAGGGGCAATGGCTTGTGAAATGGCGGCATATCTCAACTCTATCAACCTCACATGCACAGAAAAACTGGACGAAATCTATGAAAAGTGAGTATATTGTGTCTTTATGATGTACAAGTTGACAACCTATCAAAACAAAAAAATTATAAATAGAAAGAAAAACAAATGAAAAGGGGGTTTAAGAAGATTAAGTATGTTTCATTTTCATGTTTCAGTATGCCCTTCCTATATAATAATCACTGGACCATAAAATTAATGATATAATAAATAATAACATACAATTGTTTTATATTAGAACATATCCCACAATGATTACACGTCTAGGTGCTTTCACAGGGCTTTGGAAAGTAACTTTGATAATTAAGCCATTATTCTGATAACATTTTAAGGTTCAGAATATTTCTAAATAACTGTCAATTTTGTTAGCACTGAATCATTTTTCTGAAAAGAATTACAAAATTTTAAGTTTACAATATTCCCTAGATGTCTCATAGTTAGTTTAGGGATCTACCTTTTTTGAAAGGAATACAGCGGGATTGTAAATTGTTGCAATAACTCTCTCCTTCTTCTCTCTCCTTCTTTTCTCTCTTTCTTCTCTCTCTCCCCCATTCTCTCTCCCCCCCCCCTCTTTCTCTCTCCCCCCCCCCCAACTTTCTCTCTCTTCCTCTTTCTCTCTCTTCTCCTCTCTCTTTCCTCTGTCTGTGTCTCTTCTTCCCTCCCCTCTTTCTCTCTTCTCTCTCTCCCTTCCTCCCTCTATCTCTTTCTTTCTCTCTCTCCCTCTCTCTCTCTCTCTCTCGCTTTTCTCTCTCTCTCTTTCAGGTATGGTTACCATGTCTCGAAGAATTCCTATTACATCTGTCTCCAACCTGCAACAATGCAAGCCATGTTTGAGAGAATACGAACTTTGAACCAAGGCTCGGTGAGTACAATATCTCCATGAATGAAATAAATGACTACTGAGCTCAAGATTACTTGGGCTCAAAACTGTATTAGCATGTTAAATTAGGTGTTATATATTTTCAGTTGCAACAGTATTTTCAAATACACAATTCATTTTATTCCTAAGGATGGCAGGATCAGAAGTAATCTGTCCAAATAGTCTTCTGTTCTGTAATAATAATAATGATTATAATGATTATGATAATGATATGCATGTCTAATATTTGCAAGGCGCAAAACCCACTTGAAATCAAATGCTCAAGATACATTAGTGCAAAAGATAAATTCACTTAAAAACATCTGCATTATAGTCAAAAGAATAAGTGTAGTAAGATGGAACATTCAAAAATGAGAGAGACCAATTGTATGCTATATCAAAGAGACATGCTGTAGATTCTTTTCAAAATTCAAGTTGGTTTGCCACCTACAAATCTCTCAAGGAAGAGGGTTCCACAGCAAAGGCTCTGCATGAGCACAGGTTCTGTCATCTCTGCCTACCAACCCACCACATTCAGCAAAGAAATCACCTAGGGAAGCTGTACAGTGTTTCCTTCCTGGGGAGTGTTTCACAAAGACTAAGATTGACTTTAAGTTTGACTTAACTATGGCAGGCCATGCAGGCCATTCATGCCACTGTTTACTCTCACCATTTACTGGCATTGGTCTCTCAAGGGACGTACAAATGATGGTCACAAATCTACAGAATTTACATTTTTTGATTAAAATATTATCTAAAGGGTCATATTTGAGAGATTAATGGTGAGAGCAACCAGTGGCAAGAGTGGCCTGCCAACTTAAAGTCGACCTTATTTTTTGTGAAACACTCCCCCTCCTCAACAATTTTTGTTGGGACAAAGATAAACAAACTGTTATGCCTTTCTACATGTCCTAGACAAATTTGCAGATGCTATGTTAGGATACTTGTGCACATGACCACAGATGTTTATATCATGTACTGGATATAAGAAATAATCCAGTTTTGTTTTCTGTCTTCCAGTATCCTGATTCAATAGGTGGCAGTAAGGTGACATCAGTCAGAGATCTGACCACGGGCTATGATAGTTCTCAACCTGACAAACGAGCTGTAAGTCTGAAAACTTTCATTGGTTGGAGTAACCGTAACATGTTAGTTTAAGCTCATACCAACGTAGTTTAGCAGGCAAGCCAAGTACAGTCAAACCTGCTTTGGTGACCACCTGCCTATAAAGACCACTTTTCTTGTCTCCCTTGGGTGGCTATTATACAGGTTTCACTGTACTTCTTCACACAGTTCCTCTAAGAGGGCCATGAAATTCCTTTCCAAGTCATCTCATGACTACTTCAGTTCAGTATAAGTAATTATTTGTCATGTTTTTTTAAAATTTGTTTGTTTTGAGAATGGCACATGGCGTCTTTACACTGTAGCACGAGCCATCACCAGGTCATGCGGCGCAGTTTGAAAGATAACTTTCAATCAAATTATATTTAAGGAAGGCCTTGTTTAAAATTCTGCTAGCATTCCTTACATATAATTTTTTTTATATTAATTTTTAAATTGGTGGGATTAATTATATAAGAGAAGACTTTGACGTCTGTAATCTTTTTGAACATTTTTCGTTCGAACCCTTTAAACAAGTGCTCTTTAATTGACACCATCTATTTTGTATTTATTTTGTTATTGTTATCATTATTTATTGTTTTAATCTCTTTTTCCAGATCCTCCCTGTCAGTAAATCAAGTCAGATGATCACCTTCACGTTTGATAACGGTGTGATAGCAACCCTAAGAACCAGTGGAACAGAACCCAAGATCAAATACTATACCGAGATATGTGCAGATGCTACACAAAGGTAATTTGCTTTCATGAATATATTGCTAGATTTGATACACGTGTATTTCGCTTCTTTGGAAATTTATATTAAAATGCTTACATTTTTTCTTATTACAGAGAATTGCAAAAGTTTCACAATATATATTTGTATTTATTTTATTTTATTCATCAACAACTACAAACAACAAGACTGGGTATTTATATAGTGCCTTTTCTTAATATAGACACAAAGCACCTGCAAAAGATAAGAAATGAATTAAAAAAATAAAAATTCAATACAGATACTATGGCCCGAATTCACAAAGAAGGTTTGTCGACAGACCTAGGTTTATGTGCGTCATATGATGCATTTCGACGCGTTTCAAACCTAGGTTTGTACAGACCTGCGTTACGAAACGTGTCATATGATGCACATAAACCTAGGTTTGTCAACAAACCTCCTTTGTAAATTCGGGCCTGTATGTCTTTGTTTAATGTAGTTTGTGCTTTGTTTATATTCTACCTCTCTGTCTTGCTTCTTTGAAAAATCAAGAATAATAGTACATGTATATTCCTTTCTGTCTGTCTGTGTTCACTTTGCAGAAGTAAGGAGGAAATTTCCAATGAGCTGAGTAAGTTTGTTAACACCTTAGTGGAGGAATTACTCCAGCCTGAGATGAACAAACTGATTCCCAAAGGCGATTGAGGGCGCTGTAACCCTTACACAAAAAGACGAATTTCACCTTAAATTATGCAGCCACCAACGATGTTGTTGCCAAGGGTGTCAAATGTATTCCAATCACTAATTGTTTGATGGGGATTTAATCAACAGTATGGTATAAAGTATAGAGAGCAGTCCAAATCTGGACCCTGTTTCACAAAACTTGTTAACAATAACAAATGCCAAATTTCAATGACAAATTTGCTCTTAGCCAATCAAATGCCACGATCTCAGTAGCTTATAACAGTTATTGCAACTTGTTATTGATAACAAGTTTTGTGAAACAGGGCTCTATACTTGAAAAGGCTGATGACGTAAGAACATTGGTTGAGAAATGAGCATGTACGATACGACGCATCTAACAGAAATTAGAAATGGAATGTGTGAAGTGTTGAAGTGGTGCCTCAACAAAGGGCGAGCTGAAAAGTAATCTTACAATCTGAAATAAAGATGACATTGACGATCGAGGGATGAATCATAGAGCATCACATAGCATTCTTTGATCTATTTGACTTTTTTTCTCTGTGAGAAACTAAATAGATTTTGTGTAATGGCAACCGCCCAAGGTTGCTATAGACTGGTTCGACTGTATCAACATATATATTTTTTTCTCCTTGTTCATTAGGGAAAGAACAGGCTGTATTCATAAAAGTGAACACTAGGCCAGTTTCGAACCCAGAGTTGTTCAACTGGTACACTGATTTCATAGAGTGTTAAATGTCAATTTCATAATCAACATATATCCATATGCTGCTTGAATGCCTGTTGCACATGAGAAGTTATTTATTACTTTATTACCTGTGCTGAGAAAGCCTATGAAGGCAATAAGCGAATGACAAAACGTCAGTAATTCATTGCGATATTTGCACCGTCCATTTGTACATTCATGTGTTTGGGTAATGTCCTTACTGAAGCTGTCTTACATTCATCAAATGATGCAGTGTGAACCAAAAAAAGCAGAACACTTTCACTTTCAGTTGAAGAATATCCTATTGCGCACCTTATCCTGTTCCATCCTGTACAAATACACATGCACTGCACAAAACAATACGTAACTGGAACAGACCGAAACGGTGCTATCTGGGCTGATAGCTAACAGCTCGGAACCTTTGTGCTACTTTCGGCTTGAATTGAGACATGCCCTCACATTGCAGTCATTCATGTTCTCTTCCCCAGTTTGGAATTGATGAATCAAAAGATTGATACAAGAAACACGAGTGTAAAGCCAAAAAGTGATGTTCTTAATCAAGAAGATTCACATCTGTCCTCATCAATAGACTTTTGTGAGTACCAAACAAAGACGACTCACTTTTCATAAATTATGACAGTAGAGGAACTTGTTCATCATGTCAATGTCACATTTCTTTCTCTTTAAGAGGGACGTTAATGTAATAAATATGTTTTATAGTTACGTGCCTATTTACTCATGTAAACCTATGTAAAAATTTGGTGACCAGACTTGTACTCCAGCAACAATTGCTCCCACCTTTATTTCACCAAAGATTTAGGGTAACAGTTAGTATGGCTTTTTGGTATTAATGCTAAGATTTAGGATTAGGTTTAGGTATAATGTTTGGTCCAGTGTTAAAGTGAGGATTTGGGATGGTGTAGGATATTGACCGTGGAGCTAAAGCATATATTATAGAACTATACCGACAGCATCATTTAAAAAGAATGTTCATTACTAGAGTATTCTATGTATTAATGTGAAAAACATTGTAATATTTTGTTTTTATCTGAAGAAATATATAGACATAAATACTTAGGGTGGTATTCTCGAAAGCGGCCTAAGTTAAATCAGTGGCCTAAACCTGGTTTAAACCACGGACTATCTTTTTTGCTATTCTCGAAGGTTGCCTAAAGATAAGCCAGGCTTAAATACGTCATAGTTCGGCCTAACTTTAGGCCGCTCAGAGGGCAGGTTTAAATACGTCATAGTTCGGCCTAACTTCGCGTGACGTCACTTTTTAGTTACATCGACTGTCCGCGGAGAGTGAACGGTAAGTTTTGCATTTGAATTTCTATATTTGATAACAATTTACACTCTTTTGTATGGAAAAGCGCTCATGAAAGTTACGCCAGCTAATAAAGTATTTTTGTAACTTTCATGTTGCTGTACTGGTGATAATCTAAAATGCTTTTAACTGAATAAATTTGGGGGAAACTTTGTAAATGTTCACAGTGTTCGCAGAGCAGTCCCATACGTGCAAATAATTGTCGGTTAACATTTTCATTTCCTGAGATTGAGCAATTTCTTACCGGGTAATTTTTTTCTTGGCACTATTGTACTTTCGTACGCTTATACCACCTTAACATCACCTTAAAAATATCCTTGCTAGACGTAGAAACTACTTTTATAGTGGATTTTCGAGACGCTGTTGCCTAAAAGTGGACTAGCACTAGGCCTAAATCTAGGTCTAACTTGTTAGCTGTCTCTTTCGTTCGTTAGCCTCTGATTTGGTCGGCTCCTCTCTTTCAGGAGCCGACCCTACCCAAATCAGAGGCTAACGAACGAAAGAGACAGAAATTTCGGTCTGGTATCACCTCTGCCTGAGCTGCAGTGCTAGTTGTGGCTGTTGGTGCGATCATTTCCTACAGGATGATGATGATGATTTTCATAACCACCCCCAATAGTCCGGCAGCCAAATCCAGATTATTGGCCTAACCTTGTTTTAGGGTCTATAGTTTTTTTTTCAACGGATTTTGATTGCCTAGACCTTCTATTTCAAGAATCCGATTGCTGACACTCTGTCAGCCTTGAGCAATTTAAGATATATGACGTCATACAAAATGGCCGCCAAAGTACATGATTTTCCTTTAAAAATGAATAATAAATATATAATAAGGATTTTTTCTACAATTTTGGCCAGCCAAATGTCTGTATCTCTCTAGGACCATCACTAAAAAAATGTTTTGTGATGTTGCGTGGCCATAGATGACCAGCTTATTTGCATATTTTGAAATTGCGCCCTCTATAAACATATTAATTTGAATAAAATATGTGTGCCAGCCAAATGCCAATTTCTTAAATCTATGTCACGTTGAAATCATATTAAATGCTTTTTTGGGGCAACAATTGCAGTTGTGCTGCATTAATCTTTCATAATGTTTGGTACAAATTTAGATAGGGTAGGTATGGGGAATGGAAGACCCTTTAAGCACATTTGCATAATTTACATAAACATGAACAATGTTACACATACAGACATTTTTGTATTCTCTTTAGTATTTTTTCTCTTTATTTGGTAACGAAATTGTGGTCATGATGTAACTGATTAATAAGATAACAATGATTAATGACGTCATCAAAGGTCTCTCATTACCTACATGTGTAGGTAATAAGGGACAGTTACAAATCAAGACATTTTAAATACAATTTGAATGAAAATGGGATTGTTATAGTTAGTTCAAACACTTGTTGAAAGAGATACATGCAACCAATAAACTTACTGTAATTTTGAAACGATTTTAAAACAATGTGGCCCAAAATATTTCTGTAGTTTTTTTGTTTACAGTAATAAAGGTGCTCTCAATTATGTTAAAATACTTTCAGAATAATGTTCTGGCATTATGACTTTTACATTGATCAAACTCACAGCATAGAAACAACTTCTTAAAATTAAATGCATTCAAATTAGAATGGTGACACGTACAACCAAATATGTTTCATGATAGTGCCTTTCAACATGAAATGGACAACTGGGGAGAAGTAGGCCCCCATCTTGGACCTGGTGTCCCCCATTACCTACACACATTTCTGATCAAACACCATTCATAATGTGAATTGCAACACCCATTCACAACACACAATGGCCATAAGCTTTCTGTGATGGTTGGCACATTTCATAAACTTCCTTTTGAAACTAATTTTCAAGAGCCACCCCTAAATATCTGCATACACCACAACATTCAGTGAAAATTGTGTTTTTATATCACAGCAAAATTTTACGATTAAAATTGCTCATCTTGGTCAATTTTGCCAATTTTCTCGGAGAGAGAACGCATTGTAGTCTTCGAAATGAATTGGATATATGCAGTAGTGTTGTTGAAGGCCACATATGTCGCTATATCAATATTGGAGCCAACACGGACAGACAGTGATGGGTTCAAGCTTGGTGGTCTCCAATTCCCTACACCTACCCTACATGTCAAGAAAAAAAATGGCTATGAAAGAATTCATTTTTCATCAAATCGGTGAGAAGTGGTTTTACGGCACACATTATTATTCAATTGATAGGCTTTATTTAGACCAGCATTGCTCCAACGTCAGTGAATGTGGATAAAGCAGTTGACATCTATACTAGACAGATGCATGATTTTCAAAAGAAATTACCTGGTGGATTCTATGACACAATTTCCAAGAAAGTTCAAACCGTGGCAGCCATGAAGAAGTCAATGTTAGGGTACGAAAGTCTATGAAAAGTTGATCTACTCCAGAGTAATAGGACTGCAGACAAGTACAAGAGAGGTCAATGTCAAGGACATTTTGTCATAAGAGCTTTCACCAGTCCCAACAGCACTTTTTGATCATTCTGGAAACAAGCACTCCCATGTCAAAGACGGACTTATAGAATTTGACAAAAGTTGAGATGTCAGCCAGGCATGAGACACTGGAACAACCTTGTACAGTCATTGATGGTTGTGCTCTGCTGTGGATGAAAATCTGATGATGTTTGCTTGGTGTTTGACAGATCCGAGAGTATCTAGAGGTCATAACGGGTCGAGAGTCTTCCAACTGAGTCCCGCGTCACTGCTGCCCTCCAAGAAACTATCTCTTACTGTTCGTCGTCGTCGTCGTCGTTGTCATATAGATCATGGCTCACCCTTGTGACCCGTTTGATAAGACCTTTTGATCGGCATCTGTCTCCTGCAATCCGGTAGAGTGTCTTTAGTATTTAGAGGGTGGCTAGTGATTTCCCTAAGGTCGTCAGTCCATCTGAGCTTGAGTCTTTCTTTGTTACGTGTTCCTTCAAAGGTACCTTGAATGAAAATTTGTCAAGGTTGTCTCCTAATCTTCTGCTAACGTGACCAAACTATTGTAGCTTGTACTTGTCAATCCTGGTAGCAAGTGGAGGTTGATCTCTGATGATGGACATTAATTATTGTGTCCATTGGTGTTGTAATCTCTTCATGATATCCCAAGTAGCTTCCTCCAACACCACATTTCGAAGGCAGATATTGCCGAGGTTCCACCCTCCTTGACAATCATTGACCTAAGAACATTATATAAACTTGTCCACTTGATCAACTTCTTCTCCATCAACCACCATGCTCTGTTGCATGTAGTTAATTTCCACCAATCATGATCTTGGTCTTTTTCACATTGAGGTAGGGTCCAAATTATTCACTTGCATCCTTCACTCTTTTTTTAAGGAGTTCTAGTAGTTCTTCTGATGTTCTTGTTATAAGTGTTGTCAGTGGCATACTGAGCAAAAACACTTAGAGGGGCAGAAAAGCAATCTGCATCACCACCACTCATACATGTTACATGCAGGCCCCGCGGAACTTTTTTTAAAGCGGGGTGGGGGGGGGGGTGAAGTATTTACGATCAGGAAGAGGGGAGCGCAAATTGTTGTGGTGTTCAAGGGGCACAGCCCCCGGAAGCTCAAGGGTTTCAGGCATTTAAGATGAACATATTTTGATACCTCATTTCACCTCGGGTCACTTTCTTTCTTTCTAGTTCTCTTTAACATACTTTATACAAAAAGTGAGGGGGGCTCGAGTCCCCTGAGCCCCGCTGTTCTGCGGACCCTGACATGTAGGCTTTTAAATAAGCATACTTTTTGCTTGACTGTGAATTCAGGATTTGTCATTTTCCAACATACGCTTAACAAATAATAATTTACTAAAAAGTGAGAAAAAATCCAGGAAAATCATGTCATTTCAGCAACATTTGTAAATCACTGGTATCGAATATATAGAAAAAACAGTTTGAATTTTGTTTGGGGGTTCAAGTGTCCCCAACCCCCCCCCCCCCCTCCAACCCTTCCCCATCAACACGCCAGAGAGTGTTGTATTGTCGGCGTATCTTAGGTTGGTGATCGTTCGTCCACCAACAGAAACTTGACCATAAAATGCCTTTCTCATGATGAATTCAGCATAGATGTTGAAAAGTTATGGTGATAGGATGCAGCCTTGACGGACAACTTGACCAATAGTGAACCTTTCGGTGTAGCCATTCTCTGTTCTTACTGTTGCTTCTTGGTATTGGTAGAGCGACTGGATGAGTTGAATTATATGTGCAGGAAAGCCCATCTAGCTCATAATCTTCCATAGGTGTTTATGCTGTATGCAGTCAAAAGCTTTGGAAAGATCAATAAAGCTAGGGAGAGAAGTTGTTGAAACGTGTCTCTAGTGTTGCTAACTTCACTATCTTTTCATGACAACAAACTACAGTTGATCGACATCATAAGTATATGCGCGAGTCTGCAGGATGATTGGGTGCTCAGAAATAGGTAAAAGCACAAGCAGGCCTTTACCGTCAAGATGAGGTTTCTGTTGAAGTGATTCCAGGCAGTGATGTCATGCCAAGGAAAGGTCTGTCCACAACATAGTTATGATGAAGCAGGCAACATCAAAGTACAGCAAGCGATTTGAATTGATGCTAATGAGAAGATGTATGTTAGGGTCCTAGTGGATGACACAGACGTATACGTACTACTTTTGCATCATTATCTACATGACGGACTTAATATAAAACGCCAATGACCATGGAGACGCCCCTTCACAAATCGAACTGTTATTGATGTTCCTGCTAATGTAGACAACTTAGGAGATATCATTCCATTGATGTTGGCAGGACATGCGTTGACGGGATGCGACACTCTTGGGGCATACTTTGGCATTGGATAGTGTACAATGCTGAAAGTGATGAAGCAGAAGATTCGACTCCCTTAGGACTCAGTTGGCAATGTTGATGCAGCATGGTCATATGTCATCACTCAACCTACTCAATGCTTTGCTTCATGTTATGGACAGTCAACAACCAACTGAATGTCAGAGGCTCGTATCAACGTGTGGCTATCAAGGGTCCGAAGACTAGGAGCTCCAAATACCCCCAAACCTTGCCTCACTACCTCAAACTACTGAAGCGTTTGTAGAAAATGTTAAGAGAGCTCATTTGCAAACATGCGTGTGGAAGCACGCATTACAGTCACGACCTCACTTTGCAGAATTAAGTGTTAAATGACACCCTCTTCCGCATGGAATATTTTAGGGTTCCCAACACTTTAGAGGGCTTTTAAACAAATTTCAAGATTTTGAAGCAAACTTATAAACGGATATAGTCCTGTATCGTATTGGTAGTTCGTAATTTTAGGTTAATTTAAAAGAATCTAGTACCTTAGAATACAAATCTAGTTTCTTAACGCTGTCACTGAAAATGGGCATTTATCACCATATGCCACCTCATATCTATGGGACAGAGAGCATAAAATTCAACCGTGTTTTCTTCGAGTATCAAATTACAAAATAAAAATAAATGTGCAGCACAATTTTTACTCACTGTATCCAGTTCATCTGACTCATGACATATGATAATCTCATGTTAGAAATTGGTATTTGGCCATCATTTTGAACTATGCAAGTTAATGTGTCTATAGAGGGCGCTATTCCGTATTATGCAAATTTGCATATCATTTGTGATCATACAGCATCGCAATTTTTATTTAGTGATGATTCTAGAAAAAAATCAAGATATTTGACTGCCATTTAATGTAGTAAAATGCTGTTAAAACTTTTTATATCATTAATTTTGGTTAAAAAGGGGATTTTGGCGGCCATTTTGTATGACGTCACATATCTCAAATTGCTCAATGCTGACAGAGTGTCAGCAATCGAATTCTTCAAATTGATGGTCTAAGGAACTATAATCTGAAGAAAAAAAAACTATAGACCCTAAAACAAGGTATACCGAGATGGCTGCCGGACTACAAGAAAACATTTAAAAAAACAATGTTAGGCCTACTAGACATAGACCTCTAGCCGGCTCTAGACTAGATCTTAATTTCATCAATAAGAGTCTAGTCTAGACAGGTCTAATACAATTTGAAAGGAAATGGACAGAAGCTTCCTTTTTTTGACATAGGTCTACATTTGCTGATAATGTTACAGTAGTTTAGGCTTATAATAGTACTTGTTAGTAAACTAGACGTCTACAGAGAAATTGTAATTTCTTATCAAATATCAACATATTTTTTCATCTTGATTTTCTGCTATTTCAGGTTCTTTTCAATTGATGCATGGGGATGGAGAAAAAAAGGCCTCTCCCAAGCTATGGTGTCCCGCCTTGTGAAGTCCATCTCAATAGCCATTGCCAGGAGATGGGAGCAATACATCACAATTCCTTCAGCAAGAGAGGCAGTCCTGCAGAGTGCAGACCCAACATGAATTGTATAATTACTGCCATTTCCCTGGCGTTAGTATGGTCGGTGCTATTGATTGCACCCACATAGGCATCTCCAAGCCAGTTGGCCCAACACCAGTTATTTCCTGAACAGGAAAAAATAGATACTCCATTTTTCTTGGAAAGTCTGCTGGTGAGTAAAGCTGTAATTACGCCTAAATTTTGTAAACTAAATCATGTTTATACAATTTGTATTAAAAAGATCTGCTGAATTTATGAATCTGCAGATGTGTCTACAGGTACATTATGAAGTGATTTAAAATTGTTTTGTCTGATAAGTGTAGGTGCAATCTACACTCAAACTTTTATTCATTTTACATGGGCACGAGCTAATATTTCAGCTCGATTGCCATGGCTACCAGTCATTCCTGACAGTGACAGCTTGGCCTAGACTTTTGGGCGGAACTATCTGAAAATAAGACACAAATAATCAACAGTTGATTAACTACTTTCAAATTTGGGTCAGAAGAAAATTCAAACCTACCACTAAGGAACAAATAAGACTAAGAGACCTACAGACTACAGTACAGTGCAGTAAATTTTACTTTTACTTTTTCCCCTTTCACGAAGCTCATTTTGGGAGATAACATAAACAAAGACAATCTTTGGTCTAATGTTAGATTGAACTGAAATGGAAAAGTTGGGCTCTAACGATTAGGGCCTTGTAAAATTTCCATTCCAGGCTGCGTTTACATCTAGGTTAGGCCAACTGTCGGCTCGTTATCTAAGTAAGATGTAGACTTGATTTCAGGAAAGGGACTAACTTCGCTATAGACTTTAACTACTTAGGGCTTTCTTAGGCCATGACATGGCAAGTACAACTTGGTGCAAGCACATTTATGAGATAGTACTGCAAGAATGTGTATGTTTGTTCTTGACTTTAAAAGAGATACCGGTAGTCATTCTGTAAATCAATGATTACTAGTAACTGAGTGGGGAGGGGGTGCCTAGTCACTGCCTACATGAAAGGCGCCTTAAGTTTTTTTTTTTAAGTTAGAATATTATTGACACTATAACTAAGACCAATTATCAATGGAGTAGATCTTTGATATTTTAATGAGGTCTAAACCTTTTTATTTTTGTTTCAGGATGATGTTTTTCTTCAGTAAAATAAATGAAGGCAAATTCCCTGATAACTGAGACAAATTCAGAGAGAGGAAGGAGAACTACTGAGCTGCTGAATTTCTGACAGGTAGGCTGTACGAATAAGTTGTTGTTTGTATGCCCAGGTACTTCAAGGATGGCATTTGTTCATTCACATTTTTCCATCAATACTTTCATGTAATTGATTAATATGCACTCCACTTTTACCACAATGTACATGCAAGACCTTTTTAATGTTTAACAGAAATAGGTTTCAATGTGCTTCCTTTCATTCTTTTCTCTTTTCATTCAACAGACATACTTGCAAGGACTATGAAGTTCTACTTAGCCTCTTCAATGAACCAGACTCCATCTGCTGTAACTGTGACTGCATGGGGATCAAAACCTGTGTATTATAATCCTCATAACATGAAGCTATGGTAACAAACAAGCAACCATTGATAAAAAGCCTGATATGTTCTTGTTGTGTGTGTGAACCACAAAGCAACCATCACTCATAAGGATGTTTTTATGTACATCAGATGTTCATTGTTTCACTGGAAAAATTGTGATTTTGAATCATTTAAGAAATTATGTTTTATAATGCGTTTTATAATATAGTGCAAGTCATGATCTAACAGATTCCCTGCAAAAGAAACATGGCTCAAAAGTAGACTAAGCTTTGTTTTTAAAAAATGGGAGAAATTAGTGTAACAAATACATAACATTTAATTCTAATAGTTTCAAGTAGCAGATTATGAGGCTATTGGAGCTTAATATTTGACCTTCAATTTTATAATCGTATTCATCGTGAATTACAATCTTTTCTGTTTTAAGAAAATTAAATAAATTGAACATAATTGTTGATATGTTATATACAATACTCCTTTCATATCTTTTGATTTTAAGTATGCATACTGTTGGGTTCATTGAATTATACATGGAAAAAGTCTTAAAATTGAACAGTGAGAGAACAGAGAGCGAGCGAGAGAGAGAGATAGAGTAAAAGAGAAAGGGAACCAAATGAGAAAGAACAATTTAATGGTGAGAGAAATAATGATGTGAGATAGTGTGTGTGTGTGTGAGAGAGAGAGATGGAGATAGGAAGAAAGAGTTGGGGGGGGGGGTACAGTGCCCCCTTTTTCAAATGCCCCTTTTTATATAGGAAAGTTCCCTTTTAACTGTGCAAGAAGTGCCCCTCTTTCCATAGGTAAAGTGCCCCTTCCCCTTTTCACCTCTGATAAGTGCTCCTTTAATTTTGACACGGGGCCCCTTTTCCTTTGACAAGTTTCCATTTCCTTTGCAATAAGTGCCCCTTTTCACTTTTGAGAAGTGCCCCTTCACCTCTGATAATTGCCCTATTTAAATCTGAGAGGTGCCCCTATTAACAAAATTATCGGTGCCCCTTTTCTTTCAACAAATGCACATTTCCTTTATTATAAGTGCCTCTTTTTCATTCTCATAAGTGCCCCTTTTAAAATATGTTCAATGCCCCTTTTCAGGTGCGATATGTGACCCTTTTCACCTCTGATAATTTCCCTTTTAACAATGATACAATTCCAGCAAGTGCCCTTTTTCTTGGTGCTGCCCCCCGCTTTGGAAGTCGCTCCGCCGTCCCTGGACGTCATATTGCTCAAGTTGTCGAGGTGATGCATCCTCTCCACACTGCGCGCATCCATTGTCTTAGCCCATTGTCTTAGTGCATTGTGACGTCATATTGCTCAAGTTGTCGAGGTGATGCATCCTCTCCACACTGCGCGCATCCATTGTCTTAGTGCATTGTGACGTCGCAGCTTCGGTACTGAGCATGTGCAGAAACCGTAACCATGGTGAATAATCCATGGACTAAGTTAGGCCAGGTTTAAACCATGGATCAGTTAGGCCACCTTTCGAGAAATGAAAATGACTTAGGTCAGCGGACTAAGTTAAGCCTGGCCTAACTAAACCACGGTTTAACTTAGGCCAGGTTTAACTTAGGCCGCTTTCGAGAATACCACCCTTATATATTACCATTCTCAGTGTTTATTTTTCTTGTGGGAAGCCTTGGAGCTAACCGTCTGCTTTAAGTTTTATATTTTATATGTGTAGAAGTGGCTCTAGAAGAATGACATGCATAAATATATGAATTATTGACAATATACCAATGTTTGTACATCCACCTAATACCATGAAAAGCATTTTGATTAATAGGATAAGACTTTAAAGCTGAAATTTGATGAAGATCATTACAGATATAATGATTGATGAGATAACACTTTAAAGCTAAAATGATTTGAGAAAGAAATTGCAGCTGATTGAGAATAATAGGATGACCTTACATAAAATACATGAAGAGATTGTTTCTTTTGGTATCAAATGCATCTAATATATAGACTACTTAAAGTGAGGAATACAAACTTATAAAGATAGAGCTTGGACTTTTGTTCACATGATTATGGTCGCTTAGTGTATATTATTGGAATGTCGTTCTACTGGTACAAGACTTGGTACTAGTTAGTCATATACTAGTAATTTGTTTGTTCTTTGTTTATATCTCTCACTATATATCCTGCTGGAAATTTTATTTCAAGAATTTTTCAACTGCAAGCACCTGTGTAATACCCTTTATCTGTCCAAACTCTTGCTGCATAATTCATTACTGTATTCTTTAAAATACCATCTAGTGCTGCGGAGCGTTGTTTGCATTTTCATGTTTTCTATATGCATGTACCGTTGGAGAGATACCGATATTCCATCAGGTTGAAACAGGTAACAAAATTAAGATAAATATAATATATCATCATTGTAGAACAAGAAGGGTATAAGTAAAGTGTTAGAGGATGATACCAGTGAATGCCATTTTAGCTTCTAACAGATATTTACTTTCTATTCAGGTTTGGAATACATTGGTGCTAAAGGGTATTTAGAGAAAAACTCCCACTATCCTCGTTCTGCTTTCTTTCATCTTAAAGAATATATATAGCATTTCTAATTGTTACTTTCGTTTGTTGAAGAAATGTTTTAAAGCTTTCTTGTACGTCTGTGTTTTATTTGCTACTTTGTTGGCTTTCTGTTTAGTAGTAGTTAAGATTAATATAGTGATTGAAATCTTAATTATATATGTGGCACATGAAACTGATAGCGCCACTTATATCATTTTCTCACCCCAAAAAGGGAAATATTATTCATGTACTGTGCATGATCAGCAGAAATAAAACTTGTGTAAAACAAGTATTACTACTCACAAAGCCCAAACCAAAGATAATTTCTTTCAAATCATGTTTTTTCATGACATGCCATTTGAAATGCTGTTGTAGAATGTGTCTCCAATTGACTCATATTAGTGCATCTTTTGATATTTTGTGCTACTTAAATTTTAGTGAAAGGACTGTCTCCACATTTTCAATAGTTTAAGAATACGGTACAGTCCTATATAACATATGACACATGCTAGGTTAGAAATATATTTATTTTTCCATCCAGATATCAAATATTAAACAATTTTTGTTCAAAGATGAAATAGAAATACTGCATCCTGAGACATGGACATATTCATTTCAGAATATTTTTGTTAGTATAAATCCCTTGAAGGTGATGTAAGGAGTGAAATTAATCATATACTTGTTTTTATTAAATATGTTGCTCTTATAGAGTATTGTAGCATGTAATAACTCTAAGCTGTTACATCATGTTTATGTGCCAAAACAGCTTTGCTGTAGGCCTATTTCTGTCTCAAATTTGTAATGTTTGGGGGTAGACTACACTAGGTCACTGTTGGTATTCAAGGCTTTGTTTTTCTCAGGTGAAATATCTTCTTCTTTTTTTTAATATTTTTTTTTGTTAACTAGCAATTTAATTGTTATGGGTAACACAAAAACAAGTACCGTATACGTGTTTGTGTTGCCGACTGACACTGATTAACTATATATCAGATTGTAATCTGAATGTTTCCCAAAATAAAGCAAAACAACATCAAAAATTCATCTGTTTACAGTACATTGTATTAATTGTGTGTGTGTGGTCGGGAGGGGATGGCAATGGGATATGTGTGTGGTGATTGTGCGATCATTTCTTTTCATCAATCATACAATCTATCTTTGAATTATGTCAAGATGAAAAACAACTAGTTCTAAGAATGATTTGTATTGTTTTGGAATCAATAAAAACCCATTAAAACAAATAATTACACAATTTTTTTTTTGGGGGGGATGTTTGTGTGTGTGGTGAAAGATGAAAAAATATGTACTTGATATGATAAAGGGCAGTGTGTAATAAAACATTTTGATAAGCTTCCCAAAATTTGCCACCTTAGAAGAAAATTTATATATGTGGGGAGGGGGCTGGGATGGGTGTTGGATGTGTATGGGGGGGGGGGGGGTTGATGTGTGTAGATTGAACGTTGAC
The DNA here is from genome assembly GCF_000002235.5 of Strongylocentrotus purpuratus. Lineage (NCBI taxonomy): Eukaryota > Metazoa > Echinodermata > Echinoidea > Camarodonta > Strongylocentrotidae > Strongylocentrotus > Strongylocentrotus purpuratus. The sequence goes on from NW_022145596.1 coordinate 14,896,506, forward strand.
AAAACACGTACTTAATAAAAGCCATTGTGTAATAATGATAAGCCTTTTTTTTTAAATCCCAATTTTCCACCTCATTTTAAAAATCCTTTATTTAAAGAAAAGCTGTTTTTTCCTTATTGACATACTGAAAATTTTCATTTCAAGGAAGGAAGGGAAGTAGGTTGACAGAAACATAGATACGATTCTTGAACGTTGAACAGAAAAGTCTAACTTTGCAATGAAGTGTAACTTGGGCGAACTACATTATAAGAAGAAAGCTAAAATTAGATCTCATGTTGTGACAAGACACAGTTGCTATTAGGGCCACCACAACGCAAACCTTGCGACACGACTATACATTAAAGAAAAAATGATAACAAATTGAAGTAGGATTGTAACAGAAATCCACGAGTTTCCTGATTGAGGTGGTGAATGTGAAATACATAGTATCTTGATGCAGTGTGTTGTATATACCATGTACCTTACCACTATAGTCCATGTACAGTAAATACAGTCAACATAAAGACCACCCGTCTACAAAGACCGCATTCTTGTCTCCCTTGTGTGGTCTTTGTAGACAGGTTTCTCTGTACATGGCACCTCTATGCAAGGTAGGATCTGCAGAGATAGATAAGTTCCCATCAATATTAGTTTAGCAGGACTGCAACTTTGAGAGGATTGTCGTCATTCCTAAATATAAATGTTTGGGACTAGCAATGGGTTAGGGAGGAAGTGGGAATTCCTTGTTTTTGTATCAATTTCCGATCCAACATTTCAATGCTATAAGCCTTCTCGTTCCCCTACTTTTGGGAATTCCTGGAATATACGAAAACATAATTATGGCATTAAACAAAATGTATGTTATCCTGTTTTCAGTGGTGTAGCTACTAGGATATGGGGTCACGTGCCCCCCCCCTCCCCTTCTAATCGAATGGCGTAAAGAATAAATTTGAAATCTTGAATCTTGAAAGAGAGATAGTGGGGGAGGGGTGGTAACGTGAAGAGTAATACGATATCACCCCCCCCCCCCCCAGTGGAATGGCGTATATAAAGAGAAAGAGAATGTGAGAAGGTATCTGGTCTCTTCCAGCGAAAAGAGGCATATCCCCCACAACAGAAAATAAGGAGAGAAAGGTGAAAGGAAATTAGAAGGAGGAGGAAGAGGAAAGGAAGAAGAAGAAGACAACGAGAAAAAAAAAGAAGGGGGAAAGAAAGGAGAAGAGGAAGGAGAAGAAGAATTTCATCACCTAATATTTCCGGTGCCCCCTCCCCTTTAACCCTATGTTAACTGGGGGGGGGGGTCAATTTGACCCCCCCCCCTGTAGAAATTTCGCGACTACTCCAAAACCGCGGCAGATATAGAATTTTCCTTTCATGACTTTTTACTTTCGAGTCTTACGCATCTTTTAAAACAATTTTTTCGAAAATCGGACCTACGGTTACAAGGTCATGAGACCTTTTGTCTTTGCATGTCAGCCCGAAAATCGCTCATTTTCGTGATTTGTGTACAAAACATATGTAAAAGTCATTTTTCCTAAAAATAGATAAAACATTGGTTATTCAGTCTTGTTTAAAGTTCAGATGTTTGTTTAGGAGTCAAAATAGTTGAATTGTAGTTATAAATGAAATAAAACAACAAAAACAATAAAATACATAAGTTAAAAAAACAATGAAATACATAAGAAATTATAAAACCAAGAGATAACATAAGGAATAACCTGGCTCTTCCAATTGTTTGTGTTGTATTATTATTCCAAATGGTCTAATAAATATATGTAGTGAAAAAGAATACTTAGATATGAATAATCTATGATTTATGGGCAGAAATGTGAATTGTATGACCTTATTTGCATAAATTACCATAAATATGCAAATGAGTGAATTTTTCAAAAATTTGAAATTACCATATTATTCTATACACTTCACTTGACATGCATGCAAATTTTCGCGGCGATCGGCGGTGAAACGGCCGAGATCTTAGGGGGGGGGGTCAAATTGACCCCCCCCCCCCCCCCAGTAAAAACCTGGTCTGAAATAGCCCAGTTAAAATAGGGTTAATGACACCGGTTCCCCCTCAATGGCTGGACCCACGCCATGTAATGCCCATTTGATAGTTTGCCAACTCCTATTTCTCACTTGAACATGCTTTTCGCTTCCAGTCAGGCTCTAATTGGAATGTGTCATTGCCTTTGTCTACAATATAATCCCGGTTAGAATGCAATCAAAGGTAATTTTACATAATCATATAACTTACTTATGAGAAAATCAAACAACAATAATATAAATAACACACATGATTGATGATTTTTATCTCCAAGTAGATCTATAATTATACTTATAATTATATTCATACGGACGGAAGTTGATTACATCTTGTTTAATGTTATGTCCTCTCTATTGTACTGTATCTACAACGATGCTAGGAGCACTCCCGGAGGGAGGAGGTACTCAGATTTGGTTTGGACGGGGGTGTGCCGCTTTAGCCTCGTCGAAACCCCTTCCCATTTTTAAGGGTTATTTGGGGGAATTTTTCTCGAAGTAAAGCCCTTTTTTTTTTTTTTTTACAATTTTCGGGTGAAATTTTAAATTAAAAAAACGGACACATGCTTAGGGATATTTTTCTTAAAAATAGGACCCATGTTCAGGGATTTTTTGTGCGAAAAAGTGACCCATTAGAGCTGCACACTCTTAATATGTGAGTACCCCAACCCTCGCCCCCCCCCCCCCCAGGGGGTGGAGCATTTCACATATTAGATTTTTTGTTGAAAACGTATGTGATACGCGTCCATGAAACCCCAATCTTGAAAACCATTTACGCCCCCGTCAGACCATTATCGTCGGTGAATCGTGAAATAATTACTACACACTAAGACATAACGGTACCAATTTGCACCCTTAGAGGTGCAGACCCTATAGGGTGCAAAGTTTAACCCTATAAAGTGTTAAAGTTTACCCTTAGGGGTGCAGACATTTTCTACAATAGCAGCACCCCTACGGTCAATTCTATTTGGGTGCAATTCTATTGGGGAGGGGGGCAATTCTGCACCCTACCTGGGGTGCAAACTTGCCCCCCCCCCCCCCCCCCCCCCCCCCCCCCCCCCCCCCGAGGGAGCAGACGTGCTTTCTTTCGGTGTAGACGGTGAGACCGCTTGCGATTTTTTCAACCTAGGTGAGCCATCCTATTAATTAATCGAAGCGGCTTGGAAAGAGGTCACAACCAATTAGAATTTGACTATATTTCGCTTTGCCTCGCTATTTATAAAGGCAAACATAGGAAGGATTAATTACTAGGGTTCGAACCCACTATTGTAGGATTATCGTACGATGACCTTACCCATTGAGCCAGGGATGGGTTGGTGAAAGCTCTTATAGTTAGTCTAACTTTAAAAAAAGAGGCAGTCCGCTCATTGAGAGCGATTAATAGTCTGTATAGAAGATGTACTGACTTAAATTTGTTTCAAATGATATTGAGCTCATTGCTTTTTTGTATAATTATATTATGAAAAGTGAAATCGATTTTCCGCACGCCAATTGGACCCTTATTTCTTGGTGTATATACACCAAACGCTCATCATCTCCTCTTTGGGACATTATCACCCTGCTTCCCTTCAAAATGCTTCCCTAGCTTTCAACAACTTTTCATGAAATATTACGTACTGTCTAGGCAGATAAAATTATGCTTGGTTGCTATGCCAACCCCATCACCCCACCAACGCAAACATTTTGAAGGTGTTTTTAAAGTTTTTTTTTAACCTGCAGGAACATCGCTGATTACGCCACAATATAGACTGTCATCTGTATGATCATCCTCGGTTAATTTTCCACATTTGACACTTCGGTTAAATTAGTACGACACATTGAAGGTCTGTACAAATGAAATTTGTCAAATAGGTATTAAATAGAATAGAATAATCTTTTTCATTAAATGTGAATTTCATCTTGCATGCAATAATTGTATACTGCACTCCTGGATAAGGTTATGACTCAGTTCGGAGATAACTTTTCTTCGCATTGTTTGCAAACGCAGAGTAACAGATGTTGAAAAAATAAAGACGCAATTTACCCTTTTCATATATGAACAAAAATCACTTTTGAAATAATATAAGTATTTGCGCTTCAATACAAAATGTACCCTATACACGTCTTGTGTCAACAATTGTTTAATGAGACAAGTTGGTAAAAACAGATGGATATCACTAAAGACGCTTTCTCTTTGCTTTCTGTCTGTCTATTATCACGATGGAGTAGAATATAAGGTTGATCTCTGTTTTATGCAAAGCTTTGTGGTAAGAATATCAGTACCACGCAAATGTGTGGTCAGCTCTCCACGTCTGTGCATACACACGGTGACACCGCAATCAAACCGCCATGGGTGTAGCTCAGTTTCAAGTGCAGATGATGGATGGCGTAGTGCGGAGGAGGAGGGAGGGGGGGGGGGGGCATGAGGGCGTGCCCCCTTCCTGATTGAATGGCAAACAACAACCATAGAAAAGATAGATCCCCATCAGATCTTGAGATTTGAGAAAGATGGTATCCAAACATCAGCCGATGACATAACACATATTTTATACAATGATTCTAATAAACAAAAATTGGAGTTCCAAAATATGTATTCATGTCAGAAAAAAAAGGCTCATGGAATTAAAAAATCGATATCATACTACTCATTACAGTGTCAAAGAAAAGTGCGTTTATTTTAGCCGAGAACTATATTAGGAGTCCCCAGTCCCCAATACTTTTCAACGAATTTTAAAATAACATTCGCATGATAAGTTCCTAATTTTAGAGAGTTGCTTTCACTTTATCCGTTTGTTTCCTTGATACACCAACAAAAATCACCCATTTTTCAAGAATAAGCACGATTAATGTATTACATTAAAAATTATCGTCATGCTGTATTAGAATACCACAGCTATCCATACATATTTAGAAACAAGGTTATAAATGCAGTGCTCATTAAAGCCCCACTGCACTAGTTTGGCCAGGAGGGATTAGACCTCCCTGCATGGTCACTGACAGGTGGTTATCTCGTCAAATCAGCTCTCAATTAACATAAGAAAAAGAGGATCATGGGGGACCAATGGCCACCGATTAGGCATCGTTTGCTATACATAGAGGGCACAAGTAGCTATAAGTAGTGCAGTGGGGCTTTAACACGGCGTGCCACACACCGTGCCTCGAAACGCAGTGCTTTTCTCGACTCTTCGCGCGCTCCTCAACCACCAGCCAAACGCGAACGGATGCCTGTCATTTCACAATACTATAGTTAGATGCATGGTGGCATCGTTTTGTGCTCTGTACATTGCCAAGGGTAGAAGTGTCTTGTTCGCATGTAACCATTGGATATCGTAACGGTGCCTACCGGTGGAAGATTTGCCAGGGGATCGAGTTTTCAGAAAGGGAAGACAATTTTAAATGAATTGGAGGTGGCTTCCACGTCTCGTTTCCTGGATGCTTTCGTAAGTGATTTATTTCTCTCTTTATTCATACGTCGAGTCTTCTCTTTCCCCTTTTCCATTGCCTTCTTCTTGTTATTTTTTACTCATATTCCTTTCTTTCTTCTGTACAACAAACACATGCTCAAAGATGTTGTTAACTTCTTGGGTTAGTTATTGATTTCATGGATTCCTCGTTTTTTCTGAAATTATTTTGTTATCACATTCTTGTATCAATTAAAAATATTATTTGAATCCAGTTCTGCGTTAATGTTTCCAACGAGACATCAAAGGCTTCAAAGCAACCATGCTGTTACAGTTTAGCATAATCATGTAACCGTTCTTCATTTATAAAGACAATTTCTAACAGAAATATACTGTTCGAGTGACTATTGTGAGCAACGGTATTTTGTGCTGTAGTTTTATCGCTTTTTTGCGCCTTTTCTTGGCATGGATAATTTATATGATAGATTTCCTGAACCATATACGCTGTGATATGCCAACTCACATAACTGTATTGGCTTATGATCGTACAACTATTTGCATTCAGCTACTGCATCGAATAAATATTATTGTCTTTTAAATGGATTGTTAGTTTTAGTTTCGCAATAACAACGGCAGAAATATCAATATACCTGTTTTATATTAATTTAATTCACAACCAAATAAATTGTTAGATATACTGAACCATTACGCTGTGATAATATGCCAACTCAGCCACATGTACAGGCTTGTGATCCTACAGCTATTTGCATTCAGCCAATGCATCGAGTCAATTGTCTTTTAAATGGATTCTTAGTTTCAGTTTCGCATTAACAACGGCACAACGATCAATCAACCTGTTTTATATCAATTGACTTTACACCCAAATGAATTGAACATTCAGTTTATATCAATATAATATGCAAAAATGATTAATATTTTATCTCTATCCGAAAGCATCAACAAAAGACGAGATGAACCTCTGTAATCGTAACATAATTTTCAGTATATTTTATCATCCATGCCGATTAAAGATTGCAATCAGACAATTGCGTCTCCTTTTTTTAAACGCAGGCCAAAAAATAATTTCATGATGTGACTGGTGTTTATGTTAAAGTGTTTAAACATCACTTACTTAAACACTTTCTGTCTTTTTTTATGTTTTATTGGTCTCATCAGTGATAATTTTTTTTTTATAAAGGCTGCACTTAGAACTAAGTCAACATGGAGATTTCCACCAAAAAAAAAATGTTATCAATATGACATTCACTGATGGATTAGTGCTAATAACATGTGCCCTCAAACATGATAAAGATAAACTCAAATGCACTGATTTATTGGTAACTATCAGTAATTCGTATTCTATCTGAATAACAGTCACATCGAGTTTTGGCGTATGACATGCACTCTCTAGAACAACAAATACTAATAACGCAGTCGTAGTCATAAATCAACCTTGATAAGTGTGGATTAAGAGTGGATTAAATAGATTATTGGGATAATCATGTAATGTAATTTGACAGCTCGTGCAGAGGGCATTGACTCCTACATGATTCATGGATGAATCCAATGTTCATTTATTCAAGGATTATGATTATCACTCGTGGAATATATTGTTGATTGTCATTATGACTGTGGATCAGACTCTCTCAGTATAATTATACTTCTTGGCAAGTATAATGAAATTATTCATCCATCTGGCCAACATACAGCTGCTGTAATTAAAGCAATGATATTAAATGAAATCATATTAGGTTAGATATAATTGTTATGATTGTGTAAGGGGTGCGTGCGGGGATGGTCGCAAGTCAGAATTCGGGGTCCCTGCATTAAAAAAGGGTAATAACATGAATAGGGTCATAATTCTAAAACAAAAAAGAAAAAGAAAAGAGAGAGGGAGAGAGAGGGGGAGGGGGTATGGTGATGAGAAAAAAGATGACCCTTTTTCCACCACCCTAAAATGGTCTGCCAATCGATTTGCATTCCATTCAGGTTAGCGGGGTGGTTGTCCTTGGTTGTCATGGGGGGGGGGGGGGCTAATTGTCCTAGGGGTTCATTTCAGGGGTGGAGGTATAATTGTCCTCGTGGAATAATTGTCCACAGGTTTAATTTGCTGGGGGTAACTGTCCTCGGGGGTAATTGTCCTGGGGGGTGGTATTTTTCTGGTGGGTTATTTTCCGGGGAGGGGGTAATTGTCCTGATATGACAATATACACAACTCTCACATCTTTCTTGCTGTCAGCTGAATTTTTGAAGTAGCAACCATTTATTTGCTTTAATATTGAATAGCTGTAGAATATCTTGGTATCAGTTCCTTTTTACAAAATATGTCAAGGATCGGTATAATAAACAACATTCTAATTAGCACATCTTACATAGCCTACACATGCAGTTATCAATGCCAGTGACTATTGCGTCATCATTCTAGAAAGTAAAAGTGATTGGGAAAAAAAATCAAAAACAAACATCCGGTAAAACCATGCCAATTTTTACAACGGAAATGAGGGAAATGAAAATGTATCTAATGCTAAAAAAAAATTGTTATTCAATTTAGAAAGTTAATGTCTAAAAAAAAAGGGGGAAAACGATCAAAAATATGTAGTGACAATAAATGTATAGGAGGAATAAACAGCACTGATACTGTGAGAAAGAAGTCATCAAATATCTATACGTGACATGCCCTGAAACTATTTAAAGCAAATTTGTTTACAGTTCTTTAAAAAAATAAAAATAATAATCTCTATATCCTACAAAATTCGACACTTGTATACACATCCTGTGCGCATTTTGGCGATTTGAACAGTTAAATCACTTTAATCGAAGCAGATTTTTAATTTCACATGGGAATACCATCCGAAAATATAACAGAAAGTGATGTATATTCCGTTATCAATGAAGCTTTATACAATCACTAGGTTGAACATTTCTTTTATAAAACTTATATATCATGTTTGAATTGGATATTTACAGACACTGAACGATCCATTTTAATTAGTTACGTCTGAGCAGTCAATATAATCTTTATCTGTTCGTGGGTCCATGATCTTTTTTTTTGTCATTAGATCATCCACGTTTTCGTATTAATTTGACTTGGCTTCTGATTTCCAAAAAAAATTGTTGATATGAATATGACTTGTATAGCATCATGAACGACGCAATTCAAGGTCATTTTAATTCAATTTTATTCAATTTTATTTCTGTTTCTAACATAACATTTCTCAGAATTCTCGCTGGGTCTTACTGGTACCTGTGACAAAATAATTAAAATATGGAGTCGAGATTGTTGGGAAATTGAAAAATCATTTCAATACTCCTCATGATTGATGTACGTATACAAATCAGACGATGCTTAAACCCTCATGTAATATCGATCGAATTATGATTATCGATCTGTAGTATCCATGGTAACGGGGTATATTGTTTCCTTGTAAGGTTCTCCTAGCGATGGTCTGAGACTTGAGGATGAAGATGATAGGAGCAAAAATGGGTCATGTTTATTCAGAATCCTTCCTGGCAGCATGCCTTCCTTCTGTTCAAATCGTGGAGCACGGGATATTTTTAGAAAAAGAATATCTTGTTAATTTAAAGAAAAATCAATCCGGTTTGGGTTTCGTTGTGTTCGGAAGCTGATCATGAATATCTGATTAAAAATTAATTTCCTTCCTCATCCATTTTGAACGGAGGACTTAGTGATTTGCTGAATTTTAGGAGAAACGGGTGGAACCATGTTGATATAGATTTCATGTAATCTTTTTTACATTAATTGTGTTAGCATAAAGTTATGAAATTTCACCCCTCATTAATACGTCTATTTCATGTTTAATCCTTAATTCGACATTGGCTTGTAACAAACAAACAAACTGTTATTTTTAGATAATGCCATCACCAGCCAAAACACTTACACATGGGTCAGCAGGAGTGGCTAGAAGAATAGCTGGGGGCTTTAGATTTGGGATTCTGTTCCGTTCATTTTTTACATTAGCCTTTTTAAGGGAGCGATATTAAGGCCCCCTCCCCCCTCCCCCATCCCCTCCCCCTCCACCCAAAAAAGTTCTGAAACAGTTACTATGTGTCAGCCTTCCAATCATAATCTTGTCGCGGTTTTTTGTAATCACGGGTACCTTACACGCACTTCAGGTGTTTTAATCATGAAGCACTTCGGGCATAATGATTTATCGGCGTTGTGTTTTAAAAGATCACGTCAATATTTGTCATAACGCTTGATTATCATCTATCACCTCTCTCCTCTCACATGATATACACACAGTATGTTATCATAGAGCGGTGTCATAACACGTGCATGGAATTCAGATTACATGGGTTGCGGTCAAGTATAGAGAACTCATTATGATGATCTATATAGGCCTTTTATTTCACAGGTGTATCTGTGATACCAATGGATAGTCACAATTCCTAACTTATGTGAATTTACAACATGGCATGATTGTCCACGTACACAGAGGATTATCTCTGGTGATCGCATATTAATGAAGCGCAATATTATCATGCCGGACTTTGTTCCACTCCAGTTTCCACATGGACTGGCAAGTCTGTCGACACGTACTTAAGCAGAAGAAGGAGACATTCATTTGCACTTCATATACAGATGATCTTGAAGAGATGTTTTGTTCAATAGAATATTCAAGTAGCATTATGAATTGAGATTCAATCTTTATTTATTTAAACTGTTTTTATTATATACCAAGAATGCACAGGAATGGACAGGAAGTCCACGTTGCTTTTATGGAAACAAAGTTGGTATTATGTGATAAAGCAAGATAAAGTTTTATCGTAATTGTATACCCCTCTTTTTCGTATTTAAAGGAAAATACTCAACCGTAACCACCTAACCATTAAAAGCAGCCTTTGGCTGGCAAGTCGGTCAACACGTACTGAAGAACAAGAAGAAGACTGGTATATAATTGTATATTGTAAACTGAATAAAATTCAGCATTCGGGCTGCCATTTTCAGTAGTCCCGATAAACCATTCAATTCAGGTATAACATAAAGATGCAAATTTAATGACTTAAAACATCTCATATCAAGAGAATTGGATGTTTGTAGCTGACTACCACAATATTGAGAGACAGGTGGTGGTGATGGAGGGGTAGCAGCGTGGTACTTTATACCCGTCTCTGGATCCATTTAATTAGAAATTAATATAGAAACACCACGCTGTGGTCCCGGTGTTGGTGTGCGTAGAAACACAGCGAATCCAAGGTTTTCTTCCAAGAAGATTGTTTAATCCCACCTGTTCCCTAACTGCAATGTTAATATATAAAATAACCAAGATCCTCATTATTTTTTCTATTTTTCTAACGACATAAAATGTAATCAAAATGTTTTATTGATATTTTCATAATACTCATTTAAAATAAAGGTGGATTTTACAGTGAGTATCTCAAATGATAAATCTGATAGCTCATATTTCGATCTAAAAGATCATTAATTGAACATAAAAAGAATGAATAGATCGACTTGTTTATGTCAAAGTATGATGAATGGATTCAATGCACGACCCTGAAACAACCACCGGTATATTTTAACCTCCTCGTTGTGATATTTTATATCACTCATCTGAACATCTGATATCACACTGTAACTCGTGTATGTCATACTGTATGCACCACATGTATCACCAGGGGCGTCAACTCTTTTTTATGGGGAGGGGGCGGATACATCGTTCTATCCAATGCATGCTTCTGGCTTTTGCAATAATAGTCACGTGGAATGTAAACACACTGGGTGGTATTCCGGTAGCGCGTACTACGTTAGCGCGCACTAAGTTAGTTCACACTTTTATGGAGTGCCAGTTGCCAATTCATTTACCCTGTACAGATTATTTTAATCCTGCAATGAAAAGTGTCCAAAAAATTAATTTTGCAATAAAATGGGAAGAAAAAGATATTATGAGTATGAACTGAATTTCAACAAAGTCTTTGATAGATTATCTTTGTCATGAATATTGAAGGAGAAATATAAAACCAAGCATTCCATAGAAGTGTGAACTAAAATTCTTGTTTAGTCTGGACTTAGTCCCGGCTTAACTTATGAGAATACCACCCACTGTATTATATCAGAAGCTTGCAGGATTCGAAATTTGAAATGTACCTCAACAATTATTATATTTGCTGAAAGATGGGCATAGTATTTACATAAATCTCTACGCAAGTCTGGCTTCATTTATGCCCATGCATTCATATCGAAACTTTTCTGCTATATCTCGTCATTTTCCGAATATGATGGCATTTTAAGAGCGAGCTTATCAAAGAACATTTCTACTGGGATATTCCTACAGAATGACATGTTTTAAAGAATGAGAATGCTTGCAAAATTATTTTTCGCCTTTACCAGGATTAAACCTTACCTTTACACTTGTACTATTTGTCATACCTTTAGGCCCGAATTCACAAAGGAGGTTTGTCGACAAACCTTGGTTTTCGTGCGTCATTATGACGCTTTTCGACAAACCTCCTTTGTGAATTCGGGCCTTAATGTTTCATGTTTAAACAAAATGTCACCTTCTCACGTCTTCGAGGTGTGGAGATCACGTAGTATAGAGCCCGCGGGTGAGAGGTTAAATAGAAACGTGTCGTGATCTTTACAAGCATGTATCAAGTCATATCGTCATCATCTAGATAATACACCTGGGACGATTGATTCACCCACATTGATTATCACTGTATAGATATGCGGGTTTTTTTTTATATTACTTTATGCAACCTTGAGTGAATGTAATGTGGTATTTGTGTTTATGCACGGGCAGGTTCGTGCTATTTGTCCCATACTTTATACGGGCCCATAAACTCAGATTCGAGTAGGGCTGATCATTGCATTTCATCAAGTTAACCCACTGACTGTTGAATGCTCTCATTGCCATAGGCTTAGTACAGGCTTCACATAGTTTCAGTAGGCTATGGGTGAATAGCCTTAATGAATTGCTAAAAAACCTCTCCGAAAGGCCATTTTCTACCTAGCAACAGCTAAGGTGTGCAGTTTGAATTCTGACAATGGATATACATTTATTCGTAACAGGGGAATTAAATAATGCGTATCGAGGCGCTTCGCAAAGGCATATGCATTAATTTGGTTGAATTTCGAGAATGGCTTATTCTATATTTCCCCTTTCTTCCCTCTCCGTCTGACCCTTCTCCATATCTCCATCTATCTATATATGGCTTGGATTTTATCTTGAACATTTGCAACGTGAGTGCATTTTCATATCTACTGAGGCTGCCCTCCCCCCCCCCCCCCCCCCCCCCCTCGAAAAAAAAAGAAGAAGCATGTAATGAATATATCTGTTAAGTGACATCTCTTCCACATAAAATTCGAAATTGATTGCCCAATTCACCTATAATCCGTCTTCCGTATCAAAGTTTACTTCAATCAAGCAATATCTTCCTCCCTGTTAAACTTCGGTTCCCCATAATTGATTTAGACTCTTATTTACATTCTAACAGTTGTCCTAAATTGTCAAGGAACTCGAAATCCATGCCAGTTTTGAAATCCAATATACGGCGTAAATGTAGATGAATGTTCACTGTGCTATGACACTGCTCCTAGAATATCTCATCTGCCAGCTGAAATTCAATTTAAAACAAGCCAAACGAGGTAGAATATCGTGGATTTCACACTCTTCAAAAGTATTCTGACCTATAGGGACATGCACTTTATCCGCTATTCCTCAGCCACACAGCTACACTGACCCCCAAATCGCCTAAAAAATGACCGTCTTTTCGGCCATTCGGTGTCACGTCTTTTTTCTGTGCAGTGTCTTGTTCTGGGCATCGTTTCACAAAACCGCCGTAAGTACAAGTTCGCGGACATCAAATCATAACCACGTGTATTTATAAACAAATTGACACGCCATTCAATGGGATTTTGGAGAACTTGTACTTAGGACGGTCTCGTGAAACAGCGCCCTGGGACCCGATTCACAAAACTGGTCATCAGTGACAGATGACAGTTTTTTATAAGCTACCGAAATCCTTGCTTCTGATTGGTTATCAGGAGATTTGTCACTGGTTTGTGTCATTTGTCATTGAAAAAAGGCTTTGTGAAACGGGTCCCTGGTGTCGGTCTCGTTGGTGTGACTGGGGTATTAGGGACTTTTAGATTTGCGTGGACTGATACGTGTGACGTCCATTCAAGGCAGTGCATTAAAAGGACGGCGATCGCAGCAATCCACGTTGTCGTTCGGAAAATCTAAAAGTCCTTATTACAAGGGGAAGACTGGGAGCCAAGTAATATTGGAGGGTTCTAGAATAGGGGTAACAAAAACCAATCAAGGTCTCATGATCGCTTTCAAACTGGAAAACGAGAGGATAAGAACATGCAGTGGAACAATCAAATCGCACTCTGTATTATTACGTTATGAATGATGCGTATGAAAAGGGAAAGGGGGAAGGGAGGGGTATGAGGGAATGGGAGAAAGAACAGAGAGAGAGAGAGAGAGAGGGAGAGAGAGAAGAAAAAATGAGAGAGAGAGAAAGAAATAGAGGGAGAGACAAAGAGAAAACAAAAGAGAGGAAGGTAATACAAATTGAAAATAGTGGAAAAGGGTAAAATAGAGAAACTGAAAACTTATGAATAATGGAAGAGAAAGAGCTAAATGAGGATATATATAGATAGATAAATAGATCTAGATAGAAAAATAAATAGGTAGACTGATGGATAGACAGATAAATAAATATGTAGATAGATAGATGGATAGATAGATAGATAGACGAATAGGTAGATAGATAACTAAATAGCTATACAGATGGATAGATAGATACATAACAAAAAAAAAGTAGATAGATAGATAGATGAGGTAGATAGACAGGGAGTTAGAAAATAAAAGAAAAAAACCAAAATATTAAGTGTTGGTTTGGCCGTATACGAAAGAAATATCAAGCTTCATCATAGGCTAATACAATTACTTAATTAAACTTCAAAGCGTTAATCAGGTGATTGAGAATCATGACATTTACAAAAATAATCGAACGGTTAGTGGCAAAATAATGTGCATCGCGCGGGAAAACCATAACACATTACCTCATAATGTATCAGACTGAATGACTATGTGCTTGTGGGCGCATCATCTAAATTGCATGCATGCAATTTTTTAATAGGATCGTGACTTTTTTTGATGGAGTACAGTGACAGAACCGGGTCATCATCAAAAGGCCTCAGAGAATACGAAATTATATTTATACCTCTATCTCTATAATACAGGCAGACATATAGTTCCTTGGAAATATATGAAATGTCATACCGTATCAATGTTGGAAAGTGGAACTATACGGCATGATCAGCTTCAGAAATCGCTTATTGAGGAATGATGTTGCATAGAGAAGAAAAAAGGAGGTGAGAAATGTAGGGACATAGGGCGTGTTTATGCTCAACTTTTTCTGGCCAGAATCAGGCATCTGTTACGCGTTTAGTTTAAAACACGGTTGCGTCCATGCTCACTTTTGTAGAATCACCGAAAAACGGCGATCACGATAGCCGATCGTAAACTCACAAAAAGATGCGTTTACAATTTGTAAACGCGTTTAAATGGGGTCAACGCACTGACCTCTAGTGGGTTTACGTAGCATGCACAGTGAAGGTTTGCGAATCCAGCTGGAAGACCTATTAAGGCCACACAGGGAGAATTGCCTGGAGGAGCCTGAGAAGTGAGCATAAACAGTACACCATGGAACTGCGATTACGACGAGCGTTTACGATGAGCGTTACAAATCGCTCATTCTGCCTTCAAAATTTAAGCTTAAACGCACCAAAAGAGAGAGATAGAGTGAACACAAAAAAAGGGGACTGATGGGGAGAGAAAATGAGAAAGAGAAAAGAGAAAAGATATACGCGATGGGTGGTAGAGTATGTGTGGGTGTGTGCGGGTGTGTATGTGTGAGCGAGATAATGATGTTATTGTTAGAGTGAGAGGGGAAAAGGTGTACGTGTCTGAAATAAATTAATAAACCAGGTTTAAATACCTATCCTAAATACATTTTAGAGGTCATAGTTGTGGAGATGAAGTCTAGCCTTTTCGGTCAGTAAACATAAAGTTGTCTCTTGCAAAACTCGATAGACCATAATCATGAGAGCCCCTAAAATCAAGATAAAAGGGACGATGAATTTTATCAATCCGATGCCTTTATTCTTCTCAATCCGCTCCCCCTCAGCCAATATCCATTGTCCGGCAAATTTTTAGCAAGAACGTGTCGAATAATTCAATGCTTTACATGCTTTCTCAAAAGACACGATTAGAGAATGTATTATATCTCACAAGATTATTCCAAATGCCATCTCCGATTCTTGTTGATACCTGCTTGCGAGATTGTATTCGTATTGCCTTATTATTCATGAAAGATCGAAGCACGTCAAAAAGGTTTTAATTGCAGCAATATCTTGGTTTTTCCGGGAGACTTCTTGCTTCCATCTCGCTCATTTCCTTCTTCTTTCTCTTCAAATTACCCCTTCTTTGCCATTGTGTCGTATCCACTGATGAAAGCGTAACACAATACCATTCATAATACACTGACATTGTGTTGTGTGTGTGGATTGAGGTGCGTGGATAATGTGTGTGTATTCATGTTTTTTGCGATAACTTGTGTCTGGTATAATAATCACACCAGTCTTGCTTAATAAGCTGGAAAATATTTGAAACGTAATGATCCTCTTTTTCAACTCCAGTCAACAGCGATATACAGTATATCAACCGTCTAATCTTAATAAAGTGATGTTGATCCATTGCGGTTTACTTGCTATTGGTGTACTCTCCACTTATTCAGTGCAATTATACACCCGTTTAACTCCATAGAAAAATTCCATTAGAAGTGCATTAGGGTTAAAAAAAATATCTAATAGTTGATAGTTAAACGTGGTTTTCCTCTCGTCTCATCTCAAATGTTTAAACCGCTAGATTACGACGCCTCTTTCTTTTTTAAAATGTTTATCTTGAGCGATAGATGTAATTTTGCCATTTATAAAAAAGGTAAAAGAAAGAAGAAAAAAAAAGGGTATGAAAGTAGACGTTGCTTCCTGATGAGTTTTTAATGAATGTACTTTCTACGCGAGGTAAAAATAAACACATAGGTGTATCTATAAAAATGATATGGAGTGTATTGTTATCAACTTTGACGTACCAATTTTCGATCTCGTTTGATTCCGGATCACCACTTTACCTTGTCCGCTTGTGTTTTTTTCTTCGTTCATCTCCAATTTTTGTTTTTATTGGAAAAAAAGGAGGACACCTCATGAGATGTCTCTTTTTTATACTACATCTGTACTTTGTTTTTACGTTATTCGTTTCGAATTGATCACACTTTTTGTATGTAGGCGAAGGATTTTGTTGTTTTTGTGTGTGTGAGTATAGGTGAAGAATACATAGACCGAGAAGATCTAAGAAAAAGATTAATATCAGGCAACAAACTATGAAACAGAATCTTTGTGACAGGTGTACATGACTTGTTTGAGAACAACATGTCCTTCCCCAACCATACGGAAGAGGACATGAAAAATGTTAATACTCTTGATACTGGTTATAATGATAATGGGAACAAAATATTAATTTTAACTAAACCAGCGGATAGAGCGTGGTCATTTTGTTCGCTTTATGTTTTACTGTACGTTACGTTAACTATTTGTGCAAGCTGATTTCTAGAAACACAGGTATTTTAAATAAACTAAAACACGAGTTCCCAACCCATATTTTGTTATCTCTGTATAACACCTTAATTTTACTTTACCTTAACTACGGTATTCTTGCCTGGGGAAACGGGACCAAAGCCCAACTTGAAAAACTTCTCATTATTCAAAAACGGGCAATAAGAAACATAAATCATGCGGGATTCCTTTCCCATACTAGTCAACTGTTTTTTAATAACAAAGTTCTCCGAATTGGTGATGTGTATGTGTACAGCGTAGGAGTGTTTATGTATCAATTAACTATAAATGAGTTACCTGCTGTTATTTGTGCACTCTTCGTACGAAATAATACAATCCATTCTTATTCCACTCGTCAACGTAACCTATTTCACCTTCCCCTTACACGAACTTTGTTTGCTCAAAAAAATATCACTTTTACGGGCCCTAAACTTTGGAATGACCTCCCCATTGAATTCACAGAATCAACCTCACTATATTCGTTCAAGCGCAAGCTGAAATGTCATCTCCTAAGCAATTACGCTTTAATGGTAGAAGAAGCTTGATGTTACTTTTAATAATTACTGTCGATGTTCAAACTGAATGTTTCTTTTAGTTTGCTGTTGTTACCCTGTGAATTGCCATTGCGTACGGGTAGTGAAAATGTTATACAAATATTGCTAAGTGTATGAATATTGTTTATTTTTCTTCATAATAAGTTTCAACTTAATCAAATTACGTTTTTTTTTAATATACACAAGACTATGTCATTGTTGTAACTTTCGGAGCCTATGACCTACAAGCATTGCTTTCTCTTTAGGCTCCATCATATTTCTTCCCTTATTCAACTTAGTCTTATGTATCATTCTTTTTTGTTGTTTGTATAAACGCATCCTAAAATGAGTTCAAAATGTAACATGCTATATGTAATGATGTACTATACAACATGTGAGAAATATGAAAATAAACTGAAACTGAAACTGAAACTGAAACTGTATGCGCTATTTGCAATCCTTTGGTTCAGAGGTATGCGTTGATAATACAATCGCATAATTACAATCGCACCTGTCGGCGGTAAGATTGCAACGGTTTTTATATATGCTAATTATCTTTTCTATGGATTTTAAAGGCACGGATGTGGAAAAGGGTAAAATTGCACCATAATGAACTTAATATAATATTGAAGGCAGCGCCAGGGGCTAGCCGTTAACTGAAAATTACTTTTAAATCTACGATCAGGCCCCTTAGAGGTTTAAACGAAGGTCGAACAGTTTTCAGGTTGTCTATCAATCCCTTCACATAACTTTTCTTTTGTTTTTACATGATTGTCTTCGTTTTCTCTTTCAAACATTCTACACAGAATCGATGATCCTTATTTTAACCGTCTTCAGTAATTATAAATAATACATCTCCCCCAAATAGCTATAGTCTTTAGCAAAATGTTGCTGATAACTAACGTGAAGACAAAGAAGACAGAATGTTGCAGTATTCTATACACATTAGTGATCAAGTACACTTTTGCTATTTACGTAGGATTATGTCTAGATTATGTGACATTTATGTTAACTTTAAGGACCATTCATGAATAGGCAAGATCGTCGCTCCCTTCAATAATAAATTAGGGCTTTTCCCGTTTAAATCCGTTTTAGAGGAGGGTGGCGCCGGTGTAAGTAAGCATTCTCAGTTTATACCCGACTTTGGATAAAGACAGCGGGGACTATGAATGGGGCCGTCTAAAAAGTAAGGGGCACCAGGGGTGGTGGGTGAAATTGGAAGAGAACAAGGACATCGACTGTGGATAGAATATATGGAAGGGGTCGCATCATTTTTATTTGATCCTCTCCCCTCTCATTTTTGAAATTTCTTTCCTTGTTGTTTTTTTGTTTTTTGGGCGATTCGTTGGGGAGCAAGCGCATCCGTGGGCCCCCAGCATCTGTACCAATGCTCAGATATTTGGTGTCACAGCGTAAATAATCGCTTTAAATCAACTTACTGAGTAAGATTAGTAACTCACAGGATCAGCTTTGCTCCTAATTGCTCGTAAAATTGACCCAACTGAGGAAATGAAAAGCCTGAGATGTGTAAATAATTACAAGTAGGCTGGCACTATCTCCTTCGTTGCTATGTTCACATCTCATACCGATAGCCTAATTTGTCTGCATGTGTATCAACTAGGATATTGTTTCGATTTTGCCCAATATTTAAGCTTATGTGAAATGCGTGGTTGAGTTTTTAAGATAAATGTTTGTATGATGATATTGCAAATAAAACAAGAAGAGGAACGAGTGAAAGAAAAGTTTGAAGCTCATGACAACATGAGAATTTCAAGAGAGCGGTGTACTTGTACACGAACACGCAGGAGGGGAAGGAGGAGGGTGAGATGAAGTAGAACAAGATGAAGATGAAGATGAAGGAGAAGGAGAAGAAGATGAAGATGAAGGAGAAGAAGAAGTAGAAGAAGAAGAAAAAGAAAAAGGAGGAGGAGGAGGAGGAGAAGAAGAAGAAGGAAAAGAAGAAGAAGTAAAAGAAGAAGAAAAAGAAGAAGAAGAAGAAGAAGAAGAAGAAGAAGAAGAAGAAGAAGAAGAAGAAGAAGAAGTAGAAGAAGTAGAAGAAGAAGTAGAAGAAGAAGAAGAAGAAAGAGGAGAAGGAGGAGGAGGAGGAGGAGAAGGAGAAGGAGAAGAAGAAGAAGAAGAAGAAGAAGAAGAAGAAGAAAATTATGACGATAATAATCAGACCAGTAGAACGCAGATGAAATGGGAGATAATTACCAAAACAAATATAAGGAACAAAATGTAACAAAAGGGTTAACGGCTCTACAATAATAGATTAAAACCGACGAAACTGAGAAAAATAAGATTGTGTCAAACAGATAGTTAAAGACTCTACCAACTGAAGATGTTGACACGCCATGGTGTGTATAATTTTCCTCGCCTGCTCGTAAAAAACACTCATCATACATTCAAATTATGATGAGAAGACAGCCATCACAGCTGTTTACGTACTGGTTCCACCATCATATCGAATGGTGATGCTGTCTAACCATGCAGTTTTCATTTCCCAAGTGGCTATTTTTTTTTTAGCGTGTGACCAAGTTGTTAGTGATAAGCGTTTTTCCATTTATTTTGGGCCAGTATTTCAGGGACCGTCGCTCATGCTTGGGTAAGAGAGGGATGATCGAGTGAGAGAGATGAAGGCGGCATGATTTTTGTTTGTTATGCTGAACTGGCGGAAAAGCAGCATATTATGCGCAGGACTGACCTAGAAAATGGCGCCATTCGGAGAAAAATGATGGTAAAGATTAATAATTATGAATACTTTGATGAACAAAAGATTCAATGCCCCTCTGGCTCTCAATACATGGTACCATGTTTGAAATACGTTTAGAACGAAAACTGAAACTTGAATCTTGAATCTTGAGAATTAAAAATGTGTGTGTGCGTGTGTGTATGTGTGAGTGTGACAGAGAGAGAGAGAGAGAGAGAGAGGAGAGAGAGAGAGAGAGAGAGAGAGAGAGAAGGGAAGGTGGGTAGGAGTGGGGAGGGGCTTCGAAGAGTAAGCTTTAAAGAACTCACAATTATAAGGATCTTATTTTAATATCATATTATTTGGCCCCATTTTATTCTCAATTTCTTGTGCTTTCCTAAACCCCCCATGTTTTGCAAATATTCTGTCGCTCCCTTTCTTCGTCGACGAGGTGAGTAGAGGGGGGGGGGGGGGGTGTGGGGAGGGGTGCAAATTACATACCCGAGAGAATAACGGTTATTATACTATAAAACATAACTCCTTCCTATTCGCGACTAGAGAGGATGAAAATAAATTGATCAGTTTGGTGGTGAGATATATAGGTAAGCTGATTATTGTGTGATAATAATCCTCAAATAAGGTCAAGGACGTATCATGAGATGATTATATTCATAAACAGGTGATGCACCGAAGGCGTGGATTCGATTGAAGCTCATATTTGATTAACTTTTGCATCAACATCTCACAACCAACGAATACAAACATAAATTTTATAAGACAGGAAAAAGCTATATCTCCTGTTTTTATACCTCGATTATGAACCCACTGTTTATAATTGCATTGTCATATAGTGAAGAAATCGTATTCAAATAAAGTTGAATAATACAAACTTGTGTCTGTTGTATGAGTGTCATTGGTATTTCCTTTAATGCATACAAAATATCAAAGCGTAATGACCGAAAGAAAAGCACGAAATGGAGTCCCTCCCCCCCCCTTTTATGACCATTTGTGGAATATTGTATCCGCATGTTGTTTTAATTCATTTTACAAAACAGGTATAAAAGGAGGAAGGCGGAAAGGAGATTCTCTTTCTCTTGACTTAACGCTCTACATGATAATCAGCTTTTAATTACCCAAAATTGTTTTTGAGTAATTGATGTTAGAATAGTGTCATTTTTTTCTCCATTTAATTAATTAGCACATTAATTTGTTTAGTCTATGAAATGTGATTTTTATAACAGGCGTCGTATTAAGACAAGAGCTGCTAAACGATTCCAAAACATAATAGAAAATATTATTTTAGGCCCTGATGGTGATTTTTGTTCTCGCAATGATGCCCACATGCAGAGAATAGTGTATGGAAAGTGCTTTAAACCTAAGCCGCGTGCACTATGACACAAGTTGGCAAGATTTGTCACTTCTCGTATTATGCTTCATTAAAAGGTAATAATCTTCCCGCGTTATCGCCTATATGCTTCATTAATTCCTAATCATAATTACTATCCACTAGTTTTTGCCGAGACTCATCAGGCAGGATGCTAGAATAGTTTTGTTTTTGGATATGGGCAGGGAACTTTCAGTGGGGGGGGGGGGGGGGGGGGTGTTCTTGAATTCAATTTTTGTCTTGTTCCTAGCTTAAATATATTTAGAGTTTATACTATAATCAACATTTTTTGGGGCGGCTTGATTTTTTTGGATTTAAAAAAATAATTTGTTTGGATTTTTTGTTGTTTTTGTTTTGTTTTGTTTTGTTTTTGTTTTTGTTTTTTTTTTGGGGGGGGGAGCTATTTCCCCACACCCCCTCTTGATATCACTACTGAGACTCTTAAAGAAACTTTGTCTTTGACTTACGACCTGCCATGATATTTAGACATAAATTAATGTAAGACTCTGTTTGTTTTTATCAACTTCTTCTCTACTGGTAAATTACCGCTTTGGTTATGGTGTAACGTTGTCGTGTTTGGATTCGTTCTTCATTCTTTCATCAGGGAGAGGGAGGGGAAGAGAGGGAGAGAGAGAGGGGAGAGTGAAGGGGGAGGGGATATATATATATATATATATATATATATATATATATATATATATATATATATAACTGGTGTTCCAGAATACGCCTATATATATAGGCGTATTCTGGAACACCAGTTGTCATGTCAGAGTTGAGAATTCTCGCACTTTTATATATATATATAGAGAGAGAGAGAGAGAGAGAGAGAGAAAAAAAAAAAGTTCAAGACGTTTCACCTTGTGGCATTGTAATTTAACATTAACATAGCGGCAATGATCAGGTGGCCTGGATACCTTAATTCCAATTTTCTTGGAAAAATCATTGGGCGCAATCAGATATTGAACGCCAATTCATTTTCATTAAGCCATATCTTTTAAAGGAAAGATGTGTTCGAAATGCCCTCTAACCGTGCATGCCAACAGGAAACAAAAAATCTTTCCGTTTGGCATGGAGCTTTCGTAAGCGAGTAAAATCGGTTTCCATGGCAACGCATCCTATCTATTTCAGTTTTCCTGTTTTGCTCTGCTGGCTATCTGTATATTGTATATTGGGGCGACTTTCATAAGCGTTCTCTCTCTCTCTCTCTCTCTCTCTCACTTTCACTCTGCCACTCTCACTTAAAATCTGACCTCGTTCATTTAGTATATTCTCAATTTTTTGCAGTATGCAACGTACTGTATAGACTATAGAGGATATGCCTTACTTTTTTTTTATTGGATTCGTTTCGTTTTATTTTTACCAAGAAATTTCAAGATACTGAGTTTCAAGCTAATTTCCATTACTTGTTGTTATTCTTACTTTCTGATTCCCCCCCCCCCGTCCAAAAAAACAAAGTTTTTAGTGGGTCTACGGCATCTTGGGTGACCCAGATACTCAAATATCAATCTATTACAGGATATATTTCTTCTTCTGCTTGTTCTTCTTTTTTTAATTCTTCTTCTCCTTCTTCTTTTTCTTCTTCTTCTTCTTCTTCTTCTTCTTCTTCTTCTTCTTCTTCTTCTTCTTCCTCTTCTTCTTCTCGAGGACCCCTTCATGATATTTCCTCTTGTTATTCCTGACATTAAGAGAAAGAGAGAGAGAGAGAGAGAGAGAGAGAGAGGAGAGAAATAAGAGAAAAGGGCAGGGCAGTGAAAGTATTCTTTAAAAGACAGCTGACAGAGTTATTAAGGGCTTCGAAGTAACTTGATAAAGGAAGTGATCAGTGGAAAATGGGAGGGAAGAAAGGATGGAGAAAAAAAACTCTATAGCTCATAATATGGAAACTATAAGAAAAATCACTGCGATAGGGAAACGATTGCAAAACTAGGCATGAGAGACAGTGAATTTATTTATCATATAAGTTGAAAAATGGAACACCTATCTGAAAGTGTCCCAACCCCCTTTTTCTCGGCTACTGATTTTGGCGAGCCCCCGTTTTCTTATTTTTGTCTGTATTGGTATTGAGCCCACTTGATGTATACTGTCCATGTATATTGTCCACTTATTGATGCAATCAGCTGTCCTTGACGTCTGGTTTTATTGATCAGGCGATACATCAATTTTATCAGTCAGTCTTCTTCAAAAAAACGATTTACGCGTTGATAGAATTGGGCAGTTACGTCGTATTACATGTATGAGGGAGAGAGGAGGGAGCGAGAAGAGAGAGAGAGAGAGAGAGAGAGAGAGAGAGAGAGAGAAGAAAAAACGGGGGGGGGGGGGCAACGACAGGTAGAAGTGAGGGCGCAGAAGGGTAGAGATATGGAAGCTTTGGTAAATAATGAAGTGAATCTTGCTGCATGCATCACAGATCACGAACAAAATTACAAAATATCTCTCTTTCGGAATTGTATTGGTAAAATCTTGCCACGATTAGAAAGGAAGAGTAGGAGAAAACAACACACTCTCATTTTCGGAAGAAGAAAAAAACGGATCCAGAATACATATCCTACAAAATGATCAGCAAATTGAGAGTGACCTAAAAGCCGGATGAAGTTTTCAGGCCTTTCTGGGGGATATTTAACCAGTGCAGTGGATACAATCCGTGACCAGAAAAGCAAGCAGTGAACGGGAGCCCCTCAAGCTCTTGCTAGTGTTTGATCTGTCCTGGTCATATAGGACGAGCTATTTGGGAGATTGAATAGGATTCACTTCCTACATCATTCATCATTTCATTTGCACATCTCTGAACATGAGGTAAGAACAGTTTTCTTCACATAATAATATATGAACTATACATGAGCTATATACCATCGAAAATCATTCCTCCCCTATGAAATAAGAGAACCTTAATTTATCGCTCATTAATTTTATTACAAGTACCTCTTAGTAATGTGTTTAAAAACTACCCATTTATCTCTCCAATTGTACTTAGAATCCGTCTGATGTAATACACAATACTTACAGGTGCTTGGTAGCTTTGCAAAATACTTGAAAATAAATTAGAAAGTGAGTAATAAATGATATATATATAGTCCTATTGCTATGAGTGTAATTAATGACAGGAAAGTGAGAGGAAAAAGCGTAGCTCTAAAATCAAACCCGATAATATTCTTAACGGACACTCTTTTAAAAACGACGTCGTTTACTTCATCACTGGCATGGACTTCTCATGAAACAACCTTTGAATGAAATGTAAGAAAACGGTTTATAAACAGCAGCCTTGAAAATCTTATCAAAAAGTTTATATGAAGATGTCTTTCCGATCGATTCGGAATGGTGTTCCTTTACAAGCTATTTCAATTTCAGAAATGGACGCCCCAATCGATGAGGTGGTATCTATATAAGTACCTCCATTCCTTCTGATTTGGGATGCGCTTCCTATAAGACGGAGGTCAGGGGGCCATTGAGATGGAGGAGATGACGATGAGGAAGGAGGAAGGGTGTATGAGAAGAGGGGTCTAATCAATTGGTCGTGTAGTGTTGATGTATCATGTCGTTCATTCATTGATTGCGAGACCTCAAGCCTTTAGCGCTTGCTTGATCCTCGCTCGGTTACTCCACGAATTAGGGTCCTTTCACATCGGTACTGACTGGTAACTATAGCTATTTCTGACTCTTTACTTAAATTTGTTTAAATTTTGTTTGAATTTGTTTTTTGTTTGTTTTGTGTTTGTTGTTGTTGACTTGACTGCTAATTTAAAAAAAAAAGGTGTATGCTCGTATGTAGCAACCAGGGGGCCGACGGCTTTAATTTACCTCCGAGGGACTTGGTAATGAGGATTAATGCCTTATCAAACGGGACTATAGCGCATCGACTTGGTTTCGAACCCAAGACCTCCCAGTTATAAGACCACTGCTCTACCACTAAGCCATCGCACTTCCTCTGCAAATTCGATCACAAAGACTTTCAAGAAATACACTTAAGGAAAATGTCAATGCCCTATAGCATTGCCAATATAAATCAAGTTCTGTTACGTTATATGTAATTGTATTGTTCACAGATTTTAAAAGGTATTTGGACAAGGCTACTGAAAATTCTTCGTGTTTATTCATTTTTCATCAGTTTCGATAGATTCTAAATAGACCTGCTATAAAAATCAACCTTTTTTTAAAAGTATTTTTAATTTAAGACACTCTAATATTCTGGAACGAAGGGTGAATGAAAATATGCAGTATAATATTGCAACATTTATCAAGCTTTATCAACACCTTCTCAAATCTATGGCTCTCTTAATCGTCACTCTAAAAAATGATGGTCTTAACTTTGATGTGTGAAACGACCTCGACCTCGTCACTATTAATACCCATCGCTCACGTTTTTACCAAGCGAATTGGATGAGACGAAATGGCCTGTTCAAATAGGCACTTAGCCGGTTAGACGCGTAACCCAAACTCCCTCTTAGGCTCCTCTACGAGTCTCATCTGATGGGAGGCAAGGTGGTTTCATGATTCAATTTGACCGACATCTTCTCGCCTTTCCTCGGCTCACTGACTTAATTCAGTGGACACAGGTGCATGAACTTTCCCTTAAGATCGGGAGATCAACCTTAACGACCGAAGCTGGTCCCGTTAGAGAGCAGCACATGAGCTCGGATGTTGAGTCATGCATGACTGTGACAAAGTTCCCCGATAGGTCACACCATAGTTTTTTCGTGTATTCATAAATTCATAAATTCATAAACATATCACCATGTCTTAATTATGTTTCATCCTCTGTGCACTCATATTTTGCACAATACATCTATTTCCCTTCACCCCTCTTTCCCCTCTCTTTCCCCCCTCTCATTCTTATATTTCTTTCGATCTCTACTCCCTTCTCCATACATTGTATTTGTATCCCTACCTCTTTTTTTTTGTATTCGCTTCTGTCACTGTCATTCTAAGTTCTGTCTCTCTATCTCTATCTAGCTTACTCTCCCTATGAAATAATATTGTTATTTCACAAACGCTCACACACAAAATACACACCCTCTATCTCTCTCCTCTCGTTCTGTCACCCCTCTCTCTCCCTATAAACTATCAACTCATTCACAATACGCATACACGCACCCTCACACACCTCCCCCCTCGCTCTCTATCCCGTTTTTTCACCTCTCTCTACCCCCTCCCCTCTCTCTTTCTCTCTCTCTCTCTTTACTTTAACCCCTTAGGAAAATGGAATTTGAGGTCGGTGCAAAAACTGCTGAGAATAACATACACATGCAAGAAAATAGCAATACTCTCTATAACGAGCAGACGACATGCCTCGATATCCTGTATCAGCGCCGTTGTTGTTTCGTGCGAGTGACGATATACATCGGTTTTGGCGCCATATTCGTGCGATCTATGGTAGATGTGAAAAGGTGCATGGCGGGAAATCCTATTTACCGGCACAGCGTGGCAAATTCTTAAAATAGTTTGACAGGATAATCCACACATGGG
Source organism: Strongylocentrotus purpuratus (assembly GCF_000002235.5). Lineage (NCBI taxonomy): Eukaryota > Metazoa > Echinodermata > Echinoidea > Camarodonta > Strongylocentrotidae > Strongylocentrotus > Strongylocentrotus purpuratus. The sequence continues at coordinate 14,923,618 of NW_022145596.1, forward strand.
TTTATTTCTGATTAAATTTCAACGAGTTTCTATTGGAGAGGCGCCATTTTATACCCAAGTAAGATTTCATAATGACGTAGATTCAATCACATAAAGTAGTTTAAGTGATCCTCCCACTTTTGTATGACTGAATGATTATTTCTCCCCTCTTATCTTTCTTCGATAATCCATTCGTTTGATTCTACAGACAATCAGGCTTGAATAAGCTACCACGTAACCCAACAGCCGTCAATATCCTTACCAAAGTATAGTAATCTTTCTTGCAGTAGTAAGAGAGTTATTGGTCACTTCAATATTGCTATTTGTACAAGTAATTCTCCTTATAAGCCACCATACTGACAAAATATAGTTACGATTTACATCGCGAAAATCGAAGAAAATGGGGAAAATACTGTAAAATTCAATATTTCATTTTAATGTCTGAGAGAGACTGAATCGTAATAGTCCCTTTTAAAGTTATTGAGTGCCATTTTGTATAATACGTGGTATAATGCCATCATCAAATTGCAATTAGATAGCTTTAAATGAATGTCATAGTCTGCCGAGTTTAAAGGATACACCCTCATACTACGTGTATTACAAACTGGACGCAGTAAGGCAGAGGATGAAACCTACTCTTATCGCTCCCATTTGTTTTTACGTTTACCTGGACTTATTTTTCACAACTATTTAAAATGAACATTATCATACATTGGAACTTTATATAAAGGCCACTTTAATGAGACCCAAAACGACTACTTACAGGCAGATGGCCTTTGTGTACAGAGTCCTAGAAACTAATACAATATTTCAATGGAAATTATGTTCAGAGAAGCTAATAATGTGTTGCTAATAGACGGGTTGTCGCTAAAGTAGATATAATGGTATTTTCAACTTTATGTCAATGAATGTGACTCCAAGAAGTCCATTTTCGAATGATTTTCAAAAAGCTCTTTTTTAACCATCATTAACTCCCGTTATTTTACATACACAAGCAAGACAGTACTGCACATAATGACATATTAGAGTAGCTTCGATCTCCTCTTTTTCCTCTCTCGACGTTATTTTTGTTCTGCCTGCCTACCTAGCTGTTTTTAGAATAAATTCGACTCCCGCTCTGATGTCGGCTGAATTTAAGCTAACCGCACACACTCAGAGCAATCGATGTTGACAGAACTGTCGATGCTCTTCTGCTAAAAACGTCCATCTGTACCCGCAAACACACTTCACTGTCACTGACAATGAATGTGACAGTTTTCTTCCGCAACAAGACATGATTTCTTTGTGTAAGAACGCCATTAAAATATCTATTTTCGTCCTTCTATTCATTTTGATATAGGACATTATCATTTACGTCTCATTCATTATTTTGTTCGATAATAATTTTCACGAAGATGAAGTTTAATAATTAAGGGAAGGTTGTGCATTCGACTGAAATGATGACGAGTACTTAAATAATGCCTGGGTGATTTCACAGTTTTTTTTGTCACTCCGAACCAAGCATCACTTACACACTGTCGGCTTCACAGAGATAATTATTATTCCTCATCACTGTGGGTGAGGCGCATGCAGAAAATGAGAGGAGAAAGTTAATACAGAAGACAGAACGAAGATAAGAGAGAGAGAGAGAGAGAGAGAGAGAGAGAGGGGGGGGGGGGGTGAAAAAGAGTGGGGGGGGAGTATCGCGTTAGTTTTTGATCGCTTGTTTGAATAGATTGGTTTATTTATTTTAAAAAACTCATACCCACTCATTTTAGCACTCAAGAAGGATTCCAAGGTGCAAAAATCAAAGATTTTCAGTATCACTGTTGTAAAAAGTCGTATTCATATATCTTATCTATAGTTTTTTTGAAAGATAAAATAAGATGCTTCAATATTGAATACGGCGTATATGCCTACACTAATCAACATGAGGATTTTGAAGACGTTCAAATAAGCAATCGTAGTGGGACCAATCGAATGGTTTGAACATGAGCCAAGATGGAATCGAAAATCGACATTAAATCAAGTAGACTTTGGGGGGCTGTTTGCATTGAAGACTGAAAAAAAAATGAAGCAGTTATAATTGTAATCTTGATATTTCTTGAGGATGATAAAACTGAAACTCGATTATACGAATGACATTTGTATTTGGATATTATGCTGACCGAAATTAAAGTTTCATATCCCTACAGTCCGATGCTATGGTCGTGTCCCCGAGTAACCCTAGACTGGTGCGAAGACTGGTGCAAAGACTCTATCCCAAGGGTCTAGTGAATGGGATTAAAGATGATGAAGAGGAGAGATGGAGATTGGGGGGGGGGGGGTGGGGGGAGAGAGAGAGAGAGAGAGAGAGAGAGAGAGAGAGAGAGAAGGGGAGCTTGAGAGAGAAAGGGTGAGATAGAGAGAGAGAGAGAGGGGTGAGAGAGAGAGAGGGGGGAGAGATACAAAGAAGAGAGACTGAGAAGAGGAGAGAGAGAGAGAGAGAGAGAGTGTGGGGGTGAGAGTGAGAGAGGGAAGCATATATGGAGAGACAGAGAACGAGGGAGGGAGAGAGAGGGGGAAGAGGGTGAGATTGAGAGAGGGAGGCAGAAATGCAGAGAAAGAGAACGAGAGGGAGATAGAGGCAGAGAGGTGATATATATATATATATATATATATATATATATATATATATATATATATATATATAGAAGATTAGACAGGGAGGAGAGAGAAGAAAAAGAGATGGAGAATACATTCATCAGTGTATTAGTATATAAATTTTTGTGTATGTAGTTTTATTTCGTTTTAATATGACCGCTACTTTGTTACTTTTCTCATGAATATTGCTTGTCATGATTATGTTTTGGCCTCTTTAAAAAGCAGCTTTAGGCTGACATGGGCAATTCAATCCATGAATTTCAGAAAGGAGAATATTTATCAGCTAAAGAATGGTGAGAAGGAATTATTAGGGAGAATGAGAACAGGAAGAAGAAAAGTGATAGAGTGTTCATTTGAAATTAAAAATAGTCAAAAATACATAAAATTATTCTGCTTTGAATTTCTTTTGGGGAGAAATTCTTTAGCCCTTGCAGCCATCATGATTCATTTTTACAGATATTTCAAAATTGAATGATTTATAGATAATTTTATGATAATACTATATAATCATTGTGTATAAAATAAACATTAAAAATAATTTATTGATGATGTTTCCAGTTGATTTTGCACTGATCAAGGTAAAGCACTTCATTTTATAATAATTCATTAATTATTATACATTCACATTTCCAAACCATACACAAAATCAAAAGTAGATCATAATGTTGAGCTGATATTATTTATCCTATTCTACTTTATGTAATGTTTTTTAATTGTCACGATTCAGTGATGAATGTTTATTCTAATGAAATATCAATACTATCATTTCAATTCAAGTCAATTCAATGACGAGACAAAACGAAGAAAACCTTTCATATTTTGTTTTACTCGTGCTAAAAAACTGTTTGATATTCCGTATTACATTTCTCCCTCCTTCCTCTCAAAGGTGATAATTAGAAGACCACTACGAACATCATGAAAATGGCCAACCCATATCGAATATTGGATGAACTGTGTTATCTAATTGAAGGGGCAGAGATAGAACATAAAATGCTTAGAGCATGTGCCCTCATTTTCCCCCTTTAATTCATTTCGCGGCTCATTGTGTCGGTGATGGTGACCTTTCCAATGTAAATAAAACGTGTTTCATAGACACACTATTTCTGGATTATGAAAACATGATAATCATGTTAGTAAGGTAATAATGTCGTTTCGAGGGTGGCCGATGTGTGTGTCTCTCCCGCCTTCTGCATGTGGTAATTCCAACAATAATTTATGTGCTCAACGCTGCTCAATTTTTGAAGTTGTTATGAAGGGGTAGGCATGATCATGTTTAGTTCCGTTCTTGCTCTGTAGTGTATGATACATTTGGATGCTATTATCAAATAAATACTGAGTGAATCTAGATATTCAGGATGATATTGAATTATATCTTATACAATTTTTCTTAATTAATATTGTGTGCATAATTGGTTGTAAATAATCTCCTCGCTGCAACGCTTAACGTGTCTTGCTAAATTCATTTTTCATTCTCAGTTGCTCACACCCCCTCTACCGACGTCCTGCGTTCAAAGTAATAAAATACTAAAAGTCAGAGGCAATTTCAATTGTATTTACCATTCAATGATAACATTGATATAAACTGATATGATCTTGAAAAGCATATATTTTTCACACTACTTGTTTGTTTTTAATAGGCTAGTAAACTTTTACATGCCAATAAATCTTATTGTACGACCATTTACTTTAGAGGTCCTGTATATATACAACCAGAACAAGTGCAAGGACGTTGTAATAGATAAAGGGGAGAGGGGGGTGTCTACCCCTCATTGAAAACTTTCTGCCAGCAAATTGCAAAACAGACTCGTTTTGAAAAAAAAAAGCTTTTTGGGGAAAAGCTATGGAACATATTTCGGCAAATCTTAAATCAGAGAATGGGGAAGGGAGTGAACAAATATTTCGTTAGCTTGTCAGCAAATTTGTTCCGAAATACCCCCCCCCCATCCAAAACTATCTTTTGATGCCCCTGGGTAACTATCTCAATAAGGAAATATGTGACCCTGTTAAACATTTGGAGATAGACATCTTTAAAAAAATGATTAATTGAAATCATCTCTCTGAAGATTTGACAAGACTAAACAAAATATTTAAAAAATAACACTATCCCCCTTAATTATTCAAAAGAAAAAAAGGTTCAAAGTGAATAGCTCAATACCCACAGCAATTAGGGGTATTCAGCTATTAATCAATTAAAATCAAGGAAATCTGACAAATTGATTTTAGGGGGCTAACGGATACTGAACTGATCTTTAATTCCCAGTGCATGCGCTACGAAGTACAGACGAACTTGCCAAAGCACGGAGTGTAAACAAACGGATAAAGAACTTGGCAAATAAGTGTTACATTCCAGCCAGTCGTCAAATCACAATAATTTATGTGTTCTGTTAGACGGAATTCCGAGGAATTGAATTAGGTTAAAGAGATTCGAAAGAACTTTGATAAGATTTTGTATGTGGATGTCATCGTGTCAGGTGCTTTAATGATGTTGTAATACATGGAAATTCGTGTCGTTTTTGCTGTGAATTATGGCTCTTCACTGAATATGGAATATGTTTTTTTTTTTCCTATAAAACGTTTGGTACTGCCATTGAATTAAATTGAATACTTTAAAAAGTCTGGATATCAATGAGGTGAAAGTATACTATATCTTGGTAAAATGCAGGACTCTGTCAAATGATTGGACTTGTTATGCTCATGAACCCTTTTCTGTATTAACATTTACTTCATAAACTATCATGTATATTCACCTGCTACACGGTCAATGAACATGGTCAGTGCGTCCATACCAAATTTCCCCCTATTTTATCGCCGCCCATAATATAAATCTGCCGATATATTTCACAACGTATTGGACAGAATATTGAGATGGCACCTTGCTACACATAAGATTATCTTAATCGCTGGATGCACTACGTCTGGTAGGACCTCACACCGTATGGATAGTGAAATAGGAATTAATCTATGCTTAATCCGATGTATAAAATCATATGGACATATTTTACAAGTTGTTCTGCCTGGGTGGATTATAAACAGTAGCCTATAGTATCCGTGATACGTTTGTTTTTGGTATCAGATTGAGTAGTTCAATACCACCTGTAAGATAAAGTCTTGAAGTAAACATAGCGGTATATCGGTTCCCTAAGAAAGCAAATACATGTACTAAGTTTATGTAATCTTGTTTATAACGGCTTGTAAACTCCTTGATGTGAAGGGAGATTCGTGGTGATACAACAGGGGATGGAGTCAATACGGCACGTCCATTTTATGATCCTCATCTTCCACTGTGAGTTGCTCAAATTAGCAAGAACTGCATGATTTAGTTGACGACTCAAGTAATAAATGCAGAGTACAAAGTGTTTGGCATGAATTATGATTGTATTGTTTCTGCCCTACTTCAGAGCACTATTAACCTGTTTACAGAGATTGCTTGACATACTAGGCCTATCGAGTTCCTTGTATAACTACATTGTATCATTTAAAGGTACCCAAAACAATGTACTGCATTTAGAGCAGTGTCTTTGTATGGTCATATTACATTAACCTATACTCATCACCATCTCCACAATATTGACTACCATAATCCTCATCCCAATAATCCTCATCCCCATAATCATCATCATCATCATCTTTATTATCATCACCATCATCATCATCATCATCATCATCGTCATCATCATCATCACCACCACCACCACCACCACCACCACCACCACCACCACCACCACCCCCATCGTCTAAAACTCTATACACTCAACAGTATGTAGGCCTTTATCAACATCGTCATGACATCATCACCATCATTGACTTCCAGTTGGCCTATACTTTGTAAAGGCTATGAGAAGTATGAGGCAGTGGGGGCTGTAATGGCACTATAACCAAAAGAGGTACTATAGAAGTAAATGCTTTTGACCATCATCATTATCAACCTCATCACAACAAAAATTACTTTTAGAAACGGGATGATTCTCGAAAAGTGATTTAATCCGTATGCTGACATCAGATATCACAAAGCACATGAATAGTCAATATTACATGACTGTTATGATGACTTAATATAGGTCGCAGGTGGCCAAAGTGGACAATAATTGCAATGGGAAACTACACTGATAAGAATAATTATGCAGACGAATTTTTGGTATCCTCACACGAATAGACAAAATAAAAACAAACAACGAGAACCACAACACCAAACAAATGTGAGGTCATTTGATTGTGACGTCATCTCGAAAGGGAAGGCAATGAACAATACAACAATAACAACAAAAACAACATAAAGAAATATCATAAAATACAATAACGACAACAACAAACCAGTGACAATAACAATTAGTGGGTGGTAGGATCTTCCTGCCACGGTAATACCGGTACAATATGGCATAAAAGCTGGATTATCTAAACAAAATTGTAAACTCTCTGGAATCACGACATGATCGGTCAAATTCTTATACAGAAAATGAGGTCATAACCTTGAAGGTGACAGGAGACAGGACCAGTGACCATGGTGCCTCTCTGTGGAGGTCACCCTTTTGGTATCTACCTGTTACGTCATCGTAAAACTGTCGATATCCCTACATCTTACTAACCGCACCTCCTTGCGGTCAATAATTGTCATTTTGAAGGAAATATTCAGAGCTGTTCAGGTATGTGTTATGACAGTGCATCTTAGTATGGACGTATTGTGATTTGATCCGAGAGCAAGTTTTCCCGGGTTTTTCCTTGACTTGAAAAATGTCGTTCCTCCGTTTGATATCGAAAATCACGGATGCATCGTCGTCTGCTAGTTTTTGCGTGTGCCTAACCTAAATTCGCACTGCATGCATGCATTACACATGTAAATCTCAGCTCTGTACACAGAAGGCATATCAGATAGGAAGGGGGTTGCCTCGCAAGCCAGCTTTGTTAAACGATTGAAGTTTATGGTTATGATTACGCAGAGGAATTTAATTTTTCACTTTGGATACGGAATTTTGGTACACCTTGACTATTTATTTGCGATTAGCAATCAATATTTCAACACTGGAGTATCACTTTGAACGTCAGAAACATCTGCCTACTGAATGGGAGTGAGGAGCGGAACACACCTGCAGACCACCGGCCAACTATCGGGATGTAAGTTAATGCTTGGAACGTGGTGGTGGAGGCGCTTCTTGCATGAGTAGAGAGAATGAGTGGTTTTGTTTGGTTTTGTGTGGTTTGACAATCGTTGAATAGCCATAACAGTGTCTGACAGCTATGATGATGTGGATTTACCTTTTCAAATTATTTCTTTACTATACTTCAATTCCGGGCTGTAGCCGAGTTGTGAAAAAAAGAAGATTTTTATGACCAATTCAATTGTGCCTGCCATTCGTCAGTAGTGGTTTTACTTTTACTATACCGGTAGTCTTGAGGGAGAGGGTGCTCAATTAAATAAGTTTCACCAAAATGTCTTTATGCTGTTTTCATGATTATAAATAGATTTAAAAGCAAGGCATATACTATAGAGCAAGAATGCTTGAACCTTCCAGGCCCCCTACCCTTCTCGGAAATTATTTCTCTATCGCTAGGACCGCGCCAGGTGCCCGTACATACAGTTAGTGAAGAGGACTTAGGGTATCGACACCTATGGAATAAAATTACCAGGGAAGGAAGAAAGAAAGAAATAAGAGAGAGGGGAGGGAGGGGGAGAAGAGAGAGAGAGAGAAAGGGGGAGGGGTAAGAAAGGAAGAGGTGAAAATATAAGTAACATATGACAAGAACCACCTAAAGACCTCATTACATCTATCAGTAAGACAAGTGCTCCCCCTCCCTCCCCCTCCAAGATTGGACCAGAGATTTCCACTATGTATGACTCGAGGAAGTGAAGAGAAGACAGTTATATGATAAAGGTATGCGTTGGAATGAGATCATTAGTTGGAACATTGGGAAGGCTGGAGTGACAGGCCTACTTATATGTTATCATCATCATGATGTATTGATAGGAAAAGAAGACAAAGGAAGATAAATGATAAGAAAACTTCTTGTCACATTAAATGTAGTGTAATGTTCCACCCATCCTCCACCACTTATTTAACACTCATATATCTTAAATGAATTCAAAATGAAATCAACTGTAGAGGGGGGGGGGGGGGGGGTCTTCATAACAGGAAATGGAATTATGGATGTTATATTTCAAGTTTAAAAAAACTTTCTATGATAGATCCAGTCTTATTTGCAGCTACTAGGTATGGCATTGGACTTGGTAGTTATTAACTTGCTTACAAAAATTGGATAGATACCACCCCCTCCCCCTTTCATTTTCCATTTACCAACTACCTTGAGATCTGATAGGACGACCCAGACTTGATATGAAGCCCATGAATGTTGAGGTATCAATCGAGTGTGACTGACAGATGTTTGACGGCTTTATCAAATGTGGTGTCCTGTTGTTACGATGTATTGAGACATTGTTCATCAAAGTAACATTGGGTGACATTGGGGCTGCATTTTTCTCTCCTACCCTTGTGCTATTAGTGAAAACATCACAACCTGGTGTAGAAGTAATGAAGTCTTGGCCATAATTTGCTTTATTTTATTAACTGCTCTATCACATCTGCTCTGCCTTGGGAAATTTTGATTTTATGTTTTATAGCTGTTTTTATTGAATACATCACACAGTACTTGGATGACAGAAACTGTTTTTACAGGAGCTCATTAAAAAAAGTTGATGGAAATTTCTCCTTAATCCTTGCCCTTTACCCCCTTTATTCTGCCAATTTGTGTTGTTTATAGAACTCCTTTTCATTAGCCTGAAATTTTAAAATAGCCTGCTAATTGTGGTATGGGGGAGGTAGCGTGCTCACAAAATAGGCTGCTCATTTGCAGCAAAGATGCAATTAGGTTGCTATCTCAGTGCTATGCTTTTGGAATGAGCTCAAGCCAGTCTATAGTCATCTTGTTCATGGAATAGCCCACTGATCAAAGTTCTCAAGATTGAGCTTGCTCGGGATAATGAGGGAGCATCTCTAAGGCTCCATATTTTGTACCCTTCCCCCAGTCAAAGGAACCCCTTGAGACAGAGCAATGACTCTGGTGTTTGTATCATCGGCATCCTGCTTAGTCTAGAATGTAAACCTGATACATTGAATGTTCAGCAATGTACTGGCCTCTCATCACGGGTAGTACCTAGAGTCTCGTAATGTCACTTCTGATTCTTCTCGAGCTGCGCTTGATGGAAGAAAACAACCCAACAATGTCCACCGAGTAAATGAGTCCTCATTTTGATCTGGGTAATTATTCTCAGCCTATCTGTCTGCTTGTCTGCCTTTTATCCTTGTCATAATTAAACCCTTACCGAAGCCTCGCTGTGACATTGTCTTTGAACTTGTGTCTCATCGCTACTGGCACCTTTACTTTTATCTTGTCTATTGATATACGTCTGTCTTATCTACTTTTTAAAATGAATTTATTATTGTTTTTTAAATAATACACATATCATTTAACTAGTTCTTTGACAATTCCTGTATTCAGTCTCTTTTCATCCTCTTTCGTCCCAGCAATTTTATCAATTTCATTAAGAATCTTTTTAAATTCCCTAGGCTAAAAATATACCAGTAGTTATCTACTATACTACGCTTCTCTCCATCATGCCATCTGCTACTGATATAAATTCTTCCTCGTTCAAGTTCTGTCCATTTTCCAGTCACCACTATTTCATGTGATGAGAAATTTATGAAGTTGAATGTGGGTAACCAACTGTGATGAGGGAAAGCAGGAGAAAGGACATAAGAGGAAGGGGATGGGACAGCAAGAAAGAGAGAGAGAGAGAGAGAGAGAGAGAGAGAGAGAGACTAGATGAAGGGAGAGTGAATGAATAAGTAGTACGTTAAAGCAAGAAGTTACTAGTAGAATGTAATGTATGTGCAGAATATATGAGAAAAAGAGAGTAGGAAGAGAGTGAGAAATAAAGGGAGAGGGTGAGTGAAAGCAAAATATGAAAATAGGAGAGAGAGAGAGAGAGAGAGAGAGAGAGGGGAGAAGAGATAGATGTAGAGCTCCAGAGAGAGAGAGAAGATGAAGGGAGAGTGAATGAATGAGTTAAAGGGATAAGAGAGAGTGGAAGATACATGTAGGGTATGTGCATAATATAAGGGGAAAAGAGTGAGAATAGAGCGAGAAATGACGGGAGAGGGAGAGTGAAAGCAAAATATGAAAATAGGAGAGAGAGAGAGAGAGAGAGAGAGGGGGGGGGGGTAGATAGAATATCAGTGAATATGAGGCAAAGCACATAGATAAAGAGAAAGAGAGATAGAGATGATTGAAGATTGAAGGAATTATGTAAGAGAGAAAGTGTGTAACTATAAATTAGTGAGGGAGAAATGGGGGTGGCAATATGTGTATCAGAGAATTAGAGAGATTTACAAGGTAAAAGAGAGAAAGGGAAATAAAATGAAAGGAAACATAGAAACCAATCCAGTACATAGGGGAGAGCTATTTTATTGTCCTGATAGGATTTAGAAATTGGTATGATCCTGAGCCGAGTGGGCAATGTCTTCAAATGTCAAAACACCCCCAATGTAATTTGATGTGACCGACATAATCATTCTATAAAAATCAGGTACTTTTCCAAAGATCTTTTCCTGAAAAGACATGAATGATCATAAATGTCATAGGAGAATGAAAAATGCAAACAAGTGGTTGGAGTCATAAATTACTCACCAATCATATTCCAAAGGGTAATCAGATTTATAATGCATTAAATCTACTTATTTCTTTCTCTTTCAAATTTATGGAGAGAAAACGTAACAAACCAAGATAGAGCTAATATGCAATATAATGCAACTTATAAACATGTATTTGAGTAATACTGATAGTTCCAAAAAATAAACACCGATAGATATGATACTGATGAAGCTGATTAGTTACCCATGTATATTCCCAAATATTCCAATCAGTAGTAAGTAGTAATTAAAAACAAAAACATAACTGATGATCATTTCAATTATTCCAGTGGTATGGCTAGTACATTGGTATTACCAAATGTACATTGAAAAGAACATTTGGAACCATGCCCATTTCAACTAACATTGGATCAACACAGGAAGTTCAACAAGAAGTTCATCATCATTAGCATAAAGCCCATAAACATTAATAAAATCTTTCTTCCGTAAATACTCAGACAGGGGGTTGATCCTACTTACGCCTCAAACTCATCCTACTTCCTGGAAACGTCAATATCTGCTATCGTCATGCTTCTTCCTTCCTTGAATCTGGTTCAAAATCCTTGAAAAGTTATCAAAGTATGGTCGTGTTGTCATAAAGGTCCAACATTCAAGTACAAGTTCCACTGGTTGTTTACATTCAGTGAATCACATGAAGTGCTTGCTCCTGTCTGAGCTGAGGTGTGGAGAATATGAAAATACAGAATAGAAATTATAGGACATGAGAGTTAACTGCTGCTGTACACTTTCTCCTTGGTTAAGGACCTACTGAAGTAGTGTAACAGCAAGTGTATGCGGGAATTCCAATTCAGTGGATAAATTTGTTAATATTTCATGAGGAGGGATTGGAAGGATTCTTCGTTCACCCTTGTGGAATTTAGTGTGAGTATGTTCTAGAATTTTTGTTTTATTAAGTTTGCATCTGCAGTATGTCTCTTTTTTTTTTTTTGCATTTGGTTATAGAATTCAAAGTGTACATGTAAGTCTTTGCATTTTAATTGCATTCTAATTTATTAAGAAATTGTTTTGGAACTAGACCGCTGTAAAATGCGTAAGTATTATCATTTTCCATAAGTAATGTCTTTCTGTGCTCGGTAGATGTACTTCATTTAGAAAGTACTTTGTGATTGGCTCCACCATGCACTCCAATCAATATTGAAGCTTCTTTTTCATTTTCATCAAAACTCAACAAATGAGACCCTACCTCTTTTGAAAAGGTCATTGCTTGATTCCCAGGATCATGGCTTGTTTTCATTACAAACCTATGGCAATGGAGCGAAATTGAAAGTGGATAGATCGTTCCCATGGCGTAGCAGTATGTTATACTGTCAATACCAAACCCCCAACTTTCTTGCTTACCGATACCATTCCTAGTAGGTCCATGCCGATACCATGCTCAGCTATAGTCTTTTCTGTCTCTACATCTGTTTCTTTTCCACTCTTTGTGCTTCTATCTTCTCTCTTTCCATCTGTCTCATAACTCTCTTCCTTTTGCCCTTTTTTCCTAGATAACATTTTGCATTTGTCACCGTCTTAAACAGATTGCTACCCCCCCCCCCTGTCTCTATCTTTCTGTAAGTATCCCAGTCACTCTCTTTGCATGCCTTGTCCCTAATTTCCTCCTTTTTCTCTCTCTTTTCTTCTCTCTTTTCTTCTCTCTTTTCTTCTCTCACCCCTCTCTCTGAAGAAACCAACAATCCAGGCAAGGAAAGTTTTCTTTTCTCCCCCTTTATTCCTTTTGGGGGTGGGAGGGGTTGGGGGTCGGGCAAGTCTTTGTTTGACTGTGTCTCTGTACTCCCCTGCCCTGGTCTCACCCTACTACCTTTTGACTGAACTCCACCTCCACCTCCACCATGTTTATCTTCAATTCTCCTGATAGAAACCAGCAAGGAAAGTTTAATACCTGCATACCGATTGACAAAGGATTACCCCTACCCATAACCAACCCCCAGGTTCTTATGCCAACATGGCAATAACATGGGTGGAAAATATTGGCGGGAACATGTAAACATGATGTAAAAATCAAGAAGTGTAATAGCAATAATGCCACCTGCTAAACCTAGAATTCATAACAGGTTTTATTGTTCTGCAATACCACTCCTTTTTGTAAAACACAAAATGAACATTGATGTATTTAGTTCATGTTGCACAGTGATATCTATCTCACCCTGCTTTTGTATTGCTATGACAATAATGTTAACAATGTTTAATGATCGTCAATAATATCTATTGTTCAAAATAGATTGCAAACCTCACAGTCTGTATAGAACATGTTCAAGTCCTGCCCACGCAAATTGTATGCTGTCTGAGCAATGACAACCTTTTCCCAGAGGTGTTCATTATATGTGACAATGCCTTTCTCTGTATGGGAACTTCCTCTGTGCTTTTCTCCTATGAAGCAGAAGAACTAACAATATCAGTTAAAATTTGTGAAGTCAGATCACATGAACATCGGGAATCAATCTGTGTAAAACACTTGAATATGAAAGATACAGATGATTCCTTCGTGTTCAGTTTTTGTTCTTTTCAAGTATTTTTTAATGCCATTAGTGCTCCTAAGTTTTCTGTTTTCCAAATGACCTAGAAGTTACAGGTGCCATTTAGACCAAAACCTTAGTTTAGATTAATTAGGCCCATATTCCATAAAGAACCCAAGAGCTTGGATCGTTGGAGTTAATTAATAAGGCCTGGAATTGAAAGTAGGCCTAGATCAGTGTGCAGTTCTCCTTCTGAGATGCAGTTGGAAAACGTTGGACGTGGAAGACTAGTTATAATCTTAGGCCAAATTGGTGGCAGACTTTGGCATGTGGTCTTGGCCTGTATTTTTATACTTCAGAAGACATGATGGCATTCCATATTTTAATCAATAATAGATACAACACACGTGTCTGTGTGGAATCCTATTGGGTCATGGGAAAAGAGATTTGAGGGTAGGAAAGAGAGAGGGGTGGTGAAAAGAAAGTTACAAATTTGGTAGTGAGATGATTGAGTGGGACACTTAGAGAGAGTCCAAGAGATATAGAAAGACAGAGAGAGAGAGAGGGAGGGAGAGAGAGAGAGAGAGAGAGAGAGAGAGAGAGAAGGGGGAGAAGAAGAAGCAAAGACAATAGGACAGATATAGACATAAATGTATAGAAACTACATGTTGGTTAAAAAAAGAGGAAGGGGTTAGGTTGACTTTTATTCCAAACTGACAAAACAAATCTGATGCATATTACAAGATACAAGAAACCAAAAGAGTTGTGTGCAGAGTTACTGCTCTGTGTTTTCCTAAAAATGCTACTATGGTACCGAATCATGGGAGACTCATCGATCAGGATAATGCTTGTCATGCAATTAATGAATTATATCCTTGCAATTGATAGGAACACCGTCAGCAGAGACAAAATAGGTTTATTTTTGCTCTCAAGAAGGTTCTTGCTTTGTATACATAATGCTGGTAAGAAGTGCATGCTCCTGAACACGATCAATGCCAAGGCCGATTACCAACTGGCTTATTGATATTAATTGTCAATTACTTCCATGTTATCAGCATACATGTTCCTATCCATCAATTATTCAGTGTAACTACTTAGGAGCAACAATGTTGCACTTTATGATCCAAAGAGAGTGCATCGGAACTTAAGTCTTTGGAGACTATACACAGAGCAATGTAATAAATGTCTTTGTAAAAGATAGATACCCCATGTAAGATGAATGATAACAAGTAATTGGAAATATCATGGTTGTAATAGATCCTGACAAAACTGAAATTAAGAACATCAGACTAGTCAATGTTTTACCTCTTGAATTTGATATGAACATGATGGTATGTACAGTGAGACTGAGAGGCATCAGAGAATATGACTGCACCAAGCCATAAAAACTCCTCTGTGTTGTTGTCTAAAGTACAAACAGCTATGACAGCATAACGGCGAGATTTGGTTTTCATAAAGGATGACTTACTCCTCACAGGTTCTTTAAATGTTGAGTAATGTATTATCATATGGAAGAAGAATGCTTTGACATATCTTTTGATTTCTCTCAGATTCTATTAAGCTTTTGAATTCTTTTTTATGCCTCCGTTACGAAGTAGCCGGAGGCATTATGTTTTCGGGTTGTCCGTCCGTCCGTACGTCCGTACGTCCGTACGTCCCGTTCTCGTGATCGCGTTATCTGAAGAACCGATTGATGGATTCCTGCCAAACTTTAGTCATGTATGTATCTTGCAGAGCCGATGAACTGATTAGATTTTGGGGTCACGAGGTCAAAGGTCAAAGGTCACAGGGCTCATTATGTATGCAAAAACAGCTCGTGATCGCGTTATCTAAAGAACCGATAGATGGATTCCTGCCAAACTTTAGTCATGTATGTATCTTGCAGAGCCGATGAACTGATTAGATTTTGGGGTCACGAGGTCAAAGGTCAAAGGTCACAGGGCTCATTATGTATGCAAAAACAGCTCGTGATCGCGTTATCTCAAGAACCGATTAATGGATTCCTGCCAAACTTTGGTCATGTATGTATCTTGCAGAGCGGATGAACTGATTAGATCTTGGGGTCACGAGATGAAAGGTCAAAGGTCACAGGGCTCATTATGTATGCAAAAACAGCTTGTGATCGCGTTATCTCAAGAACCGATTGATGGATTCCTGCCAAACTTAGGTCATGTATGTTACTTGCAGAGCCGATGAACTGATTAGATTTTGGGGTCATGAGGTCAAGGTCAAAGGTCATGCGGCTCGTTATGTATGCAAAAATAGCTTGCGATCGCATTATCATTAGAACAGATTGATGGACTCCTGCCAAACTTAGATCATGTATGTATCTTGCAGAGCCAATGAACTGAGTAGATTCTTGGGTCATGAGGTCAAAGGTCAAAGGTCATGGGCTCATTATGTATGCAAAAATAGCTTGTGAACGCATTCTCATTAGAACTGACAGATGGATTACTATTTAACTCAGGACATCTTGCAGAGCCAATGAACTGAGTAGATTTTAGGGTCATGAGGTCAAAGATCAAAGGGTCATATATGTATATAATGGATTACAATTGAAATTGATTTGAAAAATTTCTTCTGTTTTGGTTTGTAAAATTGCTCCATGAAGGAGGCATCATTTTCGACTGCGCGCAGTCGAAGTTCCATCTAGTTTCCCCTTCATTTTGACATGGTATGAACTTTTCTTTTTTCATGAAGAATTATTTGGACTGTATTCAACTCTTTGTTTGCACAGTCTGAATTACATGCTCTCTGTAAATTTTGCAGACATTAGGCCCATTTACACAGCCCTAGAAAACATTTTGAAAAACCTTTTTTTTTTTTGGGGGGGGGGATATGGCCATTCACACCACTGGAAAAACCTATAAGAAACCATCTGTTTTTGATAATTCTGTATTTTAGTGAGTTGTGTGCATGCCCCACTTGTCGCTGCCCTCCATGTCGTGTTAGCATAGAACTGAGGAGAGTCATGTGACCCAAAACCAGAACAATTCACCAGTGTTTTGAGAGAAAGCATTTACACTGCAAAAACCTGTGAAATTTCTGCAGGTGTTTAAACAAAAAACACACTCCAGAGATGGGTTTTTGACATGTTTGCCGGTAGTTGCTAACACAGGAATATGAGAAAAATTGATCATTCTTGCTTGCAGTGTAAATGCAGCTATTGGAAAGAGATTTGAAGTGGATAAAGTGTTTTCAGACATGGGTTAGGCAGCTGCAATTGTGAACGATTAATTGTTAGGAAAACAAGATATTGCACTTGGTGGTTGCCCTGCAATTTTAATGCCCCACTGTACTACTTGTAGCTACTTGCTCCCTCTATATTACAATGCCTAATCGGTGACCATTGGTCCCCCATGATCCTCTTGAGCTGAGTTGATGAGATAGCCACCTATCCCTCCTAGCCAAACTAGTACAGATGTGCTTAAACCAAGAAATGAAAATGCTCTTCTTTTTTTTAATGAGAAAAAGGTGGAGCAGTAATGAGGAGCATGTAAATTGGAAGTAAGTGAAAAATAAACAGGGGTAGATACATGTATGGAAGAAGACATCATTTCTAGAAGAGCTGTAACAAATATGTGACCAGTTTTTCAAAGCATAATGTGGTTTATTAAACCTCAACTCCCAGCCTCAGGTCTGTTCTGCCCAATATTTGTATTGATCAAGAGTGACCCAATCCCGAAATCAATGTCCTTTGAATCTGCCAATGAAAGGGTTTACCAGGGTCTAGTGACGAACCCCCTATTGTCAGATGTTATCGTAGAGCAGAACTGGAAGAATACGTGAGAATATAGACGCTTTAGGACACAGTTTCGCTGTAAAGCCATCCACCTTGGTGCACAGTGGTACAATGTAAAACTGCCATTTAAGAGGGTCCCTTCTGTCCGGAATAGAGGGTTTATACTGTCAGGCTTGACACTGTAGATGTCGTTGGATAAGCACTAACGGAATAGGATTTATAGCAGTTTTTGGATATTTAATTATCAGGTAAGAGAATTGGAAAATTCTTTATTATTTACTGTATTTTACAGTCACTTGATTAGCTTTTTGTTGTTATTCACTGACCGGATCTTTTGAAAACTGTACATGACCATAGGAGTTACCCGACCTTGGTACTATCACTGTTTAGTTGTACAGGTTGTTTGTTTGATTCTTGAAATTCATATATCCTGTTCTGGTTGCAAATTTATTTATTTCAAGAGGCTGTTTTATTTGTTTGGAGCTGAGACCCCAGAGTGGCAATAAGTGAAGAACTCATGTCATCAGTTCATGAGCCAGAAGGGTGTTAACTCTGTGATGAATTATATGAGTTAATGCCCTCCTTGCTCCAAACATGGACTTACTATAGTAAGTCCATGCTCCAAAGATACAAATTACGATGTAGCACAGACTTAATGGACTTGTGGCTCTGACCAGAGACAGTTTCATCCTGTAACATTGGGGGATACATACATGTACATGTAGTAATATATGTCATGTGTTGTGTTGAATGTTGTTTTACCCATGCAGCCACTCCCTCCTCTATGTTTGTGTAGATTCTGCTGGACCTGTCCAAAGTTTGCTTACCTGTATTGAACCACTAACAAAGTCTTTTGATTGTAGACACAGTCTAAGGAGGCATTCAAGGATGTACTAAACACCTGAAGAAAAAAACAGTCTCAAAACTTAGATTTAACCCATATTGCCTGCAGGATCGCCAGGAAGATAATGTATTAAGCCTATGGGGTGAGAGAATTCTGGAATGATCACACACCGTTCATGTGTAGCAAATAACATATCCTTGTGCTTATAAAGGACATAATATATTACCCTAGCATTAGCTCCTTAGTCAAAAGATTAAAAGAGAAAAGAAACCAAATTAAAGAAAGAAAATATTTGATCTTCCCATCAATGTTAGTGACAATTAAATTCCCTATTGTCATTATATCAAATTTCTTTCAAAAATTTGCGAAGATTTTGAGGGTATACATATAACTAGACATTTGCTGGGCCGAATCAGGAGGGCTTTACTGAATTCAATGTACAGTCGTGTAGCGTCCTCCTGGGTCCCAGCAGAGGATATATCCTACACTCTGATACCACAATCGATCAGACCGCCAAACCGACTCCAAACCAACTGATCCTTGGCCATTCGTCATCGTGAAATTTATGTTCGTGGTGTGGTCGGTCTGGCGTCAGACTAGTTGGGTTCGTTCGTTCGTGTCTCCTTAGATCAAGATAGTTATGTAAAGTTCCTTAACTTAGAAGTAAATTAAATTAAATTAAGTTCTTCCATCGCTCGATTGCTGCAATGGCCGTTTCATTAACAAGGGACAGGTCTTCATCTGTGCAACCCGTTCCGCCGCACTGCAAGAGGTGGTCCATCGTCTGAGTCTCTCCGCAGTCGCAGAGAGTATCTCCTTCATGGGCATAGCCCCATCTTGCCATATTGACCTTACACCGTCCCATTCTCGTCCGCATTCGATTTAGGCATTGCCACTCCGGCCACTTCAGGTTAAGACCTTTGATGAGTACGGGCTTGACTGATGGTGGAGGATTCTGTTCAGGTGGTGGGACAGAATCGAGGAAGCTGTGTCGGGATATAAGTCGTTTGTGGGGTTGTAAGTATCCGTGTAGCATGTGTCTGTCATCTGTCGCCTGTTTCATCCGTTCCTTTAGGCAGGTGTTAGTGCGCCTTTGGTTAGGAGATCCAATGCCAGTTGGGTGTGACTGATGTATAAACTATTAAAATGTTTTAAAAAAACAGGTATTGAAGTGTTGAATTCATTGCTCAAGTTTCAAGGTTTCTTTACTCTCTTTCTGTGTTTGTTTCAAAATGTTGAATATTCATTTTCATGAACACTGTATATTTGTTTACAATTCATTGTGAGCTCACATAAAGCTATGAACTTGTGTATGAACTAATAAAGGTCATTGTGATACATATACAGATGACTATATGTTATATCATGTTATCTTATAGTGTGATAAAATTATTAAAAAAAACAAAAACATGTAGGCTGATATGCTGCAGAAATCTAAACAGAAACAAAAAACATCCTTGATCTGATCAGTAGACTGAATCTTTGCTATTTTCACAAGCAAACTTAAGCAACCACAAAAAGAAGAATAATGTTTTGGAATGTTTATCTATTCCATGACATTTTTTTTTCTGTCATGGGCAAGATCGAGTACCTGTTTGCTTCCCGGGGAGATAAAAACTTAAAGAGTGACATTTTGAATAAGTCTGTGTTATTTGTGTTTGTCCGTGTACATATGTGAACCTGCCACAGTTGAATTGACATTGTTGACTGAGACAGGATTTACTTTGATGTGTTTCCGGCTTAACATACACTCACGTGTCTGGTAAGTCAAGTGTGTATTGTAAATATTGGGCATACTTGCATGATCCTGTTGTTGTTAGTTTGTTTCTCACTCAACTAAGTGCAGAATTTCTCCATAATGGAAGTTTACTTCAATAAATTAAAAACTTGAGGCATTTATTAGTAATATTGCACATGCATGTTAAATTTTAAAAAAGTGATGATAAATGGACAAATTGTATATATTAATATCAAGATGCGATAAATGATATTGAATGCCTATGACACATTTGAACAATGAAGTGTAAATTGCATAGAAAATGACAAATACTTATGCATTTGTTATCATAATATATACTATTTAACTTTAAGTAGCTATCACATTTTCAGTTTGAATATAAGTAGCTATCACATTTTCAGTTTGAATATAAGTAGCTATCACATTTTCAGTTTGAATATAACATAATCATGTGTTAAATTAGCGAATGATTGATTCAAAGCAAAATATTATTTAAATTGGGGCATAAAGTTACATACATATTGTAGTTATATTAAAATCAGTTGTTGATGCATGGCTACTTTATTAAGCCCATTAAGTGTAAAAGCTAGAAAGCTTCATTTTGTTCTGTCACATACATCTATTGAGCATCTGCTAAGTGTTTGCCAGACATCATAAACATTTTTTTTTTAAACACTTACAAAAAATATTGTCTCCAAATTTGCACTACTATTCCATATCTTTATTCTTCTTCTGTTTTTTTTTAAATTTTAAATTAGAGACTGTCTTGATTATCATTTAAGGAATATAAAACATAACTATTTCTGATAAACATTAATATTGATTATGATAGAGATAGGTTTTGACAGTTATGACACTGAACCATAGTGACCCTCAAATACAGGACGGCACTTTATTATGTTGGATTTCCTGTCCAAACTACACAAGGTGTTTGTGAGGTTATGATATCTCAGTAGTTTTTGAAAGGAAATACTTGTGGGTTGTAATATTATGACATAATTGAGATTTGAACCGGATATTTCTTGGTCCTAACACTTGTTTAGAGGTGTTGACTCAGAATTGTCAAGATAGAGGAAAGATGAGTTATTCTATTATTTTGTGTAGGTGTTACACTGTACATGTGCTTGTGAATTTTATCATGATAGATGATGTTTGTCTTAAGTACTACCTCAGTTCCTTTAGGAAATAAAATAGACGTAAGGCAGGAAATAATTAAAGTTTTGTGATATAGTTTCAGAGAAAATAATGATGAGTTTGACTACAGTCTAGAGATGGGGAAATACGTAAGGGTTGTAATGTTATGACATAATTGAGATTTGAGCTGGATATTTCTTGGTCCTTATCACTTGTTTAGAGGTGTTGACTCAGAATTGTCAAGATGAATATTCTATGATTTTGTGGAAGTGTTACATGTGTCTTTCATCATAACAGATGATGTTTGTCTTAAGAAATACCTCAGTTGCTTTAGGAAATTAAGTAGACGTTAGGAAATAAAATGGAGAGTTTGATTACATCCAGTCTAGAGATGGGGAAATGCGTAAGAGACAATGATTCATGTTTTAAAAACTAGGATTATAGGCAGAATGTCATACAACAGTACAAAATACTGTTTGATGTTTCTTTACTTTTGTATATAACTGTGTTTCTGTATTTTTAATGCAAATGTGGAAATAAATTCAATCAACAACAAAAAATGAGCATTATAACTTCTTTCTCCAGTCAGATAATTAAAGCAAAAAAACACAAAAAAACCATGGCTTTGATCAGATCATGTTCTGCTTGATTGACAAGCGAGCAGGCATGAAGCTGCTTCAGTTGATTAATAGACCCCATTCAAAAATAAACACTCAACCGGATGACTACATGATATGTTTGTAGCCTAACTGTGAACAATTCACTTCAAGATGGCAATCACATTGTCTTTGACATTGACATTTGATATTTGCAGATATACTTGATTTGGCTAGTAAATGTTTGTATGCGACACCCTTTTGTGCTTGTTTTCCGTCATCAACCATGAGTTGAAGGTGAACATAACATTTTATTTTAAAGGTGAAAATGGTTTAGGGAATATAAAAGCATCCATGAAACTAGGATGCTTGATTTCTGATTGTTAATTTTGATTTGGATTAATCTTACATTACCTCACATCATGTTTCATGTTAGAGACAAAAGGGCCTAAATTAGACTGTCAACTTGAAATCAATACACATTGCCATATTCCCATCATTTTAGAGTTGAAAGTCAAAAGGGAGTTATAACTTGATGAATTGATTTCTGATTGCCAACTTTGATCCATCACATATTGCCTTATATATATCATTTTTCAACTGAGAGCCAGAAGGAAATAAAATGCAATTATTTAATCGTTTTGGGTTGTCATCCTTTTTGGTCGTCAACAGACAAGATCTAGGATATATGGTTCATTAACTAAATGATATAGATGGAATGGTATTTATCTTTAAAAATGAGTATTTATGGGGATTCAAATATGAAGCAGTGGGGGGGAGTAACGAAGCTAATCTGTCATTAAAATCCCTTACTTCCAGCAAAACAGCAACATTAATTTAGCCTTCATGTACACCTATGCTATGGTTGAAAGGTGAATCATCGTTATAAATAATCTCAACTTTGTGTGTAATCGAATAATCTCTAATTATAAACATGATTGTCTGTATGTGTATCCCTGGATGTATTTACACTTGGCCAATCAGCAGGGAAAATGTTGCTGGGAAACTATATAATTTGATCTGAAAGTAACTGACAAATTTACAAGAACATTGAAGCTAAATCGGAGACTCCCTGGATCACACAACTAAAAAAGACAAGAAATTGATACTTCTATCAATTTTTCTTTACTTCTATGTTCTGTAAACAAGAAATGTACATTTGTAATTCATGGAATAACAGAATTTTCATGGCAAAAGAACTTTTGCAAATTGCAAAAAATCAGTGTGAAATCAGTTGTCGTTGTTTATTTTGTGGCATGAAACTTTTGTCAATCTGAACCACTCACAAAATTCAAGAATATTTCCCCGGAATATTTCATGCTTGTGAAAGTTTACAGTTTTAATTAGGTCAACTTAGTAGGCCTACTGGGTTTTATGTACATGTACACAAAAAATGCTTCTACCAAAATATTTAGTGAAAGTTACATCACTGTTTGTACTGTAAATGTAAAAATCGTAGTAGTTATTATGCTGCCTTATTGTAGAGCGCTTAGAGACTTTTGATAAAGTAAGTGTTAGGTGCTATATAAGCAAGGATAATAATCAGGTGGGCTGTATAATAATAATTATTATTATTATAGCCTCAAACTATCATAGCCATTCAAAGTGTAATTTAAAGATCATTTAGACCAAGGCTCTTCTGCAATTTATCTGATAAGTAGCCTCCAAACTCATTAGCTTGTAGTCTCTTCAATCCTCTTTAAACTGCTTGTCAAAAAATATCACTTGTTCTCAGTCTTGTCATGGTCACAGGTGTCCAATCAATCTCAGAGAGAGAGAGAGAGAGAAAGAAAGAAAGAAAGAAAGAAATAAAGAGAGAGAGAGAGAGAGAGAGAGAGAGAGAGAGAGTGGATAATGTATTCAAATGAAGAAAATAAGTTGCTGGATTTAAAAATATATAGTTTATTGTAACTTTTCTTGAAGCTGGATTTGATTCATTATAACTAGGTTTACAAAATATTGATTTGCATTGACTCTTACTTTTTCATTGTTTCATATTTGTTAAAATAAAGAACATGTACAACAATGTTAATTGGCCCAGCATCTACGGACATGCCGCAAGCACCTTTGTTTTATAACTTTAGTCACTTTGTTTCTAATCTATGCAAATTTTGGCATATCCTTAAAGTTACTTTGTGTATGAATCAGAATAAGCAGGCAAATTCAATTTTGTTGTCATCTTTTTTTTGTCTCATTGCAGATCAACTCAGTAAACCTTTGGATGTTCTAGAAGGCCAGTATTAGATGACAGCTTGCGAAGCAACCAAAATCGTCAAGAAAATTACATCAATGAATCAAGGAACATAATCAAGTTGGAAATATTCAGATGGGAACAAGTTTCAGAAATAACAGTTTTCAATGGAAGTGCATGGAAATTTGTGTTGATGAAAAAGAGCGCACTTGAGGGAGTACGATCATGTTGAAGAAGTGGTCGGGTATTGCGAGGAAGAGCCTCGGGAAGATCCAGACAGCGAAGAGCTCTGGGTCCGAGGATGGGGGCGGAAGCAGCGGAGGAGAGGACGGTCCTGGAGCCTCTCTGGAGAACAGCGAACCGGAGCTGTGCATCCAGCTCATGAGGATCCCCTCCATCAACAACTACTCTGGACTGAAGAAGCGGATCAAGGCCAGCTCCACGGAATGGCTGGAGGGGTTCCTGGAGCTGGACGGTCTTGGAGTGCTCCTGGATGTGGTAGAGCGGCTCTCGGACCGCGGGATGAGCTTCACGGACGCCTACCTCCAGGTGGAGATCGTCGGGTGCATCAAGGCCGTCATGAACTCCAAGACAGGCATGGATTTCCTGATCGAGAGTGTGGATTTCACCAGGAAACTAGCCAGAGGTAAGAAGCTGTGACGTTTTTTGGTTCAGTCAGATTTTTATCATGAATTTCCATCTGGCTACAAAGCTTGATACCATGGCGACTTTACATAAATGAATAACCATTTACCCATACTTTTCTGTAGATGTTTAAGATGGGGAAGAAAAAAAAAAATCATATTTCATAGCGGCTCTGTCCCAGACTCCCCAGACCATTGTCCCCCAGCAACGCAGAGCCATTGTATGAATATGAATGTTTTGGGATCTAAATTTCAGATAAACAGTGCTTATTATACAACCTGTCCTTTTGATGTTGGTGCCAAATACATCATTTACGGAATGATTGTTTAGTTATGACTTACGAGACAAACATGCATACAATTGTCACACTATCAATCATAAACAAAACTCATAAAACTCAGGAATAATGTTCCTGGGAAAGTTTTGTCCCATGACTCAACACTCTGGTCACATGAACTTTGTTTGATGTGATCTGGGGGGTGTTTCACAAAGATCCTTAGTCAAACTTAACTCTAAGTTGAACTTAAACATTATGGAGAGCCATTTGTAGCCTTAAAATAAAGTATATCCAAAAGCAAAAATTGAAGTATTTTAGACTTTTCATAAATTCCACATCAGGAACATGAAATCTCCTTGATAATAGAAAATATGAATGATTTGAATCTACATTTTATGCCTTTTAAAATAACTTTTACAAAACATTTTCAAAGATGCTAACGTATGGCTTTCCATAATTGTCAAGTCCAACTTAGGATCTTTGTTGAAGGCCCCCCCTCCCCCCTCCCCAGATGTTCATGTAATTCATGCTTCAACTGGCTTTAACCCAGGCCATGTTTGGCATGGTATCTGGTGAGGCTCCTTGGGGTAACATAATTTATGCAACTGTTGTATTCCTTGCATTATGATTATTTTTAATCATTGAACTTGATAAAGCTGCTATGACAGACATTTTTCTTTCCCTGTAAAAGAGGAGTTCAAGACAAATTCATATTTTATGAGGCTCCTCATCTTTTACATTTTA
This sequence comes from Strongylocentrotus purpuratus, assembly GCF_000002235.5. Lineage (NCBI taxonomy): Eukaryota > Metazoa > Echinodermata > Echinoidea > Camarodonta > Strongylocentrotidae > Strongylocentrotus > Strongylocentrotus purpuratus. The sequence goes on from NW_022145596.1 coordinate 14,949,285, forward strand.
TTCCAATCCCGCATTCCGATCTGTTCAGATGGAACAACAAAATGTGCTTGAGTTGAAGGAGATTATTTTGATGTTGAATGTGCCCTTTCCCAAGCCTACAAACTAATGTTTATTTTATGCCTACCTAAGCAGTAACATAAGGAGGGGGTGATACTATTTTGTCAATCACATTTAATGTAAATGCATCTGTGGTAAAGCCGGGTTGAACAACATGCCAAAGGAAGATAGGGGAGGAGAAATGATACTATTCCATTTCTGCTTCCAGCGCTAGATCTCTTGATCAATGCACCTGTCTGTCTTCATTTGTTGTCAGTTTGGTACCACTCACATCCATGCACCACCACCACCACCATCATCATCACACTAGAAAATAAAGTTACAGATTTCACTTTTCAGAGGAGGGCCTTTCAAAGAAGAAGGCCTTCTTCACAATAGGAATGCGATAGTTTCTTTGCACATAGGAATTATATTGTTATTCATTAATTATGATCCAGAATATACTTATAGAAACTATGTTTTAGTAAATGCTGTAATGAAGCAAACTTCATGTTTCTATTGAGTTAATACTTTCCAGAGCAATGAATATTCTAATTCAAATGACATACAAGCACACCAGACATTCTAAGAAAGAAGAAGGGGGAAAAATGTGGTTGTATACATGTATTAGACTGTTGAGAAGGTAACAACGTTTTCGCGAAGTTAAATTTTCGCAAAGATTTTTTGTATATGAACAGGGCCTGTGAGTGCTCACCTGGGCTTAGGTGTATACCTGACAATCCATTTTGCTCTCTACATTGAAACCTGAGTAGTTGGAGCACTGGGAATATTACAGTCAATTCCCATATACCTGAGAAGGCTTGCGCATTCCAAACTGAACTGATACATCGATGTTTATAATGGATATATTCCTCAAAAGCTAGGTACTCTGAATAGCATCTGACATAATTAAAGATGTGCTTTATACTGCCTGTCTGTCATTGACTATTCAATGGATTCTAAAGACTGAGGCCAAACTAAGGTCTTCTACTATGCGCATACACAATATCACTGTGTTTACGTTGCATTTTGATAAATTGTTCCCCCTAAAAAAACTGTACAATAGCCTTTATAAGATGCTGCAGTATGTCCTTGTAAGAAGTCTTTATATTTCACCAAATGAATATAAAATTTACTTTATTTTTTTGAATATTGCCTTCACAAAATGTCCTCAGAAGGTAAGTTTATGTGGAATGAACCTAAATGATTTGAATGACACTGGTAGACATTCTGTAACATACTGTTCAAATAGTTTTCAGTTGCAAATGTTTGCTTCTAACTTGTAATTGAAAAGAATTACAGAAGAAGAACAGATATAAGTACAAATTTTGTTTGCAAAAGATGTTCTGAATGCAAGCATTCTACTTTTCTTTCGGGATGACCTTATTTTTCTTTGCTATTCTCGCTGCAATCCCTTCAAGAGTAGATGAGAAAATGTGCATGCATTGGTTGCCTCTATCATCTCTTTTATCTGTCTAATGCTAATTTCTCTGCCCTTGTCTAAAAGTGGTCTATATATGAATGATAACAGTCGGGAGCAAACTTACATTTATCTTTCCAAATTGCTTCATCTCTTCTAAATGGAGGCTTACAATTCATTTGCATTTACAGACTGGCTAGTGGCTATACCCTTTTTTTACTTTCACTAATGACTAAGTTTTTTTAAATCTCAGAATTGAACTGAAGGGCTTCCTATTCACACTTTCAACTTTCAAGTCACTTCTGCTGTGTTATGGTGTTCTCTAACTATTTTCCCTCTTTTTTTTTGGGGGGGGGGGGATGGGGGGATTTGGTGTTGACTGGGCTAGGATGCAAAATCCAAAATCAATCTGTAGTATCAATAGTGAATTGAATCAAAATAAATGAAGGGAAAAAATAACTGTTGATTGAATGTGTTTTCTAAATAAGTAGGGGAAAAAGTAATTACTGCATTTTTGCGGAGTGGGTTTCCCAAACTCACTTGGGAGGGAAAAAATGTCAACCTGACACTTCGTTGATTAGATAGCTTATATAGATCTATAAAAGTATTAAAATCATGATAATGTGATATGAGTGATCATTACAAGCCCAATAGTACATGTACAGATTAATATATTTCAATGCTTTCTGAGCACATTACTTCAAATTTGCTTGTATTTATTATTTAAATTTTTATAAAATAATAAGTTTCAAACACTTGGTCCATTAGCACAAATTTTTACTCTAGCTAAAAAAAGTACAGAGCGTACTCAGGTGATTATTTTATACTTGTTTTCAGACCTTTCCAAAGCCACCTTTCCAAAGCCACCTACCAGTAATTTACTCTTTCTCACTTCAGAGCAGATCATTTGTCTTCTTTGTATACGTCTGTTCTTCAATATTATATTATCCATGAAGGCTGTTTTTCTCTTCATATTTGCTCAGCTTACTGTGACAATGAAATTTTGCATGGTACGATATATGTCAAATTTAAAAATGCAAATATCGTCGCTGTTTTCACGAAGTGACGGTAGTGAAAAAAATTTGCATTCACTTTGCGTTACGATTTTCCTCACTACCGTCACTTCGTGAAAACAAGGACGATATATCTTGATATTTATATGTATGGTAACCCTCAATATTTATTATGTAATCTGTATTTTTGAATAACTTGTGGAGGTAGAGAATGCTTGCATGTTTTGATTTCTTATGACACATAAGAACCATTTAACCCCGTGTGGAGTACTCTCCACCCAGGTGTTAAGACCCCCCCCAACAAAAAAAAAGAAAGGGAAATAAGAGAAGAAGAGGGCTGAATTTAAAAAAAATAAAAATTGTTAAGCGTTTTGGAGAATTTCTTTCATACATAGGGTGATACCTGGTAACTTCCTTTTTTACCCAGATTTGCCACTGAGTGCAATTTATGCCTTGTTTTTCAATGTGTATACTCATAAAGTGATCCATCATTTTAGTTCTAAAAACAATTTTTACAGTTGTTTTGCTTCCTTTCACATAGGAAAAAGCTCCCTAAAGGTCACACTCATCATTATGATTTCCTTGATAAATTGCGGAATGAAAAACAATTTTCAATTCACCAAGCTCTCTTCAGCTGAGTTCAGCTTTGAGCTTTTATCTCATTAGCCACTGTATTTGTTGTGATGATGCTACTTCGACACTAAAATGTGATACTTCCTTACTGATTTAACCTAATTGCCTTTTAAGATGGAGCTAAATATTTTATTTTGATTTAGGATGGTATGTTCATAGTTAAATGAAAGTCAGACTCCTTAAAGCCTGTCTGTACTAGTTTCGCCATAGGGGAACAGACCTCCCTTCAAGGTCACTGACAGATGTTTATCTCATCAAATCAGCTCTCAATTAAAATTAGAAAAAGAGGATCATGGGGGACCAACAGGCACCGCTTAGGCATTTTTTGCTATATAGAGGGAGCAAGAAGCTATAAGTAGTGCGGTGGGGCTTTAAGGTGTGAATTGAGGAAGGTGCATGGTTCAGATGTGGGCAAATCATTTGAAAAAAATGAGATGAAATAGTGAAGGTAAAAGAAGAAAAGTATAACTATAGGAACAATTGCAAAGGACATACATGTATCTGCAGACTGAAAGACTGGTTTTAAGCAAAAGATATATACAAGCTTTCATCCCTTTGGGTGACTATCCTAAATCAGCGGCTAAATCATGAATTGAGGCCTATAAATAAGGGGTTATAGACTCTCAGTTGTGTAGGTTTGGCAATCTTCAGTTCAGGTTTAAAGACTTTCCCTACTTTTCTGTGTTCTCTTGACAACATTATTAAAATTAAAGTATGTACATAATTAGATATTTATTCTAAAATAAGTGAGAGTGGCCAGTGAGAGATAAGCGCATGTGTCGTGCACGTGTGCGTATAATATACATCTTTCTGTGTACAGTGCTTGTAACTTTAGAAGACTGGGCCAAATTTATGATGATTTTGATGACTCCAGAACCTTGCATTACACACCATTACTTACATGCTATATGATCAACTTTTCTGATCCATTCCACACCTTTTCTTTCACAATGCAATTGCATTACCAGAACTCAAGTTTATCTTTAAGCTTAAAGATAAAGACCAGTTATGGTCATGCGATTGCATTGTGAAAGAAACGTTGTGGAATCGATCAGAAAAGGTTGATCATCTAGCATTTACATGTAAGTATTGGTCTGTACTGCAAGTTTCTGGAATCATCAAAATGATAAGAAATTTGGCCCAGTCTTCTAAAGTTACAAGCACTGTACACAGAAAGATGTATATTATACGGACACGTGCACGACACATGCGCTTATCTCTCACTGGCCAATAGATAAACTAATTTACCAAATATATCAATTAGTAGGTGGTTTCCTGGCAAAATTTTATCATCATGTATTAGTCAAAACATATTCTTTCACATGATTGGTAATAAGAGCTTCCATTTCATTTTTTGAAATTGGGGCTTTTCCAATACTGGTCTTTACCTTTTAATAACCTTGTGATGTAAGGTGACACAATTGTGTTGTAACAGGGAGCGGCTATAAGGTGAAACAAGGCTGCTCATGTCTGCACCACTATTAAAACTTGTGACCTGTATAATTAGCAAAATGACAGTACATAATGCCCCATGGGACCTCTTTTAGATTGAATATGAGTGGGTGGTATTTAATCTGCATGTGAACTATGTGCATGCTCCGACACACTTGGTCTCCTTCCATTAATTGTGATAAAAATAATAGTAACTGCGCACGGACAGGCAAATAGCAAACTCTTTCCAAGCCATCAGTGGCAGATCCAGGGGGGGGGGGGGGCACAGGGGGCACGCGCCCCCCCTCCCCTGGCCTAAAAAATATGTTAAAATCAGCCCTAAATTTGCCCAAAATATACTGAAAAACAGGGGCGTGCCCCCCCCCCCCCCCCCCCGGCCCAATTAAAAAAAAAAAATGTTTAAATTTTATTTAAAAAAAAAAAATTAAAAAAATGGCTGACCTAAAAAGGTGACCTTACCCCCCCCCCCCCCACTAAAAAAAATATTTATATAATGTTCTCTTTCCCACACGGTGCCCCCCCTTTACCTTTAAGCCAAACAAATATTTGACTAAATGAAGTATTTGATTAAATACAACAATAATAATAATAATAATTAATAATAAGGCTAAAAGCCATTACATCATGCCATCGTGCCATATCTTGTAAATTTTTGTAAGGAATAATGTACGTGTATCAATAGGCAGGAATAAATATCATCTTTCAGCATATACCTACACTTATTCTTTGGGGTGAGGCTTCCTTTAAACCTTCTGGCCCCAACCAGACAGTTTAATGAAAGATGTGACCATTCATGCACTCAAGCTTCTGTGCTCATTCTTGCCTGAATGACTAGCAAAGAGTTCACAGATTAAATGGAAAGGGAGTGAGACTCATTGTAGTTAATGGTATTCACATCAGTCATTCTGGAATTTCCATTGTATTCAGCTCAAAAGAAATGCGGTTTAATAGTGGATCTGTTAAAGGATTTATTTGCCTTCCTACATGTATGCAAGAGACTGCGCTCACTTTCCTGTTATGTATGTTTTGTACTACAATTGTCAACTCGTGCACTATTATTCAGTTGCAAAAAAGACATGTGTGTTTACAAATATGAAGTATATTTATGCTGTGATCACATCTTTGTTCAGTAAATTTTGGATATTAACCATTGAAATTGAGGAGTGGCTGAATGATAGCTAACTAGATGAAGAATAGGGTTTAGTTTACGTCTGACATATTTACTCTGAATGTTTGTTCTTTTATCTATTCAAAGTAAGAAATAATGCCAGATATCTGTAAATGATAGAAAAGATCATTTAAAATGTTGGCTTTGTATTATATGAAGTCATGAAAGTGAAGAAACTGTAAGAAACCTTGGAGAGATTGGAAGATTTTGTAACTGTCTCTGGTTGATCAATGGAACATACCGGGACCCATTTCACAAAGCCTTTTTTTCAATGACAAATGACTAAAATCAGTGACAAATCTGCTGATAACCAATCAGAAGCTAGGATTTCTCTAGCTTATATCAAAAACTGTTATTTGTCACTGATGACAAGTTTTGTGAAACGGGTCCCTTGACTGCTACAGTTGACTTTTGTCACAAGTAAAATGCACATGACTTGTATAACATATTTCATACACTGTGCCACTGTGGCAGTCTATGTTTTTATTCATTGCAAATAAAGAGTGAAAAAACTGAACCCTACTTTCATTCAAACTACAAGATCTGACTATCAGGTATGATGAAGTGAATACACTTGAGTGGATATGAAAATGTACTGCTCATGTAAGAAATCGAACACAGATTCTTACTTGAATTATGATACCTTTTTCCTCTGCAAACCGGAAAGTGACACAATTTATAGTCACATTTTAATTTGTAGAGAGCTTTTCTACATGGATGACACGTACCGGTATTAAGATGTGTGATGACAATAATGGTAGAACTTTTTCAATTATCAAAATACACCTACATAACACTCGATATCTAACAAACAGACATTCTTGCATTTGAACTAGGGCAACCATTTCCATTACAAAATTGATAACATACCCAGTACTCGTGTCAGAGAATCGAGGTGAAGAAGAATGAGGGAACACAGGAAATTTTATCAATTCAAAATTGCTTAGTTGCATGGTATTTAATGTTTTGTTCATATTTAGAAGAATATTTAACTCTAGTAAATTAAAAAATTGATAGGATAGGAAATTATCTTTTTAACCAATTAAATGTATGACAAAGTTATCAGTTTGGCACTACCTTCAATATGGTAAAGCCAGTCTATCATCCCTAACGTAAAAGTGGGCGTGTTTGTGAGGGGAGGGGGGGGGGGGGGAGTAATTTGTAATGATTTAAGGCTACAAATAGTGAAAAGTTCAACTGCTTTCACAAGATTGACTTTAAACAGTATTTACTGTGGTGATTCATAATGTTGACATTGTGAAGAAATTTGTCTTTTGGTTTTAAAACCAGGTCTGTGTAGGATTGAATGAATATGGTGAAATATATTGGGCTTGGCAATATTCATCCCAGTTCTTGGGTACAATAACAACATATACTAATACACCATTGCAAATTCCATTCTGTAATTCGATGTGTGATTATAGCTTATCACAACCCTATAAAGTTGTTTAAAGACCTTATGTAACAGGCCATTTAGTCCCAGTAATTATGATATTTGTTCTTGCATGATTGTAAACCCTAACCCTGGACTTTTCACAGTCAATGATAGTCATTGTGATAACGAAACCCACAGGAATGTTTGAGGCATTGATAAGTTTCTGTACTTCCTTTGCGGTTTGCATTCATTCAAAGAAAAATGTGTACATATTTACTGATTGGTTTCAGCATGAAGGTTGGTAAATAAAAGACAAAATGTATGTATGAATGAATACCTGAAGTTTTGCCTAGTATTGCTGATCACTGTGGCATCATGGAAATTTGATTTGTAAATTATGAATTAGCAAGGATTTTGTAAGGCCAAATGGAATTCCAGACAGTAGAGGAAATGAGATTATAATGGAAAATGTTTGTTTCACATTCTTCCCTAAATGTGCACATAATTGTATACCTGTATTTCATTAATTTATTTGCCTATTTTGTTGGCATGATGATGTCTAGTAATAATAATAATAATAATAATAATACTCAGTTTTTATATAGCGCTTATTAGAATCACTAAGCGCTTCCAAACTTGGAGATTATTACCCCGGCTTTAGCTGTGCTGCCATTGCGGCGCTCTAGCATTTCAAAGAATTAATTCCTGCCTGGTACCCATTTACATCACCTGGGTGTGGCAAATGTAGATCAATGTCTTGCCAAGAGTAATGTCTGTCTGGCACTCAGGAGATCAGTATATTTGTTTGCAGCTAAAAGTACATTTATTTATACTTGAACATAGATTTAACACCCTCCTGGCTCTGAAAAGATGACACGTGCCTTGAAAACTGATTATTTGAATAAACATATCTTAGTGTCATAAAGCATTGTAGATATAATATTAATATGGGACCTTGACATGTTTGTATTGAAAGTGGGATTTCTATTGACGTGGAAGATTTGCCCATTGTTGAAAGTCACTCGATTAGCTTCCAAAGAACAGAGATGAACACCCGGCACAGGAAGTTACTGCTTCATTGGTGATACTGTATGAAAACAAAGGTTATTCCATTGCATTCTGTAATGCCTCAGTCACACCTTCGCGTATTGCTGCATATTAATGGCAAGCCATTTTAACATATATTCCTATTTGTTGATAAAGAAATTAAATTCTTGATATCAAGAGTTACCATTGCTTTACAACAGAAAATCATTTCTTGATATCAAGAAATAGGAATAAATGTTCAAACGGCTTGCCATAAATACTCAGCAATACGCAAGCCAAGTACGCAAAGGTGTGACTGAGGTGTTAAAGCAGGCAGAATAAGGATAATAGTGTACATGATGGCAAAGTAGATACACTAGATACAATAATAAAGATGGTATTTGGAACATTTACATTTCTGAAGACATTTCAATTTTGTCAGTTAAATAAAAGAAGTGTCAAGCATGGAATGCGAGCATTAGTGAATCATGCAGTCATTATGAGATACATTTAAAATAAATCTATCCCCATAGCTCTTATTGGCATGCAATCATCATTTGAAAGAAGTTAATTTCACACTCAATCAATAATCTCACCATCATTCATATCTGACAGTCCATGTTATGGTGTAATCAATGCCAAATCTGCTGGTATTAAAATCCTTCAAATGTTTGCATTGGCAAGATCAGATTAGCATTATAGCAAACAATCTTATCTGCCTTGAAATCGTTATTGCCCATTTACTCATTTCAAATACCATTTTGAAAAATCATCATTTTTTTTTTTACTGCCATTTTACACTACTAGAAAAACTTATAAAGAAACGTTGGTGTTCACTCATACCAAAACTACTGACGAAACATCCGAATGTTAGAAAAATTGGTGATTTTTGTTTGCAGTGTAAATGCAGCTCATGAGAACTTGTTGAAAGAGAAGCTTGTGAAGGGAGGTCAGGCGATTATCTCCCAAAAGAGGAGATGATGGAATCAATTAGTGGATAGAGCAATCATCTAGGCCTACTTGGTATCTCTGTATTGGTTATTGTTCCAACTGGCAAGAGTCTGAATTTGCAAAAAATTTGCATCTGTAATTATGCATTTATTGTTTTCTTAATTCCAATAATGAGACATGGTTATAGCTTGTATGGGATAATTTGCATGTTGACACCCATCACACTGCAGTCCGGAGGAGATGGCATAAACCTACATGGATATTTTGAATTCTCTCTAACTTTGAAAGAACCCCATCAGAAAGTGATTTCTAGATGGTGGAGAAATGTACCATACCATTATACCTAAAAAACTTTAAAGAAATCAAAGATAACTCTCTTTGTTAACTGCTTACATTAGTTTCCCTAAAATCTCAAAATTTTGATATCCTCTGGGGCTTTGACTACAGCAATGTTTTATGAAAAGGTATAAGTTGTATAATGGTCTCTCATACCTAGTATTTCCAATCTAGTGTTAACCTTTACATATGATTTTTGTCTAATTATTCCGCATTACACTTTTTTAATTTTGAGTTTTAAGCTGCAATTAAAAAATGTGGAAGTACAAGTAGCATTGTATCATCTGTCTATAGTCAGTAGGGCATTGACTCTGTGTAATATTTCAGAAGAGAATGTCCCTCTTGCTCTCCACAGATTATATACCATTCAAGATGTGCAAACTACAAAGTACATTTGCTAAGGCATCAACAAGATGTAGTATGCATAAATGCATAATAGTGTTCTGATGAAACCGCATTGTAGTAAACAATTTACTCTTGCATAAGCTGTCATGGCATTTGGTAAGATAAGTGAATATTAAAATGGAACCTAAAGATTTTAATTGAAATCACAGCTCTGCTAGCTACCTCCCAACTCGTGCAGAATGAGGCATTAAAACACTCTGGATGAGATGCGATCTTCTGTAGATGTAAACTTATTCCAGATTGTTCTGAAATCATGGGATGAATTATGCAAATAGTATCAATCTTTTATCTTATGCATGGAAGAGGCATTCATGTTTTACTATAATGATTTGCATTCAAAATCATAATTCAAGCATCGTTATTATCATCTCCTTCATCGATTTGACCATCACTATCCATCATTTGTTATATTACAGTTCACATCATCATCTGTTCAGCATTATTATCTTCTTCATCATTTTCATCATCCACCACCACATCACCAGCACCACCATCATCATTACCATCATCATCATTGTCGTCATCATCCATCACCACACCACCACCACCACCACCACCACCACCACCACCACCACCACCATTATTATCATTATTATCACCACCATCATTGTCAAAATCATCATTTCCATCATTTTCATTCCCCATCAGCTCATGATAAAGAAAAGGCTAGATACTTATTTATCCCAGCAACTTTCTTGACAATATTTTACACTCCCTTTCTTTCCCTTCCCTTCAGCACTTGACACCAAGAACGTTCTTGTAAAGAAGCAGGTCTTTGAACTCCTATCTGCACTCTGCGTTTATACTCACGATGGATATGAACTTGCTGTGGATGCATTGGAAGATTACAAGGTAACATTGACTTTTTAAAGAAAATGCTCACAACTTAGATCTTTGGGTATGTTTGTAGAACTTAAGATGAGTATTTATGCACTTGTTCTTTCATTTTATCCCCCTCCCCCTCTCCCTCTCTCTCTCTCCCTCTCTTCCAAATAAATCACTGGAAGGAGACTCAGTAAAGCGAAAAACATATCACAAAAAAGGGAAAAATTCCTCCCCCCCCCCAAAAAAAAAAGTGTGGCATCTCCCCATGTTTGACTCATAAGAATTGAGTATTAACACATTTTGCCAGATTTCAGTCATTACTTGCCCCAATATTCAGCTGTAATATACACCCCAATTTTCATAATCATTTTAGATGGGGTATCAATGATTTTGTAAACAAGTTTACAAATACAATGGCAAGGATACAGTAATATGAGATACATCACTGTTCCAACTTTTACAAACTTTATTTGTGCATCATTTCCGTTGGTATAGATGCAGAAGAACCAGCGCTACCGGTTCAGCCTCATCATCAATGAACTCAAGACGGCGGAGATCTTACCTTACAAGTCGACCCTTCTTGGTTTCATCAACGCCCTGCTGATAGCCACGGCCGACTTTGACGCTCGGATTCACATGAGAAACGAGTTCATCGGACTCCAGCTGCTAGACATCCTCACTGAACTCAGGTGGGTATCTGCTAAGATCACTCAAATAACCAGTGATGACCTCCTCTCTAGGATATTATTTGATTTTCCATTCTATTTTTTCAGGAAGAAGAGGGTATATATGGTCATTCTATGCTCACCTATGTGATCGGGGGGATGTTTCACAAAGATTCAAAGTCGAACTTAACTCTAAGTTGGACTTGAAAATTATGGAGAGCCATTTGTAGCCTTAAACTAAAATATATTCAAAAGCAAAAAATCAATTATTCTCGATTTTTTATAAATTCCACATCAAGAACTTGAAATCACCAATAATAATAGAAAAAAATAAATGATTTGATTCAACATTTTAGGCCTTTTAAAATAACTTTTACAAAATAATTTCATCATGCTAACAGCTTTCCTTAATTGTTAAGTCCAACTTAGAGATATGGTAAGTTCAAGTTAGGATCTTTGTGAATCACCCCCCTGATATCCCTTTGAGCTCCCATAGTTCCTGTGCCGGTAATACTTGAACAATGGTCATAAAATGAACTATCAAGAGTGCAGTTGTGACGTAGGATGCCCTGTTTCAGTGTAAAATTCCCTGCAAAATATTTTCCATAGGAATGAACTTCAGAATTAGAGTACCGGTACCAGTTTTCTGCTTCACCCCCAACAACTTCTCTTCATTTTTAGAGCATCACTTTGTGTTTATCTCAATAGAAATATTGGATGTTATTGTCTCCATCATGGTGGTTCCATTTTACTTACTGCTGAACACCAGAAATATGTGCATGCATGAATGTTATGAATGCTTCAGATCATTGGCAAACATTCAATGTTACAGCATGTGAAAAATAGCTTGAATCACAACATTTGCAAACTTAATGCTTTTTCTTGCCATGAAAATAGCGATCATTAACCTTGTTGGAAAATTTTAGTTTTATATCAATTATCACATTACTTGACTAACAGTCTAATACAGTATATTTCTGTATTCAAGATGGTGAGAAAATCCACCTGTATGGCATTTACATAAATGCAGTTGTGTAGGATGCTGACTTAATTCCCTTATTTTCCACAAATAGAAACTTAAGTCATGTTTTGGATTAGGGATAGGTTCTATGAAACAATGAACATGATTTGGGTTCAATTTTACCGATTCAGCTTAAGGGAGGCAAGGAAAGGATTATAGCCAAAGGTTGTATAACAGTCAATAGTTTTCCACTAGGATATACAGAGAGAGGGTGGGAAGAGAGAGAATGAAGGGAAGAGAAAAAGAAAGAGATACAGAGAGAGACAGCGAAGAGGAGTGAGGGATTGAAGTGAAAGAGAGGTGGGGAGAGGGAGGGGGAGGGTATGGATAGAGGAGAGGTTGGGGGAGGGAAGGGACAGAGAGGGGCAGAGAGGGACACAGAGAGGCAGAGAGGGACACAGAGAGAGACACTCACACACACACAGACAGACAGTCAGAGAGAGATAAAGAGAGAGAGAGAGAGAGGGAAGAGGGAAAGACATTCAGAATTCAATATTCATTGTCATGATAATAATAATAATGATAATAATAATAATAATAATAGCCCAATAGTCCACTCCAAATTTTATTAAACCGAAACGGAAATTCCTTTTGCCCAATTGATCGCGAGCCCGGCAGCCACTGAGCAGTGCCAGATCGACGTTGCTCTATCCCTTATTGTTGAACGCCAAACAAGGTAGCAACAACTCCCATCTTTTAACGTCTGATTGTAGAAAAGGAAATCCTCTCACAGAATATTGTAACTGTTGCCAAGAGGTCATGACATATCATGCTGTTTGTGCTTCCTCATGGTAGATCATGTGAGGACAATAATGTGAATGTAACATCTAATACATCTTCTGTATAAATTATATTGTACACCTAACTAGAAATTAACATTTTTAAAGAGGCAGTATACAAGCTTCAGAGATATTTGTTCAAATCAATAAGTTTTCTCTGTGATAATCCTAGAACTTAATTTTGTCCAGTTCTTTTTCTTCCTTCTATATCTTCTTCTCATCCTTATGTTTAAGTGAGGATAATGCCAAACATCTTTTCCTCATTTTTTTTCATCCCTCAAACACCCATCTTCATTATCTTCTCCTTATCCACCCATCTCTTCATTTTAGTTGCACACTTCTGCCTCTTTCATTCTATTCAGTTTTAGTGTTCTTCTACACATGGTTTCTTGTGTGAAAAGTACATGCATACTCCCTAATATCAACCTTATCTTGCATAAAAATTGTTTTCACCATCTGTAACTCGAGCCACAGTTTTCATCTCCCCTATAAGGCTATATTCATAAATTTATTCAATAATAAAAATGAATTAATCCAATAATGATCAGTTATAACTAGTATATTCCTGCCATTCATTTCTATATTACAAGGTGCCAAGGACACTGAAGTATCAATTTTCTAGGTTTTGTTATTATCCTCCCCTAAACCATAATTAGGGTTTAATGAAAACATAAGGACCTCTAAGTGATCTGTTATTGTCAATCTGTGTGTCATATAGGCACTTGTGGATTGTATGCCAAGCAATTTTAATCATGTAAAATCTAACAGGACAGTTTTCACTTTAATCTTTGTTCAGTGCTGGAAAGTGGTAGACTCTTAAGAAAATTGTCTAATCTTGCTAAATTGATTGAACAATCATGATATTAATGATTTTGCCCTTTCAATAATAAAGCACATCAAGATTACTTTGATGACATGAATATGAAAATGGATGTAGTCGAGTGTGGCTCACAATAGAGCGTTTGAACATAAGACTAGTGGAATAAAGCATTCACTATCGAAGACTCTTATAACAGACATGACCTCCTGACTTACAATCTTTAACGTCTTGGTGCGGCAGTACTGTGGCGTATTTTTGACAGTCTTTAGTAGGGAAGCAGAATATTATATATGGTGTAGAGTTATGTCTAGATTGTAATATCAGACATTCATAGATGATTTGAAACACAAAGCGAAATGATGATGACTCCAAAGGGTATGGTCATTCCATACAGTAATTACATATCTGTTTTTATCAAGCAATAAGACTGAAATTGTTCAAACTGTCATGCAAGCATTGTCAATTCTTACCCCCTTAAAAAAAAAACTGATTCTCTATGCTAAGAGCCTGATTTCGATGTAATATCGTGAATTTTGGCACTTCGAAGATCACTGGAGCTTACAGCAGTGGACCATTAAGGCAATAAGATTGATATTGGAAGGGAGTGCTAGATGACAGGCATTTTTTTCAGGTCTATTTAGCAAGGATTGGCAGAAAGCCGATTTTGTCTGCTTTAATGAAACTCGTTTGTGCATGTAGACACCCCGTTTCGCAATGTTGTAGAAATGATGGATGGATGGAGATGTGGTGATGGACTGGAGAGGAAGTCATCGTTGGGAACTGTCCTCACACAGGTCTTATGAGTTCCCTAAAGCAAGAGCTTTCAGAGAGTTGTAGAGAATGTTTTTTTTATCATTTTAATTAAAAAGGAAGATACTGGAAGCTTTTCACATTTCATACTAAGGCAGAGAGAGAGAGAGAGAGAGAAAGAAAAGAAGAGAGAGATAGAGTGACAGAGACAGAGTCAGAGAGGGGTGAGGGAAGTGTGCAGGCAAAAACATCACCTTTAGAAATAGATATATAGATAGGAGAGGAAAGAGAGAGAGAGAGAGAGAGAGAGAGAGAGACGGACAGACAGGGAGAGAGGGAGTGAGGAAGAGGGAGGCGGGCAGAAATAGAGACAGCTACAGACATACACTACAGGGAGAAACAGAAAGAGAACGAGGAAGAGAGAGAGGGGAGGGGAGGGGAGAAAACTTTATATTGAAAAAAACGCAGACAAAGAAAGAAAAAAAAAGGAAAGGAAAGACAGAAAGAAAAAGAAGGAAAATATCGCTGGCAAAAGGAAGCTGCTAATCTATAAGTAAATGGGAAGCTGTGAAGAAATTGAATTAGAATGTGTTTGAGCGTAAGTCTTCCGACAGACTCAGAAAAATTGGAGCGCATTACCCCAAATACTAATCTAGCATGTGAATACAATGTGTAGAGTGATTGCGCTTATTTTTTGTTCTTTTTCTTGTTATAGGCACCTGTTTTAATGTTAACTCATATCATGTAGGCAAGTAACATGCTTTAAAAAATGAGCTTTTCCCAATGAATCGTGTTTGAAAAATATGAGTAGATTTTTTCAAAAATACACATTAAGGTGGTCAGTGTTTTAAAATTGAATACAGTTCCAATGAGGCCTATCAGATATTCTTCTAGATAAATGAGGGAAAGTGTTTTCAAATATTTTAAGATACTGATATCAATCAGTCTATTTAGGATTTATCCAATAACTATAATAAGATATAAGAATATCATTCACTTCCAGTCCCTTTCTTGAATGTAACATTATGGTAAAATAAAGCTTTGATCACAGTATCAGACTGGTTATATTCATATTCAATCTTGTGTGATTATAATTTATGGGGAATATGGAAAAAGGATGGCAAATCAGATACATGAAGCTGTTTTTTTACATTTTATAAGCAGGCTTTGTACTGTAAAGCATATATTATGCCAGTGTAAGAAATATTGTATCCTAATTCAAAGATAATGTCTATCATGAATAGCATATATCTAATCTAGATAGTACAGTGCTATATCTTTATATCTTTATCTTATCTTATTTGATGTTCTCGATTAGTTACACCCAGCCTTACTTTATTCTACATACATGTATATTCTTTTGTCATGTGTAAATTTGCAATATTTGTTTGTTATATATTTGTAAAAATTCAAAAGAAAAAGAAAAGAAAATCAAATCAAATCAATCAAAATTTGTTAACAGATTGTACAATATGTAGCATCCATCAACCCCTAATTCCCTATATAACATTACATTTTATTTATATACCTCTGCATCACAAAACATCATAATTGAAGTGATCATTTTAGACAGATCTGATATAATATATAATCAGCAACTCTCATTAGTTTCAACAATTGCAGTTCAACATTAAATTTCAGTGTAATCTGAATGCATATCATGTTCTGATTCAAAAGATCTTTTTCAACAGATTGCAAAATCCCTGGCAACGACTGTACAATAGATGATTTAATTTATATGACTGCCAATGCATAAAACGTGTTATAATTCATAAGATATATTATAGGTAGTAAGTCATTAACACCCATCATACTCTCCGATTAAGATGAAGTAGTACATATGATTCATATGACAATGCATGAAATATCATGCCATGATTCAAATATCACTTCTATCATATCTCACATAGATAGCAAATCACTATTACAGATAGTGGCTGTATAATAGATGACTTGATTGATATGCCTGCCTGTGCAAAAAACATCATGTTATAATTCAATAATTCATTTATATTAGATCTAATGTAGATAATAAATCATCAGCACCCATCAGTCTCCACAGTAACCATATGAATTTGACATTTTTATTGATCTGCCTGTGCATGAAATATCATGCTATGATTCAAATAATCTTTTCAGAAACACATTAGTCTCTACAATGGCCGTGCAATAGATAGTTAAATCTAATTCAGGCCAACCGTTGCATAGTTAATTCTAATTTAGGCCACCCATTAGAAAGTAAAATCTAATTCAGGCCAACCCATTTGAAAGTAAACTCTAATTTCATTCCAACCATGATGTAACCTTTAAGGCTGTGTACAGGTGACTTCACATTGTCAGTCTGGCGCCCCCTATCAATGTGACTGGTCCGATAAATTCAATGGATGCCTCTCTCTCTCTCCCTCTGATATTTGATCTTGAGATATGGGGCAAGCATCCCATTATCATGTCCCTCAATAGGCCTGTCCTCATCAGCTTAAGATTGCCAAATAACCCGCCATTTTAACTATCCCGATCACAAATTATCCAGCTAATTTGTGTCTTCATCAGCCTGTAGTTGCAATTAGTGGGATATTTGGTCGAGATAATCTTGCCAAGACATCTTGGGCTAGTTTGCAAAATATCCCGCTATTTGTCCGGTCCGTCTTCACCAGCCCCGAAAACTTGCACAAAGCGCGTACGTTGAGCAACATATCTTGAGCTAATTTCTTGAGCTCCAGTTCCAGTTTTGAGGTGGAGTCTTGAGCTGATGAAGACGCGATTCACAAGTTCAGGCTTATTTTCCCAAATCAGAAATAGCGGGCTATTTGGCAATCTCAAGCTGATGAAGACATACCCAATGAGCCTAGCCCTCTCCCAGGGGGGTTGGGAGAGACTGGGCATGCTGTAAGCCTCAGAACCAGGTGACATTTGCAACTGTATACAAAGCAGTATCATATGATACAGTCCCCCGGAAGAAAGGAAGACGGAGCTTTTTATCATTTTGATGCAATTGTTTGAGTGATTATCGAAAGTCGAAATGCTTTAGTTATCAGTGAGAGATATGTGGCTGCACGACACATGCTTCTGCGGCAATGCAGTCATTATTGTGTGTTAACTTCAGCCATGGAACTCAATGTGACACTATCCCTAACCATTATCCTAACCCTAAACCTCACCTTAAAATAAGCCTGGAGCAAATGTCGCTGAAGTAAATGTCACCAAAGCAAATGTCAGTTCACAAGTTATTTTGATATTTGATTTTTGTGCTATTTGATTTTAATGTTGTATGTTCCCATAGTTATTTGTTACTGATATGTGTCATTTTTCTAAATATATCACAGGTTACCGAAATGTAGCTTGTTTCATACTGTCTATATATTTATGATTTCTTGGTTTTACATTTTATTTTTTTCACAAAGGCTTGAATCGAATGAAGGAAGGTAAGGTGAAAGTAAAAGGTTGAAATATGATTTGCTTGTTGATTGCACTTTCTGCCTTTTGTCATGCATTGCACACATTTGTTTGTTTGTTTGTTCAACTATTTCTTTACTTGCATCTCTCTTTTAATGAAATTTTGCTGGTCTTGTTTTCGTTAACCCCCCTCTCTCTCTCTCACTCTCTTTCTCTCTCTCTCTCTCTCTCTCTTTCTCTCTCTCTCTTTCTCTCTCTCTCTCTCTCTCTCTCTCTCTCTCTCTCTCTCTCTCTCCAAAAAAAGAAAAGCTTGCTTATCTCGAGAGATGTTTTTTTGTTCCTCTTTTACTAATTTTTTCTTACTAAATAAGTTTGAAAATATTTTTAATGAAGAAAAAAGCCTTGCTTTCAAATACTTACAAAAAGAAGTGATTTGCTTTTCAGAAGTGTCAAAAAGTACTTTTCATTCACACATAATGAACATTCATTAGATTATGATGAGTAATTCATTGTGTTCTTTGTGCACATGTGTACCTTGTCTATGCAGTTCTTGATTCTTCATTTAGCAGCATACAACACAGTTTTTATAACGTTGGATAAATTCACCAACATTGTTAGTGTAAAATTATGCCTTTGATTATGTAGGCTTTTCTTTTCTTTCCTTTTTTCTCCATCATTTATAAATTGAATAATACTTACATTAAAAACATATTAGATTACAAAGAAAAACTCATAGATTATACTTATATTTATATCACAAAATGAATTACACTTTTTAAAAACATAATTAACATTTTCCAGAGGTTATACTTTTCAACATCTGCCCTCAATGATATTTCCTTTAAATAAATTTTGAATATGTTTGTAAAATCACATTTTCCTTTTTGTGTTATATAAAATATAAGGAAGTAAATTAATTAATATATTTTTAAAAACTACATATTTTGAATTTATATAATCACATTGATTGCCTAAAATTATAACAGTGCAAACAATTTTTTCATTATCAAACAATGCTTCTATTTTTCTGAGAAAATTTAAGACCTTGTTCCAAAATAGTTTTGAGTAATCACAATTATATCCCTCCCTTGTGCTTCTGGCTTATCCCCCTCCTCCTCCACCCCAACAAAAAAAATCACTCTTTAGTCCTAGCTCTTATTTATTCCATTGTGTAAAGTTATGTTTCTATTTTCATTTCAAAATGTTAAATTGTCCCTACAACATATAGCTGGAAACCTCTCCCTGTATGTTTCTTTTATTCAGCCCCTCTTACCTAGTTAATTCATTAGCCCCCCCCCCCTCCCCTTCTCTTAGCCTCTCTTTCTAGGGCATGGTGCAAAACTATATTTCTTATTTCCATTTCAAAATGTCAAATAACGCCTTTAGTAGTTACAAAACTCCCACCCCATGTCTGTACACGTATACATCCACACTCTGTGTAACCCAACCCTCCCCCCCCCCCCCATCCCATCCAATCCACCATACCTGTGTAAATCCTTAGCCTTGAATGATTTTCCCAAACATGTGAATGCTGTCAAGCCCACTGCCATTTATCTATTAAAAAGGTGCTTTATAAATGAAATTATTCTTATTGCAAACAAAATAAAAAATTAAATAAAAATGCACAGGCTGCGCTTCTATCATATTGTGTATTTATGATTATGATGCATGCACTAACTTTGTAAAACAAAATGTTAACTTGTGAATTGCTATGTGTTTGATGGAATTATTAAAGTTTGTGCAAAGTTTTGTTAATAAAGGGACTAGTAAGGGGAACAACATAAAAGGGTTGGGGGGGGCAGTGCATTTTACAACAGTTTTTCTGCAAAGTATAATTCATGTATACGTTATTGAACGGAGAATGCAACATTTCACTTTTGAGATACTCTTAAAGAAGAAATATTCAACATAGGCTCTCATAGTCATCGAATGTACAGATATTGTCTTAAGGTACTTTGTGACAGTGACCTCAAAATTGAAATGGAAGGAAGGAGGAAACTTTATTTAAGGCAGAACGGAAGTATGAACATAAATAAGCATTACCGTACACAGTCCTCTATGTATGAACTGCATCCAAATTAGGCCACGCTCCCATCAACACAAACAAGTCAATCCTCGCAGATCCTGATGATTAAATACTGCCCTCGGGTGTTATGGAATGGAATCACAGGGACCGTGTCGAGCCAAACTAAAATTAGAATTCTGCACAGGTGGCTCCTATGGTTTCCTGGCAGTGTCATGTTGACAGACTTATTAAAAATTGGCAAGTTGAACTTGTATTTTTTCACCGTGAGTGTGTCAATACAGAATTTTATTACCTGATTCAATCTCGTCATAATCTGACTCTTTATGATTTCATTTTACTCAAACCGTGGTGTCCATACAATGTGAAATTTCAATCCATGTTTCGTAGCATGCTGAGATTTGCCACTCCGTATGGACAGCTCTTTGACACAGCATTTTACTATTCATACAATGGGAGATAAGGATTTAAAAAATTGTATGGACATAAACCCAAGACATATACCGGTAACCATCGATATTCTTTTATCATACATACTTTTTTAAGGAAAAGTGATCATTACAAAATGAAAATGAATTATGTATGATTATGCTAATGTAATACAGCTATAGTTTTTTTTTAATGTAGAAGTTAAAATGAATAAATCACAAATCATGTTTTTAAGGGAATACTTTCCAAATTCTTTTGTTTTCAAAGAATCGGAAGAATGGAAATGATTGGTTTTGAATGTATAACTTGCAAGGATAGTTAAGTTTTGGCATTGAACAGCGACACCTTGCATAACATTAAAAATGATTCACTGATGTGACTCTTAAAGTATGTCATGAATTTTCCCCCTCTAATAAAATAGAACAACTAGGACACAAACACATGCAAAAACTTTCATGTCAACAGTTGTTCCCCCATGTCTTGTCATTTTGAAGCGTGCAAATGTTGTCAAGTTAAAGTCACCGAAAGAAGAAGTTTGGAGGAGAAAATATCGCAGAATGCATCAGCAATTTTGGCATGAGTGTCATTTTGTTGACCATCTGGGTGGGCGTAAATTAACCCCTAATGAAGAAGGCTTATTATCCTGATTAGAAGGATTGTTTGAACAATGGAATCGGTTGTGGTTCAATTAATTAATTTCCACATAACTCATAAAAGTGTTACAATTGTTGCAAATGGCCAACGTGCAAAAGATGTACAAGAAGATTAAAGAAAATAAAAATAAGAAATTAAACATTGGTTGCAAATCTAAAAAATGTGCATTGAAAACGATTATAACAAATGTCATCTACATATTCAAGGGACAATAAAAGCAAGGAATGAAAATGATTGTACATGTGAATACAAATACAGAGGATCAAATGTTTATAAGTATATGTTGGAGGATCAATTAATTTAAGGTCTGAGGCATACCTTGTTTTTGTTATTCATGTGAATATCAAATTTTGGGCCTCACCAAGTTTACAATTATCATAGTAGTCTTATTTGCTGATTACGAGAAATCATTCTCAAAGTTAAGTGAAATATATATATAGCTTTTAATAATGACATTTATTATTGAATTATCAACCTTTAAATAGTGAATTCCCCAGTAAGATAAAGAGGGAGTCTTGTTTATAACTCCATTTTCCAGTTAAAAAACAATGATTCAGAGAATTAATTATGAGTCCATACTGGCCTTCTTCCAGCACTAGCATGGCTGTCCTTTATAATATTGAGCAACTGCTTGTGACAGTAACGTGTTTCACAAAGAAAAATTATTCAAAGATTTGCTGACATATTGGACAAGAAGTCAGGGGAAACCCTCATTTTTTTGTAAACTTAATGATGATGGGGTTCCCCCTCCTTTAGAATGAGTTGGGATCTGTTGGTCATGCCGCAGAGAAAAAAAGGGTTGATACTTTGCTAGTCATTTTTACACAATGACGGGGCAAGCAAGCATTTTAGTAAGGTAAGCTTTATATGTTTTTAATTCTGATTTATCAATTTTCTGTGATTCTTTTTTGTGAACTAAATCATAGAAAAGAACAATAACTTAGTCCATATTGTGGTTTCCTCTTAATTATGTGTGCTGATTGAGTGGTTCCATATCTAATCTAAAATGTTTTTGTTTTTGTTTTAGTGTGAATTCACAAAGTTGTTTGCAATAGCGATATTCTTGAAGTTTTAATATTGTTCGCCAGTGAACAGTTCTCAGTAATTTGTTAATAGAAAATCACCTACTGTGCATTATTTTCTAATGCGAGGTGTAAGTCCTAAAACTTTACTTTGTTGGTATCTTCTTATTGTTGATGTTTCTCACTTGTATATTGAACCAACATGTCTTGTTTAAATGTTGTTACATAAAAAGAAAACAGTGCAGTAGAAGTAGTGATTTAAAACCAAAAATAATTTTATGTAATGTAATAGTTTACATTTTTGATATTCTTGTGCAGAAATATGGACAAATATTTCCATCATACCACAAAGCTAAGATATTGTAAAGGTGATCTTGTCATGATATGTATTCCAAAATGATTTTCAAGTTATTTAAGGGCTTTTTTTTCTCTTCTGTAGATTTAATTCTGTTATAAATATGGTACATTGTTAATATATTTTATGGGTGGTTACTGCGATGTCATCAATGCTTAGCAGAAGTTTTTAAGTAGAAAATAAAACATTTTCACATGTTTAGACGAATTTGATCACATATATATTTGTTCTTTATGACGATTGTTTTTTTTTAATGTAACCATTGGAAAATGTTACAAATGAAGTTTGGTCATTACTTCATTTACATGTACTAGAGTATTTTTAGCTAAAAAATGCTGGTAGTTGTATCATTAAGTTACACGTGATAAACTTTACAAAGTTTTCAATCATGAACATGCTTTGAATTGTGCTTGCTGTTTAAATAAACCCCTAATTCTACTTTGTTTTAGAGCCTACTTTAAAGCATGATCACTGCAGCCATTGCTCCAATATGTTTCTGCTTAAATAGTTAAGATTTTGCAATGCATTTTTTTAACAAAAAAAGATTTTCACAGCAGCATTTGTACCATCCTATCATGAAACAAAGGAAATGCTTGCTTTGCTCAGTTTTTGCTTTCATCAACAAAGAAGTACTTTGTGTTGAGATATCAAGCGCTTTGAGCTTAATTCTTCAAGACAGCTCTTAAAGTCCAGGATGACATATTGCACAACTAATCATGCATCCTGCCATTGCCACCTGCACTCCTTGCGGTTTAAGGAGTTCATACTTCAAGAGAAATCTGACCAAACTTGACGGCTGTCGACAGCTCTGTTGTTGCATTATATCTCAGTCACTCCTCCAAACCTCAAACTAACTTCAGACTGACTGCTTCTTGCCATTGGGGGTGTTGTTGTTCAACCTGTTGTCTTTTTTCAGTTGGACTCATTAAAGCCACACTGTACTAGATGCACTCCCCCCAAAATCCCCTCTCGTGCCATCTCAGGTCAGCTGTAGCAGCTATGTGGTCCTGAAACTTGCTGCTTCCCTAGCTGTACGGTTGATTGTCACATCCATTCCCCCACAAAGCAAAAAATTTGGTACTATTGGGTTTCACACTTTTTGTACACTAGTCTAGGGCAGAAAGTTCATCAGTCAGTATTGCTTTAAAGCCAATCTGAACTAGTTTGACCAGGAGGGATTAGACCTCCCTGCATGGTCACTGACAGGTTGTTATCTCATCAAATCAGCTCTCAATTAACATAAGAAAAAGGGGGCCATGGGGGACCAATGGTCACCGATTAGGCATTGTTTGCTATATAGAGGGCGCAAGGAGCTACAAGTAGTGCAGTGGGGCTTTAAACATTACATCATTTTCTTAAAGTTCTCCTTCATATTCATACCTCACAAATGCCAAGGCAAATGTACTAATAGTAGAAGGAGCTGTTGCAAAACGAAGATTGAATTAAATTTGAGTATGAATTAGCATGATTCTGTATTTGCTTTGAAACCCAATGAGCATGTTTGCATGTCTTAATTACTGTAAGCCAATACTTTAAATGTTAAATAAAAGATGAGAACATCTTGAAATTTGGAAAAGGACATGAGACCATTTTAATTTAATTCCAATACATTATTACATACAGCTATCTAAAAGGAGCTTGTTGTTTAAAAAATTCTGATTTGATTTAAAGTTTCCGCTTGTATTAGATATGAGGTGGATACAATAATCTAAAAATGGTGCAGATTACATTTAAAATCAGTCAGGCGACAGATAGCGATCATAAAAGTTGTGCAGAATGTGACTGTACCAGTGATCTAAATTAATCATTTCTTAACCACAAAAAAGACCATTGTGTGGGATTAGTATCTAATGGAAATCCAACTGCATATTACCTGGAACTACTTAACTACAGGAAAAGTAATTCTGAAGACAGTGTGCTAGATTTTGTTGATGAACAGAAACTAGTTTATAATTGTGTTTTCTTATTTTGTTGAGAACACGATACAGAGTGCATCAAACGTCAATAAAAGCAGTGATATAGCAATGGGAAAAGTTTTGTAGAATATGTATCAGATATCGTCTTTCATCATTCTTTCCACCGCAGAAAAAATGACTCTGAAGACAGTGAGCTTTCTATCCAGCTAGATGTCTTCGATGAACAGAAACTGGTTGATGATGAGGAGTTGATGAGCTATTACCCTGATGATGGAGTTGATCTCAACAGCCCTGTGGAATGCTTCCATGCTATATTCAAGAAGGTATAAAATATTTCATAATTTTTGGCATTTCTATAAATAATATGTTGAGTTCTTTAGGAGTTCATGCAGTTCATATGCTCATATCATGCTTGATATAGCCATTCATTTCAGATTGAAATGTTAGAAAAAGTTGTCAGAATCGTATGATACAATTTATGTATTGGCAGCATGGACAAAGCTGGTAGTCAAAGGTCATGGCTATTTGTGTCCCATATGTTACCATGTGTGATGGAACAATGAACATTATTTACATCGGAAAAACAAATTCTATGATAATTCATTTGTCTGATCCAAGGTTTCCAAGCTACAATATATAACCAGTCATCAGATATGCTGAAATCTTTGATATAGTTATTATCATAGATTGACACAAACTTGCCATGTTATATATCACAATTCAGTTCAGAATTTATATTGATTTTGTCCAAATCTTGTATGGCTAATATATTTCTGGACATTTTAATTCTGCTATCAAGTCAAAGTCAAGGTTTATAATTTGTCCTTTCATGTTGCTACAGGTTGGAAACAGTCCTCAGGCAGCTTCCCTTCTGTCCATTCTCCATGCCTTACTTCAGCTTGATCCTGATGACCAGACCTCTGATGATCTCTGGGAGCTTGCAGATCGGTTGGTCAATCAGGGCACAGCACTGGACAACCCTGAACATATTCAAAACCTCTTGACCAAAGGACTCACGGACATTATTCTTCTCTTGAGGAAAGGATTAGATCCGATCACAGAGAAACCTGCAGTGTCTGCTCCGACAGTTGTCAAAGTGGACAAGGAGATCCAGACTGATGCTGTAGAGTTTGTTGATCCAAGGACTAGTACAGGAGATGTAATTGTGGCAAGGACAGGAGCCCCACTTTTAAGTGCAGCACCTGCACCACCACCACCACCACCACCACCACCACCACCACCTCCACTTCCACCAGGGGTTGGTGCTCCGCCACCTCCTCCTCCACCACCACCTCCTCTTCCAGGTGGTTCATGTATCCCACCGCCGCCACCACCTCCAGGCATGGGCGGGGCTCCACCTCCACCTCCACCTCCACCTTTTCCAGGTGGTGGTGTACCTCCTCCTCCTCCATTCCCTGGAGGCGGTCCACCTCCTCCCCCTCCTCCACCCTTTCCTGGTGGTGGTGTACCTCCTCCTCCTCCATTCCCTGGAGGTGGTCCACCACCTCCCCCTCCTATAGGAGGAATGGGCGTCCCTCGCCCCCCTGGACCACCTGTTGCCTCAGGACCTCCCAAGCCCAAGAAGAAGATGAGAACTGTGAACTGGTCCAAGATACCACCGAACAAGATCATGTCTCAACCTAACATGACTGTTGGACCTAGTAAGTCCTCACCATTATAGTGTTTAACTCCTAATATTTACAAATAAAATAGAAATACAGTTAACAACTAAATTATTGATACCCTTACCAAGTTTTGTTATTTTTCAAGCATATGTAAAAGTCCTGATTTATGTTCTTGAGAATACTTACATCTAAAATTATTCAACAAAGGATCTAAATCAACCAGTTCACCTTTCATTCTTGAGTTACAAAAAACATCAAATTTACAAGGGGTATGAATAATTTGATTGTTAGCTGTAACATGAGTAAAGAAGTTACACTTCATTCTACTTTTATTTTAAATTTTTGCAATAATTTTGAGTTAACAAAGAAAATTGCCATATAATTGGATTGCATTTGAATTTGAAGTATAGGTACAAAATTTGATTAAGAACGTAGAATGATTATCACAAGATGTAGTGGAGTAATTGAAACAATGAAGACTTTGTGTTTGTTGAACTCATCAGTCATTGAATCTATGGTCTTAACCTTCAAGTTGGGTCTCATATCTTCATTTTCTATCGAGATTTCAAACATATGCAGATTAAGAAGAAACTCTTTTTTTTCTCCACCTCTCAGATAGGAATATCTGGCGCCAGATAAGTGAGCATGGATCTTCCAAGATCAAACCGGAGTTTGCGAATATAGAAGAACTCTTCTGCCAGCAGGAGAAGAAGGCTAAAGATGCAGCTGATGGCGCAAAGAAGAAAAAGAAATCTGCCGAGGTATATATATATATATATATATCCCCTTCTCCAAAATGACCCGGGGAGTGTTTCACAAAGATCCTAAGTCGAACTTAAATCTAAGTTGGACTTAAAAATTATGGAGAGCCATTTGTGGCCTTAAACTAAAATATATTCAAGAGCAAAAATTCTTAGACTTTTCATTAATTCCACATCAAGAACATGAAATCTCCTTGATGATAACAGAATACGTTAAATGGAGGCCCTGTGTAGAGAAGAATCACTGCACATTAAGAACCCACTGCACTGTTCGTATAAGAGTAGGGGGAAACCCCGGTGTAGTGGTCCACCTGCACACACCCCAGTATAGTACGATAATACTCTGTAAAGAGGTATGTACTCAAAGTGGAAGAAGAAGATATGACTGATTTGAATCAACATTTTATGCCTTTTAAAATAACTTTTACAAAAATATTTCCAAAGATGCTAACAGCTTTCCATAATTGTTAATTCAACTTAGGATCTTTGTGAAACACCCTCCTAGACATAGAAAACCAGTAAGAGAGACCGATAAAGTCACAAAGTACTAAGAGACATCTTTACAAGTAAATATAAATGTAAGAAAGAAATTATGAATTTACAAGATGAATAGATATCAGTCACTTAAGGTTAAAATACCTGAAGATTGTTTTTGCTAATTTCTGCAGTAAATGAATAGTCCAGTAAAAATAGAGTTTGACCCACCACTAATTGCAAACAAATTTATTCCATTGCACTGCATTTCAATAAGCTCTCCTAAACAACATATTAAAAGTCTCAAGAAATCCTAACCCCCAATTTCCCCATAAAATGATATGTTGTTGGTATATAATCAAAACACTCTACTCTATGGTTTTACACTGATATCTTCAGGGGTCACTATAGATGATTAACATATTTCAAAGATTAATATTATACACAATGTTATCATTTAGTTCTTCTGCAGGGGATACTTTGAAAGCTGTACTGTTGAGTGTACCTACCCTTTATTTTACATGTACATAAAACATTTTATCAAATGAATAAATAATTTAATTTCATGTTGCTTTAGATAAATCTGTTAGATGGTAAGAGGAGCCTGAACGTGAACATCTTCTTGAAGCAGTTCCGAATGCCCAATGATGCCATCATGACGTTGATCAAGGAGGGTAACGTGGAGGGGTTTGGAGGAGTGGAGAGACTTAGAGGGTTGATGAAACTACTACCAGAGAAAGATGAGGTAAGAATGTCCAACACAGCAAAAGTAATGATTTTAGTTTGTGGGACATATTATTTATGTTTAATCTCCAAGGAAACCAACATAGATGACTTAGAGGGTTGATGAAACTCCTACCAGAAAAAGATGAGGTATGAATTGTCAACATAACAGAAGTAAAGGTTGAAGACAAGTAAATTCAGTTTTATTTTATGGGACATATTATTTGCTATTAATCTCCAAGGAAACCAACATAGATGGACATTAGCTATATATCCATTTTTTGTTTTGTTACTGCTTTGATGTTTGATGTAAACATTTATATATTTTGATATATTTTTCCCATTTGCTATGTTTTTCTTTATGCTTCTGAATGCTTTTTTTATATAATTGTATGTTTGGTGTTAACTCACATTTTTAGTCTTTGGACTTTTTGACGAAATTGGAATAAAAACCTAATTTGAATTGAATTGAATTGAAATTGAATTTCTCCAAGGTATTTTGATTTACTGATGTTTTGGCCAAAAGAGTATCATATTTTTCCTTTCTTAGTTTACGGCCTAGTATGTGAGTACCTACTCAAATGAGATTCAGAAACATCACAGACATATTTGACTGTTTTCGAACATTTATGAAAGACTGTACTAAACTACATTTGTTTGAGTTAGTATTGTTTAATTAGCTTTGTCTCTTACTGTTAGTGATTTTAATTCATGTTTGTAATTGCTGTTTCTATATGCAGCTGGAAATGCTCAAAGCATTCAAGGGTGACCAAACAAAGCTAGGAGCTGCAGAGAAGTTTTACCTTCAGTTGTCACAGTTACCAAAGTGAGTGCACACAAAAAATTGATATCAATGTGCCATTTCCTGAGCTGCGCATAATCAAATCTATATATTAATTTTCCGCAGGTTATACTATTTTTGTTTTGTGAATTGGATTGTGTAATTATTGAATTACCATGAAGATTTCACATAATGTGATGATATAAGTGATTCTTCTTCAATTCCTGTTTATTTTTAAAATCAGTTTTATTATATAGATTTATATAATTAGGTAGCATTCATGAAGCACTTCAGTTAAATTGTCTTCTGATGTGCTGAAATCTGGCAATCGCTCTTTACTCTTTATTTCTTCTTCATGATGTAGCTAGGAAAAATGTGTGACACGTAATGCTTCCAGAAAGCAAAGCCATAATTGCTGGTGCTTTTATTGATTCAACAGTTTGACTAGAGATATCTCTATGATTTTCAACAACGGTGAATTTTCCGTTATGAATACATCTCTACGCTCTACTACCTTTCTACCTTTCTCTTCAGCAACTTATTAAAGCCCCACTGTACTACTTATAGCTACTTGCGCCCTCTATATGGCAACAATGACTAATATGTGCCTGTTAATCCCCCATGATCCCCTTTTTCTTATATTAATTGAGAGCTGATTTGATGAGATAACCACCTGTCAGTGACCTTGCAGGGAGGTCTAATCCCCCCTGGCCAAACTAGTGCACATAGGCTTTAAAGGTACTACGTCCCATTTGCAGGCCCAAAAAATGAAAAGGTTAAATTCCAATGGTATTTGAAAGATAATACTAATTTAGAACTTGAAAATGTCTTTAAGTGGGAAAATAACGACTATAAGTTGTCAAATCGACTTAAGAGCTATAGAGCCAGTAAGTAATAGTCTGATTTTCAGACCATTGTACCGAGTGGTTGTACGTTTTATGCTGCGCAAAGATTCAATCAGTTTAATTTTGGCCATTACAAGAAGTGGGTTATTGATGTAGACAAATGCTCATGTACCCTTTACAGCTCATTTTATGTATATGTTATTACCAAAGAAGAAAAAAAAGCCAGTTAGTCACTCAATAGTGTCTGACAGTGAAGTCTAGCAAGTAAAAGAGTTTCCTTGCATAATTTGAATATTAGGACACTGCTAACGTTTAAATTTCATAGATGGGACATACGTGATATATTCATAATTCCTGCAAAATTCTACAGAATTTGATGTTGGCTGCAATAGGGACATAGTATCTTTAAACAACAAATATCTGTTTCTTTCAGTTATGAACTGCGTATTGAGGGTATGATGATGAAGGAAGAACATGCAGCAGCCATTGCTTACTTGTCACCTGCCATCAATATCACTGCTCAAGCTTCACAAGGTATGAAACAAGCTTAGTCACCATAGTATCCATTTCGGATATATTCATGAAATGTTATCTGTAACTTTGTGAAAGCTTTGCAAATTTTCTTTACTATTTATGAAAATATATTTGAATTAGAAGCCAGTAAAAATACTAATCGGAGTTACACCTGTAAGTAATATGTTGGAATATCTTTTTTGTAAAAAAGTTTGTATGAAACCAGACACCATTGTATTGATAATGAATATATTCATGGAATGTTATAAACAACTTTGTAAAAGCTTTGTGAATATTCTTTACTATTTATGAAAATATATTTGAATTAGAAGCCATTATACTAATCCGAGTTACACCTGTAAGTCATATGTTCCACTTACATGATAAATGTAATATTTTACAATATTTGTATTACTAATGTATCTAGTTTTTTCCCCAAAAAATAAAATACATACACATAATGAGAAAATTTGATATTTGATGAATATTTTCCCTCTTTTTAGATATTCTGGAAAGCAAGATGCTGGAAGAATTTTTGGCCCTCATCTTGGTCACAGGAAATTACATAAATGCTGTGAGTATATATTTTTAACTTTGCCATTGTGGTTAGTCATACCATTTCACAGTCACATTGATATGCATTTTTGTTATATGATGTCAAGTAGAGAGAGAGAGAGTTGGATTGGAACAGCAACAACAACAGCAAATATATAAATTGCATTTTAGGTTATGTGATATCAAAATGAACTCTTTTCAAGACACCAGGACTATCAAACATCCATTGGAAATGCCTTTTAAATCTCTTGATATCTTTCTTCCAGGACCAGTATGCAGGAAACACAATGGCCCTTATGATATCTTCCTTACTGAAGCTGCAGAACAACAGAGCCAACAAACCCACAATTACCCTTTTGCTCTTGCATCAGGCAGTTCTTTAAAGCTCTTGTCCTCTTGATATGTTTCCTACAGTGTGGGTATGGCATATGCAGGAACACCATGTCCTTCAAAATACCCTCCTTACTGAAGCTCCAGAACACAGGAGCCATCAAACCCATGATTACCCTTTTGCTCTTGCATCAGGCAGTTCTTTAAAGCTCTTGTCCTCTTGATATGTTTCCTACAGTGTGGGTATGGCATATGCAGGAACACCATGTCCTTCAAAATACCCTCCTTACTGAAGCTCCAGAACACAGGAGCCATCAAACCCATGATTACCCTTTTGCTCTTCCATCAGACAGTTCTTTAAATCTCTTGTCCTCTTGATATGTCTCCTGCAGGGTGGGTATGCAGGAAACACCGTGGCCTTCAAGATACCCTCCTTACTGAAGCTCCAGAACACAGGAGCCATCAAACCCATGATTACCCTTTTGCGCTTGCATCAGACAGTTCTTTAAATCTCTTGTCCTCTTGATATGTCTCCTGCAGGGTGGGTATGCAGGAAACACCGTGGCCTTCAAGATACCCTCCTTACTGAAGCTCCAGAACACAGGAGCCATCAAACCCATGATTACCCTTTTGCTCTTCCATCAGACAGTTCTTTAAATCTCTTGTCCTCTTGATATGTTTCCTACAGGGTGGGTACGCGGGAAATGCTATCGCCTTCAAGATATCTTCCTTACTGAAGCTGCAGGACACTAGAGCCAACAAGCC
This sequence comes from Strongylocentrotus purpuratus, assembly GCF_000002235.5. Taxonomy (NCBI): domain Eukaryota; kingdom Metazoa; phylum Echinodermata; class Echinoidea; order Camarodonta; family Strongylocentrotidae; genus Strongylocentrotus; species Strongylocentrotus purpuratus. The sequence continues at coordinate 14,981,124 of NW_022145596.1, forward strand.
AAGGATGACTCTAATGCATTACCTGGTGGAGATGGTTGCGGAAAAGGACCCTGAACTCCTCACCTTCCCAGACGAGATGAAGAACCTGCCTCAGGCATGCAGGCAAGTTCACAGAATCTTACTTACTTGAACTCTGTATCTCCTGTTCCTTGCAGAGGATTGCGCAGTAACAGTGCTCTTTGCTTCTTATTTTTTACTTGACTCATTTTATTCCATCTGAGAATGGTTGCTGGCCACTAAATGTCACTGACTCACATATTATTACATCTGCTTAGAGACAGATAGCCAATCATTATATAATTTATTTAGAGTCATTGCCCTTCTGACTCGTAAAAGACATTTGTAATTTGTTTATTTATATAGATATATATTTGAAAATTATGGTGGTTATTTTACGTGACTGCTAAGAAAGCATAAATGCTTGTAAGTAAGCAACCAGAAGGCTGACGGCTTTAGGTCCTCTCCGAGGGACCTGGTAATGAGGATCGACTTGGTTTCGAACCTGGGTCACCGGATTACGAGACCACTGCTCTACCGTCTGAGCTATCACGCCTCCCTAAAAAGATATGGTACACATGAAAGTCCAAACATATCAGTTAGTGGGAATGACTGGACAGGTTCATCTATTGACATGAACTTAGGTAGGAAGTATTCAGATAAGTTATCCCTAATGTTTTAGTTCTCAATTACTCTTATCTGTTTGTGGTGTTTTTACTTTCAGCTTCCTGTAGAATAGTTTTCCAATGTGTTCAATCCTGTGTCATCTCAGGCTTGAGGGTTTAAAGGCAGTAAGTCACTATAAGAGCTGTATCCAGTATGCTATTTTGTCTGTTGGATGTTCCTCTTGAAAAGTTTTACAATTTGCACTAACCCATTTTATCCTTTCGCATATCTAGATTATCAGTGGACCACTTGATATCGGAAGTGAATCAACTTCGGAAGAGCCTTTCCAAGGTCCAAAAACAAGTAGACTCAGCATCGGATGACATCAAGGAACAGCTCATGCAATTTCTAAAGGTAGACAGTTGTTCTCTACGAACCATATGGGTTTTTTAAGTTGCATGTTTGCAATGAGTAGCATACATTTGTCTTCACTGATCATGATTGACAGTGAGAACATACTACTTGATGGCATTTCTTTAATGCTGGTTATTGTCTATATGCAAATCTTGATGTGAAATGACTTTTATCTCAAAATTCAAATTCATGTTTATTGTATTATAACAGTTCGACACTTTATATAATCGGGCATATATACAGTCAGACCGCAGCCGGTGCGAAAACCCTCTATTTTATTCAGCACGTATGCAAGAATTTACGTGTCTTGCATACGTAATGAGTAGTGCAGACGGTCTTCCCGATCGGCAGTTTTTGCCTTTATAATTGTTCATTTCTCATGAAATGGGTCTTATTTCAAAGATAAGAAGTTGCACTCTCTATATACTTATATGACGATCATGTTTAATATATTTTGGAAACAGATATTTCGCCTTGAAAATGGGGTTTTTCGACGATAAATCTATCTAAAGAGTAGGGCTGATTTTCACATAGAAATCATTCTTGCGTCAAGAAGATGTTATAATCAGCATAAAGCATAAATATTTTTCTTTACAATGATATCAAAATTATTATATTTTACGCTGTACCAAAGTCAGGAACCAAGAAAAATCACGCGAATGTTCATGAATAATTAAAAAAAGTAGTCAACTTTGCCGATGTGATAATAGAGCGTTCTGATTGGCCAAATACGTCAACTACGTCACATATGTTCCGCTTTGGTTTATTAACATTCTAAATACCAATTTTGAGTAAGCATTCCTTGTGGCGTGCGCCTGTAATGCACGTGCGCGCAAGCAGTCATGACAACAATCTGAGGACCCTGGATCAATTACGTCACCTGCCTTTCTAAAAATATTTTTCTACATTATTTCTTTTTTAATCATTTTTCTTAATTTTTTTCGGCCAGTCGGTGGCGCGGCGGAGCTCCCTGGAGTTTAATAATCAGTTATGCATTGCCATTGCTCAAACGGCGAGCGTGCACGAGTATGAAATCACACAATTTCGTGCCATCATATAGAAAGAACAAATTGGTAATTTCCGGGTTTTTAGGGTCTTAATTACTATGATTATAAAGAGAACAAGATTTTGCGTCAATTAGGTTTTGACATTATTTTGATCAGTGACTTTTCATCTTTCCAACGAATCTCAAAGTAAACAAATTAATTATGTACCAAAGTCAGGAACCAAAAGCGAAATTTCGGGTACAAAATAGCTGTTGAAATGTTACAAAAATAACGACAATAAAAGTGGTGAAAAAGGATCGTTTCAAAATTGTGAAATATGGCAAGTTTCATATCAAACTGAAGCTGAGAATCTCGAGAGTAATTACCGTTGCGTGCTGCCATGTTGACAGAAGTTATCGACCACAAAAGCAGCTGCATGTACACCCTTACAAATCTCACGGAAAATCTCGTGAATTTCAGCACACGTGAATGTACGAGATAACCAAAGAGACGCTGAATAAAAATCAGCGTATAGCCTCATTATCGCGCACGCTGCGGTCTGACTGTATAGCCCCATTAGATTACCCAACATGTGCTCCTGGATATACTTGGGCATGATACAGGACGAGGGCCGGAGTTATGATTGGGTTTATGGCAGGTTTAAGATCAATGTTAGGATAGGTCCATAGTTGCAGTAAGGAATGGGTTCATGTTTGAAAGTAGCCACAGAGAAATTGTCAGAAAAGCATGCCTTGTCGGAGCTGCTATTCAAAATCTGTGAATGTATTCTTGAACTTCTTTAAATCTCCTGAAACTTTTTGTCCCTTTCCTTTTATATTTTGCATTCTTTCATTTAAAAATTTGATTTTGTTGATTCCTTCTGGGCTGCTCGGGAAGAAGTAGGAGAACTTGAGGCAGGTCTGGTCAAGATTGAAACTCTCTCAAAAGAGCTAGCTATTTATTTCTGTGAAAGCTTGTAGCCACTGAGAAATGTTACAACAGCATTTGCCAAGGTTATTCTTGAATTTCTGTAAATCTCCCGAAACTACCCTTTCCTTGTATATTTTGCATCTTTTCATTCACAATTGAAATGTGGTTGATTACTATTCAGGCTGCTAAAAAAGAAGTAGGAGAACTTGAAGCAGGTCTGGCCAAGATTGAGACTCTCTCAAAAGAGCTAGCTGCTTACTTCTGCGAAGATGGGGCCACCTTCAAACTTCAAGAATTCCTCCAGATCTTTGACACCTTTATCAAGCGCATCAAGCAGTGCCAGGATGTAAGTACATGTATATTGGTTTAGATGTTACAGAAAAGGGCAGGGTCATAAAGGCATTCAACTTGGGATAATTACAGTTACCCGGTAATACATGTACTTAGGTCCAAATTAATGGGATGTTTAATATGTCATGAATGGAAATAAATTTGTCTTCATTGCAGAGCTAATGGATTTTGTTTGTTAGTGTTACATGTTTTTTTTAAGGTTGAATTTTCATATACACATCACAATTATCATGTTTGAAAATATAACACATATTCATGTATTAGAATACACTTGTAACATTGTTTGCTGCTTTTTATCAGTCATGTCCACCAACCATATAATCGCACTCTTGTATTACCCTAGCTTTGGATACGCTAATTATCTTTAGACTTATTACCAGGGGGGTGTTTCACAAAGATCCTAAAGTTAAACTTTTCTCTGAGTTGGACGGAAAGCCATTAGCATATTTGAAAATATTTTGTAAAAGTTATTTTAAAAGGCATAAAATGTGGATTCAAATCATTCATATTTTCTATTATCAAGGAGATTTCATGTTCTTGATGTGGAATTTATAAAAAGTCTAAAATAATTGATTTTTCGCTTTTGAAAATATTTTATTTCAAGGCTACAAATGGCTCTCCATAATTTTTAAGTCCAACTTAGAGTTAAGTTCGAATTAGGATCTGTGTGAAACAGCCCCCAGGTCTTATGTACTCTACGTAGGATTGAGCAAATTTAACACCCAGTTTTGTTTTTATGCAGGACAATGAAAAGCGAAAGATATCTGAGAAGAAAGCCGAGCAGCGGAAGAAGCAACGAGAGGAGATGGAGAAGAAGAAGGCGGCGAGGGTGGCTGCAGGAGGGGTAGCTAGCGTTGGCCTCAGGGCACCGGAGGAAGAAGAGGATGGATGTCTCATAGACAATCTCCTCAAGGATATCAGAAAGGTGAGAGTTAGTGCACAATATTAGACAAAAATGGAGATTATTAAAGAGAATTTTCAATTGAGAGAGGGTGAAACAGTCAAAATAAAGGAATATGAAATATGTTAAAGAAATTTTTAAGGAAGTTTTAATGCCCCACTGCACTGGTTTGGCCAGGAGGGATTAGAGCTCCCTGCAAGGTCACTGGCAGGTGGTTATCTCATCAAATCAGCTCTCAATTAACATAAGAAAAGGGGGATCATGGGGGACCAATGGTCACTGATTAGGCGTTGTTTGCTATATAGAGGGCGCAAGTAGCTATAAGTAGTGCAGTACAAAGTTAGTTGGAGAGGCACACACAAATCGGGAAGAAACTAATAAGACCTGGATGAGGTATGTACTGCAAGAATTTATTGGAATTGATTTATAGATAAATAACATTTTCTGATACATTTACTAAGATATCAGAAATTCGCCTCCAGATCAGCAAGTCTGAATTAGTGAACACAATATTTAAAGGCCCACTGTACTACTCGTAGCTACTTGCTCCCTCTATATAGAAAACAATGCCTAATTGGTGACCATTAGTCCCCCATGATCCTCTTTTTCTTATGTTAATTGAGAGCTGAGTTGATGAGATAGCCACCTGTCAGCGACCTTCCTGGGTGGTCTAATCCCTCCTAGCCAAACTAGTACAAATAGGCTTTAAAGAGAGGCAAAAATAATATTCTCTCTGGAAAGCTAAAATGATTGAGCAATAGAAATTTTCACTAAAAAATGTGAGAGTTACTAGAGAAAAAGTTAAAATAATATTTCTATCCTCTTGGTTATTTTTCTTCAGGGCTTTGTTCTGAAGAAAAACAAGATGTCTGCAGATGAACCCAGCCCTGGCCAGAGCCCCATTAAGGCAAAGAGGAGATCTATACGCCTAAGGTCGACCTCTTCCAGTATATCAGCTCTCTCTAGGAGAAGCAGTCGGAGCAAACTAGAGGATGACACCAGTATAAGTGACAGCATTAGGATGCCTAGTGTAGCATCCATCAGAGAGGAAGGAGGCGACAAGGGTAAAGGGGGGCAAGATGTTGTGGATAGGGGTAATTCATCTGAAGGTCAAAAGAGTAGGTTGGATGCTGGTGAAGGGGCCGTTAAAGCCGGAAAGACCATAGCGGAGAATAAGACCGATGGTAATGTGGGAGTAGAGGCAGGAGAAGATACTAAGATACAGGGTAACGACAAAACGATAAAGAAGGCTGAGACACTTTCAAATGGTACAAGAAGTAGCGGAAGTAAAGCGAAAGAAGATTCATCCGGTGTATGCTCCCCTGATATGCATGGTGTTACCGGCAGTTACATGAGCGAAGGAGGGGCAGGGGACGTGGATCGACCCCCTCTGGTAGAAGCCATGGTGATTGATGAGAAACAGAATACCAGACCTGTTAGTATGAGTGCAGGTTCGGTGATGGCATCCATGAGCAGCGGGAAAGATGTAAGTGACGGGATGGCATCAACCGCAAGCGATGTCACGTCGTTATCGATGGACGAAAGCTGCGCATCGACTCCTGCTGTATCACGGCGGGAGGATGAAGCAGGGGATGGGACGACTGATGCGAAATCAGATGATGTGTTGGGAGAGATCGATGCACTGTGTTTGCAAGTTGATGAGGATATCAGACAGATGAAGAGGAGATCCTTTATTGATGAGTCAAGTGTTGGAAGTGGAAATAATGGCCCTGTGGTCTTTGGGAATGGCAGTGATGCGCATTGTGTAAAAGTGAATGACACTCACGAGGGTGAAGCCCTGAATGGGCATCACTTAGAAGAGAGTGGTGGTTCCGTGTCACCACCTGTGCAGAGAATCAAGGTTCCTGTTGCACATCGGGACATGAAAACCTCTCCTGCAGAAAAGAAAGGCCCCATTGGGTCATGGGTCTCGGACATTAGAAATTCCTTGCGAGGTAAGAAGGCCTCGACCTCCTCTCTCCAAACTGAGGAGATATTAGAAGAGCAGAGGATGGGTGAGAACATTGGTAGTGATGGAGAAGTCAACTCTGTGAACTCTTCTCCGTCCAAGGAATCTTGGAGCAAGAACAGCAAGTGCAGGGAAGGCGATGACGAGTTAGACCTGATGATCGAAGAGATGGAGGAGTTCATCGATATCAGTTATGATACAGACCTCAACTCAAACAACAGTAACAACACGCCGCGATGTAGCTTTGACATCGATGTCACTGAGGATGTGGCCCTAGAGGTAGACAACAAAGCCAGCATCCTGGAGGAAGAGGATGATGTGTTTGCTCCTGAAGACGGCCAAAACCAAACAGTTGAAAATGATCATACAAACCAAGTGCCTTTACCGAGTGATTTAGATCATGAAAAATCAACAGCGTATTGCCTCACAGGGAACAAAGTTGATGAAGTCAAACCAAATGAACCTCTTCCTCAGGTGGATGACAAGGGTCCAAGTTTGGATGTTCAGCTCCAACCCCAAAATCAGGAAATCGATAAGAGACCAAAACTCACATCCGCAACTCACTCTACCCAACAAGAGCTTACTGAACAAAAGTCAACGGCAGCGTTACCTAAGCAACCTGAGCAGAAACATCCAGAAAAGACACCAGCGCAGCAGTCAGCATCCAGTCATGAAATAAGAATTGATGTATCATCCTCCTCACCCACTCCACCTCGAGTCAACCTCTATGCAAATGAACAGGATCAGCATTTATCGGAAGCTTCCCCTGAAAGGGGAGACTCAAATTCAGCTACTCCAAAGACCGGAAAGCGCTCTCGTGGAGCCAGGCTCTACGCCTCCGTCTTCAAGCGCAATCAATCCAAACGCAGGAAGGACCCCCAAGCAGGAAGCAGCGGGTCATCCCTAATGGGTTCCCGTTCTTCCAACTTGGGCTTGGGTTTGTCCCCTCCTGACCTCATCACGACATCTGAAGCCAGTATGGACAGCTCTATGAAGAAGAAGAAGGGTGGGTTCTTTGGTTCGTTCCTTTCAAGGGGAAAGAAAAGCAAGAAGTACAGCCCTGAGAACAGAGCTACAGATTCCAGCGGAACCTTTGAACATGACGAAGACGACGCGATCACGAAGGAGAAAAAAATTGGAAGGTTTGCCAAATTTAGACCATCGAGCAAGAACACAACCAAGGCTAAAACAAAATCTTTGTAGCAAGAAAGAGTTTTATGCTGTTTTTTGTTTCACTTTAAAGTCAAAAGTGCCACAATGCTTTATTATTTGTAGAAAGATCCTTCTTTTTTTATACATCAAATATAACTTATAGCTAATTAATTATAAACTTTCAAAATTGTAAATCAAATGTGATTTAACCCATGCTTATTACATGAGCCTAGAGCATATCGCTAGCATTGGTGAGGATTTGTTATTGTTTGAGACTTGGTGAGAATGAGTTTGAAAGAAATTTCATGCTAAAAATAGTTCAGGAGGTTTTTTTTAAATTAAAAACTACACTTACTTCCTTCTTATTGGTACAATATGGTAAACCTTAAGATCATTACAGTAATTGTTAATTGTATTAATGTTTCTAAGAGAGTCGGTGAGGTTATTCCCTAACACTGGGGCAGTATGGGCAAATCAACTTTCACCATATGTTCTTGTCAGACATGCTTTGCTTAACAGCTAATAGAAGCTTTTAGTTGTGAAATAATTAAGGTAGAGGAAAATCTAAATGGAAAAATAAGTTTTAAAAATACATATGTACGGCCAATTCAACAAAGGCTGATAATGTTGCTATCTGATTTGCATGCATGTAGCTTTAATATGCTGTAAAATTTTGGGTTTTGTTCGAGGAATACTGAACTACTGTATTTTCACAATGTACATTTTTAGAATGTATTTAATTGTTCAAAGGAAGTTATGAGATTTTTTCAAAATACGCCTCCAGACCATTTCATTAATGATTAAATGAAAAATTTGGATTTTTTACTGGATATTTTACTTCAGATGTATTCTCTTGTTTTTTTTTTACTTATGAAAGTTAGGATGAATTGAAAGAAACAATTAGAAGCAAAAATGATAGCTTTCCATTAATTTTTTTCTATCATTTGTCAAATGTCATTCATAACTTTGCACAAACAAGTAACAGGATTTATTGATATTAATATCAAAAAAATTTATATTTTTGTATCAACAGATTTGTATGTAATTTTATTGAAGTGTCATCATGGATAAATTGATGTATTTTGAAAAGGAATTTATTTAAGGATGGGGTTTTAAAAAGGAAGGGATATGTGAAAGATATAACAATTTAAAAGTCATGGAATGTCAATGTATATTATTTGCTATTGGAATTCTTGATGACAATAATTCTTCTTTGAATTATAATTGGCATATTTAACTTGCATATATTTTCAAATACTTAAAGCAAATTATCTGCATTTGTCCATTTATTGTTGATTTGAAATGAAACAACTTTAATTGCAAAATAATTACAATATTAAGTTTTTATGTTGTATCATGTATTAATGTTTAAGGAAGTGGTATGTATATGATTTGCTTATCAAGTCTTTTCATGAATTGTGTACATATTTCTTTTATGCTTTCTTTTTCATTCTTTTGTCATTTTGATTTAAATATTTTGTTGGAAATTTGGTAGGCCCACTCACAAAATTTCAAATGTAGATTTTGTTAATACTTTTGAAGGGTGGTGATGTACATGTATATTATGTGTGTCTGAAGTATGCATTCATTTTACGTAGCAGTATATAAGTTGGTTTGAATTTGTGAATTTGCTTCCTTTTCTCTTCATTAATATAAGTACAATTAAAAATGGTCTGTTCAAGGGTTATTGACTTTTAAAGTATACTGAATTAATTATTTAACAAATGAAATATCAATAGGTATGTAGTTTCATGGACAGATGGAGAGATATATTAAATCTACCAGGTATCCAATATTTATTAAAAGAATAATGTCACCTTCTGAGTGCCAATAGGGTGTTAACTCATATATTCTACAAAGAGTTAGCACCCTTCTGCCTCAATAGAAACTATTTTTATATTAATATTCTATGTTGCCACACACATGCACTTATACATCTGCAAGAATCTTCAGCAGTGAAGGAGGCAGATTATCTTGAAGAGAAAAAAGGTAATATGCCAGTACATAAATTACTCCAATTTTAATGCATTCATGAATCTCATGAAACAAATATGGAAAATGTTTCATATAATTCCTCTTAAATTTGATTCATTTTGCCATGGTCTACTTGCCGTAATGAAAACCAGACCATCTGTAGTATATACTCTGCTAAGAACTGCATAGAGAGAAGTCAATGTATTCACATTAATTCATTACTTCATACAATATGATTTGTTTGATGCAACAAAGCTTTGATTATGAAATCATCTTTTACATTATACACACATGCGATATTATTATCAATGAGGTCATTTATGTTATGATGCACCCTTGATATTTCAATAATCTTTTATGTCACTAATTAATGGTTTTAGTTCTTATGTTTCTCATTAACAGTCTAAAGACTTTAAAGCAAGATCCTTATTTGAAATAAATCATATCATTTATCTTTGAAATGATTTTATTGAGATTTTCACCATTTTTTCATGCTCTCCGTGATAATCTGTTATGAACTCATCCAAGTTATAATTGATAATAGCAGTGAAACATGTTTATGCTCTATTGTTTGATATTAATCTCTGTTTGCTCATACTCTTTTAATCATCCATTTTCACCATTCAAAGCAATAAGACAAATATTTAATACCCGCTTGCTATAATTCATCGATTTTATTATCTCTTTTAATTATGTATATATTTATTTCTCATTATCCTCTCAATGACTTTCCATTATTTTCCATCATTTTGCGCTTCTCATTTCTGTTCGTATGGTTGTGAATATTTTACGTTGAATAATGGTATATGACGGACACAGTACTGGTGCTTTGAAATGGCTAACTATGACTGTAACGAGGTATTTTAGGCATATGATTAATGATAACAGGGAAAAGCAAAATAAAAACAAAGCAATAATAAAAACAAATATACAATATATTGGCAGACGTATTAGAGTGTTGTTCTTGGCGTGTATAAGATTCAGTAGAAAAGACAGAGGGTTACATTTTTCGGAAAAAACACCATCCTCTGTTTCTGTACAATCACTATTGAGCAACAAAGATACTTAAAGAGAGCAAGGAGGCGAGAACAATGAGTGGACTGAAACAGGACGAGAAAGTGAGAGAATTGGACGGAAAAGGTACAAAATAGAGAAAGCGAAATGGAAATGAGAGAGAGACGGAAAGAGTTAGAGGTAGATATTAATAATTTCAATTCTGTTTTCATTTTCTTTTCTTCTTTAATCAATTCAATTTTCAAGACTTGAATTTGTTTAGAATGCCATACTTGCAAATTTTATACTCGTGTTTTCCTGACTTAAGATTATGTAGATATGTTTTACAATCTCGTGTAAACAAACTCTTTAAGTCACATTTATACCACTAATTCGTTTTATTTTGTATTCAGTTCACAGAAATAAAAAAAACGTACATGTTCTGGTGCATAATTCAAAACAATTTATAATTGTATACTGTAAAAACGTTGACAAATGTTGTCAGACAATTGATTATAAATGGTTATGGCCGATAACATTTCGATAATGTAATTAAATTTTTACAAAAGGGAAAGAAATAAGAAAAAGAAAGATACTAACATCAATGTTTTTGCCGGAAATGATTTTTATTTAAGCATATCAAAATAAGACGATTCGAATTCTGAATAAATGCGGTGCGTAATACAGATCGTTTAACCGCGCAATGAAGGTGATACATGTAGTAAAACAAAACATAAACAAAGGAAATGATACAACATAATCAAAATAGTCTTTAAACACAAGCAATTTGATTTTACAAGCAACTATCGTGACATAAGTTAAAGATCGCAGTTTAAAGCCCAGTGGTGTAGCTACAGCTAAAGCGGTTGGGGGGGGGGGGGGCACCTTTCTAGCTATGTAGATGAAAGGCAAGAGAGAACGAGACCCTTGGGCGGTGGTGCTGGTGCTGGTTAGGGTGGGGCTTTGACATTGGCTTTCACCTCTCCTTCTCATTCACTTCCTCCCCCACCCTCCTTCGATTTTGATTGGGATGGGCGGGAAGAGGGAGGCGGGGGTATTATGACCCCTATATACGCCACTAAAAGCGAAACGATCGTCCCTTCCACCCTGATGACGAAGAAAGTTACAAATAGAGGTGATTTAAAAGAATCATCTTGAATTGTTCATTTCACTCTTCTTTTCCTCTTCTGTGTCTTCTTAATCTTGGCATAAACCAAAGTCCTAGATGCGTTCCTTTGAAAAGTCCCCGGCGCATTCCGTTTTGATCTAAGCCTTGGCAGTTTGGAAACCCTTCTTACTTTCAATCTCGAGCTCCTTCGCTTCACGATTTTCAGCGACGTCGGGGACTGATCGCTTTGACTATCATCGTCTGATTGGTCTTCGTCCGCGTGATCAGTATGTCCAGCATCTTGTGGGCTTGGTGGTCCATCTGTTTGGTCCTGCAACAACTTGGTGATATTGGTCTCCAGGCTTTGTCTTGATGCTCTCTTAAAACTCGATTTATTTGGGGCATCGCCTTCGCTGTCATTCCTGAGTGCATCCCGATTAAGGTGTGTTTTCTCCTTCGCTACCACTGACTCACGTGATGCTTGTGGAGAGCGTCCATCTCTTGGAGCCTTTCGGTCGCACTTGTGGCGATGTCTTTGAACCCTTCGTCTTCGTTTCCTCCCTCTGCTCTTTCGGCTTGTTGTAATTCGTGAGGAGGATGTAGATGATGACGAAACGGAAGTCAATGATGTGTCGCTTGACGATTGTGCGACGGCGGGCCTCGCTTCAGAGGCGTTTTCTTTTGGATCATCTGGCACCACGTCTTGCCTTCTTTTCTTCCTGATTCTTCCATGATATTTTCGCGAAGGAACTTGCGACTTTTTCTCTTCACTGGAGACAGCCTTGTCTATACCTCTATCTGAAACGTCACCCTCTGCATACTCTCTGAACGTTGTTGAACCATCTGCGGACACTAGTGAGCTACTCGACTCGTCTGTCATTGAAGTTTGTGAAGCTTCTTCACATGGTTCCGTTTTGATTGTAGGACTAAGATCTGGCGTTCTGTCGTCGAACCTTCTTGCATGTGGGTCAGTCTCATCTGCAGTCACATACTCTCCCGATGAGCTTGATGTTGTCTTAGCTTGCTCTTTGGTGTCTGCCTTACCGTCATCTTTCTGGTCCTCTGTTAAGTCATCAGATTTGGTGTCTTCTTCCTGTAGTTCATCGACAGGGGTGGTTCTCGGATTCTTTGTGGGATGGGACTGTCTAATTTCGTTTTCGACAGAAGCTGAGGATGACGAGGAGTTGACGGCAAGCGCGATTATGGGTTTAATCTCTTCGTGCCACCTCTCGATTTTACCAGAGTTGTTTTCCGCCTCCGCCTTCGTTCTGCAAATCTGACTGACACTTACACTGTGTTCAGGGCTGCCAGCATCGAAAGGCTTGCTGTGAATGACACCCTGGACAGGGTCTCTTTGAATCTCCTGTTGACGTGACGGTCCATCACTCTTACCAAAGCTATAATCATTGCCATCATCCCTCATCACTTCATTCAAATTGTCTTTTACCGGCGAGAGATTTAGGGAATTTTCTATCAAAGGTAATGGCGACGTTAATGATGTTACATCTATGGCATTTATTGGTTTGATTTCTTCATGCCATTTACCGATTTCATCAACCATCTGTGAGGACCTTTCCCCAGTGGATCCCTGCACATCATAGGCAGTATTTGATATCCTAGAACAGTCACCACTGACAACCTTCTCTTCTGTAGTTCGGCCATATTCTGGTGTGATATTCAGGTAGGAAACCGTTTTAACATTTTTAGGTAGTGTCGTTCGCTGTGTTTCCGCAAGAATTTCGAGCAATTTGGATACGGCTACATCTTCTTCCTCCTCTCTGCTCATGGAAGCTGTAGTCTGCATTACCTCGACACTTACATGTTCGCTTGTACTTTCAATACAGTCATCCAACCATTCTTGAATATTCAATACCTCATGGGTTTCAGCGGTCTTTGAAATATGGGCTCGAAGTGGTGCCGTGTGTTCCGTTGGCTCACAGTCTCCTGGCTGGCATTCATTCTTGATCGGGATATCTGAGAATAAGAGCCTATTGACAAGTGGCGAGTCCATAGCTTTCTTACACCCCTTCGGAGTATGAGGGATGGCTGAAGAAGTACTGGGGATGTTCTCCTCAGCCAACGTAATCGACAGTGCTTCCCGACAATGGCTGTCCTTTACTGTTTGATTCACATGCCCTAAGACGTTCAAATCTACGTCAGGATTGTCTGGGAGAAAAGTTTTGTTCTTTGCTCTCTCTACTTTAGCCACGTTTTCTATCTGTACATTATGGGAGATCGAAGGAGGTGGAGGTGCGACAGGTACGCCCAGTGAATCTCTTTCGAGATCCTTAAAGAAATCATCTGCTGCATCGGCGTCGATAAACGACGGAACGCGCTGCCATGGTGGGAACAGGCTACACTGAATGTTCCAAAGATGTTCGTCGTCGATTAGATCCAGGTCCCCGATAAGATTTTCATCTTGAGAATGGCAGCGTTCTTCCTGACTGACCGTAGAATAGTTCTCGGCATTCTTAATTGGCAGTGCATCCGACAAACCTTCATCTTCTCTCTTCATGCTTGTATGGAGAGTTATATTAGGACATACTGTTGGGTGCGATTCCTTTGATCTCATCGCAGCTATGACCTGCGGCTGGCTTTCTATCTTAAATTCACACGAAGAAGACTGGTGTTCATTGTATGGCGATGTCTTACCACACTCGGGAGTAAGCTGGTCTTGTAAGCCTTTTGTCAATGTCCGTGTTGCGGTTGGCACTTTTGCAGGAGTTAAGCATCTGTCACCTTTCTTGTCATACGAAGTACCTACTTTTGGACTTAACCCTCCTATCGGAACACTTTGGCAACTTTTCTCTTGGCACACCGGTGTGTTTTCTTTGCTATCCCCAAACTCCTGGCACTTCTTCCCAGATTGTTTTCGTGGTGTCTGAATTGTGGAAGAACTTGATCCTGCCTCATCATCATCATCATCTGTCATTCCTGCCATACGCTGTACCATGGCAACACGACGCATCACCCCTGCATCAATGGCGGCTCTTCTAGCCCTCTTTCGCTCATCACAAGCTGCACGGAAGTCTACTATCCATTCAGGGGTCACTTGCCAATTGGTTTTCATCGCCATCCAGTTGTCGATGTCATGTCGTCTCCCTGATAGGATACAGTGAGCAAACACTGAATCAAAACTTGATGCTGGATCAGTCAAGAAATCACTGGAGCTTTTCATCATTTTCCTGAATGTGCTGTTGTTGCTAGCCATTGGGAAGTCGGGAGATATATTAGCCATCTTGGTACTTCTGTAGAGTTCCCTCATTATGTCCTGTTCACTCAATGGTACAGGGTTGTCGGCGACAGGCCGATCTGGACCTGTCGTCTGCAGTCTCGGGATGATGTCGATTTGTCTCTGAATCTCCGCTTTGGAATTCTTTGATGTGGGTGCTTTGATGTCAATGACTTCTTGGCTAGTCTTCTTGGGGTTGCTAAAAGACGTCTGTACCACGACCGGGGGACGGAAACTATTCTGGACTTGATGAACAAAGGGATTCTTCTCGGCAACGCTCATGCTGACCCAACGGTTGTGCATGTAGTACTCGCAGTTCGTACCATACTTGTCATGATAGGCTTGGTGTACATAGCTGAAAGGAAAGGCAACGTAAAAAGAAAAGTTTAGTAGAGTAATAAAATTGTTCCTTTTTTATATATTTCAGATACCCAGAGAAGTTTAAAACGTGTAAAATGTGTGAATAAATCATGGCAGACGTTACTTTTTCCATATAATCTTGTTAATGGTATTCTCAATCTTTATAAAAACAAGCAATACCTATTAAAGGAAGCCGACGAAAGCTCAACCATGAACAAATTTCGGCTATTCATATCACGTCACGAGGCCTTAGAAGAATGGTTCTAGGAATATGTTAGGGTTGTAAATAAATTAATATTCAAATGTTCCTCCTTACCTTTTCCAAATGTTGAAGGCATCTGTATTTATGTTGCCAGTCAACGCCATGTTGTTGATCATCACTGGAGCAGAAGGCTGAGGTTTCAATGCACCGATTTTGTTTCCTGAACCCGTCAAGGTTGTGCTATCCTTCCTGCTTTGAGGCCCACTTCCCAGCGGTACAAGCATTACATTTCCTGTTGCGTTGTTCGGAGAGCGAAGAAGGCCGTACAACTGCCCCGAGGGCTCTGCAGAACATGAACCGACTGACGCCGAACTCGTCTTCACTGGATTGATGATCAGCGTGGTCTTTCGAGGACATTCAGCCTTTCGTTCGTGTCTTGGTGTACCATCATTCATGACCTGTGATGTATTCGATGTATCCTTGGAGTTGTCAAAGGCAATCACGTTGTCATCTTTCCTCACCACTTCTTCGCTGAGATTGCCTGAACATTTACTCGCATGATCTCTACAAGGTGGAATCCCTGCTGAATCATTAAGCACTTTGCGGCCTGATACACTGAAGCCTTGTACCTCAACAGCTTTCTGCGACTGGGTCAGTAGTGGTGGGTTCATGGCTTGTAACGTACATGAAACATTATGTGCTTTTGATTTGATTGAAGTTAGAGATGGTTTTATTTCTGCATTATTGCTGTTGAGTACTTCCGATATAGGTGCAGTAACGGTTAGGTCAGCTTTATCAGAGACAACTGCAGAAGCTCCTACACCGTTACTTGCTAGTGTTGGTGAATACTCTGTATCAACTTCAGGCCATGAGGTAGACATCTGAGTAGGCCTGGTATTTGATGCTTTTACGATTTTTGATGTATGGCTAGGCCTACCACCAACACCTGCTTTTGTAGTAAAATCTTTGGTTTCCTTTAGCTCATTTGTTGGACATTTTGATGCCACTATTCCTCTTGACGAAGGTGAATTTGGCGGCTTCGGGTTTGTTTGATCCATCACAGATTTCTGATCCTGGATGCCAGAGTCAGTTCTTGTAGTTCCAACAATGTTGTGCTCCTTCAGTGATGGCCTACATATTTGATGATTGTCTGAAGGTTCGGTGGAGGTGAGCAACATATGAAGAAGACTACCCTTTAGTACTCTATTATCTGGTGTGACAAGACGACATTCAGATTTGGATGACGGGTCTAATATTGATCCATCACTATTGCCTTGGAAACTCTGTTGATCAATCGGCTTAAGAGGATTCGGAATAACTTTACGACGAAAAAGTTCGGTAGTTGAAATCACACTCGTAGAAGGATCTGGTGGAGCAGTCGACTTTGCTGCGTTCTTGGCATCATAATTAACCGACGTTGGTACTTTCCTCTCATCAGAAAGACGTGGGCTAGGGGATATAGTCTCTTTATAGCTTAGCATGCATGGATCCACCTGACGACTATACTCTGTTATAGGAGATGCAGAGGGTGACGAAAGGTGATTGCTCTTCCTTTCGCGCTCTATCTGGATGTCCACCGTCGGTGTCTGAGTCATATCACTTCGATGGATCTCAGCCTCCAAAAGATACTTCAGCGTTATCATCCCTCCATTTTTCTCTGGACGCCCTTTGTTATCTTTCGGACTTTTCGTGGTGTTCGTCTCGGTTCTTCTTGGAGAGTTTGTGCAGACACACTCTTTTGCTTTATCCGCAGTTTGATTCGCATCTTGGAATTTAAAGTGCGTTGGTCCTATCGATTCCGAGTTTGCTGTTGAATGCATCTGCTGCAGCTGCTCGTTCGTGATGGCAAAGAAGCGAGGTGGCGTCTTACGTCCTTGGCAGTCCCTCCCGCTAGGAGTCCGGACAATTACTCCTTGTGGAATCTTCAGAGGTGATTTTGAATCTAATCCTTTGACAGTAGAGGATGTAGGCGATGCAGATGGGGATGATTTTCTCTCCTCATATTCATGTTGTTTACCAGTGATGTACTGTCCGTTCTCAATTTTGTGTCCAGAATGCATTTTTTTCTTTGCTATAGGAAGACCTCTTGATATAATTTGACATCAGCGCCAGCTGCCTGAGATTAAAAGGAACGTGTGGAAGATATATTTCAAGTAGTGAATTATAGGCATATCGTTTCCTACGAATCTCTTTTCTCTTTAAAACAGCCAAGACATTTATTGACAACCACTGAAACAAACAAGGCTTATCAATGTCAACAAAATATGCAGAGCCTGTAATATACACAATCACGAGGATGTACATGTAGTTAATGCCTGCAAGTATCATAATGTTTTCAACTATGATATTAGAAGAAAGCATTTCATTTCTGTTCATGGGTGGGGTGTAATCATTCCCATTTTGGCAATTGGCACGATAATATCTAATAAAGAAGTATAAACTAATGACCGGTTCGATCAATTCTATTGACAACAGCCCCTTCCTTCATGTAAGCCATAGGCCTAGAATGTGGTTGGTTGAAACTAAAAGTCAAACTGATTTTTTTTTTTTTTTTTTTTTTTTTGGGGGGGGGGGGCATAAACATAATTAATATCATCATCACCATCATTATCATCACCACCATCGCCACCTCTCTCTCTCTCTCTCTCTCTCTCTCTCTTGTTATCACCTCCGCTCAGGTCGAAGATCGTCGGCACCGTTATCACCATCCCCGCCACCATCACCACCACCATCATCACCATCATCATCATCATTATTATCATCATCATCATCATCATCATCAACTTCACCATCATCATCATGACCATCATCATCGTTACAACCATTATCCTCATTGTCATCTTCATTGTTATGTATGATGTAAGCTACACGGGGTTCATGTTGTCGAGCCCCGTCAACTGACTTCTGACAGGCTTAGACTATGCATCATCATGATCATCATGATCATCATTACCATCATAACTATCGTCATATAATTTTCCATGGCAACATCAATCTCTTCGCCTGACTAGATCTAAGTAAGATTTCTGCAACTTCCACGTGCGTCCGGAAAGGTTGGTTAGATCTAGGCCTTTCCCCTTATAATTCAAACAATGATTCCAAAAGTTCGCATGCGATGGATCTTGGATCTTCTTGGATTCTTTTCCTCCTAAATACTCCGAAGAAGAGTGTTGGATGGTTCGAAATAGGCCTAGTATCGGAAATGACAACTAATTATTGTAATTAGTCTAGAACTAAAGTAATATTAATTCAGGAATATTTTCCTAAAGTCTAACAGCAATTATCAAGAAAGTCCTTTCACCATATATTTTCCCTTTCTTTTAAGTTTTATTAGTTGGCTGGTCACCCAATTTTAATTAAAGTTAAAACTTTGGAATTCATCATTCTCGAAACAATGTCTTACCTTCACAATCTTCTTCTCTCGTGTATCTCGTAAAAGCGACTCTGTCCGATATCTTGTAAATTCATCTAAACAGAGCTATCAAAATCAAAATATTATGCATATTAAGAACATCAAACTTTTTGTCCTAGTTGAAAGAGTTGATTTGATCGCATGTGGATGGAGACGGCATGCCATGCAAAGCCAGTTGCTAGGAGGACCGCGTCACAGTGATGACGCAATGAATTCCATCTCTCGTGCGCGTTAGCAACCATTGTTCAACGCACTTTCAGATGCGCGTTGAATTTGCATTGAACTTTCGCATTGGTTTCTATATCCTCCCCGCCCCGCCAGTTTATCATTGTTCGAATTATGATCGTCATTCTTTTGATAGAGTATTTTCCATGACATTTTTTAATCTTGGTGATGAACTTATGTTTGATAAAGAAAAAGAAATCTCCTCTTTCTTTATCTCCCTCCCCCCCCCCTCTCTCTCTTTTTTCCCCTCTCAGTATTTTTCCCTCTCTCTCTCTCTCTCTCTCTCTCTATACCTTCTCTCTATTTCCCTCTCTACACCTTCCTCTTCCCTCTCACTATAATAACCCCATATTTCTTCCTATATCCACTATCTCTCTATACCCCCTTCTCTCTAGTCTCTCCACCATCTCTCTCTCTCTCTACCCTCTCTCTCTTAATCTCCCTTTCCCCTCTTTACACCTCCTCACCTCTTCCCACGACATCCCAGTTTTATTATTATTTTTATTATTTATTTGACCAATCGGAAAACATACAATGAGTATAACAATCAGATAATACATAGACATTTCATAATTCATTCAAACAGCTTTATGAAAGTGGAGAGGAGATAGAGAGAAGGATACAATCTGCTGGTCAGGGGTGACAAGAGCAATTTAAATTGCTATTACTCGAAAGCATGTCACGCCCCAAAGTTTAGCTGTATGATAGCTGCCATCGGGATTATCTCTACAAGTAACAAGTAACCTCTCGCTATATCAGACCACACCTCTTTTTCATCTGTACCTGTCACTCCCATCTCTTCTTATACATCCCTCTCTCCCTATACATCCCTCTACTTTCTTTCCCTCTTTCCACATACCTCTCTCTCTTTCCTACTTTCCCTATACCTTTCTTTCTCTCTCTCTCTCTCTCCCTAAACCTCTCTCTACTTTCTCTCTCTCATCCTCTCTCCCTATTGATATATCTCTCTTTACTGTTCATCTAATATCTCTCTTTTCTCTCCCCTCTCTATAACTCACCCTCTCCTCTTTATACCTCCCTCTCCCCGCTCTGTATACTTCTCTCTGTGTCTTTCTCCCTCTCTCTCCCCCTCTCTCTCTCTCTTTCTCGATTGGAGACGACGAAAACGGAGACGTAATCAAAATTTAAACATCAGGTTTTTTGTGCAAGATTGTCTTCTCTATATAAAAACAAAATTCGTGTATTTCGAATCAGAACGAAATACAAACTTTACAAAAGGTTTTTGGTATATTTACAGACTGATACAAAGATATAGAATTACATCTAAACAAATTTGAAATATAATATATTGAAATATACATATATATACATTATGTTATATCTACACACACAAAATGATGTGTCGTAATTCTAATTAGTCATAATATTGTTTGCCTATTACATATCATAATCAGACATATATGCCTATGATTACTAAATGATTAAAATCTACTACAAGCTTTGCTTTTTAGTAGATCCCCCACTTAATTGATTGATTTATATGATTGCATCCTCTGTTATAACTATTACTATGTACATTATGTTTTCTATATTGTATGTTTAGTTATAATAATTTCCAGGTTCACTATGTTCAATTATTTTACTTTTGATAAAGTGAAATAAATAAACTTGAAACTTGAAACTTAAATACAATATAAAGGCGATTAACATAGAAACAAATTTTTTAGATGCTCATTTACAGGGCTGTAGCCTGCAGTTAACCGATTGTCCGCGAGGCCGAAGGGTCATGAGTAATGCACGGTTCAGGAGCAGCACTAGACCAGGGATATGTCCCTGACTAGACCTAACAATTTCAATTTCGTGATAGTCCCCAAAAATATGTTGTCAAAAGACCGCCGAGATATAATCGGTGTACATGTATTTACAATCACCTGGACATTGTTTCATAAAACTTGTTATCATTAACAAAATACTAAAATGTTATGACAAATTAGCTCTTATCCAATCAGATGCTTCGATTTTAGAAGCTAATAACAGTTATTAATGACAAGTTTTATGAAACAGGGGCCTGATAATTATGTTCTGCTAAGTTTTCACACTGTTTACAAATTCGGTTGTATTTACGAATAACTCGCCGGGGTTAAATTATAATCTTATAACTTCATCAATCCTAAAAGTGTATATGCTCAATTTTATATACATTATTAGGAAACTTTTATCAAAAAAATGACAAGTATGGAGAAAGTGCGAAATATCAATAAGACACTATATTCTTCAAATATCTTAGGCATGTTGACTTTAAGAGCACCGATAAGTAACCACAATTCCATTGTTGCATGGAATAGAATCTTTATATTCACTGTTTTTTTTTCCAATATGAATCATTTTAGTTATACCCTTCACAAGGTGATTAAAAAAATGATCATCGAATCTACTTTAGAGATGTTGCTGTTACTCATTTGCCCGTTCAAGTTTTCTTTCCAGTCTTTATAGCGCGGCAAGGTAGACTTACGTTGTTATATAAACATCTAGATTGACATATTTTTGTTTAAATACTAAAGAAATAAAAACGTATATTCCACACATTCACAAAATGATTAGAGCACTTAATACACTGTGCAGGAAAAGTTAATGTTTGGAAATTGATGATTTGGAAATGTTCATAGAACAGTTTCATTATTGAAAGCGGATTTAAAAGGCGTTTCTTACTATTTCAGACACGTGAAGTATTCACAGTACTTGTTAGCTCACCCAAACATGAAAAATGAGGTTAGATAAGATGCAAAAACTCGTCCTCTTCGAGTGGAAAATGTCGGCGAAAATAGCTGCTTGTCATACAGAAATATGATACATGTATTTCAGAAGAAAAAATATACCACACCCCGCTTTCAGAAAATTTCATTAAAGCATTTCTATTTCTAAAAAATAAGGCCCATGTAAGAAATGGAAGACTAATTGAAATAGAAATATATCTAAGAGATTAAGAAATAATTATCTTAAAATCGCAAAGAAGATGTTGCAATCTATGTAATAAGGCTGTATCACACAATCCTTTGTCAGTAAATTGAAGGCGACATTCAGAGGACTATACTCTTTACATACTGTGAATGCATTTTGCAACATTTATGATAAGTTTACTCAAAGTGTGATTGAATTACATAGTCGATCATAATTATAACAAGTATTTGGTATATAAGTTTTGTCATTTATGACATAGTTTGGAAGAATAAATCAATGTCTTCTTCAGCATATATACATAAACTCGTTTTCAAACACCTTTTCTGACCATGATTTTTTGTTGTTGCCGATATATCAACTTGAAATAGTGGGCATGGTATTGGATCGAGGCTTCGATTTCACAAAAACATTTATGCATTATTATCCAGTAAGATTATAATTATGTAGGCCTAATGTATAATCTTACAATAATTTATAACCTCTACAATTTAGAACATTGAAAATTTAAATATGAGGAATATGACCATCATTAACGTATAAAAATAGTTCCCATTTGCGATGATATTAATATTAACTAAGATATTTAAACTTCCTGATTGTACGTGACACACAGAAATGGGAGATATAAGTATCTATCATTTAAAATAATGGAGTGTTTTAAGTAAAATATTCTGCTACTTTTATCTGATTGTGACGAAATAGAATCTAACTTATACCCTGCGCACAGCGCCATATAATATAAACGTTAGCGGTCCTGCCGATATAAATGTCTCCTTTTGCTTTCTTTGATAAAGTATCATTACCATGGAAAAAGTGGAATGCACTTCACATTTTCAAATATACGTAATTTTCAGGGTAGACCAAACATGTGTAATTTAAATCTCGTGTGGATAAAATTGCTTTTGAAATAACTTGACAATAAGAAAAGCTGAACCGACGTTAAATCTACATGCTCAGTTATCCCAGATTATGGAAATTTTTAGTCATGATTCGACGCACGCGGCAAGTTATACATTCATTTCTACAAAACAATCATTGTGCGGAGAATCAAAACAGTAGAAGGTATATCGAGTACACTAGAATTGAAATTATATATATATGAATGTGGTATAAATTAAGGTGTAGGTCAAGACAATTTGGAAGAGGTCGGAAAGAATGGAAAAGATGAAACAGAATTAAAGTCTCAAATAATGTAGTTGTATATTACATCTTACGCTCTCTCCATTTGATCTAATTCTGTAAGCTGAGTTTTGGTCTCTTTGTAGATATTCATCAGTTCGAGTACATCTTCCTCCAGTTGCCTGTATGTCTCTAACAAACCAATGAGCTGTCCTTCTTCGTACCCCGCCACACCTTCTTTAGGGTTGCCCATGATCCGATCCAGGAACGGATAGTCGTCTTTGAACCTCTGCATGTCTAAGGTTCTCTCCGACAAGAGTTCGCTCAAGGACTCCACCTGACGCTGCAGACCTTCTCTCTCGGACAGTTCCTCTCCGGCTGAGTCAAAGGGAAGATCAAGCTTGAAGTCTTCCGCCTGGTAGTCAGTTGCTTGTCCTGGTGGTGCGCATTGCTCTCCGGCGAAATCAGCTGTGACTGTCTCATTCATGCTGAAACCCTCACCAGGGCTGTCTAATGAATCTTCAGCATTATCCGAACGACGATCGGATGCAAACGACTGTGATTGTTCATGGGGTTGTTCGGGATGGTTTTCAACTTGTCCTAGTTTCAGGAACTGTTCTCCAGCGCTGTCAGAGACGCTATCGGAGATGACCACATCATACCGGCTGTCTGTTGACTCTACATAAATGTCGGAATGATGTTCGAAGGAGAACGACTGTTCCTGTAGTTTGACCATCTTGCCCTCTGGACCTGCGATGCCCTTGCTGATCTCATATGAGTAAAGGCTCCTTTGAGTTTCCATGTGCTCTTCAGCCCGATATACCTCGATGGAAGCAGTCACTGAGAGAGCAGCGGGTGGAGAATGGCTCCGTAGGCCTACTAAGGCGAACATACGCTCTCCAGAAGCGAACGATGTATCATCATCGTAATCAACTCCACCATCTTCTGATGACCCAGAGTAGCCTCGGTAATCAGAATGCAACCACATACTGTCATCACTTTGGCTCAATGGCTCGGTATGTCCGTTAGTCTTCGCATACTCGGCTGATACCATGCTTGGTTCTGGATGACGAGTAGGATAGCTTTCCAGCGATTCATATGACTGCGCGTGCGGTTCATCCTCCGGTAAACCTTGATGGAAAACTGGTCGCGTAAATACAGGTTGTAACTGCTCCGGTACGGCCATGTCTCTGGTAATAGTGGGTTCTGGGATGCACCTAAAATCTTCTGGAGGATGCTGACCGTTGTTCTGTGTACCATTTCCCAACAAATCTGTAATGCGTGTAGGAGCCGTCTCGTCAGGGTAATTCATCTTCTTTGTCACAGTATGCTCAGCTGCGGGCAAGAGTCGAGCAGGCAAATAATCAATGCTTTCATCACTAGTCTGCAATTTTTCGATCTTTTGTGGAGGGAGGTTATCATCATGCTGCGATGATGATGGAAATAGTTTCTGTCCCTGTTTTTCGATCTCTAACAATTCAGAAGAAGAGTCATAGTCGCTGAATACGTGGTGTCCGTTTTGCGACGGATGTTTGATCTCTTGATTGTCTTTAAGTGCTTGAGAAGTGGGATAACGTGGGGTCGGTTCAACAGATGACTCTCCACCAGAAATCGGTCTAAACCTCATACCATTGTCATAATCATATTCTGCAGTCGGGACCTCGCTCGGGTAAGATCTGGTGGGGTCGTCCGCGGGAAGATACTGGTGTTGAGTAACCAGGTCCTGTGGCCAGCTACTGTTCCCGCTGTTAGGTCCATACCCAGGAGGGATCTCCTCGAGGTAGTCCTCGCTAGAATCTGAGTCTGACTGTCTGCGAGGTCTCTCGTATTCATTGTCTGACGAGGACTCGCCATTCTGCTGCTCGCTCGCCTGCGCCAGCATAGCACTAGTGATGAAGAACATCCTGCTAGCTTGCGGTTTCTCTGGCTCTTCTTCCACCTCCTCCTCCTCCACCTCCTCCTCTTCTTCGAGCTGTTTTTGGTAGTAACTGTGGTAACCGGGTACCTCACGTGACTGGTTTGCGGGATCATGTGATGTATCATGTGGGTAAGAGGGTTCCTTGTACCATGTCCTCTCCTGATCTTCCTCTTCGTCTTCTTCGACTAGTCCCACTTGATTATCGAGGATGTACGTTCCTGAAAGGGACAATGACGAAAAGAAGGGGAAAAACGGTATGAGCTATGATCAACTTCGGAGAGCATAATTTAAATTTAGATGAGGCACTTATTATTGGGATGGGTATAACTTCATACGAACATCATAATTCAAATTACAGATACTTTTGGTGAACGGTTAATAAAAGAACTCTGAACTTCTGATTTTATAAATAGTAGAAAATTATCACAAACACTGCGCCACTCCTAAACGAAAGGAAATAAATTTAAACAAAAGAGTGATGTGAAGTATTTTATGTGAGTAGACTAAATAAGAAATCGCGTCTTTAGATTTGACTTGTTGCCTCTTGAATCATCTCTTTTATCTGAATTCGAACGAATTTTATCATGAAAGGACAATTCTGAATTTGAGACAAATAAAGAAAAATGCGTGTAATATTAGTCCGATAGCATGATAATTAACTGTTCCGAGGTATGGGTTAGAGTCAAACTTCATATCCCTATGATGGAACGGAATTTCATCAGGGATCTTTCTTTAAAAGAACACGTTGAATTTCACATTGTATACGCTGTATTAATCTTAAATCAAATGTAAAACTCATAACAAATTTAAGAATGATAGCCATTCCGTTGGTGAAGTGATTAGTTTTTGGCTCAGATCCAAACTGATAAAGCAACAACTCATACCTGAGGTATCTGAACTTGAGACTGAGGAAGAATCATCGTCTGAGTCAAAAATAGTATCTGGTCCCAATCTCTCAGGAACTGTGTCCTCTTCTTCAGGATAGCCCTCGGTGACTCTCTGGGACGACACGGGCACTGATTCCTCCATCCCACCACTGGCGTCAGCGATATAACCTTCCTCCACTTCCTGCTTTGGAGGCATGTTAAGCTGGTCGTCTCTTCCAGTTGGTCTTATTTCAAGAGAAGCGGCGTCAGCCATATAACCTGCCTTCACTTCCTGCTTTGGTGGAATGTTAAACTGGTCGTCTCTTTCAGTCGGTCTTCTCTCGAGAGAAGCGAAGAGTTCCTCAAAATTAATTTGGCTCTCTTCCTCATCCTGTGGTTCTGGGAAGATGGGTTCATCGACTTCAGAAAGATCGTCGTCATCGTTGAGGTTTTCTTTGGAGGAGACAAGAGCAAAGACCGCTGACTTTTTTTCTGGGGTCATCTCTTTACCGAACAGACTACTGACCAGCGCAAAGGTCCGACCGCCGTTGGAATCATCAATAATTGCTTTGTAAAAGAGATCGTCTGCACTATCGTACATGCCGTAGGAGTACAGGAAAGGTCTCTGAAGGAGATATTGAATGGCTTCCCTCACCATTTCATCAGTGATGACTTTCTTCCTCTGAGGGCTCGCTTCACCGACGTCAGAATCATTTAAATCGACATCCACCGACAGTTCGCCGTTGAGTGATTTCAAAAGTGATTTCAAGTTAACATGACCGTTCACCTTCTTCCTCACATCGCTAGCAACCAAGTCATCCTCACAGACCTTTTGAGGTGTGGCTTTGGGAACTTTGGATGGAGTATCGCTTATGTCCAGGTCTTGCCCTGGTTCTTGCGGGCGTGAGCAGAATGAGTCTACACTTGAACATTCCACTGGTCGTGCAGCTGCCGATGAGATGAGCTCCTCATCCACAGCTTGCCTTTCGCGGTTAACATCATCACCACCGTCATCATCACTGTAATCATCAATGTTTGTCCTTCTAATGGTAGCCATGAATTCCACCATGTCGAGCTTCGGGTCATTGTCCAAATCACCTTCGTCACCAGTGTCCTTGGATTGTACATCCTCACCCGTGAGTTTCGTCAACAAATCTTTGACGTCAGAAGGATCCCCGCTTGATGCCTTCACAGTGGCAACTATTCGAACATCTGGAATCGTGTTGACTTCCACATCATGCTTGACGTCACTTTCTGATTCGTCATCGCTCCTTACGCTCACAGTCACATCCATGTTGGTGGAAATTTGTGTTTGTGTTTTTGTTTGATTTTGGTTTTCATCATTCCCTGGAATGTAATCACTCGGTTTATAGGCTTCTTTGGCAAAATCATCATCATTAGGCACCTTATGGTCATCATCTCGTTCTGGAAGCGCACTTGTGTTTGTATTCTCATCACCCAATTGTGGTGACGCAAAGTCCTCTCCAACGTTCACTTCCACCACGAAATCATCATCATCAACGCTATCAATTCTGATCTGTGGGATTGGGATATCACTAACGCGACGACCACTCGGTAACTGATTTTCCTCTCCATTCCTATCGAAACCAGTCTGTGGAAGTTCATTGTCATCAGCTGCTACGGTGGGTCTACTCTTAATTACTGATTCTTCGAGAATATCTCTAACCATTTCATTTGCGAGAGATTCTACAATAATATTCATAACACTGACGCGGTTGGCGTCATACTTTTCTCCGTCCGATACTTTGTTTTCAATGTCTACGTTATCCCTCAACACACACTCGACCTCTTGACTGTCTACCGGCTGTACGAAGTCACTGACATTTTCAGCAACCTCTTCATGGAAGGTGTTGTTTCTACTGTCCACATCATATGACATGTCGTCAACCATTTCATTCGAAATACGATCGGCAACTACATTCAAAACCTCAATTCGTTCATCCTTCCACAATTCATTTGCAATAACATCAGCACCAACATTTTCAATATCAGTCCTATCATCCCAGTCAAGCTCGTGCTCCCTTTCCTTGACGTCGACTCCCGCGTCCTTCACCGTATCCGCATCACTCGACGTCGTTGTGTCATCCGAGCCATCTTCGACGACATCGTCATCGATAGCATTTTTAACCACGGGAGCATTAGGCACGTCGTTTGATTCGACCACGACGTATTCCACAGATGTTTGAACGGTGGTGATGTCTTTATCAACAGACGTCCCATCATCTTCTGATTCATCAGGTGTCTTTTGACTGTCATCATTGCTTTCTAGAACAGCTGAAGATTCAGGAGACGATTCTTCCTCGGTTGTTAAGCTTAGGTTCACATCCTCGCTCACGGGCACTGGAGGATGAGAGTAGCTTTCACCTACTGTCCTTTCTTCAATATTCTTGGATGCTTCATCCTTATCTTGCATATCTAATTTGGCGTAGGCCTCTTCCAAAGCTTCATCTAACCCAAAATCCGAATTACTATCCTCCTCACTTGTGAATGACACATCTTCTGGAAGATTCACATCCTCAACCCAATGATCGGCATGCTTTGGTGTGTTGGCATCACCGTTACCTTGCAACAGTTCACTACCATCATCAGCGTCTAAAATTAAGAAAGCATCATCTCTTGCTTGGTCCTGATACTGCTCGTCTTCCCTCTCCTCCATGTTTTGATCACGTGATATATCACCTGCTCCATCACTCAATCTATAACTGTCCGGATATTCGTCTGGATGTTCCACGGTATCCATGGCATCGGCGAAGTCGTCTAAGCTGCTATGTGTGCTGTCACTGTCACTCTCAATGAGCCGTCGTTTCGCTCTCTCGGGTTGGTTGGCCGACTCCGGTCTGGCTTGTAACGGTGTCGGTGTCGGGTTCTCGGGTGTCGGGTTCTCGGCCGTCGTGCCGATTCTGCTGTCATCTGGACCTTCGTTTGAATTTGTTCGACGTCGATCTTCCTTTGACGGCGACTTCTCGGGATTGTCGATGTCTGTCCCGAATTCGTCCACGTCAGACTCCTCTCTGTAACAAAAAGCAATACAAGAGGGGAAGAATTATTAGCAAGATTATAATTATGCATAGAACAACATATATACTTTTGAGGAAAAAAAATCGGCTGGCAAAGACCAGAGAACAGCAACTACTTAAAGTTCAACAATACCAATTTCCCTCTCAAGACGACGAACGAACACTTATACTAGCAGCCCTGTCTGAATCATGCTTGCAAGTGCAGGCGCAAGAGTGGACCACTATCAATATTAAAGTACAGGTATACCAAAATCCAAATATATACACCCGTCTTCTATAGCATATCGTCACTATTATTATTATCGTCTGGAAAATGCAAAAGTACCGGCAATTTAGAATATTTCAAGAAGCAAATCACACATTTTTGTTGTTGAATAGTTGAGAAGATATGATGATAAGCAACTCCTACGCGGAAAACAGAACCAAAACCTTTTATCCGTTCAATGTTTCTAGAGCACAACGACGCTTTCATAATACTGGTTGATCATAATTAGATTTGGTACACACCCACACCGCAGTATTAAGCAGTATATTTTATTTCTCGATGCACACGTATTGTTTGCACCAAACGCGGACTTTGGACCATGTTTGCTTGTAATAAAAGCTCCAAATGTATAATGACATGCATCTGTGCATATATACATGTAGATATTCATCGGGCAAACATACTAATATAGTTCAACTGCTACATTATGCCAATACCTTTTTAAAAAATGCGATCACACAGTCCAACGTTCAATGTGTGATAAATAATGTTATGAAGGACTATATCAACATCTGTAACAATCTTTATTTCTTTGAAATCGAGCGCGCGTTTATAACATTCATAAAATTGAAAACACTGTATTGAGAATACATGTACAGTCACAATAAAAATATCTTCGGGGCCTGCATACTGCATAGACTGTCAGCGCGAAAATTTGAAATGTTTTAGCTAAAATTTCAGATTTCCTTCGCATACCTTTCAACCTTAATTACAATTATGAAATTCAGACTGCATGTTCAATCCATAAAATTATTTGAAATATACTCTATTATGCCAGACGGATATGAAAGGCAATATAGCTAAGTCACGGGCAAGTCTTAGGAGCTTTGTGGTATATTGATAAAGGCTGTTCACTAGCTCTTATACGAGAGGTCCCGGGTTCAGTTCCTGCTTACATCTTGGCTTGGATAAGGTAATTTTGTCGACATTCATTTTTGTCCCACTCGGGTACCAACAATTACAAGCCCCGTAGGGAGAGTATTGTTAATACTGACGTGGCTACTCTGTCTAAATAAGACCAAAATTAATAATATAATTTATTATTTTGTTTATAAATCATTCTTAAAATAATCATTTTCAATTCTAAACAAACTATTCACACGTGGTTACAATTCAGCCAGATTCTCTTAAAGTGCAATGCCATGACGAGAACTCAAGGTCAAGTTCAAAATAGAACACACTAACAAAGAAGGCCAACTTCAATTATATTTTGACCACGCTTGCAGAATATAATGCACCCGGGCTTCAGTAAAATTACGTCGTGTTAAAACTATGGAATTTGTGGAATAAACCACTTCCGAAAAGCAACGCAAGAATGGCTCTTTTGGGCAAACATTCCCTGACCTTAAAAATCTTAACAACGACGATGAACAGTGTTTACAAGCATTGACACCAAATTGTGTAAATTATTAAAAAGGTTATTATTTTCATTGCTCCTCTCACAGAAAGTTGCATCTAAAACGACAAATATGTTCCATTCATAATCGACAAAGGATAAACAATTATTGTGTAACGGTTACTATTAATACTTCAACATATAAAAGCTCAGGGGACTTTCAAAGACACTACTGGCAATTACTGCTCAGTTGTAAACAAGAGTTGGCAATACGAAATCAAACAATGGCCGGTTGACGGTGATACCATCATGGATTACAGACCCTTTGTGGTCGAGTGGGAACGAAAGAAAAAAATACCTGAAAATCATATATCGATGCAAATATTGACTGGCCTTCATGGGACACATTTCAAACATCAATCTAATCCATTGAAAATTACTGATGTGAGATGATAACTCGTGACGCTATTTGCGAAATGATACGAGGCGAATAACCAGGCAAACACTATTGGTTGTTATTTCGTTTGCAATTACTCATGCTTCAGATGACAATTCGTATATTTTCAAATGTAAACTATACTTTCCACAAACAAGAAATTCAAGGTAAGAATATAATAAACAAATAGATTTCTATGAAATTTGAAAATTATGATTGGTTCATGATTGGTTCAGTCGTGATTATTAAACGCCATTTCAATAAGATATGGCATGTAGGTGCGGTGAAAATAAGAAAGGTCCTAACCCTAAGATTATAATTTTCTCAAGTGCCTCTTTTCACCCCCCCCCCCCCAAAAAAAAGACTACAATTCGAAGAATGCAGATTTATGGGCGATGCATATATAGACTCATAAAGGAACACATTTTAGAATTGCAACGGAAATTTAGCCCTACGACAGAAAATTTGATGGCAACTGGTTGGCAAAACAAAAATAGTGGCTGCCTTAGTAGGCGGGCCAGTGTAACCCACATAACTTGATTGTTAGAAGCACCAAGTAGCAAATATCACAACTCCTTTTATCGACACACAGAGGACAGCAATGAGACCAACAATAAGAAATAAAGGCTAACACAAAGTACATCTATAAGACTGAAAGACGAAAGTGGAAATAATTACATCATGACAGTGACACTACTTGTGTAGGACAGGACGAGAGAAAATCTTATATTTGGTGATAATGATCCATTGACAAGGAGTGGGCGTACGTGAACAAAACAAAGCAGCGAGTTTCCGAAATTGAACCATGACCCATTGCTATCAAAGACATCTTGCCTTGTAACCGTATTCGGCTATAAATTATGAGCATTCTCGTACCATAAGTCTTAAGCATCCAATAAGGGGGAAGGCACGAATAAATTATCAGAAACCGAGGCAACTGATATCTTGAATGATCTGAGATCGTCGCATTCCATCTCAGTCAGGTCATCGTGATCACATGTCAAGATAATTTGTCACAGAGGTCATGATCAACTAAGTGCGAACGCTTTAAAAATGTAAACACGTCAAAACAAAAACTACCTCGGCATGCATGATGGGTCACTACATGGCCTCGATTCCAAATATAAACATATCTATAGCGTAGGGTATTCTCATGATTATTTAATAGATTTATTATTATTATATACAGTTGACCAGGTGACTACTGGATTAGTTTCAATGATATGATTTCAAAGATGGTTGTCGGACGAACCTTGGTGTCAAAAGTTTAGGCCTCTATATTACAACAAGAATCAGACGTAACAAGGCTACAAAATATAAGAAAGGTCTGACTTCTCTTTCTACCTTCTTGTAGGTCTCTCTCTCTCTCTCTCTCTCTCTCTCTCTGTGTCTCTTCTTACCCTCGTGTTGTTATCCATTTGCACACCATCACATCCCCCACCTGTCTTCCCCTCCCCCTCTCTGTCTATCTCTTTCTCTTGTTGACAAGGGATGAATACAATCATCACATCAGATACATTATAAATTCAAGATTGCCTTATCGCACGCAGACATCCCTTTCTTTGAGAAGCATGCAATGATTTATACGAATTTAGACTGACAAAGGAATTGGTGACACAGTTTCATTTTCCTCTGCCGTTATGTTCTCCCAATACGTCATCCTCAATTAATATTGATCACCAGAGTGTAGCACATAATATTGGTATAAAATGGCCACAAACAGACATGTTCAAGATACATGAATCAAACCAGAAGCACGACGCCATTGTTGAGACTTCAAACTATATAAGAACGAGATATACATCGATGATCGGGGCACTCAAAATGAATGCCATCGTTACCATGGTAACATGTCGTAGAAGATGTGATTAATTCATGATTTATAGAGTGACTAATCTGCTAGATTACTGACTGGGATGATGTGACTATAAGAAATAATATAATGTGTATTTGATACAAATAATAAGCATTGTAATATCGTGACTGTGTATTTTCATTAGCTCTTTTGTATGCCCGAAATAGTGTATTTGGAGCAGGTGATGACTATACGTGAATGGAAATTCACTCTTTCGGAATTCGCATGAGAAACTTCTCCCTTTGGAGTGGAATCCACGTTCAAGAAGAGTGAAATTCACTCTCAGTCTCATATTTGGAAAATTCAAACACTGCCTGCTCTTTTGTGTGTTCCATTCCCCAACGAAATTATACCTAATTAAAAATCACTCCTAAAAAGTGACTCTCCCATGCAGGGGATAAATTAATATCAATTTTTCGGGGGCTACTTTTCAAGCTTGCCTGCCTTAAAATAACATTCTAAAATTCGTTTTGCATTGAACTCTATGCAAATTTACAGGGGCTCTTTACTGATTTTCGGGGGCTCTTTTAGGCATTTCGGGGGCTAATTCGCCCCGAGTCCCCGTGTAGTCCCATGCATTCCACTGCAGTACATGAGTCCTCAAATATTAGCCATCGCAGACGCGTTAAAGGTAAAGACCAGTATTGGAAACGCCCCAATTTCAAAAAATGAAATGGAAGCTCTCATTACCAATCATGTGAAAGAATATGTTTTGACTAATACATGATGATAAAAAGAATTGCCGGGAAACCGCCTACTAATTCATATATTTGGTAAATTTGTTTCTCTCATGGTCTGTGAGAGATATAGGGTAGTCCCATATACATCTTTCTGTGTATAGTGCTTGTAACTTTACGAAGAATGGGCCAAATTTCTTATCATTTTGATGATTCCAGAACCTTGCAGATGCTAGATGCTAGATGATCAACCTTTTCTGATCGATTCCACAACGTTTCTTTCACAATGCAATCGTATGACCATAACTGGTCTTTACCTTTAATCGGAATGAAAATATTAAATTCAAGCTGCTGCGATCCACAGCATCCTCTGAAAGATTTGAACGAAATAATTGAATAGCCTTTCAAGAGCAAATCAGGGATTATCGGATAAAGGGCAAAAGGAAACTAAGGATTGGATTTTGTTGCGTGACAGGATATCGTGATGTATTCTGAATATCAATGGGAAGACATGGATATGTTGAAAGCTCGTTCATAATTATGATTGAATTATGCTTCGAGTGTATCCAACCTTTCAGGAACAGTCTTGAACTCTTCTCTCGAGTGCACATCAAAACAGTACTTGTATATACAAGCACTAGTTTACATCTTAAATGACAAGATGCATAAGTACTTCAAGTTCAAAGTGTTTGTGACAGGCAAGAGGCAACACAAAAATGTATCTCAACTTGTCAAACATATCAGGTATAGTGTTATTATACATTGTTTTCGCACGAAACTGTTTTAAAGTAATGAATAAACGTTGCGAAAAAGAAGAGAAAATACATATTCATTTTATTATGTAGCCTACGTTGAGTTCTCCGCAGGCAATAGGGACTTTTAGATTTGCACGAAGACAATGTGGATTGCTACGGTCGACGTCCTTTTAATGTACTGCCTTGAATGGACGTCACACGTATCAGTCCACGCAAAGCTAAAAGTCCCTAATATCGATATAATACTACAGTATCATCATTATGTTACACCAAGGATCTACCATTCCTTAAATTCCACTCAGAAGAGTAACCGAACAAATGGTGGTTTCGAATGGCACTGTACATACCTTTGTTCGAATAGAATATATCCAGGGCCTGGTCAAGTCACTTAAACGATACACCCGTGAATCCTAATATGATATCATATCCTTAATTCTCGTCACAGAATTCGAGATGTAATGGAACGCACAATCAAATGTAGGTCTGTTGTCCACGCATATCTCCACGTTTAGAAATCACTAAATTCACCTCTTTCGGTACCTCTGTATTCTGTAACGGCATTCTAAACCGACAAATTGCCGTTCTTGTTTTTGAGGTTTACGAGCGGCAAAACATATTGCCGGATTTGTGCACGGCGGCGGAACGAGAAGAATTCAGTTTGGAACTCGGATTTTGAGCGATGACGAGTTGCAAAACTATGGCGGAAACAAGGTTGGGGACAAAAAGCATTACTCGTATTTCAACCATTCAAGCAAGTGAAAACGCACTGGGTTGAATGCCAAATCCTTTCGTCAAATATAGTCCTTGTTTGATTCTCTACACGGTTACCACTCCGTACATACGGAGCTATTTCTCCACGTATAGGTCTCCTCTCAGCGGAGCGTCGTCTGGTTATGACCCCTGAGCTAAGGGGTGATAGTCCGTCAACGTTAATGAGGTTCTTGTTTTGACAGCCCTTCCTTCCAGCTATGAGCTATTCCACTGCTCTTTGTGTGGAAGAGGGGGCAAAGTTTAATCATTAATAAGCCACTTTATTCCACGCGATTTATAACCATCATCAGCCTAAGAACGAATGGTTAATGGACTTAATGGAGGTAAATGATGGTTGATGATGGTTAAAGATAACAAAATAAGAGGATATATTAGTAACTTTCAAAGCAAATCCAGGGTATTCCCCCAATATTTACGATAAATGGGCGTGGCACCCATTACCCCTATACTCCCCTCCGGATCCATCCCTTCTTGTCTTGTCTATTCTGCTTACCCACATCCTTGTTCCATTCTTTTCTACTCTCTTCTTCATGAATATTTTGCTCTTACTACTCTAAGGTAGTGAAGGTCTCCATCTCGATCAACAAAATTAAAGTTAATTCTCGGTGATATTAGACCTATATTTTTGTTCCTTCACCTTTGCCATGAATGTAGACACACAACTGTGACCACTAGCGTTTATTATAATTGAGACCTGGGCCCCGTCTTACAAAGAGTTGATATCAATCGCAACTTATTTGCTATTGATATAAATCATAACTATGTACATAAGAGATAGGAGACTGCAAACGTGCGATTGATTGGAGGACTTGTGATTGATTTGGATCAATCGCAACTCTTTGTAAGACGGGGCCCCGGCCATACACTACGGATATCGATAAAGAATCAGTCGGTGCTGGTGTACTTGTAAAGATAAAACAAGAGTTTGTTCTCATAGATCAAGTGGACAACGATAAGATTAATTTGTATAAAATCTGCGATCCAGTTTCTTCACATCAGCTTGAATGACAACCTTTGAATAGCAGCGAAAAGAATAGACTAAGTTCCATCCTAAATGCATCGAGGATTTTTATCAGTCTTCCTAACGTTCAACTGGAAAATACAAAGCCCCCCCCCCCCCCACCATCGCAAATGTTCAAATTATCAATTAAAGTGATCTTTATCGTGTTGCCGACGACGATAGATATAAAGTTTTGGCCTCAACGCATAGTTGGCCTACCAAACGCATTTACAGCTTGCAATATGTATTCCAGTTTAATCCCTACCTGTTAAATCAAATTCCATAAATTTCTTCAACACTATACCATCATACAGAAGCAGCAAAGAGATATCACTCTCTTCTGTATAGATGAGACCATACTAGCTGCTGCTATGCCAGGCAACTAAATCGCCTAAATAAATAACGCTTCTCATCGAGTCATGGGTCCTATATACGTTGACAAAGAATTATTGTAATCAAAACGTCAATAGAATGAAACTGCATAAAATACTTACTTCTCATCAAAATTATTATTACTATTTTCATCCTCATTCTCGTCATCTTCCTTCTCGTCACTATCATCGACATCATTACCGTCATCATCGTCGGCTTCGAGAGCCCGTATACGATTATAGACAACACCGAGCACGAGTCCGGGAAAGAAATTGCTCATTACGAACATGATGGATGCCAAATGTTCAATGGTCGATTTTTCTTCCACTTCCCCATCCTCCATTCCCGTCACTCCTCCATTAGAATCCAAGCACGCATCTATCACCGAGGCATCCATCACTAATTTATCTCCTACTTTTGGCGCCAATTAACATCTTGGTCCCATCTCGGGAAGACATAATATCCATACAAACCAGACTAGAAGTGTCTGTTTGTTAACTGTCTAAGCAGCTTACGAGCAATGTGTGAAGCTGGTCAGATGTAATATGTGTTCGTTTGCTCTCGAAGGGCTCTCCCGAAGTTTTGACCAAAGTTAACTTAGTTAAATAAATCAAAATAAACTAAGGAAGGTCGACGTGATGCCCTGTATTCCAACCGGTGAACGCAGTGTACTATCAGCGACCAGTGCTGCTATAATCACAATTCATTTCACAGTGTGATATTTTGTGATACTTTGATAAAAAATTAAATATTTTGAAACGATATTTTTGTCTTTCATGAATGAATGTATTAGTAATATTAGTAATATTAGTAATATTAGGTTTAAACATTGGATCCCAAAACATCATTTATTAAAACATAACATTTGCATACCCAATAGCATTATTATTGATATTAAGGGATGTTTGACACCCGTGTCGCTATATGTGCGATCAAAATCTTGGAAGTACTTCTGCCATATTGAAATAATGATGATTTGCATTAAAACCCAATATGTATGAAATTGTTATTCACTTTATAGACGATTAAAAACACTGTACTTGTTTGTCTTGAGAAGACTTTTCAATCTGATGAAAAGAACAATGTTGCGTTGATTATGAAAAAAAATCATACAATTTAGACAAACAATAATTCATAGGTAAAATCCATTCTCTTCCTATATTTAAATGTCTTTGACAGTTCTAAATTTCACCCGATATTAGGTATTCAACTGACCACATTTCACAATGTACAATTACGTATTACGACGTCAGGCAGTTGGAATACAATATGCAGACGTCAAAACCATTCCACCTACTGCAGTCGGTCCTGCCTATTGGTTAATAATTAACTGGCATAACGAGATTGATATTTACATGTACTAATCATCGTGTTCTTGCATTCCTACGCTGTGGGTAGACAAAATGAAACAAAGAGCCCAACCCAGTGGGATATCTGGGCTGATAACTTATCGACTCATAAGACCAATTATTGGATATTATATTCGCTCAACAACGTTTGTATATTGTTCAACTTAAAGAGAAGGTTGAGTTCTGGGGAGAGGTGAACAATGATTTGTGATCATTTTCATTGTTATTTTGCAAATGTGGAAGAACATCCGAGAAAAAAAGGCCCATATACATCTGTCTGTGTACAGTGCTTGTTACTTTTACCAAGACGGCCAAATTGTTATGATTTTGATGATTCCAGAACCTTGCAGTACACCAATACTTATATGTTATATGGTCAACCTTAGTTTTCTGATCGATTCCACAGCGTTTCTTTAACAATGCAATCGCATGACCAGAACTCAACTTTATCTTTAAAGGAAAACAGGTTGTAGTACAACTCTTGCTCCTGCGAAAATTACTCCGCGTCAATTTCCTATACACTAACCGAATTCATAACTTCAACCCTGGACCCAACGCAATACCCACCCTTTACCTTAACCCTGTAACTAACCTACAACCCATATAATATCAACCCTAACACTAACTCTAACCCTATCCCTTTGATGACATACTAATAATAATAATACTCAGTTTTTATATAGCGCTGATTACAATCACTAAGTGCTTCCAAACTTGGTTATTGAAGTGACACAAAAGGATGTTACAAGGAAATGAAGAATTAATTAAATATGTATATATGCAATGATGAAACTATCACTTAATACTTTACATGAAATCAAATGATTCTGTTGGCTTACCAATATTCCAGACTGTGTTTATGCGAAACTGTCTACTGTTCTACGAGTATTGAATCCCCCTCCAAGCAAAACGGACAAAAAACCCTGAAAACTCCACCTCCAATAGACGGTGTTCCTATCATGCCCAAAGACATGTAAATACTACAGGTCTACAAACTCTGTTCTACTTTACCAGCCCACTTCTTGCTTGCTAATGCCAAGTCGAGCTTCAATAATTGAATAATTCATATTTCATCGCGTTTTCACAAAGAACAACAATCATTGTCTACATGCTCGCCATTCAACACCACAACAATACACCATTGGTATGCTCCCTATCATACCCCCCCCCCTCTCTCTCTCTCTCTCT
The DNA here is from genome assembly GCF_000002235.5 of Strongylocentrotus purpuratus. Taxonomy (NCBI): domain Eukaryota; kingdom Metazoa; phylum Echinodermata; class Echinoidea; order Camarodonta; family Strongylocentrotidae; genus Strongylocentrotus; species Strongylocentrotus purpuratus. Next base: position 15,019,800 of record NW_022145596.1, read on the forward strand.
CTCTCTCTCTCTCTCTCTCTCTCTCTCTCTCTCGCTTTCACAAACAAGTAGTTTCGATGTTAGAGGCATGCTGGGTTCTGTACTTTCAAACCCGGTTTCCTAGGGTGATGATTATGGAGTCAACATGGTTGGAATGAAAAGCGAAACAAGCTCAGATCGATCTCACCCCTGGATGTATACAAAGCTGGAGCTAATTTGTTATGCCAATCCAAAGCATAGTTGTGATCATAAACCTCGTACTTTGTACAAGGTATGTACACAAATCACAACATTCCGTTTCGACTATTCATTTATAACCTGCTTTGAGTCTTCTTTTGTAAACATTCGTACATGGATGATAACCTATCAGTGACTGGCGATTTTATTTCCATAAATTAAAGCGATAATATAGGATTTGATTTGATTTGATTTGCATGGGATTTGGAACTTCAAATGACACCATAAATACAACAATCCAAGATACAACTTACAAGATGATTTTCGTTATGCAAAGAGGTGAGTTTTTATTAAAATAAACGACCATTTTCCCTCTTGGTAGCAATATGCAATGGAATGAATCACTTAGAAACTCAGACAGAAGCTTTCAAAAGTAAAGCATAGCAAGTTTTCTATTTAATAGTAAGGACAAATATGGTACTGTTTTCTGAAGATTAAAAGTATAATGACCCTTCAATGTTTGTGTGTGTCTCTCTCTCCCTTTCTCGTGCTGACTACATGATAATGCATAGTTGGTGTATCGTGTAAGAAGAGATATTCATTCCGTATTTTTTCATGTGACTGCTCAATATAATTTGTTTGTTTTTTGTTTTTTTTCCATCTTTATTTCACAATTCACAAGTTTTACATGTCAAGAAAATAATTACATGCATGAAACATCAAAATTAAATCAATCATAAAATATGCAAATATAGAAAACAAACATTCAGTACAGGAGAGATTAAAAAAAAATGAACACCTACTTTTTCAGTCTCTAAACACTTGCCATTTTTTCTCATGGAATTCGAGACGATTCTTTTTGAAAGCAATAATACGTTCTGTTCTTTCTAAATGTCTAACAGAAACTAGGAAAGGCTGAAACTTGGGAATCGTGTTCTTTATCTTACAAGAGAAAATGAAATATTTAGCATGGAGTATAACTGTGTTTACTAAATAAAAATTATTAATCATTAAAGTCCCAAAGCAAATTTCTTCCTCAGAGAACATGTTTTGTCGAAATTGTTTATCTTTAAGCCAAGAAAATATTTCGTTCCAGAATTTACACACAATCTCACACTTTAAAAAGAGATGTAATAAGGTTTGTGGATAGGTTTCACAGAAATTACAATCAGGAGATTCATGAATCCCCATTTTACATAGCAAATATTCAGTCGCAATTTTCCTGTGAATGAACTTAAATTGGAAATTTCTCATTTTATTTTCATTTGAAGATTTGTAAATCAAAGAGAAACGATTTTTCCATATTAACGAGCTGTTCAAATCAACTGATAAATCAGATTGCCATTTATTTTGGTGATCTGTTTCTGATATTGAAATTGTATGTTTTTTCAAAAAAAGAAGGTAACATAATTTTGAAACTTTTTTCAGTCTTAGGAAGTCATTCAAAAGAATATCGCTTGCATTCAACAACAATAAAACATCATGTTTACAGTCACCATGCTTTATAGTATCTTTCCAATTCTTAGGAATGGCAGCTAATATTGAAAAATAGGTTAGAAATGAATCTGAACCATACTTCTGTAACACTTGATCAAACGGTATAAAGGACCCATCATGGTTTAATATATCTTTTATATATATCATATTTTCTTTAAACCACCTTTCAACAAAAATCGGTTTACCATCAATCAAAATGTGAGAGTTAAACCATAAGGGTTGTGAAATGATTTCTTTAAACTTAACTGGATTATAGTACTTGTAATGACACCACGCAGTAAGAACATCCTTCCAAAATGGATCTATGTTTTCATTAAAAACCATGTGCTTTGAACAAATATTCCACTTAAAAAAGTGGTCTCCGCCAAACTTTTTGAGAGATGATTTCAAAAAGATTTTCCATTTACTTTCATTTTGATAATCAAGGTATAATAATATAATAATATAATAACAATATAATTTGTTAATGAACATCAGCACCAGCCCAGCCCCCCCCCCCCGCCGCCATTCTTCCCCAGCCATCCTGTTATGGACGAAACATCCTATAGATTGGACTCCTTTTGAGGGCTCTGTCTTATAAAAACTTACTTCAAAAGCTTTTTCCTAGTCGAAATTAGGCCACAGCCCTAATCACCTTTGAAATTTGCGACATCCACTTTGCTCTTTACCTGGAGCGGGCAACATGTAATGGATTTCCTAAGTAACTCCTCAATCTACAATGATCTAGGAATATACATGTACTGTATTGCCGCTATCACCGCGGTGGTATCCTATAACGAAATGATGGGGTAGCCTTTGGGATTGTATATTATAACCCCCGCCAAATGAAATCATCAATCAGCGCACTTTAAGAGCTTTCCGTGATTAATTCTGTTTTTATCACGTGTGCCCCACGTGATGATAATCATCAATCTACCTGTCTGTAAAAAGGGGGCTTTAAATATCGCCAGGTAACCGCATTCTACGTCAGAGCAAATACATGTGACACAAAGAGGTATATTTGTGGAGCTATTTTCGATTTTTGAAAATCACAATCAGTCTGCTTTATCGGGGTGTTAGGGAGATATACACGATTGCAGAGAAAAACTGAGCGAGATTTTCTACATGACGTTCTACTTTTCACTAACTTCAATGTCTCCCTTTCAAATTACTGCAGCTCTCAGGGGCGTCAGGGGGATCAAATTCATAATTGAACATTTCCAAAAATATTAAAAATAATAACAACCAAATAAAAGGTCATCACATTATTTTATTTCCGTCAAGAAGGAATGGGTTGCATCCCTCCCCCATCTTTTGTCAAAAACTCAAAACAAGAAAATGGGTCAGCAAATTATGTAATTATCCGACAGCCTATACAAAATGTTGAGCCCCCACCCTTCTAGCGACGCCCCTGGGGCTGTGGTAGTTCTGCATTTTATACCGATTCCGTTGCAGCTCTTCCAAACTGAGAGAAATAGAAGGGGGCAGAATACATTATGAAGGGGTCCAGAAAGAGCCTAAAATGGGAAGCAGTACAACATTATAGTAAAAGAGATGAAACACTGTCAAGAAATAATGATTGAATTATGTTCAACAGTCAGGAGCTCACAAAAGCCGCCTATGTGGAATATTAATACCTCATAAGTATATGTTCACTGGTACTTGCATCGCATATGATATCGATACATGTAAGCCCTTTCTGTATTTTAAAGTCAAGTGTAATTTTCTCCGCAGCGGGGATTTGTAACTATGGGTAAATATTTGAAATGATCTCAAGTAGACATTTTTGACGGTTTTTGTTAAAGGCAAATTTGAAATGATGCCAACTCCATGTGTGACAAAGAAACTGTGGTAGTCGAGTGGCGGTCTACGTCATATACCTATTGAAATATGCCCAAGCAGGGGCGTAGCATGGGTCTAGTTATGGGGTAGGGGCGGTGCATTGGTGTCAGGGGGGCACCCGAATTTTTATGGAGGTAATAATGTAAGGTAACAATTTCGTTGAGTTATAGTGTAAGTGTGTAGGGCTGCTATAATCTTCCTTTCACGTTGCTTTCCCTTTATTTCATCCTCATTATTTTCTGTTTCCTATTCAGCTAGGGGCCACCCCCTCCCTCCCCCGAGCTACGCCACTGTGCCAAAGCAAGACAGAACAAGGTCGGAATTTTAAGGAGAGGAGGGGTTACTGTCGGTTTACTTGGACTTTGGAGTAGAAAAGTAAAGACAAGCAGCTTACATGTGTGAATTTCCGAGTCATTATAATTATGTACACCCTACATTCGCAATAGCTCCATTAAATCTATAGGGACTATACCTTCTACACAAATGTAAGGAAGAAATATTTGTTTGTTCGCGCATTCAAGATCTCATTCTGAAAACAGCAACTTCACAAGTTTAAGGGGTACGCACCCCCCCCCCCCCCCCCCCATTGCATACCCGATACATTCTCTTGTCATTATATTTATCTCCTTCTTCATCTTTCTCTCTCTCTCTCCCTCTCTCATTCTTCTCTTTCTCTCTCTCTTTCTCTCTCTCTCTCTCTCTCTCTCTCTCTCTCTCATCTCTCTCTCTCTCTCTCTCTCTCTCTCTCTCTCTCTCTCTCTCTCTCTCTCTCTATCTCTCTCTCTTCTGCTCCTGCAACCCAGCAGCGTGCATCTAGCAACCTTTGGTCGAAACAAAGCAAACACAAATATTATAATGTCTCGAGATTCACTATTATGATTATGCACACACAGTATACGGGGAAAAGACTCGCAGAAGGAAGAGACAAACCACTACAAAAAAAATGAAGAATCAATAGACTTCCACGTGCACATTCAGGAACTGCATCTATCATGCATAAAATATGCCGTATGTACATTTGTAAAATGTACTGGTATATAATGCCATTATCAATTCTAATTCCATTTCAAGATACTATTAATCATTATATTCATGACTAATAAGACTACCATCGAATCTTTTTTCCATTCTGATTATACAAATAGCGCAACATCAACCGAAATTAGTGGAAGTCTGATTGAAAAGTTGTATTCTGTGGAGCAAACTCATGATTAATATTCATAAATGTGGTGTATTGGAATGGCTTATTTTAATACGTCGATCCTTTTCTTTGTTTTCCGTACGAGATTATAATGATGAGAAAGATGTGTAAACGGTACTATCATCCACTTATCAATAAAAAATTCTTCAATCATAGACATACAAATCAAATATTTAGTACCTAAAACGAGAAAGGAGTATTTTATACGTTATCAAATTTTCAGAATATGATATCATAAAATCGTAGAACGAGGAAGAAAGTACATGAAATAACTTCCGAGTATTGCACAATGTTTTTTTAATGAGAGTAGCCAAAAGGAAATCACACAATCCTTCTCAGAAGTTATACGGCATAGAGGGATGACATAAAATCATAATTCTAATCATTTCACTAGATTATTTTCAAAAGGATAAAGCAAAACTTACCTTGGAATGTGTATATATCTCGAGGGTTTGCGTGCGACAATTTTTGAAAAGTGTTCCTAATCACAATTGTAACCAAAAGCAACAAATCTAACTCATGTCAATCCGTCTTAAGCATGTTATTGCTAGTAAATGGAGAAAATCCGTTTTGGTTTTGGTCGAGTAAACACAATATGCAGTTGTAGCAGCCTTTTTACACGGTATACATCGTCTTCTATGGAAGATGAATAGTCTGAAGCATTAGCAATGTGTCCTCCGAATTCCTTCACCATTAGTAATTGGGGGTAACCCAAGAACGATGATCAAAATGAATATGGTGTTCTACCGACTGAGCTACATCTGAGTCACTGCTTGTCTATTTGTATAGTGAGTTTCTACCCTCCAAATATACACGCGAATTTAGTTTATTTCTGTGTATTTACAAGTCCAACATACTGTATGAAAATGTGGGCGTGAAGCTCTTTTGATGAGAAAATGATTCATTTGCAATTGGCCTTCTCGTTGCGGGCGACACTTTGAAAGTGGGCCAGTACATTGTGGTGGTGACAAATTTAATCACGTGACATGCTCGGTATCGATTTTGTAGAAACCGAGACCTAATGATTAAGTGGTTTGTTTTTCACAGAACTGTCATGTGATAATAATTAATGAGGATGCGCTTTATTAATTGAGTGCCAAGTTGTGTTTATCATTTAAGTTTTATGAGAGCCTATAATAAAATGTATACATAAAATATCATCTGATTGGATCTTTATATTGGAGTATTGGTTATTTCTAGAAAATGCAGAAGAAACATAATGGCTTTATTAAGGGTACTATGTCCCTTTTGCAGCCAACCTCAAATGCTGTAGAACTTTGCAGGAATTATGAATATGTCATGTATGTCCTATCTGTGAAATTTAAACGTTAGCAGTGTCCTCATATTCAAATTATGCAAGGAAACCCGTTTACTTGCTAGACTTCACTGTCAGACACTATTGAGTGACTGACTGGCTTTTCTTCTTCTTTGGTAATAGCATACATGAAAAGAGTTGTAAAGGGTACATGAGCATTTGTCTACATCAATAACCCACTTCTTGTGATGGCCAAGAATAAACTGATTGAATCTTTGCGCAGCATAAAACGTATGACCATTCGGTACAATTGTCTGAAAATCAATACTATTACTTTTGGGCTCTATAGCTCTAAATTCGATGTGACAACTAATAGTCGTTATTTTCCCACTTGAAGACATTTTCAAGCCCCACCTTTTTTAGGGAAGTTCTAAATTAGTATTATCTTTCAAATGCAGTTGGAATTTAACTTTTTCATCTTTTTGGCCTGCAAATGGGACATAGTACCTTTAATATGATCATAAAGCAGATAGACTCAACTACGTAAACTATACTGTCTTGAAACTGAACGTTTGTGCTCAATAAAACTCATGCTATGGTACTTACCCATTAAAATTAAAGATCTGAAATCGTATGACGCCAACTATGATCAATTTTTCACAATGGGCAGCAAGTTAGACAGAAAAGGGCCCTAATCAATGTGTTAACCATCACTTTGCCATGCTAACTGTATAATGTACAATTAATTGGGAACTAATAATTAAGGCCATATAATTGTACTTACAACTCAACTATAATGGAAAAAAAACTTTGAAATAGAAGGCATATACCTTTCCGAAAGAAAATCAACGAACATTTGGGGGGACTTTTGGGGGCCCCATAATGACTTTCATTTGGAGCCTTGGAGGACACCCATCCATCCATGCGGAATTTAGTAATAGTGCTTTCTACCATGTCCGTTTACCCTCATTCAATAAGACGAAAATATCCCATAGCAATAAATGGAATAATTAGCTCTAATCATACATTATCATCCGAGGCATCGTTCCCAGAAATCCTGGCGAAGTGGCGATGTCGAACAATAAGGGCGAAGAGAAGGGTTGCATAGTTATTATACACAGTTAATCGTGGTTAATATTATCGGGAAAAAGGGCAATTGTCCCAAAGACCAATGCCCCCCCCCCATGTCGACTCTCCCACCATTCATGATCATGGATATAGCTAGTAAACACAAAAATACATTTCGTGGAGCAATAATAATTGTACGTCGCATCATGATGTACAAGTCTGCCGACAGATGGCGCCAATACCATTTAAACATAAAATGCATCATTGGTAATCAACAACGAGCGGATGAAATCTGACGAATATAAAAACAGAATTTCAATACCATAAGCACTTTGAGAATTCTTTACCCATTGGTATATTTGGACTTAGTCGTGGGCATTTTGCATTCCATACCGAATTAGGGGACCAATGACGAATGGACAATGGAAAAATTGACAGGATCAATAAAGTAGTTGACTGGGCTTTCCTGAAAAGTTTTGAGAAAGGGGTCGATTATCAAATTTTGTAAGGGATAAATGATATTGATTTTCAGTAAGAACGAGCTTTTTTTATCAGTAATTAACGCAAAACGAATAACCCTAAAATCACAAATATAAAAAAACACAAAGGAGTATCGTAAAAGTATTTTCATGACGTTGACACCAATCTTGATTCCATGCTTACATGAACTGATCATATTTTCAAAAATGAAGTTCATCCAATTTAAACTATTTAGGCCTACTCACTTTACTGGACTATCATCGACAATAGATACACTACCGGATTACATTGTACATACGGTCTCTGATTGCCTCGAAACTTATTCTGTACAATGTACATCATCATAACTGGTTTGGGTGATACGAAACATAAGCACACTTGAGTCAATGCCATGCACTATCATAATATTTACATAGAGAGCTTTTGCAATGATTCTATTCGAAATAATATTCGACCTCAAATAACTCTATTCAATACCTCTTAAAAAATATCTTCTGATCAACGGTTCAGCAAAAGGTTGGAATTTGAGGAAAACAAAACAGTCCGCAGAAAAGATCGACTGTTACAACTTTTGACCTGTCTGGCGCATAAAGCGTGACCTGCACGACTTCGCCCATCCGCTTTGCTTGTGATGCTCTAAAGATTGATTTATCATATTTTCCTGAGTTTATTTATTTAATACAGCATGATGAAATACTAAAATATGTTTTCTTTCCTTGTAGGATAACCGATGAAATATATTTGCTTTCCAATGTTATATTTTCCTTCCAAATATTTTGAAAATAATGGTGTCGAGAACAACTGTTGCAATATAATTGTAACATGAAAAAATCTGAAAAATTATTTCAATTGCAGGGAGCCTCTTCAGAAACTGTTTGCTATCTATTCCAAATAATATCACACAAAATAGCGAATTTTAATGATAAGCCTATCCCCTGAAACATGAATTGGATGTTATGAGGAAAGAAAAAAAAATTCTTGCAAAACTATATCAAAAGTTTCTTCTCGTCTTGTATGTTTTAGCATCCAGATCCTTTTATTTGCTTTTTCTTTTTTGAAAATCTCGGCCGGTTTTAGATTCTTAATTATATTCTAAAAATATGAAAATAAGTTTTAATCGTAACTGAATGTAAGCGCCCGAGAAAAACCCAGCACAACCTATACTAATTTGTAACATGACAGAACAACCTTGAAGTCAAGTCTATAAACTTCATGTTGAGTTAGTGTCCCAATGTTGGTATAATACTTATCAGTTCTGTAGTATTTCCTTCCCCCTAAAACAACTATGTTTCAGATGACTTCAACCAAAAGGTACATAGTTCAAGTGATAAGTCATCATGTTCTTTTTGTTTGTAAACTAAGCTATTTAAAGATCATTATCTGGACTTGTCAACAATAATTAATCTATTCATTCATGCATTACTCATCACTGGAAAACGCTAATTAATTTGGTCCACCTATTTACTAATTAATCTTCCAAAATCTCATCCTATCCTCAATTCCTCATCACATAATTATGTTTGTCATCGTGAATTCCAAATAAACATTCCAACACAACTATATGTATTGGCAAATGTCTTTAAAAGAAACGACAATCTAATCACATGGAAATTCTGTGTATATAGTTATTGCGTGATATTTTAAGAAAAGCATAATTATACAAAAGACATTAAACCATGTTACAGAATATCGTGGAAAGATATAAAAACTAACAGAGAAATGCTGCAAAATATGGCAAAGCTAAAACAAAACATCCTGATAGGAATGGTCAAAGAAAGAAAGGCAAAACAGAAAGTACCAGATTAAGATGGAAAACCAGGAACAATAAAGGTACTATGTCCCATTTGCAGGCCAACAAAATGAAAAGGTTAAATTCCAACGGCATTATAATTTTGAAAGATAATACTAATTTAGAAGTTCCCTTATTCAACTGCAAGAGTGTATGCCAGAAAACAGAGAATTTGGTGTGGAAAATATTTCAATCAACTCCCGAACTGGGATATACCTTCAATAATATTGACAGATATAGATCAGATTGTATTGACAGATAAATAAGTTAAAATCATATGACGTTCGGTATATTTGTTTCTGTCTCTCCGGGTCCCTGGTACATTATGTTTAGCCACAAACACTGACACTATCTTTACAAGGGAACCTCCCTCCAATGGTTTGATATAACCGGGCCAGTTTTGATTGATGTTTATTCGTTTAACTTTTGAACTGTAAAGGAAAATACAAAACGAACTGATGCAAACGAATGCGACTCTGTAGTAGGTTGCGACTCTGTAGTAGGTCGTAGTTAAAGAAAATTCACTGATGTCTTGTGCAGAGCAAGGGAAGTGAGTGTTTTGGGAATTTAAAGCTCACTTGAGAGGGATAAAAAATACAGAGGTCACGGCACTTGATATGGATCTCATGCACGTCATCGACTGGGAATGCCGTGAAAAAACATCCATATGACGAAAATATGAATGACATTGGCTTGAATATGAATGACATTTGCTTGAAAGCATCAGTAAAAACATACTCGGTGAAACATTTTAGTGCAAACGTGATGATGATATTTTGTTCAAGGCAAAGAGTGTTGATGAGTGGCTTTTGTTTTTGTTGTTTGTTTAGGGGTGATATTGCACACAATCAATTTGTTGTTACCAATGTGCTCTCAAGATGTATAGAAGTGAAAATACGTGTTGGGGGATTCTTAATTAATTATTAGTGATCACTTCATCTGGAGTGAAAACAATGGAAGCCACTCTCAAAAGATTTAATTTATCAACAACTATTTTAGCTAGTGTGGATTCTACTATACATTGGAGTGGATTCAACCACTATGGCATGCCTCTGTCCAAAGGAAGTGATCTTTATAATAGTTGTAGTTCCATTCCTCTGTTTTGGGAATGGCTTCGCATCTTGAAACTGAAAAAATAACACCAACAACATTGGACGAGCGTGCATGCGATATAAAATAATATAAAAATAAATGCTTTTCGGAAACGTTAGAAAATGTGTTCCACTCCAACTTGGTAAAACTTTTCTTAAAACATCCTTGTAACGTACTGGTGAGGAAAAGTGAAGGCAACTACGTTCTCCAAAGAGGAACTATATTTACACTTTTGTGGAAGAACGAGGAAAGGATTTCTATGCGTTTAGAATGGAATTCCACTAGGGGGTCAGTGGATATTTTATTACATGGAGGCCATTGGAGTGACACAAAGGCGAGGATGATTGTGTTTACTTCGTGAGAGTAAGTCAAACGCTCTATATTTATTTTCGTCCTTCTGCAATCACGAATTTCCTTCAGAACGTGTAAAGCATCATCTTCTAATTGCAGACAAGGTCTACAGTCAATAACAGAGGAACAAAAAAGCAGGTATGCGCATTATTGAGCATGAACACAAACTGTGCAAAAACACGATAATGGGTTATTCGCATTGTGCAAAAATTGAGATGAAAATAGTTGCGGATTTAATGGCTTCAGAGTTCGGAGTCAGGTTAAACAACAAAGTACATGTATTGTTGGCTTGGATAGAGAATCTGTTGATGGTAGATAAATCTTACCGGCTTGTACTTGTTGAGGCAGCATAGCGAATGACCCAGGTAGTGAACATCCCAGTCATCACAGCTATGAGTCCATAGAGAGCGTAGTACGACTCGAACATGTCGCCGAGCAGACAGACCCGATACACTGTGCCGCCGCCTTGCATTTTGTATTTGCCCCTGCTATCTTCATCTTCGATTGGAAACCTAGTAACATCTGTTACGTTCTGGCTAGACGCACTTTCAGGAGGTTTCTCCTTTTCTCCCGCCACCGACATGTTGGAGCAGGGTTTGCAATCGCAGACGACAGGGTGACTGATTGGGCTATCGGTTGCACGTTTGTTGCGATCGCTCGGAGTGTACTTCCGCAAACATGATCACGAAGGTGTTTAGCATGGATCCAGTGTTATGAATATGAACATTAGACGGTAGGCCAAGCACAATATCACAATTTCAGCATACATACTATCCTGCCCACTTGAAGACTGACCAAAAAATGACTGGGCATTAGACTGACCATGCAACTCATCAACGACGTGATACTTTGTACTCAATCAAATATTGATTAACCACCGATCAAACAAAACTGATGTCACAGTGAGAAAACAAAACATTTCCCCAAGATTAGCTTTTCAAGATCAAGAATACATTATCTCTTCAGCAGCGTTCCCTGGATACCGCGATGCACATAGTAGTCCCAGAGCCCGATGTGACAGTACTGCCAAAAGTACTGTGTACACGACTTCAATTTGTAGTATTCTGATCGTGTAAATACAACTTTACAATCGACCTTTAGATTCTGGGCAACAAAAGCACTATTGTAACTTCGCCAGGAATTTTGATAGTATGAAAGGACGTGATGGGGGTGTGTTTACACGGGCCTGGAATTGTCATGATTGAAGTGTTAATAACAAGTGGTGAGGAAGTTGCTGCCCCAGCAAAAAAATGGAAACAAAAATAAAACCCCACAAAATTTGCACAAAAGTTTATGCACACAACTTTCAAAGCAAAGAAACAGAGACAACACATCATTCTGCCAAAAACATGATTTTGGCTGAATTCCAACATGTCTCGACATTATTTTCACCGCAGAGTGCACGAAAAACACTGACTTTTGTAGTACGTCACGGTTAGAACTTCTCAAATGTATATATAGCTCATTAAAAAAAGCTCACAAACTAATGAAAACAACAAATATATAACATTCTATAGAGTGCCAGTTTTAATGAACTCTTTTTGTAAAATTTAATTGTATTATTCTTGCTACCGACAGCCGTTTTATGGACTGTAACATTGATAATAAAATATATTTTGTAGAAGGTCAAAGAAAGTTGAGCAGACGGATATACTCATGATCTATTCTTCACAAACTCCGATTAGCATTAGAAACAGGTCAATCTTTCTCTGACGTAAAAACAAAGTTACCTTCTTAGATTTTGTTGTTACATTTATTCTTTCTTCATCATAACCATTCTCTATTCCGTCCCTCCGAAAGCGAAATGGGACGGGGGGGGGGGGGGAGGGGTGCTATTTAACTTTTGTATTTCAATACTTTGATTCTATCTATCCATTAAGTATTCTTTCATTTTTAAATAATTTTTTCCATCATGCAGTAGTATCAATACTTAATTTCACTGCTGTTAATATAACACATCCGTTTATGATTGTGGTGTTTTCATTGTGTATAATTTCCAAAGGTTATACTCTAAAGAGGCATTTGAAAGGACCTTGGTATTTAGTTGAGCGTGGAACCATACTTAGTCATGAGACAATTCATAATGGTTAACTCAATATTTCCATCTGTAAGAGTTCTTTCTAATAATAAACCAATGTGCGTATTAGTAATACACTGCGATCTTTTAAAGTTGAAAGGATCTTAAAGGTAAAGACCAGTATTGGAAATGCCCCAATTTCAAAAAATGAAATGGAAGCTCTCATTACCAATCATGTGAAATAATATGTTTTGACTAATACATGATGATAAAAAAATTGCCGGGAAACCGCCTACTAATTCATATATTTGGTAAATTTGTTTCTCTCATGGTCTGTGAGAGATATAGGGTAGTCCCATATACATCTTTCTGTGTATAGTGCTCGTAACTTTACGAAGAATGGGCCAAATTTCTTATCATTTTTATGATTCCAGAACCTTGCAGATGCTAGATGCTAGATGATCAACCTTTTCTGATCGATTCCACAACGTTTCTTTCACAATGCAATCGCATGACCATAACTGGTCTTTACCTTTAAGACAATATGTGGTATTAACGCTCTGTTATGTTTTTTCGGATATTTATTTTTAGAAATAAAGGCTCAATATTAGGTACATATTTTGCAAAAAAATTTAAACGGGGGTCGTATTCCACATCATGAAGAATACAACATTAATTCAGTTTTCATGATGAAGTGCCAGCCTATATACACTGTTGGTCATAATGGTGGAATATTTATTTTTATCCCAGTTTAGGGAAGGATTTTTAAAAATTATTTATTTCTAATAGATCTAGATAATGGCATACATTCTCAGATTTTATTGAATATTAATTTGCGAGTGTTTGTTTTTCAAGACTGCTTAATCATATATGTGCTTCTATGCTAATCAGCTAAGGGACCTACGTCCTTAAGTCATAATTGACAGTAATGAGGATTAATGCCTCACAAAAGGGCACTAATATATAGCTGATCGACACGATTTTTATCCTGGGGCCTCACATATGATTTAACAGTCACGCAAAACAAACACTCGCAAATTAATATTCAATAAAATCTGAGAATGTATGCCATTATCTAGATCTATTAGAAATAAATAATTTTTAAAAATCCTTCCCTAAACTGGGGTAAAAATAATTATTCCACCATTATGACCAACAGTGTACATCTTAAATCCCGCTTTATGCGTTTTTCTTGTGTGGATTGTATAATGTGCTTTTCTGCATGCTTTGAGATCACTTAGCGGAAGAACGATTTCCTCAGAAAATGGAATGACATAAGTGATAGATAAGATATCCAAAGTCTTCATCCAAGTATGTCCCTTTATTTACGTTTAATATAAAATAGATATTTGTTCTCGTATAGACTTTGAACTATTGAACTAATGCTCAACTATTTGTGCTAAGTTCATTTGCAGGCTAATCTTGTAATCTAATGCAACTATGCAAGATCATGCTTCTGTAGAGTTGTGATAAATCGTTCATGGGCATTCCTTCAAGTTTCAAGGCGAAAATATTTGTTTTTCATCTTAATATTAGGTACTCATTATTTATGTCTCTTACGTCAGAGGATCAGGACATGGAAATGGTTTACTCTTCCTTCGTCAAATAAAGAAATCATTCATGTCTTTGACCTTGGTATTTAGCATTCCAAATTACTTCTTAAGTTGCTTTAAAGATTATCGGTAGGGTGTATTCTGTGATTATAAGGACGCAAACCTGACTTTTAGTATCATTGGAGAAAACAAGCGTTTTTTGCCAGCGCCTTGTTTCCATAAATACTACTATCATTACCCTTTTCTACTCCTAGTGCACCCCTACCCATCCAGTTTAGTTCAACCCCTGGATGTACATGTACATCGTACTTATTGGAAACGAATTTAACGAAACAAAATCACATATTTTCTCAAATCCATATCATGCTCGACATTCTTTCCTATCAACTTTTTTGTTCCATTTAACTTCGCAGCAAAATCATACATTTTTTGGGTGACAGCTCTTTGGTTTTTGACAGTGCCCCTGCCGGGATGTCTGCCCTGGAAGATATTTACGCCTGGTGGGGTGTTATTATTCCAAATCACAATCATCGTTAGCCTAGTGAGAGGGACAAATACCAGTCCCTGGAATGGAGTATTGAAACCAATTTCCCAAAGGAATGTTATTGCAGAAAGTGGTTGAAATGAATCATGCTTTCATATCGAGCCTTTTGTCTGAGCGAGTTATGCGTCCTCTTAGCTGCTATTAAAATGATTGAAACCATGTTTTAGTAACCAAGGTATTCAACATTATTTTCTCACCTCGTGTACAATAGTGCAAAAATGTTGCGTCTCGACTTTTATTTTTTGTATGGTATTTGTTAACTTTTAACAATTCCGTCTCTTCTATTTTCTCTTTTTTTTTCTTCTCTCTCTCTCTCTCTCCCTCTGATTCTCTAGGTATCAAGCTAGGGAAAAAACAAGTCCCCCTTCTCAATTATCAAACCACTCAGCGTTTGCCCACCCTTTTAAATTCTCAACTTTTTTGTATGTTATCTCTCGTCTCCTCTTTTTGCACTCATATGCTAAGGAAAATTCTACTCACGTTTTATTCGTTTTTTACCACCCCTCCCCACTCCCCCCCCCCAAAAAAAATAATAATAAACAAACAAATTTTAGAGCCATCAAAGTACATAAAGTTCGACTTCCTCTTTTATATTCTCACAAGTGTTCAATTCCAAATCTCTTTGTATGCTAATAATTGTAAAACAATATTCTGTCTTGTTTCCTCTATCCACATCTTCCTCTTCCTTTTGGTATCCATTAGTAATGTTGTATGCTTCGGAAAAGCGTTATTCTTTTTCCACTTCTTCTTTCCCCATTTTTGGTTGTTTCTGGTCCCCACGGAAGACGATAATGGTATTATCCATTATCCATGCAGCTGTCTGTGTCTCACTTTTTAATTTTTTTTTTATTACGTTGTACATTCTTTCGTTCTTATAATGTTGTGGTTTTTTTTCTTATTCAATTTAATGCCATGTGATTATTCCTGCTTATATGTAAACTGTATATTATATGAATAGTTTATAATTTTTGTAGTTTTGTTAATACTTTATTTTCTTTATAACGGAAATAAAAACAAACAAACATGCAAAAATGTCAAATGTATCGTGACCAAATTTGCCTACCCGTTTTGTATTTACAGAAATTAATGTTTAATTATCGGCACTCTCTCTCTCTTTCTCTCTCTTTTTCTTCCTCTCTCTCTCTCTCTCTCTCTCTCTCCCCCTCGTCTTCTATCAACCTTTTCTTCTCTTGTGTGTACCCGTACATGATGTTTAGATATACATGTATATTATGTTGCTTGGGATTGGGAAAAGCGATGTTTGCAATTTTTTCCCTCCAATTATCGGCTGCGGCTTTGTGACCTGCACGTAGTCTTTTTGTCATTTTTGATTCCCACAGAAATCTGTTGATGTCTGGTAATAATAACCATAACAGTTGACCTTTTGTATTTATTTTGTTCTCATCTGTCAGTTATTTCATACACCATGCCGTGCATATTTTGTATTGTTAGTTCCAAAGTTAGAAGAGGAATCGTGGAATTGTGATAACAAGACCTTGCGTGCTGCTTCCATGTTTGACCTCTGTACTTTACTTTGCAGGATATAAATGCAACATGTTCCTTCGATATCATCTTTCACATTTTTGTCGGAAACTGAAATGGAAAATACTTCCACAAATTCCTAGAACTATAGAATCCGATTACTTCAACATAACTATATAGGTCATGTTACATTTCAGTATACACATTAACCAATCTTAACAGAAGGGTATATCAGTACTTAAAAGGAATTATGGAATTGAATTTCAAAGAAAATTTTGTTTATTGGGGTTTCAGTTTTCAAGTATTATGCAAATATATCAACACTTGTTTATCAAAGACTTAATTTAGTTAATGGGACGTTTAAACGCCGACATGCAATATTGTAGAACACGTTATCCCTGCGTATTATTATCACTAAAATGATTTAACCTCAAAATGATACATGTAGTATAATGTCGTCTGTGCAGAGCCAGAAGGCCATTATCTCTGTGTTAAATTATATGAGTTTATTACGCCCTTCTGGCTCCAAACATTATGTTGTGTGACTTTCTTTTTACTGATCCAAACAATAGTCGTCCTGTGACCAAATTTTATACACAGTAAAAACGCTGTTTAAAAAAGTGATGTTCACTTACAGTTGTACACTATCTTAAACAACAGTTGATCAAATTGTAAACAATGTTGCTCGAAACAGAAGTAATTTTGTTAAACATTCGTTGTTTAAAATTTAATGACTGCTATATTTTACTATACGAGAGCTTTTAGACAGTGTTGTTTACATATGACGTCATGTGTCTCGTGCCAGTTAAGTGCGTGTTGGCTAAAGGCTTTATTTCACATTGTTATGTTTAGAAACAGGTTCCTTGAAACTAACATGCAATTGAAATTGACATGCCACTTAGAAATGCAGTGCAGCTGTTAAGGCACAGCTCATTGTTATTCATATTAGATGCATACACACAATGCAAGTGTATGCAAGGGCCTTTTGTTGACTACACAGATTGATACATATGTAAAAGCACATGGACATTGAGTCTGGATCAAACTACCAAAGCAACCACACGTGTTTCTGCAGGCTCCATCTTGTTTGTCTCTATACTTACATTTATTTAGCTTAATAGTTATTACTTTCCAACCCACAACACAACATCATGGCCGACCAAGCTACCGACGCGCTTCTAAGTGACTGGGGATTCAATGGCTTAATTGAAATCACTTTTCTATTAACCACTTTGAAGTTTTTAACTTATAGCGTAAGTTCACAGTTAAAATTTTCGGTATCTGTACGCAAATTAATGTCAGAATATTGGTAGACTTAAAATCGTCGCGTCATGCAGTGCGGCACTGATCGCGCACTCGGTTATAACGTGTGCTAAATTCCTTGCCATAGAGATTGCATGCATCCCTATATATGCAGTTTATACGTGCGTGCATGCGCGCTCATGCAAAATGGGCACTGTTTTGGCGCTAATTCATGAATTGCAGAATGACCCTAGTCTTCATATACCTATATAGAGACCCAGAAGTAGTGGTGCACTTATTCAGAGTATCAAACCCAAATTATACCCCATTATACAACCCTTTTGTTGTAAACAACCCCCACTGAACAACAGCTCCTTTTTAAACAACTTTCTTTAAACAACCCAGTTGGTTTAAACAACCCCAACTGAACAACAGCTCCATTTTAAACAACTTTCTTTAAGCAACCCAGTTGGTGTAAACAACCCCCACTGAACAACAGCTCCTTTTTAACCAACTTCCTTTAAACAACCCAGTTGGTGTAAACAACCCCCACTGAACAACAGCTCCGTTTTAAACAACTTTCTTTAAACAACCCAGTTGGTGTAAACAACCCCCACTGAACAACAGCTCCTTTTTAAACAACTTTCTTTAAACAACCCAGTTGGTGTAAACAACCTCCACTGAACAACAGCTCCGTTTTAAACAACCGTCTCTAAACAACACCGGTTGTTTAAATTGTGATTTTAAACAAGTTGTTCAAAATGTTGATCAACTTAGTGTTTAAACTTTAAACAACTCGAGTTGCTTAACATTTTAAACAACTCTTAGATCAGGTCACCCGTTAATCAAGAGTTGTTTAAACTTTTAAACAACTTGTTCACAAAAATTTTAACTGTGTATGGCTTCACCTATTCACATTTGCCCAGACAAAATTGTTGTTCGTCAATACAGGTCTTGCACTCAACCAATTGCTAATATGCTGCAGGAAGGCCTTTTTACCATCTCATAAAGTAGGAGTATTAGTCCGGCAGCCATCTCGATATACCTTGTTTTAGGGTCTATAGTTTTTTTTTTTTTGGATTATAGTTCCTTAGACCATCAATTTGAAGAATCCGATTGCTGACACTCTGTCAGCCTTGAGCAATTTGAGATATGTGACGTCACACAAAATGGCCGCCAAAACACCCTTTTTTACCAAAATTAATGATAACAAAATTGTTTACAGTATTTTGCTACATTAAATGTCAGTCAAATATCTTGATTTTTTTCTAGGATCATCACTAAATAAAAATTGACGATGTTGTATGATAAAAAATGGCATGTAAATTTGCATAATTCAGATTGGCGCCCTCTATAGACACGTTAACTTGCAAATTTTAAATGATGGCCAAATGCCAATTTCTAACATGAAATTAACATTTTTTATAAGTCAGACGCACTGAATACAATTAGTAAAAATTGTGCACCACATTTTGGTGTGATTTTATTTTTATTTTGTACTTTAAAGGTAAAGATCAGTTTTGGAAACGCCCCCCTCTCAAAAAATGAAATGGAAGCTCTTATCACCAATCATGAGAAAGAATATGTTTTGACTAATACGTGATAATACAAATTTTGCCGAGAAACCGCCTACTAATTGATATATTTAGTAAATTATTATATCTATTTATACCTGATAAATATCGCGCACGTGTCGCGTAGTCCCATATATATCCTTCTGTGTACAGTGCTTGTAACTTTACCAAGACTGGGCCAAATTTATAATCGTTTTGATGATTCCAGAACCTTGCAGTACACACCAATGACCAATGACCAATGACCAGTACACACCAATGACCATGACCATAACTGGTCTTTATCTTTAATACTTGAAGAAAACAAGCTAGAATTTCATGCTCTCTGTCCCATAGATATGAGGTGCCATATATGTTATAAATGCCCGTTTTCAGTGACAGCATTCCGAAATTTGATTTGTATTTTGAGGTAATACATTCTTTTATAATTATGAACCTATCATGAAAAGGTTCCTCTCTTACAAGGGAATTTATGAGTTTAATAAAGCGAAATATCCACCCAAAATGACCAAACATGGTTACCTTCCGATGGCTATCATTTGCTGCTTTAGTTTGATCGTTATAACACTCGACAGAGGCGCGAAAACCACAGAAAATTGTGCATGCTAGTTTTGCTTTGTTGCATTGGCACCGTGATGATTTACATAGGCTTCCACTCGCGCAAGTGCACCTTATATGTTGTCCGGTGCCAGTTGTACATTTGTAAGTACTGTGACAGGGATCAGGGATTTGGTTTCCTCTTCTTTTGCATAGCCATACTTTGTAGGATCCAATGATGGGGGTCGTGACTGCAAGGCGTGCTTCCACACACATGTTTGCAGACGGGCTCTCTTGCCAACTGAGTCCAAAGGGAGTCAAATCTTCTGCTTCATCACTTTCAGCAATGCATGTACCCTTTTCAATCCCAAAGTATGCCCCAATAGTGTCGCATCCCCTCAACGCATGTCCTGCCAACATCGATGGAATGATATCTCCTAACTTGTGTACAGTGGCAGGAATGTCAATAACAGTTCGCTCTTTGATGACTCCATGATCATTGGCGTTAAGTTATTCATGTAGATAATGATGGACCCTAACCCTAACAGCCAGGACCCTAACATACCTTTTCTCATTAGCAGCAATTTGAATCGCTTGCTGTACTATGATGTTGTCTGCTTCTTCATGTGTTATGGAAAGATCTTCCCTTGGCATGACATCGCTGCCTGGTATCACTTCAACAGATACCTCATCTTGACCGGTAATGACCAGCTTGTGCTTTTGCCTATTTCTGAACACCTCATCATTCTGCAGAATCACGCATACCGGTATATGATGTCGATCAACTGTAGTTTGTTGTCAGTAGTTTCTGGGAGGGAAGCAGTGAGGTGGGAAGACTCTTTTGGATGACTCTCGATTCGTCATGACTTCTAGAAACCCTGGTGGCACACCAAACAAAGATCATCAGATTTTAATCCAGAGTAGAGCACAACCATCACACGGGCTGTACAAGGTTGTTCAAGTGACACGTCAACCTTTGTCAAATTCTTCAAGTTCGCCTTTGACCTGGTGAAAGCTTCCATGACAAAATATTCTTGATATTGACATATCTTCAACTTGCCTGCAGTCCTATTACTCTAGAGTAGATCAACCTGGTGTCATAGACTTTCGAATCCTCCAATGTTGAAAACTTCACCTACCTCGGCTCCATGTATTAAGCAAACTCTCCCTTGATCTCGAGCTCAACGTTCACATTGGCAAGGCAGCAACCAAGATGGCTAGACACTCAAAGCAGGCCTGGAAGAACACTTTACTATAAACCACCAACACGAAAATGAAGATCCACCAGGCCTATGTGCTCAGCACTCTCCTGTATGGCAGTGAGTCGTGAACCCTGTATGCACGTCAGGAGCGCCGTTTGAATGTTTTCCATTTCCGCTACTTGAGGCGTATCCTAGGCATCAAATGGCAGGACCACATTCCAAACAAGGATGTCCTCAAAAAGGAGGGATGATGACCATCTACGCTCTTCTATCACAACGACAGCTGAGATGGCTTGGTCATGTCAGTCGAATGGAAGACGGCCGCATTTCAAAAGACATCTTGTACGGAAAGTTAGCGACCAGAACCAGGACTGTTAGAAGACCTGGCCTTCGCTTCATGGATGTGTGCAAGAGGGATATGAAGGCCAGTGAAATCAACCCTACAAAATGGGAAGCCTATGCTTCAGACTGCCCCCAAATAGAGATGCGCTGTGAAGACATGTATACAGAGGAGTGATCAGAAGAGAGTAGAACAGTGGGAGGAGAAAAGACAACAAAGACGGCAGCTAGCCACGGCTTCAACAGTACAGCCACACATGAAATTTGTCTGCAGTAGCTGCAACAGGACCTGCCTATCTAGGATTTGACTGTCTAGTCATAGCAGGATCTGCACAGCAAGAAACTCTTGCTTGAAGCTGTTAAACAGAGGTACAATTGACGGTGTTCAAAGGGAGGGAGTTCCAGAGTCTTATTGTATCCGGGAAAAAGCTCCTCTTTTAGACCAGCATTCAGGCAAAATGAACAATTATCTTCTTGGAATGCCCTCTGTGCAGGGATGTTGATGGAGTGAGGAAAGTATGTGGAAAGTCTTTCAGTGGGTTGTTGATACGAAAGATCATCACCACCTGAGCCTGTACCCTGCGTTCTTGTAATGTTGGCCACTTGAGCTGGTTCAGGATGGCTTCTACTTTGCTTGTCCTGCAGTGGTCATTGCAGTAGAAGCGGACATATATAGCGCCGTTGACCCATTTCAAGCTTCTTGATGATTGCCAGTTGTTTGAGTGTTAGGGTCCCATATAATTATGATGATGGCATACTCCATGATTGGTTGAAGGCGAGTATCGTAGCACAATTATTTAACTTTTCTAGGACATGGTTAGATATTTCTTTGAAGAAAGGCACGGATGGGGTTGGAGTATTTGCTGATAATGTTGATATGTGGGTTCCAGCTGAGGTTTTTCTGCGACTCAACACCTCGATACTTTGCTATATTTTTGTCATCTAGGGTCTGTCCGTGAATTTGATGATGGATTTGCGTTTATTGGTGACATGTAGAACCTGACATTTATGTGGGATGAATTCCATCAGCCAATCACGCTCCCAGCGTTGCAGTGAGTCAAGATCCTCTTGGAAACGTTAGGCGTCTTCCTATGTCTTGATGTTGCTGTATAGCATGTCATCGTCAGCAAAGAGCCTGACTGTTGGGTTTGGGGAGAGGTACGGTGGCAGATCATTGAGGAAGAGGAGAAACAGCATCTGGCCGATAACGCTGCCTTGCGGGATGCCAGATGTTACTTGGCTGGTGTTGGAGATGGTTCCTTCCAGTAACACCTGCTGGATCCTGTAACTCAGGAAGCCAGAAAACCAAGCATGTGTGGGTTCCCAGACTCCATAGAATTGGAGCTTGTGTAACAGCTAGCCTTCCATGGGGAACCTTGTCAAATGCTTTGGAGAAACCAAGGAGTGTCATGTCCAATTGGTCTCTATACCTGATAAATAGCCATGCTGTGCATCAGACAAGATGTTGTGGCTTTCAAGGTGGTTCATGTTGCTGCTAAGAACGATGTGCTCCAGTACTTCACAGGTTACTGACGTCCGAGAGACAGCTTTGTAGTTCTCTGGCTTGCTACAGTCACCTTTCTTGAAGATGGGATCAATATATATAGCCATCTTCCATTTATCAGGTATGCACGCTCTGGTTAAGGGAGGCTTGGAAGAATAGAGGGAACGCTGGTGTCAGTTTGGTGGTCAGAAGTCTGGCTGGGACTTGGTCAGGACCAGTGGCTTTATGAACATCAAGCTTGCAGACAGGATCTTCAGAACCCCTGGTGGCGAGATAGTAATGTGATCCATGGTTGGGTAGGGGCTTCGTCCTTTGTCTCTCAGACTAGTCATATCTTCATTGCAGTTGAAGATGGATGAAAACTGATTACTTAGAATGTTCGCCTTTGAGAGGCTTTCTGAGTAAGTCATTCCATTAGATTATTTCAATGGAGCCAACCCTGAAGCATCGCATCGCTGGCCGTTTATGAAACTCCAGAAACACTTTGGTTTACTGTTGGTGTCTGGGCTGACAATTTTTTGTCAGGTACCCGTTGTAGACTTTCTTGGAAATTGTGTCATAGAATCCACCAGGTAACTTCTGTTAAAACTCATGCATCTGTCTGGTACCGATGCCAAATGCTTTATCATCATTCACTGACGCTGGATCAATGCTGGTCTAAATAAAGCCTATGAATGGAACAATAATGTACCGTAAATTCACTTCTCATTTATTCTCTTGTAGATTTTGGTTTCTTTACATGTATCTTAATTTAGACCAAAAAATATGTAAGATAAATGCAGCACAATCGTGATTATTTCATGCATACGAAGCACGTAGATCTAAGAAATTGGCATTTGGCTGGCACACCTATTTTTATGCAAAATTAATATATTTATAGAGGGCGCTATTTCAAAATATGCAAATTAGCTTGTCATACTATGGCCGTGCAACATCACGAAACAATTTTTAGTGATGGTCCTAGAGAGATACAGACATTTGGCAGCCCAAAATTGTAGAAAAATCCTTGTTTTATATTTATTATACATTTTTAGAGAAAAGTCATGTACTTTGGCGGCCATTTTGTATGACGTCACATATCTTAAATTGCTCAAGGCTGACAGAGTGTCAGCAATCGGATTCTTCAAATAGAAGGTTTAGGCAATCATAACCCATTGAGAAATAAGAAATTGGCATTTGGCTGGCACACCTATTTTTATGCAAAATTAATATATTTATAGAGGGCGCTATTTCAAAATATGCAAATTAGCTTGTCATCTATGGCCGTGCAACATCACGAAACAATTTTTAGTGATGGTCCTAGAGAGATACAGACATTTGGCTGCCCAAAATTGTAGAAAAAGCCCTATTATATATTTATTATACATTTTTAGAGAAAAATCATGTACTTTGGCGGCCATTTTGTATGACGTCACATATCTTAAATTGCTCAAGGCTGACAGAGTGTCAGCAATCAGATTCTTCAAATAGAAGGTTTAGGCAATCATAATCCATTGAAAAAAAAACTATAGACCCCAAAACAAGGTTAGGCCAATAATCTGGATTTGGCTGCCGGACTATATGATTTTCTCGACACAAATTGTGTATGCAATTGTAATAGTCCAAAACAGGATTGACGAAGGATCGTGGTAACTTTTGAACACAACATTTTGTAGAGATTGACGCTTTAAAACATTAGGATAGACGAATAACATTTCATTTTACAGATTACTGCCTCCCTCCCGAAATATTGGAAATGCAAACTTCTTATAATAATTATATTCCTATCATAATGTAGTTTCTACATTATTTTACATAATCTATACATGTAGATGGTGATACCTGAGTACACCCGGTAAATTTAATGTGCAGGAGTCGAACAGTTTTTATTATTACGGATCGCTCGTTTTGGAGTGGAAACCAACGTTTATAATATATGAGTCCACTCTATAAAAAAACAAACACTTCAAGTCACCATAAAATTATGCCTACTTTGGAGTGGACTCAACTACAACACGAAGTACAATGATCGTTAATGATTATTATGACTCCTAAAAGAGTGGATTTTTATTCCTCTTCATACCTAGAGAAAGCCCTAGGCCTAATGTTGTCAGAAGAAAAGAAAAGAAAGCAGTCGGTTTGGGTGTTGAGCAGAGATTTTGTTCTCTATAACAGCCCGAATTCGTCTCTTTATTCGTGTATGAACAGGTCACACTAATACTGATTCAATACGCTCTCATGTGCATGTATATGTGACCTCGGCACTTTCTGTCCTATTTACATATCGAATACAGGGGGAATTTATCGATTGATTGCGACTCACTATTGTGCTCCCTGCTTCTAAAAAGCACAGCCACACAATGATAACAAATCCAACCAGCATTCACTGCAAAGTTTCAACAAAAGCACTGAATATATACCCCACAAATAGACACTCATATGGGACGGAGTGGAAAGACATGTCAAAAGTCACACCAGTATAACGAGCAAAACACGATGCAGTTATTGTACGAAAAACTTACTTTTAAAGGACTGTGGAAATACGCAGAGAAAAGGGGAACAAGAACGATGTGATATAGATCAGAATTCGTATACAGCCCGCCCCTCCCCCTTTTAAATATTTGTTCAAGAACGCCTATATACATGTAGGTCGTCATTAAAACACACCTTTAAATATTATATCAAAACTTCAATTGGATTACTCTAAATATCAACGAATAATAGCAGACGGTCCCTCCGCATTTAAGTGATCAATATGATGCTTTCCCGACATGACTAAACAACACAAATCTGAAATATTCAACATGTATTCAACAAATTGTTGTTGTTCGTATAAAGTACAAAAGCATGTACATCAAAAGGGAAATAATTATGTAAACAACACTTAAATGAATAATGTAAATTTACCACAGGGTTAAAGTATATTTATGACTAAGCAGGCTTACAGCACTGACGAGGATGCGTTCTGAGAATTACATTTTAAATGAAATTTGTGGAGGGTCACTGATATTTTTGTATAGATGTCGCATAAAGCCATTACCCAGATAGAGATATAAGAATCATACAAACCAGATATAGCTCTTTAGATTAATTTACTCTAAAAACCCTAAGTAAAACGCTTCAGTATATACCTATATATACCAGCAGACTTCGCATGCCTATCTGAGCTAGTATAGTATTCAGCATGTGTAACCAAGTGACGCCATTAGGCATTTTCACACCGTTTCTCCCTCGACGCCACACTCATCAATTCTGTACGCTTCTTTTTGATAATTCCACACGGTCGTGTACCTACCCATCATGTGCCTTTCCATCATCATCATCCCCGTCGGCACCTCCAAGAGTTTTCCACAGGTAGCCGCCGATCGACTTCGGCGAAAACATGATGTCGGTCTACGATGACCACAGCACAGATCTCGAGTAGATAAGCACACAACCGCACCTTACGGCTATTATACGAGATGCAATGCAAGCTCCTTGTACCAGCTACTGCTGCATGCAGATGCGGATTTGTGATGATTTCGAGTTGGCGCGCTCAATCCGAGTGTCGTCTGCTTAGCAAAAGCGTTGAATCTGATGGTAGATATCCTATCTTCCTGATCAGTGCATACCTTTTTAGCTGCAGCTGGTAAATGGTACTACTGTACTATATCCTGAGCGATGGTTGGAAGATGTACGTGATCAGTCGCATCTGCGATTTATTATTTTGCTCTTGAACGTCCGTGTACAATTCAAGGTTCGCAATGCCAATGGGCGTTGAGAATTACGATCGCTTGCTAAATTTAGGTTCGCATTAGTATCAAATTGATTTCCTTGTCGTTGACATTACTTATTAAATTTTATCACGAATCCGGTTAGATTCAACTTTATGAGCAGTCCATCACACGAGCAAAGAAAAATAAAACTTGTGCTACTCGAATTCGGTTGCTTTGACAAAGACTACCGGGCTGGCATTTCTTCTTCCAACAAAGAAAGGAATGTGAACGATCTCAAAATATTTGCTCCAAATCTCGAGTCGACGATGGCGGAAATACTTCAGCGCAAGATGTGGATTTAGGTTCAAGATGTTCCTGGTGCAGGATACAATGCTTTATCGTGATCACGAAGGTTAACACAAAGTATGGTAGAGTATGATAACCCAGAAATGTGGTGAAAATAATATACACGCCAATTTTTGTTCTTCTTCTGCACTAATTTCCTCCTTTTAGAAAATAATTCACTAAGCAACGTCAAATCAGATCGAAGAGAATAATGTCGAAACGATTTCGATATGCAACCATGACAACTATTAAATGATTTGAATATGTTCCACGAGTACTTTTCTGATGTCTTCATCAATTCAAATTGGTTCACCTCGAAATAATCACCGTCAGATAATAAAATGGTAATGGGTCTAATTCTATAACGGTTCACCATGTCACTACGCACGAAGAGGATTAGGCGCTTAACATCTAAATGCCACTTACGATGATCCCACCAATAATAGTCGGGCACTCTAGTTGTAAAACCATAAACATTTGAAGACAAATTGAAGGGTCTTTTGAAGGAGGTATAAACTGTCAAAGTGTGTTTGGTAGCTTTATGGTGTTGGCAGTGTGTACGATCGATAATTGCGCTAACGCACATGAGATTGTATATAGTTTTACTGTGATTGTCCAGGGGTACTTTTCCCCCCTGGTCGCCCCTTTAGACTATATAGCGTCATGCTCTACATAGCTCGAACAATCTTCCGCCATTCTTTAAGTATCTTTGTGAAGAGTACTTGATCTGAATAAGAATGGTCTCAGGAATTCCTTCACAATAATCGTGTCAAATCCGGCTCGGATATAGAATCATCCGCTTTCGGGATATACTTATGTATGCATCAACAGTGGCGTAGTAATGGGGCACAGGGGCACTTGTCCCGTCCCCAACCGAGGGCTGAAAAATGAAAAATGAACAAGAAAGGGGAGGAAATAGCAACAGGGAGAAGGGAACATTTTCTGAGAAAAGAGGACGCCTGACCCTCTTCCAAATCAGTAGCATTGTGAATCATTGCATTTTTGTGTAAGACCAGTCGCCCCCCCCCCCCTCCCCAGTCATTCCATTACTCCCGTAACGCCACTGTTCGACCATGAAGCTAATAGAGACAAAGATCAATGCACGCTAATCTCAATAAGGGAAAACATAGGCCTTTAAACTGTGAATCCTTCATCTATCAGACCACTCACCTTTTAAAGACACAATGATCCTCATATTACTTTTTAAGAAATAGAGGTTTGATAATCAGACACTATGATCAAAGTTCCTGTTTTTTAATTTTCAGACCTGATCAGTCTATGGAAATGAAGTTTACTGTTATTCGTTATTGGCCTGTTAATATGCAACTGTGGGCAAATCGGTATTCAACAAATCAAATGGGTAACTTTGTTTTGAAAATTTTACAAGGATTTTGTTTCTAAGAAGATCATTTACATTATCAGTTAAAAAAAAATTGTCATAATTTCAGGGATAGTGATAATAAACACTTAATTCAAATTATACTTGAATAACTAAACAACTTCTAGAGGCAATTGTAGGCAGTTGAAATGATGAGTTTGTATATAATAATAGCTACATAATTATATTCAACTGAATATGCGACTGTATACAGGAATAATAGGGAATATGTATTTCCGTACTTTTCCCCCCAAAGCACATGTAACTAGATGAACCAGGCGCGGATCCAGGATTTCTTAGGGGGGGGGGGCCCACTTTTTTTTTGGGTCCGAAAAAAAGTCGTAACGACTCAGCCAGCCGCTAAATAAGCGGGGGGGGGCGGAAGCTTTTACGTTTCATTAAATCATTAGAAAAAGAAGACGATTCGTTGTACCGTTCTCGAAAATAATCCTCGTCTGAATACAGCTTTTACGTTTCATTAAATCATTAGCGAAATAAGACGATTCGTTGTACCGTTATGACTTTTAATCCTTGTCTAAATTCAGTTTCCTCTCTCCCACGCGAAGCGCGGAAGCGTTTACGTTTTATTAAATCATTAAAGAAAGAAGACGATTCGTTGTACCGTTCTCGACTCTTAATCCTTGTCTAAATTCAGTTTTCCCCCCGCTTCGACGTTTCATTGAGTTTTTAGAGGATGAAGACGATTCGTTGTTCCGCTCTCGAAAATAATTTTGTTCCCCCCACCCGCGCGAAGCGCGGAAGCTTTTACTTTTCATTGAATCATTAGAGAAAGAGGAAGATTCGTCGTACCGTTGTCGACTCTTAATTCTTGTTTAAATCAATCCCCCCCCCTTCCGCGCGAAGCGCGGAAGCTTTCATTAAATTATTATAGAAAGAAGACGATTCGTTGTACCGTTCCCGAAAATTATCCTCGTCTGACTTAAGTTCCCCCTGCCCTCCCCCGCGCGTAGCGCGGAATCTTTCACGTTTCATTAATTCATTAGAGAAAGAAGACGATTCGTTGTACCGTTCTCGACTCTTAATCCTTGTCTGAATTTCAAATATGTTCTTTGTCTATTTCCTTTTCTTCCTACGTCCTCTTCCTTTACACTCCTCTCTTTTTTGGCCGGCGTTTATTGGGGGACCACCCCACCGCCCCCCTGGCTACGCGCCTGCTGTCAGATGAACATGATACCTTGTCCGCCCCGGAAGCTCAGGGGTTTAAGGTTTTAATTTACGGTCAGATTAGCATTCAGGGGTCCGCCTTAGCGCCCTAGACGGGGTCCAGGGGGCAGAGCCCCGGAAGTTCAGGAGTTTAGGCATTTAATTACGGTCAGATGAGCATTATTTTGATACCTAATTGTTACAATGGCAGGTCACTAATTGGCTTGGGGTTCAGGGGGCGGAGCCCCGGAATCTCAAGGGTTTTAGGCACTCTATTACGGTCAGATGAGTATCGAGGGGCCCGCCTAAGGGCTTTTGGTTGGGTCCAGGGGGCAGATCCCCCAGAAGCTCGGGGGTTTCAGGCGTATAATTACGGTCAGATGAGCATTTTTGATACCTTATTATTTGTGACACTAGCAGGACACTATTTGGCGTGGGGTCCAGGGGGCAGAGCCCCCAGAAATCAGGGGTTTTAGGCATTAAATGACCGTCATATGAGCATCTAAGGGCCCGCCTTAGGGCCCTAGGTGGAATCCAGGAGGCAGAGCCCTTAGGATTTTAGGCATTAATTTTAATCATGGTCAGATGAGCATATTTTGATACCCCATTATAATGTGACACTGGCAGTTAACTATTTTTTCTTTCTCGCTCTCTTTCTTTCTATTTCTCTTCAATATACTTTTTCAAAGAAAGTGTGGGGGGAGGGGCTCGAGGATCCCGATCCCCGCCGTTCCGCGGGCCCTGATATGTAGGCATCCCAAGAAGCATTTTCTTGCCTGGCTGTAAATTTAGGAATTTGTCATTTTCCAACAAACGCATGAAGTGATGAAAATTATCTCATTTCAGCATTATTTGTTAACCACCGTTATGGAATTTTAAATAAACCACGTTTGAATTCTATTTCTCCAACCCCCCTCCCCTATCAGTATGCCAGTGCCCCCCCCCCCCCTCCGATCTACACCTTGTTGGCGGGAAAATTGCAACTGATATCCCCCTTCTTTTCTTTTCTTCTTCCTATTTTGTCCTTCCCTTTATCTCCTCTTTATCTTTTTTCTTTCCCTTTCCTTCCTTCTCTTTTATTTTTTTTATTGGGGGGGGGGGGAGGGGGAGGCAAGTCCTTCCCCCCCCCCCGATCTCCTTCTTCCCTCTTTTCTTTTCTTCTTCCTCTTCTTTTTTTCCCTTTCTCTCCTCTTTCCCTTCTTTTCCTTCTCTCTCTCCTTTTTTTTTCTTTTTTTTTGCGGGGGGGGGGGGGGGGGGGGGGGGGGCCAAGGCACGCTCGGCCCCCCCTGGATCCGCGCCTGAGATGAACATAATTTTATGCTTGGTTCAAGGGTGTCGATTTGTATCCGTGGTTGGGGGGATGATAGGTGCCAAAATATTTTCGGCAATTGATCAAAGCAACCAAAGTGGTAGAAGCGTGTGGCAAGTTGCACCCCTCCCAAGCGCGTAGCCAGGATTTAATTTTAGGGGGGCGGTAGTGAGCACGCGAAGCGCGGTTCCTAGGGGTAAGGTGCAGGGAGGGGGAGTCTCCCCCCCCCCCCCCGCGCAAAGCGCGGAAGCTTTGACGTTTCACTAAATTATTAGAGAAAGAAGACGATTCGTTGGACCGTTCTCGACTCTTAATCCTTGTTTGAATCAAATTCCCCTTCCTCCGCGCGTAGCGCGGTAGCTCTGACGTTTCATTAGATTATTAAAGAAAGAAGACGATTCGATGTACCATTCTCGACTCTTAATCCTTGTTTGAATCAAGTTCCCCTTCCCCCGCGCATAGCGCGGAAGCTCTGACGTTTCATTAGATTATAAAAGAAAGAAGACGATTCGATGTACCATTCTCGACTCTTAATCCTTGTTTGAATCAAGTTCCCCTTCCCCCGCGCATAGCGCGGAAGCTCTGACGTTTCATTAGATTATAAAAGAAAGAAGACGATTCTATGTACCATTCTCGACTCTTAATCCTTGTTTGAATCAAGTTCCCCTTCCCCTGCGCGTTGCGCGGAAGCTCTGACGTTTCATTAAATTATTAAAGAAAGAAGACGATTCTATGTACCATTCTCGACTCTTAATCCTTGTCTGAATTCATTTTTGCCCATTCTTGCGCGAAGCGCGGAAGCTTTCACATTTTATTACATTATTAGAGAAATAAGACGATTTGTTGTATAAGTCGTGTCCTTCATGAATTCAGTTTCCCCCCTACCGCGCGAAGCGCGAAAGCTTTAATGTTTCAATAAATTATTACTCTTAATCCTTGTCTGTATTCATTTTCGCCCATTCCGCGCGTAGCGCGGAAGCTTTCACGTTTCATTAAATTATTAGTAAAAGAAGACGATTAGTTGTATCGTTTACTTTGACGTTTCATTTGATTATTACTCTTAATCCACGTCTGAATTCGGTTGCCCCCCTAACAGCTTTGCCCTGTTCGCTAAATTATTAGAAAAAGAAGACGATTCGTTGTACTGTTCTCTGTATTAATCCTTGTCTGAATTCAGTTTCCCCACTGAAAATAAGTTGTGTCACAAATAAGTTGTGACATAATAATCTTTCTCCAAAAATGAAAAATGTTTTAGGAAATATCAGGAAATAAAATGAGTGAAAAAATAAAAATAAAGATACAATGACGTGAATTTTAAAAAGGGTGAACGGAAACAACATAACTATTTTATATGTCATACTAATGTCCGAAAATTTTTCTCCTTGTCTCCGATCTCATCACAAAATCGTCACAGAGTTCATCTATGTTTACACTGTCCAGGATTGTCTGATGTGCATTGCAGATTGCTACTTTTGTGCTTCGCGCTTAACATAGCTCGTTGCTTTCGATGCTGCGTCTTTGCATTTGGCGCACTGCATTTCTATGACGCTGTTGATTGAACAAATTGAATAAATTCATCAATTCCTGATGAAGCCGTATGAGCGAGAATTCAATTTATTCTTGTCTCATATACGGTTGTCTTATTTACTTCGTATATATGTATGTATATTGAAAATGAGATAGCAAAATGTGTGTATTGATATTGATGGTCATCTTGCGAGTAATAACTACTCTCATCGGACTCTCATTATTAATTTTTCTCTTCATTTTTTTTTTTTTTAAATTTTTTTATGGTGAATTATTGGGGGGGGGGGGGGGTGTGATTGTACAGGCCATCCCCCACCTGAAATATTTGGGGGGGGGTGTGATTGTACAGGCCATCCCCCACCTGAAATATTTGGGGGGGGGGATATATCCCCCCCCCCCCCCCCCCCCCCCCATCCCCCCGGGATCGACACCCATGGCTTCGTTAACTGAATGCGATGTATTGAAAATTGGCTTAGTAGACTTTATTTCTCTTTTATGTAATAGAAAATTTGCAGAAACACTCGGGAATTAAACAATGATGATATTCGAGATGAGTAGCAGGCTGCCCTCTACGATATTAGCAGAGACAATTAATTATTAGCCACGGCAGCAAAACACCACGACAGACGTACACTCGACTCCGACTTTGTCACCAAAGACATAGAAGAGTTCTCTAATAGCTTCCAGAACGTAAAGTATTAGTGTCACAAGCCTTTACCAAAGGATCTTATTATTTTTGGAGTAACATACTTCTGGATTTTACTCTCAAGCAACAAGGGTTTCATGAGAAGTAACACAGCTCTCGACATCACCCGCGGGTACGGTACCCGTTGCCACGTCCACGTCTAGCCCCTGAAGCCGAACGGTATTGTCAGTCCTATTCAGCCGTCACCAGACGGGCGATAACCTTTGGTGTCCGCTGATAATCGCAAAAGGAGCTCTACAAAATTAAAAATGGAGGTTGGAGTTGTGTGTATACCAGACGACGAAGATCTAAATAGGTTTAGGAGATTGGTAGATACTACTGACGGATGGACTGTTAGATACAACAAAAACAATATAAAAGTTTGGGTTCAGAATATAAGTGAAAAGGAAGCTGCATCAACAAGAATCCGCATGTTGAAGGTGAGATATCAATTGCTACTTAGACTAGATCTAATTCAAGTTCTTGTTCTTTACTTCTTGTCTTGAAAAGAAAATTGGAGAGAGAGAGAGAGAGGGGGGGGGGGGGAGGCAAGTTGGCTCAGTCTGTGAAGCGTCTGCCTGTCAAACCAAAGATCTCGGGTTTGAATCCCACCCAGGCGGCTGTCTGAATGAAGCTGAAGCCTGCGTTGTGTGTTAACTTGTTTCATTGACGCAGGGGAAAACAATCTGTCCCTCGG
This sequence comes from Strongylocentrotus purpuratus, assembly GCF_000002235.5. Classification (NCBI taxonomy): domain Eukaryota; kingdom Metazoa; phylum Echinodermata; class Echinoidea; order Camarodonta; family Strongylocentrotidae; genus Strongylocentrotus; species Strongylocentrotus purpuratus. The sequence goes on from NW_022145596.1 coordinate 15,053,283, forward strand.
ATAGGATGTTTAATGGAGGGCCCCATTTACAGGAGAGTCACAGCCCTTCCACGTTAAGAGCCCACTGCACTAGTGGTCCACCTTTACCTGCACACCCCAATCAGGCCAGGCCGAGTATATATTCTACATGTATGCACCGGTAGACGGCATATCTGCAAGAATCTTCAGTATTGAAGGAGACAGATTATCTTGAAGAAGAAGAAGAAGAAGAAGAAGACTGTATGATGCGTTTAGAACTTTAGATGTCTTTTTTTCAGAATTTTTTTGGTCAAATTTGAACTCTGTCTTGATATTCTTGCAACGGTAGTGTTACTGGCAAGAGATGACGTCATCTTCCTTTATGTGCAGTAACAGTTTAAAATGAATTCAAAATAAAATCTTAGGGCAAATTTATTGCAAAATTTGGTGGCAGAATCGTGTCACCATACTTATTACAGGAGACCCTATGGGCGACCTTACCCAAATAAGAGGCTAACAAACGAAAGAGACAGAAATTTTCGGTCTACATCAAGACTAGAGAAAGAAAACAAATGTTGAAAAATTTCCTCCAAGCAAATGGATTTTTCTGCCTAGAAAGTTTTATGCTATGAAATAGGTTAGTGAATCTCAACTTACACAATATAGACCGACATCATGTACAGTTGAATGTAGTTTCTTGCCATGAAACATGTTGCTGTCATTTGCAATTCATTTAAATTTCTAGTCTTTACAAATACAATACATGTGTACTTTGTAAAGTAATTTTTGTCATTTAAAAAATAAAAAATTGAAGGTGCAGTGTACCAGTATGCAGTGTTTTTTTTTTCTTCTTCTTTTCTTTGCAACATAAAAGTGATGTTGGACTTTGACTCTTTTTGTTGCCCAAGCTGTGACTAAGACTATTATACTTGTAGATCAATAGTCTTTCGAGAAGTGAACAAGAAATATTTTCAAAATTGATAAAAAAGACCACCTGCAAAACAGCTGAAATGAGACAAGACAGTATTCTTTTGTTGTGAGCAACTTACAGATGTATTGTACTGTACATGTGTAACTAAGTACATAAGTGGAAATGTGTTTGAGGCAATTGAAAGTACGACTATTGAAAGTACATATAGAAACTTATCTTTTGCTACATGTATATGACTAGTGCTGTAACATCACGGATATCTCAATTTCCGTTTGTCCGCCAGTCGGTTAAACAATTTAATAAAAAAAAAAAAAAAAAAGATTTTTAAAAATCTTCTTTTTTTTTTTTTTTTTTGCCGTCTCTGTCGGCAGCAAGCCAGGTCCATGTGAAAAAGCGGGAAGGACTTTCATTTAACCGCTAGGTGCGGCTGAAGGCGCCGATTCGTGCTTGTGAACTTGTCACAAATAATAGTAACTATGAGGCTGTTCACACCGCAATGAGATAGCGCGGTCTATCGTAGCACCCCCTTTTTTCTAGCGCGCGCTAGACCGCGCTATCTCTCGTGGACCACCCCCAAGAGGTGCTCTAGTGGCACGCCGTTTTGGCTCGCCGTGGCTCGCTGTTGGGCGGACCAAAACGACGTTGTACCTCCCACACCGCAGAGATAGCGCGGTCTAGCGCGCGCTATCTCTGCCGGTGTGAACGGCCTCAATGTTCTTTTTAGAAGAATGTGTAAGATCATTAATGTAAATTAAAAAAATAGAGGACCTAGGATAGAACCTTGTGGTACACTTTGTGTAAAAATTGGATGAATTATTATTATAAACTACATATTGAGATCTATTACAAAGATTACTTTCAAACCAAGATGACAGACAAATTGGAGTGTCGTTATAGTTTCAAAGTGGTGAGTCAACACACCGATTACCGAGCTGGGAGACATTGCCATACCATAAGTGCCAGGTGGAGGGGCAAAAATCGAAACTTTAAAAAAAAAAAAAAAAAAAGGGAAAACAAAACCGTCAAATTGAAAACGGAATCCGCCATGGGCGGTCGGATACCGGACGGTTAAACGTTTGACTACAGCACTATATATGACCCATTCCATTGAAGCATATTTCTTAGAAGGATACTGTACAAAATAATTGTTATATATGGTGGTGGTTATTTTTGTACCCGACTGCTAAGAAAGTATAAATGCTTGTAAGTACACAACCAGACGGCGGACGGCTTAACGCTTAAGGTCCTCTCTGAGGGACCTGGTAATGAGGATTAATGCCTTACCAAAGGGCACTGGCGCATCGCCTTTTAATAGTGTACTAGAGTTAATGAGTACTTTCATCTGTATTTTGTTTTGTTGCTGTTATGAGTTTATATTTAGGGTCTCTTGGAAGACCACCATTGTCGATGAGAATTTAATACCATGTCCATGTGTAAATAACAGAAATGAATAAATGAATGAATGAACAGAAAAGCAGTGAATGTGGGTGGTCATGATCCAGCACCTAACAAAAAGTACCAGATTTGGATGCAGCTTTAATGAATTATTTGGACAATAGCCTGTGCAGTCACTATCCTAAAATCATCCAATGGTATTAAACGTACACCTGTAGTCCTGTACACCTGTACAAAAAGCCAACAGTTGTGAAGATACATGTACAGCGTATTTAGGATTTTTTTTGGTTTACAATTACATGTACATACACATGTACATACACATGTACTGTACATGTACAGTTGTAGGTCTGAATCTGTAATTAAAAGATTCATTCCAAATTTCTAAGCTTCAAATTATGTACAGTGCATATGTAACTCATAAGAAACATTAAAAGTGGATCCATACATGCCAACTGTTCAGATTAAAGAGGAACATTCCTCTTTTTGGGAGAAGATAATTATCATTTTAATGCAGGTGTTCCTCTTCCTGTACAAATTTGTCTGTAGTATTGAATAGGAGAGTTAGGATTGTTCCTCTTTTTTTTGAAAATAGCATAATTTGTACAGATTTCTGATTTTCAAATGTTGTCATGTATGTGGATCATGTTCCTAACCCAGCAATAGAAGAGAAGTGATGTATATTCCCAAAGAATATTGCTTTTACGAAAAGGGTATTTGAAGATTGGAGTCTACAGTACTACTTCAGGCCTTAAATTTCAATATTTTTAGGGCAAGGCCACTTTTCTGTAGGGCACATTCCTATATTACAGCACAAATAGGAAGAATTGGAAAGGGCACACAAAATCTCCAAGGCCAATGAGAGGGGCATTGAGGCCAATCAAAGGGGCATCCAAGGCCATGGCCTTGGTGGCCTTGGATTAATTTAAGCCCTGAAAGGGTATTTGAAGATTGGAGTAAACAGTACTACTTTTGAAGAACTCTGACTCATGAAGTATTGTGCAAGTAGACAAAAGGCGGATTAGAACTTAGAAAAAAATCTTTGTCAAGGAACGATCATATTGTCCCACACTTTTATGCACTATTTAATCACGTCTTATGCATTAGGACAGAAAATTCACAGAAAAGTATCAATGAAAAAGGAGAAGCAAAATACTGAATTAATCACCTTTAAAGAAATCTATTTTTTTATACCCCAATATCTAAAATGAGCTCTTGTATTTTATCAAAAAATCAGACATTTTGTTGTGAAATCATTACACTTGACATGCTCATGTACTGTAGACGTCTCTACATGTGTACATGTTGTATCTGGCTCTATAATTTTTTGTTTGTTTAAAGTACTGAATGAGATATAAATTCATATGATTGTGCTCTTTTGTGAAAGTATGCAATACATGTTTATACACAACTTACATACATATTACACATAACACATACATGCATACTTTTTTAAAGGGCAATTCAACCCTGTTAAAGCTTATCTGCCGTAGTTTACAGGAGGGATTAAACCGCTCTACAAGGTCACTGGACAGGTGGTTATCTCATCAACTCAGCTCTCAGTTAACATAAGAAAAAGAGGATCATGGGGGACCAATGGTCACCGATTAGGCATTGTTTGTTATATAGAGGGCGCAAGTAGCTACACATAGTACAGTGGGCCTTTAAAGTTAGGTCATTTGAATGAAAGCTGAAAAATCAGAGAAAGAGAAAATTTTGCAAAAGTTTAAAATAAATCAAATCTATAGTAAGAAAGTCATGAATGTTTGCAACACCATACAAAATAACACATAACAACACATACTGCCAACAATAAAAACATGTACTCACAAATAGAATTGAGGGAAAAGAAACCCTGTGTTCAATGTTGAATCTTATCATTTGATTTGAATTACTACAGGTGACACACAGTCACACACTACATGTGTGGGTGCATGCATAAATTGTACATCCCCAGCTTAAATACCAAATACATGATGTAGGTCATTTGCTCCATGAGTGATTGGGCTTTGGAAGTCGTTTGAAAGTCAATTAAACCTCCTGAATGCCCTGTGTCCTCCTTCTTGGAAATTGGAGAAATCTTTCCTTCCGTCATTCTCCTCTTGGCTCCTCCTCTCATCCTGGTTGAATCGATGTGAGTGAGTGGGTGGGTGGGTGGCTGGACACCGGGAGTGCGTGGGTTGATGACTTTAAAGGAGGCAAAAGTAATCTTGTTTAGAAAGATCATTGCCATCACACTTCTCAATATAGAATAGATACGATATTAAAAGGCAAAGGTTAGGCTGTACTGCCTGTACATGATGTTATTAGTCCGATAGTTTATGGAGATGTACCAGTGGAGAAATTATCTTCCACTTCTTCCTTACATGTACGTGTACATGTAGGTTGTTTTGTCATGTTTATATGTCTTCTGTGAACTCTTTTACATGTACAGTATATCTACTTTGAACATGTACAATGCACATGTTTGTAAAATGTACTACAGGTACTTTATATCAATGGAAAGCTGAATGAACATACATGTAGAATACAAATATGAAGGAATAACAAATATTTCTCCTTTCAGTATCGTACAAAAGCAAATTAAAACATCAGTGTACATGTACATGTACGTGTATATACAGTGTACCGTACCTACATGTACATACACGTAATAATATTCATCACTATATCTATGTACCGTATAAGAATTCAGATGACTTTACACTTTCGACTAAAAACAAACTGTAAACTTACTAACATGTACGTTGTACATGTACATGTAGTCATGTACAGTAAATTTAATAAAATACATGCATTGTTACTAAAGGAAGATAAGGGTGTAACTTCAGTACATCAAGGACTTTTGAAGGTCACTTTGTCCTGTCTTCTTCTTCTCCTTGTAATGCCCTTACATGTACATTATGCTCAATAGTGTGTGAAAAAAAATTTGACCAACCCTTCAAAGATTCATTATAGAACTGCATTATAGGAGTTTGTAGAGTATTGTAAAGATGACCGGGGCCACAGGACGACCTTTCATCCCTTCCCCCGTCGTCGTGTGTCCTCAATTCCCTTATCAATGTGCATTTCATCCACCAAGAAAGAAAGGTGCCCTCTCCCCCTCCCCCTCCCCCTCCCCCTCCCCCTCCCCTGCCCCCTCTCCCATTCCTAGACCCATGCTACCTCATTGTACAGGAGTATAATGATATGATTATTTTTACACTATGTACACTGTACCTGTACAAACACTGTATTATACATGTTCAAATGTACCTTACAAATGTTTGTGATTTACAGACTTCAATGACAAGAATAGTGTACAAGTATCTCCATGCAGCCATGGCACTCCAGCAAGAGGATGGCAACGTCTGTAGATTTATGAACTTGAATTGCATCACGGCTGACGGGTCAATAGAAACATGTATTGATCGGTTAAGATGATTGCCGCTTGCATACAAGTCTCTCTACGTGTGCACATGCAGCATGGCACCTGTAATGATATTTCGGAGTTGCTGGAGGGTGGGAATCTTGAAGAAAGATCTCAAGATTGTCAGTTACCTTGGATTGATCAGATGCAGGTGGTTTGAAAGAAGAGCGCGTCAAGGGGTACAGGACTTGTTTAAAGGGGATCTTTGGTTTTAAAGGGATCTTTGGTGTATACATTTAGTTGATAACTGGTTGGGCCCTTTACAGTTTTGGACTCTGTGTTCTTAGTCAGTGCAGTAACTATGTGTAGGACCACTTGACTGTCAAGCCCAAGAAGTTCACTCCTGATTATTAGATTCAATGATCATTTTAAGTTTTTTTAAAAACTTGTCATCAAGTCATCTAAAGTTTTAAAGTTGTCTATGATCTCTTCCAAAGGGATAGAAGTTGCATGTATAAGAATTATGTTATCAAAATATGTTCATTGACCGATATGAAGTGGCTGGTTAAGGAAGAATATTAAAAAAATGAAATAATAACCTTGTCTGAGTCAACGAGATTATAGTGAAGTTGGAAAAATACATGTAGTTACAAAGTGTCTTGTTTTGATTTTAAATCCTAATTTTGTTTGTTTTGTAGATGTACATGTAGATTATGAAATAAAAAAGAAAATCATTGACATGTGCATGTACTGTATACATGTAGTAAAGTTGTACCGGATAAATAAGGAAAAACTATTATGCAAGGGATATTATAGCAGGATGTTGTTAGCTTGAATTGCATACCATTACCTGTATCCTGCGGAACTGGCTCCACTTCTTGTTCCTAGATCTGTCTGCTAAAGTAATTCAACACGATTGTTATCGTTCGTGTCTCCTTAGATCAAGATAGTTAAAGATAAATTTTAGTACTGGTAATGTGATTGCATTGAGAAAGAAAAGGTGTGGAAAGGATCAGAAACAGTTGATCTTGTAGCATGTAAGTATTGGTGTGCACTGCAAGGTTCTGGAGTCATCAAAATCATAATAAATTTGACCGAGTCTTGGTAAAGTAACAAGCACTCACATAGAAAGCTATATATGGGACAACACACATGATGTCGGGGCTAGTACTACCTTGATTTCCTTGTCTTTCTATGCTTATTACTCAGCCAGTATACATTTTCTTCCAAAATTGTTTGGCACATGTCATTTATTTGTAATCTTGAACATTCAGTGTAAGTTTCGTTTGATTCTGTGAGAATTATTATTATTTTTTTACCAGTACTGGAGGTTATCTTTAATGTAAAGTTCCTTAACTAAAATTAAATTAAATTAAATCAAGTTCTTCCATCGCTTGATTGCTGCAATGGCCGTTTCATTAACAAGGGCCAGGTCTTCAAGGGCCATAACGATTGTTATGTACTTAATGTACTAATGGAAAGATTTTTGTAATGATGGCTGTACATGTACACTGAAGGCCTTCATCAAAAAGGGAAAAAGTTCACACATTTTTGTTTTGGATGAGTGATAGAAAAAGAAAGAACTGTGATAATGAAATCAAATGATGTGAAGTGAAAGTCAAACTGATAAATGTTATATTCTTGACTTTGAATGAATTTTTGTAAAAGTTATCATATTGTACTGTGCATTTTGTTAAGTTATTGAATTAATTAATTATTCAATTTTTTTTTTCCTTTTTCTTTTTCTTTCTGACCCTTACTCGTGAATACAATACATGATGTATCAGCTCCTGTTGTCAAGTCATTGATAAAATACAATCTTGACTTTGCAATTTATATTCACTATTTTATCTGTAATATCTGTATTTTTTTCTTCTTATGTTTCGTTTTCTCCTCAGACCGTTAACGTAATGAACGATGTATCCGCACCTCTTGCCTACGATGTCCTCCATGACCCAGAGTACAGGAAAGAATGGGATAAACACATGATAGAAGGGAAGGAGATCTGTATGCTCAATCCAAATAACGACATCAGCTATTATTCACGTGAGTAACCTCGATTTGGTGCCATAATGATCTAACAAGATGAAAATAGATAGTAATCCCGAGAAAATAATTAACAAGGATAGAGTGTAACATTTTCAGTTTTGTTTTAATGCTTGGCTATTACAGATTAAAGAAGTTAACATATTCCGGAGTCCAATCCAACTATCATTTTAATTATGTTGCTCATTTTTATTGTCCTTTCAGAAGTATATGGTGTAACTAAATAAAGTTTGAGCATGTATATTGTTTAATAGAGAGTAGTCATAACACTCGAAGCAATAGTAAAAATAGTTTTAAAATTCTTGCCAAAGACAGGGAACCAGACTCGACTAGCACTTGTGCTAACTTCTGATACCCCCTTTAACAACAAAAGTGTACACATAATCTTTTATTCCATTTGTATACAACATACTTTGTAAAACAATATTTATATTATTCATGTGTAATGTTATCGATCTTGTGTTATATTTAAGTAATCATGCTTGATACATTATGTTTTACTTGTTATTATTTTTGTTAATAAACTCAAACTCAAACTCAAACTCAAACTCAAACTCAAACTCAAGTATTTGACACATACATACATTATGTAGTTACGGCAGTCAAACTTGCCTACAGGAAACACAAACAGGTTCTTCAACACACATTTCCTTCTAGAGGGGGGCAGTATACATGTAGGTGATCACTATAGACAGGTAGCCCTTACAGAGAGATGGCCACTAAGACAGGTTTGACCGTACAAGAAAATTATATGAAATGTGCAGCACAGTACTCCTTTAGTTTACATCAAAAGCATAGGGGCAGAAAATATGCAGATTATCTCATTCTAGTTCACTGAACTGAATGAAAATCATAGACTACTACATTAACCTTTGATAATGTGTGTGAAAGCACAGTCTTGTGGAATAACCCTTTTCACTCGTGACTGACTTCCAGATAACCTTTCCCTCCATGATGGTTAGAAGATGATACATTACTTCTTCTGATGAAACTTTGAAAGTACAATGTCACGCTGAATCTTCTAGATATCGATTGTTACTTACAGTAGATATAATCACTTTTCGTCTCCGTGTTATCTACAGTAGATAGCTACTGTACATGTACATGTAGATACAAGTTTTCTTGCAGTCTATCATATGCAGTATGTTACGGGTAAAACAAGGTAAACTTTCACAGTGGCTGCAAAAAAGATACTGAAGACTGTTTCCCAATATATAAAAATACTTTGCTTAGCTTTATTACATGTACATGCACAATTGCACATGTAAGTGTACATGTACACCATTTTATAGGAGCTTTATAATTATTGATCATTTCTTGGTATCAAATATTATTATTACATGGCAAGAAATTAGCATTGATTTTCTAAAGAAGAAGAATTGTCCATTATTCAAACTTTGAGTCAGCACTTCAATGTAAATCAAAAATAAAAGAATCCAATATCTGTGCATTGCTCCACATCCAAAAATTGATACTCTAAAGAAAATACCAGCCTCATTGAAAGAGCGCATCCCTTCCAGAGAGGTATATTCGAGGATCTTCTCATTTTCCATTGTTTGCTTGATCAAGGAATACTTGATCCATATAACATGGAATACTGAAACGGTGATTGTCGACTTTACCCGATTCAATCTCCCTAGATTAGCCATCGGAAAGGTCAGGCATGGGGATAAGAATTTTTTATTTTAAAGGGATCCAGTAACTTTGTCTCAGATTCTGAAACAAAATCCTGGATTTAGCTCATGCTGCAATGATAATTATAAACCTTTAAGTCAGTCAGGAACCCCATGGCTTTTATAAGCCGATCGCCCGTCTGATTATCAAGATATTTATGAATGAAATTACAAATTTTGAAAACCGTTTGCCAAACCAAACTGTTTTCATAACACTACAGTCTATTGGGGAATACGAGCATGGTAAAACCGGTCACTCAAAGATTTTTACTTTTTGAGGCACTTCTTGATCATTTTGAAGCACGATTTTTTAGGGCTTCAATATTACACCATATCACAGACATTGATAACACGTAGGGCCGTACATGTCAGATTTAACATTGTTAAACGAGCCCTTTAAAGGTACTTTTGAGTTGGGATCTGTTTGCTGTTCATCGTACGCCTTTGTTTGCTGATTGGACTCCATCCTCCCTCTCTCTCTATTGACTCTTCTGGTTAATGGCGTTTTGTGAAATGAGTTGAAAGCTTTTTGTGAGATTTTCGAACGCACTGGTATGAACAACTGTTAATCCATTACTATAAAGGTGGAGATGTCAGAGAGCAAAGAAGATTCTGTGTCTTGCACAGAGTTGCACCATCAAAGCCCAATTTTGCATATTCACATTGTGTACATGTACATGTGTATCAGTCATTTTGGTTTGGATTTTGGATTTGCATGCTAATTATTGCTTACTTCAAGTAATACTATCTCCTTGCCCTGAAATCGTAATTCTATTACGAATAATATGAAGTATTATCCCTGCATTGTTGATAATAAACCATGACCTGGGCTTTTCCTCTTTTCTATTTGTATATACTTTTTGGTTGTTGTAGTATCTATTGAATGTACATGTACTATTGCTTCCTTTGTTAACAATCATGATTGTTAATAAAGTGATATTGAAACAAAATGTCAAGTAAGTCCTTGAATACATGTATAGCAAACACATGTGATGGGATGCATGATATAAATTCAAATAATGCCAACTCTCTGTGTTATGAATATAATGGCTTTATAATACACATGTATTGTAGAAATTAAATATGATAATGCCTGTATTTAAAAGTCAATTGTATCTACTCTGATTACTTCTACCTTGTGAAAATTCTCATGTCGGCTTCCTACTTGTAAAGTTGCTGGTATTCTTTTCTTTTTATCCTAACTTTCTTTGTACATGAAGTGATGTACAATGTACACTGTACATGTAGGTACATGTAGCTTCTTCCTAGTCAAAAAGAATGTTAAAAAAGTACATGTAAATTGTACTGGAAGTAATTTTATGTGTTTTTCTTTTCTATATTTGCCATGAGATGTATTTGTGTTTTTGTATAAACTGATTTGTTCTGAACGTGATTTATGATTTCTTTATTTACCATGAAGTGTATTTGTGTATTTAAAGAAACTGGCTTTGTACTGAAAGTAATTTATGATTTCTTTATTTGCAGTGAAATGTCCGACACCGATGAAGAACAGGGATTTCGTGACCCAAAGAACGTGGTTAGAGACCGACCGGGAGTATCTCATTTTCAACCATTCAGTATTCCATAAGGTAACTATGATTTCCCAAAACAATTCTCGTCTTTAATTTCATAGTATTGATTTATGAAATGGATGTCTTCATTTCCCCAATATTATGAATCTTGACTCAGAACTTGTTAGATACATGTATGAAACCAGTGAAAACTCAGGATGACATTGAAATTATTGTTAAATGATTTTATGATCCTAGAATTAGTTAAGTTTCACTTTCACGTGGACATTGTAGTCTTTTACACCTCTTTGAACCTCTTTTCATGAAAAGGCTAATAATGTTTAAGACTTTTACTCTTATTACAGCTATCATTCCACATGAATCCATCGTATTCACATTAAAATACATAGTTACATGTACATGTGTGTCGAACTGTAATAACCCAAAAGACGATGTATTAAAGGCTTCGCTCAGATATGACGCAGCAAAAACCACAGCAATTTTTAATGACGACATAAAGTGTAATGGGCCTCACAATTTTATATTTAATAAGACAGAGCAGTTGCCATTCATTTACACGTATAAGAAGCACAGATGCATCTTTTTTTACTGCGCCGATCTGAACGAGCTGTAACTCTACACTGTACATGGCCCATACATAAATGTACATGTATATATCCTGGTATACCAGTACCAATCTTTTCAGGTGTCACTGGATCTTTCTCTTTCTGAAATCAATGTACACACCTCATATGCTGTATCACACACCTCATATGCTGTATCGATATATGATTGCTCCAATTATACTGCCAGCTGTTCGCTATATGGATTGAACTAAATATAAATATGTCTATATGCGGATACTGTATGGCAACAATATCCAGCTTGATATAATATAATACACAAATACTTGATTTAATATTGATATATACACCTGTTTGTATATAAGGATTATAGTTGTATGTTTACATACTGTAGTCAGGACTATGCAAGATCCTGTATCCACTATCCATGCACACCCTTTTGCTCAAAGTATATGATACTGCCATTTGGAACTGTGCTCTTACATTTGTACATGACATTGTTTGGAGCCAGAAGGGTGCTATTGACTCATATACTTTGACACATAATATAATGCCGTACTGGCTCTCAACAGATATCCAGGTGTAATATTGTAAGTTTTCAAAGCAAATAATGTGCAGTTGTGCGTAGAGTGTAACCGTCGCCCCATGTGGTTAAAATCACCAGACATACTAGCACACACCCATTGCTTTTGGCACATCATGGGGTCTTATCATTTAAGTTGGCTTCAAAGGAAAAACCTCCCACTAGAATGATGTGTTTTCTTTTGAATTTATTTCTTTTCTAATGAAAGAATAAATTTCGTGGAACTCACACAGGCAATGTGAGTAACAATAAGTAATTTAGACACAAAGACAACATAAGACACGCTTTTAAAGTCTTTGTCTTCCTTACTGTATGATAATGGTGATGAAATCATGTACATGTATGAAATTATGGAGAAGAAAACAGGCCATTTACTTTAGAAGGGAAACAAAGTATACATGTACACTGTAGGCATACCTGTACATTATAAACAATATGGCAGTCATTGCCTTTTACAGAACTGATCATGAAATAGATAATGGGTAATTTGGGAACAAACTTTAACCTGGGAATATTGAGAATTACAAATAACTCCTAGCAAAAGCAAAACAAATACTTTAAGGCGAGCCATGGAGTTGCAGGCAGCTTTAAAAGCTCTTAATTGCCTCATGGAAGAGGTCCATGTACTCATTAATCAAAATGCAAACAGATTTGGGGGATTCCAATATCATTCCATGGTCACGCCTACCAGTATAAAGTCTTGATCCTTACCGCCCAGAAGAGTAAATGATTAACAAATCACAAGGCCTGGTCGCCTTTCTTGAGGCTTCCCTTATCGTTACCATGGACCCTATAAGAATAATAGTGGGTTCTTGTATAGCGCCCATGTCAGTCAGATTTGACCCTCCTGGCGCTCCCGATTATTACCCTGGCTTTAGCACGGCTGCCATACGGCGCTCTAGCATTTCAAGAAATAAATTCCTACCAGGTACCCATTTACTTCACCTGGGTGTACATGTTTCATCTAATTTCATTTCCCTTTGTTTATTAAGTGTCCCAGTTTTTTTTTAGGAAATAGAATTGTAGAACCACCGTCATATTGAATCATTACAGGGTTTTTAAAAAGGTGCCACGGTGATCGAAATCATCATCATTCGACCTGAGTCAGCAAAAGAATAAGTTATAAATTAGGCAATGTCCAGTTTTAGAATGAGATTGCAAGTCAAATGGCAACAGGAATCTAGCAGGAAAGATAACAAGATTTAGTGTTCGATCCAAATGTACACATGTCTGAATCCAATGATGAGGATTGGTTGTGGTTTTATGTTTAATTTAATGATCTAAATTAATTAAAGATGCACATGCTGGAGGACTTTGTTTTTAATGAGTTTAAAGTAAACCTGCCACATCTCATTTTGATGATGGTTATTAAAGCTTATAGAGATAATATTGATCAATAAATTCATTGTAACTCATTTCTTTTAATCAAAATTAGAAATATATGAATTACAATGTATTAATATTCCAGCATACTGACAAATTGTTTTTTCAGGATCTACGTCTATCAGATCCTCAGATTATTTTCTAAATTAGATATGATAGAGCACTAAATGTACAATATGGATCTGTGAAATGAAAAACAAAATGCAAATGAAGATGTGCAAAGTGCAGTTTTGTTCTTGTTGTATTCCGCAACACTTGCAGTTCCTTCTCTGTTTATTCATAGCTCCAAGGTACAATTCATGTGGTGATGATCAGAAATTTGTTTTAAAGGTACTATGTCCCATTTGCAGGCCAAAAAAATGAAAAAGTTAAATTCCAACTGCATTTGAAATATAATACTAATTTAGAACTTCCCTAAAAAACGTGGGGCTTGAAAATGTCTTCAAGTGGGAAAATAACGACTATTAGTCGTCAAATCGACTTTAGGACTTATAGAGCCCAAAAGTAATAGTCTTGATTTTCAGATAATTGTACCGAATGGTCATACGTTTTATGCTGCGCAAAGATTCAATCAGTTTAATCTTGGCCATCACAAGAAGTGGGTTATTGATGTAGAAAAATGCTCATGTACCCTTTACAACTCTTTTCATGTATGTTATTACCAAAGAAGAAGAAAAGCCAGTCAGTCACTCAGTAGTGTCTGACAGTGAAGTCTAGCAAGTAAACAAGTTTCCTTGCATAATTTGAATATGAGGACACTGCTAATGTTTAAATTTCACAGATAGGACATACTGTACATGACATATTTATAATTCCTGCAAAGTTCTACACCATTTGAGGTTGGCTGCAAAAGACCAGTTATGGTCATGCGATTGCATTGTGAATGAAACGTTGTGGAATCGATCAGAAAAGGTTGATCATCTAGCATCTAGCATCTGCAAGGTTCTGGAATCATTAAAATGATAAGAAATTTTGCCCATTCTCCGTAAAGTAACAAGCACTATACACAGAAAGATGTGTATGGGACTACCCTATATCTCTCACAGACCATGAGAGAAACAAATTTACCAAATATATGAATTAGTAGGCGGTTTCCCGGCAAATTTTTTATCATCATGTATTAGTCAAAACATATTCTTTCACATAATTGGTAATGAGAGCTTCCATTTCATTTTTTTAAATTGGGGCATTTCCAATACTGGTCTTTACCTTTAAAAGGAGTAAATGTAAATGTCTAGTCATTAAGTTCAGCATTATGAGCTTAGAGTCTCACTAGACCCATTTACCTCGAAGACCATTTTGAAAAACCATCAATGTTTTGGTCCACCATTTACATTACTGGGAAAACCATTGAAGTTTGCTAATACCGTTTTGGGGATGAGTAGAACGCATTCGCGACTTGTAGTTGCCCTGCACGCGTTAGCGCAGAGAGTCACATGACAAAAAACCTGTGTCTCACCGAAGTTTGCTTTTACACTGCAAAAAAACAGTGAAACTTTGCAGGCATTAAAAAAACCACATCGTAAAGATGGGTTTAGGTTGGTTTTTTTTTTTTTTTTTTTTTTTTTTTTTGCGTCGCATTTGCTGGTAATTGCTATGCAATGCTATGCAACTACCGGCGAAACACCAGAATGTGAGAAAAAACAATGATTTTTTGTTGCAGTGCAAATGCAGCTACTACATGTACATGTAAATGTACATGTATGTACCTCTACCGTTCAGGAAAATGGGGCCAATTTTGTTCACCATTTATTTATAGATCCAAGGTACAATTCATGTCGAGACGATCGGATATTTGTTTAAGAAGGAGCCGTAATGACGTCAAGTAAATGTCTAGTCATTAAGCTCGGCATCATGAGCTGAGAGGGACATTATCTCACTATGTGCCTCAATCGTCGGGAAACATTGCAAGGAGTATCATTTCATGTCGATCAACAAAGTAAGGTCAATTTCATGCTCAAATGAGTTCCGATATGACATAAATTGTACATGAATTGGCGACAGTACGTTGAATAGCCTGTTGGTTAACCACCAATATAACCTTTAGTAATGCTGCTCTTTTAATAGTTAAAGAGTAAATCTGGTACTCATTTTCTTGGGGGAAAGGCATCCATTAAATTTTGTTTTCATATAAATGAACATATAATTTGAAACATGTTTTTCTTGGGTTTCTTTCCAAGACGATGCAGATTTTCTGTAAGCATACAAGGTAATACAGTTTGAAATGTGTTTGGATTTATTTGGTCTTTCAAGGTGATTCAGATTTTGCCATGAACAAGTAAATAAAAGCAAAGATTTCTGAAAAATTTGTCCAGATATTTGCTTGCATCAGGTGTTTTGCAGAGATTCACATCTGAGGATTCAGTCTGAGGATGTACAGTCCTTAACCTTTTATAGAGTACCAAAGTACATGTATGACGTCATACTGGCCAAGTTATTGAGGTTGCTGGTTTCAAACAATTTTTTGCTAAACAATGGTGCAGTGATAAAGCCAGCCCCAAACATTTGCCCCGTTCCTGCCTGTTGCTTGAATGATTTTCACGATGAACCTTATGTGCAAGCTCTGTCATTTATAACCGGTAACCTGGATGCATTTAGTCAGTGTAACGTGAGCACTGTGGTGCTCTATTCCGTGAAGTCATTCTGAAGTCATACCAACGTCATACCAACAGAGAACCCTAGCCCTATCAATACTAGATAAAGGTTGGCAATGAGGCCTGTCCTCATCAGCTCGAGATTGCCAAATAGCCCGCTATTTCTGATTTGGGAAATAATCCCGAAGTTACAAATCGCATCTTCATCAGCTCGAGACTTGACCTCGAAACTTAAAACTCGAGCTCAAGAAATTAGCTTGAGATATTTTGCTCAGCGTTCGCGCATAGTGCGAATCTTTGGGCTGGTGAAAACACACCGGACAAATAGCGGGATATTTTGCAAACCAGCCCAAGATATCTTGGGGGATTATCTCGACCAAATATCCTGCTAACTGCAACTTCGGGCTGATGAAGACGCAAATTAATTGGATAATTTGCGATCGGGATAGTTCAAATAGCGAGATATTTGGCAATCTCGAGCTGATGAAGACAGGCCTATGGTGACCCACAAAAAGCAGCGTTCTGTGCCTTCCCCTGACTGCTCTCCCTTAAGGATACCATACGCACAGAGCGTATAATCATGGTTCAGTAGACAGTGCCTAGTGCACGATTAACCCATGAATTATCAAAAGTTCAAAACTGGCAGCGGCCAGCCATCTGGCATCGGGCCCTTCACAGATTTACAATGTAATACACAAGCTGTCTGAAGCCAAAGATTGCTTACGCTTGAGATACAATAGTAAAAAGGAGAAATGAAAAAGATTGTGTAAACATGACTGAGATACAGTACTACTACAGTATTAGTACATTTACATCATTGTATGTGAAATGTACTCCATGTCAAATACATGTAATTTGCAATTTTGCAGTTCCTATTAGGCATCACCAGTACATCCTGTAATAAAAAAAATGCATTTTTTTACTTTGCTACTGTCTCTTAATGCACATGTACAATGCTTTATGAATATGGACAATTTGTATCTCTCTTTTGCTCTCCCTACCCCTCCTCTCTCTCTCTCTCTCTCCCCCTCTCTCCCTCTCTCCCTCTCCCTCCCTCTCCCTCCCTCCCTCCCTCCCCTGGAGACCCCTCCCCCTCTCTCAAAATCTCCCTCCACATGCTCCCTCCCTCCCTCCTCTTCCCCTTTTCTCTATCTATCTCCATCCCTCTCCCCTCTTGCCCTTTGCACCTTCTGAATAACAGGTGTTTTATTCATTTCTTGGCTTGATTTTACTTATCTTTAATTATCTGTCTTCCTCTGCAATCACAAATTATCTTCAAGTACTTTCAACTGCTCATCCACTCCATTTTTCTCCAGATCCCTTTCTCTCTACATCATCCGCCATCTATCCCCGCTCCTCTCAGTTTACATTTAGCAAAGCTATAAAAAAAGAATTGTGTTTAAAAAAAAAATCAAAGCATTACTTATATAATTAGTTTTCCATTGAAAATTCAATTTCTTAGCTTCCCCTGCTTCCCCTGGGAAAATGAGAACTCTTTTTTTCTAAGCCACCTGGGCAGAGAACCCTAGATCCGCCACTAACTAAAATGTAGAATTCACATGATGACTACATGTAATTGTTAATTCTACCACTGAATGTGAAGCTCTACCTTGAGACCTGTTTCCATGTATGCAACTAGACTATGATATGAGCATTCTTCTTAGGCAATCCTCATTAGCCCTATTTTACAAAATAGCCTGCCAATTCTAATCTGCAGGAATTAGCCTGATCACCACGAGCTTTAGCTAATTCGCAGTGAATCCCAAGCAAATTAGTGCTCGTTTCTGAAATAGCCTGCTATTTCTTCAATTCGTGGGCAGATTCGCTGATGAAGATTCACTTGGACTGCTATATGATCTTAACCTTGAGCTCAATTCTTGAGTAAGCAGTAATTGACTAGGTGTGAAGTCGGTAGGGAGCTTCAACCCTCTGACTACGGTATATCCTTGAGGATTCCGGATCAGGGAAACCTGAATATAAAGACCGCTCAAGGGAGATGAGAAAAGCAAGGCGGGTGATCTTTGAATATGTCCAGATTCCTCGAGTACCCAACATTTCATTAAAAAGCACCATTCAAGGAAAACAGAATATGTTGAATATGCCCGTCTGTACTAGTTTGGCCAGGAGGGATTAGACCACCCAGGGTGGTCACTGACAGGTGGCTATCTCATCAACTCGGCTCTCAATTAACATAAGAAAAAGAGGATCACAGGGAACCAATGATCACCGATTAGGCATTGTTTCTATATACAAATATTCATACTTCAAACAATACAACTTTTAGAAAGTGGGACATTTTTTCTGACTCACCCTGTAGAGGGAGCAAGTAGCTACAAGTAGTACAGTAGGGCTTTAAAGACAGGTGGTCTTGATATACAGGTCTTACTATACAGATTGTCACTAAGGCAGTTTTCACTGCATCCAAGTTTGGGCTTGATGGGGCTAATGGTAACGCACCTTGTGATATGGTGAGAGCCATAACATCCGGAAGGCTGCATGAACCACCAACAATAGCAAGGTGTCGACCCAATCTCACACCTCATAATGAGAACCTGATGTAGGGGTTGTATCAGGGTGGATGTCAACTGCAGTTATTCTCTCACTCTCTCCATCTCTGTCTAGCTCTCCTCCATTGGTCTCCATCTCTCTCTCGTTCTCTTCATCTCTTTGTCTGTCTGTCGTCTGTCTGTCTGTCTGTCTGTCTGCCTGCCTGTCTGTCTGTCTGTCTCTCTGTCTGCCTGTTTATTTGCCAAAGAGGAAAATCTCCTTCCCTGACTTGCCCAATAAAGAATAGGAAACAAATGTATCTGCCTGTACACAACAAATACATTTTAGGTTTCCTTTCCCATGCTTTCCTTGCTATCTCACAGTGATGAAAGAATCACTTTAAAGAATATCTCAAAAGGAACAGCCAGCCAGCGTAGAGTGTGGACAATTTCTTCTAGGGGTCTTTCATGAAAGAAACTATAACTTTATAAGTATGTGCATCTGTAACAAAATGGAACTTTGAGTGAGATGAAAGAAACCATATAGAAATGTGCATCTGTGGCAAAATGTGACTTTGAGTGAGATTTACTATGAAATAATATCTGGGGATGTTTCATAAAGATCGTAAGTCGAACTGAACTCTTAGTTGGACTTAAAAATTATGGAGAGCCATTTGTAGCCTTAAAATAAAATGTGTTCAAAAGCGAAAAATCAATTATTTGAGACTATATATAAATTCCACATCAAGAACATGAAATCTCCTTGATAATAGAAAATATGAATGATTTGAATCAACATTTTATGTCTTTTAAAATAATTTTTTTCAAAATATTTTCAAGGATGCTAACAGCTTTCCATAATTGTTAAGTCCAACTTTAAGATAAGGTCAATTTAGGATCTTTGTGAAACACTCCCCTGTTCTCTTCCATTTCTCACCTCCCATGTCGTCTCTCTCTCTCCTCTCTGCAGGACCTGCCTCCTAAGAAAGGGTTAATCCGGGGTGAATCGATACTGACGGGTTACCTGGTGAGACCCAAAGGAAAGAATAGCTGTGAACTGTTCTACGTCACACAGTCGGACCCAAAAGGCAAGTATTAAAAAAAAGACTTTGGTTGGTTGGTATCACCATGGAAACAGCTGACCTATTTAGGCTGTGGGCCATGGCTTTTAGGGTCTTTGTCAGGAGAGGAAATTAAAGTTTAAAGATTTTTTGTACTTTTAGCTTGTTTCCAACTTTCTTTCATGACGTTTGACAATGAAATCACCTCCAGTACCAATCGTCACTCCCATCATCGCCACCATCGTTTCAACAGGCATACTACCTTTCTAGGATATTTCTTTTTTTGCCTGAATTTTCTTCCCCTTATATTTACCATTTCTCTTCCTCTACATTATCTAATTCTGTTTCTTGATGGACAGGTACATCACCCTCTCCTTTTCTTCCTCTTCTCCTCCCTTGCTGACACCATCTCATATCCCTCCCTTCACCCTCTCCTCAACAACTTCTCTTCTACCTTCTTGCATTCCACCTGCTTGCATTCTCCTCTCATTCTTTCATTTCCATGCAATCCTTTGCCTCTGTATTCTTTGGTAGCATCTTGGCAACTTATTTCAGTCACATCTCTCCTCTTCCTCCTCTTTCTCTTCCTCCTCTTCCTCCTCCTCCTCATCCTCCTCCTTCTCCCTCCTCCTCCTTCTCCCTCCTCCTCCTCCTCCTCCCTCCTCCTCCTCCTCCTCCCTCCTCCTCCTCCTCCTCCCTTCTCCCTCATCCCTCCTCCTCAATCACATGCAGCATCTCATACTCCTTTCTCTAGCTTTCCTTTGACCCTCTTGCATCCTTCTTTCATTTTTTCATCCTCACACAACTCCTTAACCTCTCTGTTCTTCGGTAGCACTTTCCAGACACATTAAACCTAATTGATAACCTGTTTGAAAGCAGACATCAAAAGTCGGTCACAGAATCAGGCTAATCACTCCCTCTTACAACCGTCCCTTTTAACCTACATCCTGTTTCCATGGTTACCACTGGACCGATGCCTTCCACCGGTGCGAATGTTTTTTAAATCAAACATGTCCCAGTGCTTCCAAGACAATCAGCTTTACCCATCAGCCCTCAACCAAATCTTGGTAGAATGGCAGTGCTCTGACCCCGAAAGATAAGTGTTAGTGTAGCCTCCCACTGTTTTTAAGATGTAATCTACAGTTAAGGTACAATGTACATGTAATGACAGAAATATACCTCAAAAAATCAAATATTTAAGTGAATAACAAAAATGGAGTATGATCAATAAAAGATGAGTTACTGATAATTCTTCTTGCATGTTTCTGAAATTCATATAATAAATTGATATTGATACATAAAGCAGCATTGCCCTATACTAATAATACCTGTATGGCTATGTCTACAGCCTATTTCGACGCCTCTCTTTCGTGTATGGTCATTTGAGTCCAGTATGATAGTATATTGGATGTGGATACTTGGTATTATGTACATTGGAAAAGGGTAAACAGTTCAATATTTCCCCTGTGCATCTTGATGAAAATTAGATTCTTTCTGTGAGCCTGGCTTGTAATGAATTCCAATTCATGTAGTATCACGCAGAACACTCTCGTGTCTATCCATAATAAACAGAGGTTTTCCCCTGATCCAGTTCCACATATTCAATTTGAAAAAATTGGACTAGGAAAGGCTTTATATAATCATGTATTCATATCTACTTGTATATTTGATTACAATTTATTCACTCAACTTTCATATATCAAATAAGAAAGGTTTCCATGAAACAATGTATTTTAGGCCAACTCTTCTTGTATCCTATGAAAGGAATATTGAATAGAATGGAATTTATTGAAGAAAATTTTACATCATAATCTTGTATTAAAGTGATTTGGTTTTGATATGTGCTTTCGTGAGTAAACTTGATCTTGCAGAAGTTTTTGATTTTTAATCAATTTGTAAAATGATGTTTTCTCTCTACTGCAAGAGATTTGAAATGCATTTACTGGAATACATTTCTGGAAGGAATAATGGTATTGATTATTTTTTGAGATGAGAAATATCACCTGCATTTCCGAATCGAATCCATCGCTTTCTTGTCATGTACATGTCGGTCAAATTTCATATGGGTCATCAGTCAGAGGGAGGGAGAGAGAAAGCAGAAGAGATACGGAGAGGGGAACGGAAAGGGAGAGAGAGAGAGAGAAATGAGGTTGGGGTAAACAAAGTAGATGTGGAAAAGAAATGGGATAGTACATGGAGATGAAAAAGGATAATCTAAGCAAATTATGTCCATTTTAGTAGAAGATTATGTGAAATATGCTTTACAGATCAATACTTCTATAGAGATAGAGAGTAGGAGACTTGTACATGTATTGTACAGGGTGTATGTTTACATGTAGGACAACCTATACAGACCGGAACATGTCTGTATAAAATATAGATTTAAAAAGTAGAGAATTCTATTCACAGAGAAGGACAATTGGGGGAAGGGGGGGGGGGGGGGGGGGGGGGGGGGGAGGGGGGGGGGGGGGGGGGGAGGGGGGGGGGGGGGGGGGGGGAGAGGGGAAAGCGAGAGAGAAAGGGAGGGAGAGAGAGAGAGAGAGAGAGAGACAGATAGAGAAAGAAAGAAAGTGAGAGCAAACAAAGTAGATGTAAAAAGAAATAAGATATTACATAGAAATTAAAGAGAAGAATCTAGGCAAATAATGTGCATTTTGGTAGTAGAAGAATAAATACACTTGTAGGCCCTCCTATACATGAAGCCCATCCGATACAGTCTGGTACATCTGGTCTGGTCCGTAAATATAGATTGAACAAGAAGAGAAATCTATTTACAGAGAAGGACAAGTGTGGGGGAGAGAGAGAGAGAGAGAGAGAGAGGAAGAGAAAGGTATTGACGTAATAGCCCGCCATTCATGGAGACGAAGGAGATGTTTTACTTTGAAGGCTGGGCAGGTCGGGGAAAGTGAAAAATAATCAATAAAATCAACACAGGAGTAGAACTGGCTGTACGATGACACCAACTATGGATTTCAATTCAGCCAATTAGGCACAGGAAGGAACTCACTCACAGTGTGTGTGTGTACGGAGAGAGAAATAGTCGGACCTATTTCCACGTCTTGACTCTATCTGTCTTGAGTGGTATCTAAAAGGAGTTGTATTTACCCTGGCTGCGCAACTCGTTAATTTAATTAACTTGGTGCGTCTAGCTCTGTATTAGAGGTTGAAGGCACTTTCAATTTCGATGCGCTGATCTGATTATATCATTGCGTATATATGTCGGCCCAAGACCTAGATTTCCTTAAATTTGTATTACCCATTTCCAATGAATATTGTCAGTTGTATCTCAAGGAATTATAAAAAAAGGACTTAAATATATACATGTAATTCCTATTCATTGTGTTCTTCATATTTTCAATCAACTACTCATGGGCAACATAATATAGGCCTCTATGAAACATGTAATAAATGTACGGTATATGCATTGAACATATGCATTCCCATGCAAGTATCAGATATAGAAGCATAATTTGTTTTTAATTATGAAATGATATTGAATTTCTATGAATGCAAAATGGCATACCCTTTCCCTCAGCACTTTCTTTTATTTGTACATTTAATTCCATCTGTACTATACACAGTACCGTACACGTATACAGCAGACAGTACAAAGTATGTGTACTCGACATGAATATTACAATTATTGTGCTCTTTGTCGCTGCGTATTATGATGGATGGCCGGCCGTTGTCATGTGGGGGCGCCGAAGCGGAACTAATTATTCTTTTGTGACGAAGAGGGAGAGAAGACAATATATTCATCGCTTGACAAAGATAGAATTCCTGTAACTAAGACTACCATCAATCACACGAACCGTGAAAAGTAGGAGCTTAAAGGGATAGGTCACTTAGATGATCAATCATGAATAGGGATCTATCATTACAAATTTACTCTATTTTTTAAAAAGAAAATGGGCAATTTAACCTTCATAGAAAACCGTTACTACAGAAATAATGCCATTTATCCTTAAATATTACATAGGCACTACTAATATACTGTTAACAGTGGTGTGTCCTCAGTCGATACCTATGAACTCGTTAAATAGTGGAAAATATGCAGGTCGGTTGCTATGCAAATCTATGATATATCCAATAACTGACTATGCTACTCTTTAGTTATTTCATACATAAATGAGCAATAACACGATAGACAGCATCCTTATAAAGGCACCATTGGCTGTGAATACACCATATTTTAGTTTTAATTAAAACCATATGGAATAGCTACAGTGTATGGCCTACAGTGCAAATTTGAAGATTATTAATGGCTTGATTATTTTCAAGGTGTTTTTTTTGTCTTTTTTGTCTTTTTTGTGGAGGACTGAATACTCCAGATGTCTGAAATTGAACTTATAATAGAACAGTGATTTTGTTGTGCACCCATGGTGATGATTATGCTGGTGCTTGTTTGCATGCAATCGAACTTGGTGGTGAATTCCATTCATGTTCGTCATTTACAGATGTTTAGTTATCTATTACACATGTAAAGGTAGAAATAAAATCTTTAAATTCATATGTCACTCATACAGTCAATTTCATTATCAAATTGTTCATGCAGAGCCAGAAGGGCATTGACTCTGTGTTTAAAGATAAACTTTAGTACTGGTAAATGCGATTGCATTGTGAAAGAAAAGGTGTGGAATAAGATCAGAAACAGTTGATCACGTAGCATGTACATTTAAGTATTGGTGTGCACTGCAAGGTTCTGGAGTCATCAAAATCATAATAAATCTGACAGAGTCTTGGTAAATTAACAAGCACTGTACACAGAAAGCTATATATGGGACAACACACATGGTGTCAGGGCTAGTACTACCTTGATTTCCTTGTCTTTCTATGCTCATTACTCAGCCAGTATACATTTTCTTCCAAAATTGTTTGGCACATGTCATTTATTTGTAATCTTGAACATTCAGTGTAAGTTTTGTTTGATTCTGTGAGAATTTTTTTTTTTTTTTTTCTTTACCAGAACTGGAGTTTATCTTTAATATATCAGTTAACACCCTTCTGGCTCCAAACAGAGTAATAGCACAAAATAGTAATAGACCTTGATCGCAGTAAAGCAGTCAGTTGTGATTATAAATCAATCTTCAAAAGTCCCATGAATATGACATTGGATTATAAATTATATGGATTATGCATTCCTTCTCTGAAAAATGCAAGCATTATAAGTCTGAATGTCCTCCACTCATTGTTGGCTTAAAAAATGTAAAAAAGCATTTGTAATTTTGTTGGTCTAAATTCTTTCTTGGCTTATTAGTCGTAATTATAAATCAATCTTCAAAAGTCTCAGTGAATATGACATTGGATTATAAATTGTTTGTATACTTTCTCTGAAAAATGCAAGCATTAAGGCCCGAACTCACAAAGGAGGTTTGTCGACAAACCTTGGTCTGAGCTCAAACCTTGCTTTGTGATTTTGGGCCTATAAGTCTGAATGTCCTCCACTCATTGCTGGCTTTAAAAAATATTTTTGTTGGTCTAAATTCTTTCTTGGCTTATTAGTCATGATTATAAATCAATCTTCAAAAGTCTCAGTGAATATGACATTGGATTATAAATTGTTTGTATACTTTCTCTGAAAAATACAAGCATTATAAGTCTGAATTTCCTCCACTTATGGCTGGCTGTTTAACAAACAAACATTTTGTAATTGTTTTTCTTCTAAATTCCTTATTGTCTTATTTATTTTACAGGATCAGTACCAAAGTGGGCTGTGAACAAGGTGGCCCAGATCGTGGCTCCATCGGTAAGATTCCTCGTTTGGTAATCTAGAACTAAGCTTTGAAGCCTCTTATCCCACTTATGTTCAAGGGGAAGTCCACCATGATATTAATTTGGTTTTAATAGAAGCAGAAAAATGAGAGAAATAGGTCTGAGACAGTTTGAGCAAAATCAGATTAAAAATTAAAAAGTTGTGAATTTATACCTTGTCAGGTCCTCTACATTTTGCTCTGGCATAGAGAGTTTAGAAGGAAAACAAATCTTTGATCAAATTAAAGCCCCAACAATTGGATGATTAAGGGTTTATTTTTCTTCTCATAATTCATATCTCTAACAGTCGAGAAAAAAGAAAACCTTTTTTTGTCTGTAAAGATTATAGAAGATATCAATATTTGTGCTATTCAATCGACCTACAGCACTTTTACTGTATTGCGAGAGCTGGGTTACCGTATGTGACTTACTGTATACAGTAGCTTGTTACTTCAGAAGTTAACCATCCTCTTTCTTTAACCTCTAGATGTCTTGCACAGTGTTGGGGCAGACACTTTCATCATAACTTTTCAGACAGCTGATCAAAATATATATACTGTTTGGACATTCTTGGCATCATTAATGCCAATGGTGTAGATTGCTTTGGTGAAATATGACATCTGCTGGTACATAGGATAAACACTATCAGATAGTATGTAAACACTTCAGAAAATCCCTGGTACAATGCAAAAGGCCTTTGTACCTTCAATTCATTCCCCCTTGAAGGTGTTCGAAACATAAGGTTATAACTGTGCGAGTTTTAAGGAGGAGGTTGAGTTCTGAGGTGAGATGAAATAATTTGTGAGCGTTTTCATCGTTATTATGCAAGTTTAGAAGAACAACAGAGAAAAAGTGTGCCCTGGAAACAGCTAAAAAATGTGGACCTCATTTTTATGCCACATGTTTGTGTACTCCCATATACATGTACATCTTTCTGTGTACAGGGCTTGTTACTTTTACCAAGACTGGGCCAAATCTCTTTTCATTTTGATGAATCCAAAACCTTGCAGTACGCAACAATACTTGTATGCTTTTTCTGACCGATTCCACACCGTTTCTTTCACAATGCAATATTCGAGTGGTGTGAATGTGTACTTTGCATTATCAAACATCCGAGAGACGTTAATTTATTTTTAACAATGACTCAGACAGTGTTCCATGCTTTCCATTCTTTTGTGTGTATACAGGTGATGAAGACGTTGCACAAGGCATGCCTACGCTACCCCAAGTGGAAGTGAATGTGTACTTTGCATTATCAAACATCCAAGACGTTTATCTATTTTGAACAATGACTCAGACAGTGTTCCATTCTTTTGTGTGTATACAGGTGATGAAGACGTTGCACAAGGCATGCCTACGCTACCCCAAGTGGAAGAGCACCCACAACCCCGGCTTCAAACCCTGGCTGTACCCCGAGCAGGCCATGGGCTACCTGCCCCGCCTCAACATGGAAGACCTACTGGCCAAACAGGAGTACCAATCGGACGACTCCCTGGACGAGACCGGCATGAAGGAGGAGGACTTCAACGATAGCAATCTCCTGGCAGAAGACAAGGTTTTATGAGGAGGAGTAACATGTGGCAGTTGCCATGGAGATCAGATGGAGACGACTTCCAACTTGTGTCTGGAGACATTACGAACCAGTCTTACTACAATCATGATAATAGAACATCGAGATAACTTATATATACCAAGTGACCAAATTAGAAATACATTCAAACCTGCTATAGTGACCACCTGTCTACAAAGGCCACATATGTTGTTTCCCTTGAAAATAGTTTCTCATTGAATCATGTACTAAAGGAACCTGTCTACAAAGACCACCTGTCTACAAAGGCCACTTTTTGTGTTTTCCTTGGGTGGTCAGTATAGACAGATTTGACTGTATTAGTAGATTATAATTATAAAGCCTGAATGTGGATTGTCTTCATCAATGGTATAAAGATGACAATTCAACTATTCAGTGCTTTTGGAAGGAAAGATTGACCAATTTTTGAAAAAGCATTATACAATACATGCACTTGACCTAAACAACTGCCCTTTTAATTCATGACAGGGCTGGAAATGCACGATAGACTATGCGAGATTCTGTCTTCCATAATGGAAAAAAAAAAAATCATTGAACAATTAATAATCCTTTTTCACACTTTACACTGTAAATGGCCTCCCCCAATAGGCTGCGACAAAGTTAGACGACACTGGTGTATTGATGAAGGCTCTTGACTCTCATATGAGATGTACGTACCGAGTTTGATCATCGATAAGTGCTTACATCGTTGCACCAGGTGTTTTGCCCACATTTGTCCTTCTCGATCCAGGTGTGTGACTTGAGTACCAGGCTATGCTGGGTGTGATAATAATTGAAGGTCCTAGGTCGAGTAGGAGCTCCTATGTGCAGTGCTTCACAGTTTGCTAACACCGGAATTAGTGAATTCCCTATCCCTTTTGATGCATGAATCTTGCACATGGCATAATCTCCCAGGCAACATTACCGTTGGCAATCCAATCAATTGCAATCCAATTAATTGCAGACCAATTAGGGGATTGCTTGAAGTGAGTCAAGTTTAGTTCTGGAGAAGAAACAAAACATCAGTTTGAGAACTTTTGCCAAGAGCAGTGGTTTCGTAGTTGCTGGACGGTATGTGCATTCTTTTCGGCAATGCTGATCAATTTCAAATCCAAACTCTATTCCTGAGGATTTACAGAACCTGCCATTAGGACCACATTTGCAGATGTGGAAAGGAACATGTGTCTCTACATTGTCTGCTCAGATCCAGAAGGGTGTTATTTAACTCATATACTCTAGCACTGAGTTTAATAATGCCCTTTTGTCTCTCAACAGACGATAAGTCTTTAATATTCCGGTCAGATAAACGCATCTTTATGTTGTTATCCCTAGGGTGTGATGGCTTAAAAGCCTAGAGCATCTCATGTTAGATTCATTACATGCAATCAGCAATAAAACATACAAAATGAATGACATTCAGATTCCATTGCAGTATTGTAACTATCATCCCTTGTCTGCAATCTTCCAGCGAAACTCTAGCTTTTATTTTTAAGATAAGAACTAAGCAAAATATTGAAATCCCTGACACTGAATGTGTAACAGTAACAGTATTGTGTAAAATATATATATACATCAATGCGAGTGTTATCATTTCTTTTCTTAATTACATTTTTGCTCGTGCAATGTTCACGCCTTTTGTTAAAGTCATCATTCAGTCACATTTTATGAAATTTCAGACCTTATGAAAATTCATTCCATTCAAATAAAGGGCATATAATAACTTAAGTGTATATTTAAATTGGCTATGTGTAGGAGTTATAATATTGTGTATAACAAAAAATCAATGCAAATGTTGTCACTTATTTTCTTAATCACATTCTGGCTTGTGCGCCCTTTTTATAGAATCTGATCAAACCTTTTTTGAAAAGTTCATTCCATTCCAGCCAAGCGCAAGTAAGCTTGGTGTAAATTTGAATTAGGTATCAATGAAATACATGACATTCAGATGTATTCATGCCATTTGCTACTTAGGAGTAGAAAAAAAAACATCAGATTGATATCGATTGATATTTCATGATCATTTCCAGAATTTTGTATCTTCTTTGTACTATTAAAATAATGCGTGCCAACCCCCCCCCCCCCCCCCCCCCCCTCCTCTCTCTCTCAGAAGAGTTCAGGAATATCTAGATTTCAGGTTTTCTTGTAAATGAAAGCATGTTTTTAGATATGGCTACTGTGTTTCTATTGCTGTATACATGAATGAAGTCCAAAAAGGGATGGATATTGTGACAGCAACACCCCCCCCCCCTTCGGATTAAAGGGCAATATGCTTTTGTATGACAAGGCAACTGTAAAATCCATTAATTTGATTGTAGGAAAGTCCAGTATACACTATGACAAGCAGTAGTGTTAATTTGTCAGTTTGCCCTTATTACCCCTCATTCTCTCTTTCTCCATCTCCCCTCTCCCCTCTCCTTTCTCTCTTTCTTCCCACTTTCTCCCCCCCCCCCCAAAGATATATCTGTTTCTTTCAACTTGTCTCTTCCCTAGTAGCTATACTATAGGGCCCTGTTGCATAAAACTTACCATTGATGGTAACTTTGCCACCAATGGCAACTACCATGGTAACAGGGCTCAACAGCCAATCAAAATCAAGGTTTTCATGGTAGTTACCAATGATGGCAAATTTACCATCAATGGCAAGTTTTGTGCAACAAGGCCCAAGTCTTTGTTAGTCATCGAGCTATAGTGATGGATTGGATTAAGAAAAGGTTTATTGGAGTAAACTACTGGAATTGCACCTCCCATGTCATGAATGAAAGCTTGAGCAAGTTAGGAGGTGGGTATGATGATACGCAGAATCACAACTGACAAATTAAGCAAAAATAGCCAGATTCGATGCTGTTTTAGTTTTGTGCTGTCCTTCAAACTCTGACGGAGAGGGCGTATTGAAATATTTCCTTAAAATCAAGTCTTCCTTCTTACCAAATTAATGAAGAGATATGACAACCATGTTTGAAATTAGTATTTTGTACTCGTAGCAATCATGATAACAATATGACTGTAGGAGCTACAGTACATATAGAAGTATGATCAAGAAGTTATGTCGAAGCTCGTTGGTATGATATACTCCTTGTATGATGTACATGGAAGTCATGTAGTAGCGCATTCCAGGGCCAGTCATACATGTAGGATGGCTAAATACATGCTGCAGGTATATGTTACAAGTATACATTAACATATATATTATCCTTGTCTGTATTGTTGAGAAGCATTTACTCTTGGTATTTCTCTTTCTCAAGTTTCCCCTTGCTTGGTACTGTCATTGAATACGTCATGTACTTGCAAGAAAACCTTGGGGTGTGGGGGAGGGGGTGGAGGAGTCAGGGTAACCAGAAAACATACTTAAGAGCAAAAAGAAATGGACTAAAAAACAATTTTAGTCCAAAATTGGACAATTGCTCCAAGCTTAAAGGTTAAGGTTTGAGTTGCATTGGGTTTTGGGCTAAGATTAGGGTTAGGATTAGCTTGATTGAAAATATTAGCTTCCATGGTGTACATGGTGTGCAGTCAACAATATTATTATGAGTCATATCTTCCATTGGATTGATATAACTACAGTGGTTTATTTGTTAGCCCTAAAATATTTTTGTTTAAATAAATAATTTGGGCTTATAAATATGATGAAGATAATGCCACAATCACTTTATCACTCTTATTATTTTCATTGAATTATGTTTTTGTGTTTATATGTCCTTTACCTTCTTGGAATATCCTCACTTGATTTGTAGTCAAATTAAGTTGTACATATTATATTTGCATATATTAATTTACTTCTATTAAACCAAAAGTAATTGGTATATCTTACTAACATACATATCATGTGTTAAGACTTTGATGCCAATTATTGTATCAAATGTTATAAATCTATTTTGTTTTTTATATGATACAAAAAGAGTATTGAAAATAGGAAAACTCAGATTTTTTAATTTTATTTTTCCTTATGTTTATATCCAGAAAGATTATTACAGAAAGGCAGGGCAGCGTTTTACAAAACCATGGTAAGAGGTGTCGTGGTTTGGTGGATACGTCACCAGACTGTGGATCACATGGTTCAAGTCCCGCCACAGCACTGATATCCTTTGGCAAGGCATTAATATACATTTGCCACTCTCCACCCATGTGGAGTTATTGGTCACCTGGTATAAATCTATTCCTTGAATGCTTTTAGCACCCTAGGGCAACTGGGCTAAAGCCAGGGTAATAATACCGGTACTACTTTGCCTTGAGAATCCCCTGGGATGAATATGTGCGCAATATACATTTAGCTATTATTATATTATTATTATTATTATTATTATTAAGTTCAAGTTTATCAACATGACATTCATGTTGATCTTAAGGCACATGTTTCAATAGGATGTCTGCAAACGTA
This sequence comes from Strongylocentrotus purpuratus, assembly GCF_000002235.5. Lineage (NCBI taxonomy): Eukaryota > Metazoa > Echinodermata > Echinoidea > Camarodonta > Strongylocentrotidae > Strongylocentrotus > Strongylocentrotus purpuratus. The sequence goes on from NW_022145596.1 coordinate 15,084,530, forward strand.
TATGACAGTTTGGTGAAATGATGCCCTCATATTTATGTCACCAAGTATCAGTAATGAAAGTGAGCAATATTACTCAAAATAACAAATATATATATATTGCAAATCATGATTTATCAAGTGCGGTTTATATCTGTGTTATCTATGTGTCATTTCGTGTGTACATTATTTCTCATACAATGTGATTTTCTTTTTAAACATAAAATATACTTTCATTGCTATTATTTTGCATTGTATGCTCTTACTAGTTTGCGCTTCCATTGGTATTATTCCTCTTGTCAAAATGTACCTTTATGACATGTATGTTGCTAAAGATAAACTACAATTGCATGCAAAATAAAGAGTTTATTTGGCAAAAGCTAATTGAGTACCAAGAAATCATGTTTATTAAAAAGAAAAAACGATCCTCATATTTGGTTCGAAATGTTCACAGTGTTTTTACCAAGAAAGATGTTGATCAATTTTTGGCAAAAGATAATTAATTTGGAAGACCCTGATATGAAATCATGACAATGAGACCTAGTCATGCTGTTGAACCAAATGAACTTTTGATTGGTATGAGGGGTGATTTTGCATATCAATAAAGGTTTAGGTTAATCATTGATAATATCCAAGTTATTTTTTATTTTCTTAACTACCGGTAATCATAACTACTGTATTTGAAGGTGATACTCCAAGTTGTGTGGGAGGCATTTTATAAAATGGTCTACAATGTCCAATTCAACATTCTTCAATTTTTTTAATTTAGCCTAGGTTAATTTGTATTTTTTATGTATTTTTTCTATTAGTCCATCTCTTCTGATTCCTCCTTCTTCTTTTATCATCAACTATGTTTTTAAGATGGAAAAAAGAGATGATATATCTATGGTACTATCAGTGAATCAGTGAAATACGGTATGATTAAAATAAAAGCTTATGAGATTTTTGTTGCGGAATCCTTAAACAAAAGGAATAGATTCAAATTATTCTGTTCTTCTTGTCGTTCCTCTATGTATTGTTTAACATTTCCTTCAGTTATGTGCCTTCCATTAAGAATTAGCATTTCCTTTGCCGTTCTAGATAATTCATCTGATTGTCTCACTAGTAAAGAGTTAGAGCTAAATTCTTGATCTAAATCCTAAAGATGTGTCACTTTCCCAGAACTATGTTGCAAGACACAATTAAGTAAATATTTAAACTTTTTTTAAATAATTTATTTTACAATGTTCATTCGTTTGATTCCATCAATATTGACTCTAACATTCCATTTGTTTAACATTAATTTCTAACACTAAACTAGTATAGTACATTTCTACCTATATGATGGAGTACCATAACATAACCTCTGTTTGTTTGGTGTATATCAGTAACAAGTAATTTGTTTAATATATGATTGATTTGTTAAGCTATTGATTCTTGATGTGCTTGATTGATTTTTCGAATGTGTCCTGTGGTCATATATATCTCTTTCATTTTGTTAGAAATGATCCTTCTTTTTGGGCTTAAAACAATGCTTGCTATTGATATGATTGATTTTTAGGTGTTGAAAGTACGACCAGAGGCAGTAGGCAGATGGACAAAGACCTGGCCAAGAAAATCCTCAAGAAAATGAGAATTTAGCAATCATAATGATTGATGTCATATTTTGTACCATTTTAGTTAATTTATTCAGCTCTATCTTAGTATTACTACATAGTGAAGCCTACTGTACACAAATGGAGTACGGATTGTTACAAATGTGTGTCTCAATGCCAAACGTAGAGTACTGTAACGTGCAATGTACCATGAAGTACGTGTACTTTAAATGTTATACATAAAGTACTGATTAAGATAATGGCTTAATATCTACTTGAGTGCCTTGTTATTGAACCTAATGAAAAAGCTGTATAGAACAGGGTGCCCTTTATTTAACTTTTTTTAACCTTTTTTTTTAAATGCCCGATTAATGATTGCTTTGTATGTCAATGTACGATATCATTAGGAGAAACATTATTTGTGTTACATTATTAGTCACCTCTCATTATACCTTGTATGAACTACTTAGGTATTCTCATCGAATAGTTGTTAGATTTGATTAGATTTACTCATTCTTCATGTAGTACTCGTAGCACTCAAATCTTTACACTTTGATCCGTTCACAAGTTAATAGTACTTCCCCTTAGATAGATAATCTCATTTTACCCAGTTTTTTTTTTGTGATTATCAAGCATATTACTACTGGCAATACTTCATATTCATGTGACTTCAAAATGTACATTGAGACTAAGAGTATAATATCAAGATAAAAATATAACTTTTGTGAGGTAGAACAGACATTTGCATTTATAAATACTATATCTTCTATAGCCAAATATTTGTGAAATAAAATATGATTATATTCCTGATTCAAACATGGCTCTGCGAGTTTTATTGAAGAAGTCGATATTCGATGATGAAAGATTTTGTATGAGATGTGTAAGCATGGCATAAAAGTTGACAGGCAAGTATGAAACCAACTTCATTCCCACCCACACAGACCAAGAGTAAGAGTATTTGGTCAAAGTATGAGAAGCTGTTGATAGCTTCTATTCTGGTGATGCACTTGTGGTATTCTGTGGTATTCTGGTATATGCACTCTCCTACCTCTCTCACTCTCTCCTCTCTGCTCCCATGTCTGTCTGTCTCTGTCTCTCTCTCTCTTCTCTGCTCCCATATCTCCCCTCTCTCTCTCTCCTCTCCCCCCTCTCTCTCTCTCTCTCTCTCTCTCTCTCCCTCCCCCTCTCTCTATACAATCAGTGAAGAACAAAGCGAGTTTTAAGTCGTACTTCTTTCCAGCAGTGTTCATTTCTGTATCAACTATTATGTTCTTATCCAAACCTTTTTTTAGGTATTACAAATAAAACATTTTTTAGCGTTTTTAAATGATGCACACCATTGTGATAATATTAATGTGACTCATTAATACTATGCCATATAAATATAAGTTTGTATAAAGTAGCTTTTTATTAGTCTTTTATCATCCCTTAAAGTATGTTGTTGATATAATTTCTTTATTAAAGAAGAGAAAAATACATACAGGGAAAAAATAGTATAATTAAGTCAAACATGGTTTGAGATGAGCACAAACAAAATATGGGGATAAAAGTGTTTGACAAAGTGTTGTCATAAAGATAATGGTGACAAATTTGCGATTTACTAGGTCCATTGCTTTGCAGGTAGATGGCAGGTTTGCATAATATATTACAACATAATTATATAAAACAAATTCATGAAACGGGTTTGTATTCTGATAGAAAGAATCTTATGTGATGGGCTGGCTGTACATGGACCAGGATGGTGAGTAAAACAAGGAAATAAAGTTGCATGTGGTGTAGTTTCCACTTCCACGTGGCGCCACCATCGCCAATCTTCTACCATAGTCCATTTGAATGGCGCCATCATCACCAATCTTCTACAATAGTTCATCTGAATGGCGCCATCATCATCATAAGTACGTTGTATAAATAAATGATACAAAAACAATATTAAAACGAACTAGATGGAACTTCGACTGCGCGCAGTCGATAATGATGCCTCCGTCATAGAGCAAGTTTACAAACCAAAAAGCAATTTCTCATATACATATATGACCCTTTGATCTTTGACCTCATGACCCTAAAATGTACTCGGTTCATTGGCTCTGCAAGATGTCCTGAGTTAAATAGTAATCCATCTGTCAGTTCTAATGAGAATGCGTTCACAAGCTATTTTTGCATACATAATGAGCCCATGACATTTGACCTTTGACCTCATGACCCAAGAATCTACTCAGTTCATTGGCTCTGCAAGATACATACATGATCTAAGTTTGGCAGGAATCCATCAATCGGTTCTTCAGATAACGCGATCACGAGAACGGGACGTACGGACGTACGGACGGACGGACGGACAACCCGAAAACATAATGCCTCTGGCTACTTGGTAACGGAGGCATAAAAACAAATACTCTGCCAATACAAACATGAAATACCATGTTTTACAAATTTATTTTATATAAAGTCATATTGGGCCAAATATAACAACTTCTTTTCAGGCAAAAGATCAAGCTCTTCAGGCAATTGCTTACGGTTTCAACAAGACATATCGATAGTCGATACGGTACGAACACAACTGGACGTTCTCCTTGTCAAAACGAAATAGTTTCCGATAGGTCTCAAAAAATGAATTCTTTTCGAATTTATCTACTCCTGTACAACTTTTTGTTTCTCTTACAAGCATGAACGTGATGCTTAAACGCGAACTTCTTGATTAAGCGAGAGCTCAAGCTGGTATGACGGAGCTTGAAAAAAAAACATAATCAAATTCTTATACGAACAAGCTAAAGGTTCGTTATAAGCATTGTTTTCATGCAAAACCTTGCGGGCAGCAAGCAATTATTACTTGTGCTTGATAGCAAAAACTTTCGTTTGAAAGAAATTGCTTATATTATACGGATTCAAGCGAAAGGCTAGCAAAAGCAATTGCTTCTATTTTATGCATATGATACAGAAGCGGATCTAGAGGGGGGGTTGGGGGGGGGGTTGCAACCCCCCCCCCCCAAAAAAAAAAACAAAAAAAAAAATCCGGGGACCATTTTTTAAAATCTTATCTTTTTTTTTAAACTTGTAATTTTATTTTATTTTATTTCTATGTATTTATTTCATTTATTATTATTATTATTATTATTATTATTATTTCTTTTTGGGGGGGAGGGGGGGGGGGGTTGGGGCTAGCACAGATATCATCAATTGATCAAGTTGCAATTTGACATCATTTGGTTTGATATTTATTTTTAAAGCTGCATAAAGGTATTATAACACATTTTTCGCATCACCTAAAAAATAGTAAAAGTATACGCTGTAACCCATTTTAAATATGTTATTTCAATCCAAATTAAGAGACATTATAGCGATTTATCAGAGAATTTCTGAGAAGATATAAACTTTATCTATTAAGAACATTGTTTTGTCACGATCATTAATTTGATGAATATATAGAACTAAATATTATTTCAACTTTACTGGCAAGAACATACTCTATACCACAGGGGGGTTCCTGCTACCTTCCATCTTCTATCTATGGGAAACGTTTGGCCCAACTTACAACTTAACTTTTAAAGCCCCACTGTACTACTTGTAGCTACTTGCTCCCTCTGTATAGAAAACTTCCCAAATCGGTGCCTGTTGGTCCCCATGATCCTCTTTTTCTTATGTTAATTGAGAGCTGAGTTGATGAGATAGCCGCCTGTCAGTGACCACTGTGGGTGGTCTAATCCCTCCTAGCAAAACTAGTGCAGACGGTCTTTAAATGTCCTGTTCGCCACCCCCCCCCCTTAGTTATCATACCTCTTCATGAGGAGGTATACCCAGGGGCGTAGACAACGGGGGGATGCGGGGGATGCATCCCCCCCCCCAGCTCACAAGGTGGGGGGGGGGGGGTGGCATGTACAACCACCCCCCCCCCCCCAGGTTTTGGGGAATGATATTTGCTTACTTAATAAGTCATAATGATGATAATAATAGTAATAATAATAATGATAACAATTATAATATTAATAATAATAATAATTATGATGATGATAATAATAATCCTCATCATTATTGTTATTGTGTTTATTGTTATTAGCCGCACTCACACGGTGAAAGCCAATTCAGACGGCCCAAAAAACAAACAAACAAAAAAAGGGAAAAAAAAAGAAGAAAAAAAAGAAAAAAAAAGAAAAAAAAAAAAAGAAAGAAAAAAAGAACGCACGCTGGAGAGAAACCCTTTCAAGTGCAAATATTGTGAGAAGATATTCAACTCATCTGGTAACTTAACCAAACACATGATAACTCTGGATATAACTGTGTATTTAACTGTTACTTGATTTAAAAAGACGTTATCATGCACTGCTTTTTATGGTCTCCATTGTGTTAATAGATGCCAGGAAAACATCACGGGGTTCAAATAAACACCCCCCAAAAAATCGGTTCGCCGCTTCGCGGCTCGTGGACGATGCTCCGCATCGTCATTATTGGTCAACCCCCCCCCTTAGCAAAAAGCTAGATCCGCCCCTGTGATATGGCCCATAATTATAGACAAAATAAGAAGAAAAGGATTGGCACATAGATATTTTAAAACGTAGCTGGAGCTTAAATATTGATAATAATCTAATACGAGAAATACTCGTAATGTTTTGGTTCGGCATCTCTGCCATCATATACTCGCATTTATCGTTTAATACGCATATGTAATTAAGTACAATATAATGAATTACCAGGGCTTCCGCAAAAGAGAGAGAGAGAGAGACAGAGAGAGAAGGAGAGAGAGAGAGAGAAGGAAAAGAGGGAAAAGGGAAAGAGGAGAGAAAGGGAAAGAAAGAAGAGGAAGAAGAAAAGAAAAGGGGGAAGAAGGAGATCGGGGGGGGGGGGGGCGAAAGGGCCTTGCCTCCCAGGCTGTTGCCTCCCCCCAATAAAACAAAATAAGAGAGAAGGAAAGAAGGAAATGGAAAGAAAAAAGGAAAATAGGAGAATTCAGATGAATTATGGTAAAAGATTGGTTATAATGGCGCCATTCAGATGGACTATGGTAGAAGAAAAGCGGATGGGGGTGGGGCAAAAGGCCTTTGCCTCCCCCGCCCCCGCTAAAAAAAAAAGAGAGAGAAGGAAGGAAAAGGAAAAAGGAGAGCTAAAAGGGACCAAAAAAGAGGAAGAAGAAAAAAAAAAGGGTGAAAATAATTTCAATGCGGTGTTCGTGTAGAATTCTGTGAGATGATGATATACTTTCTCGTAGCTTGATGTGACGAAGTGTCTCTATCCAGATATCTGTTGATAGTATTATAAAATATAAAAGCCTGGTATGACCTTCTGCTCGTAACCGACACGTCACCGCATTAAAATTAAATTGCAAATAGTGTTCAACAACACGATGGTGGATGAAACTTTCTAATATTCGAAGATATAGACCCTCAGACCATATTGTTTCATTTTTTTTTATTCAATCAATCAACGTCAAAGAATTGATTTATCATCGCACTTCAATTTATTATTTCACCTTTTAATGTACTTTCATTCTTATGCATCACGAAAGAACACTGAATTGGATTCTTCAATGTTTGTTTTGATTAATTTTCTCCCCTTTCCTTCTCCCTGTTTAATACTGATAAAATTTTCAATTTTTCTTAATTAAGGCAAAATATTATTTTCATATTTTCTTTATGCAAGACAGGGAGAGAGAGAGAGAGAGAATGTGTTAAGTGAGAATTATCGAGTACAACTATGAATTGCATCCTTTTCAATATTATTCAATTCGCTGAAAATATTCAGAATATGAATATGATAAATCCACATAATACACCAACGCTGTTCAACGCATCCAACGCTCCAACCATAGCCCATATGCAAATGCACCATAATTTATCAAATATGAAAAGATTTTTAAATGAAATTTGAAGAAAAATCAAATTTACAATGCACTGACAGGCATCAGTTGAAATCATGATTTCTCTGTGACTGGATTAGCACTAGTTTCTGAGGGATCAGTCACTGAAGAGGATATAAAGGGAAGGAAAATTGAGGAAGAAGTAAAGAAAAGAAGGGGGATATCAGTTGCAATTTTCCCGGCCCCCATCCCCCCCCCCCTTGGAAAAAAGGGGGAAAAGGGGGAAAAAGGGGGAAAGATTTTTTTTTTTTGGAAAAAAAAGTGTTCCTTTCCCACTTGTATCACAGAGAAACAACAGTTTAAGTTAAGTCTAACGTTAACGTTAATTTGTTATTAAAATGTAGAGTACAGCCCTTGGCCTTAGGCCTAATTTAGGTCGTAACTGTTACTGTTTGAAAATCTAAAGTAAAATTAGATGGTTTTCATGGTTAGACCAAGTAATTGAGAAAAAAAAAGTTTACCCGTCACTGAGACCAGGTCAATCAATCTTCTAGATCCATTATTAGGGTCTATGGAAGAAGGAGATCGGGGGGGGGGGGGTGGGGGGCGAAAGGGCCTTGCCTCCCAGGCTGTTGCCTCCCCCCAATAAAACAAAATAAGAGAGAAGGAAGGAAATAGAAAGAAAAAAGGAAAAGAGGAGATAAAGGGAAGGAAAATTGACGAAGAAGTAAAGAAAAGAAGGGGGATATCACTTGCAATTTTCCCGCCAACAAGTTGCGGATGGGGGTGGGGCAAAAGGCCTTTGCCTCCCCCGCCCGCGATTTTTTTTTCCGTACTCGAGAGGGCAAATACCCCATGTGCGCATGCGCGTGGACTTGTGATTTCTCTGCTACTTCCCATACGAAATGTACATGTATTCGCATGTACTGTGCACGATTCGCGTTCTACGAGTAAACGATGGCATAGTAGTCTTCAAACACAGACTCTGATTTGCCAGTTTGACAAAACAATTACGCATATATCGTGCGTAGCAATAGTACTAGTATTCAAGTCTGAGTAGTTGTATGATTCAGACATTTTAGTGCTTACAGAAATGCATCCCAAATTGAATAGCATGGTATAGTAGTCTGCAAGCACAGACGCTAATCGGACAGTTTGACAACATAGTGTCTTGAGTAGTGCTTTATATTCAAATATGTGTAGTTTTATGATTCAGACCCTACTGGTGCGTGTATTGGAAAGGCATCTCAACTTGCAGAGTGGCATAGTAGTCTGCAAGCACAGACGCTAATCTGACAGTTTGACAAAATAGTGTTATTCAAGTCTGAGTAGTTTTATGATTCAGACCCTACTGGTGCGTGTATTGGAAATGCACCTCAACTTATAGAGTGGCATAGTAGTATGCAAGCACAGACTCTCCTTTGACAGTTTGACAGAATAATATAGGCCTATTGTGTATTGAGTAGTGCTTTTATTCAAGTTTTCGTAGTTTTCTGTGTTGTGCCACTGCTCTCTCACTCTCTCTCTCTCTCTCTCTCTCAGATTCAATTTTATTGATTTCTGAAGAAGAAAACATTATAGGCTAGGCCTAAGTGCGGAATGTGTCGAATCAATTTTACAACTGAATATTTGTCTTGCTTTGTCTTTCCGTTCGTGCCCACAATCAAGATGATTGAATCATTTATTTCATCATGTGTGTTTGTTCTATCACGATTTTATTATTAATTTGACCATGGATTATACTGACAAAGGAGTTATTAGACCAAAGTTAGAAATATTATTACAGAATGACGGTTTTGAGAAGGCCAATAAATGACCTCATGGTGTGTGGGTTTGTTCAGAGCCAGAAGGGCATTCGTTGTGTTAAGAGTTAACATCCTTCTGGCTCTCAGCAGACCATGATTATAAATAAAAGTAATACAGAGAGTGCGAGCATACTGGAGGGAGGGCTAGAGAGAGAGAGAGAGAGAGAAAGAGAGAGAGATATGGAGAGAGAGAGAGAGAGAGAGAAAGAGTGTGAGAGAGCAGTGGCACAATACATAGGCCTACCATGGGGTCTGGAATCATTAAACTACACAAACTTGCATAAAATCACTACTCATCAATAGTTCAATACACAATATTTTATGTCCTTGCAGACTACTATACTACACTCTACACATTGAGATGCATTTCTAACGCACGCACCAGTAGGGTCTGAATCATACATCTACGCAGACTTGAATAAAGTACTTCTCAGCACACTACTAGTATGTTGTCAAACTGTCAGATTAGCGTCTGTGCTTGCAGACTACTATACCATTCTATACAAGTTGGCGACTTGAATAAAGTACTTCTCAGCACACTACTAGTATGTTGTCAAACTGTCAGATTAGCGTCTGTGCTTGCAGACTACTATACCATTCTATACAAGTTGCAATGTATTTCCATATGCACTACTGGGTCTGAATCATACAACTACACAGACTTGAATAAGCACATCGCGACACATACGCATATTGATTTGTCAAACTGGCAAATCAGAGTCTGTGTTTGAAGACTACTATGCCATCGTTTACTCGTAGAACGCGAATCGTGCACAGTACATGCGAATACATGTACATTTCGTATGGGAAGTAGCAGAGAAATCTTAAGTCCACGCGCATGCGCACATGGGATTTTTGCTCTCTCGAGTACGGAAAAAAAATTCGCCCCCCGCCCCGGCTAAAAAAAAAGAGAGAGAAGGAAGGAAAAGGAAAAAAGGAGAGCTAAAAGGGACCAAAAAAGAAGAAGAAGAAAAAACTAGAAATGCAATCGTGTCACAACGATGTGCGTGCAATGACGCCGTGTTTCTACGTGTCGAACGAAAGAGCTTCTCTCGGACTATCCAGAGCAATGTGTACGAAGTCTTTAGCTTCTGTAATATTGGAGACAGGTAGGGCGAAAGAAAGGCCTCAATAGTGACCTTGATTGGATGGTAGTGACTATGCCTACGATGTTTGAAAGAAATTGGGATAGGGGAAAGAACCTAGAAAGGGCTCGCAAGCACTGCGTGCAAAAACAAATGGGATTAGTTGCATGTTCGTCAAATCAATCAAGCTCGTTCTAGGGGTCAAAAGCGTGAACCCGATTTGCCCCATAGACAATGCGTGTAATGCATGGGCGGAAAACGTACAGGATCTGTATTATGACCGGAGTTAAATTGCTTTTTCTCTCTCTCTTTATGTCTCTTTATGGGCCGTATATGGTATCATTGGAAAGAGAATTTCATGGTTGTTATTGTAAACTACTCTCTTTTTTTCTATGATAATCCTATCGAAACATGTGATGTAAAATAGATTTAAAGGACAAAATGGCGTCTTAAATGGCCCCCTTGACTACTTTCAAAAATCCGGCCACGAGGTGCCCTGCGTATTGCATCTCGGAATGTCATTGCAAATTTTCAACGAAAAAAAAGGATGTTTAGCGGGCGAAAAGTAGTCTGAAAAAATGACGTCATCGCAAATGATGGATGTAATCGGGCGGAATTCGTATAGTGACCCTTGTTCAAATGCGATTTACTCACAATTTTCTGTGTAAACATATACCATACTTGGTATCATTCGAAAGGGCACTTCATTGCGGTCAGTTTGACACCATTGTCATCTGCACGCAATGTACTGCACGCATTAAAGGCGCTATTACGTAATGCATAGCAAATTCATCATTTTTGGCGATAACTTTGCGCTGACGTTATTAAAATTTACCAAACTTGACAGACAGTTGTCACGTATATGGATACATGTGTCTGCCAAGTTTCAACGACGTAGGTATAACGATCGTCATTTTAGAGCAAGTTGAAGTTATTTCGGAATTTTCTTGAAAATGGCGAATTTGGAGGGCAATTTTCGCAAAGTTGGTCAGTGATAGTGTATATAATTTTGTATATGGCTCGAAAGGGCATATCTTCAAGTATCTAAATTCAAAAAAGGGTACGGGTTTGCTAAGCCATTATGGAGATACGGCCACAGAGAGAAAGCCAATTCCCAGAACTTTAGAGGGCGCTATTTATGTTGTGCAAGCCCATTGGAGCGTGAAATTTAGCATGGCTATGTGCAATTATGAGATAAAGATACTGTGAGATTTAAATACAAAACGGAATTTATATGAGAAAGTTATGGCAGTTTTAGATTATTTAGGGGTCCATTTTTCAAGAACTTGAGAGATTTTTGACGGAGTCGGTTTTAGATTTGAATTTCGAGTATGAAGATGGCATTTTGAAGGTCAAGTCATGTGTCGCAGATGAAAGAACATCTCTCAGACTATCTAGAGGAATTTGTTAGAAGTTTGTAGGATGAAGGATAGTGGAGACAGGAAGAAAGAAAGAAAGGCCTTAAAATGGACCAGAAACTGACAAAATGGCGCCTGGACGGTTATGCATGAGTGATTTCGAGAATCGAAGAATGTAGTGACCTTGATGAGATGTTAGAGACTATGCCTATGAAATTTGAAAGGAAAAGGACATGAGGAAAGCACCTAACTAGGAATAACAAGCACTACGTGCAAAACGAATGGGATTCCGGACGACAAGAAGAAGAGGAGGAAGAAGAAGTAAGAATATTAATAAGAAGAATGTGAACGAAAACAAGGCAATGACGAAGGTTCGTCATTGCAAAAAGGGTGAAAAGAATTTCGATGCGGTGTTCGAGTAGAATATGTGAGATGATGATATACTTTCTCGTAGCTTGATGTGACGAAGTGTCTCTATCCAGATATCTGTTGATAGTATATTAAAATATAAAAGCCTGGTATGACCTTCTGCTCGTAACCGACACGTCACCGCATTAAAATTAAATTGCAAATAGTGTTCAACAACACGATGGTGGATGAAACTTTCTAATATTCGAAGATATATGACCCTCAGACCATATTGTTTCATTTTTTTTATTCAATCAATCAACGTCAAAGAATTGATTCATCATCGCTCTTCAATTTATTATTTCACCTTTTAATGTACTTTCATTCTTATGCATCACGAAGGAACACTGAATTGGATTCTTCAATGTGTGTTTTGATTAATTTTCTCCCCTTTCCTTCTCCCTGTTTAATACTGATAACATTTTCAATTTTTCTTAATTAAGGCAAAATATTATTTTCATATTTTCTTTATGCAAGACAGGGTGAGAGAGATAGAGAGAATATGTTAAGTGAGAATTATCGAGTACAACTATGAATTGCATCCTTTTCAATATAATTAAATTCGCTGAAAATCTTTATTTTATAATTCCACGGGGGCGATTTTTAATTTTGCAATCGCCCCCGTGGACAACCTGATGGGGGCGATTATGGAGCTCACGGGGGCGAATCGCCCATCGCCCCCGTGTATTTTGAGCGCTGTTTACCATACCATTATATAATGGTTTTAGTTCAGTCTATTGCGTGAGTAATGTTAAAAAGCCCACTATAAAAATACTTTAAAAATACTTTAAAAATTCTCAACAGAGTTAATATCCGGCTCTTTGTAAGGTTTTACGACACGTGCTCCTGGGCCGACTGCTCCGCATCAACTTGCTAAACTAGCCGATTTTTTAACTTCAACCCTGGACCTTACACTATCCATAACCACAATCCTAACCCTGTATATTACCAACCTAAAACTCAATAGCGACCCTTACCCAAACCCCTACACCCTTGACGAAATAGAGCCCGGAGCAAATGTCATCGCGGTAAAATAACGGGTCATTGCGGTAAAATAACGGATCATCTCTTGTAAGTTGTAAGCCTCATAACCTTCCGTCTCGTCTCTTTGACGATCTTCAGTCGCATTTGAATCGGAAGTTTTCACAGGCTGTCTTCTCTTGAAAATGATTACCATCGTGGATACGAGAGCGAGACCTATCATTGACATCACTCCAAGGAACAGGAAGAGGATTTTGCTATCCCCAGTTTGATCCTGGACGAAACCTGTCAGAAGAAAGAAGTGATAAACACGTAGTGATGATGAAAAGAGTCGCATAATCAAATTGGTGTAGATTTTTTTTTTAAACTCCACTAATTTCTACCTTTTACACTGAAAACTTACAAATTAATATTCATTCTATTCATACAATCGGACCATTTTCCCAGTTCACTTTCATTATTACTGGAGCAACATTGTTCTTCGTTTTTAATCAGTTACTTATTTATTTAATCATTTATTTTTTTTATTTTTTCTCTCAAAATAAAGTTTATTTAACCCTATTTTAACTGGGCTATTTCAGACCAGGTTTTTACTGGGGGGGGGGGGGGGGGTCAATTTGACCCCCCCCCTAAGATCTCGGCCGTTTCACCGCCGATCGCCGCGAAAATTTGCATGCATGTCAAGTGAAGTGTATAGAATACTATGGTAATTTCAAATTTTTGAAAAATTCACTCATTTGCATATTTATGGTAATTTATGCAAATAAGGTCATAAAATTCACATTTCGGCCCATAAATCATAGATTATTCATATTTAAGTATTCTTTTTCACTACATATATTTATTAGACCATTTGAAATAATAATACAACACAAAAAATTGGAAGAGCAAGGTTATTCCTTATGTTATATCTTGTTTTTATAATTTCTTATGTATTTTTATTGTTTTTCTAACTTATGTATTTTATTGTTTTTGTTGTTTTATTTCATTTATAACTACAATTCAACTATTTTGACCCCAAAACAAACATCTAAACTTTAAACAAGACTGAATAACCAATGTTTTATCTATTTTTAGGAAAAATGACTTTTACATATGTTTTGTACACAAATCACGAAAATGAGCGATTTTCGGGCTGACATGCAAAGACAAAAGGTCACGTGACCTTGTAACCGTAGGTCCGATTTTCAAAAAAATTGTTTTAAAAGATGCGTAACACTCGAAAGTAAAAAGTCATGAGAGGAAATTTTTATATCTGCCGCGGTTTCGGAGTAGTCGCGAAATTTCTACAGGGGGGGGGGGGTCAAATTGACCCCCCCCCCCAGTTAACGTAGGGTTAAGTCTCATTTGTACGAGCATTCTGCTCATTCCCTCATACCGATCCATCCTCTCCTTCCTCTCCAAACCTGACAGTAACGCCACGTCATACACGTTTTACAAAATTATTCGGATGGAAGCTGTCTCCGATTGAAATTGAAATATCTCGAATTAACTTAAACGAAGCTAAGAGTTGCTATACCTGAAATATAACCAGCTGTGAGGTATCCTATACCTATAGCGAAGAAAAAAAGATTGCTGGCATCGGGAAAGTTTTCCTTCTTAATAACCTCTGACATCACGGCCTCGATCACGACGTTTACGCCGAATAGTCCGAATCCGATGAAAAAGGATGTAACCAGCAGATAGATATATGAGGAGTGAAGTACTTGCAAGAAGAACATGACTGCAAAAAGCGCCTGGTTTGCGATCCAGTAATATGGACTCCATTGAGGACGGTAGCGAAGACCAACGGACAAGAGAAAAGACGAAACGAGCCCGCCGACGGCTCCGGATGTTGCGAGGTAAGTCCCACGAGCGATATCGATTCCGTGATCCAAGGCATAAACTACGACAAACAGCGCCCACCCCCCTGTCACCAAGAATAATACCAAGACGCTAGGGAGGTAGAAGATGGCGAAAAGTGGTTCCTTGATCAGGACATCAAGATAAAAGAAAGTAAGACAAGTCGACCCATTCTTTCCGCTTGTCGGACGAATGACAGTACAATTTGAAGAATGTTGTAGAAGAGGTTCTGGTGTATCTTTGGTGGGTGAATTTGCCAGAGTGTCTTTGCCACCTTGCGGATATTGCTCAATTCTTGCATTATTAGAAGCCGTATTACACTCTTGCGATGACAATTCTGGTCCGAAATTATCCAGTTGGCTCTGTCTGTCGATATTTGTCGAATATTCGAGGCTCTGAGAGTCGAGTTCTGGATCCACCTGGCTCCTCACATCTTGGATGGATAATGTGACGTATTTTCCCGAGTTTTCGCTTGTTACTCCAGATGGTGTCACCATGAGTGGCTTCAATTCCTTCTGGTTTTGTTGAATGACGTCATCTGAAGCGGATCTCTTTGTCTTTGGAACCTTTAGCACCAGACCAATGGGAGCATATTGAGGACCATAGCCCCAAGGATTAGCAGGGCCCCGCTCAACCCGTAATATTCTAAGAATTTCTCTGTAATTGGAGGCAAGATGGCGGCACCGATGGGAACACCGAGGACAGAGATGCAGCTCACGAAAGGGAAATCTTCCTGGTAGTATTCGTGCAGCAGAACAAGCGCTTGAAGATTTATAACCGAGCAGCATAACCCTGCGAGCACACAAGAGAAAGAGAAAATAACAAATGAATCAGATGTAAATAATATAGTAATTTGTAAAGCTACGGTCACAAAAGTTCGTACGAACGATGCGTTCGTACGAATCTCTCCGTTTTTTCATGGTCTGAAAATCGTTCGTACGGCGTTCGTAGCAATTCGTAATGGCATTTGTGACCGAGGTTATTTAAAACAGAAATTCCCCATGAAAATCAAAACAAAATAATGTAGATCAGAGACTTCTCAGAATGTACCTTTAGTCAACTATGAAGTAACTTTTTGTGTAAAATACATGGTACTGCAGATAATATTGCAGGTAGAAAATATTCTAAAGGACGGGGGGGGGGGGAAGGAGAGCATATTTTTTTGTTGTCCCTAAAATTTGAAAATTATGCCGACCGATATTTCGTTAAAAAATATTTGAGGGGGGGGGGGGGTAACCTCAACCCCCCCCCCCCCCCCCCGTCTGTGTACGCGCCTGGTTGATAGCAAGGTGGAAGATCGAATGGTTCGCAATTACCTAGGCAGATGAAAAGTGGTCCCATTATGAAGAGGTTTCGCGTGAACGACAATGCAATGAGTGAACAGCCAGCCATCAGCCCCACGACGGATGTTAAAATCCGAGGGCGGGGACATCGATGTAACAGCATCTTCGCCATCGGAGCTAAAGAAAATGAAATAAATCAATTTCAATTTATTTATGTTCCCAACAAATCAACACAAATCAATTCTAAACATTTACAACAAAATGTAGAAATACATATTGGTAAAAGAGGGGTCCACTAAAAAGCAATGCTTGTACAAGTGTGAACACTTAATGATACCTAGGAATAATAATAAAACAAGTCCGTAACTACAAAAGGAACTACAAAATAGGATGCGACAATTATTGTTCTGGGCTTTAATTGTTTCGTCAAAGGCATAGGTTAGAGTTAGGGTTGGAATATTGAGGTTTTAGGTTAGCGTTAAGGTTAGGTGTGGGGTTTGGGGATTTCGTGTAGGAAAGTGACTCGGAGCAATTGTCGCAAGAGCATTAATGTCCTACAACCAGGCGCGTACGCAGGGGGGTGGTTTTGGGGTTAAACCCCCCCCCCCTCGAGTTTTTTTTATGTGTATGTTTTATGTATGTTTTTTTGGAAACCCCCCCTTTTGATTTTAACCCCCCCCCCCCCCCTTGAAAAAAAAATCCTGCGTACGCCACTGCGTACAACCCAATGGGCAGTTTGTCAGTTTGATGAAAGAGGAGGATCTAAGCTTTACAAATAATTATGTGTCATTTATTAAGTATAATTGTGATTAAGTTATGATAAAACATCGATAATTCTAGGATTCGTTTTTTCTAGGACGCACTGTATAATATTATAATTATTATGGAGTTATTTAAATTTGCGTGGAAGAAGAACACCAACAATAATGATGATGATGATAATAGTAATATTGATAATTGTACCAATAATATAATAAGTATAATGAAACGTTTAACTTACATGCCAGACACATAGTAGCCAAGGAGAGTGATGTGATGAGACCGATGATGGCGTTTGAAGCCTGCAGCTGTTCTTCCAATTCGGGGACGAGCACACCGAACGACTTGGCAAGACCAATCTCCATGCTGTAGAAGGAGAATCTAGCTGCAAGGATGATCCCTGCACCCGGCCTCACCATAGCGATATAATATATCTTGGTATTAAGTAGACAGCAATTCTGGATATTATAAGGATACAGTATAGAACCGGTTAGAGCGTAAAACAGATGAAGTGTTTTGAAATAATCTTAAAACGTATCTGTTTGATTCGGCATATAATCGTTCTTTCAATTTCGTATGTTATTTCTCATAGTTCCTTTGTTTATAATGCAAATACTTCGTTGTGATATCTTCTTTTTCTTTTTCTTTTTCTTCTTTGTCTTCTTCTTCTTCTTTTTGTTTGTTTCACAAGTGCGCCTATGGAATATTTGCTTTCAATTGGATTTGGAGCCTTACTAATCTCATACAGGGGCGGATCCAGCCGGCGGCAAGACGGGGGGCAAATCTGGATATTTAGCGGCGAATCAGCCAGTCGGCGAACGGCGAATCAGCCGGGGGGGGGGGGGGGGGGGGGGGGGGGGAGTAAGAGCACATATATATATATATATATATATATATATATATATATATATATATTTATTTATTTTTAATTACGGTCAGAGAAGCACAAATATTTTGATGCTATTACGTTCATTAAATCATTAGAGAAAGAAGACGATTCGTTGTACCGTTCTCGACTTTAATTCTCATCTAAATTTAGTCTTTTCCTTCCCCCTCCCTCCCGCGCGAAGCGCGGAAGCTATTACGTTTCATTAAATCATTAGAGAAAGAAGACGATTCGTTGTACCTTTCTCGACTTTTAATCCTCATCTGAATTCAGTTTTTCCCTTCCCCCCTGCGCGAAGCGCGGAAGCTTTTACGTTTCATAAAATCATTGGAGAAAGAAGACAATTCGTTGTACCGTTCTCGACTCTTAATCCTCGTCTGAATTTAGTCCCCCCCCCCCCCTCTCGCGCGAAGCGCGGAAGCTTATACGTTTCATTAAATAATTAGAGAAAGAAGACGATTCGTTGTACTGTTCTCGACTCTTAATCCTCATCTGAATTCAGTTCCCCCCTCCCCTCCGCGCGAAGCGCGGAAGCTTTTACGTTTCATTAAATCATTAGAGAAAGAAGACGATTCGTTGTACCGTTCTCGACTTTTAATCCTCATCTGAATTCAGTTTTTTCCCTTCCCCCCTCCTGCGCGAAGCGCGGAAACTTTTACGTTTCATAAAATCATTGGAGAAAGAAGACGATTCGTTGTACCGTTCTCGACTCTTAATCCTCGTCTGAGTTTAGTTTCCCCCCCCCCCCTCCTGCGCGAAGCGCGGAAGCTTTTACGTTTCATTAAATCATTACGAAAAGAAGACCATTCATTTTACCGTTCTCGACTTTTAATCCTCATCTGAGTTCAGTTTTTCCCTTCCCCCCTCCTGCGCGAAGCGCGGAAGCTTTTACGTTTCATAAAATCATTGGAGAAAGAAGACAATTCGTTGTACCGTTCTCGACTCTTAATCCTCGTCTGAATTTAGTCCCCCCCCCCCCTCCCGCGCGAAGCGCGGAAGCTTTTACGTTTCATTAAATAATTAGAGAAAGAAGACGATTCGTTGTACCGTTCTCGACTCTTAATCCTCGTCTGAATTCAGTTCCCCCCCTCCCCTCCCGCGCGAAGCGCCTAAGCTTTTACGTTTCATTAAATCTAGAACGTTTCATTAAATTAGAGAAAGAAGACGATTCGTTGTACCGTTCTCGACTTTAATTCTCATCTAAATTTAGTCTTTTCCTTCCCCCCTCCCTCCCGCGCGAAGCGCGGAAGCTATTACGTTTCATTAAATCATTAGAGAAAGAAGACGATTCGTTGTACCTTTCTCGACTTTTAATCCTCATCTGAATTCAGTTTTTCCCTTCCCCCCCTGCGCGAAGCGCGGAAGCTTTTACGTTTCATAAAATCATTGGAGAAAGAAGACAATTCGTTGTACCGTTCTCGACTCTTAATCCTCGTCTGAATTTAGTCCCCCCCCCCCCCCCTCTCGCGCGAAGCGCGGAAGCTTATACGTTTCATTAAATAATTAGAGAAAGAAGACGATTCGTTGTACCTTTCTCGACTGTTAATCCTCATCTGAATTCAGTTTTTCCCTTCCCCCCTCCTGCACGAAGCGCGGAAGCTTTTTACGTTTCATAAAATCATTGGAGAAAGAAGACAATTCGTTGTACCGTTCTCGACTCTTAATCCTCGTCTGAATTTAGTCCCCCCCCCCTCCCCCCCCCCTCTCGCGCGAAGCGCGGAAGCTTTTACGTTTCATTAAATAATTAGTGTGGCTGCCGCCAGAATTTGTCATTAGTATTTTTAATTTTTGTTCATAGCACCACCTATTTTACATGTGCATCGCCCTTTAAGTAATTTCTCTTTGTTACTTAAGAAAGATTTACAGCGCATGCCTAGCGCGGGTCAATGTCAATAAAAGGCCTACAAACACATTTTTAGTACGCACGAGAAAATAGTTCCATACATTCAAGCATAAGAAATAAGTTATTATCATTAATTATGTACTGAAATGTAAAGTAATGTTCATTGAAATGCGAATAACATTAGTAAATTCTGTCAAAACTAAATCGTTGGTCGTTTTAAGTAAAATTCCAGTTGGACAAATTATTTGATATCCGTGTGCCGATAAGTTCGGTGAACGCGTTGACCCTTGGCTTTTCTGAATTACGACCTGGCCCAAGCAATACGTGTTTTGTGGGGTCTTCAAGAAACGCCAAAGTTTCAAGGTATATTTTGCTGCCCAAGGATGGAAAAGTCCTGCCAACGAGGTATGTTATGGCAGAAATGTATTTAGAACAATTTAATATTACTTACATGATCTATCAGTTTGTAATTTTGATACATTATAAGTGTTTTTTCATGTTGTGATTAGTAGCGTTCAGTGAGCTAGTTTTCCACACACGTGAGATTGTTTACATCTAACGCTAAATTATGGAAAGCCATTTGAATATTTCATGTTTGAGTAATTATTCATGAATAAGAATTCTCTGTAAATCAGTAGCATATAAAACTTGCTTTTATATTCATAGTCTTAACTAGTATGCTCTTAATGCATGTTTATCAAATTTCTCGTAAGAGACTTGTAGCTCATATCATAATTGTTTTATCATGAACCCTTTTTATACTCATTCTGACAAATCATATCTGTATGAACAACTCTCGTTAAGAACATCTATCTGGTTTATCAACTCTTTAAATTGACAAGTAATCTGTATATTTACTTGTGTACATATATTTGTATCTTTCGCACGGTATTTATTATTCTGTGCTATTTTATACTTTTTATGTTCACAGTTTTCACGGCACTGTTCATCACTGTTACTTTGTTTTGACAATCGTTAAGTCAAATAAAGACATTCGTCACCAGAAAATGAACATCCGTTTCAACGTTGAGTTATTTTGATCCTGCGGCAGCAACAGTGAAAACTCGGATGGACATGACACCTGAGAAATCCATAATTGGATCAACTACTCAAGCCAAATATTTGATGTGATGTCTGGAACTGCATTCGTCCTCACCTGGCCACTAAGGAAGCTGACGAGGAACTCGGCAAGACACGGGCAATCAAACGGCTTGGAGGTTGATCATCGCTCAAGGATGTCAGGTTCATTTTCATCAAAATAATTGAAGATTGAAATCAAAGAAAGAACACTAGAACATTTATATGCGATTGAAATTTCTCGTTTGGAAACTTAAGCAATAAACAAGCTAAAGATTGATTTAGGCTTGCATATCAACTTCTCGAGAGAATTTCAGATTTAAAACCTTTAAGATCTCTAACAGAGTCTTGGTTCGTATCCCAGAATTGTAACAGCTATTTATGCTGATTTGTTTGGATAACGTAATTTAAAACAACATAAGACTTGATTCCCTTATGATGTTTGGGATTTAAATTTTCAGCTAAGATTATAATTTTCTTAAAATACTTATCTAACGAGTGGAGATAAGTTTACAGAATTTGTTATGTGTATGTAACATCTCATCAAGAATAACCTTGTGTGTGCACTTATAGATGATTTTGAGACAAAATAACATGATCAAGTTCATTTGAAAGGATATTTTTTTATTAAGATTGAAAAAATTTCTAAACTAAAAAGAAACTGATTACCGATAGTGTTTTCCTTTAAGAACAAGGGAACAAAAGGTCATAATAATTTGAAATTGATTAGAAATCGGGTTACCTTGTTGATATTGGAATTGATTTGGATTCATGATAATATCATTAATTCTATGCTACGTTTGATATTTTTATTATTTCAAAGCTTGAATGTATCGAATTGTATGTCCTGCGTAGCGCTGTGTTTTTATCGTGCCCGAATTGAGATTTGGGTTAAAGCAGTTATCTTTGCTATTTGTTATCAGCTACTGCCATTTGCTGTTACCAGCCCACTCCCACACGCCCATTTCTATTTCACTTCCAAACTTTGATTCAAATTCAAACTTCAAATTTCGGTCAAGATTATTTAAATTTGATCTCAAATACTGATTTTCTTGTTGGTTTATTTACCTCAAAAATATATCGTTCAATATGGAAGGGCAACAACCAACTGAAAATAACTTGACTACTGACTCGACTAACTTACCTCCTGAAACACTTCGCCGCTCCACTCGTCCTGTCAAATTGACAGAGAAAGCATTGCAGAATAAAGAAGACGACCTTCAAGGTAAGTTTTTTGTTGAACATATAGATTTGCATTCGATCATACAATCTACTCGAAATAGCTTATTGTCTCAAAACATTGATGGTGATAGCTTAGCAGTGAATAAGCTTGACATTACTGCTAGGCTCAATTCTTTGAAGGAGATATTTGTTGAGCTAAAAAGGCTCAATGAAGACTCCATTGATGATGAGGTTATTGAGGCAATGGATGAATCTTCTATTTCTGTTCGTAATATCTTATCGGATATTGATAAGGTATCCAACATGTCTTCTTCTAGACAACCATCAATTCGGTTGGCGCACTCAACACAATCACGACTCTCGAGGACATCTTCCAGATCGTCACGACGAGTTGCAGTCGCAGCAGAAGCCGCTGCATTACAAGAAGAGCTTACAGCCCAGAAGCTTCAAAATGAACGGGAAAAGGAGCTCGAAAGAATGGAACTTGAGGAAGAAATGAGGAGGAAGCAAGTAGTTTTCAAAATGTCCGAGCTGAAAAGACAACTAGAAGAGGAAAGACTACAAGGCAAGCTCAAGGCACAAGAAGCAATTATGAGAGTCTACGATGAAGAAGATGGAACCAGCACAGTCTCTTCTTCATCCTCGCGTGGAGGTAAAACTGTTGTCAAAAAGATCGAAGATCAGCCAAATCCAACTGATGTGATCCCAAGGGCATCTCCCAAGTTAGAAAGCAAATTGATTGATGAACCAGCCTCCATCGTGTCACAGCAAGCGCAAGTAGTGCTTGATCCCCAAGCTCCGAAGTTCCAGCCAAGATCACCAGTTTTAGATCTCGCTGATGCCTTGGCTCAGAGTCGTCTACCCGTTCCGGAGCCGCAAATATTCACTGGAGACCCACTCCAATATCCAGATTGGGTGTCGGCTTTCACTACTCTGGTAGAGCGAAGAGGCACCCCTCCTGGTGAAAAAATTCACTACCTTCGAAGGTATCTTGGTGGTCCAGCAAAGGAGGCAGTCAGTGGCTACTTTCTCCTGAGATCAGAAAATGCATTTGAGCAAGCAAAGAGCACCCTTCAAAAGAGGTTTGGCAATCCATTTGCTATTGCTGAAGCCTTTCGGACAAAGTTGGATGTGTGGCCCAAGATAACCAGCAAGGATCACAATGGGCTGCAGCGGTTTGCAGACTTCCTTCAACAGTGTCTGGTAGCCAAGGCTGAGATTGTCGATCTCAACATTCTGGATGATATACGAGAGATCAACCGAATGGTTGCTCGACTACCAGATCATATCGTCCATAGATGGAATCGCTCGGTGGCACAGACAAAAAGGGAGCGACTTTGTTATCCTAGGTTTGCTGACTTCGTTTCTTTCATTGGGAACGAAGCAGACATTGCTAATGATCCTCTGCTCACTGTGGATGTTGGCAAGACTAGAGAGAGAAAACAGGAAACCGCAGTCTCAAAACGGGTAACCCTCTCTACGTCTGGCTCAACTTCACAGAAGCAATGTCTGTTGTGCAAGAGACAAAATCATTCCCTGAATGACTGTCGGGAATTCCTTCGGAAAGACATGTCCCAGAGAAAGGATTTCATCAAAAATGAAAGACTTTGCTATGGCTGTCTTGAAAAAGGCCATATGTCTAAATATTGCCAAAGCAGACTGGTCTGCAAGAAGTGCAGTAAAAGGCATCCAAGCTGCCTTCATGAGGACCAAAGAGATTCGAACAAGGCCAACTTGGCATCAAGCCAACCGAAGGAAGCTCAAACCGCATCGACCTCAAATCCTCAAGCTGTAACGCACAAAGTACAAGGCGATGAACGTAGTGACCTTACATCAATGATTGTGCCTGTGTACCTTTCTAGTACAGAGAGGCCTGACAAGGAGGTTCTAGTGTATGCACTACTAGACTCCATGTCAAACACCACCTTCCTTTCCGAAGATGTCGGCCAAGACCTGGATGTACAATCCCAGCCTGCCACATTGTCGTTGACAACCTTGACGTTTCATTAAATCATTACGAAAAGAAGACCATTCATTTTACCGTTCTCGACTTTTAATCCTCATCTGAGTTCAGTTTTTCCCTTCCCCCCTCCTGCGCGAAGCGCGGAAGCTTTTACGTTTCATAAAATCATTGGAGAAAGAAGACAATTCGTTGTACCGTTCTCGACTCTTAATCCTCGTCTGAATTTAGTCCCCCCCCCCCCTCCCGCGCGAAGCGCGGAAGCTTTTACGTTTCATTAAATAATTAGAGAAAGAAGACGATTCGTTGTACCGTTCTCGACTCTTAATCCTCGTCTGAATTCAGTTCCCCCCCTCCCCTCCCGCGCGAAGCGCCTAAGCTTTTACGTTTCATTAAATCTAGAACGTTTCATTAAATTAGAGAAAGAAGACGATTCGTTGTACCGTTCTCGACTTTAATTCTCATCTAAATTTAGTCTTTTTCTTCCCCCCTCCCTCCCGCGCGAAGTGCGGAAGCTATTACGTTTCATTAAATCATTAGAGAAAGAAGACGATTCGTTGTACCTTTCTCGACTTTTAATCCTCATCTGAATTCAGTTTTTCCCTTCCCCCCCTGCGCGAAGCGCGGAAGCTTTTACGTTTCATAAAATCATTGGAGAAAGAAGACAATTCGTTGTACCGTTCTCGACTCTTAATCCTCGTCTGAATTTAGTCCCCCCCCTCTCGCGCGAAGCGCGGAAGCTTATACGTTTCATTAAATAATTAGAGAAAGAAGACGATTCGTTGTACCTTTCTCGACTGTTAATCCTCATCTGAATTCAGTTTTTCCCTTCCCCCCTCCTGCACGAAGCGCGGAAGCTTTTACGTTTCATAAAATCATTGGAGAAAGAAGACAATTCGTTGTACCGTTCTCGACTCTTAATCCTCGTCTGAATTTAGTCCCCCCCCCCCCCCCCTCTCGCGCGAAGCGCGGAAGCTTTTACGTTTCATTAAATAATTAGTGTGGCTGCCGCCAGAATTTGTCATTAGTATTTTTAATTTTTGTTCATAGCACCACCTATTTTACATGTGCATCGCCCTTTAAGTAATTTCTCTTTGTTACTTAAGAAAGATTTACAGCGCATGCCTAGCGCGGGTCAATGTCAATAAAAGGCCTACAAACACATTTTTAGTACGCACGAGAAAATAGTTCCATACATTCAAGCATAAGAAATAAGTTATTATCATTAATTATGTACTGAAATGTAAAGTAATGTTCATTGAAATGCGAATAACATTAGTAAATTCTGTCAAAACTAAATCGTTGGTCGTTTTAAGTAAATTCCAGTTGGACAAATTATTTGATATCCGTGTGCCGATAAGTTCGGTGAACGCGTTGACCCTTGGCTTTTCTGAATTACGACCTGGCCCAAGCAATACGTGTTTTGTGGGGTCTTCAAGAAACGCCAAAGTTTCAAGGTATATTTTGCTGCCCAAGGATGGAAAAGTCCTGCCAACGAGGTATGTTATGGCAGAAATGTATTTAGAACAATTTCATATTACTTACATGATCTATCAGTTTGTAATTTTGATACATTATAAGTGTTTTTTCATGTTGTGATTAGTAGCGTTCAGTGAGCTAGTTTTCCACACACGTGAGATTGTTTACATCTAACGCTAAATTATGGAAAGCCATTTGAATATTTCATGTTTGAGTAATTATTCATGAATAAGAATTCTCTGTAAATCAGTAGCATATAAAACTTGCTTTTATATTCATAGTCTTAACTAGTATGCTCTTAATGCATGTTTATCAAATTTCTCGTAAGAGACTTGTAGCTCATATCATAATTGTTTTATCATGAACCCTTTTTATACTCATTCTGACAAATCATATCTGTATGAACAACTCTCGTTAAGAACATCTATCTGGTTTATCAACTCTTTAAATTGACAAGTAATCTGTATATTTACTTGTGTACATATATTTGTATCTTTCGCACGGTATTTATTATTCTGTGCTATTTTATACTTTTTATGTTCACAGTTTTCACGGCACTGTTCATCACTGTTACTTTGTTTTGACAATCGTTAAGTCAAATAAAGACATTCGTCACCAGAAAATGAACATCCGTTTCAACGTTGAGTTATTTTGATCCTGCGGCAGCAACAATTAGAGAAAGAAGACGATTCGTTGTACTGTTCTCGACTCTTAATCCTCGTCTGAATTCAGTTCCCCCCTCCCCTCCCGCGCGAAGCGCCTAAGCTTTTACGTTTCATTAAATCATTAGAGAAAGAAGACGATTCGTTGTACCATTCACGACTCTTAATTTCTTTAAAAAGGGGGTGGGTTTTTTTTCTCTCTCTCTTTGGACTCCTGAGAAATGTAAAATGGGGTTATAAAATATCTTGAATATCATAGAAAAATTGATCAAATCCCGGGATCAAATTTCTGAAATTCCTGCTAGCTTTGAAAGCTCATTCAGGATTATTTCATTTTGAAAATTAAAAGCATTGCCCCTCAGTCCCCCTCGATCGACTAGATCGACTCGCTCACCTGAAATCGGGGGGGGGGTGGTACATTTAGCAGTGATCCGGATTTTTTTTTTTTTTTTTTTTTTTTGGGGGGGTCTCCAAGGTAGGAAAAGCCAGCGAAAAGCCGGCGAAAGGGGGATTCAGAAATGTTGGCAGTCCTGAGATAGGGTGGGGGGGGGGGTGCTTTCAAAGGGAGGGAACGAGCGTACGCGTACCCTAAATAACACTATCATTAGAGAAAGAAGACGATTCGTTGTACCTTTCTCGACTTTTAATCCTCATCTGAATTCAGTTTTTCCCTTCCCCCCCTGCGCGAAGCGCGGAAGCTTTTACGTTTCATAAAATCATTGGAGAAAGAAGACAATTCGTTGTACCGTTCTCGACTCTTAATCCTCGTCTGAATTTAGTCCCCCCCCCCCCCCTCTCGCGCGAAGCTTATACGTTTCATTAAATAATTAGAGAAAGAAGACGATTCGTTGTACTGTTCTCGACTCTTAATCCTCATCTGAATTCAGTTCCCCCCCCCCCTCTCGCGGAAGCTTTTACGTTTCATTAAATCATTAGAGAAAGAAGACGATTCGTTGTACCGTTCTCGACTTTTAATCCTCATCTGAATTCAGTTTTTCCCTTCCTCCCTCCTGCGCGAAGCGCGGAAACTTTTACGTTTCATAAAATCATAGAAGAAAGAAGACGATTCGTTGTACCGTTCTCGACTCTTAATCCTCGTCTGAGTTTAGTTTCCCCCCCCCCCTCCCGCGCGAAGCGCGGAAGCTATTACGTTTCATTAAATCATTACGAAAAGAAGACCATTCATTTTACCGTTCTCGACTTTTAATCCTCATCTGAGTTCAGTTTTTCCCTTCCCCCCTCCTGCGCGAAGCGCGGAAGCTTTTACGTTTCATAAAATCATTGGAGAAAGAAGACAATTCGTTGTACCGTTCTCGACTCTTAATCCTCGTCTGAATTTAGTCCCCCCTCCCCCCGCCCGCGCGAAGCGCGGAAGCTTTTACGTTTCATTAAATACTTAGAGAAAGAAGACGATTCGTTGTACAGTTCTTTACTTTAATTCTCATCTAAATTTAGTCTTTTCCTTCCCCCCCCCCCCTCCCGCGCGAAGCGCCTAAGCTTTTACGTTTCATTAAATAATTAGAGAAAGAAGACGATTCGTTGTACCGTTCTCGACTCTTAATCCTCGTCTGAATTCAGTTCCCCCCTCCCCTCCCGCGCGAAGCGCCTAAGCTTTTACGTTTCATTAAATAATTAGAGAAAGAAGACGATTCGTTGTACAGTTCTTTACTTTAATTCTCATCTAAATTTAGTCTTTTCCTTCCCCCCCCCCTCCCTCCCGCGCGAAGCGCCTAAGCTTTTACGTTTCATTAAATAATTAGAGAAAGAAGACGATTCGTTGTACCGTTCTCGACTTTTAATCCTCATCTGAATTCAGTTTTTCCCTTCCCCCCCCCCTTTCCTTCCGCGCGAAGCGCAGAAGATTTTCAGTTTCTTTAATCATTAGAGAAAGAAAACGATTCGTTGTACAGTTCTTTACTTTAATTCTCATCTAAATTTAGTCTTTTCCTTCCCCCCCCCCCCCCTCCCTCCCGCGCGAAGCGCGGAAGCTATTACGTTCATTAAATCATTAGAGAAAGAAGACGATTCGTTGTACCGTTCTCGACTTTAATTCTCATCTAAATTTAGTCTTTTCCTTCCCCCCTCCCTCCCGCGCGAAGCGCGGAAGCTATTACGTTTCATTAAATCATTAGAGAAAGAAGACGATTCGTTGTACCTTTCTCGACTTTTAATCCTCATCTGAATTCAGTTTTTCCCTTCCCCCCTCCTGCGCGAAGCGCGGAAGCTATTACGTTTCATAAAATCATTGGAGAAAGAAGACAATTCGTTGTACCGTTCTCGACTCTTAATCCTCGTCTGAATTTAGTCCCCCCCCCCCCCCCCTCCCCCCTCTCGCGCGAAGCGCGGAAGCTTTTACGTTTCATTAAATAATTAGAGAAAGAAGACGATTCGTTGTACTGTTCTCGACTCTTAATCCTCGTCTGAATTCAGTTCCCCCCTCCCCTCCCGCGCGAAGCGCCTAAGCTTTTACGTTTCATTAAATCATTAGAGAAAGAAGACGATTCGTTGTACCTTTCTCGACTTTTAATCCTCATCTGAATTCAGTTTTTCCCTTCCCCCCTCCTGCGCGAAGCGCGGAAGCTTTTACGTTTCATAAAATCATTGGAGAAAGAAGACAATTCGTTGTACTGTTCTCGACTCTTAATCCTCGTCTGAATTTAGTCCCCCCCCCCTCTCGCGCGAAGCGCGGAAGCTTTTACGTTTCATTAAATAATTAGAGAAAGAAGACGATTCGTTGTACTGTTCTCGACTCTTAATCCTCGTCTGAATTCAGTTCCCCCCTCCCCTCCCGCGCGAAGCGCCTAAGCTTTTACGTTTCATTAAATCATTAGAGAAAGAAGACGATTCGTTGTACCGTTCTCGACTTTTAATCCTCATCTGAATTCAGTTTTTCCCTTCCCCCCCCCCCCCCCCCCCCCCCCCATTTCCTCCCGCGCGAAGCGCGGAAGCTTTTACGTTTCTTTAATCATTAGAGAAAGAAAACGATTCGTTGTACATTTCTTTACTTTAATTCTCATCTAAATTTAGTCTTTTCCTTCCCCCCCCCCCCTCCCTCCCGCGCGAAGCGCGGAAGCTTTTACGTTTCATTAAACCATTAGAGAAAGAAGACGATTCGTTGTACTGTTCTCGACTCTTAATTTCTTTAAAAAGGGGGTGGGTTTTTTCTCTCTCTCTTTGGACTCCTGAGAAATGTAAAAATGGGGTTATAAAATATCTTGAATATCATAGAAAATTGATCAAATCCCGGGATCAAATTTCTGAAATTCCTGCTAGCTTTGAAAGCTCATTCAGGATTATTTCATTTTGAAAATTAAAAGCATTGCCCCTCAGTCCCCCTCGATCGACTAGATCGACTCGCTCACCTGAAATCGGGGGGGGGGGGGTGGTACATTTAGCAGTGATCCGGATTTTTTTTTTTTTTTTTGGGGGGGGGTCTCCAAGGCAGGAAAAGCCAGCGAAAAGCCGGAGAAAGGGGGATTCAGAAATGTTGGCAGTCCTGAGATAGGGTGGGGGGGGGGGGGTGCTTTCAAAGGGAGGGAACGAGCGTACGCGTACCCTAAATAACACTAAGTGGGAGCCGGGCATCTACTGTACATGATTGCACTTTTTAAGCGCTCGCGCGCTCGCGCACTTTACGTCTGGGCTATAATAATACCTTGCAAAATAACGAAAAATTATTCTGAAGTTTATGAAGTGCTTGTTCGCGCACGTCGCCAACTATTCTTAATGATAGTGACATACTGTATACGTGTAGGCTATACAGTTTTACATACATACAAAAAATAACTAATTTCTCATGCATTATGCTGAAATTGAAACAATCACATTTTTTCGTCTTCTTCTTCTTCCTTTTCTGTCTCTCTTTTTTTTGTAATATCAGGGGGGATGATTGTACAGGCCATCTCCCCTACCTCAAGCCAGGGGGGGGGGGGATGCAGCCCCCCCCCCCCATCCCCCCCGGGATTTACGCCCCTGATTGAGGGTACAAAGTGTAGTCTATCTTGGGGTAAGTGGATTTGCATGTCAGCATAAAATTTGCTGGATGGTTAACCATTTAGCGAATGGCTCATCTATAATCTCAGGTTGTTAAAGAGTTTAGAGATTCTAGACTGTGATTAGAAAACACTGGTATAGATAAAAACGAATTGTTAAACCATTACTTATATACAACCTGTTGGCACTATGGATTAACATTTTTTTTAAATCAATAATTTCAAGGTAAAATGGCGTCTGGTCCACTTGATTTATCTGTTTTAACATAGTTGAGAATTTGATATTCCTGAATACTTGTTGATTTGACATAAAATGAATTTGAATTGGTTAAGCTATTTATCAAAAGATTAATTAGGTTTTTGAAATAATTTTTGAAAGTGTTTATACCTATGTTAAAGGTACTATGTCCCATTTGCAGGCCAAACAAATATGAAAAGGTTAAATTCCAATGGTATTTGAAAGACGATTCTAACATGGAACTTCCCTCAAAAAGAAAGGGCTTGAAAATGGCTTGTAGTGGGAAAAGAACGACCATCTGTTGTCGAATCGATTTAAGTGATTGCAATCACCTATAAGTAATAGTCGAATGGTGGTAAATTTTGTGCTGCACAAAGATTCAATCAGTTTAATTTTGGCCATTACAAGTAGTGGGGTATTGATGTAGACAAAATGCTCATAATACCTGTTACAGCTCATTTTATGTATTTTATTACCAAAGAAAAAAAGATGTCAGTCACTGACAGTGCTTGACGTCTATAGGTAAACAGGTATCCTTGCATAATTTGAATACTAGGATAATATGCCTAATCGGTTTTAGCTTAAAGGGACTTGGTAACCCTGTTCAGATGAGAGAAGATTGTACTAAGGTAGTGAATTTCGGATCGATTTTAAGATCGATTTTAGGGTTTAGTGAAACACTCCCAGTTGTGCGAAGATAAGAGTCCAATACCAAATTTAATCATCCAGGAAAAACAATTTGTTTGTCGTTAGATTACAATATCCGCATGTTTTTAGCCTAGAATCTGTTTGAAACTCGATGGACATATCATTGAGCAGGTCAGTAATTATATCTACTTAGGATTTAGGACAAATATCACAGATGATGCCAGATGAGAAGCAGAAATAAAACGAAGAATAGAAATAGCTCGGAATACATTTCACGCAATGAAAAACTTATTTACATAATATAGAAAGGTGAACTTTGCGCTTACTGTTATGGATGGTCTATTGCATAGAGCAGAAACATGGACAATAAGCGAGGCAATGGGAAATGTCATAACATCTTTTGAAATGTGGATTTATCCTGGAAACGAATAAAAAAAAACCAACAAAGAGATATTGCAAATGGCAGGGCGTAAACAAATTGCACTGTTGGATTAGTTAAGGAGAGAAAAGTCAAATACTTTGTCATGTTAAAGCTTATCTGCCGTAGTTTACAGGAGGGATTAGACCGCCCTGCAAGGTCACTGGACAGGTGGTTATCTCATCAACTCAGCTCTCAGTTAACATAAGAAAAAGAGGATCATGGGGGACCAATGGTCACCGATTAGGCATTGTGTGTTATATAGAGGGCGCAAGTAGCTAAAAGTAGTGCAGTGGGCCTTTAAAAGGCACCAAAGCCTCTTAAAATAATATGTTAGAGGGAAGAGTAGAAGGAACTAGACCGAAAGGGAAACCCAGAATCAACTGGGAAGAGAATGTAAAGAGGGGGGTGTTTCACAAAGATCCTAAGTAGAACTTAACTCTAAGTTGGACTTAAAAATTATGGACAGCCATTGGAGTCTTAAAATGAAATATATTCAAAAGCAGAAATTCAAGTATTTTAGACTTTTTACAAATTCCACATCCAGAACATGAAATCTCCTTGATGCTAGAAAATATGAATGATTTGAATAATTATTAATGCCTTTCAAAATAACTTTTACAAAATATTTTCAAAGATGCTAATGGCTTTCCATAATTTTTAAGTCCAACTCAGAGATAGGTTCAACTTAGGATCTTTGTGAAACACCCCCCCAGGAGTGCACCAGAATGGCAGAAGAGTGAAATGAAGATAATTATGTTTCAATCCACTGCCTAACCGGGATAAGATAGATAGATAGATGCCCTCTAAATTTATCTACAAGGATAGATAAACATGTCCATCAGTATAACAAACAAAAAATAACTTGGTTTCATTTGGCGGACACACTCATTTGTATATAGTCTATGTGAGATAACACAAACGACGGTTAATAATATATTTTAGTGCATACTTTTCATAAAATTCAAAGGCTAATGAGAATGCTCCATTTTTTTTCTGCGTCCAGACACATCACAGCCCCATAATATAGAAATTTATACCCGTTGCATTTTAATTGCAAATAAAATACATAATTTTTTAAATAATAAGTTACGTGCATTATGACACCCCGATGCATGGAAGGAGCTACACTTTTTTGGATTTCCTTCCTTATAATAGTATTTTGATACTCAATCCTGTGGTAATTTATATTTAATAATTTGCTGACACCACTTAACAGGTTACATGCTATAGAACTTATCGTGTTTTTTATTCATATATACCTCCTTAACTATTTAATCTATGCATTTCTTTGTTTTTTATTTCGTTTTTTATGATCATGCATATCTTGTTATAATTCAAGTTACTGTCGGGGATACAGCCCTGTAACAGTTTTTCAAACCTTTTGCTGCTTCCCCGGGCCCCAGACATGTTTGGTTTCTACTGAATGTCTGAATAAATACAATAGTCAAATGAAAATACAATACATTACCCGTTGCAAACGATGATATACTACCGATATATATTATAAACATGTACCTCGATAATGAACCACGGTCACGGTCTTTGAACGGCTCCTCACAATCACATCTCGAATGGCAACATGCAACAGCAAGATAATTCGCAGACAGCACACACTAATAATTTATCTCAGGACTCAAGCTTCTCGATCGTCAAAAGATCCACATTAAAGATGTAGATCCAACATGATAGACACGAATTGTAACTGTAAGCATAAAATGATAAAACAGGTAGCAGCCGTATAATGCACTGCCATCAGCACATGTATAAATGATGCAACAAAGAATGTTGTCGTCTGCTCCTGTTATGTGTATGTGGTATGGATGAGGAAGTGAATAGTGTTCGCACTATGGTTCGCACGCAATTTCACTGACCATACAAATACATGTTTGTGGCATCATGGCTGAACGTCTGTTTTTTAGAGCAATGGTCTGCGCGCGCAGACTCTATTTTCTTGCAAGAAAACAAACAATTAGGCCACTGCCAGATTGGGGCGGTATTCTTAGAACTCTGGTCCCTTTGGTATCTCAAAAATTGTTGTTTCTTCACCGTTAAAACGAAATAGCTATGCTGAAAATGAATTTTCTTGTGACTTTTGTTCGTATCTTTGTACCCGCGCTCATATTGATATTGCGCACCAAGGCCAAGCGTGCGCAGGCCTAGTCTAGTTCTAGACTTTTTTTTT
This sequence comes from Strongylocentrotus purpuratus, assembly GCF_000002235.5. Taxonomy (NCBI): domain Eukaryota; kingdom Metazoa; phylum Echinodermata; class Echinoidea; order Camarodonta; family Strongylocentrotidae; genus Strongylocentrotus; species Strongylocentrotus purpuratus. The sequence continues at coordinate 15,117,953 of NW_022145596.1, forward strand.
TTTTTTATTGATTTCTTTTATTCGCCGAGTGCTAGCGCGAGCCCGAGAACCTGTTTGTTCTCATTTACTTTTCACGCAACAAAGTCCGGCCCGAGAATTGTAAAAAAAAGGGGTTGTATTTGATTTTTCACCCGGACATTTCTTCAAAAAGGGGTGTTTTTTTTTTTCTCTCTCTCTCTATAGATTCCTGAGAAATTATAAAGGAGGTTAGGCCTATAAAATATATAAAAGGGGGTGTTTTTTCTTTCTCTTTTTGGACTCCTGAGAAATTTAAAAAGGGGGGTCTCCAAGGCAGGAAAACCCCGCCCAAAGCCCGTGGAAGAGAGTTCAGAAATGCTGGCAGTCCTGAGATAGGGGGAGTCGCTTTCAAAGGGAGGGAATAAGCATACGCACTCCCTAAATAACACTGGATTGGGGGGGGGGGTATACACGATACGGGCTAAAATTAAGAAACCAAATTACATTTCAATAAGTAGCCCCCATCAAAATGAAAATAACCCCCACGAGAACCCTGAATGGGCCCTTTTTGTAAATTAGAAAAAAGAGCCCCCTTGGAAGAAAACAAATATAATTTGTCCTTAAAAACCGAACACAAAAGTAACTACGCCCCTACACAATTATTTATAATGTCATAACCTAGCTAGAATCGTTTCAAGATTTCGTCTTGCAAAAATATTTCTATGGTTATTAGGAAAACAAAGAATGTGTAAAGATGATAGGTTACCATTAATCCATGGTTGAGTATAAGCAGTCTTCATATTTCATTATAATAATTTGCAATTGTAAAACATCGCATTTTGAATTGTTTTAATAGGGCCTACTCGGTAAACTGCAACCGTTAATAATTAACGGTTGCAGTTTACCGAGTATTAAAACAATTCAAAATGCGATGTTTTACAATTGCAAATAATGCATTTAACCACATGTGCCATTAAAATTAAAAAAAGAATGGCATATTAAACAGCATTGTTTCATATAATCAATACATCCAGTTATGTGCTATTTCACAACAATGTACAGGCACGCACAATGTCTTGTGACTTTTGAATTGGGCCATTGCGTCTTTAATCTGTGCTCAAACAGCCATACCGTGATGAAATATCTCTGGTTTTCACACAAATTATTCATAACAACTTAAAGGCCCACTGCACTACTGGTAACGACTTGCGCCCTCTATATAACAAACAATGCTTAATCGGTGACCATTGGTCCCCCATGATCCTCTTTTTCTTATGTTAACTGAGAGCTGATTTGATGAGAAAACCACCTGTCCAGTGACCTTGCAGAGCGGTATAATCCCTCCTGTAAACTACGGCAGATAAGCTTTAACCAATATTGTGGTAAGACGACATCGTGATACATTTTAAGGGTTATAACCTTATGAGCGCTTCTTTAGCCGTAGGGGTATAATTAGTAGTCTTCGTCAAGTCTTTCGTCTTCTTTGTGCATGGCTGATCGTCAACGAAACGGAGTTAATTCTTTTTCTACTCTGTTTGTTGCTACGGCAGGCAGCCAGTGAACACGAATTCGTTCAATCAAATTATAGAAATGCAAGTATCTCTTTAAACAAACACAACTTTGTTATTCCTGGCTCATTTTTTCTGATTGAGGTGTCATTTGAAAGGGCAAGAAATATTTTTTCTCTTTGATATTTAGATACCGCCGCCAAATGACTTTTTGGTACCCTCTCTTCAAATTGCTTTCAATCACTCATGCGTAAAATATGCATCATATGAGTTGAATCAAATGAAAGTAGAGGATCTACGCTTTGCAAATATGTTATTAATTACAATTTTGATTAAGTTATGATAAAACATCGATAATTCTCGGTCTCGTTTTTTCTGGGACGCACTGTATAATCATGATGAGAAGCAAACGATATTAGGTTACTTTTAAAACAAAATATTCAAAGCTGATTAAAATGCGGGTCGCTGAAAGAATATCAGTTTTATCTGCAATATAATACATGGTATTGAATTTCATTCAAAGAAGGAAAAAGATGTTGATATTTGTTTGAACTATGCACTTTTTACTTTGGAAAAGAATTTAAAGAGAAAAGAATAAAACAGAGACTTCTTCATATTTTGTTTTACCTCTTAAAGATACTATGTCCCTTTTGCAGCCAACATCGAATTCTGTATAGAACTTTGCAGGGATTATGAATATGTCATGTATGACCTATCTGCGAAAATCTGGGGAAAAAACGTGTAACAACATGATAATTTTACCTTTTTTTGGAGATGGGCCCCCTCCCCTCAAGGAAGGGGGGGCGGGGGTTCGATTTTTCAAATTTTCGAGGGCCAAAAATTAGTGCTCACTAATTTATTTGTTTGGCCCTCGAAAATTTGTAAAAATTGCACCCCTCCCCCCTCCTTGAGCGCCATGGGAGGGGGCTCATCTCCAAAAAAAGATTATCTTGTTGTTACACGTTTTTTTCCAAAGGGTGGCCCCCCCCCCCCTGGATCCGCCACTGCGACAACCATCCTCTAGGACAACAACCCCCAGACAACTATCCCAGGGGGTAGTTGTCTGGGTGTAGTTGTCTGGGGGAATTGTCCGGGGGTAGTTGTCCTAGGGGGTAGTTGTCCTAGAGGTTGGTTGCCCTACGGGGTAGTTGACTATCCGGGGGTGGATGACTAGGGGGCAGGTGTCCGGATACGCAAAAAATACATATAATACATGTTTGAGAGTGTATTATATATAGTAAATATGCAGTGCAGGCAGGTTAAGTCACAGTCTAATGAACGAGAATTGTCGAGTTCATTGTCCGTCTCATTGTGACATAACCAAGTGCAGTGCACATCAGGTGCCCGTTTCATAAAACTTTTTATCTAAATGCTTAATTTCTATGATAAATTTGCTCTCAGCCAATCAGATGCCATGATTTCAGTAGCTTATAACAGTAGCTTGTAACTTGTTACTGATATCAAGTTTAATGAAACAGGGCCCAGTGATGCACAAGCTAAAACATTGGGTCTACGATATAATAGGGACTTTTAGATTGAGTGGACGAGAACACGACGAACGCCGACTGATCATGCGTGTCAACGTACTTAACTGCCCATGTTGACTACAATTAGAAATCTTTTAGATTGCACTCGACGATATACAGCCATGCAGGAAGTAACACTATGAACATCACGGACAAAGAAAGATGACAAATATATAGTTCCTCATTCTACCCTCAACAAAAGAACATTCCTTCACTGCTATTAAATATGTAAAAATGTGTAGAACAGGTGAATATGCATGTGACACCCGTTCTACACATTTTTACATAATAGCAGGGAAGGGATGTTCCTTTGTCTACCTGAGGAACTGTATATTTTATGCGCACGCGGCATACTAGTACCTTGAGCATGTAAAGGCGCTATATAAATATCAATATGTATGTATGTATGTACTAGATTTAGGAAAATCAAGGGTGACGCATTCTCGATCGTCGACTGACACGACGTAACGCATGCGCAGTGCCTTAAAATGACGTCACACGTTGCAGTCAAAGCTGTCGACGTGCGAACAGGGCTCAAATTAATTTTTTGTCCACGGGGGCTCTTCCCCCCCCCCAAAAAAAGGGCCCCCCGTGAGCCTTCTCACGGGGGCTCTTTTAGTTCTGACGGGGCTCTTTTTTATACAAATATCCATTGAATTGGTACCTACGATACTCCTCAATTATTTGCTATTTCATCATTATCATTTCAATCAGCATTTTCCCTCTTACAAATTTACAAGCTACTGTTACTGGCCTGTGTATATAATATATACGCATACAACACTGATCTTTATGATGTCTTTAATGTGACATTTCTTCTTCTCCCCTTGCAAACGAGAAAGAAAACAAGGTCATTGAAAGGGATTAAGCGACAATAATGATTGTGATTCAAATTGATGCGAATATTAATTTTGTTTGAATAAGCACTGCTATTCACCCGAATCTTCTTTGTAAAAACAACTTTTCCAAATCTCATCCATGATTTCTGAGTTGAGACGTTCCATTCAATGTAAAATACTCATTATAGAATACACTTCTCCTAATCTGAAAGTGATCTTACAACACAGTGGCAGATTTGCATGGCTGAGATTTGTAAAAGTCGTTTTTAGAAAGAAGATTCTGGTGAAAAGCATTGCTTATTCAAATAAAAAATCCTTGCATCAATTTGAATCATAATGATCATTTTGTCGCATGATCCTTTTATTAAATAACCTTATTTTCTTTTTTTGTTTGCAGGGGGAGAAGAAGCTATGTCACGTTAAGAAATCAAAAAGATCAGTTGTATTACGCGTATATTATGACAACAAAACAAAATGTTGATTATCAGAATGTCATTTTGGAATACCTCTATACAAATACCACATTGTCTTTAGCCCGTATCAGTATTAGTATGATTCAATATAAAGCTATTAATCTTTATTTAATTCAGTAAAATGCTTTTCCTTAAAAATAGTTTTGCTATTTTTTTAGAGTTGAGACGCTGAGAAATGGTTTCAAATGTACATTACACGAACCCTGAACCATTGCAAAATGATGGTGGTTCTCTCTCTCTCTCTCTCTCTCTCTTTATTTTAATCATGCATTATCAACTACATATAAAGCAGCAACCAAAAACTTAGGGTTATCTGAGATAGGTGAAAGTAAGAGTTAAAAGAAAGTCATGCTAAAACGGCGCTTCACTTCCCCCCCCCCTAAAAAAAAAAAAATAGATTAGTAGTCCTCCTCTCCAGCATCTCTCCCCCCCCCCCCCCCGCTTTAATATCACATTTTCACTTGGAAGCCCAAGGGGGCCAGGAGGAGGGGGTTAAACCCCCTAACCCCCTAGATCTGCCCATGTTACCATATCATTCCACGACATCTTGGTCTTCCTCTTCTTCTCAATACGGACTTTTAGATTTGTGTGGACGTGGACGTGTTACGTCCTTTTAAGGCACTGGCAGCCCGGCCCCCCACTCAAAGGTCGGAATGACCGCATGCGTGTTGCCAAAATGTCCAGTAAAGGGGTACTTTTCGTGCGACAAAGTCCGGCCCGAGAATTGTAAAAAAAAGGGGTGTATTTGACTTTTCACCCGGAGATTTCTTTAAAAAGGGGGTGTTTTTCTTTTTTTCTCTCATCTCTTTGGACACCTGAGAAATTATTCCGAATTTAGGGGGGTAAAATGAGCATTTTTCCCGATTTAGGGGGGTCTCCAAGGCAGGAAAAGCCCGCGAAAAGCCCGCGAAAGGGGGGTTCGGAAATGTTGGCACTCCTCAGATAGGGGGTGCTTTCAAAAATAGGGTACGAGCATATGCGTACCCTAAATAACACTGAGTGGGGGGGCCGGGACTGGCAGCCACACGTCACGTCCTTTTAAGCACTGGCACTGCCTTAAAAGGAGGTCACACGTAGCAGTCCACGTTCTCATCGTGCCAATCTAAAAGTCCCTAATATCGATTTACTGGTCGAGTTTCATTATTTGCTGGTCATTTGAAATCACCAGAACGAAAAACTTCTCCATGACCATGTTTGTGCCCTTGCGCGATCGCATCCAGCTCCAGCAGACATGGCGCGGCAGCGTGCACACGTACCGCTACTAGGGGGTTTTCGTTTGTCACGTTGACATAGTCGACGTCTAATATGTGACGTCATTTCCGCGATCTGCGCATGCGTCGGGTCGTCTGGCGTCGTCAGGCCACATTTGCGAACCCGTTCATCGATGATTTGAGGTTCGTCAGAAAACTAGTGACCCGTCGTCAGAATGACGTCATCTTGCTACATCGCAGCGTAAATCAGAAAGTAAAAACAGAAAGAGAAATTGATAGAATGATTAAAAAACAAAGAATAACATAAGGAAAGACAGAAAAAAAGTGTGATAGAATGATAAAAACAAAGAATAACATAAGAGAAGATGATAGAAGGAAAAAACAAAGGCTAACATAAGGGAAGACAGAAAGAGAAGGTGAAAGAAGGGAAAAAACAAAGAATAACATAAGGAAAGACTGAAGAGAAAGTGTAAGAAGGAAAAAACAAAGAATAACATACGGAAAGACAGAAAGAGAAGGTGAAAGAAGGAAAAAACAAAAAATAACATAAGGAAAGACAGAAAGAGAAGGTAAAAGAAGGAAAAGAACAAAGAATAACATAAGGAAAGACAGAAAGAGAAGGTGAAAGAAGGAAAAAAACAAAGAATAACATAAGGAAAGACAGAAAGAGAAGGTGAAAGAAGGGAAAAACAAAGAATAACATAAGGAAAGACAGAAAGAGAAAGTGAAGGAAGGAAAAAACAAGGAATAACATAAGGAAAAACAGAAAGAAAAGGTGAAAGAAGGAAAAAACAAAGAATAACATAAGGAAAGACAGAAAGAGAAGGTGACAGAAGGAAAAAACAAAGAATAACATTAGAGAAGATGAAAGAAGGAAGAAACGAAAAATAACATAAGGAAAGACAGAAAGAGAAGATGAAAGAAGGAAAAAACAAAGAATAACATAAGGAAAGACAGAAAGAGAAGGTGAAAGAAGGAAAAACAAAGAATAACATAAGAAAAGACAGAAAGAGAAGGTGAAAGAAGGAAAAAACAAAGAATAACATAAGGAAAGACAGAAAGAGAAGGTGAAAGAAGGGAAAAAACAAAGAATAACATAAGGAAAGACTGAAGAGAAAGTGAAAGAAGGAAAAAACAAAGAATAACATAAGGAAAGACAGAAAGAGAAGGTGAAAGAAGGAAAAAACAAAAAATAACATAAGGAAAGACAGAAAGAGAAGGTGAAAGAAGGAAAAAACAAAGAATAACATAAGGAAAGACAGAAAGAGAAGGTGAAAGAAGGGAAAAAACAAAGAATAACATAAGGAAAGACTGAAGAGAAAGTGAAAGAAGGAAAAAACAAAGAATAACATAAGGAAAGACAGAAATAGAAGGTGAAAGAAGGAAAAAACAAAGAATAACATAAGGAAAGACAGAAAGAGAAGGTGAAAAAAGGAAAAATAAAGAATAACATATAAGGAAAGACTGAAGGGAAAGTGAAAGAAGAAAAAACAAAGAATAACATAAGGAAAGACAGAAAGAGAAGGTGAAAGAAGGAAAAATCAAAGAATAACGTAAGGAAATACAAAAAGAGAAAGTGATAGAATGATAAAAACAAAGAATAACTTAAGAGAAGATGATAGAAGGAAGAAACAAAGAATAATATGAGGAAAGATAGAAAGAAAAATGATAGAATGATAACAACAACAATAACATTAGGAAAGACAGAAAGAGAAAATGATAAAGAAGAGACAATGGAAAGATAGAAGAGAAGATGGAAGAAGGAAAAACAAAGAATATCATAAGAAAAATAGAGAGAGTATAATAGAATAATAAACGAAGAACAAAATAAGAAGTGAAAGAAGGAGAAAATGAATAAGCGCGTGCGGGCCATTACGTCATCGTGTAGAGAACGTGTGTCAACTTAAAACGAAAAGGGTTATAAGGTAGTGAACAGGACGGGTGTCTGACGTCAATTTGCATCGTTAGAGGACGTGAACGCCGTCCTCGTCCACACAAACGAAAAGCCCCTACTAACGGCGCAGTAGGCCTATAACCACTGATGACGGCAGCACTGCACTACGAGCTGAATCGGTAATAACTAGGCCTACTCATAAAACGAGAAATCTTGCACGCTAATCTAAGTTCCATTTAATTGGTTTAAGGTTTTAAAATTGAAACTCAATATTGTGTTAAAGTTATAACAGAAAAGATAATCTTTATTTTATAATTCCACGGGGGCGATTTTTAATTTTGCAATCGCCCCCGTGAGCAACCTGACGGGGGCGATTATGTAGCCCACGGGGGCGAATCGCCCACCGCCCCCGTGTATTTTGAGCGCTGCGTGCGAATCTAAAAGTCCCTACTGTCGGGAAATTGACACATGCACTCCCCCGTTCATAATAATTATGGTAAAAAGTAATGCGCGCACACGTGATCCATTTCGACACTTCTCATTACATTCTTGAATACATTTAAATTTTTTGATTACAAGTAGTTCATGAGAATCGCACCAAAGACGGCTTATGGACTCTCGATCATTATTAAAGGGAAATCCAACCTTAAAGGTATAGGTCATGCGACTGCATTGTGAAAGAAACGTTGTGAAATCGACCAGAAAAGGTTGATCATCTAGCATATATATATGTATTGGTGTGTATTGGTGTACTGCAATGTTCTGGAATCATCAAAATGATAAGAAATTTGGCCCAGTCTTGGTAAAGTTACAAGCACTGTACACAGAAAGATGTATATGGGACTACACGATATCTATCTAGTCCGGATAGATATAATAATTTACCAAATATATCAATTAGTAGGTGGTAGGCAATCGTTTCTTTATTTTGCAAGTATACCCCATCTGTCGCACCACAATCAGTATATAATTCAATGCATAATCTTTTTAACTTCTTAAACCAAATAATTTATCTTGTAATGAAAATATTAATTTATTCCAGTTCCAGTATAATTTATATCCAGTGCTCCAACCTATCCCAAATACGTTTAACATGAGTAGCATAGCAGATATATAACTGTTTCAATCTATTCATTACAATATGTACAATCTTCAACAGTATAGATCGTTCGTATATAATATGCGTTGCAAAATCTTAAACTGAAACCATCGTAAGCCCACATCAATGGTACAATCGAATCCAATGGAATTATGTTTCCAAACTCTTGTCATTCAGGTCGAAAATGCATTTTCATTTCAGAAAACTTTTACATACTCCTAATTGTCTTCCCTTAGGGTTGGGAAGAAATGTTATCATAATGCATGGGCAAGAGTGTACTATGAGCCATGAACGTTTCTTTCCGAAAAGGGTTCTTTGTTTTACCTGCCTGTTCCCGAAAATAATTGTTTCCCATATATATACTTTCAAATCTTGCAGTTCAGGCAAGAAAAATTACAAATGAGTATAATTATGGCATGAAATGATGAAAGTATGGTCCAAACTTTTCAGGCATTTCTCATCATTAATTTTGTCGAATATGAGAGCGTCATTTTGAAGAGCCACCCTCACCAGGGAACATTCTTTTGAATGATATTCTTCCACAATGCTTACAAAGAATGAAAACAAAAATAAGTTGCTCGACAAAGTTATAAAATATGGCCTACCTTAAACAAATGAGACAGTCACGTTATGTCACCGCGTTGCTTGTAAAAATGGGTCTCCTGCGGTTTTTGATGTTGGTAGAGGTGAAAATAAATGTAAGTGTTGCTGACCATATTATGCACAAAGCCAACCTCAACACCGATATTCTTGAATCCAAATATTCCAATTAACTGTTTCTACATAAACCATGAAATAACCACTGTATCAACATCTCAACTTCCGGTAAACCCGCGTGCCATTGTTTGAGTATTACGACTACCGGCACCATCTAATGCTCAACCGGAAGTAGTTAAGACATCGGAAGTAGAAATTACAGGTGATAAAAGTTATCTTTTTCTTTCACATTACAAGTTTATGGGCCAAAGTGCAATACAAACAGCCCGAATATTTCTATGTTGAGAAAATGATTAGAATTTGTTTTATTAGGACTGTAAAACTGATATAACATTTACAAACTGTTCTTTATACTCATGACTTATAATATCTTTACACGATAGCGTGATGGTTATCCACAGCCGATGGTGCCCACAAGGGACCAACGTTTTACAACAACGAAATTGTAAAAACACTGATTTTAATATGCATCAAAAGAACACATAAAGAGTAGCATATTTACCACCAGTATGAGAGGAATTCACAAGAAAATATAACTCTATAGTTTCGAGTTTCACAGCTGCATCCAGGCGCATACGCAGGGTCGAACCCCCCCCCCTTCAATTTGTTTTAAATAAAAATAAAAGAATAAAGAAAATAAAAATAATACAAAATTGTGCTAATGGGTGACCCAAAACAGGTGATCTTACCCCCCCCCCCCCCCCCCCCCCAACGAAACGAAATATCTTTTTCGGGACCAACAAAAAAATGATTTAGAAGCCTTCAAGTCAGGGCCTGCAGAACGGCGGGGCTCGAGCCCTCCCCCCCTCCCCCTCACTTTTTGAAAAAGTATGTTAAAGAGAAAAAGAAAGAAAGAGTGAAAGAAAGAATCAGTGACCTGCCACTGTCACAAATCAGGTATCAAAATATGCTCATCTGACTGTAATTAAATGGCTAAAAGTGAGCTTACGGGGACTCCGCCCCCTGAACTCTACCAAGTGCCCTAAGGCGGGCCCCTGGATGCTCATCTGACCGTAATTAAATACCTAAAACCTATGAGCTTCCGAGGGCTTTGCCCCTGGACGCCTTTCAACGGCATAAGGAATGCCGCTGGATGCTCATCTGACCGTAATTAAATACCTAAAACCCCCGAGCTGCCGGGGGTTCTGCCCCCGGGGATCCATCAAAGCCCTTACGCGGGCCCCTGGATGCTTATTTGACCGTAATTAAATGTCTAAAACCCCTGGGCTTCATGGGGCTCATCCTCCAGGACCCCCGCCAATTAGTGACCTGCCAGGGTCACAAATAAGGTATCAAAATGTGCACATCTTACCGTAATTTTAATGCCCTTAACCCTGAGTTTCCGGGGCTCCGCCCCCTGGACCCCATCAAGGGCCCTAAGGGACAGACTCCTGAATGCTCATCTGACCATAAATAATAAATAATAATAATAACGTTTTATTTACCCAGGTTAGCCACTTCAGTTATGAAACTGCTCTTCCAGCGGGCCCTGCATAACATAATTATGTTATTACCACCCTTCTGCAATCTAATATGCTGAGCGCATAGCTAGAAGGCAGCAGGTCCCATTGTTATAAGTCTTTGGTATGACTCGACCGGGGTTCGAACTCACGATCTCCCGTTCATGAGGCGGACGCTCTAACCACTGAGCCACCATGCCCGGTACGCCACTGCCCCTGAAATTTGAGCCCCCTGGAATGTTTGCACCCCCCCCCCCCCCCATCCCAAACTGCTTCACCAGCGCGCCTGCCTATAGTAGCGGATCCGAGACTCTCTTGTGAAGAGCATTAGCCCGAAAAACCTCATCAAAATGTTCAAGTGTGTTGAGGGCTAAAGTTGAGGCCAGCGGCGCTATAAGGATACAGGATGCCAGAGCAATCGAGATTTGTCAGGGTGGGGATTGGCATACGTGCCCCTGTTCGCTCTAGCAGTGGCGGATCCAGGGGGGGGGGGGCCGGGGGCCCGCCCCCCCCCCCCCTTGAGAAAAAAATCATGTAAAATCACGTGATTTTTACCTTTTTTTTGGGTTGGGCCCCCCCCCCCCCCCTGGCGCTCAAGGGGGGGGGGGGGTGCAAATTGAAATTTTTTTGAGGATCAAAAAAAAAAAAATGTGCTCACTACCCCCCCCCCCCCTCCCCCCCCTCCCCCCCCCCCCCCCCCCCCCCCCCCCCCCCCCACTGAGCGAATTTTTGGCCGGCGCGTTTTTCACATTTTCGGGAGCAAAAAAAAAAAAGGTTGGGCCCCCTCCCCTAAGAAATCCTGGATCCGCGCCTGCGCTCTAGACCAACTGCTTCGAAGCGTATCAAACCAATGTTATCACTGTGCGTTTCTTCTAAATATCCTGAGAGAGTTTTAATAGATCCTTTTCACGAACACAGATGTATAAATTGTAATACACTCCGCAGTTTACACGCTTGTTTGATGGATTCCAAAATGAAAGATAACAAACAGCCACGACGGCAAAGACTTTCGAAACTTAAGTCAGCGGTAATTTCAATCGTTATTGTGTTTAACCCATTGTAGTGGGGGCTGTTAGGGATATTTTGGTGCGGATTCTTCTAAAAGCACCAAATTTGGCCCAGAGGTAGATTATACCATACTATTACGATTTCTGCCGGACGCCAAGAAGGGCGCTCTCCGGGACTGCCATATTGGGCAAATCTACAATGGCCGCCAGTAAAAGGTCATAAGCGCTTGTATGATAATAGTTTATATATTTATAGGATTTTGGGGTCAGAAAATCTGATTACAATGTTCTTTCGTTGATTTGAGGTCTCCTTGGGGTTGCTATACTGGTCATATTGGTCAAATCCAAAATGGCCGCCATCTGAGTTACAGGTCAAGTGTAGTTATGAAAGGAAATGGGCTAGTATGATAAAAGTTTATATATTCATGGGGTTTTCTGGGTCAGAGAATCTGATTATGATGTTCTTTCATCGATTTTAGGTCTCTTTGGGGCTGCCATACTGGTCATATTGGTCAAATCCAAAATGGCTGCCATCTGATAGTTACAGGTCATGTGTAGTTTCGAAAGGAAATGGGCTAGTATGATAAAAGTTTATATATAATTAAGGGGGTTTTGGGGGTCAGAGAATCTGATTATGTTGTGCTTGTATCGATTTGAGGTCTCCTTGGGGCTGTCAGTCTGGTCATATTGGCCCAATAAAAAAATGGCCGCCATCCGAGTTAAAGGTCAAGCGTAGTTTCAAAAGGAAAAGGACCAGTATAATAAAAGTGGATGAATTCATGGGGTTTCCGGGGTCGGATAATCTGATTATGATGTTCTTTTATCAATAAGCGAGTTCGTAATTGCACACTTTTACAAAGGTCACATGAACATAAAGAGAGCTGAGAGAGGAACTGTAATTTGTTTGTGTGCTGGCCTTTCCTTTGTGAATGATCACATCTGACACGTCCGATCACCGAAAATCATTTCTAAACGTCGGAATTGGTTCTTTATAGTAAACTTTACTTGGAATCTGCTCATCGGTAAAGTATTATCGGCATTATCGTGATCCAATTCCCCAGGGACTCGGATTCCACGAACACTTTTTACTCTGAAAAAACATTTCCTAACTTCCAAAATTGTATCCACCAAAGCGCGCGTTTAATGAATTATTACTTTATTTAGTCAAGCCAATTTATCTAGTAGGCCTATTAAAGTCAATCACTATTTAAAATAAAGCAAACTATAATTTAAATTTATTTAGTCAAGCATTGATTAGGCTGAATAAATGAATATTATATTTATTAATTTCACATTGCCTTTAACGATTATTGAAGACGAAATATAACTTTCATTAAATTTTGTTTTAAATGATATTACTGATTTATTTAGTCAAGCCAATTTATCTAGTAGGCCTATTAAGAGAAACACTATAAAACTGTCTATATATTCTTCGTGGTGCGAGTCCCCTTTGCGTGTTAAGATCGTCAAATTTCCAATAGGAGGGGACTTACACAGTGGCGGATCCAGCCGGCAAGAGGGGGGGGGCCTAATTCGTGAGAAAATATTTAGCGACGACTCAGCCAGCCGGTGAATTAGCAATTTTTTAAAAAAATGTATTTATTTATTATCATTATTATTATCATTATTATCATTGCCAGTGGGGGGGGGGGGCCTGTCGAACACTCTTGTATACTTTATGTGATTCCTGACTGAACTAAAGGTTTATAATTATGATTGCAGCATGAGCTAAGTCCAGCATTTTGTGTGCCAAATATCTTAAAAAGAGAGTGCAATCGCCGAAATTTATTGTATGGTATGTTTATTGATAACGTAGACATTTTAAGTTTCTCTTCAAATTCTGCGATTTAGTAAGCGATAATATAAGTAGTCGTAATAGTAGCGTTTCAAAGTTTCAAAATTCAATCAAAATTGTCTAGGTTAGTGCAAATATCAAAATACTTCTTTGTTATTCAATGATTATTTTAATGATTCTTAATAATTAATTTTATGTAATAGATCATTGAGTTTTAAATGGGGCCAAACTTGACTAGTTACATAACAATGTAAGAGAGATTGTTTTTAAGGATAATACAGTTTAAGCTGTCCGGGTTTATGAAGATAATGCTTCAAAACAAATAGACCAAGCTGTTTATTTCTTTATTCATGGTCTGTTTCTACTGTTTATCTATTTTCATTGCCAACCCTCGAAAACGAATTTATTATGCATTTCACAGAGAAAAGTGTGCATAGAAGAACTATATATATATATATATATCTATATATATATTTATGTAAACATGTATATACGAATTATTTATTGGGCTTATTTTGCTTTCCAATAGATCCGTACAATATGGCACAGCTTTAGGGGCCTGGCAGAGCCCCAGGATGCTCTCGAGTTTATTTGACTTTCAAGAGAAAGTGTCTCTTAGATATAAAGAGCAATTATTTCTTAAATGAAGTGAAAGGACTCTTGAAAATAAAATAGCCCTTTCATTTCATTTTAGAAATAAACTCTAATCCATCCCTTGATATTTAAATTGCACTGCTCCTACTGTGTGCTATTTTCACACTCTCCCTGATCTATAAAAGGTGCTTTCATTATTTGGTCATCAACAGCTGAAGCAAAAATGCTAGGCCACGAACTTTTTGAAGCGTGACCAGATTCAAAGTATGCTTAAATGGGGGCATTAATGTATGTAGAAAAAACAGGATTAAGATCCCATGCAACGCTTCGAAATGTAAAGAAGAATGAGAAAAATAAAGTTAAGATTCGACCTTTATGTCTCGACGTTGCTTAATGCATTTCTTATTGGTAATCGGTATTATCTCCCATCTAAGAGTGATTATAGACGTTATTTATATGGATAATAAAGATAAAGCTGTCCGGTTCTTTGAATATAATGCTTCAAAACAAATCGAACAAGCTGTTTATTTCTTTATTCATGGCCTGTTTTAACTGTTTTATCTATTTTCCTTGCCAACCCTCGAAAACGAATTTATTATGCATTTCACAAAGGAAAGTTTGCATTGTTTGTTTGTTTGTTTGTTTTTATTTCCGAAATCCATATATACATACAAGTTTTAAAAAACATACATATAAAACACATTTCAAACGATAAGAAAGTAAGTAAATGTGTAAAGTATAGACAAACGGTTGGATAGCCCATTTCAGAACCATTTTCAAAATGGTCCTGTTCTTCCATGGGGTCCAAAAGCAAAAATCATATTAATTTACATACAATATCAATTTTTATAAAAATCAAAGTAATTTACCAATACACTACCCCCCCCACCCCCCCCCCCTTATCGTTCTCCCTAACCTCACCACCCCGCCACCCTCTCGATACTGCCAACCCCTCCCGATACCCCTTTCCAAGTCCTCCAGTATATATTATCTCTGTCATAACATTTTAAACTAAACTTTGTATTTCTTTATTAAATATAGCCAAACTTCTTGATTGTCGAATGTGCATAGACAATCCATTATACAATTTACTTCCGCGATACAGAAACATACGCTTACAATTCTGTGTTTTCGGTTTAGGCTAAACTAAATTCGTACTTCTAAGGGCATAGTTAGTAGTCTTAACAATGAACTTCTCTTTCAAATATACAGGTGCCAACTCGTGAAATATTTTATACATCAAAGTATAACTGTGCCTAACTTGTCTCTTTTCTAACATTTCCCAATTTAAAATATTATGAATTTCACTGATTGGTTTATGTTCAGATAATTTATATTTAAGAATAATTCTACCTGCCCTGTTCTGTAATTTTTGTAACACGTCTACTTGAGACTTAGTGCCCGAATGCCATAACACGTCACCATAATCAAAATGTGGCATTATTGCGGCATTATATACAAGTTTTAACCCAGTCTCATTAACATAGTTACGCAACCTTCCTAAGAAACTAATCATTTTTCCAACCTTTTTACATAATTCATCGGTGTGTACATTCCATTTTAGTTCACAATCAATAAAATACCTAGATATTTAAATTTGTCAACTTGAACAATATCATTATCATTAATTTTTAAGTTCAACCTACTGTTTCTGTTCAACATATATTTAGTGCCTATCAGCATACTAACAGTCTTAGTACAATTTATTTTCAACTTATTACAATTCATCCAAGAATATAACTTATGCAATTCAATATTCAAAACATTTTCAATATTACAAGGGTCTTTATCTGAATAATATATAACGGTATCATCTGACTAAAGGTGAACCGAACATTTTTCAAAACAAGAGGGCATATCATTAATAAATATAAGAAATAGTATGGGGCCGAGAATAGATCCCTGGGGTACCCCGTGTGTAAGGGGTAGTTCTGACGACAGCGTATTATTAATTGAAGTTATTATGCGTCTACCATTTAAATAGCTTCTAAACCAATTCAAAGATGAACCCTGTAGACCAACGCCAGAGGTTAATTTTGCCAGAAGAATTCCGTGGTTTACTAAGTCGAAAGCCTTTTGAAGATCCACAAAAACAGTGCCTGTGTACATGCCTTAATTTGTCCAGTGACATGAGCCAATCATCCGTAACTTTTATAAGTGTAGTGGTCGTCGAATGATTAGACCTAAACCCCGATTGTTGTTTGGCCAACAAATTATTGTTCGACAAGAAACGGGTGAGTTGCCGCTGCACAACTCTTTCTAAAAGCTTCGACACACAAGGTAAAAGAGAAATAGGTCTATAATGATCAGGATTAGCTTTATCTCCCTTCTTAAATAATGGAATTATCTTGCCTATTTTCCACCTAGTTGGAACCACACCTTCACTAATTGACCTATTTATTAGGTATGTGATGCTCCGAACGATTTCGGGCCCACACAGTTTCAAAACAAAGGTACTAATCCCGTCAACACCAGTAGACTTCTTATTTTTCAAAGCAAAAATTTCTTTAAGAACATCAGCTATATCAACAGGGGTTAATTCAAAAGAATTCTCATAGCATACAGGCCTTTCTTCTAAAATAGGAACATATTCATTTGTACATATACTAGCAGCTACATTGGCAAAGTGTTTATCAAATTCGTTTGCAATTTTATCATTTTTACTATTCATACTATTAAAAGAATCTGTCGATTTATTAGGCAATAATAACTTTAAAATTTCCCAAGAATTGTTACGACTATGCCAGTCACGTATTTTATCAGAATAATATAGTTTCTTTGCCTTTTTAATTTCATATGTAACTGTATTCCTCATCTTTCTATAACTTTTCCAATCATCTTCATTTCTAGTTACTTTTGCTTTCTTCTTCATTTTATCACGTTGTTTCAGCAAATCAAAAATAGAATCATTAAGCCATGGAGAGTGTTTTTGCTTCACCCTTTTAGTCTTAATTGGCATATGTTTATCTACAATACGCATTACACATTTTTCCCATTTATCGACAGCTTCATCAATAGTATGACTAGTTTCTACCTCTGTCCAATTCTGTAATCTGATATCGGTTTTAAATGAATCAAGATTAACACCTCTTGATTTCCGAAAAGTGATTAAGTTTGCATGAGTGCACGTGTTGTTTGAATTCTGAACCTTCCAAGATAAAAAACTCAACGAGTGATCGCTGAAACCAATATCTATAACACCCCAAGAATCTACATTTTCTGGCTGATTGCACAACATGTGATCAAGAAGAGAGCTTGAATCTGACGTAACACGTGTACATTCCATAGTATTAATTTGATGCAGGTCATGTATATCATTTAATTGACAATATTTTTTACATTCAGAACTTAGAGGCTCATGTAAAATATTCAAATTTATATCACCCATCAAAACAACAGATGAACGATTTTCTTCTAAAAAGTAAGCATATCTTCATAAGTTGATAAGACTTCACATTTTGAATATCGATGCATATCGATGAAACATATGGGCACAGGCCAAGATTTATAGCCACTCAAGTGTGAATTTGGCGCATCTTTCGTCATCTTCTTCAACCAGGAAATCGACTTCAGTGTAGCCTTAGGACAGGATGGTGACATAAAATCGATAAAAGAACATCATGATCAGATTATCCGACCCCGGAAACCCCATGAATTTATCAACTTTTAGCATACTGGTCTTTTTCCTTTTGGAACTACGCTTGACCTTTAACTGGGATGGCGGCCATTTTTTATTTGGCCAATATGGCCAGCATGACAGCCCTAAGGAGACCTGTAATTGATACAAGCAATATCATAATCAGATTCTCTGACCCCGAAAACCCCCTTACTATATAAGCTTTTATGATACTATCCCTTTTCCTTTTGGAACTACACTTGACCTTTTACTCAAAGGTGGCAGCCATTGTAGATTTGACCAATATGACCAGCAGGACAGCCCCAAGGAGACCTTAAATCGATGAAAGAACATCATAATCAGATTCTCTGACCCCGAAAACTCCATAAACTGTTATCATACTAGCCCATTTCCTTTCGTTACTACACTTGACATGTAACTCAGATGGCGGCTATTTTGGATTTGACCAATATTATCAGTATGACCCGAGGAGATCTCAAATCGATGAAAGAACATCATAATCAGATTCTCTGACCCCGAAAACCCCCATAAATATATAAACTTTTATCATACTAGCCCATTTCCTTTAGTAACTACACTTGACCTGTAACTATCAGATGGCGGCCATTTTGGATTTGACCAATATGGCCAGTATGGCAGCCCCAAGGAGACCTCAAATCGATGAAAGAACATCATAATCAGATTCTCTGACCCCCAAAATCCCATAAATATATAAACTATTATCATACAAGCGCTTTTCCTTTTGGAACTACGCTTGACCTTTAACTCAGATGGCGGCCATTTTGGATTTGCCCAATATGGCATACCCAGAGGGCGCCCTTCTTGGCGTCCGGCAGAAATCTTAAAAGTACGGTATAATCATAGAGATATATACTACTAACACTTAAGTATATATATCTCTATGGGTATAATCTACCTCTGGGCCAAATTTGGTGCTTTTAGAAGAATCTGCACCAAACAACCCCTATTTAGCCCTAACAGCCCCCACTATTGAAACCTTACTCGGATTACGTAACGTTTAATGAGTGATGAACACGGATATTGAAATTGCCTCATGTTGTTTTTTTTTAAAGTTTTTTTGATAATGTTAAAGTATGACCAAAACATGAGATGAAAGCCGTTTTCCTCCACTGTGTTGATTAGACACGTCTTGCTTCGTCTGACTTCTGATCTTCCTTTTGTACTGAATCAAGGCTTCGCAGGTTTGGTTTTCTTCGCATGAGTATTACGATCAACAAGATGAGACCGCATGATGCCATTGAAGTCGCCCCAAGAAACACGAATAGGAGCTCGATGTTACCGGTTTGATCTCGGACGAAACCTATGTAAAATTAGACAAGGACAAGAGAAAACAAACTTATGTAAGGTCTTTGGAACAACAGCTACGATGTCATCACGGATACAGGAAATAGAAAAAGAAAACCCCGGGACAGCGCTAGAAAACTTCTATTCCTGAAAGTGTAGGTCTATATACCCTAGTCAACTCACTATAGGAACTACCGTCACAAACTGTCAGTCATGACGAAAACAATTGAACCAAAATTGCGTTCATAACCTGTATGGACGACTATCCGAGGGATAATCACTCTAAGAAAACGTGTCCGGGTTTGCATCCGAAAGAATATCTCCCCACTCCCGGACAACGATCTGCTAGGGCATTTACCGCCAGGAAAATAATCCCCGGACTTACACCCAAAGGACAAATACTACCCTTGGGTACAGGGAGGTATTCGTTCGAGGTGAAAGCTGTCGGGGAGGGGCAGATATTCCGATGTAGGTGTTGTTGTACGGAGTGGTATTCGAAGAGGTAGCTATCATGCCGGACTCGACTTGGACCGATGTCGGAATACAATGCTGCATAATTTTCTTACCCTACGTACCCAAAGTATCCAAACCAAGTCATTGTTTTATTTGGATGCGATTTATCCTATCCGATATAGTCGGCATTGAACAAAGGATATAATTTCTGTGTCATATTTGAAACGTATTGACTGAGTATTGATACCTGCAATGTAACCCGACCCGATGTATCCAATGCCGACGATCAGGTAGAAGACACTGCACGCATCAGGGAAGTTCTTGCTCTGTACAACCTCAGACAACACGGCTTCAATGGTCACGTTATGGCCGAATAATCCGAAGCCGATAAGGAAGGACATTACCATCAGGTAACTGTACGATGAGTAGAGTATCTGGAGGAAGAACACGACAGTCTGCAACGCCTGGTTCCACAGCAAGTACAGCGGACTCCATTCCGGGCGATAGCGAAGACCAATGGACATAAGGATGGACGAAACAATGCCGCCAACGGCTCCGGATGTTGTGAGATAGGTTCCGCGGGCGATGTCGATTCCGTGCTCGACCGCGTAGAGAACGACGAAAAGAACCCATCCACCTGTCACCAAGAAGGACAAGAGAGTACTTGGAATAAGGAGGATCGAAAATAGCGGCTCCTTAATCAAGACATCGAAATGGAAAATGGAAAGGCAAGATGATATAATCGACCCTTCAACCATACGAATGTCCTCGCTAGAGCTTTTGGAATTGTGCGAAAGCTGCCGTGCTTTATCTGTTCTACCCGTGTAAAGTGAAGTGTCTTCTGCAGACTGCGGACATCGTGCAATCTCTGTATCACAAATGGGTGCAGTATTCGCCTCTGAAGACAACACAGGTCCGTCACGCTGGATCATAGACTCATTTTCTCCTGTTAGCCTCCGCCCATTGACCATCGTCGAATGCCCATCTCCTTGAGTATCTTCATCATCTGGACATGCATCACTCGTCATATCTTTGGCGGATGGTATTTGAACATATTCTTGAGTTTCACACGCTTTCACTAGCATGAATGGATCAAGCTCTCTCTTTTCCTCCGGACTCTTACCACCTGGACGGGTTCTTGGAACTTTTAGCACCAGCCCAATCGGAATCATGTTCAGAACCAGCGCCCCCACTACCATCAGCGTGCCGCTCAATCCATATTGCTCTAAGAGCTTCTCTGTGATCGGGGGCAAGACAACGGCACCAAAAGGAATACCAAGAACGGAGATGCAGCTCGCAAAAGGGAATTCTTCCTGGTAGTAGTCGTGTAGGAGCACAAGTGCTTGAAGATTTACCACCGAGCAACATAATCCTGCAAGCAAATAAAAGTTCAATATTGTGACACAGGGACAGAGGATTTCTTATGCTACGGTCACAAAGGTTCGAACGAACGATAATTTCGTACGAATGTCCCTGTTTTTCCATTGTCTTCCCGAATTTAGTGTCTGAAAATCGTTCGTACGGCGTTCGTAGCAGTTCGTAATGGCATTTGTGACCGAGGCTTTACATCCTGCAAATCCTACTTTGTATATCATACTTGCGGTCATCATGATCAAGGATGAACACAAGTCCCCATGCATTATAGGTCCTAATAAGTACTTACATTCCATATTCAATTTGATTATCGTTTAGAATATACTTTTTTTTAAGTCATTGTAGCCAAAAAATTATGTTTAAAAGCTGTTTGTATTCGGTGAGATTTTATCCCGTCATTGCTTCTATCAAACCCTTTGGATTATCAAGAAGATCATGATCAAATAATTACAATTTTCATTCAGGTCAAACATGATGCGAATATATACATTAGTTTTGCCCCCCTTAGACTGTAATTTTGCAATGATGCACCTCAAAGCTGTTCTTTTGCTATGAAAACGCATCCTTGGGCTGTTATTTTGCAATAAAAAAATGCATCTTTAGTTTAATCAGCGCAATATTGTAGCACAGATTTTTAAAGTAAAAATGTACGGTAAGTGGGCGTGCAAAATGACTTGGCTGATTACCTACCTACGAACATGAAGAGAAGTCCCAGGAAAACAAGATTTCGGGTGAATGCTGTTGCAATCAGAGCACATCCTCCCGCCAGTCCGGACAGAGTTGTTAGCATACGAGGACGAGGAAGTTGGTGTATGAGTATCTTCGCGATCGGGGCTTTGAGGGGGTGAGAAAACAAAATAAAGAAAAAACGCGAAATGAATTAAATGGCTATCCAAAATGGCTTGATGAAAATAGTCATGATGATAGTGGCCACCCAATTTTTGTGTAGAGGTGACGTGGTCTAGTGGTTCACATGGTTCACGGTTCGAGTCCCGCTGCGGCACCAATGTCCTTTGGCAACTGGCAAGGTACTCCACCCAGGTGAAGTAAATCGGTACCCAGTAGGAAAGTATTCCTTGAATAATTTGCGCTTTCTTATGGCAGCTCAGCAACAGCCAGTGTAGAGTATATAGCTGCGCTTTATAAATGGACCTATTACTATGAATATTATTATTATTATTATTATTATTATTATCATTATTATTATTATTATGTCATTATTGGTTTATTCCCATGCTTTTGTAACGTCATAATAGTGAAAAATTAAAATCACAGCATAAAGCAATTTTCAATTGGCCGCAACAAACTTTATTCTTATAAAGGATTATTATATGCAAGATTATTCCAACATTCCATGGCGACTCCAGTCTCCGGACTGTGAACCACAAGGTACGGGATTCGAATCTCTGTGGCAGCACTAATGTCCGTTGGCAAGGCATTAGTCTACATTTTGTCACACTTCACCCAGGTGAGGTCAATGGGTACCCAGCAAGAACTATTTCCTAAAAAAGCTCGAGCGCTGTAATGGCAGCCGTGCTAATATAACACCAGGGTGATAATAATGTAGCGTTTGGAGTGACAATGTGCCTGACATGAGCGCTATACAAGACTCCACTTTTATCATTATTATATAGAAGTACTTTCATTTCTATTATAATTATTATGATTATTGTTATTATTATCATGACTGTTATTATCATTACTATTATTATTATTATTATAGTGGATAATGCTTTACCGTATGGCAAGCCGTTTGATCACTTAATCCTATATTTCGTGATACAAAACATAATTATAATTCATAATATCAAGATTCAAGAAATGATTCCCCGTTGTTAATAAATGAAAAATGTTGATATCAAGAATTGTAATGTTTGATATCACGACATTATGTTAAATTGGCTTGCCATACTACCGGCTCTTTCATGTAAATAGGCAAAATAATACCCAAAGCATTGATGAAAAGAATTCAACAAAATCATTATTCTCGATCAATCTCAAATGGGGATCAATTAAACTACAAGAAAATACACCTTTGACAATAAAAACACATTCATTCAAAGATTTCCCTCCACGCAGTCATGTTCCCTGATCAGGTATCATCCCTCCCACCCACCTCTCTACCCCCCCCCCCCCCATCCCCGCGTCAACGACGAGAGGTCAGCATTCATTTTTTTCAAAAAGAAAATTTAGGGGGGGGGTTAACCCCCAAAACACCCCCCCCCCCCCCTCCCCCTGCGTACTCGCCTGGTCATGCTATATACATGTATGTTATCAGCCTCATTAGCAATTAGACTTGTCAACCATGTGCAACGTACGTGTACCAACTACGGGTCGTGAGGTCATGGTGACGAAACGTGCAGGTTTCCATTCACATACAATGATGCACGGCGGTGATGTGTCTGATCTACTTTAGAAAAGTATGTGGCATTTGGCCCCGCATACTATTACCATACTTATGTCTGGGTTTTTTACCGAACGTCACCATTATATTTTCCAGCAACATGCCTTTTTATAGAATTTGTAGTGATAAACAGTGATAAAATAGAGTGATATTACTTAACAGTAGTCCCGCGCCATGATGTCAAATTGGTTTTGATAAAAGCAGAAAATAATAGAAACAAATTAGTGAGAGTTTGAGCAAAAACTGATTAGAAATAGGAAAATAGTGAAACTTTAATTAGCAACACTGGCGTATATTATCATGCGAGCTCTTCTCCAATTTGCTCTGCACAAAAAATTTCATAAACCTTTATTTTCTTTTTAATGACAGAATAGATTCTCTTACGTGTAGGGGTTGTATACAAACACAATTGCCATAATTATATTTAGGTGAATAATGAATATACCATCGAAAATGGGAGGGGAGCTCGCAAGATACGATATACATAGTTGCTAATCTGTGTGTGATTGATTGACTGCACCTTCAACAATTCATAATTTTCTTATTTTTAATCGGTTTTTCCTCACACCTTCAATGGCATGTTTTTCTCATTTTCTGCTTCTATAAGAGGAGGTAAGGGGAGAGGGGGTAAGAGGACACTCTTTTTTTTTTTTGGTCTCTAAATTTGAAAATTTGACATTTTGCTCCGTTGGGGGGGGGGGGGGGGTAAGGTCACCTTTTTAGTGAGGGTAGTGAGCACATTTTTTTTTTTTTTGATCCTTAAACAAATTTCAATTTGCACCCCCCCACCCCCTTGAGCGCCAGGGGGGGGGGGGGGGCCAACCCCCAAAAAAGGTAAAAATCACGTGATTTTACATGATTTTTTTCTCAAGGGGGGGGGGGGGGGGCCCGGCCCCCCCCCCTGGATCCGCCACTGCCATGGGGAGCATTCCAGCCAGGCGTGAGACTTGACCCAGGTCGGGTTTAGATGAATTAATAGAATATGACCCTTATAATTATAGTACCTTACCATGCAATCTACTATCACCACTCCTTCTACTAGTACTAGACCTATGTATAACTTCCTCTTCTATCCCTCCTTCATTTTCCTCTCACCTCACTTCCATAAAAAAAACAAAGCATATTCTTACATCCTAGGTACATCGTTGCCAAGGAGAGTGATGTGATGAGACCGATGATGGCGTTCGAAGTCTGCAGCTGTTCTTCCAATTCGGGGACGAGCACGCCGAATGACTTGGCAAGACCAATCTCCATGCAGAAGAAGGTGAACCGAGCGGCAAGGATGATTCTGGCACCCGGCTTAGCCATTGTTGTAGCTTTTGTGCTTATGACGACATCGACATTCAGCAGTAGATCAGATCAAATGGTCATTTACCGGCTGAATGATTCGTGAGCATTGCGGTACGGTTCCAACGTATACCTGTTCAAAAGGCAAACATAAGAAACGGCGTCAATATAGAATGTAATCGTATTATGCAGAAACGAGTTACATGCCGATGCCGTAGGGGCGGGGTAGACAAATGGAGGTGTTGAGTCATCTTCAAGATTGGGGGGAGGGGGGGGGGGGGCACATGAGTCGTAATTACACGGTCATCATATATATTTTCAAAATAATACAAGGCTACTACTATACGCACCCCGTATCGACGCCCCTGGCCCTAATATCTTAATCAGACAACTGGAAATGATCGCGAACTTATTTAACCCTCTCTGACTCTTTACTATTCTACAACTTGCAAACAAAAGAATATTTCCTTGTTGAATTCAATAATTTGTTTTGGTAATCGCGTGGTAACAAAGCATGTTCCAAAGTACATTTTCATCAATGTGCAGGGAAAGGGTATCATGCATTTTCACGATATACATTAATCGTTCCGATTCGACTACTGCTTTGGCATAGGTCTACGCCTATAGCTCGTTCAGTATTTCCTTCCACTGACATCCAATATCCTGTAAATGATTACAAGACTTTATTGCCGTGTGGTTTACACCCAGCACATTTGTTATCAACACGGTCTAATAAACATGTCATCTACTTATCATTTAGTCTAATGACCCTTTAGGCTAATTATTATTTGGCCAAATTTCCATTTGGTCTAATCTCCAATAAATCAAATACCCATTTGGTCTATTGCTTATTAGTCTAAGTTCCTGTCGGTCTAATTCCCAGTTTGTCTAATGCCCAATAATGTGTCTACTATAATCATTTTAAAGATAAACTTGAGTACTGGTAATGCGATTGCATTGTGAAAGAAAAGGTGTGGAATGGATCAGAAAAGTTGATCATATAGCATGTAAGTAATGGTGTGTAATGCAAGGTTCTAGAGTCATCAAAATCATCATAAATTTGGCAGAGTCTTGGTAAAGTAACAATCACTTACACAGATAGATGTATATGGGACAACACACATGGTGTCGGGGCTAGTACTACCCTGATTTCCTTATCTTTCTATGCTCATTACTCAGCCAGTATACATTTTCTTCCAAAATTGTTTGGCACATGAAATTTATTTGTAATCTTGAACATTCAGTGTAAGTTTCGTTAGATTATGTGAGAATTCATTTTCTTTTTTTACCAGAACTCAAGTTTATCTTGAATCATAAACAATAATAATCATCGATTGATTTGATTTTGATTTGATTTGATTTGATTTCTGCATTTTTTCCATATAAAATATAACTGAATAACAAAGAACATATAAATGTAAGTTATAATACAACATAAACAAACAATAATTTCTTCATGTCAAAATGTTTTTTTACATAATATATGTACATATGATAACGAAACTTACTATTTCCATAACATATAATCATAAATTCAAAGTATTATCCGAACTTTTCTATTGGAAAAGTGCAGGAGACCGCAATCATAAGCAAAGCTTGACAAGGATGGCGGCCTCAAAAAAAACAAAAAACAAAACAAAAAACAAAAAAACAAAAAAAAAAACCTTAAAATTAAAGTGTTCAAATGATCGTTGTGTATGAGTTTGTGAGTGTGTTGTGCAAGTGTATATATACATTGTGTGTGTGTGTGTGTGTGTGTGGGTGTGTGCGTGTGTGTGTGTGTCTGTGTGAGTGTGTGTGTGTGCGTGTGTGTGTGTGCATGTGCACGCGAGCGTGCTTGTTTGTATGTGTTTGTAACGAATAGTGGAAGTGCACGTAGCTCTATGTGGTATAGTGGATTGGAAACAAATATATCCTTTACAATAAAGGAAACTAAGATTAATAATTAGACCTTGCATGTCTCGGACATGTTTGCCGCATGTCAACTAATTAATGCCAAACCCAAACACATTTTACACTGGACACCTTATTAGTTAGGGGAAAAGAAGCCAAGGAAGACTAAGAAAAAGAGAGCTGAAGGCCGTATGACTATTAAACAATCGACTAGTTCAGCGCCCAGAGTACATAGAACCAGATGGAGAACCCTTGACTCGTCTCAGGCGCCAGGCCAGGGGAGTGAGTGAACTGTAATCAACAGACCGGTTTATTAAAGGTAAAGACCAGTATTGGAAACGCCCCAATTTCAAAAAATGAAATGGAAGCTCTCATTACCAATCATGTGAAAGAATATGTTTTGACTAATACACGATGATAAAAAATTTGCCGGGAAACCGCCTACTAATTCATATATTTGGTAAATTTGTTTCTCTCATGGTCTGTGAGAGATATAGGGTAGTCCCATATACATCTTTCTGTGTATAGTGCTTGTAACTTTACGAAGAATGGGCCAAATTTCTTATCATTTTGATGATTCCAGAACCTTGCAGATGCTAGATGCTAGCACCTTTTCTGATCGATTCCACAACGTTTCTTTCACAATGCAATCGCATGACCATAACTGGTCTTTACCTTTAACATATTCAAACTATGGAGGTTTCTTTCCTGGGGTCCTAGTGACGAGTTAATGGCTATAGTGCCCTTTGGTAAGGCATTAATCCTCATTACCAGGTCCCTCGGAGAGGACCTAAAGCCGTCGGACGTCTGGTTGCTTACTTACAAGCATGTATGCTTTCTTAGCAGTCAGGTAAAACCATACCAGTGGCAGTAGAGTTGTCTATTATCTCTAATCACAAACAGTATATATATTCAGCAAAATTCTGCAAAATGTGCAGATTATAAAGAATACAGTAGTTGTTTATGCGGATAGCTGAATATATATACTGTTTGTGATTAGAGATCATAGGCCTAGACACATCTGTGTTTGACGGTGGCAAAGATATTTTAGAAGATAGATATATACATGCATTAAACTGTAATCTTATGAGATAACAGGTATTACTCATTTACTGGCATACTATTATAATACATTCAGTGTGTAATAGTACAATGCTTATGATCTTTATTAAATACAACAAATCGTCTCGTAACTGACTCGTGATTTTGTCTGCGTGTAGATGAAAATTGTCGTCCATGAACAGCTTAACTTTGTTATGCTACATTTTATTGTCATATTATCGTCGCCTTAATATCGAT
Organism: Strongylocentrotus purpuratus; assembly: GCF_000002235.5. Taxonomy (NCBI): domain Eukaryota; kingdom Metazoa; phylum Echinodermata; class Echinoidea; order Camarodonta; family Strongylocentrotidae; genus Strongylocentrotus; species Strongylocentrotus purpuratus. The sequence goes on from NW_022145596.1 coordinate 15,145,686, forward strand.
CAGAAAAAAGAGGTAATTTTCGCCATGGCATTGGTCCTTTCTTTAGACTCCGTCTGTCTTCACCAAATCCTTCTCGCCCTACATAAGAGATAGTCAAAAGACAAAATATGCTTTTATAACTCTTCCAAGCTGGCAATTTTTTTGTGTCTACTTAATCACATTCACTACTATGTTTAATCTTCATTATGAAACACATTTTCTCCTCCATTTTATAATTATTACATTAATTTTGTTCTTACAACGGAAATGACTGATAGTACACTCCATGGTCGGCTTAATCATCGAGAATCAATAATATTTAGCCACGAGAGTATGTAATAATAACAATAATAATAATAATTGATTCTTATTGAGCGCTACTACAGACAAACTGATCAGAGCGCTATTCAACAGAAAAGAGACATACAAATCATAACAATTAAACAAGGAACAGTAATTAAGATATTATGAACAAAAAGAAAATTTAGCTACTCAAAATGTACATTATGGATTCAAGATGGAAAGAGTTGGGTTTTAAGTTTCTTTTTGAAAGTGTCTTCTGTACTACATAGGCGGAGGTGTTGTGGTAGAGTGTTCCAGGTGGATGGTCCAGCATAAGAGAATGAGCGTTCGGCTGCCTTGGTGTTGGTGCGTGGGATCAGTAATAGTGTCTGATCGTTCCGTGAACGTAGATGGTATCTGGAAACTGGAGGAGTAGTAAGCATGATAGACAGATAGTGTGGAGCAGAATGCATTAAGCACTACCTTGTACACTAAAAGTGCTAGTTTGAATTCAATTCGCTGTTTGATGGGAAGCCAGTGTGGTTGCTTCAACAGAGGAGCACTTGGCTCTCTTTTCTTTGCACCAAGCACCAGACGAGCCGCTCGATTTTGAATTTTTTGAAGTCTTTTTAAATCCCCGGCATTCACATTTGCCAGAAGGGAATTACCGTAATCAAGCCTGCTCAAAACTAGAGAACGTACTGCATGACTACAAGCTTCACCTGTAAGGTACTTTCTCACATGACATATGTTTCTCATATGGAAATTGGCCACCTGGCACACTCTACGAACATGTTCCGACATTGACAAAGTCTGGTCAAAATAAACACCAAGATTTTTAACAGTTGTTGATGGATCAACTGTTTACAGTGGCGTTTCCAATCTGCAGGCTCAGATCACCTGAAGGGCGGAGTCTGCTGGATGACAGAATGATGATTTCCGATTTGTCTTCATTAAGTTTCAGCATATTGCTTGTCATCCATCGACTCAACTCGCCTATACATGTTTCCAACCTATTGCAGGCTTCATCGAGACTAGCTTGATTGCGTGGATCAAAACTACAATAAATCTGAGTATCATCTGCGTAAAGATGATACTGGAGATCATGGCGTTTGATGATATCTCCAACAGGTCGGATGTACATCGTGAAAAGCTGAGGCCCAAGTACTGAGCCTTGCGGAACGCCGTATCTAGTGTAATGAGTTTCAGAATATTTCCCCTTCACAGAGACACGTGAGGAACGTCCAGTGAGATACGATGTAAACCATTGAAGGGCTGTCTCCTTTATGCCATACTCAGTCTGAAGTCTTGACAGCAGAATAGAATGATCTATGCTGTCGAAGGCAGCGCTCAGATCTAGTAGCACAAGTAGTACTTCCCTCTTCTGGTCAATCTATTGAAGAATGTCCTGCTTTACACGAAGCAGGGCAGTTTCCGTGCTGTGGGAAGGCTTGTATCCTGCCTGGAATTGCTCACGAAGTGAATTTTGTTTACGCCCTGTAATGACTTGTACAATATCTCTCTGTTGGCTTTAATTCGTTTCAAGGATATTTTCATCATTCTTCTGTAAATCCACATTCAAAAGATGTTATTCTATTTTACAAGGCCTGTCGTAAATATTATTTAGCCACGAGAGTATGTAGTGCAATTTGTTTACGCCCTGTAATGACTTGTACAATATTGTTTCAAGGATATTTTCATCATTCTTCTGTAAATCCACATTCAAAAGATGTTATTCTATTTTACAAGGCCTGTCGTAAATATACGGCCTTTATGATGGAACTAACCTGAATAGAGAGAGATTCGTAACTGGTTCTCGTTCGGGTTGTACAAAGGACCTATAGTTTACGACGACAATAAATCGAGTGCTCCGCGGTAAGTTCGTATATAGAGCAGTGGCGGATCCAGGGTGGGCCGAAACGGCCGCGCCCCCCCCCCCCCCCCCCCCTATTGGCGGCGCAAAAAAAAAGGGGAAAAAAGGAGAAGATAAAAGAAAAGAGAAGAAAGAAAAAAGAAAAGAAAAGAGAGAGAGAGTTCAAAAAAGAGGAAAGAAAAGAAGAGAGGAGCCGGGGAGAAAGAAAGACAACGAAATGGCACTAATAATTAGTGACAGTAACGACGAATAAGGGAAAGACAAGGGGAAAGGGGGAGGGGGTGCGTGAAGGCGGATGCGTTGAGGGGGGGGGGGGGGGGAAGGGGTGACTGGCCGTATTCTTATTTTTAGGTTATGCGAAACTGAGTCGGAATTATGCTTCTTTTCAAAAAAATCTTAGCATGCTTGTTTATGTTAAGCCGTAGTGCATGAAAAGGTTAGTGTAGAAACACTTCTGAAAAGGCCGCGCCTGGCCCCTCCAGAGAACGGCAGAATGGTAATCTATAAATTATGGGGTCATTCTTGATGGCTTGGGAGCCGTTATTGAAGAGGGGGCCGGTCCTACTCAAATGGTAGTGACGGTAACGATGGATAAGGGAATAAGGAGGAAGGGATGCACATGCAGGCGCGTACGCAGGGGGGGGGGGGGGGTCGAACCCCCCTGAAATTTTTGTCAAGTTGTCAAGTTGGTCCTGATGTGTATAATGCGTAGACCAGGGGTTCTCAAACTTTTTCTTTGACGGTCCAGAAGCGATTTCTATGAAAGCTATAAGGTCCGTAATGACACTTGTATACTGAAGATAATTAATGTGGCTTGTTTTTGGTCTATATATGATCCAAGGGGAATTGTTACAGTTTAAAAAAAACCAGAACCGCCAGTGCTTCCACTCGTTTAAATAGAGTTTCCTGAAAAATAACACCCAATATCCTGGAATTTGAAGGAATTTTCTTAAAACTTTCAAAATGCCTCTTACGTGGATTTCTTGCAGTGACGTTTTAATATATATATTAATTATTGAGTGGGCTTAATTTGCTTTCTAATGGATCCATACAACATGGCAGAGCTTGAGGGGTCTGGCAGAGCCTTTTCAAGAGAGAAATTGTCTTTCCAAAAAAAAAAAGAGGTTATTTCTTAAATGAAATGAAAGGGCTATTTGACTTTCAAGAGAGAAAATTGTCTATAAGAGACCTAGTTCTCGTTCGGGTTGTACAAAGTACTCCTATAGTATACGACGACAATAAATCGAGTGCTCCGCGGTAAGTTCGTATGAGAGGTTCTATAACTTCAACCCTCGACCAAAATAGCCCAATCCTAACATAAAATTATTCTTTTAATACTAACCATATACTTTTGACGAAATAAAAACCAAATTAAATACCACTGGAGCAAAAGACATGTACTTAAACAAAAATACTATAGATTATTGTATATGAAGGGAGTAGTAGATGAGGACTGCATGGAATCTGTTGTTTCGAATGTTTTATGCTCTTGCATTTATACACGTTTATTTGATGCATACCATGTCATGTATTACTATTCTATTCATTACTACTGAAAGCCTTTCACATACCATGCTTGTTGTAACTCGTTCAGGGAGAACAGTACATTTCCCAGATCGCTATATTATGTTCAATACGGTTTGGCATTTCAAATGAGATTTTCTCATATATTTTCATTCGGAATATTACTTTTTCTCTATTATCGCCCATTTCCTTCTATTCAATTCTACCCAATTTGGGAGGACATTGCCCTCCGACATTATGCCAGGCACTGCCACCCTAAATGTGTCAACAAGACAAAGTGTCAGCTTAATGGCGTAATGGCCCTGGACACCGCAGTTATCACCAGTGACTCATTCTCCCTTCCCAGAACTCTCTTTGTTTTATCCTGCCTCCCAAGAAGGATGAAAACAACATCTTCTCTCTAACTTTCTTCGCTACTACACCTCTCAAAAAGGGCGCGTTCATGCTTGATTTTGAAGGTAGAATGGGCGATCTGAAACGCTCATCGTAAACGCTCATCGTGATCGCAGTTCCACGGTGCACTGTTCATGCTTACTTCTCTGGCTCATCCAGGCAATTCTCCTTGTGTGGCCTTAATTGGTATTCCAGCTGGATTCGCAAACCTTCACTGTGCATGCTACGTAGACCAAATAGAGGTCAGAGCGTTGACCGCATTTCAACGCGTTTACAAATTGTAAACGCATCTTTTTGTGAGTTTACGATCGGCGATCGTGATCGCCGTTTTTCGGTGATTCTACAAAAGTAAGCTAAGACGCAACCGTGTTTTAAACTAAACGCGTAACAGATGCCTGATTCTGGCCAGAAAAAGTGAAGCATGAACACGCCCTCAACACGTCGATTTGAGAATGTCACCTCTACTTCTACAATTTGCTTCATGCATACACAAGGAGCAAATCCATCTTCAATTTTAACCTCCTGCATTTCTTTTGGAGAATTCTCTTTCGTGCCTATCACCTCTTTTATGGCACGTCGCTAACTCTTTCTCTGCCGTCTTCAAAGGACGGGCAGACTTTCAGTGGAACGTTCAAATCAGGACCCGACATGGCACCTGATTCTCCGCTGGGAGCTGCCAGCTTCTTCGTTCCGGTAGCTCTTTTCACACCCGAGCTCGATTCACTGTAGCTCGTCTGAACTTTCATCAACGAGTCCATCTCACTGCAACTCTGATGATTTCACTTTCACAAAGTCCGGCTCATCGATCCAGCATCGAGCGACTCACTGCTCTTCACGATCACCACTATACCGGCTTTGATACATTTCAACCTGGGCCTCCGACATCGAGCGACTCACTGCCTCGTCGTCGAGCGCCACATCTCTTCTCTTTTCTTCTCGCCCGAGCGCTACATTCATCATCATCATGAGCGTCGGCATCGACATCGCGTTCTTCTCGGCTCTTCAGCCACGTCAACGAAGTCGCGTTTCCATCATCAAGCCTCCGCACAATCATCGCGTGAGCCCCTTTCTTCGTTTCATCCGTCATCATCTTCATGGACTTTCGACGTCATTTCTACCATTGTCGTAAGCTCTATTTATTCATCGCATTTGATTTATTCATGTCCATCTCATACATGACCCAGGGCATGTGAGTTAAATCTCACCTCCCTGCATGACCATTTAAACTCCGTGCAATATCCACGATCCTCATTAATGTGATTCTCATTCTGAATCATTTATTTGCTTGCATGACTACACTTTGCAAGTGTTGTGTCTGCAAATCAGTACCCAATAAAATAACGAAAAGGGAATACTTTTTATCATGTATTTTATTGCCAGTGCAGCCTTGTTTCCTCGTAGTTAAATTAAAAAGAGAGTTATGTTGTGTGATCAGTGAACCTTTACAATTTCCATTCACAATTCATCTACACACTAATAATTCCACAGACCTAATGTGGATAAGCAGTATACAAAATTATTTTCTCTTTTTTTTTTCTCCCCTTTCCAATCGTATCCAGTTTAATTTTAATAACCAAAACAAGGAATTAAAACTAAAAGAAACCAAATAAAACAAAACAAATAAACATGATCGTGAAGGCAATCCATCTAATTGAAATGGTCATTCTTATTTATATTTATGATTCTTCATTAGAAATTGCAAAATCATATAGATCTAGACTCTACTCTCAAGATTCTATATGATTTTGTGAATTTTGATAAAGAATTTTAGTGTCATGGTTTTACTTTTTTTTGGAAACCAATAAACTATCTATCTAGATCAGCAAGAAACAATTATACAAAACAGGGGAACCCTGCACTTTACCGGCATGACGTCACTAGCTTAGTAATGATGTCCCGTCGAAAATGCAAAGTTTCGAGATCTTTGACCAACTTCAGAGTCATGCCACAAAAAAACACGCAAAAACACGCATATGGGACTGGTATCAGTTTAAAGTTTACAATCTCCTCTTTCCTTCTAATATATATAAATATGCACATCATAGCGCAAGGTTGAGTAAATGTCCTTCAATATTCATATTCATATCGTCCAAAGAAATCATAACTGTCCGTGTAACTTGGTGCACCCGGGTTACATAAAATTACATAAAATCTTCCCCGTCTGATCGGGCATTATATTCCCGACGGCTAGCAGGGGGGCTCGTGGCAAGTCAGAGGGGACATTCGTTTTATACGAGAAGGGGATTCTAGCCGTGGTTTCCCCTTCTCTGGCTACACGCTTGGATTTCACATATTTTGATTTTAAGGGTTATGTATGGGGTGCAGATTTTCCTCATCTTTCAGCATAGATTCCAGCACTAGTTCTGTATTTGGGTTGGATACTCAAATCAGTGTGTAATACAATTATAATACAATTATCATATTGGTGTGAATTCATGTACCGACACGGTCATGGTTAAATGATACATGTAAAAAAATGACAGTAACCAATGATAAATAAAGACACGAAAAAATGCATAATTCATACAGTTTGTCGATTCCTCATTTATCAGCGCGAATAAAAGAGGATATAAATCTCGCATTTATCGAATGCAAACTATTGAGCCCTTCATTAAACATCTGAAAGAAATATTACGAGATAATATACAAAGTAAGGATACTGACATTCACTTCAACACCTGCTCAAAATAGATTGTGAAAGTCATTGTACTTTATTCTTTACAATAGCATTTTGGACCATTTATAAATTGATTGTTAAACGAAATATAACTTGGATAGACAAGAGAAAAGTTGCTTCTAAACAAATTTTCTATAGAGAAATTATAAAAAGATTGGAAAGTAAATCAAACATAAAGATGACCAGAAAGCTTTTACCAAAAGAACTGTTAGGTGTTATTTAAGAAAAGAAAAAGAAAAGAAAAAGGGAGAAAGTACAGAGCTCAACTTGACAGCTCAGGTCCAAAGGTTTTATTTATTGTCAATATTGTTTATTGTCCATCGCGGGGCCTACCTCTCACCGTCGATCCGGTAGCTAAAGCATTGTTAATTCAGTTACCGAGGCGTTCGGAAGGCCTATGCATATCGAATGTTTAATTTATTAATTTATCGATTGACTGATCGAATTGGTTTAATATGATAAAAAGAAAGAAATAATTACAGCCATGCGCTTTCTTGGTCAGATAAACCATAATGAAGCTCGAATAATATATACGGAGGTAAATAAGCACAACATAATTATAATTATGATTCCGAAAACGACTATATTTTGTACGATATATTTGTATTTACCAGAGTAGAAGCTGTACCGTATACAACCGTCGGCCGTCAGACGAGACTCTCAAACGAAATGTGATTTTTTGGATGCTAGTGCTGTAACTCCCTCACACGACTCTGATCGCTAATAAAAAGGACGTTATATAGCCAAGGCGTTATTGCTTTTTCTATTACGTCTATGGTCAGATCATGGACCCTCAAACGATTTGTGGCAGTGTCCCTGGTTGGATGCTAGCGCTGTATAACTCCTACGCGACTCAATACGAAAGCTAGGTCTACTCATCGCTAATAAAAAAGTACGTTACAGCCAATCAAGGCGTTATAATGTCCGTGTTGCAGTGAGCTGACCGTTATCAGCCTTTTGTACGTCGGACCATTGTATTATAAAGCCTTTTGCTTGATCGTAAGGTCAATGGCTCATCGTGTATTGACGAAACTTAAGATCAATCATAACTCTTTCGAATCCAAACGACGAATGAGACTGGTTTTGTCATGCTTAATATTATTGGGTACCACTCGACTATTGGGGGGGGGGGGGGCGAAAGAGCCAAACTTGATAGCTCACTGAGTCCAAAGGTTATTGTCAATGTTGTTTATTATCCATCGCGGGAACCTATATCTCACCGTCGCGTCGGTCTGGTCGCTAAAGCATTGTTAATTTAGTTACCGAGGCGTACGGAAGGCCCATGCATATTGAATGTTTGATTTTCTAATATATCGATCGACTGATCAAATTGGTTTAGTATGATAAAAACAAAAACTCTGAACAAGCAGCCAAAGGGCTGATGATATTCAATAAATTTACCGGCCATAAACTATTCAGAATATACAAATCAAGATGAAAATCAAGAAGAACGAATCCTCAATCATTGTGTCGAAATTAATACCAATGTAGTACATCCTGCAATTACACTGAATACCAGGCGCGTACGCAGGGGGGGGGGGGTGTTTGGGGGGTTAAACCCCTCCCTTTGGTATTTTTATGTATGTAAACCCCCCTAAAAAAATACCAAACCCCCCCCCCCCCTTTGTATTTTTTTTTTTTTTTTTTTTTTTTTAATTATTAAAAAAAAAATTACACCCATGGCTGACCTAAGAAAGGTGACCTCACCCCCCCCAACGTAGCAAAATGTCAAATTTTCAAATTTCGAGACAAAAAAAAAAAAAAAAGTTTCCGCTTACCCCCCCCCCCCCCCCCCCCCCCCCCCCCCCCCACTGAGCGACTTTTCGGCTGGCTGAGTCGTTGCGATTTTGTTTGGACTCCCCCCCCCAAAAAAAAAGTGTCTGCTTACCCCCCCTCCCCCCCCCCCCCCCACTGAGCGACTTTTTGGCCGGCGCGATTTTCAAATTTTCCTGAGTCGTTGCGAAATTTTGGACCCGATTTTAAAACCCCCCTCTTGAAAAAATATTGCGTACGCCACTGCTGAATACCATTTTAAAATTTCAATTTGGTGATTGATTGTTTATTGGGGGGGGGGCTACTAGTTATAAGTTGGAAAGAACATAACAGTACATGTATCGAGTATCAGGAATTATAGGTACATTATGAGGGAAATGACTGAAACAAGAGCACGAAATATACTCCAAAATAATCATGGGTTCAACTGATTGACCAATTGTGAAGGCTACGTTATAATTATTACATTCGTGAAGGGATTAAAAAAAAAAAAGGTTTATGTTATCGTGTGTCTCATCTCAATTCCATTTCAGTGAAGGATTCTCGAAAGGGACGACGTCGAGAAAGAAAGACAGAAAGAGAGAGGGGAGGTTCTCCCCTCTCTATCTATATGTCTCCCTTTCTTTCCCTGAGTACCGGACTAATTCATTGTTTTATTATCCAGCAGTTGGACTTTTAATGTACTTTATTCATGTGTTAATGATGTGGATTGAAAAAAAAACACCTCGAAAGTCTAATTTTGCTAAATAAAACCCGTTAACAAAATAGCTCGTCAGAGAGTTCTAATGTCCTGTTCAACATGTGCAGATATTCTGAGTGCTGTTATCCTTCTTCCTATTCTTCTTCCGTTCTTCTTCTTCTTCGATCTTGTTTTATTATTATTTGAAAACCCATCTCAACTTACATTTCTCAATTACAAGATGAATAAATGGGTCGAGGACTCGAGATTAATCTTATATTGCTTAGTTACACGACATAACAATAGCCTGATCAGACCATAAGCAATTTAACTCCCTGTTCCGAGAAAAGTCTAAAAATGCAAAACCCGTATAAACGGATTAAACGTAATTATTTATAGGCCTACAAAGTTTTGGTATGGGGTTATGACTTTGGTTCAAATAAACTTATTGGAAGCATATGCGATCGTACAATATTCAGTGATCGTTGTCGCGGTTGAACTCTAGTCTAAAGTGATGAAATTGTAAATAATACACTATTTGTGTTGTATAGCTCCCTCTCAAGGCCAATATATTAATTTAGCTATAAATCAATGTTTCTTGACTAAAATCGACCGATTGGCTCTTTTCGTTTGGAAATTATATATCACAGCTACCATGGCCGTAGGCGCTATTTGAAATTTATCAAAATTTACCGGGAGCACCGATAAATTTTTATGATTCACTTTTTCTCGAAAGCAGAAGTGTTTTAGGGGCTAAATATTATTGTCTATAGAGCTTATGATACGCCCATAGGGGAGCACCGGTAAATTTTTATGATTCACTTTTTCTCGAAAGCAGAAGTGTTTTAGGGGCTAAATATTATTGTCTATATAGCTTATGATACGTCCATAGGGGCATCTAAATTTTCAACAACAAAAAAATCTGAAAACTTTGTATTACCTTTAACACAGATAAAAAGGATCTACTCGGGCAAAGGGGTTTGGTCAAATAATAAAGACTTGTGTCAAGCAACAACCAGAAAAGTGTGTGTGTGTGTGTGTGTGTAGGGGGTGGGGTGGGGTGGTTTGGAAGCCTCAAGACTCCTACATCCCTCCTGGACTCGCCTATACTGTCAATACTATGGTTGGTTTAATTAAACATGCATAATTAAAACCAATCCATTTGGAGCTTTGATCCAAACTCGGTACTTCTGTCTAAGAAGAATATTATTTTGGTTAGTTGTCAATGAAGGGGAAAAGAAGCGAGGGGGGGGGGGGTGTCAATATTGAGTAAGGTATATAAGGGAAATAAATGCATAATAAACATTTGCCACTCTCCACCCAGGTGTTAAATGGGTACCCGGTAGGATGCGAAAGCTAATGTGGTTAGATTAGCAAGTGTGCGCTTGTAAAAATGACACCTGGCTGGAATGCTCCCCAGGGAGTGGAGAATGTGCATACATTGTGTGCGGGTAAGCCTGAATCCAATGACCGGGGTAATAACATACTTTCCTGTAAAGCGCTTTGAGAGGGCCTCCGGTCCTGAAAAGCGCTATATCATAAGAAAGCTATTATTATTATTATTATTATTAAACAATAAAGCGGTAGATGGCGGTACTAACAAATCTTGAAGAGATGGTCTACAAGCAGCGCTCAAAATAAACGGGGGCGGTGGGCGATTCGCCCCCGTGAGCTACATAATCGCCCCCGTCAGGTTGCTCACGGGGGCGATTGCAAAATTAAAAATCGCCCCCGTGGAATTATAAAATAAAGATTATCTTTTCTGTTATAACTTTAACACAATATTGAGTTTCAATTTTCAAACCTTAAACCAATGAAATAGAACTTAGATTAGCGTGCAAGATTTCCCGTTCTATGAGTAGGCCTATTATTACCGATTCAGCTTGCAGTGCAGTGCCGCCGTCAGCAGTGGTTACAGGCCTACTGCGCCTTTAGTAACGGTACGTGTGCACGCTGCCGCGCCATGTCTGCTGGAGCTGGAGGCGATCCCGAAAGGGCAGAAACCCCGGCCCCCCACTCAGTGTTATTTAGGGTACGCATTATGCTTGTTCCCTCTTTTTGAAAGCACCCCCTATCTGAGGACTGCCAACATTTCCGAACCCCCCTTTCGCGGGCTTTTCGCGGGCTTTTCCTGCCTTGGAAACCCCCTTATTCATGAAAAATGCTCAATGTACCCACCTAAATTCGGAATAATTTCTCAGGAGTCCAAAGAGATGAGAGAAAAAAAAGAAAAAACACCCCCTTTTTAAAGAAATCTCCGGGTGAAAAGTTAAAACACCCCTTTTTTTTTACAATTCTCGGGCCGGACTTTGTCGCACGAAAAGTACCCCTTTACCGGACATTTTGGTAACACGCATAACCCCTTCCTCCCCCCCCCCCCCCCCGCCCCCTTGGGCTGCCAAGTGAAAATGTGATGTGCATAGAAAAACGTAGATGCCAGGAAAACAATACGGGGGTTAAAAATAGCAACAACAACAAAAATCGCCTCGCCGCTATGCGGCTCGTGGACGATGCTTGGCATGTAAGTAAATGCCAGGAAAACATCACTTACGGGGGTCCAAAATCAGGGGCGAACCAGCCGGCGGCAAGAGGGGGGGGGGGGGGGGCAAATCTTGAGAAAATATTTAGTGGCGAATCAGCCAGCTGGCGATCGGCGAATGAGCGGGGGGGGGGGCTGGATAAATGCACATATATTTGTTTAGGGGGGTCCAGTTTTTTGGGAACATATTTGCGTCGACTCAGCCGGCCGGTGAATATTAAAGCGGGAGGGGGATGCTGGACAGGAGGACCACTAATCTATTATATTTTTTTCAGGGGGGGGGGGGAGGGGAGGTGAAGCGCCGTTTTAGCATGACTTTCTTTTTAACTCTTACTTTCACCTATCTCAGATAACCCTAAGTTTTTGGTTGCTGCTTTATATGTAGTTGATAATGCATGATTAAAATAAAGAGAGAGAGAGAGAGAGAGAAAGAGAACCACCATCATTTTGCAATGGTTCAGGGTTTGTGTAATGTACATTTGAAACCATTTCTTAGCGTCTCAACCCTAACAAAATAGCGAAACTATTTTTGAGGAAAAGCATTATACTGAACTGAATAAAGAATAATAGCTTTATATTGGCTCATACTAATACTAATACGGGCTAAAGACTATGTGGTATTTGTAAAGAGGTATTCCAAAATGTCATTCTGATAATCAACATTTTGTTCTGGTATCATATGTATATGCATAATACAACTGGTCTTTATGATTTCTGAACGTGACATAGCTTCTTCTCCCCCTGCAAACAAAAAAGAAAACAAGGTTATTTAATAAAAGGATCATGCGACAAATAATCATTGTAATTCAAATTGTGCAAGGATTTTTTTGAATAAGCAATGCTTTTCACCAGAATCTTCTTTGTAAAAACGACCTTTACAAATCTCAGCCATGCAAATCTGCCACTGTGTTGTAAGATCACTTTCAGATTAGGAGAAGTGTATTCTTTAATGAGGATTTTACATTGAATGGAACGTCTCAACTCAGTAAGCATGGCTGAGATTTGTAAAAGTTGTTTTTACAAAGAAGATTCGGGTGAATAGCAGTGCTTATTCAAACAAATATTCGCATCAATTTGAATCGCAATCATTATTTTGTCGCTTAATCCCTTTTAATGACCTTGTTTTCTTTCTCGTTTGCAAGGTGAGAAGAAGCTATGTCACGTTTAAGACATCATAAAGATCAGTGTTGTATGCGTATATATTATATACACAGCCCCCGCGGAACGTTTATCAAAGTGTGGGGGGGGGGGGGGCTAAATCATTTACGATCAGGTAGAGGGTAGTGAGCGTAGATTGGTGGGGGGGGGGGGGTTCAGGGGTTTTAGGCATTTAATTACGGTCAGAGAAGCACAAATATTTTGATGCCGCATTTGTGTCACTGGCAGGTCAGGGGGGGGGGGGCGTTTTTTATTTAATTTTTTAAGGTAAAATTTACGTTACTATCCTATTTTTTTTACCGGTTTGGGAGGCTAGGGGGGGGGGGGGCGGTAGAATCGGACCGTGGATCCGCGCCTGTCCAAAATAGCACACACACAAAATCGCCTCGCCGCTACGCGGCTCAGTATAAGGTTGCTCCGAATAATGAGGAGGAAATAATGTGCAGAACGGGAAAAAAATCGAGAGAATGTCATCACGGGATGAAAGTCAGTAACAGCTATGTAGCTTGTAAATTTGTAAGAGGCAAAATGCTGATTAAAGTGATAATGATGAAATAGCAAATAATTGAGGAGTATCATAGGTACCAATTCAATGGATATTTGTATAAAAAAGAGCCCCCGTCAGTACTAAAAGAGCCCCCGTGAGAAGGCTCACGGGGGCTCTTTTTTTTGGGGGGGGGGGGGAAGAGCCCCCGTGGACAAAAAATTAATTTGAGCCCTGTCTACAAGCATTAGTAGCCGCCGACATCATGAAAAAAATGTAATAGCATGATCCTCGTTATACCGCTATCATCAACATCATCATTGTCGTTCTCATCATAGCAAATTCACCTTCACTAGCACTGCCTTCAATAACATGCCTCCTAGGAGCATGGGTATTCTCGTCATATACATCATCATAATGGTTTACTACTTCCACCATCACGCTCATCTCCATCACAAAGAACACCATCATCAACAATCACCATCAACATTATCATCAACTCCATCAGTAACATCATCATCATCACCATCATCAACTCCATCAGTAACATCACAATCATCATCACCATCATCAACTCCATCAGTAACATCACCATCAACATTATCATCAACTCCATCAGTAACATCACCATCATCATCACCATCATCAACTCCATCAGTAACATCACCATCAACATTATCATCAACTCCATCAGTAACATCATCATCATCATCATCAACATTATCATCAACTCCATCAGTAAAATCATCATCAACAGTATCATCAACTCCATCAGTAACATCACCATCATCAACTCCATCAGAACATCATCACCATCATCAACATTATCATCAACTCCATCAGTAACATCATCATCATCATCATCATCATTATCATCAACTTCATCAGTAACATCATCATCATCATCATCGTCAACATTATCATCAACTCCATCAGTAACATCATCATCATCAACATTATCATCAACTCCATCAGTAACATCATCATCATCATCATCATCATCATCAACATTATCATCAACTCCATCAGTAACATCATCATCATCATCATCAACATTATCATCAACTCCATCAGTAACATCATCATCATCATCAACATTATCATCAACTCCATCAGTAACATCATCATCATCATCAACATTATCATCAACTCCATCAGTAACATCATCATCATCATCGTCAACATTATCATCAACTCCATCAGTAACATCATCATCATCATCAACATATCATCAACTCCATCAGTAACATCACCATCATCATCATCATCAACATTATCATCAACTCCATCAGTAACATCACCATCATCATCGTCAACATTATCATCAACTCCATCAGTAACATCATCATCATCAACAATATCATCAACTCCATCAGTAACATCACCATCATCATCATCAACATTATCATCAACTCCATCAGTAACGTCATCATCACCATCTTCAACAATATCATCAACTCCATCAATAACATCATCATCAACTCCATCAGTAACATCACCATCATCAACTCCATCAGTAACATCATCATCAACAATATCATCAACACCATCAGTAACATCATCATCATCATCAACAATATCATCAACTCCATCAGTAACATCATCATCATCATCATCAACAATAGCATCAACTCCATCAGTAACATCACCATCAACACCATCATCACCATCACATTAATCATTTTTGAACACATGAAACTATATTCATCATCTGCATCAATCATTAATGCAAATAATTCCCTCATAATCATCATGGAGATCAATCATGATCCTAAGAAACATTATCTAATCCAGGTCAACACTGAATAGTATTAAGGAGAACATTACTACAGTCAAACCTGTCTATAGCGACCGCCCAAGGGAAACTGAAAAAGTGGTCTTTATAGTCAGGTTCCTTTAGTACATGTTTCAATGAGAAACCATTTTCAAGGGAAACAAAAAATGTGGTCTTTGTAGACAGGTGGTCACTAAAGCAGGTTTGACTGTAGTATCAAACCCATGAAAATTATCAAATCCTCTCCAACTATATGAATATACTAAAATCATGCCATTAATTAGTTAATCATTTCAATTTACCGACTTCAGTCAATTTATTCTTTTATTCATAATTCAATTCCAGATATTTTGTACCAACTGAACAGATGGACAGCTGGCGCTCCAGAAACTTCGACTGTAACTGGGATTACTTACAAGTGTGAATATGGGCCAAATTTCTTAGCCTGAATCAGTGAAATGCATAAATATCTAGATAAATCTCAGAGAAAAATTTCATTGCTGATTATATTTCCACTAGAGAAACCATTTGATGAGCATCGTAAATATGTCTGGATTGATCTTGAATCAACTTTACACCAAATGATTCTCTAAAATCATTTTCCAAATCCGTCAAGGCAGTGAGTGCTCTCAACCCCTCAACTGGGAGCAAACCAGAGTATGATCTCTCTTTTCAATTCATTTACAATTCCATTCACAAAATGGTACAAATATAGACAAATATATCAAAATCTTACAAACATGGAATTCTTCATCTATCTATCAAACTTTTAACAGAGTGAAAACAAAAATGAAATCAAAACTGAAAAGACAGTATTCTTTAACCGTCAAACTTTGTAAGTTTTACTAGGTAATATAGTAGTACTGATTGGAAGGAATGTACACATATGAAGATGAAGGCACACATTCAAAGTTTGATATCTTTTTTTTTTTAAATTCTGCTAAAAACTGTAAAAGCCCTAAATAAAACTAACTCAATATTCTCCACAATGGCTTGTAAAAGAAAAAAAAATGGAACTATAAAACGTAAAATACTGACAAAAAAAAGATACATCACAGCTAACCAACTAGACCCCCCCCCCCCCCCCCCCCCCCCCCGGCTCAAATAGATGTTTGATTTAAACTTGAAGAATTCTCGCCAAAAAGTAATAAAAACAAAATTTCCCACAAAAAGCAGTATATAATACAGCATTATGGTTTTGCTAAAAGGCATTTCAAGATCCTCTTCTTCTTTATATGCATATTGTGTAACCATGAAAAATGTACCAGCATTATGATAAATTTTACATTTTTAAAATCATATACATGTATATCGAATACTTTTGTAGTTGTTGTGTTATCACAAAATTTCACCAAAAAAACCCTGTAGTTTGGAAACCTTTATAATGATGGTGCATTTAAAGGTCATAATCGAGGGGGGGGGGGGGGGGTTACTTTTTTACTCAGTAGAGGGGGGATCATGAATTTAACGTGCCCTCCAGATTTCCTAAAACAAATCATGCATTTGAATACAGGTAACAATAGCATCCTTCACTGATTGCATCAAATAGGCATTACTAAGAAACATACTACACACAACATAAAAGACAAAAGTTGTTAATGGAATAATAGAAAATTCTTTTATAAAAGTTCTGCAAATTTCATGAGCTACAAATGTAACATGCATATGTTTTACCATGTTTTATTCAAGTGTAGAGTACAAAAAGATATTAAGGCACTTCACATGATTTACTTACTCCCTACAGCCAAACATTGCTCAAGTCCAGGGCCCAGTTTCATAAAACTTGTTATCAATAACAAATGCTAAATTTCTATGGCAAATTTGCCCTCGGCTAATCAGATGCCATGATTTTCAGTAGTTTATAACAGTTATTGTAACTTGTTATTGGCAACATTTTTATGAAACAGAGCCCAGATACATTATAAAACACGCTCTGATTAGTCTTAGCCAACAGTCTGCATTGTTTTAAGTAATCGTCCTTGTTGATCATACAGTACATATCTATGACGAATGGGCAAATAACAATTAAATATTTATCTGTTTGGAGAAGGGAGGGAGTTAAGTTATATACTTTAAAACAGATTTAATGCCCTCCTGGCTCTAAACACTAATGTAAATGTACTCTATATGAGCTAGATGGTCACTGTAAGCATACATAGTATTTTTATATTTTTCATCAACTTCTCATATAAAACGTAGGAGTACATGGATTTATCGTTTAGTTTTTGTAGAAAGATTAACACTTTCAAATGCCAAAGAACTTTGTGAATCTTGCAGGTGATCCAGATTTGCAAAAAACAGATAAATCAAATAAGATTTATCTCATGGTATTAAACATGCAAACTATTTGAATTCATTGTTTTCATATAACTGAGACCTTGTTGTGACTTTTTATTTTGAAATATCATTAGTACACCCACTTCTTTGAACAGTATATAATTTGTAACTATACTTTGTGTAATTTACATCAGACAAAGCACAACAAAACTCATGACAGTGATCAAAATACATGTTTAGGCACTTTCGATTTTGAAATTAAAAGTGAATGATGATCTCAGCATTGGTGCAATATCCATTGCAATATTAAATCTATCTGTTTCTCCCTAGACAGCTGGGAATGTGAAACAGCATGGCATTCTAGGCAGGTATTATTGTTCCTCACTGTAAGCTCATAAGGGTTATAACTTCTGATACGAAATTCCCATATGTGCAATTACAATCATTGGTTTGTTATAAGTTCATAAGGAATGCATTTGGTTCAATATCATCTTTATTCTTTCTCGAGTTTTATTTTACATTTTTAAATCCCAATATAGAAATATCTCTACAACCATGTTGCAAAGCTTTGTTAAACTCAGTAGGTTTGTTCTTCTTAACATACACCAATTACCTATAGTGGGTGATTTATTAATCTACAGATAAACTCAAGTTTTATCTATTAGATGGCTTGATGAACTGATCTGAAAGACCATTAGTCAATAGATTCATTCAACCCATAATTCAAAATTCATTATAATCAAGCACATTAAAAAATATAAAACCTTCAAAATATGGAAACTCCTAATTCAATGTATTTACGGTATCAAGGATACCGTCCAAGGTATGCTCGCAAGCGTTATGTAATAATTGTTCTAACATCGCTTTGTATTTCATGGGCTTTTATTGTAAATTGCCATTTTCAGTATTCCCAATAAACCATTAAAATCAATTAAATTCAATTGATGAACTGTGTGTGACCTTTAGATCTTGTGGATAAGCTGACAAACTTGATGTTTACAATTCCTTCTTACTGATCCTCGGTCCTCTCTTTTTCTGCTTCTTTTCCTTCTTCTTGGGCGTTGGAGGCATATCAAACATCTGAAAGGCAAGAGAAAGGTTAGACAATCATCTGTTCAGGATGTCTTTAAAAAAGAAAACGAGCTCAAAAAGGAAATAAAATACAGGCACTGCACCCGACATAAAATTTTCATCATAGATGACAGAAAAATAGAGATCGTATCCAACTCTTAAGATATAGTTTGTACGGTGTTTCTTTCCATTGTTCTAAATATTTCTTTCCTGTATATCATTCATTTCCTCTATATATTGTATTTCTTGGTACCACCAACCCACTACTACTCACCCCACACATAGATTTGCATGTAATATCTATATATGTTTTTGTATGTGTTATTGTTTAATTTTAAAAAAAAATATTGTATTTTGATATTGTAATTTTAAGCAGGGGATGATCCCCGATAAACCTCTGTGGTTTTTGATCACCCCCTCTGCAGGTTCATCTTTTGTTGCAATGCTTTTATACTTGAATGTAATTTATACTGTATTTTATGAATCTGTGGAAATAAATGAAATTGAATTGAATTGAATAATATGCTATAGGTACATTTCGCTTGTTAAAAATAATCGAAGGTGTCGTGAGGAATGACATGAAATCCCTTCAGATGTTATAATCAGACAAGTCGATTCAATCCATTTTTTAATTCAAGTTTATTTCCACAATCCTTCATTCCAGTAGCAAAAGTAAATTGGAATGAAACTTGATATGTTCTCACACTGTTCCACTTGAATCACAATATATTATACAGTTATGGGTGTGCCAGATGTTTCAATATTTTGTCCTTGACTGGTGATGGAGTTTTGGTGTTAGATTCTCAGACGAACGCTGTTGAGGGTACCAGTTATTCCATTTTATTCTGTTCTGTCAAACCATAGACTGCCCTACTGAAATGTATAATATTCAGTATCGAATATATTTCATATTTTTTATTATCAAAAGGACAAGGATAAGGATTATGTTTCCTTTCAAGGTTGCAGCCTATTCAGTTTAATGTTACATGTAAGTCCTTGTCCAATATGTTTTTAATGTGTATTTAATGAAATATATCTGATTGTTATGTGTATTTTTTTTTTAACTGAATGAAATAAAGTTGAATAGAATTGAAATTTAAATTCATTTCAAAACAGCCAATTCCTGAATTGTAAGAATTCAAGGCAATTAATCTACTATTCAATATAGGGTGATTCTGTGCAATAGTCCCATACAATATTTCTTTATCCATAGATTTCGTTCAAAATTTAATTTCTTGAGATGACCAGTGAATAATGGTGGACTCGTGTATCACTATCAGTAGTCATAATCATATCAAGAGATTTTTCGTTTTTTGATGAAATAAATGTAAATAAACAGGGAAAAGACAGAGCAAATGCTTGTTGGTCATTAAACTGAAAACCATCAGAGCCCACTTCCATGTGTCTTTAAACTTAAAGTGCATTAATACTTACGTCCTCATTGTTTAATCTGCTGTATGGGTTCACATAGTTCTCGTCCCTCTTAACAAAATTAAGTTCTTGTGATGACTATTTAGGGAAAGAAATGGAAAAGAAAAAAAAGAAGTTATAATCACACAAGCAATAATATCTACAATATTTGTATCAAATGATTCAAATCCCTTGCAATATCAGATAAATTTACACCTGTATTCAAAAGAATTATATAATGAAACATTATAGTTTCTTAGTAAATTTCAAATATATTCTGTAAGGTTGGATTCTTTGTTCGCAGTGAAATTAAAAGCTCAATATCATTTAAGGACCGTCAACACTACTGGGCCAGAAGGGATTAGACCACACAGCGAGGTCACTGACAGGTGGCTATCTCATTAACTCGGCTCTCAACTAACATAAGAAAAAGAGGATCATGGGGGACCAACAGGCACCGATTGGGGAAGTTTTGTATATAGAGGGAGCAAGTAGCTACAAGTAGGACATGGGGCTTTAACAAAGTGATATAGTGTACTTTAAATCTCCCTTAGAGCATAAGCAAGGGCTCTGTCATAACGTTTTGTTGTTGAAAGGGTCTGGATTGAACTTTTTAGTTTTTACTGTCTGTATGTACAAGCCCTATGAAAAACTTCAAAAAATGTTGGGTCCAGCCCTGGATGTTGGGCACCCATGTGTCCCGGGCACCTCCTAAGTGTTGAGCTAGATGCTTATAGTATTGGAAAATGGAAAGTATTGAACTAATGAACATTCACATGAATATATTCCTAGTGGGAAATCACTTTACCATGTAGCTTTGAAGCTACAGTCCTGGGCATTGTACTTCTGCTGGATAGAATTTGTACACTAATCTAAAAATTCAAAACTATTACAATTAAAAAATTATAATTACAGCACTTAGGCCCTACTCATCGTTTCATACATAGCCAATAGAAACAAATTGGTACTCATGTTTCAATGAGCAAAGCAGTACAAAGAAACAGTACTACGCCTTTTTATCATACCGGTATTCTCCTTCGTATACAACACTACAATCAGTCATGTCATTTTTCATTACAAACACAATACATTAACATGATACACAATACATAAAACATTTTAAACACTCAACAATCGCCTGGATATCCAAGCTATAGGCCAAATTTCATACCCCTTCTAAGCTATTCCTTTCCCTTTCACCTGAAACCCGAATCCTGTTTGCAATTCTTACCAGGTGAAGCAGAGTCTGGTGCGAGTTGTCATAGTAACCGGTGCTCAGCGCAAACTCGAAAGCCCACTTGAGAATAGAGCTCCATTCTTTCTTCTTCTTGAGTATCTTGTGTGTGATGTCCGGTAACCTGAGGACAATGTCGCAAACAAAAGCTACGTTCTCCAAAATCAGCGACAATGCTGGGAAGAAAGAAAGATAATTTCATATTCAATTCTCACTTTTCATTTAACTCTGAAAATCATATTTGATTGATCATTTCACAGACCAGGGGAGTGTTTCACGAAAGCTAAGATCGACTTTAAGTTGGACTTCAACATGACAGGCCATTCATGCCACTGGTTGCTCTCACCATTGGTCTCTCAATTATGATCTTTAGATAATATTTTTCCTTTCCTAATGAACTATCAAAAAAGCTCAATTCTGTAGATGTGTGACCATGATTTTTACGTCCATTGAGAGACCATTGCCAGTAAATGGTGAGAGCAAAGAGTGGCATGAACGACCTGCCAACTTAAAGTCAATCTTAGTCTTAGTCCCCCAGTACATGTAAATGCAGATGGTGTTCCAAGAGGGCCTATTGAAACATGAATATATTCATATTTTAAAACTTTAAATTATGGTAATTACCCAACATTGAATAAAACATCGGTACATGCATATAAATGTTATTGTAACCTACTAAAAGGGGCTATATTCTGGAAGGAGGATGGACAAATGGTTTGAATAATACTAGATAAATCACATTTCAATTTGAAATGTATAAAATATTAAATATTAAAAAACAAAACCACATTAGCAATCACATTTGAGCAATAAATATCCATATCATTCTGCAAGCTTTCTACACTGTTCCATCCATACCTTGTCGCATAACAAGATACAAAATTCTCTTTGTTAAAACATTCTCTTTTTTGAAACATTATCTTTGAATCTGTCCTATGATTTGTTTAGAGTTTACAAAAGATTTGAATCGTACTATCCATGTATTTTCTTTTTCCTCTTCCTCCCCTAAAAAAAGTACCCAAAACAGTTTAATAATACAGCCTACTTTTAATAATCGGTATAAGTAATTACCATTTTATTATTGTGCAGGTGGGACCAGGGCTTTTGATCAAGACTTAGCATCCATGTTCCACACAATTCAATCAAGTTTAGAAAGGAAATTAGAAATAAAAGATGGTAAAAGCTTTGACTCACTATCTTTCACTGTCTGATCTGTAGGAAATTTATCTCCTACCAGAAATTGTTGTTCGTTCAAAAATAGTCTTGATTGAACCAGCATCTTTGAAAGAAAAAGAGAAAAACATACGAAACATGAAGCATTTATTTAAAAAAAAATGGTGATAGAGATAACACACTAAAAATAATTATAAAAATATAGTAAAATAATTGATGATAAACATAAACAATGTATATTAATTGAACATAAATAATATCTACAATACTTATAGTAGTAACAATAATGGTCTTAATTATTTAATGCAGCTACATGTATTACTGATTTTCTACACGTACTTGCGAAGTTGATATTGTAGTTTACAATAATGGACCTTTTCTCTGAGCAGGTGCTTTCCATCATTTCAATCTCCTATAGAAACAGTGATGCATTAAACTCCAGGGCCGAACTTCTTTTAAAATCTCATGTCGGTTTTTCTATCTGCTTCAGGTACTTTATACACAACAGGTAGTCTTGCCAACAGTTCAAATGTTTATTTAGGATCTAAAACTAATCTATAGATGTCTTGTCAGCTCTTATGAAAGGCAATCTATGATTGTACATAAATTGCAAGACTTGGCAAGTGCAATTTAACTTGTTCCATCAAAATAATATTTTTTTTAAATAAAAAGGCAACAAAGCTCTCCTAAAAAGATATTTGCTTGAAATCTGGAGGGTGGACGTAAAATAAAAGCTACTAGGTGTGCACTGTGCACACTCATTTTCTCTTATGTTCTGCCTCTTCAACGGATTCAGAATGCTGCTGCTGCTCGGCTAATAACCTGTTCCAGAAAACATGATAAAATTACCCCTGTCCTCGGCTCTCTTCACTGGCTTCCCGTCTCTCCATGCGTCATCTTCAAAATCCTGATCATAACTTACAAAGTCCAACATGGACATGCTCCAATTCACATCACAGATCTTATCTCACCCAATAACCAGACAACCTCTATAAGACTTCCTTCAACAACCTATGCTCATCTACAACTGGCTCCGGGACCAAGAACTCAAACAAGATATGGAGACCGTGCCTTCAGCGTAGCTGCTCCTAGGGGTTGGAAAAGACTTCCTCTTGAGTTGCAGGATGCTCCTTCGTTGGATTAATTTAAATTCTCCCTAAAACATTCCTTTTTAACTCTCCCTGTTAGTCCTTAGCTTTCAATGTCATACTCTTGTTATTCACTGTACATGTAATGTAGTTGCCTTAATTTGACTTAGTAATGTTTTGGCCTAAAATGAATTATTGTATTTTAATGTATTGACTGGATGTATCTGTGCTTGCTGTATTTTGAAATAATGTAGGTTGATTAGTATTGTAGTTTGTAAATATAATACTTGATTGAATGTATTACTATCTGAGAATCACCATTTTTATGTAAAGCGCTTAGAAACATATTGTATTAAGCGTTCTAGAAACACAATGTATTATTATTTATATTGTGACAGTGCACTTGAAATTGCTTTATCACTCAAGTCATTTGTTTATTGTACCATTGATGAATAACATGACTACATGGATTATGTAATAGCACTTCCTCAGGCAATGTGTCTAGCATAGCACCATCTATTGCTGTGCACTTGATACACATTCAGAAGTCAACATGAATTTAGTTGTGTTGTGAGGATCCAGGATCCCATTTTTGCCAGCGCATCATGGGTATTTGAGCCATATTATTGTCATAAAGGCAGGCATAGAGGTTAGTTTTGTTGTATATTCAATGTATTTTTATGAATTTTCAAAACATAAAGTGGAAGTTAGTGTGTGTGTTTTGGACTTCATACTGAGAGATTTTGATGTTAGTGTGTAATGTACATCATCATTGTGTAAGAAACACAAGCCTATGCTGTTATGATGTATGTACTGTACATTTGACCTTGCATTAAGGACATGAATAACAGTGAAAATACTGCTAAATACTTTGAAGGTTAATTATGAAAGTGCTGAAGCACTAAGAACAGATTTAGAATTTATTATTGTTTAGTTCATTGTTTATTCAAGCTACATGTTAGTTGAGTCTAGTTAAGACAGCTGTAGTGTTAGTTTGTGATTTATGTAAAGCCATAATGCAGATGGACTACAATAGTAACTGAGGTTATTTTAATAGGTTATAAAGATTATAACACAATGCACATTTATGAATTTCTCCAAGAGACTGTATTATTGCTATGAATTTGATAATGCTTTGTTGTACTCGTATTTTAAATCCTTTATCTGTGTCATTATTCCACAGTTTTCATGGAATGGAATGAAATGGTATGGAGTACAATGAAGCAAGATTTACTCCAATCATTAAAGCTACAAATTCCTGTAGAAACTAGGGCTGCAACGAGTAGTCGAATGCTTGAGTACCAGCACTGTTGACAACTACTCGAGTACGATATCTCGTACTCTAATATTCGGGCCGCAAAAAAAAATATATAAAAAAAATATTAAAAATTCCCGGTCACCTGGCACTGTCCAGGCCGATGCTTACCTGTGCCAGGCAGAGCGGCGGCCGCTGGCATGGTACTGTCAGTAAAAATGTTTCCCAACTCAAGCACTGTCAAAATCACCACTCAGAAACTGGGACCAAATGTCCGGATTTCTGTTTGGACTTGGAGGAAAATGGATTATTCTGCCATCTTTGGTTTTTAAAACAGCATTGTTTACTGTTATTATTATTATTAAATCGACGCCTTTAACTGCAACTCAAAGTAAAATTGCATGCGTTTTCGGCGACGGACCTGGAATAATGTTTCAGTGGTATGGTGGTGGCAAAAAAAAAAAATTCAAAAAAAATTATTAAAAAACATGGCGTCCGAATATATATGGGAGTGTACTCGGGTACCTCATTACACTGTTGTGCACAGCCTTAGTAGAAACCTTTGTCCAGACTCTTTCTTTGTTATCGACCTTGCTACAACCACAACTTACATAGGCCACAGGCATATTACAGAGGTTGTACATTTTCCTGCAATAATTAACTCCCATTAACTCCCAATAGCGACAACAAAACTTGACTTTCAAGTTTCAACCAATCAGGACTATCTAGAAATTGTGTTTAGCATGTCTTTGCTACAAGTACTCCAACAATCAATAAAATCTGGCACTTTAGCATTCAAAATTGATGAAATCTGTCAAATCAATTTCAGGTCTACCGTAGTCAACGTTAGAGCCAAGATGCCTACATGAGCCTTCTCTCAGCAAGATATAATTATTTTTTTTTTTTTATTATTTTTTTTTTACCTGTTCCATCTTCTCTAGAAGTAAAGAGACCATCTTATGTTGCTTCTCAAAATCATACGATTCAAAGAGACTCTGGAGGGCAGGCATGTGCTGGCTTCGTCGCTCGATGAACAGCTCACGATCTGTACTCATTTTGTCAAGGGAACTCAATTTTGTATCTCATCACTGAGGTATTTCTCCTCTTTCAAATATTTAAAATTAGAGGACATTTAAGCACAAGCGAAAATGCAAGAATGTTGAGTGTAAAAACACATGATCAAATGGACCATGAACATATTATATATACTGTAGCTGTAGGCTAGACTTGCGTGGCTAAATCATTACCGGTATTCAATTTGTCCGCAAAAATCTGATGTTAGTAAATATGAAGTCGGGACATTAACAATATATAGCTTTTTCTAGACCAAAAGCTTCAGTCTCTGATATCGACGGTTGTTCTGGAACAGTTCCGCTGAGATTACATCTGGCTCCTCTGACCGCCTCTGACTAGATCTATGTATGGGGAATGTTGACAAATGTCAGTTTTATTAAAAAATTACCCATATCAGATGGTTATTTCTGTCTAGACTAAGCTTTTTCATGCTTGTCTTTTGAAAATATTAGTGCCCACGATCTCCGACCTGAGCGGAGGAAGGATACAAGAGAGAAAGAGAGAGACGTCATATTTTTCAACAAAAAAAAAAGAAGCAATAGACTAGTCTAGATCTATCATAAATTTAAAAACTGTTTGACAATTTAAAATTAGATTTTCATATATCTAGACACAATCAAATCATACAATTCAAAAAACATACGTCAAATCTAGATTCTATAGTAGATAAGTGCATCGAATACACCCTGTTTTGTTTTTTCAGGGGGGGGGGGGCAGGTGGCAAGCCTACATGCAATGCAATGTAGATCTAGCCCTAGAAATTCTAATTTCCAGATAAATTGAGACTTAGCTAGATTCTACTTCTACTCTTTGCACAAAATGACTATGGGCACATGACACGAGCATTCTGCAACAGAACAGGAAATGAAAGGATACACTTGGCTAGATCAGGGTCATCTGAATCATCCCTCGAGCCACCGTCTCCCCCTGATTTCCCCGCCGACTGCTTCCCCGCTTCGACAAGCTGAAGAAACGCTCCCGCCCACATACTGGCGCTCAAAAGTACGATGTACTCGTTGAACTTCATTCTCAACCTATGTAATAATGATAGTGAGATTTGGGGAATCTCCTAGCCGAAGCAATGATCTTTGCTCATGAATAAAACAAAAACTAGCAGAGAAAAGACACGTCTACAGTTCTCTTTTAGATCGCGACCTACATTTACCAGGGACGTAGTCGTAGTAGATCGTAGATTCAGTGCAGTCAATGAGTGGGTAGCATATATTGGCACCAAGATTAACGGCGATATGAATATTCATTATTCCCTACGTCACAGACGTGCGGCGTGCGTACTCTGTCTATGGATCTGTCTTATACACAGGTACATGTACTGTACTAGTACAAGAGTACGTTCGCAAGCATTACTACATACATTGCTCCGGAATGAAGAGAATCATTATAAAGGACGAATTACTCCGTGAAGCCAAGTACAAGCAGGGAATTGAAATAGCAAACGTTCCTCGGAGCGGCTATACGATCCCTAATCTAGCTAGTTTTGTAATGACAGTTTATAGGAAAATGGACATTTAGTAGGCCTACTGTTTAGTTGTTCAATAAAATCACTCAGTTTGATTTGATTCGAGATATATCTCATTAATAAAACAGTATAAAGGCTCTATGAGTCTCACACGAACGATCGCCACTAATCTTGGTGCCAACACCGTTAATCTATGCTCCAAATTTAGTACTACCTTTTTTGTGCCCTATATGCTAAAGACCCATGCAGGGTTGGATTCTTTAGGAGAACAGAAGATTGATATTGTTAAGTTGTTTCATAACATCTCTCAGTTTGATTTCATTCGAGATATATTTCATTAATAAAACAGTATAAAGGCTCTATGAGTCTCCAAGAACGATCGCCACTAATCTTGGTGCCAACACCGTTAATCTATGCTCCAAATTTAGTAATACATTTTGTGTGCCCTATAATGACCCGGGGTTGGATTATTTAGGAGAACAGAAGATTGATATTGTTAAGTTGTTTCATAACATCTCTCAGTTTGATTTGATTCGAGATATATCTCATTAATAAAACAGTATAAAGGCTCTATGAGTCTCACACGAACGATCGCCACTAATCTTGGTGCCAACACCGTTAATCTTTGCTCCAAATTTAGTAATACATTTTGTGTGCCCTATAATGACCCGGGGTTGGATTATTTAGGAGAACAGAAGATTGATATTGTTAAGTTGTTTCATAACATCACTCAGTTTGATTTGATTCGAGATATATCTCATTAATAAAACAGTATAGAGGCTGTATGAGTCTCGGACGAACCATCGCCACTAATCTTGGTGCCAACACCGTTAATCTATGCTCCAAATTTAGTACTACCTTTTTTGTGCCCTATATGCTAAAGACCCATGCAGGGTTGGATTCTTTAGGAGAATGGAAGATTGATATTGTTGTTTCATAACATCATTCAGTTTGATTTGATTCGAGATATATCTCATTAATAAAACAGTATAAAGGCTCTATGAGTCTCACACGAACGATCGCCACTAATCTTGGTGCCAACACCATTAAACTATGCTCCAAATTTGTTTATATATTTTGTGTGTCTATAAAGACCGAGGCTTCCCAGGATCATTTAAGAGAATGGAAGATTGATATTGAGAAGTTGTTCGATAACATCACTCAGTTTGATTTGATTGCGCATTATGTCTCTTAATAATGGTGTAAAAGTCTCTAAAGAGAAGAAAATAAAGAGAGAAAGAGAGAGAGAGAGAGAGAGAGAGAGAGAGAGAGAGAGAGAGAGAGAGAAGAAAAAGATGTGAAAGGGAAAGAGGAGAGAAAGGAAAAGAAAGAAGAGGAAAAAGAAAAGAAAAAGGGGGAGGGGAAGAAAGAGATCAGGGGGAGGGGGGCCGAAATGGGCCTTGCCTCCCATGATGTTGCTTCCACTTCCCCCTTCCAGCAAAACAAAAAGAGAGAAGAAGGAAAGGGAAAGCAAAAAGGAAAAGAGGAGATAACGGAAAGGGAAAAAAAAGAGGAAGAAGATAAGAAAAGAAGGGAATATCAGTTACTATTTTTTCCGCCAACAAGTTGTGGATCCGGGGGGGGGGGGGCAAAAGGCCCTTGCCTCTTCCCCCCCCCCCCTCCCCCACCGCCAAAAAAGAAGGGGGAAAAGGGGAAGGGAAAGAGGAGAGCTAAAAGGGAACAAAAAAGAGAAGCGGGGGGGGGGGTGGGGGGGGGGGGGGGGGGGGTAAGAGTACACTTTTTTTGGTTCTCGAAATTTGAAAATTTGACATTTTGTTCCGTAGGGGGGGGGGGTGTTGAGGTCACCTTTTTTAGGATAGCCATTGGCATAATTAAAAAAAATAATTAAAAGGGGGGGAGGGGGGTTGCTCCAAGATACACACATAACAAAAAACCGAACAGGGGAGGTTCAACCCCAAATCCCCCCCCCCCCCCCTCCGTACGCGCCTGCTCTTCTGATTACAGTTTTTGACTCTTAATCCTCGTTTGTTTTCAGTCCCCCCCCCCCCCCCCCTCCCACGCGAAGCCCGGAAGCTTGTACATTTCATTAAATCATTAGAGAAAGAAGACGTTTCGTTGTACCGTTTTCTACTCTTAATCCTCGTCTGAATTCAGTTTCCCCCCCCCTTCCTATCCGCGCGCGCGAAGCGCGGAAGCTTTTACGTTTCATTAAATCTTTAGAGAAAGAAGACGATTTGTTGTACCGTTCCCGACTCTTAATCCACACCTCCTGCGCCAAGCGCGGAAGCTTTGACATTTAATTCAATTATTAGAGAAACAAGACGATTTTGATACCTTGTCCGCCCCCGGAAACTCATGGGTTGAAGGCAAATTACGGTCAGATAAGTATTCAGGGGCCCGCCTTAGGGCCCCTGGTGGGGTAGAGGGTGCGGAAACCCCTGAATCTCAGGGGTTTCAGGCATTTGATTACGGTCAGATGAACATAATTTTTATACCTTATTTGTGAAACTGGCAGGACACTGATTTGCGTGAGGTCCAGCGAGCGGAGCCCCAAGAAGCTCAGGGGTTTTAGGCATTACATTGCCGTCAGATTAGCATCCAGTAGGGTCTAGGGGCAGAGCCCCCGGAAGCTCGGGGGTTTAGGCATTTGATTACGGTCAGATGAACATATTTTTATACTTTATTTGTGACACTGGCAGGACACTGATTGGCGTGAGGTCCAGCGGGCGGAGCCCCAAAAGATCAAGGGTTTTAGGCACTAAATTTTGGTCAGATGAGTAGGCAAGGGCCTGCCCAAGTGCCCTTGGTTGGGTCCCGGGACAGAGCCCCCGGAAGCTCAGGGGTTTTAGGCACTAAATTGTGGTCAGATGAGTATCAAGGGGCCTGCCCAAGGGCCCTTGGTTGGGTCCTGGGGACAGAGCCCCCGGAAGCTCAGGGGTTTTAGGCGTCTAATTACGGTCAGATGAGCAATTTTTTGATACCTTATTTTGTTGTGACACTGATAGTTAACTATTTTTTCTTTCTTGCTCTCTTTCTTTCTATTTCTCTTTAAAATGCTTTTCCAAAAAAAAAAATTGGGGGGGGGGGGGGGGGGGAGCTGGAGGCTCCCGATCCCCGCCGTTCAGCGGGCCCTGACATGTAGGCATCTCAAGAAGCATATTTCTTGCCTGGCTGTTAATTTACAAACGCATACAAAAGTATAATTTACTAAAGAATGAGGACAAATCTCGGAAAATTATGTCATTTCAGCATTATTTGTAAACCACCGTTATGGAATTAGAAATAAACCACGTTTAAATTTTATTTCCCCGAGCCCCCTCCTCGATCAATACGCCAGTTCCCCCCCCCCCCCCCCCGATCTACTCTTTGTTGGCGGAAAAATCGCAACTGATCTCCCTTACCTTTCTTATTTCTCTTTTTTCTTTCCCTTTCTCTCTTCTTTCCCTTTCCATTCCCTTCCTTCTCTTTCTGTAAGATTTGATGGGGGGGGGGGGCGAGGGGGAGGTAAGGTCATTTCGGCCCCCACCCTTCTCCACATGTTGTTGGCGGGATTAACTGCAAATGATCTATTTCCCCTTCTTTTCAGCTTTTTTCGGTCCCTTTTAGCTCTCCTTTTTTCCTTTTCCTTCTTTCTCTCTTTTTTTTAGCGGGCAGGGGAGGCAAGGGCATTTTGCCCCATCCCCGCCCCGATCCACAACTTGTTGGCGGAAAAATCGCAACTGATACCCCCTTCTTTCTATTTCCTTCCTTCTCTCTTATTTTTTTGATTGGGGGGGGGGGGGGAGAGGGGGAGGCGAGGCTCTTTCGCCCCCCCCCCCCCCCGATCACTTCTTCCCCCTTTTCTTTTCTTCTTCCTCTTCTTTCTTTCCCTTTCTCTCCTCTTTTCCTTTTCTCTTTCTCTTTCCCCTTTTTTTCCCTTCTTTTTTTTTCCTCCTTTTTTCCCTTCTTTTTTGTTTCCCTTCTTTTTTTCCTTCTTTTTTCCTCAGGGGAGGGCGCCCGGGCCCTCTGGATCCGCCACTGCGGCCAGGCACTAGTGTAGGAAAACTTCAAATGTTAATCAGTTATATGATAAAATAACTTGTCTGTGGCCTCACGAAAAAGTATATATTTAGTCAGGCCTAAATTGAGTTGCAAAACAATTATTGTGTTAAAAGGAAAAAACATATTTGATGACATTCGCAATACCACAATTGCCGATACAATTGGATTACTCGTTTTTGTTCTTTTTCAAAACTTACTTGCTGAGCCCCATGAAACTCAGGGATTTGAGTCATTTTATAACGGTAAGATAAGCATTCAGGGGCACGGGGGAGGCTCAGGGGTTTAAGGCATTAAATTACGGTCAAATGAGCATATTTTTATACCTTATTTGTGACACTGGCAAGGTCACTAATTGCGTGGGGTCCAGGGGCGGAGCCCCCGGAAGCTAAGGGTTTTAGGCGTTTAATTACGGTCAGGCAAGTGCGTAGCTAGGATTTTATTTTAGGGGGGTCGGAGCACGCGATGCGTGCGAATCACTTACAGAGCGCGTTCCCTGGGGGGGGGGGGGGATGCAGGGAGGGGCGAGTTTCCCCTCCCTCATACGCGAAGCGCGGAAGCTTTGACGTTTCATTAAATCATCAAAGAAAGAAGACGATTTGTGTACCGTTCTGGACTCTTAATCCTTGTCTGAATTTCAAAATTGTTCTTTGTCTGCTCCTTTTTCTTCCTATGACCTCTTTCCTTTTCTCCTCTCTTTTTTCTTTGGGGGGGGGGACTTATTGTGACACTGGCAGATCACCAATTGTCGTGGAGTTCAGGGGGCGAGGCCCCCGGAAGCTCAAGGGTTTTAGGCATTAAATTAAATGAGTATCAAGGGGCCCGCCTTAAGGCCCTTGGTTGGGTCTAGGGGCAGAGCCCTCGGAAGCTCAGGGGTTTTAAGTGTTTAATTACCGTCAGATAAGCATTCAGGGGCCCGCCTTAGGGCCCTTGGTTTGGTTCAGGGCAGAGCCCCCGGAGGCTCAGGGGTTTTAGGCGTTTTATTACGGTCAGGTTAGCAATGTTTGATACCTTATTATTTTGTGACATTTGCAGGACACTATTTGGCTTGGGGTAAAGGGGGCGAAGCCCCAAGAATTCCAGGGGTTTTAGGCATTAAATTACCGTCAGATGAGCATTTAAGGGCCGACCTTTGGGCCCTAGGTGGAATCCAGAGGGTAGAGACCCCGAAAGTTCGGGGGGGGGGGGTTAGGCATTTAATCACGGTCAGATGAGCATATTTTGATACCTCGTTTTTTTCTGTGACACTGGCAGTTCACTATTCTTTATTTCTTGCCCTCTTTAATATACTTTTTCAAAAAAGAGGGGGAGGGCGAGGGAGCTCGAGGCTCCCGATCGCGACCGTTCCGCGGGCCCCGACATGTAGGCATCTCAATAAGCATATTTTTCTTGCCTGACTGTAAATTTCGGAATATGTCATTTTCCAACAAACGCATAAAAAAGTATAATTTAATAAAAAGTGAGGAACAATCTCGGAAAATGATGTCATTTTAGCAACATTTGTAAGTCACCGTTATGGAATTAGAAATAACCCCCCCCCCCCCGAACCACAACTTATTGGCAGGAAAACTGATATCCACCTTCTTTTCTTTTCTTCTTCCTCTTTTATTTCCCTTCCCTTTATCTCCTCTTTTCCTTTCTTCCCTTCCCTTTCCTTCCTTCGCTCATATTTTTTTTGATTAGGGGGGGGGGGGGGGGGAGGCAACAGCCTGGAAGGCAAGGCCATTTCGGTCCCCCCAATCTCCTTCTTCCCCCTTTTCTTGTCTTCTTCCTCTTCTTTCTTTCCCTTTCTCTCCTCTTTCCCTGTCCTTCTTTTCTTTTCTCTCTCTCTCTCTCTCTCTCTCTCTCTTTATTTTTGCGGGGGGGGGGGGGGGGGCCCCCCTGGAACCGCGCCTGTGTTATAGAGCAACTTAACAATATAGGAATCTTCCGTTCTCCTAATAATCCAACCCCGGGTCTTTGCAGACACACAAAACGTATTACTAAATTTGGAGCATGGTTTAATGGTGTTGGCACCAAGTTTAATGGTGTACAGGTAAGTTAGTTTGAGACTATAGCTTTTATATATATATATATTTTATAAATGAGGTATATCTCTAATTAAATCGAACTGAGTGATGTTATGGAACAACTTTACAATATCAATCATCCGTTCTCCTACACAATCCAGCCCCGGGTCTTTATAGGGCACACAAAATGTATTACTAAATTTGGAGCATAGATTAACGGTGTTGGCACCAAGATTAGTGGCGATGGTTCGTCCGAATCTCATACAGCCTTTATACTGTTTTATTAATGAGATATATCTCGAATCAAATCAAACTGAGCGATGTTATGAACAACTTAACAATATCAATCTTCTGTTCTCCTAAATAATCCATCCCGGGTCATTATAGGGCACACAAAATGTATTACTAAATTTGGAGCATAGATTAACGGTGTTGGCACCAAGATTAGTGGCGATCGTTCGTGTGAGACTCATACAGCCTTTATACTGTTTTATTAATGAGATAGATCTCGAATCAAATCAAACTGAGTGATGTTATCAAACATCTTAACAATATCAATCTTCCATTCTCCTAAATAATCCAACCCCGGGTCTTTATAGGGCACACAACATGTATTACTAAATTTGGAGCATAGTTTAACGGTGTTGGCACCAAGATTAGTGGCGATCGTTCTTGGAGACTCATACAGCCTTTATACTGTTTTATTAATGAGATAGATCTCGAATCAAATCAAACTGAGTGATGTTATGAAACATCTTAACAATATCAATCTTCCATTCTCCTAAATAATCCAACCCCGGGTCATTATAGGGCCCACAAAATGTATTACTAAATTTGGAGCATAGATTAACGGTGTTGGCACCAAGATTAGTGGCGATGGTTCGTCCGAGACTCATACAGCCTTTATACTGTTTTATTAATGAGATAGATCTCGAATCAAATCAAACTGAGTGATGTTATGAAACAACTTAACAATATCAATCTTCTGTTCTCCTAAATAATCCAACCCCGGGTCATTATAGGGCCCACAAAATGTATTACTAAATTTGGAGCATAGATTAACGGTGTTGGCACCAAGATTAGTGGCGATGGTTCGTCCGAGACTCATACAGCCTTTATACTGTTTTATTAATGAGATAGATCTCGAATCAAATCAAACTGAGTGATGTTATGAAACAACTTAACAATATCAATCTTCTGTTCTCCTAAATAATCCAACCCCGGGTCATTATAGGGCACACAAAATGTATTACTAAATTTGGAGCATAGATTAACGGTGTTGGCACCAAGATTAGTGGCGATCGTTCTTGGAGACTCATAGAGCCTTTATACTGTTTTATTAATGAGATATATCTCGAATCAAATGAAACTGAGTGATGTTATGAAACAACTTAACAATATCAATCTTCTGTTCTCCTAAATAATCCAACCCCGGGTCATTATAGGGCACACAAATGTATTACTAAATTTGGAGCATAGATTAACGGTGTTGGCACAAGATTAGTGGCGATGGTTCGTCCGAGACTCATACAGCCTTTAGTAATGAGATATATCTCGAATCAAATCAAACTGAGTGATGTTATGAAACAACTTAACAATATCAATCTTCTGTTCTCCTAAATAATCCAACCCCGGGTCATTATAGGGCACACAAAATGTATTACTAAATTTGGAGCATAGATTAACGGTGTTGGCACCAAGATTAGTGGCGATGGTTCGTCCGAGACTCATACAGCCTTTAGTAATGAGATATATCTCGAATCAAATCAAACTGAGTGATGTTATGAAACAACTTAACAATATCAATCTTCTGTTCTCCTAAATAATCCAACCCCGGGTCATTATAGGGCACACAAAATGTATTACTAAATTTGGAGCATAGATTAACGGTGTTGGCACCAAGATTAGTGGCGATCGTTCGCGTGAGACTCATATAGAGCCTTTATACTGTTTTATTAATGAGATATATCTCGAATCAAATCAAACTGAATGATGTTATGAAACAACAATATCAATCTTTCATTCTCCTAAAGAATCCAACCCTGCATGGGTCTTTAGCATATAGGGCACAAAAAAGGTAGTACTAAATTTGGAGCATAGTTTAACGGTGTTGGCACCAAGATTAGTGGCGATCGTTCTTGGAGACTCATAGAGCCTTTATACTGTTTTATTAATGAAATATATCTCGAATCAAATCAAACTGAGAGATTTTATGAACAATATCAATCTTCTGTTCTCCTAAATAATCCAACCCCGGGTCATTATAGGGCACACAAAATGTATTACTAAATTTGGAGCATAGATTAACGGTGTTGGCACCAAGATTAGTGGCGATGGTTCGTCCGAGACTCATACAGCCTTTAGTAATGAGATATATCTCGAATCAAATCAAACTGAGTGATGTTATGAAACAACTTAACAATATCAATCTTCTGTTCTCCTAAATAATCCAACCCCGGGTCATATATAGGGCACACAAAATGTATTACTAAATTTGGAGCATAGTTTAACGGTGTTGGCACCAAGATTAGTGGCGATATGGTTCGTTCGAGACTCATACAGCCTTTATACTGTTTTATTAATGACATATATCTCGAATCAAATCACACTGAGTGATGTTATTTAACAACTAATCAATAGGCCTACTAAATGTCCATTATCCTAAATAAACTATCATTACAAAACTAGCTAGATTAGGGAGTGTATAGCCGCTCCGATGAACGTTTGCTATTTTCAATTCCCTGCTTGTACTTGGCTTCACGGAGTAATTCGTCCTTTATAATGATTCTCTTCATTCCGGAGCAATGTACATGACCTAATGCTTACGAACGTACTCATGTACTGAATACATGTGTATATGACAGAGTACGCACGCCGCACGTCTGTGACGTAGGGAATAATGAATATTCATATCGCCGTTAATCTTGGTGCCAATATATGCTACCCAATGAGTGCCGTACACGTGATCGTGAACGAATATGTTCACCCACTTAGTCTCAGTGGAGTAAAAACAAAGTTTTATTGATGAAAAAGAATGTGTATTATACGAAATTAAGAATAAATCTACCTCAGAGTTTATATTTATCTTAGCAATGCATGTGTATATATAACTCATACATTGCTTTAGTATGTCTGATATTTATAAGCTACACGGTTCAAATTTAAAAAAAAACTTAAATCAAGTAAGGTCTTGAAGAGAAGCCCCAAATGGGCAAGTTGGTGGAATTATCTTATCATTCATCCAGGGATCCCTGATTTAAAAGCCCAGTCCATCGTAACTATGTAAGAGAAAGGGGACAGCAAACTTGCGAATGATTTATAGAGGACTCTTTATTAGACGGGGTTATACAAATTGCATTTCTACCCTATAATTTTTATACAGATGTTTCTTTTTTCTCATGTGTCAAAAGAATATTTTCCAAAATATATAGGGAAGAGTGTATAAATTATATTATAAATTATATAAATAATATAGATCATGAATTTGTTTCAATTATTAAAACAAAAATCAATATGACAGTCAGTCAGCAAGCTTAATAAAAAATAAATAATAATAACTATTTCTGAAACCAATAATCCTTAATTGGAAATAAATAACAATGACAATATAATGAATTGATGTATCATTACGATACTGATTTGTTTTGGTATTACTGCATGTGTCATTATTTTGTCTGATTTAATTCTTTGGCATAATCTAACCCAAAAGGGATGATGTTGATACTTTATATGCCTCCCCCCCCCCCCCCCGATAACAATCTATAGCCTACATAATATTATATATATATATTTTTAAGAACGTGGGTATAAGACAGAAAGAAAGAAGAAAGGCATTTCAGAAGGGAGTGAGTACAGTATGGGAGAGAGAAGCAGAAGGGAAGAGTCACGCAGGAGATGGCCAGAAAAGTGAAATGAGAGAGAGAGAGAGAGAGAGAGAGAGAGAGAGAGAGAGAGAGAGAGTGATCTTACAACACAGTGGCAGATTTGCATGGCTGAGATTTGTAAAGGTCGTTTTTACAAAGAAGATTCTGGTGAAAAGCATTGCTTATTCAAAAAAAAATCCTTCCACAATTTGAATCACAATGATTATTTGTCGCATGATCCTTTTATTAAATAACCTTGTTTTCTTTTTTGTTTGCAGGGGGAGAAGAAGCTATGTCACGTTCAGAAATCATAAAGATCAGTTGTATTATGCGTATATACATTTATGATACCAGAACAAAATGTTGATTATCAGAATGACATTTTGGAATACCTCTTTACAAATACCACATTGTCTTTAGCCCGTATTAGTATTAGTATGAGCCAATATAAAGCTATTATTCTTTATTCAGTTCAGTATAATGCTTTTCCTCAAAAATAGTTTCGCTATTTTGTTAGGGTTGAGACGCTAAGAAATGGTTTCAAATGTACATTACACAAACCCTGAACCATTGCAAAATGATGGTGGTTCTCTCTCTCTCTCTCTCTCTCTTCTCTTATTTTAATCATGCATTATCACTACATATAAAGCAGCAACCAAAAACTTAGGGTTATCTGAGATAGGTGAAAATAAGAGTTAAAAAGAAAGTCATGCTAAAACGGCGCTTCACCTCCCCCCCCCCCCCCCCCCCCCCCGAAAAAAATATAATAGATTAGTGGTCCTGTCCAGCACCCCCCTCC
This sequence comes from Strongylocentrotus purpuratus, assembly GCF_000002235.5. Taxonomy (NCBI): domain Eukaryota; kingdom Metazoa; phylum Echinodermata; class Echinoidea; order Camarodonta; family Strongylocentrotidae; genus Strongylocentrotus; species Strongylocentrotus purpuratus. The sequence goes on from NW_022145596.1 coordinate 15,183,550, forward strand.
CGCTTTAATATTCACCGGCCGGCTGAGTTGGCGCAAATAATTATGTTCCCAAAAAACTGGACCCCCTAAACAAATATATGTGCATTTATCCAGCCCCCCCCCCCGCTCATTCGCTGATCGCCGGCTGGCTGATTCGCCACTAAATATTTTCTCAAGATTTGCCCCCCCCCCCCCCCCCCCCCCCCCCCCCCCTCTTGCCGCCGGCTGGTTCGCCCCTGATTTTGGACCCCCGTAAGTGATGTTTTCCTGGCATTTACTTACATGCCAAGCATCGTCCACGAGCCGCATAGCGGCGAGGCGATTTTTGTTGTTGTTGCTATTTTTAACCCCCGTATTGTTTTCCTGGCATCTACGTTTTTCTATGCACATCACATTTTCACTTGGCAGCCCAAGGGGGCCGGGGGGGGGGGGAGGAGGGGGTTATGCGTGTTACCAAAATGTCCGGTAAAGGGGTACTTTTCGTGCGACAAAGTCCGGCCCGAGAATTGTAAAAAAGGGGTGTTTTAACTTTTCACCCGGAGATTTCTTTAAAAAGGGGGTGTTTTTTCTTTTTTTTCTCTCATCTCTTTGGACTCCTGAGAAATTATTCCGAATTTAGGTGGGTACATTGAGCATTTTTCATGAATAAGGGGGTTTCCAAGGCAGGAAAAGCCCGCGAAAAGCCCGCGAAAGGGGGGTTCGGAAATGTTGGCAGTCCTCAGATAGGGGGTGCTTTCAAAAAGAGGGAACAAGCATAATGCGTACCCTAAATAACACTGAGTGGGGGGCCGGGGTTTCTGCCCTTTCGCGATCGCCTCCAGCTCCAGCAGACATGGCGCGGCAGCGTGCACACGTACCGTTACTAAAGGCGCAGTAGGCCTATAACCACTGCTGACGGCGGCACTGCACTGCGAGCTGAATCGGTAATAATAGGCCTACTCATAGAACGGGAAATCTTGCACGCTAATCTAAGTTCTATTTCATTGGTTTAAGGTTTGAAAATTGAAACTCAATATTGTGTTAAAGTTATAACAGAAAAGATAATCTTTATTTTATAATTCCACGGGGGCGATTTTTAATTTTGCAATCGCCCCCGTGAGCAACCTGACGGGGGCGATTATGTAGCTCACGGGGGCGAATCGCCCACCGCCCCCGTTTATTCTGAGCGTTGGGCGGGGGGCTGGATAAATGCACATATATTTGTTTTTGGGGGGTCCAGTTTTTGGGGAACATTTTTGCGCCGACTCAGTCGGCCTGTAAATATTAAAGCGGGGGAAGGGGGATGCTGGAGAGGAGGACCACTAATTTATTTCATTTTGTTCAGGAGGGGAGGTGAAGCGCCGTTTTAGCATGACTTTCTTTTTAACTCTTACTTTCACCTCTCTCAGATAACCCTAAGTTTTTGGTTGCTGCTTTATATGTAGTTGATAATGCATGATTGAAATAAAGAGAGAGATAGAGAGAGAGAGAACCACCATCATTTTGAAATGGTTCAGGGTTTGCGTAATGTACATTTGAAAACATTTCTTAGCGTCTCAACCCTAAAAAAAATAGCGAAACTATTTTTGAGGAAAAGCATTATACTGAACTGAATAAAGAATAATAACTTTATATTGGCTCATACTAATACTGATAGATTATGTCAGATTAGGAGAAGTGTATTCTTCAAGTGTCTCTCTTGGAGAGACACTTGATATGGAATTTTTAATGGGCCACTAAACCTGTCATTTTACGTTGAATGGAACGTCTCAACTCAGTAAGCATGTCTGAGATTTGTAAAAGTTGTTTTTACAAAGAAGATTCGGGTGAACAGCAGTGCTTATTCAAAAACAATCCTTGCATCAATTTGAATCACAATCATTATTTGTCGCTTAATCCCTTTTAATGACTTTGTTTTCTTTCTCGTTTGCAAGGGGAGAAGAAGATATTTCACAGACATCATAAAGATCAGTGTTGTATGCGTATATAATACACAGGCCCCGCGGAACGTTTATCAAAGTGGGGGGCTAAAGTATTTACGATCAGGTAGAGGGTAGTGAGCGTAAATTGGTGGGGGGGGGGGGGGGGGTTCAGGGGTTGTAGGCATTTAATTACGGTCAGAGAAGCACAAATATTTTGATGCCGCATCTGTGTCACTGGCAGGTAAGGGGGGCGTTTTTATTTTATTTCTTAAGGTAAAATGTACGTTACTATCCTATTTTTACCGGTTTGGGCGGCTAGGAGGGGGGGGGGGGGGGGGCGGGCCGGTAGAATCGGCTCGTGGATCCGCGCCTGTCCAAGATAGCACACACACAAAATCGCCTCGCCGCTACGCGGCTCAGTAAAGAAAGAATGTAAATGTTGCTCCCAATAATGAGGAGGAAATAATGTGCAGAACGGAAAGAAATCGAGAGAATGTCATCACGGAGTGAGAGTCAGTAACAGCTATGTAGCTTGTAAATTTGTAAGAGGGAAAATGCTGATTAAAATGATAATGATGAAATAGCAAACAATTGAGGAGTATCATAGGTACCAATTCAATGAATATTTGTATAAAAAAGAACCCCCGTCAGTACTAAAAGAGCCCCCGTGAGAAGGCTCACGGGGGCTCTTTTTTGGGGGGAAGAGCCCCCGTGGATAAAAAAATTATTTGAGCCCTGCTTTCTTTCCATTTCTCTTTATATACTATTTCAAAAAAAAGTGGAGGGGTGGGGGGGGACCTCAATGCTCCCGATCCCCGCCGTTTCGCGGGCCCTGACGTATAGGCCCCTAGGCATCTCAAGAAGCATATTTCTTGCCTGGCTAAAACTTTAGGAGTTTGTCATTTGTCTCTTTTAGGTTTTCTATCTCCCCTTCTTTTCACCCTTTGTTTTCTTCTTCCTCTCTTTTGGTCCCTTTTAGCTCTCCTTTTTTCATTTTCCTTCCTTCTCTCTCTTTTTTTTTAGCGGGGGCGGGGAGAGGCAAAGGCCTTTTGCCCCACCCCCATCCCGATCCGCAACTTGTTGGCGGGAAAATTGCAACTGATATCCCCCTTCTTTTATTTACTTCTTTCTCAATTTTCCTTCCCTTTATTTCCTCTTTAGTGACTGGTCCCTCAGAAACTAGTGCTAAGCCAGTCACAGAGAATTCATGATTTCAACTGATGCCTGTCAGTGCATTGTAAATTTGATTTTTCTTCAAATTTCATTTAAAAATCTTTTCATATTGATAAATATGGTGCATTGGCGTATGGGCTATGGTTGGAGCGTTGGATGCGTTGAACAGCGTTGGTGTATTATGTGGATTTATCATATTCATATTCTGAATATTTTCAGCGAATTGAATAATATTGAAAAGGATGCAATTCATAGTTGTACTTGATAATTCTCATTTAACATATTTTCTCTCTCTCTCTTCCTGTCTTGCATAAAGAAAATATGAAAATAATATTTTACCTTGATTAAGAAAAAATTAAAATTTTATCAGTATTAAACAGGGAGAAGGAAAGGGGAGGAAATTAATCAAAACAAACATTGACGAATCCAATTCAGTGTTCTTTCGTGATGCATAAGAATGAAAGTACATTAAAAGGTGAAATAATAAATTGAAGAGCGATGATAAATCAATTCTTTGACGTTGATTGATTGAATAAAAAATAATGAAACAATATGGTCTGAAGGTCACATATCTTCGAATATTAGAAAGTTTCATCCACCATCGTGTTGTTAAACACTATTTGCAATTTAATTTTAATGCGGTGACTTGTCGGTTACGAGCAGAAGGTCATTTCAGGCTTCTATATTCTATAATACTATCAACAGATATCTGGATAGAGACACCTCGTCACATCAAGCTACGAGAAAGTATATCATCATCTCACAGAATTCTACTCGAACACCGCATCGAAATTCTTTTCACCCTTTTTTTTTCTTCTTCCTCTTTTTTGGTCCCTTTTAGCTCTCCGTTTTTTCTTTTCCTTCCTTCTCTCTCTTTTTTTTTAGCGGGGGGCGGGGGAGGCAAGGCCCTTTCGCACCCCCCTCCCCCGATCTCCTTCTCCCCCTTTTCTTTTCTTCTTCCTCTTCTTTCTTTCCCTTTCTCTCCTCTTTCCCCTTCCCTTCTTTTCCTTCTCTCTCTCTCTCTCTTTTGCGGAAGGGGGGGGGGGGGGAGGCCCGCTCACCCCCGCTGGATCCGCGCCTGCATCTACATTATAATTATCTACTACCGTTAGACCCTAATAATGGATCTAGAAGATTGATTGAACTGGTCTCAATGACGGGTAAACTTTTTTTCCTTCTCAATTACTTGGTCTAGAACCATGAAAACCGTCTAATTTTACTTTAGATTTTCAAACAGTAACAGTTACGACCTAAATTAGGCCTAAAGCCAAGGGCTGTACTCTACATTTTAATAATACATTTAACGTTAACGTTAGACTTAACTTAAACTGTTGTTTCTCTGTGATACAAGTGGGATGGGAACACTTTTTTTTCAACAGCAAAAAAAAAAATCTTTCCCCTTTTTTTTGTCCTTCTTTTTCTTGTCCTTCTTTTTTTCCCCCCTGGATCCGCCACTGATCACGGGGATAAAAGTATACAGCTATGTAACAAGTAGATTTCTAAGAGGGAAAATGCCGACTTAAATAAATTATAATGATAAAATACCAAGGAATTTAGGAGTTTCATGGGTACCAATGCAATTGAAATTTGTATTAAAATAAGAGCCCCCGTCAGCACTAAAAGAGCCCCTGTGAGAAGGCTCACAGGGCTCTTTTTGGGGGGAAGAGCCCCCGTGGACAAAAAATTAATTTGAGCCCTGATTACATACCAAAGTCTTGACTTATTCTCTCTCCCTCTCTCTCTCTCTCTCTCTCTCTCTCTCTCTCTATATATATATATTTATATATATAATCACACACACACACACACCCTCACACATGCATAAATATATATACACACCATATACATATTTAATACATATTTAATACATTAGCATGTTATAAAACATTGAAGTATCAAATACAGAATAGAAGATATAGTTAATACAGACTTCTTTAACTTTTGGGGGGTTATAGAATCTGGATGTATTAATGTTCTTGACGTGTTTAAAAAAATTATACAAATTACATGACCCTAATTGTACAAGTCTGATGAAGTATTGTTCATAGATGTGCATTTTAAGATGTCAGATGGCATTAATAAAAGATTCTATCAACAAATCAATGTTGTCAAAAAATATTTTAGGGTTTGCTTTACCCTAATCTGAAAATGAAATATAATAATAATAATAATAATAGTCACATTTGTTTCACCCTCAATACTACATATCTAAGTGCTTTACATTGTAATTATTATTACCCTGGTCATTTGGTAATACGCACACGATAGTGCACACACTCCTAGTAAACAGAGTTGTCAACAAATATTACCCTAATCTGCAAATGAATAAAATGATAATACATTATGTATCAAGTACCAGACTGTTGGGAAACTAAAATAAACCTCCTGTGAAAAATACCCAATTTTGACATCACTAATTTTAAAATTATTATCTTTCACTTTAGCTCGACCTGTCTGGAGTAAATAACACCACTTGGCAATCTATTCTGCTTAACAAAGTATTAAAAAAAAAATCATTATATGATCAATATTACTATTATCATTATTTTTATCATCATTATCATTATGATCATTATTTTTACTTTTCTTTTTTAAGCATACAATATAAGTTATAATATTAATAAGCTAGTACCAATATATTTGATAATGTTAGTTTGTTTTTGTAAGTATTACTTTAAAACTGCCAGAGTTAAACATTCACAAATGATATTCTTAATAGAACTAGCTTGTTTCAGATACGTGTATTGTACATGTATATCGGGTCTTGTAATATTTTTAAAACTAATTTGAATAGTAAAGAAAAAGAGAATGGAATGTACGCGTATGAAGTCTAGTTCAACGCTGTCAAAATGCCTGAAGACTTGTAGCCTCCAGGCTAGAAAGTGATACTTTTTGCCTCTTTCCTTAATCAATTAATTTATGGTACAAAAATACCGCTTTGTTAACCTATATCAGTTTCACCACTGATAGATAAGAGCATCAAGCTTAAGGCAACTAAAATAAAAAAAAGTTGTGTTTGCATGAAACTCAAAAAATTAAATACACCTTTGATATTCAAATTGATCACCTATTTGGGCTGAATTATTTGAGTTGCATTTAAAGATGAAGTTGAGTTCTGGTCATGCAATTGCATTGTGAAAGAAACGGTGTGGAATCGACCAGAAAAGGTTGATCATATCTAGCATATAAGAATTTGTGTGTATTGCAAGGTTCTGGAATCATCAAAATGATAAGAAATTTGGCCAAGTCTTGGTAAAGTTACAAACACTGTACACAGAAAGATGTATATGGGACTACACGAACACGTGGCGTAAAAAAATCCTACCCTGGATTTTTACGATGTTACATGACATATTTAGAATATAAAGGCATTTGAAGAGCCATGCTTTTCAGGGAACATGTCTTATCTGATGTTCTTCCATACTTGCATAATAAGAATGATAACGCTCACAAATTATTTTTCACCTCTTCCCAGAACTCAACCTTCTCTTTAAACAATTTTTTTTCAAGCAGCGACCTTTGAAGTCAGTCAGTTGACACGACTCTCCTTTTGAGACACACTCTCAGAGCATCATGGCTGATCATTACAGATGACTCTGTACAATGGTGACCTTGTTCGGAGAACCGTTGACCTTCTGTAATAATTGCTCTACATGATCATGACATGAGGAAATATATAAAATTGTCTCTTTGCAATATATATATTTTTCATTTCAGTCCTGAATCTTTAAGATATTCTTCTTTTCAAGATCTTCCATCTCCTTCATCAATGATGCTACATTGTATCTGAGCTCATGGAACTTTGAAACTGGAATCTGTAAGACACAAAAGATAATTTTGTATAAAAGAAATTTATATATATATATCTTTCATTAAAAAAATGTACATGTCTGAAGAGGTATCTAATGTGTTTAAATTAACATATGATATTAAATTCCTCATCACAATAATCATTCTATACACATTAATACATATCATCTTTCCTGAAAAAGCATTAAAATTGTTACTCCAGATAACTACAGACAAATATCATTATACAAACACTGCCCTACCTTTGTGATAATTAAATTGATATATGGCAGAGACAGGAAAATAGTTCCATGTGATAAAGATGGGTCTTTATTTATGAAATCCCCTCCAATTCAAATCCAAGCCCAAGATTCTTCTGAATGAAGATGCAGCATAGCAGTCCCAGATGTAAATAAGCATTGATTAATACCTATGTCTTAACTAATACCTAACTACAATATCTCTCATACAACAGTTAGATAATGTGAATTATTATTCTTTATGGTGTCAAAAATTTCAGATTAATCCTGATCGATTTTCAAGTATTATGTTCATTAGACAATGTCTATTAGGAGCAATATGATATACTGGTACGGTACGATACATCACTCACAACTTGATTCTGAATCTGTGTAATGTTTTTAACCCTTTTTCCTTTTTAAAAAATTCATTATTGTTTTTAATTTCATTATAAACTGCTCAATTATATATTATTATATTATTCATATATTTATTTATCATGCAGACTTGATAGTGTCTTTGACTGTGTACTTAATTTCTACCATTGTTATCTATCTGTTTGTATTTGTATTTGAAATCCAACCCAACTTTTGGTTGCAATAAAGAAATAATAATAAGAATAAGAATTAATGCCCTTTGGATCCCAGTATACAATAAGTTCTCACCTCAAATGAGTGTACTTTTCCATCGCTCAGGGTCATCTCTGCCATGATGGTGGGTTCTAATGACCTACTCAGTGCACTGTCAAGAGAGGGCGGCAAACATAGTATGATGATGACATTTGTTGACTCTATTTTCTATTCTGGCAGCAAAAATGTTAAAATAATCTGTTTCAAATTAGGCAGGAAGGCATGTCAAGAAATCCAGGTTTATCACATACTTTCTGTAATATTTTGTACTCTTTCTCCATTTCTGTTTTTTTTTTTTTACCCTGTTCATCTTCTCTCTTTCCTTTCATCTTTTCCATCTACTGCATTTGTTTCTTGGTACTTTTTATTTATTTATTTTTTTAATTATTCTTTTTAATTTTAAATTTTCACTTTGACATCCTTTTCTTGGCAAAACTCTTGTCTATATATTATGGACATCAATAATTGTTAAGGTATGTACGACAACAAATGAATGTATTTATGTACTATTTGAAAATTAGAATTACAAATACTATTTCTTCAATAACCCAGAATGCTATCTTATCATCTACAATCGAAATTTCTACATCTCCCATGGTATTATCTTCTTAATTCTGATTCCATCTAGGAAATTTAGAATTTGCCACTAGCAATTAAAAGAATAACTGTGCTAATAGTGGTAAGTGGTAATATTTATTGTATAATAGATTTTTTATTTCATTTTATACAAGAAAAGGCAAAATATTTACCTTGTTGATATAGCAACATCTACCCTCCATCTGAAGTTATCAAGCTTGGGGAATCTTACTCTGCCCTTCTCTAACGCATCATTAATGGCTGCTCTCCTGTCAAACAATCATATATACAGATTTGTGTTATTGGTCAAAACACAGATAAGATAATTGAGTCGTTACAAACGGCAGTAGAACTAGGAAGGATAGAGATAACACAATGGATCAACTGCTGGATACTTTACCACGCAAGTTAATGCTAATGCTAACCCTAACCATAGGGCCTAATGCATTGACTAGATACATGATGAGTATTCAGGAGTTATTAAACCTTACGAAAATTGAACAAGCATTTTTGATCCAAATTTCAAAAATGTTTTACTTTTTTGGAGCGATGACAGATAATACACTTTATACTACTGATCTGAAGAGTAGAAAAGAACTTTAAAAAAAAAAATTTTAGGCCGCCATCCTAGTCAAGCATCACTTATGATTGCGATTTCCTGCACTTTTTCAACAGATAGTTTAAGTTTGGATAATACTTTAAATTTATGATAATATGTTACAGAAATATTAAGTTTCGTTATTATATGTACATATGTAAAAAAAAAAAAAAAAAAAAAAAAATTTAACATGAAGAAATTATTGTTTGTATATGTTGGATTATACCTTACATTTTTATATTTCTTTTTTATTCAGTTATATTATATTTGGAAAAATGCAGATATAAAATCAAAAATCAAATCAAAAGACTTACTTTGGTCCATACACAGCACTTGCAAAGTCAGTAGCATATTCTGGTGGAATTCTGAAGAAAAAACAATACACAATAGATTATTAAACAGATTTAATTTTCTATTACTCTTTATCTACGTATTCACTTATCAAAATAAGAATTGTTGAATATGTGAAATTTCACAGAATCTTGGATTATGATAAAGGCAGTGGTAATTTGAATATATTAATTTCATTGCCAGATAAACAAAACACAAAGTCTCATCCACAAAAGTGTCAAAAATCATGCATTTTATGAATAAATTATAAAAAGGATGGAAAAAAAACAACATTAGCAATGCTTAAGGATCCCCGCTCATGTAAGACAATGTATTGGGAACTTTTCCTAACTAATTATTGAGACATAACTTAGGAATACTAGTCATTGTTGTTAAATAGTGGCTACTCATGCTTCCTATAAGCTCTTAATAAGCCTTTACATGGGAAGGTTTCTTTTTAATGATAAACAATGTTAACGAATATCTTCAGGAAACCTCAAGGTTTGCATAACAAATAAGATCTACTGGTAATGTCATCTGTAAACACTTACTTGAGTTCTGATAGGTCAGCTTTGAAGAGCTATCATAGATAACAGAAATAAAGGTGAGAAATCTTTAATCCTATTACATTTAAACAAAAATTATCATCCTTATTTCCTCTAAATCAATCAACTTTCAGTTTTCAAATTGCAAGAAAGACAAACAGAGAAAGAAAGAAAGACAAAGCAAAGAGATAAAGGGAGAAATCAAGAAGAAACCTATATGCATATGGTACCCAAATACAAAATGTCTGTTCTCTTCACCAAGTGTCAAAATGTTTGCACGCAAGCAAAAACTGAAGAGTTTACATTTAGGCAAAAGACTATCAGCCCCCTCCCCTTGCCTGTACACCTATGTTCAAAGTGTGTTATCAATTAAGTGAACAACTTCCTTCAGCATCAGCTACACTAAATAGTTGTTTTAACTTCTGCCTGCAACAAAGCATTTCACTTTACTAGAATTGTTTAAATATCAAAATATATTCCACCAATAATTATATAAAAACAAGCCCCATACCTCTTGTTTTAATGATGTCTGCGGAAGTCTGTATGCTGCACGTAGGAGCGTCAAGATCCCAGAGTAAACAATCGATAGCGCATCACTTGACTGGCCACACTCATTAGATAAGTTTGGAATAAAATCTTCATCGATGATGGCACCTTCAAACGAAGACACTGACGCTGCCAAAGGAAACAAAACAAAAGTTCTGTGACAATAACTCACAAGTACAACTTGAATCCAATGCTCAAGGAACAAGTCGGCCCTTTTACCCTCTGATATGTTGGACACGCTTGCTTTAGCTTTTTAATAGGTTGACTCTTTCTTCTTTTTTATTTATTTATTTTTGGTTAAAAATTGGTTAGCTAATGATAGGATTTGTACTTTTTAGCACATTGCATGAGGACACAGAGTCTCTTTTTGATGGCACAAAGTAGTCTGCGACAGGATCAGGTTCTCATAGTATAACAAGGTTCCTTAAACGGGCTCAGCCATGGTGATTTGTTCGAAGGGGGCGGGGCACGTGCTAGTCTTATTGCCCATTTGGGATTTGAGAACGGAATGCACAAAATAAAATTATGAAAGAAAAGGAGGAAAAAATCAGAAATACACATCCACAATAATTAATTGTCTATTTCATACCACATTCAAGAATGGAATATATAGATCTCTGATGTGTGCAGGGCTCGGTTTAACAAAAAGGACTAGATTCTAGAAAAGTCAAAAGGCCAGGGGCAGGGAATGACAAACACAAAATTGCACAAGTGGGGCTGATAAACAAGTTGGTCGACGATTACCTTTCAGAAGCTCTCTAAACGTTGATTTATCTGTACTCTTTAGTAGTTTCAGCATAGATTTGATCTCCTGTGGTACCTTTGCACCAACAAAAAGGGTTCTATCACCCGCAAAACCTCCAGGATTTCCAACAGAAGGGAGGGCCATTTCGATGCATTTATCAGGTGATCGCGTAGTCTTGTATCTGGAGTCCGTATCAGTTTTCGGGTCCTTAATCACTAACGGGGTTTTGACGGGGATGTGCCACCGAAGCCCCCAAACCACTTTTCACTTTTAAGGATTTTTTAAAAGCCGATATTTCAAAATTTTGAAGAAAAAAAAATATTATTGTGGTTTTATCACAACATTAAAATCTAAGCTCCTTGAGTCAGACTGATCTAGAATCAGCGATAGAACACACACACAAACATTGTTCCAGTGCTAATCACCCATTTCCGGATTCTCTGCTAGCCAGTCAGAATTAATTTTCCGGGGTCTGAAACGTCTATATTTCGTTGATACTAGGTAAGTTTGTTTTCATTTTTGCACTTAAATACTGTGTGTTAGTGAGATACCCTAAGTGTTTTATACGTTAGATAGATGTATGCTGTTCATGATGGCTTTTCAAGACGTTATATACCATCCGGAAAGATTTTGGGCTAGTGCGATATCCGAGTTGTTTTATGCGGACACCGCCCCTCGGCTCTGCTCTGGCGGAGAGTAGCCATGTACACAGTATTCTGACAGTCGGTCACGGACTCACGGTCAGGCCCATGACAGTGGCCAGTGGGCGGGGTGCGAGTACGAGTGGGGTTGGCTTGTTAAAATTGTAATTAAATAGGTCAGAATGTATTCCGTATAATGGCCCATCTTGTATTATATTTATAAATTATAGATATAGACTCTAGACCATATTTTGACAATAGTCTAGATCTAGTCTAGACTATATTTTCATTCTTCATGTTTAAAAAACTTTTACATTATTCTTTAGTTTAATCATGTTTTATTTTAAATTGTTTTCAGTTTAAATACTGAACCCTGACCCTGTACTTTTAATATTTTTTTAAAGGAAATTGAATTAGTTTTAATGTGTAAAATACTTTGTCACGTAATTTATATCACAAGTCTAGTACCAGATCAGATGGAGACTATTTTTATGATCTTGTATACTTGTTATGATATACATTTAGGTTTTATGTTAAACTCTTTAAATACAAAGTGCAACTCTTTAAATACAAAGTGCATTTTGGACAAAATAAACTCTTTTTGTATGCATGCATTCAAAAACATATCAATATGACTTTGGTAAAGGTATGGAGATCTCAAATTTCTCAACAAAAATATTAGAAAATTTATATTATGAGGTATTCAGGAATGAGGAAAGGAGATTGTTGATTGTTGGAAGAATAGGAAAACTATATTATGAATGTAAAGTTAAACAAAGAAATTGATGAATAGTGAGGAAATGACATCCTAAACTCATGACCAAGTGGCCAATTTGTCTAGATATTTCCTTTTCATGATATTAGAAATCAATGACTTTCTTATTAGTGAGAGTTCAAGTGTAACTTTCTTTCATAAAAATGTGTAAATGTTATGATGCCTTATTCAAAGTCCATTTCAGACCTTTCTTGTTTAGGTGTTAGTAATCTTTAAATTATTTGCTAGGTCAAGAAAAATACTCCAAGTACTTTTCATTTTAAGATCATGAAATTTACCTGACTGACCCTTCAAAGAAATACAGATATTTACATGATTGATAGATGTAGGAGCAGATCTATGATTTTTGGGGTAAGGGGTCACATTGAATATTTCTGACAATTAATTTGAAATAAAAAGAATAAAAAAAATTACCTCATAAGGAAGGGGGGCGGCGGCAATTGGAGTCGTTTGCTGGGGTTTCAAGAGGGGTAGGGGAAAGATGAAGGATGGATGTCTCAATCTGAATATGCCAGTGGATATATTGTAGATGGACTGAATTATTTAAGATTACATATTGATCTAAATAGCACGTTATAAGATCCGTATATCTTCTTGTATATATTCTGTTTCAGATTTGATACCGGCTTGATAACTTAGCTCTAATACCAGGATGAATAGGTTCAAGGTTTCAAAGTTCAAGAATGCATTCTGTGTAAATCCAAAGAGAGAGGTAAGAATTTCCATGCATGTATTCATAATTTGTCTTCAAAGATTTCTTGTAAATAAAGATTCATTGTTAGACAAATATCTGTAATAACTTTCCAGATGAGTTACATTTCATGATAAATGAGAATTGTAGACATAATAAGGGACTTGAAAGTTGTACTGATTGTGAAGATAACATCTTATACTTTTTCCATTCTTATTTACATGTAGTCGTCTTTTTCAAAATGCTTGTCAATTGCAGTTATTGCACAAATGATTTGAATAATTAGGCTTCATTTGTTTTCTAAAAACATGCTATGTATTCCTTTACATTAATTTGTACCTAGATTTAAAAAAAAAAATCAAATTATTGAATTGCATAAAATCCATTGATTTTGCTCATTTTGTCTTCTCTGCCTTTTTGCTTCCTGCCATTTTCCTCTCTTTCTGTATCTCTTCTATCCTGTCTGTCTCACCTTACTATTTCTCTCCCTCTCTCTCTCTCTCTCTCTCTCTCACCTCTCTTCTGTCTCTCTCACTTTCTTTGTATCTCTGTCATTTTCTGTACCTCTACCCCTTCTGTTTGTCTTTGTTACTTTCTAAATGCCTCTCTCATCTTTCTGCCCCCTTCTCTGCCCCCTTCTCTCCATGTACTTTCATCTTTCTATTCCTCTATCTCTCTCTCTGTATATATATATATATACATACATATCTATCTCTCTCTCTCTCTATCTTTCTCTCTCTCTTTCTCCTTTCTCCCTCCCTCCCTCCCTCCATCTTATTTCCATCTTTCCATTCCTATGTCTTTCCCTATCTCTCCCTCTCTCCCTCTCTTTCCCTCTCTCCCCCTCTCTCTCCCCCTCTCTCCCCCTCTCTCTCCCCCCTCTCTCTCACTCTCTCTCTCTCTCTCTCTCTCCATCACCTCCCCTCCCCCTCTTTCTCTCTCTTTCCCTCTCTCTCCGTTATCAGACCTGGATAACCGATGTTCGAACAGGATCCCCCTCATCATGCGGGAATCACATCAAAGCCAGTGGGGCATACATGGTGTACAACGCCGATCCTCCAAGTACGTCTAACAAACTCAAACTTGATTGTTGTTTTTTTTGTGCCAAAAGGGCATTGGATTCTCATTCAGACATGGCACTTTGTGTGCTGAATATTCATTCAACAGTCCAACAATTGTTATTACAAGAATTTATTTCAAACAAAACATTTACTTGCTTTAACATCACGTGTGTACAGTAATAGTGAAAGAAATGATGATCCCAAAGTTTTGTGATGATATTTTGAACATGATTTGATAGAGTTCAGTTACAAGAATTTTATTTGTTCAGGACAGATTGTTTTATATTTTAGATCAAAACACTAAAGTATGCTCTACCCACCCTTAAAAAAAAAAGACAATCAAGAGTACCAAATTTGTATCAAAACTCTTCTTAAAAAAAAAAAAAGTGAGCAACATTCACATTCAGTACCATATACACATACATTGCACACTGTTATTGTGTGCTATCTCTAGTTTTCTTATATAGGAACATGCCTTTTAGTTCGAGTGTAACTTTCACATGTTCATGTATAATGCCTGTGAATGTAATTTAATCTGAGTGATTCAAAGCAGGGGGAAAAGTTCACAATAAAAAAAAAAGCTTCTATCATATTTCTTTAGGCATTAGTTTTCACTTTCACTTCGCGGTTTCGGATCAAGTTTGTAATAGGATCCGTACATGCTTGCACACTGTGCTCCTTGTCTGTGCGAGCTGTGAGAACTTGTGAAACTGAAATTAATTGTAAAGAGAAATTAATGTATCATTTACAATAATGTTTTGCACTGTGTTTATACCCTGGGACAAACTTAACAGGAAACTTCATACATGTACATGTAACATGTGTACTAGGTATATGAAAGCACTGGTAGACAGTGATAGAAAATGTGTGAATCTTAGTATGGAAAATGTGTGCATATGACATTTATGAAAATATTGACATGTTAAAGACAAAATTGCACATGAAATTCTCTTTAAACTAGAGTAATAAAGATATGACAATGTTACTCTATTTTTTTTCTTTTATTCGTTTTATCAAATTTATTATGTGTACCTAAAGACTATAATAATAATCATAATATTTAGCTTTTATATAGCGCTTAATACAAATGTCTCTAAGCGCTTTACAGTATATTATTACCCCGCTCATTGGATTCAGTACTTGCCTGCACAAAATGTGTGCACATTCTCCACTCCCTGGGGAGCATTCCAGCCAGGCGCTACTTGACGCTCAAAAACTGTTTGACCAACAATGACGGTCGCATCCTACCTAATCCTAATGTTGAAGAAGCAGATGTGAATATTTGTGTGTTTGCTTTGTGTAAGTCACTTTGCCAGTAAAGCAAGAGGCAAGATGTCAAGAGAGAAAGAGAAAGAAAAAGAGAGGAAGAAAGGTGGGCAGACAAACTGAGAGAGAGAGAGAGAGAGAGGGGGGGGGGTAGATGTTTTGACAGACATGCAGACAGAGATGTAGGGAACAGTAAGAGTGAAAGGACGCAAAAGAAAAACATAATGCTGAAATACACAGAATTTGCTGCAATTATCAGAAATTCTATTGTTTTTCATTTTTGTACTTATTGTAAAAATTCCTATCTCTTTAGGTGGAGGTTGTATAGGACTGTTAGATGTGAATTCTGTTGGTCGTCAGTCGCAGAACTTGTACTTGCATCATGCGCATTCATCCCTCGTCACAGATTTAGACTTCTCTCCTTTCAACGATTATCTTCTGGCAACATGCTCACAAGATAAAACGGTAAGACTATTTCTGAATTACCCTTTTTGTGTACATCCTTGTTAAATTCTAAAATGTTATCATTTAATTTGGTTTGTCAGCAGTACCATTCCTTAAAATAGATATTGTACATCCATTCCACTCAATATATTGACGTTACTTTTATTGTCAATCTAGTGGTGTTAGTTTTCAAATCTCTACAATGGCATTTATGAACTTTGATAAGACATTAATTTATCTTTGCCACTCTCAACCCAAATAAGACACATGTGAATAGATACCCAATAGAAACAAATTTCTTGAATCTTTTAGCACTTTAACAAGGAAATAAGGTTGCAGCCTCGGTAATATTACATTACTTCAATAGAAATAATTTTATAAATGGTGAAAATCAAAGTGATGATATGTAATTATGAATACTTGACTTTCATGAAATATTTATGATTGGTTTATGCCTTTATACTCCTTTTATTGTTGGAACCTGCATATTCTAAAAGCTTTTGAGAGTTAATATCCAAAGAGACCATTTGTTCACCTCTGACAATTTCTCTGAATACTCGGACAGATGATACATTGATACAAAATAGATTAATGTCCCAGAAGTCCCATAAGTTTTGGAACCAATACTAAATCTGGGGCTTATCGAGGAAACACATTGTGTGCAGTACGTTTAGAGAGTTTAATATAATTGCATGCAGATGTTTTGAAAAGGAAACCAAGCAGTGGGCGAGCAACGTACAAAATTAGAGCAACTATACATGGATGGAGCAGTACAATCTAAACATACAGTTTACCTACACAACAATATTTCTTACTAGTTAGTTCCTATTTCTACAAGGAAATCATTTGTTATTACATATCGGGGAAGAACATTATATGGACCCTTTGGAACCTTTGTCCATATGTACAATGTGCTATATTTCATATATGAATTAAATTTATTATTAATACCTTGTTTCCTTGTTTGAATGTATACAGATCAAAATATGGGATCTTCCAGAGGGAGGGTTTGCAGATGGTTTAACAGGCCCTGTGTGTTCATTCCAAGGTGGAGAGCGGAGAGTAGAGAATGTGCTGTTCCACCCCACAGCCAAGGATCTCTTGACTGCTTCAGTTTATACCACAGTGAAAATCTATGATTTGACTCAGGAAGAGGAAGCATTAGGTAGGAAATGAGATCAAACTCTTTCAATTCTTCTGTTTTTCATTTTAATGAACAAAAAATTGTTAATCTGCATGGTATGACCATGGAAGTGATTCAAAGCAGGGAGGTGTTCAAAGCAATTGCATTGGAATGATATTGGGATATAGGGATATTGTCAAGCCTGTTGAGAACAAGAACAACAACACTAACCACATGAACAATAATAATAATAATAATAATAATCACCAGTATCATCATCAAATTAGCACTTTGGGTAATTCTTCTAAAGATTCATTAGCTAATTAGCCCCTTAAAGGTATCGTTTAACAATGTTTCCAGTTTTACAAATCTGAGATGCATAGCCCTACATGTTAATTTATCAGTGCCCGTGATATGGTGTAATATCGAAGCCCTAAACAAATTGGGCTTCAAAATGATCATGAAGTGCTTTAAAAAAGTAAAAACCTTTGAGTGACCGGTTTTACCATACTCGTTTTCTCCAATAGACTGTAGTGTTATGAAAACCGTTTGGCAAACGCAAAATTTGATTTCGATTTTCAATCATAAATATCTTGATAATCAGACAGGCAATCGGCTTGTAAAAGTCATGGGGTTCCTGACTAACATAAAGGTTTATAATTATCATTGCAGCATGAGCTAAATCAAGGATTTTTTTTGAAGGATCTAAGACAAAGTTACCAGATCCCTTTAATGAACAAAAACATTTTAATCTGTGTGTATGACCATGGATGTGATTTAAAGTAATCGCATCGGAATGATGTTGGGAACTGGAAAAGAATGATTAATGTTCATATTTATACATGTCAAGCCTGTTAAGGCAGAGTTATTAGCAAATGAACAAAAGATTTTAAAGTGCATTGAATAAAAAATAAGGGAAATGAAGCTAGGAAGAAGGAAACTGTTTGTAACCCATCTGGTATAAGACTTTTACATTATATCATATATTATATATTAGACTTACGGTATTATACATCATTGTCGACAAACTATAATGAACCTAAAGTGTTCTGTTTAATGTCCATGAACATGTATGTAAAGAGTGAGTTGAGATACTTATACATAACAATAATGATGATGATAATGATGATAATAACAATATGAATATATTGATAATGATATTTATAATATTAATAATAATAATATCAATAATAATAATAATATTAATAAACAAATACTTATAAGACCAACAATGATAATTATCATTGTCATCATCAAATTAGCACTTTGGGTAATTCTTCTAAAGATTCATTAGCTAACTAGCCCCTCTAGACTGAGTCACATACATGCAAGAGATCATGTAAACAAAATATGAATGTGATAGCCTACAACATGCAGCTTAATTGTTCTATTGTAGTCTTTTCCATGCCATTAATGTGTGGTTAATTAACGTGTGGCCCAAAACCTAGCATACCTAATAATATGTACCACACTAGACCCCTAGCCCCTTTCTTTTACGAAACACATTTCACACACATTACTGAACTTCACCATCGTATACTTCAGACGTGGAAGTGTGCCTCATAGAACTGGAATTTGATTGAAATGATTCAGAGCCCTTTGTTGTACTCCAGCCAACAGTCTGTTCCATAAATAGTGTATGACTCACCCTATATGCATGACCTGAATAGCCCATCATACTTAACACACATGTTGGTAATTAATATCTCAGTGTTATGATTATAGTCAATACCAGGAGTACTTTATTTTATTGTTTTTTTCCTAATTGACATTTCCTGTACGGATTGCAACTCAATTTTATTTATTTATTTATTTATTTTTATTTTTTATTATTATTATTTTATTTATTTATTTTTATTTATTTATTTATTTATTTATTTATTTTTTTTTTTGGGGGGGGGGGGGGGGGGGTGGAATACTTTTGTCTATTTTTTACCGAAACATATTGAATCTATGTGAAATGTTGCTAAAATTATCCCTTAAAGGAGCTTATGGTGATGACTTATTGATGTCATAAACAACACCTGTTTGTAATAAAGGTAGGGCCCCTTTTCTGTTGATTACGTTGTATTGCATGCATGTCATAGAGATATACTTGAACATGTGTTTGAGTCAGTCATTGGAGTAATGGCAGAAATAAGATATCAAATCAAAACAAATATATGTAATCTTGTGTCAATCATTAAAGAGCATGCCAGCTAGAATATGCTGTTTCAAAATATCGTTGTAAATTGTGATTAATATAACTTGAGAGTTGAGATTTGACTTGATTCACTTCATCATTTTGTTTTCTTTTTTGGGGGGGGGGCAGGGTAAAAAGAAAGCAATCAACAATAATATGTTCAACATATATCTATATAACTATATGACTATATAACTATATAGCTATATACATTATATTATATAAATATATTAATTGTTTCTTTTTGAGAAGTACATGTAAGTATATCCCATTTTATCATGTAATGATTAATTATTTTGTTGTTGTTAACAGCTGTTGAAGTAGCTGAGGACCAGCTCCAAGGCATCAGTTGGAAGCTTGATGGAACCCTCCTGGCAACCACCTCCAAAGATAAGAAGATTAGGATAGTGGATCCGAGAGCTAATAGTGTCACCTCGGTAAGTCTACACTTCATCTTTTCTCAACCCAAGTCAGTCATCCACTTCGGCGCAGTCCTTAAAAAATTATCTAAGATAGAGAGTGGGTGAGGGAGAGAGAGAGAGAAAGAGAAAATAAAGAAATATAGACAGAGATAGAGAGAGAGAGTGGGTGAGGGAAAGAGAGAGAGAAAGAGAAAATAAAGAAATATAGACAGAGATAGAGAGAGAGAGTGGGTGAGGGAGAGAGAGAGAGAAAGAGAAAATAAAGAAATATAGACAGAGATAGAGAGAGAGAGTGGGTGAGGGAAAGAGAGAGAGAAAGAGAAAATAAAGAAATATAGACAGAGATAGAGAGAGAGAGTGGGTGAGGGAGAGAGAGAGAGAAAGAGAAAATAAAGAAATATAGACAGAGATAGAGAGAGAGAGTGGGTGAGGGAAAGAGAGAGAGAAAGAGAAAATAAAGAAATATAGACAGAGATAGAGAGAGAGAGAGTGGGTGAGGGAGAGAGAGAGAGAAAGAGAAAATAAAGAAATATAGACAGAGATAGAGAGAGAGAGAGTGGGTGAGGGAGAGAGAGAGAGAAAGAGAAAATAAAGAAATATAGACAGAGATAGAGAGAGAGAGTGGGTGAGGGAAAGAGAGAGAGAAAGAGAAAATAAAGAAATATAGACAGAGATAGAGAGAGAGAGAGTGGGTGAGGGAGAGAGAGAGAGAAAGAGAAAATAAAGAAATATAGACAGAGATAGAGAGAGAGAGTGGGTGAGGGAGAGAGAGAGAGAAAGAGAAAATAAAGAAATATAGACAGAGATAGAGAGAGAGAGTGGGTGAGGGAAAGAGAGAGAAAGAGAAAATAAAGAAATATAGACAGAGATAGAGAGAGAGAGTGGGTGAGGGAGAGAGAGAGAGAAAGAGAAAATAAAGAAATATAGACAGAGATAGAGAGAGAGAGTGGGTGAGGGAAAGAGAGAGAGAAAGAGAAAATAAAGAAATATAGACAGAGATAGAGAGAGAGAGAGTGGGGGGAGAGAGAGAGAGAGAGAGAAAGAGAAAATAAAGAATATAGACAGAGATAGAGAGAGAGAGAGAGTGGGTGAGGGAGAGAGAGAGAGAAAGAGAAAATAAAGAAATATAGACAGAGATAGAGAGAGAGAGAGTGGGTGAGGGAGAGAGAGAGAGAAAGAGAAAATAAAGAAATATAGACAGAGATAGAGAGAGAGAGAGTGGGTGAGGGAGAGAGAGAGAGAAAGAGAAAATAAAGAAATATAGACAGAGATAGAGAGAGAGAGAGTGGGTGAGGGAGAGAGAGAGAGAGAAAGAGAAAATAAAGAAATATAGACAGAGATAGAGAGAGAGAGTGGGTGAGGGAAAGAGAGAGAGAAAGAGAAAATAAAGAAATATAGACAGAGATAGAGAGAGAGTGGGTGAGGGAAAGAGAGAGAGAGAAAGAGAAAATAAAGAAATATAGACAGAGATAGAGAGAGAGAGTGGGTGAGGGAGAGAGAGAGAGAAAGAGAAAATAAAGAAATATAGACAGAGATAGAGAGAGAGAGTGGGTGAGGGAGAGAGAGAGAGAAAGAGAAAATAAAGAAATATAGACAGAGATAGAGAGAGAGAGAGTGGGTGAGGGAGAGAGAGAGAAAGAGAAAATAAAGAAATATAGACAGAGATAGAGAGAGAGAGTGGGTGAGGGAGAGAGAGAGGGAAAGAGAAAATAAAGAAATATAGACAGAGATAGAGAGAGAGAGTGGGTGAGGGAGAGAGAGAGGGAAAGAGAAAATAAAGAAATATAGACAGAGATAGAGAGAGAGAGTGGGTGAGGGAGAGAGAGAGGGAAAGAGAAAATAAAGAAATATAGACAGAGATAGAGAGAGAGAGTGGGTGAGGGAGAGAGAGAGAGAAAGAGAAAATAAAGAAATATAGACAGAGATAGAGAGAGAGAGTGGGTGAGGGAGAGAGAGAGGGAAAGAGAAAATAAAGAAATATAGACAGAGATAGAGAGAGAGAGTGGGTGAGGGAGAGAGAGAGAGAAAGAGAAAATAAAGAAATATAGACAGAGATAGAGAGAGAGAGTGGGTGAGGGAGAGAGAGAGGGAAAGAGTGAAGGAGGGAGAGAGAGAGAGTGAAGAAGGGAGAGAGAGAGAGAGAGAGAGAGAGAGAGAAGCTGGAATAAAGATAGAGGACTTCTCTGATAGTTGAACATCTTTGCCCCTTTTCTGACAGTTTTGGTTTCACTTTTGCTCAAATAATTCACCTCCATGTGCTGCAGGATGTCATCAATCATTTATTATTTAATTGATTGCTGAGAGCCAGAATGATGATACCTTGAATTTGTTTCCACAGAATAAATGTCCTGTCTCTAAACAGAAAATAAAGTCCTCAATCTGTCCTCAGTCTGTCAGTGAGAGAAGCATTTTACAGTTTTAAATCTTCTATTGGTTTGTATAAAGAGACTCATAATGATCAATTTGAAGTGAGACCTGTGCAGTACACCAGGGACTTGTCATATGAATTTACTGTGAATCCTCTAATTAATCGCAACTTGTAAAATTATGTCTCTTTGGTACAGAGTTGTGATTGATTTCTAGCTTTGACCGATTAGAATCAATCGCATCTGTTAATATGAAGAGGTTCAGGTGTATCTACAGCCCTGCAGAGATCAGTATTACTCTTAATGAAGTACATGCACAAATGTGGAGTTAAGCTAAATACACAATTGTACCTTACTACCTTTAATTGCTACAGCTAGACAATACTAATAAATGCTATTTAGTTTAGAGAGCACTCAAATTATCACTCCAAAGTAGTACCATAGATTTTCGTACCGTTATTTATTGTCTTCTTAATGATTTCTACGATCATTTACATTTGGTTTATATTTCCTGTATCTGTTCTTTCACTCTTTAGGAAACACAAGGACACGACGACATTCGTGATTCCCGTGTATGCTGGCTTGGGGATAGGGACCACATTCTCTCGACTGGCTTCAACAGTGTAAGTGTGCCCCTCAGAATAATGTAGATTACATGAATTTTTTTTAAAGCAATAGGTAAAATATTTGAAATATGCTGTAATCATAATGAAAAAAAAAGATCATTACTCTCGAGTCTGGTAATCATTGCCATGCTGTAGTTAAATATGAACATTTTCTGTTCCTTGTTTGAAGGAAATTTACATCTGTTGGCTTTTTTCCTAGCCTTTGTAAAACTGTTCTGAAGATATAAGAAAATGTAACAGAAAGTTAATCTTGGGAATGCTATCATTTAGATGTGAATTCAATAATTGTATTGTAAACTGTGGATGATATATCAATACTTGTTAATTTGTTTTCTTCAATCAGCGGAGAGCGAGGCAAGTGAAGGTTTACGATACGCGTAAATTTGGAACAGCGTGTTGCTCTGCGGACATGGGAACAGCAACTGGGTAAGATTCATGCCTCACCTCTCAACCCCCTCTCCCACCCCCTTCCTCACCCCCTCTCAACCCCCTCTCCCACCCCCTACTACACACCTCTCACCCCCCCCCCCCTCTCCACACCTCTCTGATCTTCTCAATGTACCTTTTGTGTAACTTTTGTAGGAAATTAATAAGCATCTATCATAAAGTTCTTCTTGTCATGTTTATATCATTATTTATGGACCTAGGTGAACTAAGTGAAAGAGTTGTTGATTAATGTATCATCATACAAAATATCAATGTTTAGACAGTATATCAAGTTTATATTATAATGAACATAATCATGCATTGAGAAGAGGTGATGACACAGAAGGGCTACAACCCAAGCGTAGCTTCATATGCTTGCAGCCCACAAACACTGGTATTTTTTAGGCTGACATGTATTCTTATACTTCACATTTTATTTGTACTGTTATTTTACCTTAAATGCTAAGATGCAAAAAATATGAAGAAGCAATCAGAGGACCTAGGGTTCTGTGTCCTATCCAATAAAATTTGGCAATCAAGGCTTTTAAAGGGATCCGGTTACTTTGTCTCAGATTCTGAAACAAAATTCTGGATTTAGCTCATGCTGCAATGATAATTATAAACCTTTAGGTCAGTCAGGAACCCCATGAATTTTACAAGCCGATCGCCTGTCTGATTTCAAGATATTTATGATTGGAATTACAAATTTTGAAAACCGTTTGCCAAATGGTTTTCATAACACTACAGTCTATTGGGGAAAACGAGTATGGTAAAACCGGTCACTCCAAGATTTTTACTTTTTTGAGGCACTTCTTGATCATTTTGAAGCGCAATTTTTTTAGGGCTTCAATATTACACCATATCACAGACACTGATAACATGTAGGGCCGTGTATCTCAGATTTTACATTGTTAAACGTTCCCTTTAATAGGTTACCAAGGACACTTCTTCCACCATTATATAATTTGCATGTAACATATTGGTGTTATTACTATTTTCACAGAACGATGATGCCATTGTATGATCCTGACACTCAACTTGTCTTCCTGTGTGGAAAGGTAGGAATACCTCAAGCAATCATGTATTATCATCCAATTTAGGCATGTTATGTTTCCAATAGACTCATGATATGTACATGTTTCATTCATGAGCCCTTCTAGATAACTGATGTTTAGTTGCTGATTTTAATTAATCCCAATTAGACATTGATTTGATTTTAATAGCATCTCCTAAAGGCTTGTTTACATATACTACGGTAAAACATCGCTGTTTACTGAAGGTTTTGTTAAGCATACAGAGCTGAAACTTTTTATATCTTAAAACATACATTTGAGTGACTACATACATGTAGGACCATCATATAGTTACACGCTATTACTTTTCATCCTCACTTGCCATTAATTTAGTACTCAAAAAAAGTTTACTGCTGCATATGTAAATTAGCCTTAGCTAGTTGTAAAATACTTTTGCGGACAATAATTACTTTGCCATTGATTTGAGGGTTTCAATTTGGATCAAAACTCTTTACAACAACGGAGCCTTGATTACATTTACCAATATTTTGTTGAAATATAATCATCCATGATCCATGATTATAAAAGATAACAGAAAAATGTCTGAGTTAGGTATCATATGAGGGATTGTAACACACATAACGATGATCAATTGTTTATTTACTTATAACAGTCTTAGGTCTCTGCATTGAAGTCTTTTTTTTGTAAGGTAACAGTATTTCTTTATCTTTATTTATTTATTTGTTTTGTGCAGGGTGATCAGAGGATAGGAATTTTTGAAGTTTTGGATGGAGGAGCCAGAATCTCTGATTGTAAGAATCGTTTTTCTTCTATTTCATCTTTTTAAAAATTTGTTTGTTTCTTTCTTTCTTTATTGGGGGTGGGGTTGATGGTTTGTTGAAATCCATCCTTCTTATAATCTGATATGAACAAGAAATATGAAAGGTTTATGTTGTATTCTTTGGTACCACATATAGCAGAAATCAACAGCAAGAGAGAAAATGTCTTGTTCTTACGATAAATGTTATATCCCAGTATAAAAGAAATATGTGAATGATTAAATGCTGATTATAGGGTATCACATAAAGCAGCAAAAGGGAGTAAGTCTCATTCCGAGAATACCTTGTATCTCAGTAGGAAACAGATGTGTGAATGATTTGATTCCTATTATAAGGTACCGCATAAAGTAACAGAAGGAAACATGTCTCGTTCCTAGAATACCTTTCTATCCCAATTTTAAAGAGAATTATGGATGATTCATTCATTTATCAATGGGTTTTACATACTAGTACATCATTGGTCAGGAGAAAAAGGGAACATGTCTCCTTCCCAATAAGATAAACAATATCCCATGTTTTGTCCATAGGTACCACATACAGCAGTGATCAGCAGCAGAAGGGAATATGTCTCGTTCCCAAGAAAGTCTTAGATGTGATGTCGTGTGAGGTCGGTAGACTTCTGCAGCTCACCAAACAAGGCATCATTCCTCTCAAAGTAGAAGTGCCTCGAACAGTGAGTACGATCCAGGGCCCCGTTTCATCAAACTGTTATCAGTAGCAACTGCTACATTTCTATGAAAAATCTGCTCTCGGCCAATCAAATGCCACTATTTCAGTAGCTTATAAAAGTTATTGTAACTTGTTATTGATAACAAGTTATGAAACAGGGCCCAGAGGTGAATTAGTTTAAGGGAGTTAGTCTATTTAGTTAGTCTAGTTAGTTAGTCTATTTATTTAGTCTATTTAGTTAGTTTAGTTAGTTAGTCAATTTAGTTAGTTAGTCTATTTATTTAGTCTATTTAGTTAGTTTAGTTAGTTAGTCTATTTAGTTAGTTTAGTTAGTTGGTCTATTTAGTTAGTCTAGTTAGTTAGTCTAGTTGCTTAGTTAGCTAATCAAGTGGCAGTTGGTCTAGTATATGAATCAAGTGGCAGTTGGTCTAGTATATGAATCAACAACAACAGTCTAATCAGAAGTTTGCTACTCTCAGTCTTAATTTGGGTGATTTGTTGTTTACTGCAGCAACTAGTTTGTACTAGTTTGTATTCCGTGAGAGATATACGTTTAGTGCTTTTGGTTGTGATTGGGTTTTTTAATAGGTCTTGGGTTAAAGTTAGGTTTAATCCATTGTCTACGGGAACCAGGTGGTCCCTGTGTTACGTGTATGGGAATGAGAAAATTTAGTATCCAAGGGGTTAATATTTAGGGTACAGAGCAATTGTTGCCTAAATATGAGTCGTACAATCCCATTTATGTGCTTCCTCTTCACTGAATCTTTCTGAATAATTCTCCTAATTTCAAACTTTGCCTGTTTTTCTTGACAGAGTCATCTGAACTTTTACCCAGAGTTGTTCCCAGAGACAGCAGGAGATGAGCCAGCGTTGTCATCGACCCAGTGGCTTGCCGGAGAGAATGCACAAGTAAGACTCTTTTAGTATGATCAGCTCTCTGTCTTCACCTACAAACTAGTCCAGGCAGACCCTGGTTCAAACCTGAGTCATGTCTTTTGGATGGTGACATTAAATGTCGGACCCCAGGCGTAAATAATCATATCTGTTTGATACACATCTGTAAAAACCCAATGTCACACACACACACACATAAGCATGGGTTCTCATTTGGGAATTTGAGTATGCGTGTACCAGAGTTTTACTAAATGAACATTGTTGCATTCAGCATGGAACAGTGACATTGATAGTAAATAAGAAAGAAAAAAAGTATATAGCATAACCAGACTTTAGCCAACATTTGATCTGGATTAATAGGTAGAGAATGCAGGGTTAAGACCTCTTAGGCGAGGCGTCAAAAATTTCGATACCAGCAGGCTGCCGCCTCACATATTGGCGCATCGAGGCTGCAATTACGGCCGAAGCCTGGCTGGGGCAATTATTTTTCACTTATTAGCCCAGCCGGCTTGCGCCAGGCCGGGATCTGAGGCTCGGTTTCCATTCGAAAGGCGGCAGTCGGCGCATGCTTTTGAATGCCATTTCCTACCGCCAGCGGTAGCCGGCTGAGCTAATTTTAAAAATGCAGCCAGGACGCACAAGTGCAGTTAGCTGCCGCTGGCTGGTATATTTATTTTTGACGCCTCGCCTTAGAAGGGTTGTTCACATGTTGTAAACACACACGAGCAGTGACATTGATAGCAACAAGAATAAGGGGGGATTTTTTGTTAATGTGTACCACAATTTAGATTTCAGCCAATATTTGATCAGGATATTGGCTCAGAAACATCAATGTGTATTCAATTATCAATATGAAATATAATTAGATAGTAGTACTACGTTGAGCCCATGTTGGACCAACATTGTTTAATTTGTTGGCCGATGTTGCAACTGACTTGCCAACATTTTGTTGTTGTTGGTACATTGGAACCAAGATTGACTTGGCTACCCAACTGCTACTGTGCAGACCATTGGGATCATTGTCTTAACTTACTATTGCTTTACTGGGCATTTATGATCTTAATTGTAAGGTTGTTGTTTTATTCTTTGACTTTTTAATCAAAGGTTGCCAAATTTAGTCTTGATCCAGCCAAGAGGAAGAATATGAAGCCCAAGAAACCAGCCAATCAGGATGCACCTGGGTCTGCTTCGTCCAATCAGACACAAGCAGGAGGAGATGCTCCATCAATACAAACAGAGGTGAGAATAATATGAGAAATAAGATGAAATTACATTGTGTCCTATATGGTTTATCCTTCTGTATCCAACTCTCTCTCCGCCCCCCCCCCCCTCTCTCTCTCTCTCTTCCCCTCACTCTATCGACCCTCCTTCCCTCTCCATCTCACATTCTCACCCCTCCTTCCCTCTTTTTTTTCTCCCAGCCTCTGTCAGTCTCCCTTCCTCCTTCTTCTCTCTCTCTCTCCACCCTCTGTCTCCCCTCCCTCTTTTCACTTCTTGATCTGATCATTTGTTTATTTCTTCATTATGAAGCTTTGAAATGATTTTGTAGAAAATTATAGAAGCACATTCATATGGGTTCAGAGGGTTATCTTTTAATGGATACCATTTCTTTGTTATATTGATTTGTTTTTTCAACTGGTCATATTGAACTTGGTAAATTCCAATCGACATACAACTTTAATGATCATGAACTCCAATATTTTGGGGCTCAAAGTCAGGTATAACCTGTTATAAGATGATGACCTGGATCCCAATCAAATAATTGGTTGAAAGGGTACACGTGACCAGGCATTTATTTTGCCTAACGCATAATGTGAATAATGACCGGTCATTATCCAATTCTAATGACCGGTCATTAGTAAATTCATGTTATAAAACATCATTTTATATAACAAATAAAACATAATCTTATAAAATAAATAATACACAGCATTTTGTTCGGCCATTAGTAAAATTACCCACACTCGGTACCTTCAAAACAGTCCAAAGGTACCTTGTGTTGGTAATTCTTACTAATGCCCTCACTGCTGTGTATTATTTGTAACCAATCCTATTTTGGAGGAATTATTCCTATTTTGAGGTCTTTAGGCTACTGTTTCTAACCCTAGGTTTCTCTCTCTTTTTCTGAAACATTATGTGTGAACAGTATACCAAATAAACTGTATTGCTAATTTTGCCTCGAGAAATTCCTAATTTTTGCTGTGAGAGGTTAGCAGGTATGATTAAATGTGCAACTTTAGACTCTTATATCTGTAGAAGTCATTGTGAATGGTGACTGGCTTTACAGTAGAAAACCAGATTAAGTCTGATATCTCATTATCTGTGGCCCTATCACTCTGCTCTCCCTAGGATGCCAAACCCGATGAGTCGCCATCATCAGCTACACCGGCCCCACCCGCCTCTTCCAGCACATCAGCTGCCATGGCAACTGCATCGTCATCATCATCATCATCATCAGCTCCAGCATCCTCCTCTACAGCGAAAGCTTCCAGCGCTGCTTCAGTCTCAAGAACTGAGAACGCATCACCCAAGAAGAAATTCACCATGGCAAAGACATCAAAGTTTAAGCATTTACAGGTGAGCAGGCGCATTGTCATCAGTTTTAGAGATATGAATATCAAGCAAAGAATTGCAATGAGATTTGCAATTTGAAGCTTTTGTGCTGTAAACTTGACAAGCTTGGCTTCCATCTATTATTCGTGGACAGAGTTTGCTCTGATGCTCCAATCCCCCCCCCCCCCAACTCCACTCCAGTGTGCAGAAAAGCCAAACCTGTCATAGTGGTCACCTCTCTATAAAAGCTCCCTGTGTATAGTGGCCATTGAATTTTGTCTCCCTCATGAAGAATAGGTAGTGCAAAGTAGAACCTGTATAGAAGGGTGTCTACAGGAGCTTCTTTGGTATCTGCAAACCTCTTAGGGACGGTATTCTGTATTAAATGCCTTGTGTAAACCCAGACTTATTATTCCATTATTTTATTTCTGCTCTATTTTCCTTGGTTGGCCTCAATATGCAGGTTTGACTAATCATAATGCTGCTCGTGCTAGAACAGAATGATTAAAAATGTGTCACATTAGCATCTAAGACATTTAAAATTTGTGTAAATATTGTTGAAACAAGCATGTTGCAAAATTTAGTAAAATCAGTAAACACGCATGCATATGGTTATATGTAGTTGATACATGCCTGAAAAATCGTAAAGTTTGGTATATATGTTTCTATTTAATTTTTTCATTTTTCATTTTTCATTTTTTTTTTTTTTGGGGGGGGGGGGGGTAATTTCCATCCAATTTTTGGTAGTTTTAGCAAAGTCTTAGTTTTAGTGTTACCTAAAATTAATAGACGATAACAACATTTGTTTCTGATATAACACTCATATCCATTATGCTGTGACGCTCATGGGGCTTAGACATTATAAACCCGTTACAGCATAGCTGCCAAATATAACTGGCACTTGAGCATATCAGGGCCCCGTCTTTATACAAAGAGTTCATATCAATCGCAACTTGGAGACTGAAAACTTGCGATTGATAGGAGAACTTACGATTGATATGGGTCAATCGCAACTCTTTGTAAGACGGGGTCCAGTTATTCATTTACGCATGGGTGGAGATCTAAAATTAAACTTAAACTGTGAAATCTGTTGTTGTAGGGAACCCTTGGGCAGAGGAAAGATCACATCTTCAACATCCGGAATGCCAGCATCAACGTGTTTGGAGAAAGTGATGGTTTCCATGCCAACAAGAAGTGGGCGGCTGTCCCTCTTGCTGGCAGCGGAGGTCTCATTACCATCATCGATGTAAGTAGTCTTAGTTTCATTCTCATAAACCAGGCCGACCGTGAAGCTTGGAGTCTGGATTCATTTTCTCTCACCCAATTTCAGCATGCGAGACAAGAATATATAGATTTTGAGTCAAATTTGAACTTGTCTTAAAAACCTGGCTTGTGCAGGTCAGAAAGATAGATAGAATTTCACTTTTTACACTAGGTGAATGTGTACAAAGTCAATGCAAAATCTATTCTGTTGTCTCATAAGTAGAACTTTACTGGGGCATTAGAACCAGATTTTTTTTTTTTTGTGATTGGACTCTGGTTTAAAAGGCTTGCTATTAATGAATGGAAAGAAGTCATGACTTGCCATTGTTACGATTTATACCGGTAGCCAACCAAGGAATAGGCCTCTTGATTGTGTATAAGATCAATATTTTGTATCTCGTGCTATTAGAGCTGTATCTTAGGCAGAATATTTAAGGCTTTGAGACGTGCAATTACAAAAGGGTTGACATATTTACCCTGTTTTATAATTCTTCAATGTCAACTTTGTAATAAGAATATCTATGGATAATTTTTTTTCTATGTCAAACTTTTCATTCTGTTTCCTGACATTCTACATTTCTGTTTCTTACTTGTTATTCAATCTTCCTTTTCTTATTTCTCATTTCTCCTCCTGTCAGTTTAATCTAAAATATTGAAATTTTAATTAATATGTTTGTTTTTTTAGATGCAAATTCACTGGAATATCCAACTCTAAAAAATCTTGAATGTCTCTCATGTAGACTGGTGAACCTCTCTCATCTCTGTTATTCGCTACAGATAAACAAACCAGGCAAGCTTCCTGAGACGGGGGTACCCACCGTTCAGAACGGTTCCACCATGATGGACTTTTGCTGGGATCCTTTTAATGACTGCAGACTGGCCGTTGCTTGTGACGATGCTAAGATCCGTGTCTGGAGCTTCCCTGAGGAGGGCTTCGAAGGAACACTGACCGAACCAGACGTCTTCCTCTTAGGTCAGTCGCCAGGGGGCCACTTACTCAAAATTTCTTAATTTATTTTGTCTATGTTCCTTGCTGTAATCCTACTTGAAGAGATCCATCATCCATTAATAATACAGTCAAAATCTGCTATAGTGACCACCTGTCTACAAAGGCCCCTTTTTTTTTATTTCCTTGAAAATGGTTTCTCATTAAAACATGTACTGAAGGAGCCTGTCTACAAAGACCACTTTTTGTCTTTCCCTGTTATAGACAGGTTTTTACTGTATTAAAAATTCTATCCTGGGGGCAAGATTGCTCAGTGGTAGAGCAGTGGTCTTGTAACTGAGAGATCCCAAGTTAAAAATCAAGTCAATATACCAGTGCCGTTTGGAAACGCATTAATCCTAATTTCTAAGTTTCTGGGAGAGGACTGAAAGCCATCTGTCCCCTGTGGCTGGTGGCTTTCATACAAACATACACATGCTTTATTAGGTGAAAACAAACCATCAAATCTTCTTCAGTGAGGATATTATCACATAAATTGGAGGTGACTAAACATTATTTTAATTTTTATGGTACATGTAGGATTCTGAGCTGTTATTGCAACTTCAAATGGCGTCTTCTGTATTGAAAAAAATGCATGTAAAAATTTAAGGTCAAATCTGGCCCCTGCAATATAAATCTTAGCGATTGATTAAATGATAATTGACTGTACATTGCTTTCAAATGTAAAATTGCCATCCCTTCATCGCTAACTTATATTATTGTTAAAGTGTGCTCCAAATAAAGTGATTTGCCTAACACCACAGTTAAATCAGACTTGATTGTAACTGTTTAAAATTAGGATATATCTTTCCTCACATTTTTTTTTATTACTGTTCTTTAAAAATTGACTTTTTAATGAGTGTTATCACCGATGTTTAACCTTCTAGGACATCAAGAGAAAATCTACTTCATAAAATTTCATCCCCTGGCGAGTGACGTTCTTCTATCAGCGTCGTTCGACATGTTCCTGAAAGTCTGGGACCTGACAACGGGAGAGGAAATATTATCCTTAGAGGGGCATACAGATCAAGTAAGGATTGTGTGGTGCAGTGTTGTGTTGTGTGATGTGGTGTGGTGTGGTGTGGTGGGGTGTGGTGTGGTGTGATGCTTGTGTTATATGGTGTTGTGTAATGTGGTGTGTTGTGTTGTGTTATGTTGTGTTTTTTCATGTTGTATTGTGTTGTGTCGTGTTGTGTTAAATTGTGTTGTGAAAAGTAATGTTAAGAAATGCTCGTTTGAATCTCGTGTACAGCATCATACAATTTAATCTCAAAATACTCTTCTTCTTTTTTTCTTCTCACTTCTCTAGAGCAAAGTCAGAAAGCAAAATGAATTAGAATGGGGGCATAATAGATAGATAGATAGATAGATAGATAAATGGATTTTATTAAGATCTTTGTGTCTGGCAGTTAAAAACTGAAATGAACATGAATTTCAATGACAATTTCCAAATAACATTAACATAATAACATAATAATGCACTGTGAATTAAGAGAATTGATTGATAAGAAATAATCACCCATAATTAAGCACATTATGATGTATGATTATGTATTTCACTTTTTATATTTTGAATGATCTAGATATTCAGCGCAGCCTGGAGTCCTGATGGAAAGAGAATAGCCACAGTCTGCAAAGATGGTTTGATCAGGATATACGAACCAAGGTCATCAAACACACCTGTCGCTGTAAGTAGAAAGGGATAGTTATGGGCAAGTCTAAGGTATTGGGTCAACTGGTGTCTCTTACATGACCAAATATTGCAGAGTTCTGGGCCTTGTTTCATGAAACTTGTAATCAATAACAAGTAACAATAACTGTTATTAGCTAATGAAATTATTGCATTTGAAACTGTCTTTCATCACATGATTTACTTTTGATCAATCGTAGAACAAGATTCTCAGTATGTGGAATAGAAATGATTTTATCCAATTGACATTGGTTATCTTGTTAATTGTTCTTAGCAAGGACCAGGTCCAGAGGGCTCAAGGGGTGCTAGAATATTCTGGGTCCACAACGGAGAGCTGCTCGCCGTTTCCGGCTTCGAGAAGTAAGCAAAGAGACTTGTGTTTTGAAGACTTACGTTGTAGCGCCTTTCAAATGTTAGAAAATGTCCATTGTTGAAATAAAAGAAATAGATGACTTGTATATCATTGGAAAGCTTTGATATAATCCATAGATTGCAATGATATAATTATATGCTATTTTAGTGTCTTTCAGAGGAGTAACAGTTCTCCAAAAACTCGAAATCCAAAGCTTTGAAAATCAGAAGGTTTCAACCTAAAAACTATTCAATGACATCATCTTATTTTTGAGTATGCATATTCATAATGTCTAATCGCCCCAGCTATATAGGCGAACCGTTCGATCCTCATGTTATGTCGTAGCAGTTAATGGGGCAAATTCGCCCCTTTGTATAGAGGGGTCGATCAGCTGAGTCAGGCCTAGTCTCAAGGAAATCACTGTCGATATCAGAGACTGAAGCTTTTGGTTTAAATACTAATCTGCTCTAGCAGGACTGTAAACTGTTATGTGTAATGCAGCACATTTAAGCTTGTCAAAACATGATGATAATAATAATATTGGTTTCTTGTATAGCGCTCATATCTGTCAGACTTGACAACTCCTTGTGCTCCTGATAATTACCCCAGCTTTAACACAGCTGCCATTACAGCGCTCCATCATTTCAAGGAATTAATTCCTGCCAGGTACCCATTTACATCACCCGGGTTGAGTGTGGCAAATGTAGATCAATGTCTTTCCAAAGGATATTAGTGCCGTGGCGGGACTCGAATCGCGGACCTTGTGATCGACAGTCCGGTGACGTATCTACACGACACCCCTACAATATCAATACAGATTGTCCATTTCTTCTTTATTCTTAGGGATTCCGCCAGGACTGTGTCGTTGCACGATCCAAAGGATCTCACTGAAGCCTTGCAAACATTAGTCATTGATAAGGCCAATCCGGCCACACTGATACCGTGCTACGACCCCGATACACATGTAGTCTTTATGACTGGCAAGGTATGTGAAGATGATTCTTTTAGCAGTGTGTTGTTTGTTTCATTTGAAGGAGTTGTGTTGTGATAAATTAAGTTCATCATGATCCCTAATGACATCCCCACTTTTGTTGTGAGAACATAAAATGAAATTGACAAATCAGCAATTATGATTAAAATTGTACATTTTAGATCATTTGTGGTCGGAATATCAACTTAACAAACTGATTTGATAATCAGTTTTGATATTCAATTTCAATTAAATATATCAGATATCAGATGCCATAACACTTTGAATACATTTCTTTTTGTGAATTATGAGATTTTAGTGAAATATTTATGTTATAAAAAAGTAGTTATGCAGTGTTTGCATGTAATAGCTAACTTTTTTTCCTTCAAAATACTAATATTTCTATATTCCACGCAAACATATCATCTTTGTATTCATACTTTGTAAAAGCTTAGATACATGTGAATATACTACATATAATCTCCTGTTATGTTTTATTCTTATGTATAAAATACCTTTGATATATAAATGTTTTCATCTTTCGCTTGCTCAAAGAGTAGCTATTCTGGGCAATGGTTTGAGTTTACTAAATTGATATTCTGTACAATCATAACAGAAAGCAAGCAAACTTCAATGTTCACATCTTTTCTTGTTCACTTTATATTCCTAATCTACCGCAGGGAGAGCGTTTAGTAACGTGTATAGAAGTTTTGAAGGAGGCCCCCTACTTCATGCCTCTGTCCAACTATGCATCGCCCGAGTCACATCAAGTAAGTGTCCAAAGAAAAGACAAAAATCAGAGATAAGATAAAAATCAGAGCAATTGTATGGAAAAGATAGTGATTTGGGAATCAATACCGAGTGCAATGATAATTGTTTTTATTCTATTTGCTGTTGGGGTATTTTGTGGCCCCAAGTTTTCATCCTCATTTCTGCTTTTTTTCTTCATTGGGTTTCTAACAGGATGAACTAGAACTCAGTCCGACTTTAAACAAATGCTAGCCACTGGACACAGGGGGCCTTTTTAGACTGCAACACACATTTTTTTCCTGTGATGCAATATAGCTCTTCTCTTCTCTTCCACCAGGCCCTCTCGTTTCTACCCAAGACGTGCTGTAGGATCAAAGACGTTGAGTTCATGAGAGCTCTAAAGCTCTCCAAGACAACACTGGAAACTATCCACTTTACACTGCCCAGGGTTAAGGTAAGGACAGTAAGACTTCAGTATGATAATAATATTTAATTTTTATATAGCGCTTAATACAAATGTCTCTAAGCGCTTTACAAATATACTATTACCCCGGTCATTGGATTTAGTGCTTGCCCGCACACACTGTGTGCACAATCTCCACTCCCTGGGGAGCATTCCAGCTGGGCGTTACTTGACACTCACAAGCTGTTTGACCAACAATGACGGTCGCATCCTACCAGGTACCCATTTAACGCCTGGGTGGAGAGTAGCAAGTGCAGGTTAATATCTTGCCAAAGGATATTAGTGCCGTGTCAGGATTCGAACCCTCGACCTTCACATCTCCAGTCAAGTGCCTTAAACCACTCGACCACGACACTCCCATAATGTACAGGTGTTGTGGTCTAGTGGACTAGTCACCGGACTGTGAATCGTAGGGTGTGGGGTTGAAACCCTTGCCACTGCGTCCTTTGGCAAGACATTAATCTACATTTGCCATACTCAACCCAGGTGAGGTAAATGGGTACCCGGCAGCAATTTATTCCTTAAGATGCTAGAGCGCCATAACGACAGCTGTGCTACAGCCTCTGTAATAATTGTGGAGCCACAGGATTTTGAAATCTGACAAACATGGGCACTACATACAAGAACCCACTATTGTTATTATTTTTATTATCATTATTGTTATTATAGTAAGGCACGGTTAAAAATAGTCTTGGTATTTTTGTAGTGGAACATATAATGATATTTCTATTATGCTGTCAGATGCAAGGCCCACTTTATTGTGTGTGTGTTTGTGTGTTTGTGCTTTGTTGTAACAATCCAATAGGTTTACTACATGAACTTATTATGCTCAAGGTGAACCAATGAGTCTTCCTAAAAATAAACTTGCACTATTTGCGTTTCTTTGAACACTTGGTTTAGTACCTCTGTTTCTTTATTGAGGAGAAGTGTTCTTACTTCACAGGTGTATACAAAAAATGATGATTTTTATGTCTCAGCGACACTGCCAGACCAACTCCAACTCGACTGATTACCGACAAGATTTATTCAGGGTAGTGGAGTTTTTGTGTGGTCTGCTGTAGCTCACGATTGTTCTTAATGATGTGACTTGAATAGTTCATTTTGTTATTGACTTACTTACTTGACTCAAGTGCACAGGACGGAGTGTCCCCTTGCGCTCCTACGGATGGTCTACCTCCATTCATTTCTGTCCTGGGCTTGGTGTTGGGCAGCCTCCAGGCTTAATCCAGAGTCTTGGCGAATTTGGTCTTTCCACCTCAGGGGAGGACATCCTGGTGGCCGTGGCGATGTAAAGTCATTGGTGTGGACTTGTATTGGTAGGCGTTCCTGTGGCATACGTACCACATGTCCAAACCATTTCAGGCGGCGGTTGGATATTTCCTCATTTTGTTATGCCATTTCTTTATTAGCACTGGTTTACTTTTTTGTTCATTAAAGATGTACCTTTCTAATTTTCCCTTTATTTGTAGAAAGAGTACTTTCAAGATGATGCCTTTCCCGATACTAAAGTGACATGGGAACCGGTTTCGACTGGTGCTGACTGGTTTAGTGGCAAGAATGGAGAAGCCAGAACTATGAACCTTTGTCCAGAAGGAATGAAATATTGTAAGTTTTACTTTTCTACTCTCCCTCTCTGTTTCTGTTTCTGTCCCCTCTCTCTCTCTCTCTCTCTCTCTCTGTCCCCTCTCTCTCTCTCTCTCCAATCAATCCAATCTGGGAATTTGTTCAGCACCAATATCTAGTAGCCTAATCAAGGGCACTGATTAGACTTGAAAAAGATACTGCAGTGAAAAAAAAATCACTAGTTTTAAGCAATGTGGAATAGGTATTCTTAAGTTGAGTTTTGAAAGTACCAGTAGATAGCAGCCTCTCTCTCTGTCTGTCTCTCTCTGTCTCTGTCTCTGTCTCTCTCCCTGCCTCATTCTGCACTTCTCTAAATAAGGTATTCAGTGCTTTATAAATGTTGCATATTATTATTATTATTATTATTATTAATTTTCTTTCTTGCTACAGTGAGCTCGATACCCAAGGCTGGACCCCCGCCCAAGAAATACTCCAGTGAACAAGAGCTTACCTATAAGACCGATGCAGAGAAGAGAGAAGAGGTAAATACATTTCCCTTTTTTACCCATATAAAGGCCTGTTCACATATAGCGCTGTAAAACACAGTGGTTTTTGTGTACTAAATGAATGGCAAGTAGGGATGAAAGTAGCTGTGTGCGACAAGGTCCTACATGCACCCTCTTATCTGTGTGTTGTAAGATACAAAAATATGATATGCAGTATGTTTAAATAAGCTTTAACAAAAAAGAAGAAAAAAGACCTGAGGTTGACACCTATAGTTTACATAAGCCTCTACACTGTCATTGGATAAATGTAGAGAAGACACATATAATTGTAGACGTCTTTACTGTCCCGCTTGGTTCCGGATAGGGCATTGATCTAGAAGAAGAGGGAGAAGAAGACAAAGAAAAAGTAGGAGAAGAAAAAGGGGAAGAAGAAGAAGGAGGAGGAGGAGGAGGAAAAGAAGTTGGAGATCATACCTGAAAAAGAAGAATTTACTTTTCTACAGCACTTAATACAAGAGTTTCTGAACAATTTACACAAAATCTGTTCTCAAAAGATTTTCGTATAAATGGATAATCACTCAATTTTTATCTTTATTTTAATCTTCAGATTATGTCTTCCATGAATACCAAGCTATCCTTGAAGTCTGAACCTTTACCTCAGGATAAATTTGAAGGTGTTGATGATGATGAATGGGTAAGTAGAAGACTGTTTGTTCGTATTTGTTCCATAGACTATAATTCTCTATATCTACTTCACTTTGTTCTCATCTATCCTACATTACTGCTCAGGGCTGCGTCTCACGAGTTGAGCGACATCTCATTGAAATGTGTGTTAAACTTAATACACGCATTTCAATGGGATGTCGCTCAACTTGTACTAATGACGGTTTCGTGAGACGCAGCCCAGGACTACATATAGTTTGTTTTGTTTGGAATTAATGGTATTTCTTTGTTTTTGATTTTTCTACGTAGAGTTACTTATACAGGAGTTTTCTTTGGTTGAAATATTGTTTTCTTATATGTAGGTGCACAATGACTTTCAATTCGTCTAACATTAGTCCCCTGTAGAGCTAGACTACATCTCGGTAATCTTGTCAATACACCTGTCCAATTCCATTATCAATTCAAATACCTTATTTGCCGGCGTAAGGCCGCAGTATTTTCAGAAGAAAAAAATTCCAAAAGTCTGGATACGGACTTTGCGCAACAACTAACAATGAAGCGGTCAAACCAGCACATCCGTTCAGACATATAGGACTACAATGACTATACAATGGTACAGGATATTTCTAGTACAACTCCACACATCTTACCGACAATTTTATGTTGCATTGTTGACATGAAGACTAAAAAATAATAATAATAAATAATAATAATAATAAATAATCTACCGGTAGATCTAGATCTAAGTACATGCCATTGCATCGCTAAATAGTAAAAGAAAGGGACTTACCGTTATGGATCTAGCTGCCACGCAATGCAACTGCGCAAGTGCGCATCCAGCTGAAGTCGCGATTTTGTATTACACTGCACATCGTGGTAGGGGTAAATGTAGGATACCAAATCTGCCTGCGATACAGTACTAGCTTAAAAATCGATGAAGATTTGCTATTTGGGGAGACAGACCCAAGTCCACATTATCCGACTGGTCCCTTGTTGATCACGATCACGTTGACTGGCCACTTACCCAAGTCCACATTATCCCACTGGTCCCTTGTTGATCACAATCACGTTAACTGGCCACAGACCCAAGCCCACATTATCCGACTGGTCCCTTGTTGATCACGACTTTGACGGGCCACAGACCCAAGCCCACATTATCCGACTGGTCCCTTGTTGATCACGATCATGTTGACTGGCCACAGACCAAAGCCCACATTATACTTGCTCCAACGATCCTCTTGATTTCTTGCAATTACCATCTGGCACATGTACATCATCTATCACCATACCATGCCATAGATCTACAATTCAGTTGTCGACTGCCAATAGATGTGTCTCGAAAGCTTTAATTTTGAACTCTTGACTGTATGTTCCTTCCTTAGCTTATTTCTTTACTCCTGACTATTATCAGTTTGTCAAAAAATGTAAGATTTTTGCATAGTTTAGTAACTTGTAAACTCACTATAAATGATTTTGGCACTTTGGAATGTCACAATGCACCCCTATATTAAAAAAGGCAAGTACTGTTGATGACTATATAGCACAGATAAAACTGAATTTCGTTTTGCACCAATATAATAAAGACATGCACAATGAAATCAGGCTTCGCTAAAGAGTCTTTGGTAACAATATGCTTTGGTTGTAAATCTGTTTACCTTCAAGTTCTACTCAAACTACAATAAAAGAAATGACAATTTAATTAAATTGAATTGAATTGACATTTATTTCCACCATCATGACAATATATACAAAGATAAAATATGGAATTTCATAACAGATAACAATATCAAAATTTCATACAAATTGATGTAATAGCATCCTAAATGTAAAGCATATATGAAAGTATGAACCATATAGTACAAATGGAAAATGGTGCATCCCGCATAAAAGCCAATAAGGCTTGACAATTGAATGCACCAGGCTGACAATGATAGCCACAATATAACAACAAATAATTAAATGGTTAAGAACTGGATTAACTACTACCTCTATGGTGGACAATATCAAGTGTCACTGAATTCAAAAGTATACTGTGGATGAAAAATATATCAAACAACCTTATCAAAACATGTAAATCATTATTAAAGATTAAATGACTAGTCCTGATTAAAACTCATATCACTGAAATGAATCAGTCCATGATAGCCAGATTTTGCACAGTGATCTTAGTCTTTTATTTTTTTTCG
This sequence comes from Strongylocentrotus purpuratus, assembly GCF_000002235.5. Lineage (NCBI taxonomy): Eukaryota > Metazoa > Echinodermata > Echinoidea > Camarodonta > Strongylocentrotidae > Strongylocentrotus > Strongylocentrotus purpuratus. The sequence continues at coordinate 15,223,983 of NW_022145596.1, forward strand.
AATCTGCATGATCTGTGCCTCTGCTGCCAAATAGATATAAAGTTCAAATATAGTCCAGTTCTCATTTGTATACTTGATTGTTGATTTCACTTGAGTTCTTCCAGTGTTTTCTTCCTTTTTAATAAACTGGCTTGTTCGCATTTCAACGTAATCCTCTGTCATTGAGTAATGATTTCATACTTTTTCTACAACAATTAATATGTGAATGAGTAACAGGGTAGACTGTCTGTTACTCTAACTATACCAGAGGATTATTCTGCCTCTTGGATAGCACAGTTTTCCTACTTAAACACTAAATAATAGTTGAAGACACTAGCTACATGCATATATAACTATGTAACTAATATGAGTGAAGGGGTGGACTACCCAACACTCCAACAGGACAAAAGGAGATTATTCTGCCCCTTTTAACTTGTACAGTTTACTACATGTATTTGCAAATCTAACATAACAGGGCGTCTTTGTACTCTCAGAGCTAGGGTAGTAACGTTCACTCTCTTAAGAAGATGGTTTACTTTCACTGGGGCTTCTTGGCGATGTCATGTCTCGCGAGTTGGTTGTAGCTTCTGCTGCGAATTTGCTGTCTTTGTAGTCATTGACAGATAAGCTTTGTTCACGTCGTGGTCGCTTCTGAAGATGACGTGTATTTTGACGATAGCGACTCCCTCCTTCACTTTCGATGATGTTTGAGCGAGGGAATTTGTCTTTCTCGATGGTGATCGCTGTTTTCCACACCTTACCATTTTGGCTCAACAGGTTGCAAAGGTGACAGATATTTGGATCCTCTATCATAGAACTGCTTATGACGTTCTTGCAGAAACTCAAAAACTCAAAAACAATTTTGCAACACCCATTTCAATCCTCAGCTCCGCCCGGTGGAGCCCTGTGCCCTCCAGCTGCTCCGTTCACTGACAATTTGAGGGACTAGCCCAGTCAGCACATGATTCACAGGAGCTCTAGCATCCGAGGCCACCAGGCCCCACAAGGGCAGCCAATGAGACTAAAGGGTGATAACTAATTGGTTCAAGCTCTCAAGTTCTTTTCTTAGTTCTTTCTCGGCCCCATCCAAATTTGTTCCTTTGTCTGATCTCCCTTCTCTGACTGCTCCTCTTTGAGCAATAAATCGCCCGATTGCAGCGATACAAGAATTTGTATCTAGTGAGTCAGCCTTCTCGATGGTCGCAGTCTGTCTATGGGTAGGTTGCCGTCTTCTGTTCGATTACCCGCCCTCTCTGACTTCGGCACTTGACACATTTCCTGACAACTTTCCTAATGGCTGAAATAGCATTACCATATAATATCGTTGTTGGAGTTTTGCCAAGACATATTTTCTTCCCATATGTCCAGGGTTTTCATGAATCTGCCTCAAGATGAGTTCAGACACATGTCCTCTCTTTGGTAGGATGGCTGGATGTTTTGTTTCTTCAGGCTAGGCTGCTTTGTTCAGTCTACCTCCTACTCTTATTTGACTATTGTCCATCTGAGGGTCTAATTTGTAGATAGGGCTTGATTTTCTGACCCCTGGCTGCAACTTTCCTGTCCGTTGGTTGATATCATGTGCCTGTTTCCTCAAAACCACAACCTCTACTGGGAACGCTTTGTCTTGGGTGGTCTCTTAACGTTTCCATCTTCCCATCTTAACAGCCTTAAGAAATCTCCGTCTTCTTCTGGCACCACAACTTGGGAAAACATCCCTTCTATGTCTGACGTGAGGGCGACCTTTCCCTCTCTGAATCTTATGATTACTCCGACCAGGTTGTTGGCCAAATCCGGCCGCTTTATCAGCTGCTGGTTTAGAGAGGTTCCTTTGTATTGAGCTGAGTAGTCATACACCACCCTTAACTTGTCCTTTTGTGGATGCATGACTGCGTGATGAGGTAGGTACCACATCCTTCCAGTTGTAGCCTGTAACTCATGATTTGGTACTCTTTTCTGCATAGCCTTTATGTAAGTATATCTCCAAACAGTCCTAATACTTCTCATAGAATTCTGGCTGCTTCTTGAACTTCCTTTGCAGATGGTTGAGTCTCTGCTCTGCCATGGGCCTGTTGTTGGGCAGGTCAACGTTTCCCTTGAAGGCAGTCCAATTTGGTAGTGCCCTGGTCTTAGCTTGATGGATCCTTCAACCTTTTCCATATTTGTTAATCCTCTTTGGATTCTTCAACTTTATCTTCCATCAAGCATTCTGAAAACTTGGTGTTGTACAGATTGTTTAGCTGTTGCTGAATATCTTTCATCACGTGGACTCGGTGGGAAGATTTCCTCCTTCTGTTTGTCCTTCCAAGATTCCTCCTTCTGTTTGTCCTTCCAAGCTTTCCTCTTTCTGTTTGTCCTTCCAAGCTTTTCTCCTTCTGTTTGTCCTTCCAAGCTTTTCTCCTTCTGTTTGTCCTTTCAAGCTTTCCTCCTTCTGTTTGTCCTTCCAAGATTCCTCCTTCTGTTTGTCCTTCCAAGCTTTCCTCCTTCCGTTTGTCCTTTCAAGCTTTCCTTCTCCTGTCTGTCCTTCCAAGCTTTCCTCCTTCTGTCTGTCCTTCCAAGCTTTCTTTCTTCTTCCTGTTAGCTCCAACGCCATCATTAGTACGTTGTTTCTCTGATTCACCATTCTCTTTCACTTGTTTCAAAGGTGTCCAATCTCTATGAAGGAGGGTGGGGTGTAACCTTTGACAGATCTTGCAGGTCATCCTTTGTTTACAATCCCTGGCAAGATGTGAAGACTGAAGGCAAGCGAGGCACAGCCCTTTGGATTTGCAAAATGCAAATTTCTCTTCATTAGGTTTCTTTCCCAGGACCTTGCATTCTGCTGGAGGGTGATTTTCTTTGTCACAACAGAGACACCCTTGCTCATCTTCATGCTGGAGCTGAAGCTCTGTTTCTTTCTTGGAAGGGTTGTGTCTTTGTCTGTGTTTCTCCAGCTCTGGCAGATCCTCCAATATTACCATAGATGGGGTTGTTTATTATTCGGGCCTGTTTACTGATGAAGCTAACCACATCTATGAATGAGAGTGGCTCATCCCGATTCTGAAGTACGCCATCGACAAAGCTCCTCCATCTTTGTCGCAGCCTGAATGGCAGCTTCGATATGACCATCTTCAAATGTTGTGCGTGGTCAATCTCCTGTTGAAGGTGTAGGTCTTTAGCCAAATTGCCTAGCTCAGTCACAAACAATGAATAACTAAGCAGACCCTCAGGATCCTCACCTCTAATGTTAGGCCATGCCATTACCTTGTTGATCTTGGAGTCCAGAACATGATGCTTGTCACCAAACTTGCTTTCTAGCAGTGCTGTTGCTTTGTTGAATGCTGCCTTGGAATCACCTCTATACATGCAACTTCTGACTATCTCATTCGCCTTTCCCCTGGTATATTGTTCCAAGTAATATAGCTTGTCAGAGTCCTCTAATGTCTTCGACTCTACTACATTCTGAAAGGCCCTCTTAAAGGCGTGGTAGTTTAGCGGATTCCCATCAAAAGGCTGAATGATCCTTTGTGGTAGAGCGGCATTGTGGCATTCTAACAGCATGTATGCAAGTTGAGTTTGTTGTCGTTGCAGCTCTACCCAGTCAACATGACTATCAGGGTTTGTTCCACTTAATACTCCTACATCTCACTCTTGTTCTTGGTTCTTGCATCCTTGTGTTGATTTGTCTTCTGAACAATCCGCATTCTTGACTTTGGGACTTAATCTTGTTTGCCTCCTGTCACTTTCATGAAAAGCGCCATATAAGAAATGGTTATTATTATTATTATTGCACGAGCAAAGGTTGGTACTTCAGGTTTCTGGTGAACAGCTACTGAATCTTCAAACTGTTGTAATGCTGCTGCTTGGGCTGTAGTTGTAGCTAATTCTGTCTCAATAGCAAATTCCTCCTTTCTTCTGATTAATTCCTGCTCTTCTCTCTCGAGCTCATGTTTCCTTTTTAGACTCCCCAACTTTACCACCAATTCTGCTGTCTTCATGGCTTGTTCCCGTTTCCTGGAATCTGATGTTGATTTACTTGATGCTTGAGATTCACTGTCATCTGCTTCAACCCTCTCCATTGCTGAATATCTGCCTGCGTTCACAATGAAGAGGAGCAAACAATTGGGTCAATTTCCATTCATGGATTTGCTCATGTAGTAATGGGTCAATCTGAATACCGGTAGCTGGATCTTGTTTATCCTGTCCTTCCAACATTGTCCTCCATACGTGGCGTAAATCAAAGAGGCTTGAAAATGTTCTGTCTGAAACTCTGCTGCTAGCAGCCTCTGACCATTGGATTCAGCACTAAAGCAAACTTCTACTACAGTACTTCTTCAAGGCTTGAGTCCAAATTGGTGAAGCTTAGCTAGCCTTCTGTAAGAGCAGTTGACATATTTTCCATTCTTTGCAATATCCAGCCATCAAAAGGTCAAATAATGTTGACTAAGAAACATCAATCCAGTCTCTCCGGTTCTCATCAATATTACTTATTATAAGCCCAAATTCAGCATTGTTGAAATTGATGAGTAAAATACTGTCATTTTGTAAAATAATTTCACAGCAGTATGATCTCCATTAAGTCCTGTGGCTGAATGCTCCTATGGTTCAACGAGCCAAAGGCTAGGAATAATCAATATCCATTCTCGTTAAATGATCCATTCCTGGTTAATTCCTGTGAATGCTTGCTTTGTCCACTTAAATCAACCATAACATCTGGGCATCCAATGTAACCTGTGACTGTTACTGTACCTTTACATCTCAAGTAGATAGTTCAGAATTCCTTTAAGGCTTTAAAACAGATTCTTGAATGCTAATCAGTCTCTTTAAAACTTTAGGCCTTCCTCTGTTAACTTGAGAAAGACAGATTTTTAACCTAGACTGTTGGTGCAAAATGTCTTCGAGTTAGTCTAACATTTGTTCAATCTCGTGTTTCTTATGTCAAATTGATCAGAATGCTATAATACAATGATCCTATCAATTCCTACTGTTGTCCGAGAAAAACAAGAACAAAATAGCGGAATTTGAAGTAGGGAGAAGAGGTTAAAATTTGACTTATTTCCCAGGGTTACTGCCAGTGATTTTCTCCCCCTTTTTCTATACTTTATTGAATTTCAAGTTGGACAAGAGATAATACTAATAATAATATTTAGCTTTTATATAGCGCTTAATACAATGTCTCTAAGTGCTTTACAAATATACTATTACCCCGGTCATTGGATTCAGTGCTTGGCACTCTTACATTAGTTTGGCATCTACAGTATATTATTATTTTGTATGTACATGTATAACATGTTTCGCTTGGTATTTTCTCTAAATGTAAATTGTGCATTTACTGTTTTGCCTTTTCCTTTCTTTGTCCAGGATGATTAAAAGGAGTCTCACTGAAACAGACAGGTGGACAAGATTTTGACATCCTGTTATAGTATGCAGATGATGAGTACCGGTAGTGCGCAACAGGGTGAGAGAGATTAAGTGCAACCTCAAACCTGATACAGTTTTGAAATTTGTAAAGATGGTCATTTGCGCTGAAATCAATGCATGCTACTTAACCTGTCAATAGGAGAACAACTTTCTGTACCGTGTGCTACAAAATATGAGACTATCACATACATTTATAGGAATATATTTTCATCTTTCTGTAAGCATACATTTTTAGAAGGTTTAGACCAGGCCTTCTCAACTGAATTATTAGAAGTGTCAAAACTAAAAGAATTTGTTGTTGAAGTGGCAACCTGTATGTTTGACTGTGCTGCGAGGAGCATAGCAACCGAGCCGAAAATCGGCGGGGTCCAGGGCCAAAGCCTCTTCGAGGATGAAGGGGGCAGAGCCCCCTGAAGCTGTAGTGGCTATCTTTAAAGGCCCATAGATGTGGCATTTTCAACATCTTTTTATTCCAAAATATATCAATCGTAATTTCATATTGATGTGAACAAATTAGTACAATTCCTTCGTACAATTACAGTTGAGGTAAATTTGAATGTAGTTATTTTGGTGCAATAAACACAGGAAATGTCAAAATTAAGTGATAAATCAAACAAACAAAAGCAAGATGTTTCCAGAGATTGGCAATGTTAAAATTAGTAGCACATCGTATTAGCTTATAGTTCTTTAGAGCTCAGGTTTATAGTCTTATAACATGGTTAAAACAATGTTAAATTCCCCTTACCGCAAGTGCAACAAGTGGCGCAAGCACCGCCAGTTGAGAAAGTCTGGTTTAGACTTTGAATATTGTTGAGCTTTTGGTAGTTAATATCCAGCCTTGACTCTTTTTTAGTGCACAAAAGATTACCAATGAATCATTAATTACAGTGCCATTTAAATGCAAATGCCTATTAGCATCACATCAAGGATACATAACGTATCCATGAATCCTCCCGTTACAAATTAATTCCCATTTTTTAAAAGGCTGTAAATGTTATTATATCCCCAAACTTCATAATGTGCTGGTCACATCTTCAAAGCCTTAAGATGTCAAAATATACCATCTGATTAATGAACTTGTACCCTTGGCAACAAATTAATTACAAAGAAGCATTTGTTTAATATCAGTCATTATAACCAGAGAGTTTAACATACCGGTACTTGTTTGAAGATGGGTTTTGTTCTATGTAACAGTCATTTTTTATTTTTGTTTAAACATGCCAAACTAAAAGTATGAGTGTGCAGCTCAAGAATCCTGCCATTTTGTTAACAAGTCTGATTATTGCCATGTGTATCACATGACTGACCACCTGATATCTGCCTCTATTTTTTCCATTTAAAGCATTAAACCTGATATTTGTTTGAACTGACAATATTTTCTGTTCTTCCACTTAAAGGGATCTGGTATTAAACTTAGTCTTAGATCCTTTAGAAATAATCCTTAATTTAGCTCATGCTGCATTGATAATTATAAACCTTAAGGTCAGTCAGGAACTCCATGACTTTTACAAGACGATCGCCTGTCTGATTATCAAGATGTTAATGATTGGAATTACGAATGTTGAAAACAGTTCGCCGAATGGTTTTCAAAACACTAAAGTCTATTGGGGTAAACGAGTATGGTAAAACCGGTCACTCAAAGATTTTTACTTTTTTGAGGCACTTCTTGAGCATTTTGAAGCGTGATTTTTTAGGGCTTCAATATTACACCATATCACAGACACTGGTAACATGTAGGACCGTGTATCTCATATTTAACATTGTTAAACGATCCCTTTAACCTTCTTTCAGAGATTTCAATAACTATAACCCTAAATTGGTCAATTTGGAAAAGGCATTGAATTCAAGAAAATTGATACTCATTATAATAAATTGAGCAGCATGCACCGGTATCAAGTATTTGTGCTACAATGATCGATTTGACAGTTTTCATTATAATTTATCAGTGATATGTGACTGGTTATTGATTGAGGTACACTACACTTGAGAAAATTGTTAATGAGAACATGCCTCTGTATATGTGTGTGCATTCACTGCATTAATACTCATTTCCACAATCTGTTTCTTTGTTCTTTCATTATATTCCATCTTGGAAGAAAATGAATCAGTTTTACATTTGATAAAAGTTTTAATTTTAACATCGTAATTCCTGTAGCCTTTGAATTTGTCTATACATTACATATATGTTTTAAGCGTTGATCAAAACAAGGTTTCTCATTGATATTTTATGCTTGGTCATTATGAAATGATGAGAACAATTTGTAATCTTTCTAGATATTTTATATGTTCTTCTGAACAGTATGTTGATGATCAACTTGCTTTCAAGAGTGAAGATGATGACTTGCATTGTAAATGTTTTTGGAGAATTATATGTTGTTTGTTATAACATTCTTATAACTGTGAACTTGATAAATTTTACTCTATTGGTGCCACAGAGAGATAAATTCCTTCTGATATTTTGCTGAGGTCGTCTGTGAAAGAAGAAGTGAATCGTATTGTCTTTATTTTTGTAAAACAACAACAAAAACACAATAGTTGTGTGTTGAGTAATATAATTTGAATGTAAGTTTGTCCAGTTTTTCTAACATATTGTGATGTTGGTATATTGGTAAGATTTAAAGATTTAAATCCATGAAAATACATTGATAATTTGATATTTTAATCACCCATGAGAGATGGATACTTTTTTCTCAATTGTGATAGTTTCAAATATTGAATATGAACTGAGGAGGAATGTGTTTTGAAATGTCTCTAGTGTTTTAAAATGTCATTATGCATTAATGTAATGACAGATTTCATCAATTTTGAGATGTCGTGCAAAGTTATACAGGTGTTTCTTCTTCAGTTGATATGAGCTGCATTAACTTTTGTTAGATTTAAAAGCGACACATCAAAATAACACCCCATATTTTTTCTTTCTGAAATATCTCTCAAATGTTTTAATTGGTGGTTTTATGCATTTCATTTCAATAAGTAATTTCAGTCACTTGGTTACAGAATCTGAAAAGAATGGAAAATATTTTGTAATACCGATTACGGAACTTTGACATCACATTTTTATTCCAATTATGTGCCCCCATTTTCTTTCCCCATTGGCAATAAAGTTGGAATATGTGCACTTCTATTCTCGTTGTTGGCGGAAATCCCATAGAAATCCAATAGAAAAGCGTGTTCATTCTATAACACATGTTTCAATGGGATGTCCAAGAAGTTAGACTTATGACGGTTTCAAGTAACTGCTCTCTGATATAAAAAACAATAGAAAAGGAACTGAACACATGGCATTACTGACTGTTGAAAGCCAAAAGGACATTCATTATGTGTGAAAGTATTTTGCTGTTTTGGTTTTATACGTGTATGTTGTTTTCTTTCAGTTCAGTATTAAGGTTTGTAACATGTTGATTTTTGTATTGGTTACAAATCATGTATCTCTTTCATTTCTTTCCATGATATCATTTCCATTTTTATTGAACTCAGTTTTCATCTGACTGTACATGTTAAATTATTATTCATATTTCATTCTTTATCTTTGAAGTTTTTACTTAAGTGAATTTGTTCAACGATATATTGGAGTTAGATGGTGACAGGACATAAGTTGCATGATACTTGTATCATATTATACTCTTTCATTGATATAAAAAAAAAAAATTGTTCAAGAGGTGATTTTTTATTTTAAAAAACAAACATAACGAATATTATCCATATCTATTCTTAGTGATTAAGGATTAAATTTCACATTCTAATCAAGGAAATATGTAAATTCAGGAAAAGTATTTTAATAGGTATAATGATGATATTTTGAATATGTAGAGAGTATTAAGTGAGTGGTATGGATGTGGTAGAAATCCACAGGAGGAATCATTGTTGTTCAATGTTGACCATCAAGAGTCCAAGCAATACAATTCTTCTTGTCATTCCAAAAACGGACTTCTTTCAAATGATCTACATTCAACAAAGGACAGATCACACCTGAACGATAAGAATAATGAGACTGTTGCAAAATCGTTGCCTGCTTTTTTTTGTGCAAAATGAATTTTAAATCATTGATTGCATGTTATATGCTAATGAGCCTCCTTGAAAAATATTATCATCTCGTTGGAATAGCTCAGCGAGTGAATTTTCTCAGGACAGACCTCATTGATAATACAGGTATCTGTTGATAATATCTTTTAATATCACATCACTCCTTGGATACGAAGAACTTACTGTCTGTGCCTACATATACAGTGTATGATTGATAGAATCAATAATTTCATAGTTGCCCAAATCATTTAGGTGGGACCATTTTTATTGTTAACCTTATCAATGCATTTAGTTGTATTTGCATTTGTTTATTCTTCTTTATCATTCATTTTGGACCATGCAACCCTTTACGCTGACATTGTTATAATCAGTAGACCTCAAATGTACTATATGATGTTGTAAAGAAAGATTGGGAACATTTCTTTGATTTCCCAAGTGGTAAAGAGTATATATTTTTGGAAATGTACATGTATATATTTGACATATACTGTACATTTAATGTGAATTGTTATGTGTTTGATAAATCATTTGTTGTTGGGAATGATATGATTTGTTTGTGTGTGTTCTACGCACTATACGCAATGAGGGCCGGCAGCATGATAATTATGAACAATAAAGTTTTGACATTTTCACCTTTAATGAATGTTGAACAATGATTTATTTTTGGGGGGCCACACTCGATGATTGGGACAAGTGCGCCAAACACACCCAACCACACGAACACATCCTTCACAATTATTGTAAGATTGTAACCCCTGAGCAATTTGAAGTGCGATATAATAGGGATTAAAGGTAAAGACCAGTTATGGTCATGCGATTGCATTGTGAAAGAAACGTTGTGGAATCGATCAGAAAAGGTTGATCATCTAGCATCTAGCATCTGCAAGGTTCTGGAATCATCAAAATGATAAGAAATTTGGCCCATTCTTCGTAAAGTTACAAGCACTATACACAAAAAGATGTATATGGGACTACCCTATATCTCTCACAGACCATGAGAGAAACAAATTTACCAAATATATGAATTAGTAGGCGGTTTCCCGGCAAATTTTTTATCATCATGTATTAGTCAAAACATATTCTTTCACATGATTGGTAATGAGAGCTCTCATTTCATTTTTTGAAATTGGGGCGTTTCCAATACTGGTCTTTACCTTTAACATTTAATTGACAATGTAAAATTAATCAAATTGCGCTTCTGATCTATAATTCACAATGTAAGAATTATTTCAAAAGAGTAGCAATATAACATAAACCTGTACACTTCCAAATGGGTCTAATGCCCAGCCATCAAAAATCCTTTCTTTGAAAAAATTCAAAAGGCGGAGTCAAAATCTAGAAAAATACCCATAAACGCGTAAAACGGCGTGTAATTCAGGTTTTTGAAAAAAAAGTACTCTTTTTCTTAAAAATGGCCCAAAATGAATGTTTTTTAACCCCTTCACGCCACATCATGTTGACTGCCTCCATGAAATCTTTAAAAAAAACACCCCTTTATACATGTTTTCTTGGTTGTGGATATTTTGACCGAGACCCCTGAGCCGGATCCAGCCGACTTTGCGTTTTACACCCTGGCCTGGACCTTTTCCCAATAAATTTCAAGGAACCGACTGGGAAAAGTCTATCCATGACAAGATATTGCGCGCGCACGTAGCTCTTCTGCAATGCTCAACGTACGTCCTATATGTCCAGCGTCGCGGTACATGTATCGAGACGTACGAGTGAGAGAAAAACAACGAATAACAACAGAAGGAAATAGAGAAAAACAATAAATAATTAAAGAACAGAGAGGAAACAAAGAATGTCATAAGCAGAGAGAGAAAACAAAAACTAACTTGAAAGAAAGAGAGAAATTAGAGAAGGAACTAGATTTGTAATACTTGTTTGGAACAAGTATAGGTGGGCTGATCCAACTAAAATTTGAGAAAAAATCAAGGGCATATTTGAAATATCTTATTGTCTCAGCTACAACATACTCGAAGTTCAACGTAAACGAAGCTAAAACGACGGAGATATTGCTCGCGAAAGACGGAAATGTAGAACCCAGTTTTGAGAAAAAGTAATGTTCCATAGAGAATACACGCAAAATGTGAAAAATTGACATGCCTCCTTTAATCGCAAAAATACGCCACGATGCCTTTGTCAAAATGAAAAATAATAGCAACAACATTTGTAGGAAATGGTCTCAGCTAGAACATATCAAAATTTGAAAGTAAATCGATCGATATTTACAGAGATACAATCAATTTTCCGTAAATATGCTGACGTCATAATATGCAAATTGAAATTTTGAGTTTGGAGGCCATTATGATGACGTCATGAGTTAATTAAGGGTCAAATGAGACATGAAATCGTATCTCCAATTCATACTCTATTAAAAGATGAAAAGAAATTGGGGTCACCTTGCATCCTAAAGAGCTACAATGGATTTTGTATAGGCATGTTTTTGCCCATATATGCTATGTATTACAAGAGCTCGCGCGCACTGAAATTAATGTTAAACGGTCGATTATTCCGTTATTAATAGTCATAAAGAGACAAACATGGTATCAATTTGTTTGTAAAAATATGTGGAATATTATGAAAGAAAAAAAATGGCGATTCTATGTTGTGCAATAGTTTTACGCGCGAAAACGCGCACGCATGTGCGTGTGCGCGACTTTTTATAAAGTGCGCGATTTTTTATGAAATGCTTAGAATGGCCTAAAACGTATGCAAAATGATTTTGAGACGATTTTGAGCATTTCAAAATTTTGCGCGCGCATTGACGCGCGGACGTACGCGCACGCGCGCGTTATTTGACCTGAAATTGACCGGACGGATATTGACCTCGATCATGATAAATATGAAAGAGAAATAGCTTTTGGTTATGAAGATATGATCATGAGTTAATTTTCGTAACATTTTACAAAATGGCGCCTAGATGACGTCATCAGTGAAGGACAATGTTGAAAACGTTATTGTGCCTTGTACATATGCCTTTACATATGTGTGCCAAATTTCAAGGCATTTGATCGAGGCATTTTTAAGTTATCTTGCTAACAAAAAAGTGGTTAGAAATAAGAAAAATATTTAACTAGATTTGTAATACTTGTTTGGAACAAGTATAGGTGGGCTGGTCCAACTAAAACTTAAGACAAAATGAATGGCACATTTGAGATAGCTAATTGTCTCAGCTACAACATACTCGAAGTTCAGCGTAAACGACGCTAAAACGACGGAGATATTGCTCGCAAAAGACGGAAATGTAGAATCCAGTTCTGAGAAAAACTCATGTCCCATAGAGAATACACGCAAAATGTGAACAATTTACATTCCTCCTTTAATCGCAAAATTACGCCATGATGCTTTTGTCAAAATTAAAAATTGTGTACACTGCATTTGTAGAACATTGTCTCAGCTAAAACATATACAATTTTGGAAGAAAATTGATCAATATTAAGAGAGATACTATCAATTTTCCAAAAATATGATGACAACATAATATGCAAATTGAAATTTTGAGTTCGGAGGCCATTATGATGACGTCATGAGTTAATTGAGGGTAAATAAGACATGAAATCATATCTCCAATTTATATTCTATCACAATATGAAAAAATAATTAGGGTGACCTTGCATCGTAAAGAGCTACAATGGATTTTGTGTAGGCATGTTTTTGTCCATATATGCTATGTAATACAAGAGCTCGCACGTGCAGAAATTTATGTTAAACGGTCGATCATTCCGTTATTAATAGTCATAAAGAGACAAACATGGTATAATATTGTTTGTAAAAATATGTGGAATATTATGAAAGAAAAAAATGGCGATTCTATGTTGTGTAATAGTTTTACGCGCGAAAACGCGCGCGCATGCGCGTGTGCGCGATTTTTTATAAAATGCTTAGAATGGCCTAAAACGTATGCAAAATGATTTTGAGACGATTTTGAGCATTTTAAAATTTTGCGCGCGCATTGACGCGCGGAGGTACGCGCATGCGCGCGTAATATGACCTGCCATTGACCGGACGGATATTGACCTTGATCATGATAAATATGAATGAGAAATAACTTTTGGTTATGAAGATATGATCATAAGTTGATTTTCGTAAAATTTTACAAAATGGCGCCTAGATGACGTCATCAGTAATGTTTAATGTTGAAAACGTTATTGTACTTTGTACATATGCCTATACATATGTGTGCTAAATTTCAAGGCTTTTGATTGAGCCATTTTCAAGTTATCCTGCCAACAAAAAGTGGTTAGAAATAAGAAAAATAAATAATAAAAATAAATAAAAAGGCAATTCTAACGAAATTATAAGGTGGTCTGTACGTTATACAGCCCACCTGATAAATAAATAAATAAACTAGATTTGTAATACTTGTTTCGAACAAGTATAGGTGGGCTGATCCAACAAAAATTGAGACAAAATAAAGGGTACATTTGAGATAGCTTTTTGTCTCAGCTACAACATACTCAAAGTTCAGCGTAAATGAAGCTAAAACGACGAAGATATTGCTCGCGAAAGACAGGAATGTAGAATCGAGTTTTGAGAAAAAGTCATGTCCCATAGAGAATACACGGTAAATGTGAAAAATTGACATGCCTCCTTCAATCTCAAAAAAGCCATGATGCCTTTGTCAAAATGAAGAATAATAGCAACTGCATTTGTAGAAAATTGTCTCAGCTAAAACATATCAAAATTTTCCATAAATATGCTGACGTCATAATATGCAAATTGGAATTTTGAGTTCGGAGGCCATTTTGATGACGTCAGAAGTTAATTGAGGGTCAAATGAGACATGAAAAATATCTCCGAATCATACTCTATTAAAATATGAAACAAAATTGGGTCACCTTGCATCCTAAAGAGCTACGATGGATTTTGTATAGGCATGTTTTTGCCAATATATGCTATGTATTACAAGAGCTCGCGCGCACGGAAATTTTTGTTAAACGGTCTATCATTCTGTTATTAATTGTCATAAAGAGACAAACATGGTATCAATTTGTTTGTAAATATATGTGGAATATTATGAAAGAAATAAAATGGCGATTCTATGTTGTGCAATAGTTTTACGCGCGAAAACGCGCACGTATGCGCGTGTGCGCGATTTTTTATAAAATGCTTAGAATGGCCTAAAACGTATGCAAAATGATTTTGAGACGATTTTGAGCATTTCAAAATTTTGCGCGCGCATTGACGCGCGGACGTACGCGCATGCGCGCGTTATTTGACCTGAAATTGACCGGACGGATATTGACCTTGATCATGATAAATATGAATGAAAAATACCTTTTGGTTAAGAAGATATGATCATGAGTTGATTTTCGTAAAATTTTACAAAATGGCGCCTAGATGACGTCATCAGTAAAGGTCAATGTTGAAAACGTTATTGTGCTTTGTACATATGCCTATACATATGTGTGCTAAATTTCAAGGCATTTGATTGAGCCATTTCCAAGTTATCTTGCCAACAAAAAAGTGGTTAGAAATAAGAAATATATAATAATAATAAATAAATAAATAAATAAAGGCAATTCTAACGAAATTATAAGGTGGTCTGTACGTTATACAGCCCACCTGATAATAAATAATAAAGGCAATTCTAACGAATTATAAGGTGGTCTGTACGTTATACAGCCCACCTGATTAATCAAAGTAAGGAAAGAGAGAAACCAAATAATATTATGGTTTTTGTGGTTTAATTCCGCCTTCTTCAGGGTTTCAATTTTTGACGTGTAGCCTACTTTCAAACCATTTGCTGATTCGGACCCCCCCCCCCTAACACACGTGTACACATATCGACACATACACAGACTACACTCGACATAATATGTGTAATGGTAATGTAATACATAAACTGTGATTTAAATATTGCACTCGTACCATTTTCTATTATTGTGGGATCACGTCTTTCATTTTTTAAATTCATGTCATTTGTTTCTAAGACCTAATTTCTCTAATTCTCTTGACCCCTCTCCCTTCATATTTGTTTTCTAAGACCTCCCCCCCCCCCCTCATCTCTCTTCATATTTGTTTTCTAAGACCCATTTCTCCCCCGCCCCCCCCCCCCCCCATCTCTATTCATATTTGTTTTCTAAGACCTCTCTCTCTCGACCCACTCTCTCTCTCGTATGTATTTCTCAGACCCCTCTTTCTTTCTCTCTCATTAACCCCCTCTTCATATTTGTTTCTAAGGCCTCTCTCTCTCTCTTCATATTTGTTTCTAAGACCCCCCCCCCCCCTCTCTTTCTCATTTCTTGATATTTGTTTCTAAGACCTCTCTCTCTCTAGCTCTCAATTCATGATATTTGTTTCTAAGACCCCCTTTCTCACTTCTTGAATTCATATTTGTTTCTAAGACCTCTGTCTCTCTCTCCCTTTCTCTCTTTCTCATTTTAAATTCATGATATTTGTTTATAAGACCTCTCTTTCTCTCTTTTTCCATTCATCACTTTGTCTAGTGTAATGTACAGACACATAACATATAAGGAAATTATACACCAGTTTTACATGAATTCATTTGCACTTTATTTACTGCTTTACATTCATAGCGTAGACTAGACTCATTCAAGCAGTTTCATTGCTATTTACCGGGAAAATGTCCAGGCCAGGGTGTAAAACGCAAAGTCGCGAGCCGGCCATGGGGTCATGGCCCATATCAATGTCAAGCCGACATTAGCTCAACGTCAGATAGCCAACCAATATATCCACCGTTTATCAGTGAAAAAATGGCGACATTAACCCAACATCGTATTGTTATCTGGGATAGCTCACCACGTAACCATCAAGCAAGTACTGGAACACACGCCGAGTCCACTGAGAAGCCAGTGAAATTCACCGCCACAACACCGTACCTCAAGACAATATACATCAACGACATCTGGAAACCACTCATCAACAAGTACACAGCCACCACAGCCATCCGCCGAACACACAGAGCAGCCGACAGCTGCACAGCTACAAACCCCAACTACCCCCCCCCCCCAAATATTATAGATATAATGACTGCTATGAGAGAAATCGTTCTTTTATAGGCTCAGGGGACGTTACATCCTGCTATCACACCTCGGCACGCCTCGGGTGTGATAGCAGGATGTTATGTCCCTGAGAGCCTATGAAAACAACAATGCCTCAAATATTAAAGCAGTCGTATCTTTTATATATTTAAAAAGAGTCAAAGAATACATGTGCCACTTACCAATCATTGGGTCCTCACATTTAAAATCATCATCAAACTGTGCTCCAGTTAAACAGGAAAAGCAGAAGTAATGGAGAGTTAACTCAAACATTAACTTTTGTCATAAAGCTCCATAAAACTCCAGATTCGCAACATATTTACACAGACTGCGAGACTCTTGACTACTTGTTGTCACAAGGCAGTTCCTGGATATTGAATGTAGGCCTTAGGGCTTGGACCTGCTGGCTTGAAAAATGGGCATGGCTACTTGCTGTGATTGTGCATGTACGTGGGAAGATCTCTGGTGTTCTTGCTGTCCCGCAGAATTAATCAAGTCTAGTAATTGATCATCATCAAAAGTTGAAATATAGGAAGAGTCGCTTCATCCAGCATTATTGCCTCCTTTGGACATAAAATAAAGCTAAGAAACAAAAACAATCAGAGATTAAATGTATAGGCCTACAATCGAGATTACCGGTCGTCTGCGCTACGCTAGGCTGCGCAATTAAAAAACCTACCATGTAGCGACCAAATTAATCGCACAAAAACTGTATGGTATCAGCGCTCGCACAAAGAAACTTTTTACACGTCCGGTAAACCAATGGGGATCTCGACACACACAATGTCTCGCCCAGAGCTCTCGCCGACACCACACCCCACTCATGGATTCGAAGCACCCCCAAGTCCGCAACCCGGAGACTCCAGCCCAGATGGACAAGCAGACCACCCAAGTCCCCACCCTGGTGACTCAAGCCCACACGGATATCACCCCCACGTCCGTACCCCAGTGACTAAAGCTCACGCATGCCAGCTATTTTTTTTTTTTTTTTTTTTTTGTACCCTTCATTTTGTCTCAATTTTTTGTTGGATCAGCCCACCTATACTTGTTCCAAACAAGTATTACAAATCTAGTTTTTTTTCTTTTTTTTTTTCAATAAAAGTAACAGTGGCGGAGGAAATGATGGACATACGAAAGCCTGAATAAATGATGGCAGCCGATTATTAAATGCGCATACTATTAAACATTAGACAGATTAATTATCATTAACCCTGTAAATTGACACCTAAACTTCATGATATTAATTCCAACCAGCTCTAACAATAAATGACTAAAAAATAATGAGTAACGAGCACATTAACCCCCCAAAATCTTCAATCTTGCACTTAGCCAATAACAAAGGCCAAGATAATCTTTATCTCACACACTGGGCAAGTATCAGAATCACAGAAACGTAGAGCAGCAGAAGTGAGAGCAAGACGCCCTCACACACAGCCTGGCGGAAATCATCGGAATCGATGGATAGCGCCGATAAACCCAACAACAACAACTATTCCCCTCTCCTGACGACGGATAGTCAACCTGTTCGAAATGTCAAGCCACTGCCGCCAGCCACATATCCTCTCCTTATAGTTCTCCTTAGAACTATAAGCTAAGAAAGATAACCAACAGTCTTTTTCAAGACTACACCAACAGTCCTTTTCAGGACTACACACCCTTAAGAAAGAAAGATTAACTGAGAATCCTTTTCAAGACTTCCCATACTCCCTCTCTCTCACGTGCATGGTGCAACCGCAAGCCTACTGTATATTATTATTATTATCTATATCAGGCTGACTAACGAAATAACAAGATCTGACTTACCTCAGTAAATGTAGCTTTTTGTGTGTGTGATTTCGATATCGTTATACTCCCTGTCAAAGTAATATGGATCAATGCCATTGTGGCTCCTAACAGATGACACTAAATAAATGCGAAATGGATATTATAGAATGCAGAAACAAATAATGTGACTGGTGTGTAAGGAACATCATAGAGAAAACATACAAATCTTGTCTATTTTAACTGATGTTTTAATAGTGTAAGGTATTTCGGCTCAACCAAATATCATATATTTTGTTTTATTCATATTAATCGGAAACATGTAAAATGTCATTATTATAGCTATATATAATTAAGCGTTACAAATTTATTTTTGATATTTTTGTTGTTTATTGTTGATACGTTTTAACAAAGAGATTTGGAAATTATTACCCTAGCTTTATAGCTCCGGCAGCCATTATCAGCGCACAGTGCATTTCAGGTACCCATTTACCTCACCTGGGTTGAGTGTGGCAAATGTAGATTAATATCTTGCCAAAGGACATTAGTGCCGCGGTGGGACTCGAACCGTGGACCTTGTGATCCACAGTCCTGTGACGAATCCACTCGACCACGACACCTCTACGTGGTATATGACAGTCTATAGGTCAAACTATTGCAAATACCAATCGTACATTCTACGATATACCCAGAATCATGATTCTTCAAAGAGAGTCCTCCTTATGAGATTTTGTCACCAATATCAATTCTAAAATTCAGTTCAACTGTCTTTTTTTAGCACACTAGAGTCGGAATGGCTATAATGTTGCTCAGCGAAGTATGTTAACAAGTTTCTACTGGACGATTGATTTGATTCGGTTAAAAGGGAAGCTTTTTATTTAATTTAATTGAAATGGTATTTACTACAATATCCACATAGCAGCCCAAGGGCTGAATTGCATGGAGTTTACAGAGTAAAATCGCAAAAACAAAATGTCTTACAAATCTTTACATATATCATAGTCATACAATAATGTGAAGGAGAGAAACAAAGAGAGAGAGAGAGAGGGAGAAAGAGAGAGACGAGACAGAAAGGAGAGAAAAAGAAACAATGATGAGGCAGAAGTGTGACAGTCTAGAGGAAGAAGAGATTGTAGATTACATACAAGTTAGTTGATCGATTAACATATTTATCATAATAGTGCGACTTGTTAACTGGGTTTTTTAAATAATTTTTTATAATTTTTTATTGATGAATAATTTTTCTTTTTTTTCTTCTTTTTCTTTTGTTCTTTCTTTTTTCTTTTTTCTTTTTCTTTTTTTTTTTCTTTTTTGTTTGTTTTTGTTTTTTTTTTTCTCTTTTTTTTTTTTCTTTTTTTTTCTCTTTTTTCTTTTTTTTTTTTCTTGGTTTTTTTTTCTTTCTTTTTTTTCTTCGTTTTTTTTTTTTTTTTTCTTTTTTCTTTTTCTTTTTTTTTTTTTCTCTTTTTTTTTTTTTCTTCTTTTTTTTTTTTTTTTCTTTTATTTCTTTTTTATTTCTTCTTTTTTTTTTCCTTTTTTTTTCTACTTTTTCTTCTTTTTTTTTTTTTTCCTTTTTGTCCCTCAATAATTGTTAATAATTGTTATGTTCACTGGGGGGAAAATGTGTTCACTGAGACCTTCAAAGAATCACTCGCACTTTCAGATGGTACAGCCTGATCATCTACTGAGCAGGTATATAAAGTCAGCAAAGCTCATTGTGAATGCAGATTATTCAGGTCAATTATTCTACGGCTAACTTCTGAACAAAGTCAACAAACCCTATGCCAGTAGGAGGAGTTATTTCTAAATTCAAATAATAATAAGACCAGTATATACCTTCTCGAATGAGTTCCTCAGCAATCGCGACCAGTTCTGACTCCTGTAGGGCAGAGTAGAGATCTCGAACGTTGCCATTGCTTCTCATCTTCCAATCAAAGAGCATCTCGGTTGTTCCTTCATGACCCACCTTTCCACCAGTACAATTCATCTGTCTGTACTCACGAAACTGCTGGTTGGTGAATTTGAGCTTCAAACACAGCCTCAGAAGGTTGGAATTGTTTCCGATTGCCGATGATAAATCAAACAAATCCTCTGCTTTGATGATAGCATTCTTTGGTACCATGTCTGAAAAAGACGGAAGGAAACCGATTTGCACATTAAGTCTGTAAGGCACCTTAGAAATTGCATTTTCTCCCTTAGATATGAACCTCTACCTAATTTTCACGAAGTGACGGTAGTGAATAAAATCGCATACACTTTGTGTTACGATTTTCCTCACTACCGTCACTTCGTGAAAACAGGGACGGATACAATATGTACATCATTTAGTCTTCGATGGTATTATTTATTAAACATTAATTGTGAATTTTAATCGGTATTCATCTAACACCCACATTTGCTAACATAAAACATTTCCATGACAATTCGGAAGAGGGCATATTAATTTTCGTTTAACTTTGGTTTTCAGCCTGGTTAAAAATTACCATGCCTCTGACAAAAACGATTATGGAGGGGGGGGGGCAGCTATAGGTGAGAAAAGAAATCATGACACGGGACCATCAGTGAGATGTACCCTTTCCCTGTCAGTTACTATGTTATATCTCATACATATAGAGTTAATGTAATTGTAAAAAGGAGGGAAAGGAAAAGGACAGAAGAGGCTGGACAAATTAAGAAGCAAAATGATAATAAAGGAGATGGGAGGAGTTGAGGAGGAAAGACCAGAAAAGAAAAGAAGGGGGGGGAGGAGAACAATAAGAGAATACGATGATAGACGATTTTTAAAACTCCTAGATCACTGCTCATCACATTTGTATTGTAGAAATTTGAAAAAGAC
Source organism: Strongylocentrotus purpuratus (assembly GCF_000002235.5). Classification (NCBI taxonomy): domain Eukaryota; kingdom Metazoa; phylum Echinodermata; class Echinoidea; order Camarodonta; family Strongylocentrotidae; genus Strongylocentrotus; species Strongylocentrotus purpuratus. Next base: position 15,244,983 of record NW_022145596.1, read on the forward strand.
ACTCTTGATTATCATTCATATACAACTTCCAATTTGACTCACCTATCGTCATGATTGGTTTTGGGCGGCCGCTTTTCAGCTTCCATTGGAATGGAACATTCCGCATCATCAATGTCAGCTTTCATTGTTGTGGTCGGGTTTCCAAAATTACAATGTCGAGGAACATGCATTGTCCTGCATCCACTCACCGAAATGATGCTTCCTCATGAAAGGGTGAGCATTATATATATTTGATAAGCATATCCCTCCGCGGAAGGTGATCAAAGGTTAATTTGCCAATGGTGTTAAACGGGGAAAGGTGTTTTACTTTTTAGTATTTCATGTTTACAGGAATTGTTTATATTTATGTGGAATGCAGAAGGAAATAAATCAAATCAAATCAAATCGACAGCTCTTGGTTTTGCGTCATTTCACTTTAAACGTGTGTTAGTTAATTTCTATACTACATTTTATTGCGTATGTATATTCTGATATCGTTGCGATCGAGGAACCGTAAAGGCCACAATAATATTATGGAGCAAAGTCCGTGCATCATTTAAAACCGCGAATCATTTAAAACTTAGCTATCTAAATGTTATAGGATATTTTCTCGAAAAATAATGTTTATTTTTTATGGTATAGTTAATCGTTAATCGGCTATTAATTTAAGTTCCTATAAAAAAATTATGGCCCGGATCAAAAAGGGCTATATATTATGTATTAATGTATTATCGTCCATTTATTTTACGAAATATTTACAACATTGTGTAATCCTGGGTATCAATTTGAAAAATATTGTCCATGGCTAAGAACGTACATTATTATTGACATGCAGTCTAGACAGGCAAAGTCCAGCAACGGTATTATAAAGTTCATGCTACACTCAAAACGCGACTCCTTTTATTTATTCAACTAATTGACCGATTATTTGTAATTTTATTTCCATAGGATAAAAGAGGATAGTATTGTCAGCTACAAACATGCTTTCCACCAGGGGCGCTGTATATACCTACGTCACTGTTCAGATGTCACCTTTAATGCCTTTGGCTAAATGCACTTAAAAAAAAAAAAAAAAAAAAACTCAACGATAAAGTTTGTTAATGTTGGGTTACCGACCGTAATAATAATAAGAAAACAATTACTACATGAGATAAATGAATACTTACCAAGACAGCCCGATTATAAGCCTGTCAGTTTATTATGACAACACAATAGTTTATCATTGACCCGGCATCAAAATCAAAATCAAATTAATCTCATAGAAAACCTATTCCTTTTAACACAAATGATAAACAAGCCAACTATAGAGTAACTACTTTATCATCAACTTGTAAGATTTGTTAAGTTCAATCTCTCAGAAGCACATTATATGTGATGTCGCAAACATTTCCATGAGTGATCATTATATGATTTATACATTTATTAACATTATGATTGAAAGGAACAACATAAACTCGTCGTTTTCGTGACTATAAATCATTTGATGAAAATCATTTAGCAAACGATAGTCCAGTTGAAGTATATACATGGAATTTTTGGAATGAAAATTTTTGAAAATAAGTAACGATTATGCACGGTCCAGGGGCGACGCTAAGGGCAGTGTGGGGTGCGACACCCCCCCCCCCCCCACCTGTCGGGATATTGTCGGTAAAATTGCGCTGCAGTCGGGGAAATGGGAAAAGGGGAAGGGGAATGAGAGCGAAAGAAAAGGAAAGGAAGGAAAGAAAAGAAAGAAAAGAAAGATAACAAAGAAAGAAACAAAGAAAAAGGGGAATGAGAGGAAAGAGGAAAATAAAGAAAGGGGGACAAGAAACGGGGGTGAAAGAGAGAGAGAGAGGGGTAAGGGCCTGAGAGAGGAGGGGTGGGAGTAAGATAGTGGGGTTTGTTGGGTGGAGTCGCCTCGTCGAGGGAGCAAGGAAGATAATTATGTTGCTGTGTCGGTATTCTTGTTCGATCCTCGTGTACTATATCGATGCAGAATTTTGAAGTCGGTGAGATGTGTAATGTCGGTCGGCTGGCAATTTTTTTTTCCCCATACGAACTGTGACTTTTTATCAGACAAAGAAACATTTTTGAAAATTCAGACAATGATTAAGAGTCCGACACCGGTACCAAGAAACGTCTTCTTTTTTTT